>NW_026521812.1:18810000-20060000 GCF_021234435.1 Artibeus jamaicensis
AGATAAGACTAACACAATAGAACTGTTGCTAGAATCCTTTATCTCAGCCCAGATAACAGGCACTTGAAGATGACCAGGACAACGTGAACAGACGAAAAAAGGAAAACCTCTATCAATCTCCAACTTCACACCACCCAGTTTACATTAAGAGGGACAGCTCCTGGTTAGTGTGGTCAGTAGTGACCACAGTGAGTTCAAACTTCATGGATTATCACGGCATATTATTTGCCCTTGCCATATAAGGAAAAAATAACTGGACAAAGCTGTTGTTATGGAGCAAATGGCTTTGGGGGATGTTGTCAATATCTCAGTAAAATATACTGTGTAGATGTTTACATTGGTCATTTAAGAAGCTTTGAGATTTGGAGAAAATACTGGACTAGATGAGAAAAGATCTGAGATTTCATTCTGGTTCTGCCATTTAGCTACCTAATTGTGTAAATTTGAGCAAATTACTTATCCTTTTTGATTTTATATTCTGAAGTATTCAACTTTGCTCTACTAATAAATAACTATAAAATCTCAAGGCTCACAACACCAAAAATAAACAAAGTTTGTTTTTATGTTGTTGACATCTGAAAAGATGGATCAGATGTGTTTCTTCTTTGGAGTGTCTGTCCCCTTTGTTCTAGGCTGAAGGAGCTGTTCCCTTCAGGACATTTGAGCAAGTGTCAGAAGAAGAATAAGGGAACAAAACCATGTAACTATTAAAGCTTCTGCTTGATCATGGCATATACAATGTTTTCTCACATGCCAATGGCCAAATAAAGCACATAGCCAAGCCCAATGTCACTAAGGTGGAGATACATACTTCTCTTGCAAGAGACACTGCATGTTATACTGCAAAGGGTGGAATTAATCCTTTTATAGGAAAGGGAAGTGAATACTTTGGAAATGGTGATACAATCTATTGTAAGTTGTAATCATAATTTTATCATTGCTTTCTGAATATGCAACACAATACTCTCTCTAATGTTCAGGTATTAAATGGGGACTTAAATGATCTCCATCAACCTTTTTATTCTAAAGTTCTATAATTCTGGGAAATAGTCATTTTGATTTGTTGTCAGAATGTGGTTAGAAGAAAGGAATGCTTCCTCTGGACTGTAATTACCTAAAGACAGGGATCTGTGTTCTTATGAATGCCTAGGATATGATGAATGACAAGTGTAACTGGTAGTCAGCTCATTTTACTAGGTGGTGAGTGATAGAGTTTGGTTTAAAACCCAAACTTGTTGGGTTTTCTGAGCACAAATGTTCTAGTATGTTTAGGTCTGAATTTCTTAAACACATTTGGAAATACAGTACTTTAAAAAGTATACCTTAGTGATGAGACAGTGATTGGAGCTCAGGAGAAATAGACTTGGATTAACGGAAGTCATGAGAGAGACTTGTGAAACATAATTGCACTTAGAAACTCTCAATATTTGATTCATAGGCAAGTACACAGTTGACACTGCATAACACCATAGATACATGCAGAAATTATCAGATGAGACACCTACCTTAGACTAATAACAACAACAGAAGACAAAGTGTGGCACCAGTTGCTAGGTAGATAGTGCCAGTGTAGCAGTGGTGGAACCCACGTGGTCCTGCAGGTGACCACTCTTTTTAAAGGGGAATTATCAGGAAAAAATCAAAATAGCTATACCCATTAATATCTCACAGAACACTACTGAGGTTTTGCTCTGTTAAAAGATAAACTGAGGCATTCCAAAATATTTAGGAGTTTATTTGAGCAAACATCTATTCCAATTAGGCAGCTCCAAACCAGAAGTAGTTAAAAGCATTCCACAGACAGAAGCAAAGCAAGGAAATTATTTGATTAAGTGGTTGCCTTTTCTGGGAAAGCCTAGAAGGCTCTTTATGATTGGTTGTCTTCAGGGTTTGATTTCTTAACCACGAAGCTTAGGTTTGGTTTGGTTTGGTTACTTTGGCTGCTAAGGCATTAGTACTGCTTCAATCTAATGGCTTTCCTGTTTCATTAATTTAACAACTTCAAGATTTTGATTGAGAAAAAGCCCTTGAAAATTACTGAAGTTTTAACAAATCAATAACTGATTGATTAAAACCTTAGTAATTTTTGAAACCTATGTGGGTAGTCCTATATGCAGGCTTGAAAGAATGACAAAGACCACCTGAGACCCAGTGCATTTTCCTGTTATTGTATTTGGTGAATGCTGCTGAATATATTTATTTACATTTAAATGACTTCTACTTTGGACTCTAAACTTCTGAAGAGACCGTGATTCCTCACGCATAGTTGGTGCTCAATTGATGTTGATATGAACTAAAATTGAATTCTATTATGAAAGGAAGTGCAATTTGGGTGGTTAAAAAAGATTTGTATACATAAAACATTCAGAGAGATGTTTTAATAAAGTACTCACCCATGTGAGTACTTTATTAAAATGAGATAATAGACATTTTGTTTGTTTGTTTTAGTGACTAACGGATCCTTTAGGAAACTTCGTCCTGAATTGGACCTACAAGGACTGAGAGTCACAGAGGATAAAGAAAGTCAATTTCAGGTGAGTAAAGTGGTAATGCTAAATGTTTTACAATATTTACTCCAGTTCATTTACTTCTATACCTTTAATTCTACAGAAAGATACTTTTATGCTCAGAAGAAAGACACCCACTTATCCTTCACCAACAACTGGACTTTTTTGGGTCGTCTGTATTTTTCAAACTTACTAAAGTAACAAGATGACCCCCAGTAATTCTCATCTGTTGGTATTTTCATCCTTATGTATTCCCTTTCCACACTGAATAGAACAATATAAACAATAGACAATATGCAATGTAAATGGTAGAATATAGAAAAAAGACTACTTTTGAGGCTAGGCCACTCTACTTCCCTAGATCACTCACTCCAGGGGAGGCCAACTTCCATGATGTAAGGACACTCAAGCAGTCCCATGGAGAGGTCTACCTGGCAAGTAACTGAGGCTTCCTGCCAACATCCAGGCATGTGAATGGGCCATTTTGAAACGAAACTTTGAGTCCATAGCCTTTGGATGGCTGCAGCCCTCATAAAGATCTTGACTGCATCTTCTAAGAGATTCTGATCCCAAGCCAACTAGATTTCTAACCTTCAAAACATTATAATAAATATTTACTGCTATTTTAAGCTGCTAAGTTTGAGGTAATGTATTATTAACAATAGCTTATAAAGCTACTGGTTAAAAATACCAAGATCCCTGAGGATCATGTGTTAAAATATGCATTCTATAAAATAAGAAAAATCTTGCTCTTAATCTCATGCCACATTTTGCCAAGCAAATCCTTTGCCCCTTTGGATCTCCTTGCTTGATCCACTCATGACTGTTTTCCTGGACTCCCTTTTCCACATGCCTTATCTGGCACCCTCTTTACAGATTTTATGACCCAGTATACAGAAGTCATCTCTATCACTTAGGCTTGACTATTAAGTAAGTAAAGAACCTCAGTTTGCAATGACTTAAATGAAGAGGTTTGTTGTAGTTGTTTTGTATGCAAAAGGACACTGGAGGTAGACAGTTCACTGTTATAATAAGTATATTAGAAAAAAACCCTTGTAGACATAGTTCCTTTTAGCTCATGGCTCTGAGTGTGGGTCTCTTCTTCATGGCCCAAGATATCAGCCGGAGAGCACCAGCCTGCACAACCGATTCCAAGTCGTAAAATGGAGGTTGGGAGCAAAAAGAGCAAGGTATGCGCATCAGCTAGTTTCAAATAAATTTTGTTGAAGCTGCCACTCAACATTTCTCTTATGTCAAGCCAGTTATAAACTAGTCACATGGTTACACCTCATCTACAAGGAAGGCTTGGAAATAAATTCCATACTAGGAGACCCTGTGCCGAGCAAAAACTTGGGAAATCTATTACTGAGGGAGAGGTGGGCAGGTTCAGTTAGATGAAAATGTGATATTGGGATAGACACAGCAACCTCTGCCACCTTTCTTGTGTGTCCTGAGGTTCTTGTATCTTCCATTGGATTCCCACAATCCTTTAAATGTCTTAGTGGGAGAACTTATTTGCCTCTAATGACCAAAGGAAATAATACATGTTGATAAGTGTGTGCCAAATGATCGTACAACTAAGTGAATGCTGTGTCAACTAAGGGTTCTGAGTCTTACCTTCTTACTTTGATCTCTTAGCCGAGGTAGTCTTAATTTCTATAAAATTCAGGGACCAGTTCAATAAAATGCTTTGTTTCTGCTAGTCAATCATTAATCTAAGATCATATGTATGGTGAAATACCCAAGATATTTACTTTTGACTGGAAAGAACACTTTAATCTTGTTATAGGATAAAATATTGTAGCAAATGTCTATTCTGTGAAATCATATTATTTTGGTCATATTTGATCACAAAAAATATAATTCAGAATGTGAACTTCATCTGAGAAAAGAAGGTACAACAGTACCAGATTCTTATGAGCTCTTAGAAGCAGGTTGAATAAGTATAATGGTGTTAGCTTCCATAAGGGAATCACTATACACTCTATCTTTGACTCAGTCATTCCAATTCTGTAAATTCCTCCAAAAACCAGTAAGCCAATAGAAAAAAAATGTATACACTAGGATGTTCCTTGCTGTAATATTTATAGTATATTAGCAATCAATTGGAAGCAAACAACCTAAATATTCAAAATTAGGAAATTGGTTTCGTAGTCATGGTGCTTCAATATAAAAAAATTGAGTAAGTATGAAAATGTAGCAAGAGTCATGATTGATTCTTTTGCTAGGCAAAAGAAAAAATATGAAAGTGTATGTTCACTATGATTGCAACCATGTAAAATATATGTATTGAGAAAAACCACAATGAAACAAAAAATGGGAATAGTTTGGTAGGATGGTAAAATTGTAGGTGGTTTTCTTTTAAAGAAAGAAATGATTTCCTCTGATATTCTTTTGCTGTTTAAACATAAAATATAATAAAAAATTCTGTACCAGTGATAACTGAATCCTGTAGCCAACTAGTGGTGACATACTGCTTCTTTAAAGGCCTCCATTGTGGTTGTGGTGGATGGAACCAGGTTACACTAAGAAACTATCTGACCAGTTTCTTGGACCTTGTGCTTTTAGATTTCTCCAGTAATTAAATAGTAAATATTTCTCACTATAGTTCATTACTGGCTGTTGTGGGTAAACGTGAATGGAACTGGGTCTCAGTGTACCCAACTCTCTACCTCATCTAATGAAGAACAGATTTGGGGTGGGTTATGAAATAGACCAATAGTTAACATGTTCCCAATCTTTTTTGGAAATAAATTGTAAGATGACTTTAAAGCTCACAGCTAGTAGTCCTACAACATATAGGTAGAACCAAAAGCTCAACACATTCATCCTTATTCCTTCATTATCGTATCTTAGCTTTAAAATATGCACATTTTTATAAGTAATATAAATTATATATATTTCCTCAAGAGGATACATATGCTATAAATTTAGAGAAAATTAAGGGTCAATTTGACTAGACTTATCTTTTCCTTTTTTTTTTAACCCAATTCATGAGGTTCATACTTGTGAACAAAAAATGAGTAGATGAAAAATAGTGACTAGGATAAAAGATACCATTTGTTTGACATTACTCTGATAAGATTTTAGAATTCTTTCAAGAATTAAGCATTTGGTTGACTGAAGACAAATAGATGACCTCTCCAGATGTTCTCCATGTCTCTGATATGACTTAACATTTTACAGAGGTGGAAAATGTTATTTACAGGAGACTTGAATAGTATGACTATTAAAAAAATAACAGCTTTATTCATCTATTATTTAGATAAAAAATTTACATTTTGAAGCATACAATTCAGTGGATTTATTTTATTTTACTGTTTTTCTTTTTTTCTTTCCTCTTTCCTTTTTCTATTGCAGTTGTCTCAATTTCCCCATTCCCCCCCCATCTGACAACCCCCACGCCTTCAGGACATCCCCACACCATTACTCATGTCCATGGGTCATGCATGTAAGTTCATTGGCTACTCCATTTCCTATGCTGTACTTTACATCCCATGGCCATTCAGTGACTACCTATTTGTACTTCTTCATCCCCTCACTTCTTCATCCCCTGCACCTCCCTCTCATCTGGCAACCATCAAATGCTCTTCATATCCATGGTTCTGTCTCTGTTCTTTTTGTTTGCTTAGTTTGTTTTTTAGATTCAATTGTTGATTGATATGTATTTATTGCCATTTCATTGTTAAAAGTTTTGATTTTCTTTTTTTTTTGAAATAAGTTCCTTTAACATTTCATATAATAATGGTTTGGTGATGATGAACTGCTTTAGTTTTTCTCTTGTCTGGGAAGCTTTTTATCTTCCCTTCAATTCTAAATGATAGCTTTCCTGGGTAGAGGAATCTTGGCTGTAGGTCCCTGCTTTGCACGACTGAATATTTTTGCCAATCCCTTCTAGCCTGCAAAGTTGCTTTTGAGAAATCAGCTGATAGTCTTATGGGAACTCCTCTGTAGTTAATTAACTTTTTTTCTCTTGCTGCTTTTAAGATTCTCTTTTTACCTTTAAACTTTCGCAATTTAATTATGATATGTCTCGGAGTTGACCTTTTTGCATTCATCTTGTTTTGGACTCTCTGTGCTTCTTGGACTTGCATGCCTATTTTCTTCATCAATCTAGGGAAGTTGTCTTTCATCATTTCTTCAAATAGAATTTCAATTTCTTGCTGCTTCTCTTCTCCTTCTGGCATCCATATGAGATGAATATTGGACCTCTTGGAGTTGTCCCAGAAGCTGCTTACACTATCCTAATTTTTTTGGATTCTTTTTCTTCTTCTTGTTCTGATTGGTTGTTTTTTATGTCATTATGTTCCCTATCATTGATTTGATTCTCAGCTTCATCCACTCTACTGTTATTTCCTTGTAAATTGTAATTTATTTCAATTAGTGTAGCCTTCATTTCTGAGTAGATTTTTTTTTTTAATGCTATTGAATTCCCCAGTAAGTTTCGTGAGCATTCTTATAACCAGTGTTTTGAACTCTGCATCTGATAGATTGCTTATCATCATTTTATTTATGTCTTTTTCTGGAGTTTTGATCTGTTTTTTCATTAGGCTGTGTTTCTTTGTCACTTCATTTTGGCAGCCTCTCTGTGTTTGTTTCTCTGTATTGGTAGAGCTGCTTTGACTCTGTGTCTTGGTCATGTGGCCTAAGTAGGTGTTCTGTAAGGTCCAGTGGTACAGCCCCCACTATCACCTGAGAAGGGTACTCGAAGTGCACCCTTTGTGTGGGATGACTACACCATTCTCTTGTAGTTGATCCTTTGTTGCTGTTGCCAGATCAATGGGAGGGATTTACCCAGGCCAGTCAGCTGAAAGGACTGTCTATGACCACTTATGCCAACCCCTGCGCTCTGTAGAGGATCAACTGTGCAGATGCAGAGTGGTGGTGCTTTGATGTGGTCTGTAGTTGTCTAGTGGGTATGCAGATCTGGGATTTCCTAGGTGGTGCAAGGTCAGTGCTCACTTGTGTTCTACCTGAGTCCACCTTGCCTGAGCTATAAAGCAATCTAAGATAGCTGCTACTTGTGCTGGGCTTGGAGATTCCCAGGCAAAGCCAAGCTGTGAATTTAGGCTGGCTGCTCCTAGTGCTAGGCGTGGGGCTCACTGAGATGTGAGGCCAGCTGTTGCTTGTTTGAGAGGATTTAGGAAGTTGTGAAGCAAGAGTCAAGACCAGTCATTGATATGGGAAAGCATCTTGGGTGGTCCCATAAATTGGGTGGGGCAGAGTGTCTGGGGATCTTCAAGGAGGGTCAAACAGTGTTAGCCAGGTTGATGAATTCTCATAATGGCATCAGCTGGCTGGCTTGTGGAGGGAGGGTTTAGAGAGGGATAATGGCCTCTGCTCACCTTGATGCCAGACACTTCAATTTCTCTTTATATACCTCTGGCTCATTTCAAGCTTTCCTCTCAGTGCTGGAGCTCAGAGGGAGTGATTCTGAGTAGGTGAGTCCATGTGTGGGTTCTTTAAAAGGAACTGCTTGGGGCTCCAAAACTTTATTCCACTGACTAAATCCTCACTAGTTTTGCAGCCAGAGGTTGTGGGGACTTATCTTACTGGTACTGGAATTCTGGGCTGGGGAGCCTTGTGTGGGGCTAAGATCTTTGCTCACAAAATATCTTTTCTGAATTTTTGTCTACCACATGTGGGTGAGGGACCAGCCCATTCTACATCTTCACCCCTCCTACCAGTCTGGGCGGATGTGGTTTCTTTAATTCTGTAGTTGTCAGTCTTCCATTAAACCTGATTTCTGATGGTTCTGAGTGATGGTTATTCTATGTTTTAGTTGTAATTTTGATATGGTTGTGCAAAGAGGCAAGCTATTGCCTGCCTATGATGCCATCTTGACCAGAAGTCCAATTCAGTGGATTTTTATTTTATTTACACAATTGTACAACTTTCATCTCTATGTAATTTAAAACATTTTCATTGGCCCCCAAAAGACCCCACATCTATCGATTCTATTGAATGAATGAGTCATTCATTCTCTCTCATTTGCACCCCTGGCAAGCACTCACCTACTTTCTAACTCTCTGGAATAGTTTTGAGCTATGTGAACACTAGCATTATCACTGGATTGATGATACATGTATGTATATATAGGTATATATGCATATGTATGTATATATGTAAGTATACATACATATGCATATTCTCTGCACACACACAAACACACAGGCATGCACGTACATATATGTACATATGTGTGAATGTATAAAGACATCGTATGAGAGTCACTCTTTCAGACTGAAAAAATATAGACACACATAGGTATTCACATGCCTTCAGATGTTAGAGATAACATCAGATCCCATGGGTTAAGGACACAGTTGTGTAAAACTGACACCTCCACCTCCAAACACACAGGCACACTTCAGATGCCATTTCAAAGTCCAGGTTGTCACCTGGGCTTCTGAGTGGCCAATCGATCAATCACTCAGAAGTTCCAACAAACACTCCCTGAATCTCCACAGTTGATCACACTGGAAGCTCTGTGCATCACCTCTCTTTTCTGGAGGCTTCATTATATAAGCACAACTGACTAAATCATTGGCCTGTTGGTGACTGGGATCAATCTCCAACCCCTTTCCTTTCTCTGAGGTCAGGGGTGTTCCAACCTTTTAATCACTTGGTTGGTTCTCCTGGAAACCAGCTCTCCTCAGTGCTTTCCAAAACCCCTTCATTAACATAAACTCAGGTGTGGTTGGAAGGGGTTTCTTATGAATATTCATATATCTTTCATATTCTTATCAATTAGGAAATTTCAAGGTTTTTAGGAGCTCTGAACCAGAAACAGAACAAAGAGTGAATATGTATTTATTATTGTAAATCGTAATATCACAGCCTGCCTGAATCTGAATCTCTGGCAAGTCACTTAAAAGCTTTGCTCCTGAGTTTCTTGGATTGTAATAGAGCCCACACTATAGGATTGTGTTACCAACTAAAGGAGTTTGTCTGCCTGCATGCATCAAAGCCCAATCAAACAGGAACACAAGTTTGCAGCCAAGATAATAAAGGTTTATTAACAGCATGTTACCATGCCTGGAGTCACAGATGAGCTTATACCTAAAACCCTGGGTCCCACACATGGACAGATTATATGTGGGAGAGATTCCTAATCATGGTGATTCAGGGAGTTGGGGCTGGGAGCTCTTCTGATTGTTGAGGCCAGGATACGGAGCAGTTGATTATTGTATCAGGTCCAGATGTCAACCATGGTGTTGTTCTGTCTAGTTTCATGAGGGTGTGGTTGGAAGGATTACTGTTTGTTTAGAAGGGTCATTCTCTTTTCCTGGGCCTGGGGATGAAACACAATTGAGGTCAAGATGTTATCTTTAGTTTGAACCAAACTCTGTTTTTGTCATCAGCAGACCTAAGGCTTTGTTGTTAAAACATTTTGATGCTGACCAGAATCTGATGTCCTCAGAGCTTCATGAATAAGGAAGGGAGTGGACCGGGCAGAAAGCAGAAAGGGTGATGTTTGAAGAAGTGGAGTTTCTGTGAAGTTAGAATTGATAGCAAGGTTAGATAAACAGGTATGTAGAGAACAACAGCTGACAAGCAGTGTTCTTAGGTGTTAGTTGCTATTACTGAGGATTTAATGCATCTCTACTGACTCAATTTTTGATCACTTTTTGAAAGTAACTGACTATTGGCTCCGAGAGGGGTTTACATATTAGAGCAACTCTGCTTAACCTGAATGAGCTGCAGTTTACTCCTCTCTCCACCTCATAGGTTCTATTGCCTCATGGTTCTTGCTTTGCTATCATTTCTGTGGTTTTCTCTGGGCTTTCTCATCACTCCAGCAACCACCAATTCTTATTTTCTATGACCTGTGACAGAAAATCTGACAGATTTGACAAGACCTAATAGAATAGAGAGCATCTGTGTTGAGAACAATGTCAACCTTGGTTCTGAATCAGCCTTACTAGCAGGGCCAGACAGCACGGAGCCTGGCTAGGCATGCACACACAGAGGTATGAGCTTAGTGACACTGGTGGCTTCTTAAAAAAGGGCGGTATAAGTATAACTTTCAGGTGTTTGCATGGACTATCCAACATACTGTCGTGACATGAAGAGATAGTTGCCATATTAAGTGAGAGAAGTAGAATACAAATGTATACAATGCAATTTAAATGATGGGGAAAAGAAGAAAATATATTACAAAAACATATTTTGATTTAGGCAGTGAATCAATGCTATTTTTCCTTTCCAGCCTTTTGTGAAGTTCTCCCTAATGTGCAGGCAGATGCTCCTTTATACAATGTAGTTTATAGTTTATAAAGTCTAAATAAAAATATTTAAAATATTTTATCATTTCTTTATTTTTAAACTATGCATAAGAAAAGCAGAGTGTTAGTAATTACCTTGATAATTTAGTTTGGGGATTTTATAGTTGTGAAAGGGAAAAGCATTTCAGGTCAGATTTTTTTTTGTCCACTCCTTCCCTTCTTTGCCTAATTGTCACAATTTTTTTCCCCTCACAATCCTTATCTTTATGAACATGGAGACCACGTAAAGTCCCTGGTTCACACTGCTTGTTCTGGATGTGCTGACTCTTCAAATAGAGTTTTAAAAAATCTATTTACTGGAGAAATCTATGACATATGGTTCTCAGTTTATTTCCCAGCTGTTTTCTGTTAACCTTGACTCTGGCATTCTCCCCCCCCCCCAAATAATTTATATTAAGGCAGGATGCAGGACAGTGGGGAGCTGTACTTTACATGCGAGGATGTTGAGGCACAGAGCATGAAAAGGGAACAGGACCATTTCAGCAAATTACAGAAGGTGACTGTTTATAATTTCCCGTTCCTTCTCACTCTTCCCATACTTCTCCTCCTCTTTTTCTTCTATTGCCTTTATAAAACTTTCACATACACTCTGCTTTGCCTCCATCTGAATGACTTGTGTTACTGAAGTAATTCTAAACCTCTGTGGGCAAAAAAGGCACCCCTTTTAAAGTCACAGGAAGCAATTAATTAAAAACAGCAGGCTCTTACCTGATGTCTTCAGGATGACTTTTAATTATACTAAATGCCCTACTTTTCCTAATGAGGATGTTCTGTAAACTTGCACATGGTTTTCCCACACTGCTCTTGCAGACAAATCCTGTGTCCAGCAGTACTGTTGCTGCCTGCCAGACCAAATCCTTTCTCTATGACAAAGCCTGCCATTGTGTCCCCTATGCAGCCCCACTGATCTTTCCCAAAGGGCCTTTTAGAACATGTGCACACTTATTTCCATTCGCTGATGTGCTGGACGCGATAATAGCCAGAGAACCATGGTAACTTGCTTGGATTCAACGCTGTGTAGTGTTCTCTGAAAGCCATATGTGGCAGCTGGACTCATGTGTGAGTGTGTGTGTGTGTGTGTGGTTGGGGGAGGGCTGTGTCTGGTGCTTTTGTTGGAGCGTGAGGGAGGAATAAAGAGCTTGAAGAAGTGACAAGGTGTCAGTGTCCTCCCGACTCAGCTGTTCAGGGGCCTAATCCCAGTCCACAACTGGATGTCCAAGGATTAAAGAAAAATGTTCCTCCTGGCTAATTTCCAACTGTTCCCAAATGCACTTGAGAAAGTTCCATGTGATTTTTTTTTCATGTAGCACCTGCTGTAACAATCCCAAAGCAACTTTTTTCTTCTCCATTATACTCTACATCTGTTATTTTGCTGACATGGAAGCTAGCATAACAATTAGGTTCATTACTTGCCCAATAAATTGATTCCAGCTAAGTTTAAAGACCTTAGTGTATTCTTTGAGTATTTATCCAATGAAAGAACAAATTAAGAAATCTTGCCCAAAAAGGCTTTTTTGAGGGGTTAGACCAGCGACATGTCATTCATTTCAGGGTAGTGATGCAATAAAATTAGAAAGCCTTAATGCTGGGTAAGACAATGAGGGGCTATCTTAACCAAATTTTGGGAAGCAACTTTAAAAAATACTAAAATTTCTGTCAGCAGAACAATTTTAACAAATGAAGAACTTAGTGGGGTAACAGTTGCTGTTTTTCTCCCCATTTCTTCCCAATCACAAAAATAAATAAGTTCCTCTCTAGAGCTACATTTTCTTAGAATTAAAAAAAAAAAGTCTGCTGTCCTTGGGTAGGGTGGGCGTGGGTGATCCATGCTGAAGCACACATTTGGTTTTAAAGCTCTAGACCCTGTTTTTGAGGCTGTGCAGTATCCAGTTTCAGCAAACAGAACATCTTCTAAGAGAAAGAGAACAATTCAGCTGGTTAGAGGGGAGCTCTGGCTGGAGGCGCTGAGCCCCGAGAAGGGATGCTGGTAGTAGAGATGAAGAAAGCTCTTATTCTTCAGTGGGAAACTTACACTGACACACTATGTACACCCACCCACACAGTCAGTTCATATAGTGCAGACTCTAACTTAAATATGATTTCTGTTATAAAAGTTTGCTTCAAAGTTCTCTCTCTCTTTCTTTTTTAGATGGGCAAAGGAAGGGAGAAAGAGAGGAAGAGAAATACTGATTTGCTAGAGGTATTGGATCAGTTCATACGTCCGCCACTGGGGACCTGCCCTGCAACCCAGGCATGTACCCTTACTGGGAATTGAATCAGGGACTTTTTGGCTCACAGGCCAGTGCTCAACCCACTGAACCACACCAGCCAGGGCCACAGTTGTTTTTTTTCCAAAAAAAAAAAAACCAACTGATGATGCTGTTTTTGTATGTATAGAAATATTGCTTGCAGCAGTACTGGCCTGGCCAGGCCTGGCCTGGCTGAGGGGAGGCAGTGGGGGCAACAGCAGAGGCCAGGCCATAGGGGTCCCTGCCCCAGGGGACACTGAGCATCATGGAGAAGAGCTTGGAGCTTCTCATTGCCAAGTTTGTGTCACTTCTGCAGGAGGCTGAGGATACCGACCTCAACTATCAGTTGACACCCTAGCTGTGCACCAGAGCTACAGATGTATGACATTTCCAACATGGCGGAAGGTATTAGGCTGATGAAGAAAAAAATCCAAGAATTGCGTCCAGGGGAACAGCATGGGGCCTGGCTGCAATACCTGCGAGATTATGGACAGGCTGACTGAGTTCAAGGCAGCAGTGAGAGCAAGAACTGGACTAGCACAAGGTATGGGCTCAGCAGAATACCCAGAATGTCACAGAGGACAAACATGTAAAACAGCTGCTTGGCCTATATGACTCACGAGGGCGTCTGTAGATGCTTTTCTGGAGACACCCTCCTGGCCATCCAGGCCGTTTGGCACCAGCCTGGAGGTGCCTATCACAGAGGCCTCAATGGGCAGAAGTATCAGATACATTTGAAGAGTATGAGTGGCCCCATTGAGATGCTGCTGGTGAACAAGGAGGCATGGAGCTCGCCACCTGTGGCAATGGCTGTGCCTCCACCTGAAGACCTGCTCCAAAGCTGCCTGCCCTCTTTATTCCCCCACCTCTGCCCAAACCTGTTTTGGCCCTGCCCCAGGATGCCTCACACCCATCAGTCCCCAGGTGACCACTACCACCTGTGTCTCTAGCAGCACTGAAGCCGATGGGATGGCCAGTCCAACAGCTGAGTGCACACAGAGTGGTGGCCCTGGAGCCTCTAGCAAGGACAGCAGTGAGCCCAGTTCACTCCCACTGGGCCGGGCCACTGTAGTCTTCTACCCTGCTGGACAGCAGCAGCAATAGCCACTTATGTGGACCCAACCTTTCTACCTCTCATGAGCCCATCAAGGCTGAGCCCATCAAGTTAGACCCCACAGGTATTCTGGAACTACCCAAAGAGCTGTCAGAAATCTTTGATCCCACAAGACAGTGCATGAACTTGGAGCTGCTGGAGGAGCTGATGGGCTCAGAAGTGTTTGCCCCTTTCTCTGCCTTTCTCCCTCCCCCACCCCTACCTGGAGGCCATGATCACATCTATAATCTGGATGAGAATGAAAGTGTCTGTGCCCTCTTTGGTGTGCCCGTTCTCAACCTCTGACTGATGGGGACGCGTACTGTGTGTCTGGACAACAGACTGTCTAAACCGAGGGCTGCTTGAGGACCTCCCCCCACTCCACCCCTACACAGCTTGAGGGCTACAGACTCCTGGCTTGACCAGGCTTCTCTCACTGTACGGTTCTGGCCACAGCTCCCAATCTTGCAATGACACCTGCATTGTGCTTGGGAGAGCAGGAGAAAGGGGCTCAGCTCCCTCCATGGGGGAGACGAAATATTTGCCCCTTTTTTTCTGGAGCCTTCCCCCACCTGTGCCCTCCCTGAGCCCTCCTGAACACAGGTTCCACTGCCACCCAGTGTCACAGAGTGTGGACCCACATTCACCTCACAGAACAGCTTGTCTCACCCTCACTGCCTTGGTCCTGCCAGCTCCTCCCTCTCCCAGGAAGGAAGCTGGGGTGGAACTAGGCACTTGCCAGTACCACTTCTGGCCCCCTTTACTTCTCCTTACCCCTTGACCCTGCAGCTCCTCTTAGACCTCTCATGTCCACCTTCTGTCTGGCCCTTGGCCTCCACAACCCCTGTGTGGTGGTGGTGGGGGTGCTAATAGAAAAAAGCAGAAGGAAAAACTGATTAGGTAAAAGGAATAGCATTTTATTTTTTTAAAAGATCTTATCCATTTATTTTAGAGAGAAGGGAAGGAAGGGATAAAGAGAGGGAGAGAAACATCAATGCATAAGAGATACACAGAGCAGTTGCCTCTCACACACCCCCAACTGGGAACCTGGACTGCAACTCAGGCATGTGCCCTGACTGGGAATAGAACCAACAAGCTCTTGGTTCACAGGCCGGCACTCAATCCACCGAGCCACATCAACTAGGGCAGGATAGCATTTTATACAAGTGGTCAAAGAAGATGAAATTTGAACAGAGACTTGAAGGCAGTGGAGAAACAAACCATGCAAAGATTTGGAGGAAGGACACTACAAGTGACAGGAACAGAAAGTGCAAAGGCCCAGGCAGGATTGTGCTTGGGGGTGTAAGGCACAACTTGGAGGACAGTGAGGCTTGAGCTGAGTGAGCCAAGGGGAGAGCATTAGAGGACTGAGATGTGAGAGTCTGGGGGATGGGAGTAGGATAGGCATTGAATGTCATTGTGAGAACTTGGGCTTTTGCTTTGACCACAATGGAGAGGTTGCATGGTCTTAAACAGAGAAGTCCCACGATCTGACTTCTGTTTATTTAGGTGCTGGTGACTTGGGCCAAGGTGACAGTGGCAAAGTGGAAAGAAGTGGGCAGAGTTTGGAATACTTTGTGGGGAGAGCCAGCAGTCTTTACCAATGAATTACAAGCAGAGGGTAAAAGAAAAAGAGTCAAAAATAACTTGAAGGTTTTTGGCTTAAGCATCAGGGAGGAAAAGAAAGGAACAAGGGGGAAGCCATAAACCAAAATTGAATTGCAATCTCCAAAGTCGGCCCCCAAACTTTTCAGACACTCAGTAAGAGGTGACAGTTTTTCGGAGGAGTTGCCGACTGTTGTCAGACTCCGCCGTCCATGGAACCGTGGTGCTGCACGCACGTACCCACAGGCATGGAGTCCACAGTTCTAGCAAAGAAGAGCTGAAAAGGCCTTCCAGTGAGGCTGTGCTTATGATGGAGGAGGGCAGGTGCGTTTTGAATTTTCAATTATTTCACACACTGTGGTGTGGATGAAAAAGAGGTTCTGTGGAAAGTGACCCTGGAAGGTGATCTGATCGCAGATTCCTCACTGGGCAGGTCACAGTGGGTAATCATGCCCCAGGCATGTAACTTTGTTACTAAAAGGCTTGTTTCTACCTTAAGCAAGTTGTTTATTGTTTCTGTGCATCGAGGTTCACACACTTTAACAATGCCTCCTTTCAGACCCCTCCATCTAAGGCATGCAAGATCCCACCCCTGACCTGCTTTCTCCTGCCTTCATGTGATTTTCCTTACATTCCCTCCTTTATCTTAATCCATAAAAGAAACTGCAAACTGATCCTTTCCAAAGCATTTATCCCAATCTGTTGAAATATTTCTTCCTAGTATATACTGTTTGGTCAAACAAATATTTATAAAAATTCTCTACAGGTTTGGATGTTCTTACTTTGACAGTGGGTTAACAGCCCATTGAGTTTTATTTATGTAAATTTTATTTTCCAGTGGGGGTAGAGAGAGAGATAAACAAATAAGCAAGTAAATATGTCAGATGTTACATGACTGCTGGAGATCTGTGCTCAGCAAGCCCCGCACACTATAGAATAAGAAAACATTCCTTTTTATTTACTGAATTAATACCTAGACAAGTGCTGCTTAAGAGATACATAATATAAGCTACAAACATGGGCTTCATGTCCATTAAGAAAAAAACAGAGCCCTGGTTGGTGTGGCTCAGTGGACTGAGCGAAGACCTGGGAACCAAAAGGTCATTAGTTCAATTCCTGGTCTGGGCTCGTGCAGGGGTTGATGTCCAGGTCCCTGGTTGGGGGTGTTCAAGAGGCAACCAATCAGTGTATCTTTCACACATTGATGTTTTCCTTTCTTCTTCCCTTCTACTCTCTAAAAAGGTGGCCCCAGGGGCATGTATGGATAGCTACAAAGTTTAGATTTATGATGTTTAGATAGAACTAGACGTTGTACTACATTGTGCCAGCAAAGGTATGGTTCAACTGATGATCACTAGAAAACAGCCAAGTGGAAAAAATTACTGTCTTTTCTCTGAGTTCTCCACTTTTAGAAATTTATCTTTCAAAACTGGGAAGGGTTTCTTTGGGGGTTAAGTGTGTAGGCGATATGTGCGTGTTACGTGCATGTGTGCTCACTTGCAGGTTTGTTTTGCATCTCTGTGTTCTGTGAAAGATGGGTGGCCTCATTGATTAATGTAAGTCATAATGCCATGGAAGTATTGGTAAAATTCCTGGCCACAGGACACAGTAGGCTGGGGCTTCCAGACTGCCACTCCAGTGTGGAGAGACCAGGATAATTATCCACGACAGATAAAAAAGCTAGCACACATTCCTGAAGCATATGGGAATGTATTCCTTCTGACAGAGAATGAGTCTTGGAGCTCTGTAACTACAATCATTAGTTATAAAAAATACTTTGTGGCCAAAACCAAAACTGTTTTAATGCAATGGGCTTGTTGGCCTTAAAAAGAAACAAATTTGTAAAAAAAAAAAGAAGGAAAGAAAGAAAGAAACTTGTAATTATTAGGTTGAGAGGAAAATGCTAAAATACAGAATCCAGAAAAGTGGGTCAAGTAAGTGGAGAGGAAAAACCCAAATGTGGAAAGATACACAGAGAGGGAAGTGAGAAGACATGACACCAAACTTACCATATTTAACTATTTTGTCCAAGATTAACCCAACTTCCCATATGCTGGGGAGCGGCTGCTCCCTAGACTCTGCCCCCCCCATACCCCCTCTCTGCACCCTGCCCCCAGAGAAGGCACAGTGGGCAAGAGGATAAGCGGGAATGTGGACAATTTTCTCATATATTTGACCAACTTAGAAAGCCACTTAGTTATGGCCATCTTTTTAAAACAAATATATCATAGTGAAGCTTACCAGTCTCTGTAATTAGGTAATCCAACTGCCCAGGTGGAAAAAAAAAAGCAAGCATTAGGGTCCTGTTCTCTACTAGGTACTTTACGTACGCCATCTCAATGAACAGACACGTACTCACTTACAGTTGTTTTTAAAAATGTTTTTAATTGCACAGCTAATAAATGAATGCATGTTCATTGTAAAAGCAATTATATATGAATACAATTTACAGATGAGAGGACTGAGAATCCAGGAGGTTGAGGGATTTGGTATGGAGTAGAGATTAGATTTGAAACTAAGCTTTACTTTTTAATCATAAGAACTTCCTGAATGGTGTAGATAAACTATGGCTATTTTAATGTAGAGTAAAAGAAGTGTTAGGGTAGTGGGTCACACGGACTGTGAAAGAATTCACAAAAAGAAGAAAGTGTAGAGAATAAAGTTTTTTTTTACTCTCTAAGAAAGGAGGGAACAGTATGGTATGGAGAGATACACCAGCATTGAAGGGTGGGGGATTTGAGCTTTTATTGGATTATAATTGGATTTAAAAGGGGCAGGGATTGCTGTCTTGTGGCCCCTGGGCTGTTGGGGCATTGTAACTGGAGGCTGCGCTTTGTTTCAATGCTATCTCCTGCCAGTGGCTGTAGGGAGAGGTGAGTTCTGTTCCTGCTTTCTCATAATCTCCAGTCCTGGGAAGGTAAGCTCAGGTGAGTAAAATGGCAGAAATGTTTAACAAGGTCTAGGCCTGTTAAGCAAATGGTGCCACAATAGCAAGTGGGCCTGACTTTATCCCTTTAAGAAGGGTGTGGAATGAGAGCTATTTCTGTGGAATGAGGATGATATGAAGCAAGGTCAAGGGCCATGGAGGGATAGGAACACCATTGACATTTAATGCAAGTGCCAGTGGTCAGACGCTGCAGTCCTTCTGCCCTTGGCTGCCTTGCATGTATGTCCCAGTAACAATCCTTGATTGTTGTGTGGATTCAAGGAGATAATAGAAAGGACCTTTTTAAACTGTGTAGTATATGTTAATACTGCCAGTACTAATGTATAGTGGTTGACATTTATAAGGGTGAAGAGCAAAAGTGAAGGCTTTGGACAGCTATTGAACAGTGAGTAATCGATATCCCTAGGGGAGAGAAAAACACCCCAAAACATTGACAAGGATAGTTGCTGAAGATCTAAAACCCACATTTATCCATGTCATTCTGATTCTCATCTTTTAGCCTTCAATTGGCTCAGCTTCTCCAGTCAGATACTAAGTTGGCACAGGTGGTACCAAATGGTCAGTGATCCCTGGAATTAGAGAGCCAGCCATCTGGCCAGGAAGGGCATTTGTATCACTGAGAAGCTTGTTTGGGAAGCAGGGTCTGGGTCCCAGTGAAGCAGGGACCGTAAAATTTCAATCACTGGCCACGCCACAGAAGTGAGTACCTGCAAATCATTCACATCAGAAACCCCAGTCAGCTTTGGAAGGGAAACAGGTGATCCCTTTTAAAACAAAACAATGCAATGCAGAATATGTAACCAGCTCCCAAAGGCGCACAGCAGGGGAGAAGTTATTTGTCTTTGTTTCACTTAAAAGATTTCAACAAAGAGTTTCTTTGAATGTGGAACTGGCTCAAAGCTCTTAAACACACGTTCAGAGAAGACCAACCCATTGATTGAGAGCCAGATGGAAAACGCTCACCACGTGGGGTTTGGAGTCACTGCTAAAGGACCATCCCTTCGCCGGGAAGATAAAGGATTCCTGGGAAAACAGTTTGACCCAACAGGGGAAGTGGCTCTGCCAAAAAATGTGCCAAAATAAAACTTTTGTCAAGTTATAGTAATTTGCTCTTCATTGAAAATAAGTTATTTTTGAATTGGTTATCTAGATGTGAGGATACATTTAAGGCAGGCTGGAAGAATTTTGAAAAAATCAAAAAGTCACGTAATTATAATATCCTGTACTTTCAAACACACACATCCCTCTTTTAGATTTCTTCATGTAGATAATAAACTCTCATATTTTGTAACAGATAATTTTGATCCTTGAAGTTTGAATTACTGTGTTTTTTGGACTCTAAGATGCACTTTCTCCCCAAATTTGGGAGGAAGGGGTGTGTGTGTCTCATAGTCCAAATGTAGCTCACCTGGCTCACTGTGCAGGGGGCAACGGTGGAGCAGGGTCACAGATTATTAAATATTTTACCACATTATTTGCTTCAAATTTTTTTTTCTTATTTTCCTCCTCTAAAACCTAGGTGCATCTTATGGTCCGGTGTCTCTTATAGTCCTAAAAATACGGCAGTGCCTCCAGTTTTAAGCTACTCTCCTGTTTCTGGCCTTCGGTCACTCCATTTGTGATGACGCACATCAGATCTCAAGACCCTGTAACTGGACTGGGAGGGTCCCTGTTGTCAAGTGGAAAGTGATGCCAAATGAAAGTAGGGAAAATCTCTGGTCTTATACCAACTTTACTACTATCCAGCTGTTTTCAAAAATTACTTAGGTTTCCTTTCTCTTAATTGAGATGAGAGCATGAGATTTTACAATTTCTAATGATGTGACACAGTTCCAAAATTCCGTTCTGTTAGTTCACTGTTTCAGATGTGTGTTTTAGATGACTGTGACTTGCTCACTATTTCTATGTGAGCATAGAACCCTCTTCTTCCCAACAGGTTCCTGAGGAAATCCAAACAGTGGTGGACAAAGTAACAGAGGTGGAGTTTTAGGGTTTCCTTTTCTTTCTTTCTTTGGCATTTTGCCCGATTTCTTAACTTCACTCTGGGTTCTTTGAAACCATGTTTATTGTTCTTGCTGCCTTGGAACACTTATCGTGAATCCTGTCATTATTTTACTGAAAAGAAAAATTATTGAGCACCTGTATGCCTTCTACAACTTCTCTGATGAGACTAGGAAATTGAACCCCATTTTGCAAACGGACAACAGTTCCAAGCCTGTGTCTGTGCTGCTGCCTGTCCTGATGATGCTCTCCAGCCTCTCCATCATTGAAAACCGTCTCCAGTATCACTTCCTCTGCAAAGCCCCTGGAGAACTTCCACTTTTGCATTCATCACATTGCACTGTAATTGTTTGTTTACACATCTGTTTCCTCAACTAGACACAGAGTTCCCTGAGGTCGGAAATCTTGCCTTGTTCAACTGTGCAGTTTCCTGCTGGCTGCAGGGAAGTCCAGAGCCAGAAAGGTGGCCCACCCTAAATAAGTATGTGACCCTTCAGGGAAGTTTTCCTGCCTCTGCACTCGCCCCCTTTTCTGCTCCCTGGGCTTATCTACGTTATCCACTTCCTGTTATCTGGCAGCAGGGTTTATATCTTTTTAAGTCATCTGAAAGAATGTTTTAAACAACTACGAGCTTTAATAAGGAAAATGTTTATTTATGTGTCCCTAGACTTAACACAGGACTGTACCTGGAAGGTGCTAGGATGCTAAGTGAATCTATGTTTAATAAATGACACAATGATGGCGATATGTGAATATTACTGTAGACTAGGCATTGTTCTAGCAGTTTATATGTATTAACTTGTTTAGTTTTCCCAACCTGGGAGCAGAAACTATTATAACCCCCATTGCATATATAAGAAAACTGAGGCTCAGGAAGTTTAAATAATAAGTATAGATTATACAATTTGAAACTGTCAGTCAGTATTCAAACAAAGGTGATATGACAGGAAGATGCTAATTTATTTCTCTGTTCAATCATTCCCAGGATTTTGCAAATGAAAGTTATGCTTATTCATTTAATGCTGAACAACCATGGATTAGGTATGATTATTGTTTCACATATAAGTTGATCTGTGGTGGCTTTTCCCCTTCAATTTACAAACACACACAGATATATATGTGCCTATGTATATATACACTTATAAATCTATATACATATTTTGTTTTTCCATTCATTTTATTTTATTTTTATTGGGGTTATATTGGTCAATAAAATTATATAGGTTTTAAGTTACAATTCTCTAATACATCATCTAGACATTGCGAGGTCACCATCCAAAGTCCAGTTCCCTTCCATCACCATTTAGCCCCCCTTTATTGTTTTCTCCCTCCCCTTGGCCCCCTTTCCCTCTGGTAACCACCATACTGTTGTCTGTATCCGTGAGGTTCTCTTTCTCTTAATCCCTTCACACATTTCACCTAGCCCCTCAGCCCTTCCTCCCCTCTGACAGCCGTCAGTGTGTTCTTTGTATATAATAGTCTGTTTCTATTTTGTTCCTTAGCTTATTTTGTTCATTAGATTTGCATGTGAGTGAAATCATATGGTATTTGTCCTCTGACTGGCTTATTTCACTGAGCATAATACTATCCAGGTCCACTCACACTGTCACAAAACTTCCTACTTCCTCCTTTTTATGGCTAAGTAGTATTCCACTGTGTAAATGCACAGAAGCTTTTTTTTCATTCACTAGTGATGGGAATTGGGGTGTTTCCAAACCTTGGCTATTATAAATAACATTGCTACAAACATAGCAATGCATATATCCTTTTGAATCAATACTTCATGGAAGTTTGTTTCGGAAAATGTTACCTACGGGCTGCTATGCCTCTTGTATTTCTGGGGATATTGACAACAGGAAGCACAAAGCCCTACCTTCTCTGATAGATGAGCCCAAAGCTGTATTTGAAACCTCAGATGATGCAAAATGTGTAGAATTGGCAGCAAATGCCCTAATTTCCATTTTAACCTGGGTCGTGCAACATAAATGATGTTCATTCAATGACTTCTTAACTGATTGAGTCTTTTCAAAGATCCTGAGTTCCAGGTCCCTGGGCGAAGTGGGCCTTGCTGTGGAGGAAACACAAAAAGAAGAAAATTTCCATCCCCTTTCTTGCCCTCCAGGTCAGCTTCCTTATGTAGTTCTTGCTTTTCAGAGCTTCGTCAACCTTTCTTCTTTTTTAAAATCTCCACTCTAGACTGGCTCCTTCTCTATAAAATGAGGATGACTATGGCATCCTCCCCAGGGAGAAACAGGGAGGCACAGGACACGATGGGAGCCGTGCAGGGGGTGGACGGTGCCTAAGGAGGCCAGGAGGAGATGGAGACAGGAGTGGGGAGCACAAAAGATACACATGCGTAAACCAGGTGATGGATGAGGAGAGTTGGGCTATTTCAAGTAGGGGCCCTGACCTCAAAGAGAAGGATGGGTTGAATCCAAAGTCCATGCACTTTCTCAAGCAGCAAATACAGAACATGTTTCCTGCTCTGACTCAAGTGGAGCCTGCCAAGGGAATTGCTGGGACTGGTCTGGGTAAAGAAAAGCCGGCCATAATCCCCATTCTCAGCTATCAACTGATTGTCAGTCCCACTCATAGACATTCTGAATGTGCTACTAGTATAGTGCTATCATTATATTACACAAGTTTGAATCATTTATTGGATATTTTTCTGTGACGATCATTGCTTCTAATGTGTGCACTTGTATATCTACTAGTGTACTCAGGAGAGGAATGGTGGGCCCCACCCCCCAGATAACAAATCAGAACGGCCCTGAGTCACCTTAGGTGGGGCAGTGTCGGCTAATTCGTCACCATTCTGATGAGCCTTTCTCTGCAGTAAAGTTGTAGTTACGTACCTGACAGTGACCTTGAGAGTCATAGAATTCCTTTCTTGGCTTCTCAGCCAACCCAGGCAGGTACGGAGATTAAAGCCCAGGTAGTGAGTGATTTGAGGTCTTAAGTCACATAATGGAGTATTTTCATTTCTAGCTCTGTTTGCTATTAGTTAACCAGTTGACTGTAGAAGAATTTCTTAGTCTTTAAAACACCAAAGTGGTGCTTTCTGAATGCAAACTAAAAAAAAAAACAAACTTCTAATCTTGTGTCTTTGCTTTGTAAACACTGAAACACAGGGACATGTGCTTTAAAAATGGCTTTGCTGATCCTCCATTGAGAGGAACTTTCCAAATGGCATCTTCAGGTCAAGCAGGCTGAGTCTGAAGACAAGGCCAAGGACATTGTTCATCTCATTAACCACCAGCACGGAGGACTGTCCCTCCAAGGGAAAGGCAGATGGTGACAGCCTTAGGCTCAGATACATTTTACTGTGATTACACTCGAGATGGATGGAAGCCCACCTGACCCAAATTACCTTGGATACATGCAGCTCCCAGAGATTCAGCCTTTTTAGGTAATGAGCTACACTTCTCTAACAGAACCGGGAATGTTAACTCACTGTGGCTCTATCAGCCCCTCACACCTTAGTGTGACTTGCCAAATGGAGATAATGAGATTGAACTGACCCAGGAAATGGCAAGTAGGCATGGGGAGTTTCTGTAGAGGCTCTTTTCCCAGAGAGCATCCCAGGGTAGCACATTATTGTTGATATTTCAGGAAAGAGCAAGCAAGATCAAGGGGAAAAGGAGACTGAAGAACGATAATGAAAAATTGAGTTATTGTAGTATGTCCCAAAGACTAATGTGGGATTGCTGAGCTCGACAGGAAGAAACACCTTGTAAGTATATATTATATTTATCTTAGTTTCTCCTTTTCCCTCTCCTCCTCCTTCTTCTTCAACCTAAATCAGCATTTTCTAGGAAAATTCCCTGAGTCCCAGAGGACTAAAAGTTTGCTTTGGCTTGAAAACATGTATGGAGAAAGTTACTTATAAGCTCTGACTACCAGGAACAAAGATATTGTTGGGACCCCTCTCATGCAAAACAGATTTGAAATTTTTCCCTATTTGGAATAGAGACTTTTAAAAGCAGCTTTATTAAGTTGTAATTCACACACCATATAATACGCCTATTTAAAGTGTTTAAAAAACCAAAATTTGCAGCTCTGATTGGCTTTACTAATCGATTCATGAATTGGGCAGCATCTCCTCCAGCAACCAGAAGGGTGCTCAGAGGCCTTGTACAAACAGCATGGAAGGTTTTTATAAGAAGGGTAGGGCAAGGGAGCTATTGACAAAAGAAAAGAAAGAATTATTCTTGAACATCTTTTCTCTGGGACAAAAGTAATCATGCAGATTGCCTCTTGTTTGGGTTGGGGGGGGACATGAAGAAGGCCCATGACAGATTACTTACTTTATTGGTGCTTGACCAGAAAATTCTAGACTGGTTGATTAAGGGGCTACATTTCTGGGAGATGTTGACGCTGCAATTAGATAAGGTATTACATTTAAGTTTCTTATCACGGACTTTTGGCACGAGTGACACCATTTTGGGCCTGTTGCTTTCACAAAAGTATATTTTGATTTTGGTATATTTCATTATTAATTTTAAAAAAATGCAGTAAGATATATATATAACAAAACTTGCCATTTAAACTGTTTTAAGTGTATATTGAATATAGTTTAAAATCATTTTTAATAGGGGAACTCTATGACTTGCTGCTTGCTTGTAAGTATAAATCTGAATGAAAAATAAATATTGGAGTCTAAAAGATCATTTGAAAACATCTGCTGAAATAAAAACTCCTATAAGTGAGCAGCAAGTCATTAACCATTCTTAAGAGACTCCATCAGCAGTCAGGTGGCCCCAGGGGCCTTACGCATCCCAGCCTCCCTCGGCACCATCTTCCCAGCAATGCTGCTCCAGGATCACTGCCACAGAGAGAGAATCGTTCAGAAGGAGAGGGTTTCTCACAGCTTCCCCACAGGAAGGTTGCCTAGCAAAGTTCTGGGTGTTGAGAAATGATTAAAGATAGGGAATATTTAAAATGGAGCCATTTTAATCAAGCTGCTAAAAGATTAACATCGTGAAGGTTAAGGCAAGAGGAAAGACTCTATTCATGTTCTAACTAGCCCGTGAACTTAAACCTTTTTGAACTTTCCAGTCCAGCATCAGTGCCTAGATATACATCTGAACCTCCACATAACCCTCTGCCCCTTGAAGGACACATGTATACAGACCACCTGACATCTGTTCAGACCACCAGACATGACCAGAACTCCTGACACCCATCCTCCAGGCCACCTAGCATCCGTCGTCCAGACTGATGACTATCCCGGAACAATCCTAGGGCTAAAATGAAGGACTGATTATTTTCAAGAATGCACTTTTTACCAAAAGAACTCTTAACTTTTCTTTCTTCTTTGGAATACTTCCAGGTTTTTGCCTAGCCGTGTTCTCAGTCTGCAGATTCCAAGACCCTTGAATAAATCTTCATCATTTATTTGTCAAGCATCTGTCCAACTAGAGGTTGCTGAATGGAGAGTAGGAGCCGGGGCAGGAAAGATCTAGTCTAAACTATGATGGGGGTCGGGGCAAGGAGGCAGAGCACCGTGTTCTTCTCAGAGGCCTGGAGCTTCCAGGAGATGACGTGGTCAAGAAGAGTTGCATGTTTATTTATTTTTTATTGTTGTTCAAGTACAGTTGTCTCCATTCTCCCCTCACCAGTCCTCCTGCCTCACCTATCCCCTCCTCCCATGCTTGATCCTACTCCCTTTAGCTTTGTCCATGTTTCTTTTAAGCATGTTTAAAATTATAGCATGGACATGGCAGTGTAAATATTGAAATGCTTCAAATAAAAATGTACTTGCTGTTTCTGGCCTCAGAAAACCATAACTGAAAGCAGATCCTTCTGCCAGCCTCTGCAAAAGCCCATACTTGAGAGGCAGGTTCGGATGTAAAGGAAAGTGGTTTATTTTCAGGTGCCAGCCACCTGGGAGAGGGGGGATTCATGTCTCAAAGCGCATCTCTACATCTAAGTGGAGGCAGAACTTTTTATAAGGAGGGGGAGGGGGTTGAAAAGTTCTCTTTGTTCTGAGAAGCACAGTCCATTCTGATAAGGCAAGTGATGCTCCAGTGTGCATCGTCCTGGGTTCACGCCATCCTGGCTCCATGGCTGAAGGTCAGCAAATCTCCTGGAGCTGGGATGCCTGAAGGTTAGAGCCTGTATCTTCTGAAGAGAGTTCCCAGGATTCTTATACAAACATGCTGCTCATCTACAAGCTACACATTAGTCTGAGTCAGCACTTACAGAAAGAAGGTCAAAGAATGGTGGGGTGGGTTTCATTTCCCACTGTTACAGACCTGCCCTGTCCCCTCTCCCACCTGAGCCTGTCTCAAGGACCCTCAGCTTCTCCCCCAGCACCCATCCTTGTGTGAAGTGATCCTGCCGTCTCTCTTTTATGTCATAGTCCATCATCATCTCAACATTATTTGGTACTTAGTCATGTATTGGAGTAATACTCCTTGTTTTTTTCTTTTACTTTTACATAAATGCCCCATTTCCTTTGGTGGGATACACCTTTCAATTGGAGGCTCTTCTTTTATAATTCTGGCACCCCACACAGTTCTTGGCATGGCGTCATGTCTGTAATACCTGAGTAATTTTTGCCCAAGAGGTTTTTTAAAAAAAATCATAATCAATTGAGCATTCTTTAAAAGTATCTGTACCCAGTCCAGACCATAGGAACCCTGGCTTATCAGAGTGTTGAGGAAGCTCTCCGAAGTCACCCTGATGAATAGCTAGGAGCTGTTCCATTATGAGGTTCTATTACTCAAGTTGTTGATTGCCATTGATGACCACTGTCTGATGCTTCCCTGGTTCAAGATTTCACAGTAGCGTAATTTTTAGGTTTTGTCCAAGCTGGAAATAACAATAACTAACAATTCTTACGCAGTTCCTAGGTGTTGTCGTAAGTGTGTGAGATGTACCATCTCCTCTAATTCCCACAACAAATCTGATGATCTACTTTATACAGAAAAGGAAACTGAGGTTTGGAAACTTGCTAGTCACTTGCTAGGGTAATGTCAGGCCATACAGCTGCTAAGTAGCAGAAGCAAGACTCCAAACCCAACCCCAGGCCTCCTGGTGGTTCAAGATGCTGAGCTAGGAGGGCAGATCCCAGGTGAAGTCCTCAGGTCACTCCACCTAAGTGTTTACTGTGGACAAGTCTCTAACATCAAGAGATGTATCAACTGGATGCAATTTTGTGCCAGATATAATGCCATGTAATCAAAAGCAGACCAGGGTCAAAGGCCATACATTATGAATTTTTAAAAACCTTATTTTGTAATATCTGATACTTCAGACTGAGAGAGAAGGCCTTCAAGGTCGAGTAGTAGCTTTGTACTGGAGGAAACAATGCTTGATCTACACCCCAGAGCAAGCACACAGGTCCTCCCCAAGCTATTGTAATTAGTCTGTTTGCTTGGAGCACTTGAAGCTAAGTTTAATGGGCCGCTAACTAAAGCCTCATTCACTTAAGGGCTCTGCACCTCTCTAGGAGAGATGTCAATTACTGCTTTGCAAATTGTATCCACCTCTTGGAAAATGGCAGTGAGCTGTCAGTGTGGACACAAGATGAATCACAGAACTCAAGAAAGGTAGAGAAGTATTTGGAAAAGGAAACTTTCAAGGAGCTGAACAAGCCTGCAAGCATTATACTCTTTAGTTCCTTCATCTTTCACATCAGCGAAGTACATGATGCTGCAGAAAGAAAGAAATCTTTTTTAGTTCCTATGACCTGTGCATAAATTTCTCAATTTTCTTCTTTTTGATATTGTTTGCTTCTTTTTTTTTAAAGATTTTTATTTATTTATCTTTAGAGAGGAAGGGAAGGAGAGAAGGAGAGAAACATCAATGTGTGGTTGCCTCTCGTGAGTCCCCTGCCAGGAATCGGCCTGCAACCCAGGCATGTGCCCCGACTGGGAATCGAATCGCAATCGTGTGGTTCACAGGCCCGCGCTCAACCCACTGAGCCATGCCAGCCAGGGCTGATAGTTTACTTCTATCTTTAAAAAGTGCTGAAGCATAAATGCTATTCTAAACAGTTACCTGTGAAAGTGCTTTTAAAATTATTTTGCTACCCAAAATAAACAAATGCAAAAATGCTTATGTTATTTAATCATGGGTTTAGAAGCCAGAAATGGAAAACAAATAATCCATTCAGGATAGATATTAAGTACTCACTTGGAATGGCTGGGTTAGCAGAACATCCACATCAGTGTTTTCCAAACTGTGAGCCTCAGACCACCTGCCTCAAATCTCTTTAACAATCAAATTCCACCCCAACCACCTGAACTCAACTTTCTGGGAGAAAAGAGCTGTTGTCTGCATTTTCAATGAGCGTCCCATGGTTCCGTGGTGCACTGAAGATCTTCCTATTTTTTCTCTGGTTCTGAATGGCGCTCCGGCCCACCGGCCACCCACGCTTTTTCTCAGCGTTCCTCCTTGCTGCCACCTCTGTGTGTACGGACCCCACCGGGAGTCTGGTAAGCCTGTTGCTTATTTTTTTAGTTTTAAGTCTTATTTTTCAATGATGGTTTACATTCAATTAGACTTTGTATTAGTTTCAGGTGCCCCTGGATCATTTCTTAGAGTAATGTTTGTAAGTACATAAATAAAATACTTAGGGTTACTAGAGAAACAAATTGTACTGAAATGCAGGTATCAAAGAAAAAATTCAGTGTCTATCTTTCTAATGACTATGTAAAATAATAATACTTAGTGGTATTTGTAATAAGTCCAAATGTTCAAAGCAGTAACGAGCATAAATGATATTCTGATATCTTTAATAATTAATATATGTATGATTGTTATGATTTCTATTTTTGTTATTGTAATTGCTAATATCACTGCTTTACTACCTAGGCTCAAAATAGATGGAAATGCTAAATGTTAGTTAAAGGATAATGAAAATGAAGATATGATCCCTGTTCGTGCCTCATATGAGTTCATGAGCTCCCTGAATTCTAACCTCGAGCTAATATACCACCTGAATTCAAGCCCTAGCTTAAAATTTCCCTTCTAGAAATGGGTGGACAGGAGTCATGTGCAAACTTTTGTTGCTTCTCAGTTCAAATATGTCACATCTAAGAAATTTCTTCCCTATAAATTAGAGAAAAGGAATTGACTAAATATAGCATATAGCCGGGCAGCAGACACACAAAGGTTCTGTTCTTACTTGCCCTGGAATTCTGTTGGGTGTCTGACCTCACAGAGACTTCTTACCTGCCCACTTTTGAGACCAATGATGTGAAATTACAGACAGGTGTTGGACAGGAGATTTGGACACAACTCAGGGCAGTTTTTCCCCTTGGATCTTCATTCTTAAAATCTCTGGAACAAGCTTTCTCCATTGCTTTTCCCCCACACTGAGCTGGAGAGGATGAAAAAAGATTGCTTACCTTATCCTGGTGGAAGATTAGTCCTGGCTCCTAGAGGTGGGGGTCTGAAATAGGAGCAAGAAAATAAACAAAGGCACATGTATTTTTAAACCCTTTCCCACAGCTCCATCATTTTATGAATCACACCAAAGGGCTTGTGGCTGCCTCAAGCTATGAAGGTAAATGAAGTGCCGAGAGCCCAGAGGAGCCATCTTTCTGGTAGAGACTTAGGTCTGCTCACACTTGGCTCCCATTATGGTGCAGATTGCTGAGTGAATGTGGGTCCTTTGGTGTGACCTCTACCGTTCCCTTAGAGGTGACCCCTCATTGGCCTCCTGATAATGAACTTGCTCACCTGGGCTGCTGATGGACCACTGATGTAGGGGTCAGGAAACAGGTTCCTGGTACTGACACTGTGCGACAGGAGCAGCGTCATCTTTCTCTCTGCCTCAGTTTCCTCAGCTAGAATCAAGAGACTTTTAGTAGGAGATCTTTGTATTCGGTAAATACATTATTTTCCCAGGGCTGCTGTATCCTGGGTGGTGAGGGAAGGATCCGTCCCAGGCCTCTGTCTTTGGCTCGTAGATGGCCATCTTTCCACGTGTCTCTTCACGTCATCTTCCCCCTCCTTGTGCTTCTGGGTTCAAACTCCCTTATTTTGTGTGGACACCAGTCATTTTGGTTTAGGGCCTGCACTAGTGACCCTGTTTTAATTTGATCACCTTTGTAAAGAAGACCCAGTCTCCATGTAAGGTCACATCCGGAGGTGCTGAGGGTTTGAATATAAACTCATAAATTTTTGGAGGGAGGGGGCAGGAAATGTAGCAGTTAGCAGTGATTTTTCAGATCTCCTTCATGTTAGATGATCTCGGGTACCGATAATAGTTCGATTCTGAGGCCTTCCTACAGGGCAGAGCCAGCACACCCGTTCCTGTAGCACTCCCAGGACTGAGCCTGTCCGTGGCAGCTAGCTCTTTGCAGCGCCCACAGGAGACTTGTGAGGAAGCTCACTCCTTACCCCATAGAGAAGAGACTAGGAAAATGTGGTTTTCTTCTTCAGGAAACCACAGACAGAGGGGCCTGGAGTGTCATCATCACTGCACAGAGAAACAGAAAAATCTTCCCCATGACAAATTTAATTGCAGCTGGGTTCAGACTCCGTGCTGGGGAGAGGCACAGAGTCAAAGAGCAGTTTTCCCAGCAGAGAGGAGGGTCATGGTCCCACCCGACCCACACCCTTGCAGCCTCACCTTAAACACACAGAGCCAAACTCTGTTTGTTGGAGGAGAGTGCCGTCCTGGAGACATCACCAGCTCTCACACGCTCACTCGGGATTTTAGCAGTAAATTGCTGGGCGTTCTCACAGGTTGTTATTTACTCTACCACGATTTATCAGAGTTCATAAACCATCGGCTCGGTTTTCCTGTCAATGTCAGTGTGGCTTAATTGAAATTAAAAAGAAGAAAGAAACTAGGTGCTAAAGCGCGAAATTTCTCATCTATAAAACAAAAAGAAAAAATAGCTGACTTTCTAAGCTAAAACATGTTCTGTCTGCTGTAGAACACTGCTAAACAAGTTTTTAAAGCAAAATCCACATGAGGAAATGTCTTCTAATTACGAAGGAATTTTTGGATAATTGATGGAATATGACAGCATAATCTCACGTGACTGCTTTCGCTGACATCTCCTTGTTCACCACCTCACCTTAGATATGTGCCACAATTTAGGACATAGAAGACAACTAAAAGTTGTCTTAAATTATATTGTGCTACTGTGAAGTAAAAGCAGTTTTAAATCTATTCACACTATGAATTTTCAAGTTCTAAATTTTTATATTGAAATCTATCTACAACTCTGAGCCAAGCATGCCGTTCCTGCCCCCCAACCCAAATAGGATCTTGTCACTCTTCTCTGTGACATGCTTCCTTAACTCACTGCTGCCTCTAAATTGAGTTCAGCCCTGGCTGGCGTAGCTCAGTGGATAGAGCGCAGGCCTGCGAACCACAGTATCGAGGTTTGATTCCCAGTTAGGGCACATGCCTAGGTTGCAGGCTAGTTCCCAGCAGGGGACCCACAAGAGGCAACCATACATTGATATTTCTCTCCTACTCTTTCTCCTTCCCTTCTCCCTCTCAAAAAATAATAAATAAAATATTTAAAAAATAATTGAGTTCAATGATTTTGTTCTCATTTAGGCTGTACACAGCCTGAAACCCAGCTTGATTTCTTATTTCATTTTTTTTTAGTTTTTACTCTTGTGTTGGCTTTGGGAAATATTTTTTCTCGTTGTATATATACATCTTTTTTTTACCTTTTTTCTTCATGCTTTCTTTTTATATTTATAGAAAAGGTGGCTATAATTTACACATTCAGTAGTGTCTCTCTGCATCTTTCTACTGTTGGTCTCAACACTCTACAACTCATTGCTTGTTAGCCACTTTCGTTTTTGTCTAAGCTAGATACCTAGGTTGTAAGCTCCTCAGGGTAGAGATCTTGTCACTTGGTGTTTTGTAATGTGTTCTAGAAACTTCCTACCAGACTTTGAATAATCATAATATGCAAGCAGTCATTAGATTATACATCTGTGAGTAGCAATATATTTTGCAGATTACATTTTATAGCCAGGTTAGGGTGTGGTCAAGTCACACTGATAGCCAGACGTGGAGAAAATAAATGATTAAGCAAAGAGAAGATTGGAAATAGGTTTATTAAAAGGATAAGCAGACCCAAACCTTTTGGAATGTGGCTATTAGTGCCAAAGAGAAGTTACAGGTAAACTGTCACATGCTGGAGAAGACAAACACTTTAAGAGGCACAGTGAATAGACTAAACAAGAGAACGAGAGAGCCATGGCTGCCCTTTTGGAGCTTGTTGGAAAAATAAAACAGAATAACCCCTATTCCTTAAGTATAGCTTAGAATAAAAAAGTACCTGAAAACCATGGTGCTATAAGCCATCCCACGTGGAAACAATCCAACTAGTCTGACCCCAGTGAGCTTCTTTCCTCTCTTTACATTGTTGTGTCTGTCATCTCCATGTGTCCCAGGAGGCTGGGAAATGACAGGTAGGAACGAATTTGGAGACACATTCCTTGTGCCATCTCTGGTGCCAGGTCACTTCTGATCACTTCCAAATGGGCTTTCTGAAATCAACTGAGTGACCATCTTCAAAATCCTCATTAGGTATCTGAGAATCAAAATTTATAAATAATGAAAGATGTCTCCTACACTTTTTTCCAAAAAACAAAATAACAGAAATGAATTGAAAGTTCTTTAAACAACATTGGAAGAATTTAGAGTTAAGAAATTAGAGAATTAAAAAAATGTTTATGGCAAAAAGAATGCTCTCCCTGTGGAGGTTGCCTGTGGGGACTGTGGCTTCTGGGAAGCCGCATTTTGGTCACGACCTCTGGGCTATTGCTGCATCCGCCACCTGGGAGCTGTGGTGTGGAGTGTGGTTCTCCATCACATCTGCATTGCCCAGAGGGAGTGTCTCGGAGAGCTGTTCAGACACTGGGGTTAGGATGTCCCGGGGAAGCGGTGTGGCATGTTATTAGTTCTGAAAGTGCTCTTGAATCTCACTCTCTCTAGGAGCGATGTCGCAAGGTCTGGAGGCGCTGTCACCTGGGTTGACTCAGGTGGCAGAAGAATTAGCGACCCCTCACAGTACAGTGTGACCTCCCTGGGAGGAATACGGGTAGCCTCTGCTGAGGTCTGGGGAAGATCTCTCTCCAGAGGAGCAAACAGGCACAAGAGGACATAAAAGGGGCAAGACAAGAGATGTGTGAACTTGCCAGCTTTCCAGGCAAGATTTCTGAGGTGACAGGTTGGTGGAGATTCACTAAGCAGCTCTGGCAAATCTCTATGATGCTAGGCCTGTAGGGTCCTTAGACCCTTTTAAGGTAGCCTGAAAATAAAACAAAAGTAATGTACGGTGTTGTAGACTTAAGAATGTTTGCACAGCCCCCTTCCATGTGTTGAAATCCTAACTCCCAATGTGACGGCATTGGGGAGGTAATTAGGTCATAAGGGGGGAACCCTCACGAGTGGAACTGGAGCTCTTATAACAAGAGGGCTTGCTGACTCTCTCTGCTTTCTACCACATGAAGAAATACACTCGTATGGGAAAAGAACGCTATTTATAAGCCAGGAAGTGGGTTCTCACCAGTCACTGGATCTGCCCGTACCTTGATCTTGAACTTCCCAGTCTTGAGAAATGTGAGAAATAAATATTTGGTGTTTAAGCCACTCAGTCTATTGTATTTTTGTTATAGCAGCCCAAACTGACAAAGACATAGCGTATGCTCAGAACCCTGTGGGAAAATGTTCACTTATGCTTTTGGCTAAGACAGGTTAAGAAACTAATTCAACATATTTGGGAACAACCTGAACATGACAGAATTGAAAGTAGTATAAGAAATAAAACCAAGAACTCCCTGATTTAAAATCTTTCTGTTTTTTATTTTTGTGTGAATACTACCTACTATCTGTAAAGGTTCTTGATTAACCAATCTGGAAATTTACACTCTGAAAACACTACATGAGATTAGTGCTTTTGTTATTGTTTCGGACTCGGTGATGTGTGTGTGTGTGTGTGTGTGTGTGTGTGTATATATATATTCACACACACATACATACATATACATATATACACACATAAACACACAGGGTGGGAAGAGAATAGGTTTATAGTTGTAAGTATGTGAAACTCAGAATTTACTCTTGTATTTCTTTTATTATTGTATTATTTTCTTTGCTTCACAGGCCCGTGCCTGATCCACTGAGCTACACCAGCTGGGGCCCTTATTATATTATTTTCTATCTGAACAACTGTAAACCTACTTGTATCCTACCCTTTATGTATGTAAGTGTGCATATATGTATATACAGATACAAGGTCTGTCCACAAAAAGTCCAGCCATTGTTAATGTAATGAGAATGGTGTTCATGGCATCAATGTAACCTGGCAGCCAAGGAGAGTGGACTGGAATGCACATTCATGAACAATGATGACTTCACTTTACTAGTCAGTAGATGCTGTTGAGTGAGCATGTGTACTGTGTCACCATTGCATGCAAAATGACTGAATGAATAGAGCAACAAATCTGCATCAAGTTTTGTGTTAACTGGAACATTCCTCTGTGGAAACTATTGGGATGATTCGGAAGGGTGCAGCTATGGGCAACTGGTGGTTGGCAGCTTCATCACTACAATGTACCCACTTATGCATCATGTCTTGTGCAGAGTTTTTTTGTGAAACATCAGATTACCCAGGTGATTCAGCCCCTCTACAGCCCAGATTTGGTGCCCTGTGACTTCTGGCTTTTCCCAAAACTAAAATCACCTTTGAAAGAGAAGAGATTTCAGGCTATCAGTGAGTTTAGGAAAATATGATGGGGCACCTGACAGCGATTGGGAGAATTGTGTGAGGTCCCAAGGTGCCTACTTTGAAGGGGACTAAGGTATTATTATCCCATGTACAATGTTTCTTGTATCTTCTATCTTCTTCAGTAAATGTCTCTACTTTTCGCATTACATGGGTGGATACCTTCTGGACAGACTAAGAATATCACAGAAATGAAACAATTTTTTCTTAATATAATCAAGCTTTGTTCTCTCATATCAAATATTAGTAATTTAAAAAATTTTTGCCAGCTTTGTGGTTGTCTGTTACATAATTTCTTTCTTTAAAATAAGCCACAAAACTCAGCTGGAATTACTTTATTTTCTAAACATGAAGTCTAAAAAAGTGTAGTTTAAAATTCTCAGTAATTTAAAAAACTGTTAAAATTGAAATTAAAGTCACTAATCTCAGATGACCAAATGGTAATTATTAAAATTAGAGATATGTTAAGATATATAACCACTAAAAAGTTAAAGACACAATTTCTGTAGCACAATTTCTGTAGCTCAATTTATGAACAGGATGTTTTGAAATTCTTGATGATTATTACATCCTTCATAGTCTAAGGAGGACTTAGCAGATGGGATGTTTACTACTATTTGTAAACCTATTCAAAATTTGTGTGGTTAAAAAGTAAGCCTTCTTGTTTTGTTACTAAAAGCAGTTTCTTCATAGATGTTTCTTACAGAACCCAAAACAACACTGTTTATTCCACAAATTTCTTATTTTCTGATTAGATTGGGCAAGACTTAGGACTCTCAAAGCTTGGGAATCCAAATAACACTAGATGTTTGAAGTGTTGCAGTGGTATTTATTTGGGTTTTCACCTGTGAACTATAGAGGAATAAGTGGATTTTTGTATGTAAATATATGTAGCTACGCATACACATCCAATTACGTACATTTCTTCTCTCTATAATTAGCATTTCCTTTCCATTCTCTCCATGCATGAATTGTGTACCTGATCACATGTTTCTTCCCTGGGACTCCGTGGAATATAAAGCATGTAAGAGTTGAGGAAGAAGATTTGGGGGCTTACATTTGGTGACAGATCCTTGGGATAAATACATTATGTCTGATCTATTTGCAGTTCCTCAGTTTGTACAGAACCAGCAACCTTCCTACATTACCTATAAGATTAATATAAACACCCTCTTCAGGGGACAAGATGCCATAAATCTATGCTTCTCAGGTCTAGACCAGCAGGAAGCCTTCCCTGACAATGCTTACCCCTTGGAAATAACTCATTCTTTTCATCCCCTCAGTACTTAGAGTTTCCAGTTGGATTTAGTTTTTTCTACAACCTCCCTTTTCAACCATCACAATATGGTTTTGTCTTCACTACTTTCCCACAACTGTTCTTTTCAAGGTTATAAACCATCAAAATTCTTGTCACCAAATCCAATAAACACTTGTCAATCAGTATCTTTTCTGTTCACAAGTCGTCAGTGTTGTTGATCACTTAGTCAACCCTCTGTGCTCATGTGTTAACACTCAGGATTTGTTTGCCTCTTAACCCCATGGGTATTCCTCTTTCTTCGATCCCTCTTCATTGGGTTGCCTCACAAACCTGTTCTTTGTTCAAAATTTGCCGTCTTGGTTAGTGACAGGACCCGTTCACCATGATAGTATGGCTGGTATGACCTCGTTTAATAGACAAGGTAGTTAGACACGCCTGGCTCCAAAATGTATCTTTTCCACTTCATGTGCTCTTTTGAAAACTACGTCTCTGACTCTAAACTTCTTCTTCTGAGGTTGAGATAGTAATAACTATGTCATAAGATTATTATGAAGCTTAACTAAAGTCATGAACATGTACAACTAGCACAATGCCTGATACCTAGGGAGAATTTAATAAATGTTCGGCTCTTCTTAATTTTTTTCATAAGTGTCTTAAGCAGAAGCTTGGAATCATCCTAGAATCTTCTCTTTTTGTCATTAAACTCCATGAAAGTACTGTTTACAAAGTACTATTTATTCAACCTTCTAAAACTTTTAAAATGTATTACCTGCATCTATAATCGTGCTTGCATTATTTATTGATTGGATCATTACCACAGTTTTCCTGATCTACTTAAATCAACTCCCACTATGCAGCTAAAATACAGTTTTAAAAATGCAAATCTAATCTTAACTGGGCCCAATTGAAATCTTCCAGTGGCTCTCTGCATCGTTCACAGAGATCTCCGAGGGATGGTGGGTGGTGTGTGTCCTGGCCTGGCTCTGCGTTATCCCTTCACAATGAACTCCTAATGGTCCCCACCGCAAGTCACACCTGGATTTCCTTGAAAGTGTCTAACTCTCTCCACTTCTCCCTGTGGTTCTGACTCCTTAGACTGTTCTTCCTAGTCTCGCCTGACTCATCTGGCTAACCCCTATACTTCCTTTAAAGCAGGAGTGTCAAACTCATTTTCACTGGGGGCCACGTCAGCCTTGAGGTTGCCTTCAAAGGGCAGAATGTCATTTTAGGACTGTATAAATGTAACTACTGCTCAACTGTTAAGTGAGAGCTTGGTGCTGCCGCTGGGTAGAAACAAGATGTCAGGATGGATAAAACAAGGTGGAGGGTGGGATTCAGGCTTTATCTCCTCTGGGAAGGTGTCCGCATGAGCCTGCCTCTGTTAAGTGCCCTTCTTTCCTCTGAGCTCTCTATCACCATGTGCATATTGCGGCCACAGCATGGATTACCTAATTTTTTTCTCATTGACTTAATTGTCCAGCTTCCCCACTAGACTGGAAGCCCCTTGGGAACATGTTATCTTCTGGATATAATACATGCCTTATACAGACTGTGTCTCCATTTATGTATGTTGAATTAATGGAGTGATGAAGAATTCACTGGTTTGGCTTGAATGTTAAGTGAATGAGTGAATAAATAACTTGATATTTTCAGAGTGGGCCAGACTGGCAGGCATTCAGTTATTTTCACAGCTTGTTTTCAATATCTGTATCCTCTTTTCTCTCCTGCCTAACTTGTGCCTTCCTCTCCTGAGGTCAGTGCCCAGACTCTGAGTCTCTCTAGCACCCCGTACATGTCTCTATATTAAAACTTGTCACCATGCTTCTGACAAAGGATTGAAATAAACTAATGTCAATGTCACTTCTCACTAAAGTGTCACTCCTCATTGAGCTCTAGAGCCATGGCCTTGTCTGGTTTCTCAACTATGTTTTTGGATATTGTTATTAACCCTACATAAAGATGAAGAAATCTCCTTAGGGAAGTATACTGACTTGCCCAAGCTTATAAACTTATTCAGTGTCTGAGAGTCAAAAATAAAGTAGAAAAAGAATCACAATATATTTATTTAAATTTTTATTCATATAACTGCTGGATTTAAATTAATAATTATAATCTATTTTTTTTGGTCCTTAACTGAAATATACAATTTTCATTAGACATTCTGGATTAATATAATTTTTTTCTTTTAACAATGACATACAAATATGAACTACTTGTGTATGATCAGTGAGAAAAAAGTTTTATTTGTATTGTGTTCATTTATAGACTCTTTCATGTGATTGTCCATAATATTAAATGAAATACATATTATTTCTGAGACAATTTATGTTCAAGAGCTGAAATTGACCACAGAAGAAAAACACAAATATATTGTGATAAAATTAATTATTTCACCCAAATTAACATTGGGTATTGGGTGACAAATCAAATTATTTTCTTTTTTAAAGACATTTCTTTCATTAAAGCTTTAATTCCAATCTCTTTTTCTACCATATTGAAAAGTGGCTTCTAGAGAAAGGCCTTGTGTAGGTCATTAATGTTCTCACCTGGACAAGTGTCCACCTTATCTTCCACGTCCTCTGTGTACTCTAGACAAATAAAACAGATGGGGAAACAATATTTTGAGCCAAAGAACACAGTGCAGTTGGAAATAGTTGCCTCATGTAGTCAGAGCCAAGTTTATTATTGTTGAGATAATAGATGCTAAAACACTATGGAATGGAAGATAGGGGTCCCTGAACACACCACTCTCTCACATCCACACCATTGGTCCTGCTGAGATCTCTACATGGACTTCCTTTTGCTTTACCTCGTGAACTTCTTTTTATCTTCAAAACCTTAGGTTCTCTATGAAATCCTTTCCAATCTGCATCTGCAGAGAGATACCCCCTCTTTTGAGCAGCACACTTTGGGCGTAGCGCAGAGGTACCCAGCACCTTGAATAATAGCTGTCTCTTTATTCTGTCTGCACATCTGTCTGCTCCACTAGGTTCTAAGTTCCTTGGGAGCAATAGACTATGATTGTTTCACAGCCAGATACTCTGAGCCAAGCTCAAGGTAAGTCTAGCACTCAGTGTGTTGAATAAATATTGAATGAATTTGAAGATCTGTCCTATGTCTGAGATGATGTAATATTTGTAGTTGTTGACTCAGATGATAATACCCTAAGCAATCAATTAGGTAATAAAAAATAAATACAAAAACTCAGATAAATATTTTGATTGAAATGTGCTAGCTCTGTGGAGCAAGTTGGAGGTGGAGAATGGCATAATAAACTCATAGACACAGACAATAGTATGATGATTACCAGAGAAAAAGAGGTAAGGTAAGGTAGAAAAGGTTATAAGGGGGATAAATGGTGATAGAAAGGGACTGGACTTGGGGTAATGAGCACACAATGCAATACACAGATAACGTATTATAGAACTATACACCTAAAATCTATATAATTTTATTAACCAATATCACCCCTATAAATTCAATGAAAAGGAAATAAAAAGAAATACAATGTATTGAGACTGGCATAACAGCTAAGACTGCAACCTGTAAAATCAATATCCCTGGGTTGCAAAGCTAGTCTTGGTGCTCACGAGACTGGAAACATTGAGCCTCTCCTGCCTCACTTCCATTATTTGTAAAGTAAGTACAAAAATACCCACCTCAAAGACTTCATTAGAAAATTAGAAAATGTCAGCAAAATTCTCTGCATGGTTCTCTGTACATTGTAAATGATGAATAAAAGGTTTCCATTATTAGTGGGCCATGTGTTTCTGAGACGTAGCTTTGTTAAAGAGCTGTGTTCTCTATTTTAGTGTCTTTGTTTTTATTCTATTTGCTTGTTTATTTTGTTATTTAGCTTCCTGTTAAAGGTGAGATCATATGGTATTTGTCCTTCAATGCCTGGCCTATTTCACTCAGCATAATGCTTTCCAGTTCCATCCATGTTGTTGTAAAGGGTAGTAGCTCCTTCTTTCTCTCTGCTGCATAGAATTCCATTGTGTATATGTACCACAATTTTTTGATCCATTCATTTACTGATGGGCACCTAGGTTGCTTCCAACTCTTGGCTATTGTAAATTGTGCTGCTATGAACATTGTGGTGCATAGGTTCTTTGAAATTGATGTTTTAGGATTCTTGGGATATAATCCTAGCAGTGGAATTGCTGGGTCAAAAGGCAGGTCGATTTTTACTTTTCTGAGAACAAGTGGGCAGCGACCAGAGGCGAGAGGGAAGGGAATTTAAGGGGAAAAATGAGGAGGGATTTTGAAGAACAAGTATGAAAGACACAGGGATGAGGTCTGTGGGGAGGGGGGGGATGGGAGGAAGGTGGGGAGACAGGGCGGAGGGGGGGTTGGGATGGGAGAAATTGACAAAAGAAAACTGTACTTGAAAAACAACTCAATAAATTAAAAAATAATAATAAAATAAATTAATTTAAAAAAAAAGAGCTGTGTGATTTTGGCTCAAATGATGTGTTTGTTTTCTAACTCCCCTGGTGTGTACCTTGATCGAAGGAGCTAGGCCCTGACCTCAGCTTCCTGCTGCTGACTCTGAGCACAACTTCACAGATGACACTGAGCCCCACAGGACCCAACTAGAGTAAGACTATAATGGTCATTTTAAGGACATGCTTTTTCAGTGTCTTTCTTCCTTTTTCATTCACTTCTATCCCTGCCTCTTCCTTTGCAAGACTTTCATCATAATGTTTGATGAGAGTAGATAGGTGGCCATATATGTTCATATCCAAACTTAGTTCCAGATGTTAAATTCATCTTGTGTCCTAGGGTTTTGAACTGGATATGGGATTGAAACCCAGGGAGATTTAAGATACAGTATGTAGAGTAGAAATTAATGTAGAAAATTAAGTAGACAGTTGAAACAGAGGTGTTAGGCCTACAAGCAGAATTCTGCTGTGATGTAATGGAAACTTGAAAAAGCAGAACTGAGAAATAAGGTTAAAGGAAGACAGATTTGTGCATCTGGAGAGATTAGGAGTACCTGGAGAAAACTCACAGAAAGGTGGCATGGAACAGAGGCCTTGAGACTAGACAGGTGTTATGGTCCTGAGGCAGTTACCTAGCATCACTAAGCTCTATTAGTTACATCTGCAATATGAAGATATCAGTGGTCATCTTATCAGTTTTCTGGGAAGACTGAGAAGGAAGTTGCACCTAAAGCACCTGGCACTTCCCACTACACAGCCCTCAGCCCTGACTACAGGAAAAGAGGGACTCATCAAACTACTAAACCCAACAGAGGTCTCAGAGTGAGAGCAAGCTTTTCATGTACAGTGTCTAGCCACCTTTTCTGATCCAGGCTTGTCACAAAGATATAGAATGAAAAATAAGATGAAGCATTGTTGATATTTTAAGATAAAGGGTGCAAAGTGTTTACAGTTTGTATTTGTTACAGACTACTAACTGGAGTATCGGTTCTGATGGAGTGCTGGTAATCTCAGTCTCTGGCTTAATTCCTGGCTCTAATTTAGGGATGAAAATGGCAAATGTGGAAACCTACAGAGAACACTATTCCAGGATATATCTACTCTCTCCTTAGAGGTCAAGTGTCCACTTTCCTTATAGAGTGAGTCACCTTTGCTTGTCTGAACTATTTTGGAGAGAGCATGCAGTTTGGTATGCTCTGATTTCCTCTACATGCAGAATGACCATGATATTTAAGTCATGAGTATTTAATCAAAGAGTATTGAGCATACATGCTTGAGAATGTAGTTGAGTACTGAAACAAATGGCAATAATTAGAGTAGCACTATATGGATGCTAATGTAAATTCAGTTGCTATTGATTTTATTTAATAGTGTTTAACTCCTTTCTAGAGAATAAATTTAGTTTACTTCAAAGTCATTGAAAACACTTGATTGAGGTTTTGACTTACTTTAGTGCTCAGCTAAGTACATACTGAAAAAGGCAAAAGAAAATTAATAGCAAACAATTAGATCACTGGACATGTATGAGCTTAAAGCAGCATTAGAAAAATACTTTACTGCTTTTTCATTAGTCATTCACTTTTTTAACTGTTTTAAATATCAGTGACTAAATATTGAAAGAAGAAATGGATATTGATCAATAAGAAATGCTCTTGATCCTTGAAAACAAACGTTTGCTTATTTCTCACTTGTTATTTCTAGAGTCACTTGCAGGAAACTTACTGGGTCTTTGGGCATCATATGAGAGAACCAATAAAATGAGAACATTTTATGACAAAAACTCAGCACAGTTCTTTTTAAAAATTTTTAAATTTATTTTATTTATTTATTTTTTTATTGATTATGCCATTACATTTGTTCTATTTCCCCCCTTCATTCCCCTCCACCCTACCCCCCGTCCCCACCATTACCCCCCCTTTAGTTTATGACCATGTGTCTCAAGTTCTTTAGATTCTATATTTCCCATACTATTCTTGCCCTCCCCCCACCTATTTTCTACCTACTGTCTATGCTACTTATTTTCTGTACCTTCTCCCCCTTTCTCCTCCTCCCACTCCCCTGTTGCTAACCCTCCTTGAGATCTTCATTTCTATGTTTCCACTCCTGATCTAGCTGTCCTCTTAGTTTGCTTTTGTTTTAGGTGTGGTTGTTAATAACTGTGAGTTTGCTGTCCTTTCACTGTTCATATTTTTTATCTTCTTTTTCTTAGATAAGTCCCTTTAACATTTCATATAATAAGGGCTTGGTGATGATGAACTCCTTGAATTTGATCTTATCTGAGAAGCACTTTATCTGTCCTTCCATTCTAAATGAAAGTTTTGCTGGATAGAGCAATCTTGGTTGTAGGTCTTTGGATTTCATGACTTGGAATACCTCTTTCCAGCCCCTTCTTGCCTGTAAGGTCTCTTTTGAGAAATCAGCTGACAGTGTGATGGGAACTCCATTGTAGGTGACTGTATCCTTAGCTCTTGCTGCTTCTAGGATTCTCTCCTTCATTTTAATCTTGGCTAATGTAATGATGATGTGCCTTGGTGTGTTCCTTCTTGGGTCCACCTTCTTTGGGACTCTTTGAGCTTCCTGAACTTCCTGGAAGTCTATTTTCTTTGCCAGATTGGGGAAGTTCTCCTTTATTATTTGTTCAAATAAGTTTTCCACTGGTGGCTGTTCCTTTCCCCCTTCTGGTACCCCTATAATTCGGATGTTGGAGCATTTAAAGATGTCCTGGAGGTTCCTAAGACTCTCCTCATTTTTTTTGAATTCTTGCTTCTTCACTCTTTTCTGTTTGGCCATTATTTGCTTTCTTCTGGTCCACTCCATTGATTTGAGTCCCAGTTTCCTTTTCATTGCTATTGGTTTCCTGTGCAATTCCATTTATTTCAATTAGTTTAGCCTTCATATGTTTCTCTAATTTGTGGCTAAAATCAACCAGTTCTGTGAGGATCCTGATCACCAGTGTTTTAAACTGTGCGTCTGAGAGTTCTGCTATTTCTTCACTGCTTAGGTTTATTGGCTCTGGGGCTTTGAGATCTTCTTTAGCCATTTTTGGTCTGTTTGCGCCCATTAAGTATGAGGAGTGGAGTCTTGGACTCCCAGGTCACTGGGTTGTGACGCTGTATGTGGGGGCGTGGTCAGAGCGGGGAAATGGCTGCGCCCTCCCCCGGAGGTGGCTGGGTCCCGTCCAATCGTCCACTCCCTCGCCTGTCCACCCACACACGAATGCGCGACCACAGTCAACCTGCAGCCCTGCTCCCTCGCTATTTCCCCCACGGCCGCTTGCTGGGTCGCTCACCAGGTCCAACCCTGCACCTGGGTTCCACATGCCCGAGTCCCTCTGACCGAGTTTTCCTGTGCAACCCTGCTCTACCAGCTGCTGGTTTTGCCCCTCTTACCGGTAGGTCAGGCTGAAGAATTTGTTGTTATCAGACTTCCGAAGAGTTCAATTTTCTGTGTTCTGGCTGTGTTTTCTGTTGCTAATATTTAATTGTCTCTAAACTTGGTTGTGTGAGAAAGCACGGCATCTCCACTTATGCCTCCATCTTGGCAGAAGTCAGCACAGTTCTTTTAAGGTACTCTTTCTCATTGAGTCCTGCAGGAGACAAGGTAGTGAATTAAGGGAAAATAATATATTGATTATGCTATTACAGTTGTCCCCATTTTTCATCCTTTGCCCCCCTCTATCTGCTACCCCCTTTCTCCCCAGCAATCCTGCCCTTTAGTTCATGTCCATGGGTTGTGCATATACGTTTTTTTGTCTTCTCCATTTCCTGTACTATTCTTAACACCCCCTGCCTATTTTGTACCTACAAATTATGCTTCTAAATCCCTGCCCCTCTTTCCCCCATTCTCCCCAGCTAATAACCCTCCAAATTATATCTATATCTATGATTATGTTCCTGTCCTGGTTGTTTGTTTTTTTTTTAGATTCAGTTGTTGATAGTTGTGAATGTATTATCATATTAATGTTCATAGTTTTGGTCTTCTTTTTCTTGAGTAAGTCCCTTTAACATTTCATATAATAAGGGCTTGGAGATGATGATTTTCTTTAGCTTTACCTTGTCTGGGAAGCATTTTATCTGCCCTTCCATTCTAAATGATAGCTTTGCTGGATAAAGTAATCTAGGTTGTAGACCCTTGCTTTTTATCACTTTAAATACTTCTTTCCAATACCATCTAACCTGCAAAGTTTCTTTTGAGAAATCAGCTGATAGTTTTATGGGAACTCCCTTATAGTTAACTCTAGTTTTCTCTTGCTGCTTTTAAGATTCTCTCTTTATCTTTAACCTTTCGCATTTTAATTATGATGAGTCTTGGTGTGGTCCTCTTTGGGGGGAACTTACTTGAGATTCTCTGTGCCTCCTGGATTTCTATGTCTATTTCCTTCACCAAATTAGGGAATTTTTCTTTAACTACTTTTTCAAATAAGTTTTCAATTTCTTTGTCTTCTTCTTCTCCTTGTGGTATCCCAATGACTCAGATGTTGGTACATTTAGAGAGATTCCAGAGGGTTCTTATACTATCCTTATTGTGTTTTTAAAGATTTTATTTATTTACTTTTAGACAGAGGAGAAGAGAGGAAGAAAGGGAGAGAAACATCAGAGTGAGATACATGATCAGTTGCCTCTCATATGTCCCCAACTGGGGACCTGTCCTGCAACCCAGGCACATGCCCTGACTGGGAATCAAACTGGTGGCCTTTTCATTCACAGACTGGCACTCAAACCACTGAGCCACACCAGCCAGGACTCCTTTTTTTTTTTTTTTAATTCCTTGGGGGTTTTTTTGAAGTTTTTTTTCTTATTGCTGTTTCAGTGTAACCTTCATTTCTTCCTGAGTGTTTTTTTTTTTTTATGTTGTTGCTATACTCAGTGAATTCTTTGAGTATCCTGATCACAAGTGTTTTGAGCTCTGCATCTGCATTTGATAGGTTGGTTATCTCCATTTTGCTTAGTTCTTTTGCTGGGGTTTTGTTCTGTTTTTTAATTTGGTCCATATTTTCTTGTCTCCCCAAATTTGGCAGCCTCCCTGTGTTTATGTTTGTGTTAGGTAGAGCCGCTTTGACTCCCTGTCTTAGTAGCATGGCCTACAGTAGAAAAGACATCTATAAATTGTGTGGGGCGGAGCTTTAGGTAATTGCCAGGGTGGGGCAACCTGCTTCACCACGTTGTGGGTTTTTGTGGGGGAGGGAAGAGAGAGGAGACAATATCGCTGCCCGGCTTATGGAGGTTTGCCCAGCACTCATCCTATTTCCAGTCACTTCACCTACTTCCCACATGCGACTGATGCCCTCCCAGCTGTTGCATTGGTGGCAAATTCTAGAGTGGGTGAGTTTGCATATGAGGTCCCTATAGACTCTTCAGGCCAAGTTTCTTGAAAATCCAGCAGTTTTCTTCTACTGCCCCAAGCCCCACTGATTTTTACAGCCGGGAGTTACGGGGATTTATCTTCCTGATGCTGGAACCCTGGGCTATGCAGTCTGGCCTTGGGTGGGGATTGCTCACTTCTAAGGTATGGCTCTGGATTTTTATCCACCATACATGAATGTGACATTGTCTATTACACTGCAGCAGCCCGTCTGCGCCATGCTGTGTCTCTGTGCCTCAACACCTGCCTCCACGACTCCGCCCCTCTTACCCATCTGGATGAATGTGGCTTCTTTAAATCCTTGGTTGTTGGACTTACCTACATCTCGATTTTCTGATGGTTCTGGGTGTTATTTGTTTTGAGATCTAGCTGTAATTCCTTCTATGGTTCCATAAGGAGGTAAAGCATCTACGCCTCCATCTGGACCAGAAGTCAGAAAATAATTTTTAAAATATGTTCTCACCATTTCCCTGGGTTGTTTGCAAAACAAATAAATGGGTTGTTTGGCTTCTTTTGTGCCCTAACTCATTTCCCATTATTCCCTAATTTCATATATTTGAGTCCAGAATATGTCTCTGTATTGTCTTGTCTTTCTAATGTGGTTTCATCTTTTTCTGTTTTGTTTTTTTCTCTTTCTGGTTTCATCTGAAATGATTTATTTATATAAAGAAAATATCATTGAGATATAATTATCAAAATTATGGAGAGAATCATGGAAAGACTCCAGGTCTAAAGGTCTGTGTGTGAGTCTCGACTCAGCCACTCACTGTGTCATCTTGGGAAACTGACTTATCTTCTCTGAACCTCAGGCTTCCCATGCATGAAATGGGATGATGGTACTTCACAGTGATTGCAAGAACCAAATAAGATAATGTTACAAAAGCAGCACTGCTTGTAAATTCCAATTTTAAAGATTTTAGATTTTTTTTTAGAGTACAAGGACAGTTTCTGAAAATTTTTTTTCTGTCCTCAGCACTTAGCCATAAGCAGGTATATAGTGGGCCCACAGAAATGTGTTGAGGAGTTACTGATATTTTTACAGATGCTAGGTTCATTGTCAATGCTCCTTACCCATCTGTGAACTCCTCCAGGACCAGCATTGAACTTAGGTGGGTGTTTGTCACAGATCCTGACACAGTGCTGGGCATACACAGTTGTCTCTTAAAGATTTCTGCATAGTGAATGGGGGCCATGCTGGCAGCATGATCTGCTTCTGAGGGGAGCAAAACAACCTTATGTATCGTATATAGGGTGGGGCAAAAGTAGGCTTACAGTTGGTTGTGTGGGAAATACAATAATTAACAATGATATCAGAATAAACTCCGTGTCTCATGTGCTCACAGCTGTAAACCTAGTTTTGCCCCACCCTGTGTGTTTGGCCAGACTCAGTAACTTCGTCAGTGAACAGAGAGGTCTTTAAACTTCTCTAATGACATGGAAATCTAGACAGGCATTCATAATGAAAGAATCGTGCACAACACTGGGACCAATAAATAATCCTAGAGAAATTACAGATGTTCTATCATAAGTACTTCAATAAACTTTATAAAACTGTTTCTGGAATAAATGGCATATCCTCTAACGGCAGTAATTAGAATCTATATAAAACCAAACAAAGAATTGGAAGAGTTCATTTATCGTGGATAAACACACTAATTACATTTGCCCAGCTGCATTTTCTATAGCTTTGTAAAAGACATATGAGTCAGGGCCATGGCCTATGAGAACAATGTGCTGTATTCTTAAACCAGACCCTGTACAGCTCACCTAATCACTTCTGTTTCTGTGTTGGCCTGAAGTCCAGAGCAATGAGCTAGATACATGGATTGTAAATTCTATTCTGTCGCTAATTTTTGAAGTGAAGAAAAGCATGTTAAATAATGCCTGTGCGCCTTAATTTCCTAAATTCAAAAATGAGTTTTATAATATGTTTGCCCTACCTACCTCTCAAGCTGGTTGTGACAATTAAATGAGGGACTATACAAAAATACTGGAAAATAAGCATAAAAATTCCTTTACCTAGTCATTTAGGTGTCACGTGGCAAGTAGGCTCTTCAAGACAAATAGCTCCTGAAGGCCTGCAAGGTCTCCTCCACTCTGCTGTGTGAGGGAAGAGGGGCCTGGGCAGTGTGTGCTGACAACTCAAGCCCAGGTGTGTGCCTCAGGGATTTGTAGGTTGGGCCTACCTGTCCAGCCAGCTGATTCAGCGTCTTAGGTTGTCTTTTCAATGATTTCTAGACACCAGTCTTTATTTAATATGCATTTAGATGATCCAACAGTGATTTCTTTCTTCTACTCATTTGACTTCTAGTTTTGTTTACAGGTGACTCAGATTAGTCTCTGAATCCTTGATTTTCTCTTGTCTTCATTTCCATTGCAAGCATTATTTTGCTGCATTCATTATCATGCTGTATAATTACTTTTAGATCAAGTACACTTACTGCTTCAACTGCTGAGAAAAAATTACAATGTTGTACACCCTGTAAGTCTGTTGTTAGATTTAGTTATTATAGAATTATTCTTAAGCACACTTAATCATTCTTTCTTCATGTTAACTTTTGAATTTTTCACTTTTATCTGCCTTCTTGCAAGCACCTCAGTCACAGTCTTTACTGACATGTGGCCTTCTCGAAGGATCTTACTCCTTCCAGGACCGACTTCAAATGTCACTGAAGGCCAGTTGCTGGTTGAATATAGTGCCTTAGTCCATTCGAGCTGCTTTAACAGAAATACCATAGACTGGTTGGCTTATAAACAACAGAAATTTTATTTCTCATAGTTTTGGGGATTGGAAGATACAAGATCAAGGTCCCTGCATATTCGATGTCTGGTGAGAACCTACTTCCTAGTTTCAATTCTGCTGTGTTCTCACATGGCAGAAGGGGACAAAGGAGCATTTCTGAGGCTCCTTTTATAAGGGCACTAATCCTCTTCAGGAGGGCTCCACTCTCATGACGGAATTACCTCCAAAAGGCCCCACCTCTTAATATGATCACATATTGGGAGTTAGGATTTCAACATACAAATTTGGGGTGGAAATAAATACACAGTGTACATGGCAACTTAAGAAGCCAATAACACTTTTACTACTTTCAGAACCTGGGGTGCAGGGGCCCCAATTGGAAAAGCAAGGACTTGGGTGTCACTGAAATTTTGGTTTGAATTCTAGTTTTTCCAGAGCAACCTGTGTAGATTTGGGCAGGATATTTAATTTATTTGACCCTGCAGGGAAACTGAGAAGAACAATTAGGTTAATGTGTAGAAAATGCCCAGTCTACACCATGAACTCAATAATGGCAACTACAATGCAAAATCTATTCTGCATCTTCTTCTTAAAACTTTTATAATTCAAGGAAGATGGGAAGTATTCTCACTGTATAAATGATAAGCAAGAGAATTCTATTTACTTTCAACTACCTGTCTGTTTATTTTTTATTTTATCTTTAATCCTCACTCAAGTATATGTTTAGAGAGAAGAAGGAAAAGAGAGAAAAACATCAATTGGTTGTCTCTCCTATGAGCCCCAGCCAGGGTTCAATCCCCCATCCCAGGCATGTTCCTTGACCAGGAATCAATCCTGTGACCTTTTGGTGTGTGGGATGATGCTCCAACCAACTGAACCACCCAGCCAGGGCCTGTCTATTTATCTACCCACTTACTTATGCTTTACATATCATTTAATTTCCAAAGCTTACCTGCAGTGTTTTTTTTTTTTTCTTCACAAGGTGGGTACTATACACTTCAACTTTTTATTTGGAGAGTTTTTAAATCTACATAAAAGTTGAAATACTAGCACAATAAATACCAGTATACTCTTTTCCTAGCTTCATCAATTGTTAATATTAAAAATTGTTAGTGATTACTAATAATATCAATTGTATGCATACATTTTGTTGAACCACCTGAAAGTAAGGTAAAGACATCCTAACCCTTCACCCTTAAATACTGCAGCATGTATCTCTTGATCATAAGAACAGTTTTCTATATAACCATACAATATCACACCTAAGAAGCTTAATAATTTAAAAAATCCTGTTAAGAGAAATCTTCCATTATTATTATTATTATTTTTATTTCCATCCCTTCAGCAAGGACAAGTTGCAGAATTGTTGTCAGCCCTGGTGTTAGTTTCAGTTCAGAGATGGAGGTTCTCTAAGAGAAAGGGCAGTTCGGTCTTGGAAGTCAGACTTCACAGTCCATTATAACGGTATAAACAAGCAGTGTAGAGAGCAGTTTAAACATATTTGAACTTGTTTCTCTGACTCATCTATGTGAAGGCTGTGCTTTATTCAGACTGATTTTCTCCTTCCTCAGCATCTCTTCACTTACTCATCAAGCTCACCGGCACCTCCTCCTTCCGTTCCTGACTCTTTCTTATTCCACCTGTGGGAATTCTACCACACCCTTGCTGTCACCTTGTCTGTGAACTTCCTTGAAGGCACAGCTCACACCTACATCAGCCTTCTCTGAATTACTGCTGTGCCACCTGTGTGCATTATCTTACATTCTTGCTCTCAAATTGTTTTATATGATTTTTTATGAAACAATATTTAAGTTCCATATGACCAAGGACTTTGAGAGCATAACATGTTGTTAACAAATATTTATTAATTGATGGTTTTATTTATAGTTATGCATGTCTTTAGGGAATAATAACATTGTGCTGACTGAATGCCTTTTACTGAATGGCATCCAGCCTTTGTCAATGAAAAAATAAGTTTTTACAACTAACACACTTACCATCAATTACACTCAGAGTTGCTTTGTATTATAGGCTAGTCTTTGCCAAAGGGTACAGATCTATCATTTGAGTCAACACTAGTAGAGGCATCTTTATTTAGGCAGAAGTTTCTAAACCATCTGGATGCCAGGTACCATGACATCATTCAGACTGTTATGTGACCATAATGATTCAAATGTTTCAGTAACTGAAATAACTGGATTGTCACATGGTTTGCTTTGTTATTTCAACTGTATTATTGTTTGACTTGTAGAAAGACTGTACTCCTCCAACTACGTTATTGTTGGAATCCATATTGTTTAAAGTATAAATTGATATTATAATTGATTCAATTGGACTATATTATCTGTTAACAGAAATGGTAAGTTTCCTATAATTGTAGATCTTTCCCTCTGAGATGGTTGTTTAGTTAACTATTTCTTAAAACTTTTAATCAGGCTTGTTTTCCTTTCATTGGAAACTGGAATCTTTTTAGATTATTTGTATTTTTTCTAAAATGCCAAGTATGCTTTCAGTCTCCAAACACCACAGTTTATTTAGTCACAAAATGACTCCATTTTGGCTACATAATTTTGGTTAACATAACAGAAGGAGTTTCTCTCTAACTCGGTCTGCTCTTGAAGGGAGTTTGTTATCTTTCTCCAAGTTTTGATGCCCCTTTGATGGATGTGTTTCCAGAATTCACAAAGAAATCAACCCTCAGGAGTTGAGTGTGCTCCTCTTAGCCATTGTCACTGGAAGAACACCCTACTCTCCATATCTCAGTGCTGTGGCAGATGGATGTCTGAGTCACCAGATGACCATCTTGGGCCCGGCACCTCCTTGCGGCAGACCTCGTCCCACTCTTGCTTTCTGTATTGAGGAAGATTGCTATATTCCACACATGAGCTCAATAGTTCAACATACAAATTATGTTTTGGCATTTTCTACACACCCACCTAAAACATTGAATTTAGTAAAATTCAAAGCAAAACAAATATTATAATTTTAATCCAGTCAAATTAGTTAATTTGACCTATTTGACAGTCACTAATCAGTTTAACTGAAGTAAGTGTTCCTGGTCAACTGGTTTTGAAGATATATTTCTACAGAATTTCATTGTAGATTCAGAAAAGTAAATTAAAGTGACTCAGTCTGTTACACTCAATAATATGATACTTTCTCATCATTTACTATTATTTACATTTATTTATTTTAAGCTTTATTTTGATACCATCTCAATTTGTTTTGAAATCAGATAACTTACAGAACTCTGCTTTGGAGTTGATGCAATTGGTAATCAGATAAACGTCAAAACTGTTTCCTCCTGAGTCCTTGTCCTGAGCGACTTTGTTTTCATGATGATGTTAATGCCAGACAGTGATGAAGATCCACTTGCATGCCTCCTTAGGGACTTTAGTTTTTGCACTGAAAGCTATTCTTGTAACAAATATATAAGTTGTAGTGAACAGTTTAGCTTTTAAAAATACCTTAAAATGCCTTGGGATTGAACATAGATTTAAATAAGACATATTGTTATAGAGGAAATGGAGTAAATAGAGTTTTAAACAATTAAGAGTTTCTGAATAAATATACTTTAATATGAACCAAATAACAGAAGAAAGGTAATATTTTACTTTTTTTAGAAGATTATTTGGAAATTGTCCATTTCTTCTTTACTTTGCCTTTCTTTACTTTTTCTAGCCTTTTCCAAGTCACTTTCATTTAAAAAATTATTTATTTCTTATAACAATATACAATGTATGGGTATTCAGGTAAGGATTGAAACATGGGCATTTGTACTGTTGTAAAATTATTTCCTTTCTTCTTTCTGTATTGCCTGCTTCTCTCAAATGCTTGGGGAAATAGTATTTTCCTTGAACTAGATCCTGAAGAATGTTTGTTTGTTTCTTTGCTTTAAATGATAATATTTTCCATTGCATGATTCTTTATATTTATCTTTTTAAATTATTTTACTCTAGTTTCAAAGGAAAAAAAAACTACTGAAGATAAAATTTCTTATTGCTTCTTTTTCTTTTCTTCTTTTTAAAATTGTTGTTCAAGTACAGTTGTCTCCATTTTCCTGCCACCACTTTCTCCTGCTCCATTCACCCCACCTCCCACCCTCAATCCTTTCCCTTTTTGGCTTTGTCCATGGGTCCTTTATATAGGTTCCTTGAGGACCCTTCCTCTTCTTTTCCCTGTTATCACCCTCTTCCCCACCTCTGGTCAGTCAGTTTGTTCTTTATTTCAGTGTCTCTGGTTATATTTTGCTTGCTTATTTGCTTGTTGATTAGGTTCCACTTTTATAGGTGAGATCATATGGTATTTGTCTTTCACTGCCTGGCTTATTTCACTCAGCATAATGTTCTCCTGTTCCCTCCATGCTGTCAGAAAGGGTAGGAGCTCCTTTTTTGTTGTTGTTCTGCTCCATAGTACTCCACTGTGTAAATGTACCACAGTTTTTTGATGCACTCATTTACTGATGGGCACTTAGGTTGCTTCCAGCACTTGGCTATTGTAAAATGTGGTAATATGAATGTTGGGGTGATAGGTTCTTTTGAATTGGTATTTCAGGATTCTTAAGGTATAATCCCAGCAGTGGAATTGCCAGGTCAAAAGGCAGTTTCATTTTTAGTTTTTTTGAGGAAATTCCATACTGTTTTCCACAGCAGCTATATCAGTTTGCATTCCCACCAACAATGTACTAGGGTTCCCTTTTCTCCACAACCTCACCAGCACTTATTGTTTGTTGATTTGTTTATAGTGGCCATCAAGTAAAAGCATCCTAAATTCTAATTTTGATTTTCAGAATATACTCCTGTTTTCTAAGTAGCCTGTGAATTGCTCATCTTTACATACATTTTTAGTTGCATTTCAGTCATTTTGGGGTTTTCTTACCCAACCCCCCTTCTTCATTTGACAATCCAGTAGTCTGTCCAGATAGTCTCTTCCTTCCTCCTCTTCCTCATTATCTAACCACTTCTTCTTTTTTAAAAAAATGTATTTATTTTATTTAGTTATTTTTCAAGCACAGTTTTTTGTCTGTTTCTCCCATCCCAGCCTCCCCACCCCATGCTCCCCACCTCCCTCCCATTCCCCCCCAGTCCTCATCCCTGTGTCCTTCATACTTGTTCCTCCAAATCCCTCCCCTTCTTCCCCTTAAATTCCCTTCCTTCTCCCCTCTGGTCACTGTCCCCTTGTCCTCTATTTCAGTCTTTGTTTTTATTCTGCTTGCTTGTTTGGTTTGTTGTTTACCTTCCTGTTAAAGGTGAGATGATATGGTATTTGTCTTTCAACACCTGGCCTGTTTCACTCAGTATAATGCTTTCTAGTTCCATCCATGTTGTTGCAAAGGGTAGTAGCTCCTTCTTTCTCTCTGCTGCATAGAATTCCATTGTGTATATGTACCACAATTTTTTGATCCATTCATTTACTGACGGGCACCTAGGTTGCTTCCAGCTCTTGGCTATTGTAAATTGTGCTGCTATGAACATTGTGGTGCATAGGTTCTTTGAAATTGATGTTTTAGGATTCTTGGGATATAATCCTAGCAGTGGAATTGCTGGGTCAAAAGGCAGGTCGATTTTTATTTTTCTGAGAAAATTCCATACTGTTTTCCATAATGGTTGTACCAATTTGCACCCCCACCAACAGTGAACTAAGGACCCCTTTTCCTCACACCCTCTCCAACATTTGTCGTTTGTTGCTTTGTTTAACCACTTCTTAATGAAGACCTATGTACTAGACAAGGTTTTAAGGCTTCTCTCCGTGGCTTGTGCTGTGTTTACAACCTATAAGATGTTATAGATGAGGAAACTGAATCTAAAATAATGCCTTAGGCCAAATAATAGCCCCCAAAGATGCTTACCCTCTAATATCTAGAACCTGTAAATAAATTAAACCTACAAGGTAGAAGGGACTTTGCAGATGTGATTAAGGTTCAGATCTTGAGATAGGGAGATTACCCTGGATTATCTGGGTGAGTCCAATCTAATCACAGGACAACATACCTACAGGGAACCTTACCTGGCTGGTTAGAGAAAAATGTGGTGGAGGAGGAAGGCTACTCATTTTGCAGATGAATGAATGAGCCATGAGAAAAAATGCAGATGGCCTTTAGAGGCTGGGAAAGGCAAGAAAGCAGATTCTTCCCTTGAGTTTACAGGAGGAATACAAGTCTGTCAACACTTTAATCTTAGTCCAGCGAGACCCGTTCATACTTCTGCCCTCCAGAATTATAAAACAATAAATTTGTGTAGTTTAAAGCACTAAATTTGTGGTAACTTGTTATAGCAACAATAGAAAACTAAAACAGATAGGTTAAGTTATTATTTATGGTCACAACTAGTTTTTAAGAGTTAGAGCCAAAATGTTATTGCCGATTGTTCTATCTGGCCTTCCTCCATGCTACTCCTGGTAGCCAGGAGAGAACGGATATTTCTCTCATCGCGAGCCTAAGTAAATTTTCTCCCTTCCTTCTTCTTTCCAGTCTCTGGGCTGTTAATTCATCTTTGATCTTAACTATCTAGCACCATGTATACTTCTTAATAGAACCCAGGTTATGAATGTTAGGAAAATTCACATAATCAGTGTGAACATTCTATAGTACTATTTTAACAATGAGTTTGAAAGTCAAGGGCTGAAAATAAAAAATGTGTAAGCAGAATCTCTATCTCTTCTGTGGTTCAGTATTTTTAGAAGAAAAGTTTCGTTCCATTCTAGTACAAAATGCTTGAGGTTGAAGTTATAAGTTAATTTACTGTCCAGCTTCTGTCACAAGGCTGTAACTAAATTTGAAACTGACACACCAATTTCACCACTCATGATTTCAATGTCTTTCAGTTGTTCTTTTTACAGAGGAACCACAAAGCAGGTGATTTGTAAACAGTGACTAAACAAAGGACACTTTAGAAAGTATTCCAAGAACTCCCTGTACTTTCATGACCATTATTCTGAAGTTGCCCTTCTAAAGAGGCTAGGATTGTAGCTGAAAACATTCCAGCAGCGTGTACCTCTTGAGAGGCTGCATTGTTAAAAGTAGAAATTCAAGACAGGAAACAGCAGAGTGGTGAAATGGAAAAAATAATTATGACAGTTATTCTAAAGTAGTACCAAACATCATGCTTTATGCTAACATTTATGGAATAAAGTGTCTTCCTTTCCACTACGGGAATTTCTGAAAATTATGTCTTAAGACAGAGTAATAAGCTTTGAGGTAAAGGATTAACAAACATAAAAATATCAAACAGCTTTTCTTCTCTATGAAAAAAAAGATGGCTAAATACTAAAATGGAATACTATAGGAAATTATAAACTACCCATTTTTTTTAAGAGTTAAAAAGACAGTATGTGTTCTTTATCCATCAGTGACTATTAAAATAAATTCAATTCTGAATTTGGGAGAGTAGACCAGTGGGCTCATTAGGAATTACTTTTTGTGGGGTTATTCTGTGCTCCCTTGTGGTGGGTCCCATTTTCCTTGGCTCTGACCTTGAGAAGTGACAAAAACATTTTATTCAACTACAAAGGCACCATCCCAGCAGCATAAACCTTTACAGATAGAAAAGTATTAAAAATCGTCAACTATCTTATTAAAAAATAATAATTTCTTAGATGATAAGGCCTATCATCTAAGTCCTTCTGAAGCTAGCTGTTCTCTTGTTAAAATATACAATATCAATATATGAACCGTGATACCAAGCAGGAGATTTGCCCTGGTGTTCCAAGTTAGAAGGGAGATTACAGTGATGATGGTGACTGTCTCTTCTTCGTTTTGACAACCTCTTTGTTTTACACTCTCTGGCAGAAGTTTGTACTTGAGATGGACCTAGGAACTCAAAGTGGGGAGTTTGGGGCCATTTGGAATTTATTTTTTTTACAGCTGAAGCAAAGAGAAAACTAAGGCAACATAGAAGTAAATATCTGGTCTTGTCCAAAGCCACATTTTGTCTCAGATAAGTCTGAATGAATTTATTTGACTGGAATAAATGCCAATTACCAGTATGTATTTTAACTTGGAAATAATTATAATTTATTTTAAAATCAATTTCTACATATCTTCTTTTCAATGCAGAATTGACATTTGTGTGTTTTTATTTCCTTTCAATCTATAACAAGCTTTAATAAGTATATTATTGTACATACTCAGAGAGAAATGTACTATTCTATTTCTGGCCATTTGACTGGCAGCAACTTCATCTTGTAAATCAAAGAAACTCAGTTTCTTCAAAGACCTCATCATACTCGTGCTACGAACCTCCATTAGCCCGACATTTTGCTTCCCAGGTTGGGTAAAGCAATCCAGTGAAGCACCTATACAGCCCGGGGCTAACCAGCATGGCCCTGCTACTGCTCCCTTCTTACCTGTTAAGTTGGTAGGACCTTAGAGTGTTTATCTGTTGTTTTCACTGCCCTGTATCCACTCTTATTTCTTCTGTTAGCTATACCCAGATTATTTTTTAGGGGGTCACCCTGGTTCTAAACAATGTTGTTCAGGTAATGTAGACCTCACTCCCTTATTCCTGGCTGGGCCTGTGTCTCAGATCTGGTCGCCCTGTGTAGTTCACCTCCCTGGTTGCGGTGATTGTTCCAGGGGTGGGTGTGTTATCCAAGATATCCAGTATGTCAGCTGTAGACCATTAACTGTATAACCGGGGGAGAGACATTCTTTCTTCAGGGTTGCTAAGCTCGTGGGACATGAGCCTAAAACTGTTGAGGACAGTCTTACCACCACTAAGGTAAGCCTACTGTAAAACAATCTTGAGTTAATCAGAATTGGGGATGGAATCACCTTCCTAATGAAACTGTCAGAGAATGGGGACCCAGTCATGACTTCAGAGGTATGGAAATCAACAGTTGTCTTTTTTCTCCTATGTGTCCTTGAGTTGGAGTTCCCTAACTTGCAGCTGAGTCAAGTCCTATATGGTGATGGGAAGAATAATGAATCACAGAGGCAATTCTAATTGTATCCCAAGGATCCATTAATGAATTGAGAGTCATGTGACTTTCTTATTCATTTCAGGAAATACACTCTGGTGTGGTTTCCACAATGTAATATTTTATTGTGCCCACAATAGACATTGCTAATTAACTAATGTACTGAACTCTGAGTATTGCATGGGGCCAAATCATTGCACTCTAAGAAGTTGGAGTGACATATAAAATGACCCTTTCTTAGTTCTAGTATATTCTTGGTCAGAAAAAAGGTTATACCTTGGGTATCAACAGGTGCCTCCAAATGCCACCAGGGTGCCATTTGCTTGCTCCTAGTGGTCAACACTTTCTAATTGCAGGGGCCATAGAAAACCCTACAGTCTTCCTCTCTCAAATCTGCTTCTGCTTCTATTCTGCACTTTCTAACTCCTGAAATTTCCCATTAGGGCCTCGATCTTTGTCTTTACATCTCAGTAGTTGTTTGTAATAGATGCATAAAACATTTATATGAAACCTACAGTAGCATCCTTTGGAGATAAGTTCTGGAGAAAATTGAATGGTTGTCTCTTACTTTTTATTTTATCATTTCTGTAGCTTGGATGTTTTAATAAAATTAAACTTGAAGTATAATAGGTTGAATTTTCTATCTTTACACATGAGTTAATTTTATTTTTTAAAAGGCAAATGAATAATCTGTTTTCTTATTTGTATATATTCAAGTTGAAAAGCCTAATACATCTTGTAGTATCTACATGCATGTATGTGCCCATTCACTTATTCAGTAAGTATTTCAGCCTCTGAACTGGACTCTGAGCCTGGTCATAGACACAGTCATGAGCCCAGCTTCTCTAAGAAAGTCATCCGAGTTTTCTCATTTCATTTTTCCCATGGTATACTAGAGGGGTGGATATATTTTACAGATGAGAAGCTTATAAATGTAGAGGTGCTAATTCTTTGGCCCCAGATCACAGAATAGTAAGTGGGATTCAAGTATTGGAAGTCCGACTCTTGAGTCTGCAGATGATATCAGGACACACAAATGACTGACTACCAGTGTCTGGGAAAGAATGTTCTGTTAATATCTGTCAATACATAAATGTCTTTGATAAAAATGTACATCAAGTTGTTATTCAGTCACTTGACTTTGGCCAAAGGATGTGAGAGCAGGTTTTTCTAGAGCTTAGAAAATGAAGAGCAAGAGGGTTGGAACTAGGGTGGTGGTGACTGCAGAAAGAGGAGGAGGAGGAGAAGGGGGAAGAGCAAGTGAAAGCAAGGAGCAACAAGCAGAAGAGGCCACCTCCCTGAAGGGAATGGCAACATACAACTCTGGCTTAGCACGTTTTGGGTGTCTGGTACCTTGGCTGTTAGCCCTTAGCACATTGTATCATTTAATCCTTACCACAGCCCTGTCTGGCTCCAGAGTACATGTTCTTGCAGCTTACTTCCAGCCCAGCACATTTTCATCTGGATTCATTTCTGAGATGAACCAACCAAGTAAGTCCCAAAATGAGGATGTGAAGGTTCAGAGCCATGGCATCCAGAGAGTGACACAGCAAAGCTGGCCCACTTTGGGAAGAGCATCAAATGAAAAGGATATTTACTTTTGAAATTTTAGTATTATTTAGTGGTTTCCTTTCTGGATACAAAGTTGTGGTGAGCCCCAAGACTGGTTTGTGTCTTTTCTTAATGACTGTAGCAAAGAGTTTGCTCTACAGTCTGGGAAAGTAGCTCCTAAGCAGAGAGACTGATGGGAACAGAGGTGGCCTCCATGGACCAAGGCTTCTTGGACATGCTCAGCCCCTAGAAGCTGAGAGCAGTTTTTTTTTTTTTGTTTGGTTGGTTGTGGTTTCATGGAGGATATGAGTGTATTTATGTGGGCATGAGTGTATGTGAAAGTGCATGTGTGCATGTGTGTGTGACACCAGTGTGGAGTTTCAGAGAAAGTATTCTCTGGGGAGGTATTAGTTCCCTCCTGGGTGGAGAGTTCTGTCGCTGAGCCATCTTTGAGACAGCATCGCGAGGAACCAGACAGCCTTTATTTAATCAGTTGTTGTTTCTCCTGACCCCAGGTTAGCTTTAGAAAAGTTCTTCCTCCACAATATTTTAGGGCTACCAAGAGAAAATTCCAGGCATATCTCGGCCAGCTTTAAGAACTCAACCAGCCTTTATGGTCATTACATTCCAGTATGAGACTAAATGTGACTTAACTATTCATTCTGTCAGAAAGAATTCTAGTGTTCACAGTTATTATTTTTAAGTAAGTTTCTACAGAAATTGAGCTTTTATATATTTTAGCAGGAAATATGCTATCAGTCTGAAGCACAAATTATAGCCCAGTTCTATTAGTGTTCTAGTACTATGTAACTAAACATTCCCAACAATTCAGAGGCGTAAAACAATAAACATTTATTATTTCATACTTTCTGTGAAATAGGGATTTGAGAGTGGCCTTGCTGAAGATCCCAGCCTAGCAGCTCTGAAAGGCTGCTCTTGGACAGGGCTGCAGTCCTCTCTGACATCCCAGTACTTCTACCACATTGTATTAATCAGAAATGCGGCACTAGATCCAGCCTACACTCCTGGGGAGGGATTGCACAAAGGTTGGATACCAGGAGGGATCATTGGGGACCATCACAGAAACCTTACATCTGTGGACATTCTTGGTCACTAAACACAAACAGACACTCAGGTTCACTCAATTAAATAGTTGGTGAGATAGAAAGAATGCTGTTACTAATTCTAAAGCAGAGCTAACTTGTGTTTATACTAAGGAGAAGAAAGTAAACAATGGGAAGTATATGTGAAAGACCCAAGTTTCAAGAAATTTGCTCCTGAGAACACAGAAGACAATTGAGCCAGCTCAATTAATCACTGTGTAGTGTAGGCTCTGTTCTGTATTAAGTCATCTTTTGATGACATCCCCTCAACAAAGTGTGTTATCTATTTAAGAAGGCAAGACAGAAAGAAAATGGAATACTATTAGTTTGCATTGATATGAAGCACATATGATGATACGAAAAAACTGTTCTTGGACAGGGACTGGCAAACATTTTCTGTGAAAATGAAATCACATAGGATGTACTTAAGGTTGTGTGTGTCACATGTTTTTTGCTGCATAGTCTTCTTTTTGTGTGCACTCTTTTTTTTGAGTTTTTTTAATTGTTCAGTTTGTTATCCCACCTTTTTTCCTGTTGCTCATTCCCACCTTGTCTCCCCCATTCCCACAGTCAACCCCCCCATTGTCTGTGCCCCTGAGTCCTCTATTCATGTTCCTTTCTTACCCTTTCCCCTTCTTTCCCCCGTTATCCCCTCCCCGCTCACTTCTGTTCACTGTCAGTTTATTCTTTATTTCCAAGTCTCTGCTTCCATTTTGCTCACTTGTTTGTTTTGTTGATTAGGTTCCAGTTAAAGGTGAGATCACATGTTATTTGTCTTCCAGTGTCTGGCTTATTTCACTTAACATAATGCTCTCCAGTTCCATCAATGTTTTTGTGAAGGGTAGGAGCTCCTTCTCTCTTTTTGCTGCATAGTATTCTACTGTGTGAATGTATCACAGTGTTTTGATCCACTCATTTATTGTTGGGCACTTAAGCTGTTTCCAGCACTTAGCTATTGTAAATTGCACTGCTATAAACATTGGGGTGTATAGGTTCTTTTGATTTGGTGTTTCACGATTCTTAAGGTATAGTCCCAGCAGTGGGATTGCTGGATTGAAAGGCAGTTCATGTTTAGTTTTTTGAGGAAATTCCATACTGTTTTCCACAGTGGCTGCACCAGTCTGCATTTCTACCAACAATGCACTAGGGTTCCCTTTTCTCTACATCCTCACCAGCACTTTTTGTTTGTTGATTTATTAATGATGGCCATTCTGACTGGTGTGAAGTGGTATTTCATTGTGGTATCTCATTTTAATTTGCACCTCTGTAATGGCTAGTGATGCTGAACATTTTTTCATGTGTCTGGGCCTTCAGTATGTCCTCCTTGGAGAAGTGTCTGTTCAAGTCCTTTGCCCATTTTTTCATTGGGTTGTTTGTGTTCCTGCTGTTGTGTCGTGTGAGTTCTTTATATATTTCGGAGATCAAACCCTTGTCTTAGGTATCATTGGCAAATATGTTTTTCCATATGGGACAATCTTTTAAAAATGTAAGAAACATTCTTTGCTTGCTGATGGAACAAAAGCAGGCTGTGTCTCAGCTCTGGCTTGTGGACTGTACTGTGCCACACCTTCTCTAACCATTTGTGAAGGAGCAGTTCCTGCTCCCAATCCACTGCCAGGATACTTTTATTATTTGACTCAAAGGAATCATTTTATTGGTAAAATTGTTATAGAAGTTTCTAAAGACTTACTTTTAATTTCTATACTTATTTTAAACCAGTGACAGGTAATGCCTGGTAGTCTTCTGCAAATCACTCTCTAGGTAGAACTGCTCTAGGAGGTCAGATAGGCAGAGAAATCCTTGTGTGTTATTCTGGCTGAGAAGCTCAAACAAAGCTGTGCCCTGTAAGTCCTGCAGGAAAGTGGTTCAGGTGCTTCTTGTGGGACACCATGTAACTATAGGTTCGTGTCTAAGAATGATATGCATATATGTGCATGTTCATATGTATATGTGTGTGTGTGTGTGTGTGTGTGTGAACAAGAGAGAGAGAAGGTGAGTCAGGTAAAACAGTGAGCTTTCTCTTGAGTAAATAAGGAAGAGTTTCAGCTTAGCCCTGTGGGCAGTGAGGGATCACTATAGGTCTTTGAGTAAGGTCATTACTAACATGAAGAAAAAAGGGTTGCGTTAGGAATATCAGTCTGGGACAATGGAAGGGGAGGGTTCCCCTGTTGTTGGGCTGTAGCATTCTTAGGCAATGGGTGGGTGGGTAGTGAGAGATGATGTTGAAAATACACAGAGACCCCATATTATGAAACTCAGGAGTCATGGCAATTTAACAGTAGAGGTTATCTTGATCTGTTAAGATCAATAAAGAGGACTTTGCATTCATCTAGGCACAATGAAATGGGGGTCTGAACTGGTCTGGCAGCCAAAGGTTGATTCATGTTGCTTGCTTCAGGATTGGCTTTAAAAAATGATTAAATGGCTCTGAATGGTAATAAACGAACACTTCAGAGCTGGGAGATAGTTGAGTACCTGGCATCAGATGTTATTGCATACAAGTAATAATGCACTTTTGCATACACATACTAGTGTTTGGGGTTGATACTCTTTACTTTTAGCATTGGAAAGGGCCCCCTAAACAATCCTTTTCTGGGGCTTAGATCTTTTTTGCAAATGCTATTTGATAACTACACTTTGTCTCCTAGATTAGTGAGAATTTGCAAACTTTAAGATGTGAGCAAGATGATATAATTTAGTTATGATCCAGAAATTTGAATCTTTGAACACATGCTTGAAATATAAGATTATGATTGACTTATAGTAATATAACTTAGAAAACTTGTTCCACTACTTGTGCTGGGAAACCAGCCCCTTACTCTTCACTGGAATTATTAAGAGAAGTTCTCCAGGGCTTCCTTTTTCGGGATGCTGGAGTGACCAGATGTACACCCCAGCCTGTGCGGCCCCTGTTACACAAGAGCCCACTGGCAGAATTGCTCAGACGAGGTTGACATAGGTCTTTTACTAGGTATTCCATTTTACCTGGAGTGGTGGGAGCTATCATTCTCTATTCTCTTCAGGAAAACAACAATAGTAATTACAATAAAAAAAGCAGTTCATCCTCTTTCTCCTTTTCTGAGGCTCAGGGGACTGAGCTGATGCATTACAGCCATCTTTCTCTGCACACACCTGATGCATTTCTATTCTCAGCCAAAGTCAGTTTGTTTAGAACAGTCATTTTCAAAGTTCAGTCTCCAGATCAGCAGCAACAGCATCACCTGGGAACTTTCTAGAAATGAAGATTCCTGGACCCCAAACCAGACCAACTGAATCAGAAACTCTGGGGGGTGGGGCCCAGCAATCTGAGTTTTGACAAGCTTTCCTGGTGATTTTAAACGTAGGGATTTTAAAGTAAAGAGATACTAGAGTATGAGGATCACTGGGTTAGAGGAAAAACTTGATTCTGAGTTCCATTTTTGAAGTGAAAACTGAACAACGGATCTCTGCATTTGTTGTGGCAAGAAATAAAACAATAAAACCATTATCAAGGTGTCAATTACAAGCAAGTCTAAAAGAGACCATGCATGGATAATTGGATACAATAATAAGGGTATCAGCTTCCTGGGAATTCCTCATCAAAGCTGTTTGGGGATATTTCAACAAAATTTTGTATGCCATACAGGAATGGTCTGCACGTTGAAAAAGGATTTGAGTTTGATGAGCAGTAATTTGTTTACTTCTCAACAAACACAACCTGTGGCTCCCGAAGCTCCCCGCAGTCAGCCCTGCCTGCTATAGAAACCACTAGGTGTGTAACCTGTGCAGGTAGGAGCAGCAAGAAGCCCCAGGCACCCTGTGCTCTCCTGTGTTTCCATTGGTCGGTACCGGCATTCCCCTCCCTCTTCCTCTGTCGTGGTTCCTTTGAGAACCAGCTATTTAAAATGAAATATTAGACAAATTCAAATGCAGGGAGAAAAAATATCTCATCTCTTTCTCTAAAAACTGTTGTTGAAACCGATTTCCCCAGAATGTAAGCTAGTGTTTGGCTGCAAATGTACCCTCTGGAAGGGACAGCAAGGTCTCCCCACAGAGGAAGTAAACCAGCTGGGTGTACTTTATATAACAGACAGATTTTGACTGAGTTTGAAAATCATACTTTTGTACATCAATTTATATTTTAAATTCAGTGGGAAAAAAGTGCCATTTAAAAGGGATATCCTGGCAGATCTTTTGCCAAGAATATAATTATTTCATTATTTCCTCAGGGAGTTGGAAGCTTTTTTTTGTCATTTTCTCCTCCTTTTTTTATCTTTTTTTTTGACTGAGAAAGGCTTAACTGAAAGAAGAATTGGTGTTTCTAACTTTTGTTAGAAACCTTTTTAGGCAGTCACTTTGTAAGCTATATAGATGTCTAATCACTGTGTTCTATACCTGTAACTAATATAATATTGTATGTCAACTGTAATTTAATTTTTTTTAGAAATTAAAAAAGGAAAACGTTTCTTAAAATGCCTAAAATTAACTTTTTATAATTAGTAGGGACTGGATATAATCAAACCTTTCTCAGTGATTAAAGATTTTACATCATATTTCTATCATCAGGAGAGTGATAGAAAATTCAGTTGAGTTTGTGCTGATCATCCACACAAGGACACACTGAAAATTAGTCACTGAACTATTGGAGTAAAATTCCTAGTTTTCTTTCTTTTCAGTTGGTATTTTACTTATCTATGCAGTAGAGAACAATGTTGGTTTACGTAGAAACTTTTTCGAATTGGGTCCTGGTTGCAGTTTAACAGGTTTACCTAATTAGAGTATATTTTCTGTTTAGGAAAGCCAGTAAATAGGAAATGAACTGAGTTAAGATATCTTTGGGTTTAACATGCAGTCATATTCTCACTGGGAAAAAACAGTAGTTGAGCCAGGTGGTCTTCATTTGACCATTTTGTTGCCGATGTTAACATTAAATGCAAAGTAGTTTACAAGCAGCCCCTGTTTGAACCTGTGACTTTGGGACAGGCCTCTATAGATGCACAGGATGGGGTGGGGGTGGGGACCCAACTTGAGAGACTCACTCACCAACCTACACCGGGATTAATAAAATTCAGCAGAGCCTATTAGACATTTACTATGACTATTAATCTCTAACTCTTGGTGCCACTAGAGAGAAAACGGTAAACAAGATACAGCTCTACCCCTCCAAGAGCTCACAGTCTAGGGGAGGAAAACTCTGGTGTACTCTTGTGGGTTGTGGGGTGGGCTGGGGAGGGGGGTCCAACCATGAGAAGTATATAACTTGGGAATCTTTAAACCTGTTTAAGTGGTAATGGGTGTGAATGTCACTGAGGAACAGTATAGAATGCTAATCCATTTTATTTTACTGCAAAAATAAGAATTAATATTACAAGTAGAAAGCATGACTACTTAAATCTATATATGTACTGTAAAATCACAACTGTGAACTCCCAGGCCCACAAAAATAACTCCAAGCTGTTGAGCTAAGTAGGATAGGCTGTTTCCCCATTTTTCTGTTAATGTGAGTATACTACTCGTTAATTCATTTTTGTCATCTGCTAGCACTTGTCACCAGACATGCAGTAACAGGTGCCAAAAGTTGAAGGAAAGTGAAGACTTGAGAAAATTCTATCCATTAGCGTAATTTAAAACTGTGATTTGGAAATGACGATGATCTCTCAATTGCTGTAGCAGCTCAGAGAGCCTCAGGGGCCTGTTGGAAGTGCGTGGGAGCATCTGAGGTGAAGAGGGAAAAAGGGTTTTGATGTCCAGAAGGATATGCTGGTCAGCCTTGACCAGGGAGTAGCTCCACGAAGTACTCCCTGTGCTCCCGGGGGTGGGGTGGGGATGCACCTGTCTTACTTAGCTTTATAACTTCCCTTAGCTCAAATATTGCTTCGGAAGGAAGCTGCTTAATAAACAAACTGTTGCATAGGACTGCAAGCTGGAATTCTGGACGTTATCTCCCTAGAATATCAATGTAATGATTATTAGGTTTGCATGAAACCGCATTAATTAATAATAAAAAAGATACAAATGGGTTAAAGAGGTTTATTGGCTGATCTTGGAAGTTAGCCTCCTATTTATGACATTGTTTATAGGAAGTAGTACTTTTTTACTTGTTTTTTAGATTCAATGGATAGATATTTACTGCAAGACTATCATGTGCCAAGCACCCTCTGGACAGTGTGGCTCTCAGTCTCCTTTGTGTTAAATAAGGATGAAAAGAGTTTTTAACTTTGTTGGATTGTCAGGAAGTTGAGTTATAATATGTGAATGGCTTTGAAGAGGAACTAATTTATAGAAAGTGCTTAAAAATATTAGCTAGTCATTTTTCATGTTTCTGCACAGCCATATGACACAAACATGGTCCCTTCCCACATGGAAATTCAAACAAAGAACTTTCTAGAGCAGAACCTCTTGGTGACTTGGACCTGTCTGTATTTATTAGAATTTCTTGGCTTTCTGGTCGTTAAGGGCCCAGCTGTTGTCCTGCAGTTGGGGCTGGCGGGCCTCAGAGCAGTTGGTGTTTGTGCAGTCTGACTGGTAAAGCAGAGCCCTTTATACTTTGCCACTGGGGCTGAAGGATGGCAGAGCAGGGTAGTGGTAGAGACCTGCTGGCTGCCTCTGGAGGCCCCAGCCTCGGGGGAATTGGCAGGACTGGGGCCACAAATGTGAAGGCTGCCAGCTTGCACACCTACTCTCAGGGGCAGAGACATGGGTGTCTCAGGGCCTACACTGTAAATATGGCAAAGGCAAAGTCTGATAGTTTGATATTAAGACATTCTAGCCTGATCTGAAGGAAGCAGGCAAGAGGGAAATTTTGACTTCTTCACTTTTTGAAATATGTCAAAGTCATAGTGTGAGCTTCTTCAATTACAAAGTCCCATCATTGTTTCAAACATCCTGAAGCAAACACACTAGCTTCTGAAACTGTCAGAGATTTGGGATGAAATTTTTACATGCTTCCTGCGACTAAGCCTTGTATAACTCAAATTAGTCCCAAGTGGATGGAAGAGGGAAAGAACTACAGTTTCAAGCTGTTGAAAATCTTGGCAAGGTGAAGTTTATTGATGCCTGAATAACACCAAGGTATGCAGCTCTGACAAACACAAGGTGGACTGTGTGGGGGCAGATGGGAACGGTCTGCTGCAGAACAGAGGGGAGACTCTCCTCCACAGCTGATGCTTATTCCACCACTAGCAGGCTGCTTCCATCTTTTCTGGCTTGTCCTTCACAATCAGTCCTTCTGCTTTCAGGGGGCCTCTGTTCATTTGGGACAGGATCTCCCTAAATGCCCATGTCTCATCTTATCTTGTGGTGGAATAATTTTCATCCATTTAAAAACTGTATATGTGTTCACTCTTAACTGGTTTACATGTTACCATAACAATTTGGCTTTTATAGGGGAAAAAGATATAAAACCATTTATCCAAAAGTATGTAGATTTAGTTTTTAATCTTGGTCAGATCTGCCAGATTTCTTCTTGTTAATTAAAAATTTTCAGCTTAAAACTTGGACCTAGATTTACTAACAGGAAACATATCTGTTTTGTCTTTTGCTCTCCAAGTCTGTTAAAAAGTAACTGTTGAGGGGAAAGCTTGTGAAAGTATTTCTATACGAATATTATGGGGAATACTGGGCATCTTGAAGAACTACTAGGTCTTACTTGGTTGTCATCAGGTACTGAGCTTAGGTTTACCTGGCCCAGAGCTTGAAGATACTGGTTTTCATCAGCACGGAGAAGCTGTTAGTATCAGCAGCCCAAGGACTGGATTAATGCCCATGATGGTGGTTGAGGAAGTGGCCACAAAAAACATGCAGGTGGACTTCAGATAAGCTGTCTTTTTGTTATTAGAACTTTATAAGCTGGTCATGGACATAGTGATCCTTCAGAATTAGTGTAGGACTGATACTTGGATTTGCAAACAGAAAGTATGGGAAAAAAGAGCATCTAACTGCTGAGATAATGTTTTCTGTATTAGTTCTGGTTTAGTGTTGACCATCTCAAAAGCCTGCCCTCTTACCACAGAACCATGATACCACTTGGCAGCAGAGTGGTCTTAGGGTTCAAAGCAAGGGTCTCAGTAGAAAGAGAAGTAGAAGCATGTAAGCACACTCCAGTGTGATCTCACTTCTGTGGCTAGGCCCACTTTTTGACAGGGATAGGCCAGGTGTGATGGTAAAAATGACTTTCAGGCATGTTTGGGAGGTGGTTGAACTCTGAGACACATTCAACCAAGGCGACTAAGGAAGAAAACAATTACTTGTAACCAAGATTGATGACCTTTACTGAATGAAGAAAACAGAACTTGACCTGCCTTGAGATGAAAAGATTGAGAAAGAGACTAAGAGGCTGTATGGTGCCGTGGATTCACTGTGTACTTGGAGCCTGCCCCATTCTGTTTCTGTGTGACCCTGGACAAGTTTCTCCACCTCTCTGGCCTCATCTTCCTCACTGTAGGAAAAGGGTCTGTAGATAAGGTTACTGTAAAATGAAATGATAAACATGTAAGTGTCTCAGTCCAGTGCCTGGGATATAATAAACACGTAATAGCCATTGGCAGCATCCATTAGAATTTTATGAGTATTTTCAAGAAAAATAACAAATATGATAAAAACAACTTTAGAAACAGGAACAAAATATGTACATTGACTCTACTGGGAGGTAGAATTGAGACAACTAATATCACACAGGGAATTCACTCAAGATTTTCATTAGTGCCTTGAAGGAAAATGCCTATGTTAGTTTTACTTTCTTAAAAGATAGTTTCATACACCAAAATCATTTTATTTTTGAGAGTTTAAGGAAATGAAGAAATTAGACAGAAAATAATGTATTAGTGTGACCATATTATAAAACAAGTAGCAATCATGAATGTGGAAGTGCATTTTACCTTCTTAGCTTCTCTGGGTAGATGAAAATTTTATGAAATAAAGTGGAAAACTCAATATCCTTACCATTTAATTCTTTAGTATAAAGAAAGATATTACTGTAATTTTTCAATGATGCTACACTCCTTTTAAAAAAATGTAGATGGCTAAGTATGTTATTTATTTATTTTAACTCTAACATTTACTTTATTTAGGTAGTTTGTGTCAATTTTAATTGAAATGTACAAACAATGTATATTTTTCCAGATAATTGCCTTATTTTCGCCAAGGCAGTTTGTCTACATAGCACACATAACTTCAGCAAACCTAAGGAATGCCATGAATGGGATTACTATCCCTCCTCATGTTATGTTCAAAATGGCACTGAAGGATTTCAAATTTTAAAATATATTTGCATACTGTGTGTACCTCTAAGAACAAGCTCACCACACATATAAATACAGCTTGTTTGGAAGGACCCTGGAATTTCTGCCTGCCCACAGTACCTCTGCTAGACCTCACATCACCTTGGTCGGAAATTCTTTGCGTTAGCTACCAGTCTGCCCTCCAGCTACTAATTTGCTGAGTGAACTTCTGCATTATTTAAATTGCCTTAGACTCAGTTTCCTCATTTGCGAATTAAAGGGGTTGGATGAGCTGTGCTTTCTCTGTTCTTTTTTCCCATGTTCCCTTCCTTAGTAGCCCATGACTTAGATTTGTGTTTAGTGTTTTCTCAACTTGCAAAGTGTTACAGATAATTTTAATTATACTACAATCCAAATGTCACTTGCAATCTTAGGAAAACAGAACCATAATTGACTAGGACTGCCCTTAAGCACTTTCATATCAAAATATTTTCCTCACACAAATCTTTGGTAACCTTTCCCATAGGACTCAATGAAGTTCTAAACCTCCACTTGAACTTAGTTTCTTCTTTCAGATCTTTACCTCTTCATTACCTTCTATGCTTCCACCAGGTGGGCTAAAGGCTACCAATTGTTGATATAGAGATAGCTTCTATTTTATTGTCTTCCTTTTTTTAAAAGTTCAGATGGTATAATTTAGTCAGTTAATTTAGTCAGTTTTCCCTACTTTCTCATATCATCTCAAACTGGGAGGCACACATCTCTACCATAAGTGTAGATATGTACCATCTCTACACATAACTATCATTACTTAATTTTTTAGGGGAAGCAAGACCAAACCTGACTTCTGTGCCTACCAATTACAGGCCTTTTAGCCTAATCTCAGATATTCTCAGCTGGCTCTGTCTCCTTCAGTTTGTGTCTAGCAACAGCAGTTGTGCAGTGAAGGAAATGCACAACTAAATATGCACACATATACACGTACGCAGGGTTCATGCAGTTTCTCCAGATGTAAGTGAAATACCACCTAATGGATGAATTTAGGAGAGGAGGGGACGACATCAAGTTTTAACTTCAGAAGTGTGATGCAAAAGGGCTTCTATGGAAAGTAATCTCGCAGGATGCCAGATCACAGATGCCAACTGGGCAGGTCATGGTGGGAAGTCACGCCCCAACATACAGCTTTTTTAGGAAACAGCTTGTACGATTTGCCTTAAGCAAGTCCTGTGCATTGTTTCTGTGCATCTGGGCTAACAACACCTTTGAAATGCCCCCTTTCAGAGTCCTCTAAAGAGGGACCACCCTCAAGAGAGCACACCCTCTTCACTATCCTGTGACTGGATCCCCTCCTTGTTTCCTTCCACCTTCAAGTAATCTTCCTTACGTTCCCTCATGAATTTCAAATGCATACAAGAAATGGAAAAACTGTTACTCTTGGGGGCATTTGAGATCTTGCTCCCCAGTATATGTTGTCGTTTTGGTTCAAATAAACTCATAAAAGTTCTCTACAGGGTTGGACATTTCTCATATTGACAGAAGCCTGAAAGTACCTCCTACCTTATAGTTTGCTGTGTTTCCACATGGCACACAAGCATTTATGAGTATCCACTATGGGTTCTAGGTGAGGGGTATAAAAGCTTAGTTCTGTGCTTGTTGAATTCCGTTTCTAGCAATGGAGTTCCCCTGACTCCTGAAATGTCTCATAATTCAAGTACCATTAAATGTACAATCCAGGCAAAACTTGCCAAGTTCAGTCTTGAGTAGCACATGATTCCCACCTGAAAGTGTAAATAGCCTCAGGTTTATTCAGAACTTGGCTTTCACACAAATACCTGAAGTTCCAGCTCAGTGAAAGGTGAGCAAGCCTTGAGCACGCTCTCAGCAGTTCAAACATGAGTTTAGGAAAGGAATGAATTGGGCACCCACAGAAAGACTATCTGTCCACTGAGAAAACTTTATATCACTCCAAACTGAAGGTGATTGCAAAGAAAAGAACATGTCATCCATTCCCCCTCCCCTCCCCTCCCCTCCCCTCCCCTCCCCCTCCCCTCCCTCCTCCCCTCCCCTCCCCCCCCCTCCCCTCCCCTCCCCTCCCCTCCCCTCCCCCCTCCCCTCCCCTCCCCTCCCCCTCTCCTCCCCTCCCCCTCCCCTTCCCTTCCTTTCCTCTCTTTCAAAGACTATTAGTATAATCTGTTGGAGTTCCCAGAAGAATATGTGCCCCCTCCTAACTATGCCTTTTTTTCAAATCAGAGTGAAACTGTAAAGTATGAAATACATTGTAGAGACAGCCGAAGAAATGACCCCACATTTCTCTGTTTTGTGATTTAATTTTACATGTGATGATTTAGAAACAGACAATTCTGGGATACTCTAAATCAAGGTATCCTCCCCAGTTCCCCATGTACTCCCAATGGGACCTCAACGCTCTTTCTATAGCTCTTGGGGGAGCATGTGTGCAAACTCAGGCTGTCACAGCTTTTTCAGTGTTTCTGCCAAGCTTTTCCTGCCAGGAGCTGTTGAAGGTTTTACCAAAACTTTCTTTAAGATATTGTGTGTGTTCTTTCTGATGAGTGATTTCTTTTGATTTATTAGGGGAAGTCTTTTTTTTTAGAACAATTTAGCATTTAAAGAGTAATTCTTTACTTGTCATTTCAACTTGCTTTTTAAAATGGAAGGATTTTACCTTTATTGCCATTTCCCTTTATTGTTTCAACTTAATATGTGTTTTAATCTTAGTTTGGGGGCATCAGCCTAATCTCTTTCACTTATTGGAACGTTTGGGGTTGTGTGGGTGTGAAGGGGAAGAGTTTCACAACACATGGCCATAGACAAGAAAATGGTCCTAATAAGAGTAAAAATGACTCATTTCAAAGCCCTTATTTAAAACTGAGAATTCTACTTTCTTTAGCGACTCTTTCCCAGTTATACGAAACAGGGAGTTGGAGGAAAGATAAACATAATCTTCCTAAAATTATTTTTGAGAGTTTTCTTATTTCATGACTTTCATGAGTTTTTACATATGACTTATAGGTATATATTTCGAGAGCAATATATTATTAACTTTTTTAACCATAGTGTTTAAGCTTTTGCAATTCAGACATAAGTTTTGATCTTTGAGTATAGAACCCAACCCAATTTTGTTGGCCTTTTCTAACCAAAGTAATCAAAGGTCCTGTTTGTTCTTATTTTACAAGAACTTCATATTTTACGCTGATTTGGTGACTCAGGCTTACAATCAGGCGTTCCCACCAACAAATACTGAACTGGTAGGTGGGGCAGATCAACCTTGAGGACTGAGGCAGTACAATGTTTACAAGGAAAATCTATTTTCTGGTTTACCCATTTATTCACTCATTTAAAGAATCTTTTTAATTTATTTTTTTTATTTTTGCAAGCCTCCTATACATAGCAATAGCCATTCCAGATCAGAGACTGGTGAGCTATGGCCACAGGCCCAATCTGGCCAGTTGCCTGTTTTTGTACAATTTATGAGCTACAAATGGTTTTTGCTTCTTTAAATGGTTGGAAAAGGTCAAAAGAAGAATAATATTTTGTGAAGCATTAAAATTATATGGAAGTCAAATTTCAATGTTTATAAGTCAACGTGAATACAACACAATTACTTATTGTCTTCAGCTGCTTTCATGCTGCCACACCAGGGCTGACTGGTTGCGACAAAGACTATATAACCTGCAAAGTCTAAAACTTTTTACTCTCTGGTCCTTTATTAAAAAAAGTGCTGATCCCCATTCTAGACACCAAGAATTCAACTGTGAGAAAAATAGGAAACATTTCTGTAGTTATGAAATTATATGCTAACAGGAAAACAAATGAACAAGATAATTTCAGACCTTTGAATAGACTGAAAATGAAACAGGATGGTGGGATAGACAGTGAAGGCAGTTAATTTAGATGAAGTGGTCAGAGGAGACCTTTGGCAGTGGGGCTGAGAGCTGAATGCCATGAAGAATCTGGAAAGAGATGGCTCCCGGCAGTGGGAACAGAAGTGGTGGGCCTGAGGAACAAGGAGTGTGGTTGGACCGAAGAGAGATGGGGAGAGGAGTGCAAGGTGAGGTCAGGGAGGCAGCTGGGATTAGGCAGGAGTTGGATCACAGGCTCTTAGGATGGGGCACAGGCTCTTTTGCCCATTCTCTATGGGCAAAGAGAGTTCTCTGAAAGGTTCCACGCACAGGGATGACATGATCTGAATTGTACTGTGTTTTAAAATGGTCAATTTGACACTGCATATAAAAAGAGATTCTAGCGGAAGTTAAAGTGGGAGCAGGCGGCTGGAAGGTGTTGCAATTGAACCTGCAGGACAGTGGTGGCTCAAATTAGGATATAGCTAGGGTAATAGGAGAATTTTTTGAGTACATTTAGAAGTTAGCTTGGAAATGGGATGTGAAGGCTCGCAGTGCAGGGAGGTGAAGGAAAGAAAAATGGAGGATTACCCTTGGGTATTGGCTAAACTGGCCATTTCCTAACGTAAATCATACTTGAAACTATTAAAATACATGATTTTAACATATGTCACAAACAGGACATTTCTAACTAATGGGTGGTTTTTGCTTGTTTTTTATTATAAGTACTGTTATACATCCATCCCTTAGATTTGTACTAATTTTATTTTTCTTTATTGTTTCCCTTAAATGTAGAAAAGAATTTATGATATCTACAAAGGCATATTATCTTAAAAAAAACACAGATAGGGAGCTTTAAAGTGGAAATCCATGTATGGACCTCTTTCAACAGAGAACGAGGAAAAGGTCTGACTAGCCACCGGACCAGCTTAACACCACTTGTGGTCTTTGCCCTGCATAGGTGATCTGTTGCTGATTTGGAGATAACAGGGAAATAATTAGATTTCCTTGTGACATTCTCACGATTCCTCTTAATTTCAGCAGATATTTCTTACAACAATTTAGTTGTTTCAGTCCAGCCTGTTAAGATATACAGTTGATATTTCCAGACAAACAGCAACAACCTGTATTTTCCCAGGCTGCAGAAATGTTAGTTTTCAGAAAGAAAACACATTCCTCCCAGGTTTGTCAGCATGAACAAACACTGACAATTCGTAGTTGCAGGAAGTTGTTGTGAAAAATTGGGAACATCATCTTACCCACATTATCATTAAAAATGTGAGAAGAAGCCCTGGCTGGCATGGCTCAGTGGATTGAGTGCAGGCCTGCGAACCACACAATTGTGGTTCGATTCCCAGTCGGGGCACATGCCTGGGTTGCAGGCCGATTCCTGGCAGGGGACTCACGAGAGGCAAGCACACATTGATGTTTCTTTCCTTCTCTCTTTCCCTTCCTCTCTAAGGATAAATGAATAAAATCTTTAAAAAAAAATGCGAGAAGAAGAAATAGAAAAACCTTTCCCAGATTAAAATAAATATTCTATATAAAGAAAGCCAGAACTTTCAACCTTCCCACATATGAGTGTTTTAGCTACGCTACTGATTTATAAAGATTAGACAACTTTGAGCAGTTTCATTCATTGAGATGGTTGAAAAGATAAAACAAACTGAGGGGTAGGAATGTTGCGGCAATCAACGTCAGACTCAGTAGGACTTTGTGGTAGACTGAGTGTGTGTGAGCATGTGTGTGTGTGTGTGTGTGAGAGAGAGAGAGAGAGAGAGAGAGACAGAAACCACTCCAGTTCACACCTGAGCAGTTGGCTGGGTGATTGTGCCTTTCACTGAGACAAAAAATGTCCAGAAGGAAGCCACTTGGGAGATGAGGGGAGTAAGTCCCATTTGGGAACTATACTGAGTTTGGCCTGTTCATGAGTATCCATTCGGTGATGTCCAGAAAGCAGTTGGAGATGTGGGTCTGAAGTTCATAGAAGAGACTGAGATGAAAGCTTTGGAGGATTTGGGATTCTTGGGAATAAATAAGGTAGCCCAGAGAAAGTGTGCAAATGGAGAAAGGCTAATCTTTACTCTCTACCAGGTAGGGATAGAAAAGAAAATTGTAAAGGGGACTGCAAAGGGGGAATCAGAAAGGTAAGTAGTAAACCAACAGTGTGAGGAGCCATACAAGCCACAAAAAAGAATAGTTAAAAGAGTGACCAACAGTGTCAAATCCTGAAGAACAGGCAACCAAAAAATGGCTTTAGGAGTGTATAAAAGTGTATAAAATGACATTTATAAAGTGTATAAAAATTCCTTGGCGTTTATTTAACACCTATTATGTTCTTGGAAATGTACTTTTTGTATGCATGTCTAATTCAGCCTGGGCATGGGGCCTCTCATCTTCCATTTGAGAGTGGGTTATCTCTATTGCCTTTAACACTGTAGTGTATACAGCATTCCTTCATGTTTACTTGTATTGAGAGATTTTTGTGTCTATGTCTTAACCTCCTACTTTATAGTAATTTTTTGATAGCTTAATTATGTTGTATTTTCCATAGCAGCTTCCAGAATGGGTTGGACATGTCAGGCACAAATTCTTGCTCAATTAAGAATATAAAAATACTGACAGTAGACTAACAACTATGGAAAAAAGGAAAAGAAATGTGAATGTCAGTTATCATCCCTTGTAAATTCATACTGTGTTCTGGGAATTGGGAAAAATGAGACATGTTGCCCTAATGTTCTAAAATAATTAATATACCTTATGAAAGTGAATAATTTACTGCTCTCTCGGTAACTCAGTTCTGATATGTTTATTACGGGATGTCTTATAGCCAGTTACACATGACTATTTACTTTGAAAAGCAGTCAAATGTAATACAGTTATAATGGATAGAGACATAGATTTTACTTTATCAGTTATGTTTACATATATTCATGAATTGATCATTAAAATATAATTCACTATTTGACTTTATTTTGAAAAATGAGTACTATATAATTTAGAAGTATCATATTAAAAGTTCATGTATTGTTTAATAAAAATAGCATTTAAAGTTAGCTAAAACTGTCTTTAGAAGACTTGATCCAAATTTTAAAAAAGTAGTAGTGTTTTTGAATTGGATATTAATGCCAGTAGTTCACATCTCAGTGGTAGCGCAGTAGATTTTGAAGTTAGAGCACCAGGATTGCCCCATTAAAGAAATTCAGTAGCCTCTCATCAAGAAATGACTGGGACATTTTCTTAAAGAACCATAAAAACTTTCTTCTTCTTCTTTTCCAAATTCCACCATCTTCATTTTTAGGAGGTTTATAACATTTTTACATTCAACAACTAAACTTCATTTAAAGGTTTTGCCAACATGATACTCATTTAATAGACAAATTAATTCAAGCACAGACAAGTGATACATGTCTGAGTTCTTGCAAAAAGTTTTTGCTGGGACCCACAAAGGAACTAGAGTTTCCCATTTGCAAATGAGGTAACTATTTTGGAACATATAGTTTGTGGGTAGAGACAGTCAAACTTCATTTTATGAAGATGAATGGATCCATTTTTCTTCCTGTTTACAATATTGCCATCACCTTCTGCATGGAGATGATCCTTTTTTTTCCCATAGTTCAGTATTTTAAATGTTTAGCAGCCTCTTACCTTAGAAACAGGGGAAGCTTTTCAATGACAAATCACAGTGACAGATATGTCATGGAGATGACAAAACCTAGGCCATTTTATAATTTGTACATGTATGTAGTACTCTGGTCCCTAGATATACCATAGGAGTAGAGTCTTATAGAAGCTACCAGAACATGGTAATAACTTATATTTGTAAAAGAAGCATTATAACAAATTTTCATATACTTTATTCATACACTTTTTTAAAGTTATTTTTTCTATTCTAACAAAAATACATGCACATTATAGAAAAACTAGAAAATACTGGCATATAAGTAGAGGAAAAATAAAATAAAAGTAAAATAACATTATTCTGAGTTAAACTCTAGACTCTCTTTCTTGCTCTGTGTGTATGTGTGTGAAGTTCCATGTGACATATATATACATATATGTCATAATACCCATGTTTACTTGCTTGTACACTTAATAATTACATTTTACACAACTTTATGTACTAATAGCTGTATTTTTTATTTTTGTAACATTTCAATAGCTATGTAATACTCTATTATGTAGGTATATTCTAATTTATTTAACCAGTTTTTATGATTGGACATTTGATCATTTCTAACATTTTGTTATTAGCACACTGGTAAACATCCTTTTACATATATTTTTCTGCACCTTCTTAATTATTTCCTGAGGCTAAATTTCCAGAAGAGAAATAACTAGGCCAAAGTTCTGGGCATTTTTTAAGTCTGATTAATTACTGCCAAATTGTTCTCCTGAAAGTCTTACAGTTTACACCCTGACCAAATACATATGAGAATGGCTTTTTTCCCATCACTCACAGAAATTAAACTTAATTTTCATTGTCTCATTTTGATTCTTTTTTTAAAATTTTATTTAGTTTTTCAAGTACAGTTTTTTGTCTATTTCTTAACTGTCAGGTAAATAGAGCAGATTAGGAGAAATGCTAGTGGTCACATATTTAGAAAGTAATAAAACAGGAAGTCAAGTTTTTTGACTTCCCATGTCACATATTTCTTTTATAGCCCATACATTTTGGATGTCATTGTTGATAGTGGCAATTCCAAGTGAACCATCAGGAAAGAGCGCCTAGCAGGAATTGTTGCGTGCCGCAGCCTCACTCCCATCTGTGCTGCTGGCAGTCGCCTGGCCTCCAGCCATTGGACTGTGGGTGGCACAGTTCTAGTATTCTGAGAAAAAGACAGTGTTGTCACACTGCCTGTCCAGGCCAGTGCTGGAGCCAATGGGAGGGGGAGGAGGAGAGAAAGTTGGAGGCAAAGAGGCGGCTGACAATGACCAAATTATAGACCGTGTAACAACATGTCCCTGAAACTTTTTGATTCTTGCCCTATACTATGAGTGAAGTGGTTCAGGCTAGCCATCTGATCTAAAAAAAATTTAAGCGAATGAGTTTATTTTTATCATTTTTATTGCAAGTTTATACAAATAGGATTCTGTTTTTGTTTTCACTTATACAAAACATTCAAAGACCCAAGTTCTCTTAAGTGAAACAAAAGAGGTGGTGAAAGGAAAATTTCCTTTTGGATAGAAAAGCATAAGAGTGTTGTTTTTTTTTCTAGAGAGAAGGTTATTCTATGATTTTGTAAATTAACTCAATTATAAAGAAAATTGTAAAAAAAAAGGCAGGAGTGTAATTTTGTAGGTGTCTATCAAGAACTAAAAACTGGTTATGGAGTTTTGTGAGAAATGTTAATTAAAAGTGCTGAGGATATTTGTTAAGGGCTCTCAAGTCAGACACAGTAGTAGGTCCTGTGGCATTAGTAAGATGAAAAAGTTACAGGCTTGTCCTCGGAAGCATCCTCTCTGGTAGTGGCAAGAAGACTGCTCCTGGAAGCTTTCCTGACCATTGATAATGGTTTATTCACCTTGCTTTATTTGCTCTCTTCTGTGCTTTGACATCACTCTTCTTTTTCCATCATTAAACATAACTTCATAAATTGAGGTCATCCATTTATGTTTGTTGTATCTACCAGACTGGGAGCCCCTGGAGGGCAGGAATCATGGCTGGCCACTTTCTGTGTTCACCACAAGAGGCCATGTGAAACAAAAGTCATGGGAACTTAATGGAATGAAGTTATGCCATAGGAGATATATCCTAGTTTATCATTTTGGGGATAAGAATTATTTTTTATTATTATATTCATTGCCTCTAAAAAATATTGGACTATAATTTTCAAATCGATTAAAGTAAATTTATATAACATTAAAATTTTTCTGTTTTAGTAATTTTGTAAACTTGGGAAAACCATTTAATTTATGGCCTTAATAATCCTCATCTTCCAAGTAAAGGTGTTAGACTATGCCAATATTTTTCAAGTGATACTAGAAAGACCTATCTCAACATTCAGGAATGGGGGAGGATACATCAGAATCTTCATTAAGATATTTGTAGTTTGAAAAAATATACTCAATATCATTATATAATTTTATATTTGGAAAATTAAAAAGGTAAAATTTTTGTAAAATTAAAATATAGAAATAAAAAGAATTCTGGGAAATGTTTTCCCCCATGTTTCTCAGGGGTTGGGGCCAACTCTTCCCACAGAGTTGTATAATAATCTCTGGGATAGGTTTGGAAGGGGCCATAATTTACATTCTTTTATGTTTTTCAAAGAGTTAAATAAAGGTAAGAGACACTGCACTAATCCCAAGAAGCATCAATAACCTAGGATTCCATCATGGTTGACATAACCTTGGTTTTTTTTGGATATGTTAGAAAAGTTCGTTCACCTTTTTTTTTTAACTTCCAATTTGAAGAAAGGCAAAAACTACAGAACACATCAATACTAGGTTCAAAAGGCTAAAGAGGACGAGAAAACCAGCCAGGCTGAGTTACTGGTGTATTGCTGAATAGAACTGTGTTTGCTTCAGTTCCTGCCCACGTGGTCAAGGACCGGCAGATAGGCCAACCTGGGCTACTTTTACCCTGCATTTCACCTGTGTGTACCTACATCTGCAGAGGCAGAACCTGTTTGTCCTGTCCAATGGTATTTTAAGGTCTGATTCCAAACTATTACATAGCTTTAGACTAAGGGCATTGTTAAGTTTTGGGCATAGTCCACAGATTTAGAGCAGTAATTTTTTTTTTTTTAGAGCAGTAATTTTTTAGTTGACTTTTAGATCTAAATCTTAAAGTAACTTTGTCAATTTGGGTTCTTAGAAGAACAGATGGCAAGATAGGATATTGTGAGCAGAGAATTTATTGGGGAAACACTTGTGGAGGAAAAAAGGAAAGGAGTATGAGTAGGCAAGGAAAGCCTTTAGACAGTTCAGCAGGTCCGTAAAAGGATGTAGAAAGGAGGATTGGGCTGGAAGGAGCCTCAGAGCACAGTGCAGTCTGACAAAGTCTTGGCCAGGCCAGTGGGGACTCCCAATCTCCCTGAGCTCATACTTCCCCTTAGAGATGTCCTATGTCAGGCAGAGGTGGCCCGGATCTATTACCTCTCTCCAGAACCTCACGGTGCTCTGTTATCATCTGAGAGCAGCAACAGGGAAATGCAACCTTATGTGCGTGCCACAGAGAATCTAAAGGCGTGGCAGTTTGAGTTAACTATGTTTCCTGTGGTAGGTCCTCCGGAAGAGAGAGGTGAAAGGCCATGGTCACGGAAGCACCCAAAGGTATGACTTTAAATCCAAGGCTCTTCAGCAGAACTGTTTGCAGCTCATTGGCAGTATTCCCTATGTTCCCCACTCCCATTGCCAGCCCTGCTCATGGCTCTATATTCCTTTCCTAGACTCTCCATTCCCACAGAGCAAGTTTAGATAGGGAAGCTACACCTCCTTAGGCTCACTTTTGTGTATTTTTATTTCCTACCCAATAAAACCATTCCTTTAAAAAAATCCTAATTTTGCAAATGTCTCAGTGATGAAATTCCCAGCACTGTGTTAAATACAGAGGACACAGGATAAATAAGACACCTCAGGGGGCTCATGCCCTAGCGAGGGTGTGTACACATTAACAGAAATTTTAATAAACAGAGGAGCAGACTGGACACATAAGGGGACTATCAGGACCAGCCCAGGCAAAGTCTGAGCAGAGATTGCAAGGGTAGCTACAATTTATTGAGACAGACAGGCAGTCAGAGGCAAGTCTAGGCAAAGGCCACAAAGTATGAGGAATGGACTGTAAGAAATGGGGTGTTCCTGAAGGATAAAGGGGAAGACTTATGAGTTAGGCGGGATCTAGATTTATGCTTGGGAACTTGTATTTGACCTGTTAACCATGGTTGGATATATATTTTAAATGTGTGGCAGAGGATTTGGGTGGGCAAGACCAGGGAACAAGAAGTCATTGCCTATTGAGTATCTATTTCCATCCGTTCATCAATATGTCTGCCAGAGGACAGGAGTTCTGAGGGAAATGCATCACTTACATTCAAAAGACTTGGATTCCATCTCAGCATCATGGCTTACTGTAGTTTAGACCAGTCATATTATTCTAGAAATTCAAGTTTTTGCTATTTATAAACTACCAATAAAGAAACTTGCCCTCACCCTTCTTGAGCTATTGTGAGGATCAGATGAACTGAGACAGGCCCTTCTGAAGGCACTTGTGAACTTTCAGCACTGTAAAAATTAAGGGGCTCTTATTAGTACTACTCAGGAAATAACAGGCACCTGGGAAAACCCTCAGCATGTGATTTTGTAAGAAGTTGCTCAGCCTTCAAGAGAGAAATGCCTGGCTCAACATTGGCCAAGAGAGACATGCCTGGGAAATTAGGACACAAGGTAAAGTGAACGGGGCTTTCTGTTTTGCTTTTGGAGATCACAATTTCTTAATCGTCATTTTCACTGTTTACCCTCCCTCACCATGGGCGATTCTAAAGTGGAGGAAGCTGGGTCAGGGAGTATTAATGAGGCAAAGGGTATGGTTAAAATTGACTTGATGTAACCAAGAGAAACTGAACAACTTTAGTGTGCGAAAGATAGTAGGTTCAACACTGGTAACGTGCATAGGCATATAGGTAGGGGTGGAAACAAACTCAGCTTTATCAGAAAACTTTCTGACTTTCCAGGAGCAATACAGGATCTGCATTCTCTCACATTCCCAGGAAGAGATGGCAGCATGTTATCAGAGAAATAAAACTTGCCCTAACACTTCTCTTTGGGAAAAAGTGTTTTTTAATTCCTTTTCCTATTAGTTCTTATTGATGAATTGTTTGGTTCTCACTGAAAAAAAAACCACCTAGAATATGATCAATATATGCAGTGTTGGTGAGACTCTGTGGCCAGGCCTTATACATATACTACCAACGTGTGCATAAATGGATGAAAAAACTCTCTGTGTAAACAGTCCCATTAGAGGCTCCATTCCTGGAATAGTGTTGATTAAGAGTCATCTGTTCTATGAAGAAACACTTTTTTTTTTGATAGAGGAATCAGCAGGAATATTAGCATGTGAGTTGAGACAATTGGTTCATTCATATGAGACTTGCTGACAAAAATGTTAATGATATTTTCTTGAATATTCATTAGATAGGTTGATCTTTGCCATCTTAAAAAAAACTTAGGGACTTTTAAAACTTACCATATGACTTATGAGACACATTTTGGAAAAGAATTCCCCCAAAAGGAGGTGGCTGATGATAGAGATCAATTTACTCACTACCAACACCAGCCATTTCTTGCTTCTCTTACAGAATTATAGAGAATGAAAAACTAAAAATGACATTTCCTCAAAACCCTTGGAGTTTAACTTTGAAGTGCAACCTGGGCTCTGTTATGCAAAAGCAAGTACTAGTTTTCTGTTATTGCCTAGCACATTACATAGACTAATGGCTTAAAAGACCATCACTTATTGCCTTCCAGTTTCCGTAGATCAGCAGTATGGGCATGGGGTAGCTGGGCCCTCTGCTCAGGAATAGAACATAAACATGAAAGTGGCGCTCCATCACACGCACAAGTCCTGCTCACGCTCAAGGAGAGGGTATTATACAAGGCATGCATATCAGGGAGCAGGAATCTTGGGGATCCTCTCAGAATTCTACCTACCACAACGTGCCCTTTAGAGGTAGACATGACCGAGGTGAGGTGATGTTCATGCGCAGGGGGACTGCCGCACCTTTCAGCCGGCACAGCCACACTGCTGGTGCTTCCAGGGCAGCGTTAGCTGAGTTTTCACGTATCTCCTACTGCCGCGTGTGCCAAGCAGTGAGCAGCAGCTGCAGCAGGGGGATTTTCACTAGAATGACTGATATAGCTGAGCATTTTTTCTGGCTAACTTTTTCTTGAGCTTGTCTGGTAGCATTCAAGGTATTGATTCTTTGGTGCTCCTATAGATGGCATAATGTAATGGTTCTAATAAATTCCTTCCTGCTTAAACCAGCTATAGTGAATACTTTTACCTGCAACATAACTCGATTGATATAACAGTATCATAAATGACCTCTTTTTAGATCTCCATTAAATATGTGTAATTCTACATTGTCTTTACATTGATAAATTTATAGAACTTTAGAGTAGGAAAGATATTTTCATTTCCAAAACTTGTTCAAACCATATTATATAGTACAGTTGTAATAGAGTCCAGAATATCAGAACAGTGTTTTTCTTCTGAGGGAGGAGGCAAGAGGGGAAGTGTTCAATAGCCCTGACAGTTTGGGACTCACCGCACACTCTTAGAGCTTATAATATTCATTATCATATCAAAGACTTGGAGATCCTACAGGAAAAAAAAACCTGTTAGATTTTTCTTAATTCAACCTGGGGTTCCTAAACCAAGGCTCAGAAAGATTCAACAAATCACCAAAGTCTAGTAGTGGGTTACTGGTCCCACTACTAGATTATGCAAAGGCATAAAACTAAAGAGCTAGGTGTTCTGGATCCCAGAAACATTAAGTTTATTCCTTGCTGCCTAAGAAGTAAGTTTCAGTGAATACAAACACAGCTTCATAAGGAAGTAAAAGATATTTATATAGATAGTTCTGTCAAATGCATCAAAAATGTCTCCATGGGACCTGTCCTATGTCTTTGGGAGGCTTGGAACCCCAGGTATGTCCACCCACACCCCACTCAGCGGGAGGTGATTGCCCTGAGGGTAGACTCAGGGCTGTCATTTCCTGCCTCTCAGTTACTAACACAACAGTCTTCCTGGGATCCAGGGCCAAGGACTCCCAGACCACAGCAGAAAGGAGCTTGTGAAATTAGGCTTCAGGACATTTTGGTAATTTAGCACAGTTATCTTCCACGCAGCTATTTCGGGCTTAGGGCTTGATAGAAAATGAATTCTTTTAAAACAAGTGCAAAATTAAAATTGTAAAAAATGTATTAAGGTCACCACAAAAACTAATAGGGATCATGTACATAACAGAAACCTGGTTTCAGGATCAGAACGCTTGCAAGCACTTGCCTCTCCTGCATTCCATAATGTAAATCACATCATACACATCTGACCAAGAGAGAAGAGGTTCCAGGAGGTGCATATTTTAAGCATGAAAACAAAGAGCCATTAGTGTTACAAGCACAGCTTATGGTCAGCTGGCTGGCCTGACACACCTTGGCATTCATTATTCCCCAAGGCCACGTGGTAGCATCTTACAGAGGCCAGGGGTGAATGTGGACGTGCTGAAGCAGTTTCAGGACATGAATTCTCCCTTCACCGTTCTTGGAAGGAGCTAAGACTAAATAAAGAATCTAGTCTGCACCACACTTTTATTATTGGGAAATGATTTCCCCTTCAGGGCAGAAAGGTAGAATTACAAGTTAGACTTCTCGCATTCTCTCCCGGCACTTCCCTCCCCACCCCACCCCCATAGTTTTTTCTTCCTTTCTGTAGCCATGTCTTTAAGGACTGGTGTACTGGTTAAAAACAAAAACCCAAACCCAGGAAACTATCCTCACAGTAATGTTTTGTAGCCACTCGTACTCTTAAAAGAAAAGAAATGGTAAACAAACTGGCCATTACGTTTAGTCATAAAGGGACTCAAACCACAACAGAAACCCACCACAATTCTATGGGCAAAGTTTCCACATGCAGGCATATTCTGCAGGGTTTGTGGCCTTCCCCAGAGCTGTGGCTGAGGCAGTGTGCTGTGAAAGGCTCCGGGCTGTGGGCGTGCTGCATTCATTGTGCTTGAGAAGTCAGGGAAAGGTAACGGGAGTTTGGGTAATGGCATAAACAGTTTTATTCACTCTTCCATGCTGTCCATGTGGACATTCTCTGGCCTTTTTGGTTCAGCAGTTGAGCCCTCACCTGATGCTTTCAGAGGAAGCTGTTAGGCCAGTGGAAGTTGGTTGTGTGGATACTCTTGAGGACTACAAAAGAGATCTTGTTTCTTTAAAAAACAGCAAAGCAAGCATCCGAGGAATGGGATGTATTTCAGCTTTTAACTATGACTTTGGGACTTGCTTATGAAAAAGGAAAATAACTGGCAAAGTAACTTTCAGCATAAAATGTTGGTACATTTGTTAATCAAGAAGTAAAATCAAGTTTTCAATAATATTTTCCTCTGTCATTAGTCCTCAAAACCGGATGAAACTATATTTAGTTTATAACCGATGAGATGCTATGAATATTTTGAGCAGAAATATGTAGAATATGATCAACTCCATGCTTTGTTAGATTACAATACAATTGGGACAGAGTTACCTGTGAGGGAGACCACACACCCTGAATGCAGGTAGTTGTATAGACACATAAATTTCCATTCTAGAAATGACACAAAATGTTTACATCAGGAATATCCAGAAAACTTTAAAAGTACAGTTGTTTGTACTTTCTCTATAATGCTTTCTGTTTTACACAGAAATTCTCCAGTATGTCTCTATCTGGTACCTACTCCCCAATCTAGCATGACTGGAGACTTCACTGTATTTGGAACTCATTTGTTAGAATATTCTTTATTATAAAAATATAGGTTCACTTCTCCCTTGGAATTGTCCATGCTAAATTTATATTTAAAACTGATTCTTTGAGAAAGTAAGGTTTCCAGACTTGAAGTGGTATAAAATAACCATATTTCCATTCATTCTTTTTTAAAAAATCGAATGGCCTGAATTTATTTCATTCGACCAAAACCAAAAGGAAAGTACTTCTTTTAAAACCTTTGGTTTATAATGGTCTGAGAAACAGAAGGAAGATGGGGTGTTGGGAGTTCCCAGTGGAATGGACGGGTGTTCTCTCTGTCACCGCACACCAGGGACTTCGGTGCAAACTCCAGGAAGGAGACGAGGTGTCATGGGTATGGATAAAAGTTCCCCAATTATTTTTCTTCTTTTGTCAGGCTGTACCTTTAAATGACTATGTTCCTGGTCCAAAGCAGGAATGGCTGCTCCTTTCAAATGAGTACTCAAACAATTTTATCTGGCCCATTAATGGACATATTTCTGATAAGTGAATAGAGAGAGCTGTTATCCTCATTTCAAAGGGGCCCGCAGTGGGCCAGAGAGAGTTGGCTCCTGGGAACTTTCGGAGAAACACTCATAAAGTAGGCCGATAGCCTCAGTGTGTGCCTTGGGCCTGTACTTTGGACCCTTCACTGCTATTCTAACAGGTGAGGCCCCAGATGCAAATATTTGGTTTGACCCTCTCTTACTGTAAACATTCAAGTTCTTAGCATGACGTGAAGTATAGAATTTATGGCTGTTTGCACAGCCATTGTCCAAATAATTGTAAATTCCACTTTTTTCTTATGTCTCAAGGCTTGGTAATCTGGCTGGCATTTGGGGAGGGAGGGCGCATTTCTTAAAAGGGTAGATGAGTAGTGGGTTAAGGAATGAAGAAAGACAACAATGTAAACAGACCCTGGGACTCGGCATTTACATTCAGACACAGAGTGTGAGCATGGAGCAGGTGTTGCAATGAATCCAAATCTCCAATCAGCACAGGCAAGGCAATAATAATTAATAGCTCAATAGAGTGTACATAAAAGCTAACCACCATTGCATGCATGCAGATTGTTCCTCTTTACTTTCTGTCTATGGCCATGCATTATGATTCTTGATTACCTTCCTCGCCGGGCCTTAGTCAATCTCATCTTGCATTAGTATTTTCTAAAAAGCAACTTTTTTTCCTTTTTCTATCAGTGTAAATCTTGCCTCTCCCTGTGGGTTTTAAGCATCATCAGGGTAGGTCTGTTCAGAACGTGGACATAGGTCAGTGAGTGGAAAGAGCTGGAACTGTGCCACCAGCCCTGCTGATTTTAAATCCAGCTTCTCGCACTTACTAATTGTGAATATATTGGAACGTTAACTTCTCCATGTCTGTTTCTTTGTCTCTCAGAAGTAAACACTACTTTTCAGTTTTATTTTGGGCATTAAATAAGATAGTGGATATAAAGCCCACAACCTCCATCCCGTTTTTGAGCATCTTTCTTTCCCTTGCATTTCTTTGATATCTCCTCACCCCAGCTCCTTCTGCTCCCACTTAGTGTATGAGGCATGTAAACATGTTAGTAACTGTAGTAAAAATATATATGCTTTTTGAGAGTGCTTTGGGAGGTTTAGAAACTATCTAATTCAAGTTTGTGTCAGTTTGGAGAGAATCAGTCCTTAAAAAGCTCCACCTGCCTTCTCTTCTGTCAAGGTTATTTCTTGCTGAATGCTCCCCAAGATAGTTGCCTCAGCTCCCTGCTCTGCCAGTGTAGATATGGCCTTGATATTCTATCCACGTGGCCATGTTTAAATCTGGAAACAAATTTCTCAAGAGGCATTGGAAAATGGGAAGAAGAGAAAGAAGATAGTGGGTGGAAACTTGGTAAAATATCAATGAGAGGGAAGATGAAGGGCAAGTCCCTATGAAACAAACTGAACGAAACACATTTAAAATGACAACACTCCATTTAAGCAATGTGATTCTTCTAGCATAGGAACAGTGAGATCGAAGACTTGGGTAGACATGATCAAGTCTGGCATGGATCTAAGCGTTGAAGAACACCTGCAAATGTAGATTCCCCAGTGAATTAGAAAGCTGAGGGATATGACAGAAAGTTTAATGAGTAAAATTAATCAGTCCCGCAGTTGGAAAATATGTGCATAGCTGTGTCAGAACACTGAAACACAGAAGCTAATAAGCAACAGCATGAATAAACAAGGAGGTTTGGATTATTGATCCAAATCTTGGGGTAAGGTCTTATTTAGGAGATTTTTTGCATGGCGTATGTATGTATGTATATCATATGTAATAGTTTTATATTATTATGGACGTGTATGTTGAAATATTCTTTTCCTAAGCTTTATGTGTCATTCAGTTTGTGCTCCCTTCAAGGACATTTTAAAACAGCATAAACATCTTTTCTAAAAAAATTTTACTGTATTTATTTATTTAATTAGTTATTTTAGAGAGAGAAGAAGGGAGGGATAAGGAGAGGGACAGAAACATCAATGTGAGAGAGACACATCTGTCAGTTGCCTTTCGTACATGTTGTGACTGGGGACTGAACCCTCAACCTAGGCATGTGCCTTGACCAGGAACTCAAACCTGTGACCTTCTGGTTTGTGGGATGGCACCCAACCAGCTGAGCCACAGTGGCCAGGCAGCATAAACATGTTTTAAGAAAAACTTTGGTAGTTAAATCTCCTAAAAATTTGAGGAGAACGTTGGAAATATATCCAAACTGCTCACTGAAGACTGCCAAAAACCATGTGAATGCATTTCCCACAGAGCCTCCTTTTCCCAACTCCTATAATGTGTGGTCTTAGGTACCAGCCCAGTTAACTTTGAAGTGTGGGTAATAAGAGTCCAAAGTGGATGGAATGAGTATTAAGGTCCTTTCTTTTTTTTTAAAGATTTTATTTATTTATCTTCAGAGGGGAAGGGAAGGAGAGAGGGAGAGACACATTAATATATGGTTGCCTTTCGTGTGTCCCCTGCAGGGAACCGGCCTGCAGGCCCGGTATGTGCCCTGACTGGGAATCGAACCACGATTGTCTGGTTTGCAGGCCCGCACTCAATCCACTGAGCTACACCAGCCAGGTCCTTTCTTCAACAAGAAGAAACAAACCATGATCCCATCAGATATGGTGACATGGTGCCCCCGCCCTCCGCCCATGCCTGCTACCATGACCTTGTTGCCCCCGCAATGGTTATTGAGCTGCATTTCCAGGGAAGTTGCAGTGATGTGACTCACACTTGTCTAGCTAAGGCAAAAAGTAAAGGTTACTGACAGGTAGGAGACCAGGCAGATAGCTCAGTGGCTTCTACCTGGGATACTACCTATCAGACACCCAGAGTGAATATCCTTTTCGGTGAAGCCCTTCCTAACTATTCTCACAGTCTGATACTTCTGTAGTGCATATGTGCCTCCCAAACAATTTATATATTTATCCATTACGACACTTACCATTTTCAGTAATTACCTGTATGTCAGCCTCCCACAACATGATACGTGGCACATATTAGAGAGTCGACCTGGGAAAACCTTTCTGAGCAGTCAACTTTGGCTGCCCAGGATCGAGGAGAGCTCCCAACTTAACCTGAGCTATTAGTAGCAATAAACAGATATATTGGGTTCTCCCAGTGCCATGTGCTTTTGCTTTAGATGGTATGCCATTTTATTTCCAAGACTCGCTATCATGGCCTTTGATTTCTTAAGAATGAAATATATTCCTGTGAGAAGAAATGACATAATGGTCCTAAATTCTTCAAATAAATTTATAACATATAAAGTGTATGTAATAGAGGTAAAATTTTTACACTCACGTCCCTACTTGTACTTGGAAAGGCATTGCGTAATAGTTATTTGAAGCTCCTTCGATACTGGTTGGGTGTAAGGAAAAGCTTCATCATTGGGTATACTCTCTACTTGGGAGCTAGCTTAGACTGTGCTGTGGAACAAAATACAAAATACTTTGATGTTATTTGCATTTGGTGTGTTTAGCATTTTGACCTGGATTGTTCTAAAAATCATGAACTGAGGTGTACTTTTAAAGGAAAATATATCAAAATTAATATTTGATTAATGGTTTAGGGAGGTTGGGGAAGGGGGCTTATTGTACCTTCATCTCTATTACTGTGCAGACAAAATTAATAAAAAAATTATTCAAAATTTACGAATTCTAATGAATAATTTAAGCTGCAGAAGAGCAAGGATAGCTCTGGAGAGCCACATGGTAGGAAGGATAGCTATGGCCTTTGCCTTTGAGCTTGCTTTCCATGTGGGAATTGGGAGCGTTTAAAGATAGCACTTGAACCTGGTTTAGCCTCAAGCCCTGCTCCAGCCTGGTTGTGCACGCATGCCGTCCCCTTTCCCTCCTGCCCCCACAGATGTGTCAAACCACAATAGCATTTCCCCCCAGGAAATAGATTTTGATTATGGCATGAAAATGAGTATTAACATTTGTCTTTCATGTTTCTCAGTGGCTCTGCAACAGGCGCAGACTCCAAATAACAAGTAAATATTTAATTATAAACCTAACAAGCTCTTTTGACTATTTAAAGTCCAGGCATTAAGAATCAGTAGCTGCTCAGAGAGAAAGAAGGAGCTACTACCTTTTGCAACAACATGGATGGAACTGAAAAGCATTATGCTGAGTGAAATAGGCCAGGCATTGAAGGACAAATACCATATGATCTCACCTTTGACAGGAAGCTAAAGAATAAAACAAACAAGCAAACAATAAAAACAAAGACACTGAAATAGAGAACAAGTGGGCAGCGACCAGAGGGGAGAGGGAAGGGAACTTAAGGAGAAAAAGGGGGAGGGATTTTGAGGAACAAGTATGAAAGACACAGAGATGAGGACTGGGGGGGGGGGGGGGATGGGAGAGAGGGGGGAGACTGGGAGGGGGGCGGGTGGGATGGGAGAAATAGATAAAAAAAAGTACTTGAAAAGTAACTAAATAAAATTTAATATTAAAAAAAAATTACAAAAAAAAAAAAAGAATCAGTAGCTGCTTGTCCAGGACATACAATGCGCTAAAAGGGAAAACGAAGAAAAAGTAGTGCTAAGTTGTTTTTAGAGTAATTTGGGAAATAAAATTAAAATAAGAAGTTGCTGCCTAAAGCTCTTGTTTGTTTTTTCTTCCTGTCTCTTAACTTTTATCTTAAATCTAACATTGTCCAGAGGAAATAACAAGGTAGGGGTGAGAAGGAAATGTAGAAAGCTGGTGAGGAATCAGCAAAAGGGAAAACAGAAAGGAATTCGCAATGAACAAGCTGAACTATACACATTTAAAGTAATAACATAGCATCTAAGGTAATGTGAATACTGAAGACCCTAATAAAATCAGTTGTAAGCCTAACTTGTTTGCTTAAGTATGGAAATCAGTTAAGATGCAAATGACCTGAACTCCAGCAAAATTCTTAATTTTATTTCAGTGTTAGCCCTAGTTTAGTTTAATAAACATTAGTTGAGGACCTGCTTTGTTACAGTAACAGCCAGAAACTGCATTTCCTGTAAGCAATGAAAGAATTCTCATGTATTTGGAGAAAGGACAAATAGGTACTTCACTATAATAAAATGGTGCTATAAGGCAAAAAGTTATGGCAGAAAGTGATTGCTAATTGAAAAATTTTGTTTAAATCCATTGTAAAGCTTGTAAAGGGCTATATGTAGGATGAACTAGGGTCCTGGAAACAGCTAAACACAATAATGAATCACAAAGGACTCTGTACTTCTGTGACTTAGCCAATCACTTTGTTTGTAACAGACATGTACATAAAATACAGACACTAAAAATACATACAGCAATTTTGAGCTCAACCATCATTATGTATTATTGTATTTAGCTATTAGTTATCAAATTAATAGTATTTTGTCATGTTTACATAAAACCATGGAAAATAATAAAATCCAAGTGGAATATCATAGAATGTTTTAGTTTTATATACTGTGATTTTATTAAATATATGCTTAGTCTTCCAAAATATCCAGATGTTTGGCTTTTTCAGGAAAAAAAAAATTTGCTTGTGTTTTCTCTTCTCTGAGTGAAAAAACTCAGAGGAGAGAAAAACACTCTGACATCATATAGACTCGAATGTTTTTGTTGTCAAGCTGTGATTAGAACCTTCTCAATTACCACCTATGGTTTTCAAAGTTAGGTCTGCCCACATTAGATCTGACATCACACATTTAATAGTCACTTCCAAGTTTTTACAATTTGTGTAACATACAAAACTTGATGCCAGAGCCTTTATAGCAGATGTGTTCAGTAAGGACAAGCTTTATGAGAAATTCTCATCCATAGATTAGTCATTTCCCATCAATGGGCTGCTTCCTGATACAGTTAATTTCTGTCTCCTTCAGCCTTTAGACACAACCGTTTTGGCAAGGTCATCGTCATGCTGCTTCCATTAAGAATCAGGCATTATTAAGTCTGGCCTTGTCTGCAGGCTCACTAGTCACCTCCTCGCAGACTTTATACTTGCCTTAGCCAAAACCTCCAGGTAAGCTTGGGTGTCTCCTGGCCCCAAATGACCCAGTCTGAAGCTCCTCCTCCAACACTCCCAATAGCCTCAAAGCCACTGCTTTTGCTTTTGCTTTTCTCTCTTCTAAGCATTCTTGCATCAGTCTTTATTTTCAAGGATTTATCACTTAGTGTTATTACTCATCTTGTGTCACAAATGCATATGTATCACCCAAATTTGTTAACTTGATTTCATTCTTTTAAATTTCTTAGACTCATTGTGTTTGGGAAAACCTTCTGTAATCTCCCTTGTCCTTTGGAATGACTCATCGGTGGAATGTCCCTGCTTTTCCTTGCCTGTGTTAGAGTCTAGCATAAACCCAGCAGGCATTTCATAACTTCTCATAGACTCTGAGGCTTGCAAAAGTGTTAGGCTCACTTCCTCATTTCAGTGATGGTGGAACTAACCCCGCAACAACAACAAAAATTTAGAGTGGCTGTCATTAGAATGATTTCTCAACAAAGTGTGAAAGATGCTGTTTGCCCCTCAGAGATCTTATTTGTCACTGTCCTCCCAATATTTTCCTTTCAGATCAATAGGCCTTGCGAACAGTCCCCCCCTTTCATTCTTCCTTCTCTACCACATTCCCCACCACTAATACTTCAGATCCTCTTAGCAGTTTTAGTAGTCCACAGGGCCTCTTCCTGAAGGTCATACCAAGATGTTGATAATGGTTTAGTGGGTTTCTCTGCTAAGGAGTCTTTATAAAAACAGATACAGACCCTTTTAAATGAGAAGTGCAGTAAACACACTTTTAAATGAGAAGTGGAGTTGAGCAGCCAGTGCTTCCTCCAAGTGTGGGCGTTTAGAGGGAGAGCGAGTGTAGAGGATGCAGTGCTTTTCTATCCTCATCCAATACCCTGTACCCAGTCCCATATATATATATATATATATATATATATATATATATATAAAAAAAATTTTTTTTACTTGTTTTGCCAGATACTTTATTTGTGTTTCCAATAGTACTCTTAATCTGAAAACTCAGGTAATCACCATGCCCACGTGGGAGAATCATCGTCTCTGTGCAGCTCGTCTCCTCTCCCAGCACTCCCTAACGATCTCGTTCTGACTTTTGTACAGTCCTTGACCCTGCATTGCATAACTACCCTGGAGGGAGAGATGTTCTCTCCCCTTCATGTAACCTTGCTCTCTTCTAGAGAAACGGCTCTGCAAGATTAAATACACTTGAGGGAGAATGACGTTCTGCGGAGACAATATTTAGTTGTTCCCTTAAATCCAAAGGGCAGTGATCCGAAAACATTTAGAGAAACAGAAGTAACTCGGTATAAGCCAGCCAACTGGTGGTCTAAACTCTTTCACTTGGTGATTTCTCGTAAGTGCTTAGTTCAGTTACCTTGAAATCAATCATGATAATAACATGCTATTTAAGATTTTAACAAGATTATTTAGAGACTCAAAATCTTTCTGAGCTCATTTAGTAAGTGAATTCTCTCATGATGGGAGAATGGTAAGGTCAGTAGTTGCACAACAAGGTGCACATACCCCTTGATTTATTGAAGTACAGGGGGAAATAATAAAAATACATAAATGTACCTCCAAATATCATCTTTTAAAAAATTTGAATGCTTTTTATTATTCATAATATATTAGTTGATAACAAAGTTATATGATACATAAGAAAACAAATTTTGGAGGTACATGCTTAATTTTCTTAACTGTTAAGGAGGTAGGATCAAATAAGATGAGGGCCCGCAGATTACTTTGCACCTTGTTCCATAATACTCACCTCCCTCCAATCCATGCACTCCAGTGAAGGTGGCTTCTATAATACCCAAGACACTATCTCTCACGTAAGTAGTGTGCTCAAGAAAATTAAAACTTAGTCCTACCTCACTAGAATCTGCTTTTTCTCTGAATTCCAGCTACGGACAAAAGTGGATACTGGAGACAGCTACCCTGAGACTCCAGTATTCGTTTAGAGAAAGTTGATGGTGGCTCTTGAAGGAAAACATTGACTTTTAGGCCAGGGCACTTACATTTTGCATAACCCTTCAGTACCTTGACAGCTGGGCCTCCCTACTGGATAGATGGCTACAAGCTCTCACAAAGTAGGGCTTTGAAGAAGATGGATGAATGGAAATCCCTATGAGGAGTATGGTTGCTCCTGAAGATTCCCTGCAGTCTGTTCTCTCATGGGAGGAAAAGTGGAGCCTCCCTCCTTCTGGACATCAGAAGGGAAGACCTCCGATGACAAAGAAGGTTGCTGGCTTTGAATTGTCACAGAGGGTGTTATTGGCCTAATTCTTGTTGGTCTGTTTCTGTAGGAGTTTGATAACCAAGGGACTCAAGATGTAAGGAAGGATGGATATAGAAGCTTTTTTCTCTTGCTGCTTCATCTGGCTTCAGCCTGAAGAGGAAACAGCACACTCTTCCGAGGAGGTCTGTGTCCCTCCACAAGGGCAGGTGTGCATTTCCGCCATGGTCTAGAAGGTGGCTCTGTGGTGGTAAGTACCTCTCTGAGTCCAAATGCTTTTATTTGGTATGTGGTCTTGAGTGATTTGCTTATTTGTTCCCGCTGGTAAAAGGGGCAATTGTTCCACCCCACAAAGCTGGGTATGTTGTATCCATACATAGTATTTAAATGTTCTAAGTGCTAACTGTTTCCTAGTTTTTCTTCCCTCCCCTTGTCAATTTAGCCCATCACCTGCATACTGTCTCTTAACTGCCTTCCTTCACATTAGGATCTGACCTGTTGGGCATCGCCGATTAGGAGCCTTCTGTGGATCCTTTTATGTGAATTGTCCCCTTATAGTTCTTTTCTTCCTCTCCAGGGATTTACCAAGAATTGGTCATGAAACACTTGACCAATTTTTTTTGTCAAGTTGGGCTGGAGTAGTAGTTGTCACATGAAGCATTAAAAAAAGGGGACGTGGTTCTGAGGTCTTAGTAAATTTGGGATATGAGAGGTCTGACAAAAGCGCCCAGGTTTCTCCAACAAGGTGGAAGGTTTCTAAACTCTTAACTTTGGGGCATAAACCTTCATTATACAGAGTAGCTCATGAGCCCAGAGTGGGACATACTTGAAGAAATACTGTTCTATACTTATGTTAAGAACATTAGAAACTCCATTCTCGCATGTGCTATTTTCTAACATCAACTGAAAACTGAGTTAACTCTGGTTTCATTTCAATATTCCAAATAATGTCACTCTAGTTCCTTAGTCACAAACCACCAAAGTAAGACCGCACCTAGCATCCCTTCCTAGGACTGGGAGGATTTTAAAACATTTTCCCTTCTACATCATCACACTGTACTTCTACTTTCACTATTTTTAAGACATTAAAGAAAGTAGAGATGGCTTCTCCTATTGCCTTCCATAATTTACTAAGAATTTACATATGTATTGTTTAATTTTAACTTTCTATGCCTTTGATTGCAAAATAGCTCCTTATGCCAACCAAACATTTCTAAAGATATCAAAGGCCCTGCAGATAAATGTAATATTAGAAGTATTTGCAATAGATATGCCGTAGCAACAAAGAAGAATTTATAGCACAATATTTGCTCAAACCACAAGGGAAAGTGTGCTTGTGGTGTCTCTCTCATGGATTTCTATTTTAGAATGTGAATGCTGATGAGTAATTTAACCCCTTCTTTGTAATGTTTGCTGGTGTTTCTAGAGGAGGAGGGTGTCTCTTACACAATCATTAATGAACAAGCCTGTTGCCTGTCAGGACAAGCCCAGGGGTGGCATTATTTGCATTTGCTGATCAATGACTCTTTGGGGCTGTAAAGAATCAGACTGAAGGAGTGATTCAGGAGGGCACAGGCCCACGTCATTCTGCTCTGGACTTGGCCACACAGCACAGCAGCACTGCAACTCGTCCTAGTCCTGCTTCTTACTCGGCTTTCAGTTTTCATCCCGGATGGTGCCATGAGCAGAACTGTTGGCAATTCACAGTTCACACCCAAAACTTCTCAGACTTTCTCCATTTATTCTTACTCAACCAGAGGCCCAGGACAACAATATAATGATTCATAGGCCCTGCTTCCTGGCAAATAATCATTTTCCCATAGTGAGTGATGATTTATGCTGGGAGAGTGGTAAAAAATGTTGAGTTGCTTTTTTTCTATGTAGACTTTCTGCTAGCAGGGGATTAGCTAGGAATATTTTGTCTTCACTTGCATGGCTATGTAAAAATGTTTTAAAGCACTTTTGTTTTTTGAGCATGGGACCCTTAAATGTATATTACTCACAGAGAACTGGAATATGATCGTCTCATCACATACTTGGTTAAAAAAGGAAAGGGACTTTGACATTTCCTTCCCTATTTTGACATGTGAGGCCTAGGTATGCCTCACAGAAGTTCAGAGCGGAACACACCCCTGCAACAGCCCCATTTTATAGATGGGAACACTAACCCAGAAAAGTTACATGAGTCGTCGATTTTTACAGAGCTGGTTACCCCCATGATTGGGGCTGAAATCAGCTTATTTTAGATTATTTTATCTGACATCAGACATACTGATGCCATGTCACAAGGGAATATCTAGGTATAAAGAAGTTTGTGACTTGAGCAGTGAGTCACATGCATTAGTAGCAGAAGGGTCAAGGGGAGAAGCACAGTCATCGTATTAGATAGGCCATGGTTTAAATCTTGGCTATGAACTGGGTGGTTCTGGCTAATTTCTTGCTTAATTTGTCTTTTGAGAGTAAGAATAATAAGGTTGATTTCATATTATCTGCTCTAAGGGTGAGAGATAATATACACAAAGCTCTCGGTATGCAGTAGGCTCTCAGTAAACAGCAGCTCTAGTTGAGGTATTATTTAAGACTAAGCAACATTTGCCCTTCCTCTCTGCTCTTCCCTTTCAAAGCACCACGTGCTGTACCTCACACTGTCTTCGAGTTCTGCCTTGTCAGATTCAACACGCATCAGTTCATTTTCTCAAACCACTGCTGCTTTTTTTCCCCTTTGCAATTTGCATCTGAGTTGTCTCGTTTCCCTGAAACCCTTTCACAAGCCAGGAGATTGTAATAAAACATGATCTGAAACCTCACTGGCCAGGGAAAGTCCCTTCCAAAAGAGGCATCTTTCCTTTGCTTGGGTTTTACACTTCTCTTTCCACTTGTGCAAGGCTGCCCCTCAGCCTAATGGCTGACGGCAGGCACATGAAGGATCTGCCCCTGTGCCCTGTGGACAGTGTGAGGGCAGTGGGGAAGTTAGGGCCTGGCCACCTTGGCTGCTGGTGATTTTACCAAGAATCATGCCTGAGAGTCGTTTCAACTTTCCCCCAAAGGCCTTTGCTGTTGTTTCTCTTTCCTTGTTCCCCTCTCAGGAGGGTCATTTCTCAAATACTCCTGTGGAAATTTAGAGGCTTCTTTGTGTTTTTAGGGGGTTATTGGGGCCTTGCATTTTCTGTGCCCTCACTTCCTTTAGAGCTGCAGGGACTTCCTGAGAAGCCTCTTCTGTGCCTGGGAGTGTAGACTGGCTCCACCCCCCTGTGTTGGGGAATTGCCACAGAGGTGCATTTATGTGTTCTTTATAAAACATAGCTTAAAAAACATACACCTTGTGTTCAGGTCTTGCAAGGAAAATTTTTTCTCCAGTCATTTTTGTGACATTTTTTCTCTAACTCAAATATTATACATGTATTATTATGAAATGTAGTCCATTAAATCAAATAGATTCATTCTTTTAGCCCAAATCTGTGTGTGTATGTTTTTTAGTGCCCTACTTTCTGGATATTTTGTCACCAGGGAATTTCCCACTTAAGGATATGTTGCAATACCAGCGACATATCTGTAATACTTAAAAAAATAGATTTGTGTGAATGCTTTGCAAATACTTTAAATAGCATTAAACATCATAAGGAAATTTTCAAAAATGAAACTAACTCCAAGTCCACCCTTTTTGTGTGAATGCTGATTTCATTTTCATATTTAATTTTTATTCATCTGCTGTGGTTTTATTAGGGTAGGCTTTAAAAATGTGTGCCATAAAAGTGAAGCTAGATATTGCCTCAAATTTATCACAGTAGGCCTGCCCATTTCTCTGATTTCATGTATACTGTCTGCTCTGACCTATAATGTGCCAGGTAACGATGAAGCCAATATTCTCTTGCCCTGGGGGTTGCTCCCTGGTGAGGCCCCTGCATCAAGCTCCATTTTTGGTCATTTCTCTTCCTTTTATGAATGGCAATAAAAAAGCTCCAGCATTTTTTTGTTGTTGTTCTTTTGCAAAGGCGTATTGAAAGCCCAGTAAGTATTGTGTTGATTGAGACAAAGGCTATGCAATGGCTTTGGCGTGTTGAAGATGGGAGTGAAAAACGTGAAGGAAACTTGTATGTTGGTTTTGTGATTCTGCAAGTGGCTCAAGGCTAATCAGAGTGGAAAAATGACCTCTGCTATAACATTCTGCACCATGGGAAGAAGTGGGTACAGAAGTGCTGAAATAAAACGAGAGAGCATTGTGTGTCATGGGCTGATGGTGGGATTGTGTTTGGATTTGAAGATGGATAGTTAAAGTAATGGGCCCCAAGAATAATAGAGCTAAATTGAGTCAATAACCAGGGATTGGAGAGTTTATTATCTGGGAGCAATAAACTAGTAGCTTTGATTGTTTGTTTGTTTATTTGCGGAGAGTGTTTAAATGGAATCAGAGTGATTCTCACTGGAAAAAAAAAAGATAATTCTAACTGGTTTATAAAAAAAAAGGAAACTTATTCCTTATGTAATTAAAAAAGTCCCAAGCTACATTTGGCTTTAGCTTTTGATGAAATTATGTTTTCCAACAAAAGTTGTTATGATTTTGTATGTCTCCAGATTTCTACTTAACTTTCTGGTTTGTTGGCTTCCATCTCAGACAGGCTTTCTCACTTGGAGGCAAAGATGACCATCAGTAACTGGTGGCTTATATTCTGTAAGTTTTGTAGTCTTGATAGAATGTCTATGTCTTTTTAAAATTTTGACTTGCCCAGCTTGGATCACAGGTCCACCCCTGGTGTCAGGGGATGAGATTAACCCTGTACAAACCATCTGTGCTGAGAATGGCCAAGTGGTGCTTCCCCAAAGGGAAAGAATGGGTTCTATTACTACAAGAGAGGGATGGTGACCATGCAAACACCAAGAATGACCACTAGGAGATCCTTTTGAGTATCTGAGAAAAAGATGAACTTTCTATTTCTAGAAAATTACTCATAAGCACTTACAAACACAGTACAATTCTGCTTATAATTTTATGAGTTCACAGAACTTCAAAGTTATATATCTATACCCTAGATCCCCATAGACCCCAGCCTCAATTATTTCTAGTGTGAAATAAGTGAGGGTGAGCAGTGTGACTTTTTGGACATGATATATCCAACACGTAGTAGAGAGCCTTGTACATACTGAACCCTGAATACATTGAATTAATGAATGAGTCACCCAACCAATCAACAGCATAGGGGGCGGAGGGATCTGCTACACTGGTAGTATTCTAAATGCTTATCTTAATTACTTCTTCTGACATTATTCTATGGATGAGAAAACTGAAACTAAGCTAGGAATAGGGCAAGCTGAACACTTACAATTGAAAAGAGTGGAAAAGAGATGAGAGCAGATCTAAATTTAAGGGAAGAAAGTCTGGGTCTTTAGGAATATTGTAAGATCCCCGTGGTGGCTCAGCTGGCATTTCTAGCCCCAGCTATGGGGCCACCACCTCCAAGGCCTTCTCAGACCACTATGTGGTCATTGATTCCTGGGTAGCATTTGTTGTCAGTGACAAAAAAAGGATTTAATATTTTCTTTCTATAAAAGCCTCTTAACATAACATGTCAGGTCTTTCATGTTTTTTCCTTCCACCTGAGAAATTGCACTCAAAGTAGAATTTTTGTTTTTGTGGTGGTGGCTGAGATTTATTTGTAATCCAATTATTGGATACACTCACTTGGATAGTTGGGAGCCTTCTCAATAATTTTTCCATTAAGTTTACACCCACCATTGAAAGATCCCAGAATTGTCCATGTTGTTCTCTGGGAGAATGATGAAAAGTATAGTTTACCTTCTAGAGGGCCAGCACATTGGACAGCCCATAAAAGAGAATATCCTTAATCTATGGCATTGTGAGTGCTGGGTCAGCAGAGCAAAGTGGTTGAAAAAATTCCCTAAAGTCTAGGCATTTGGTAGATTTATGAGATCACATGTTTGCAACGGACTTTTTGCTCTGTTTTCTTACCTCAGGACCATGGGGGTTGGTGAATATGAAGGCACCAAGAGAACAGGAACAGAAACAGAAAAAGTTATCTTGCTAAGACTCCAAACTAAGCTGAATGAAGTAACTGACTCTATCTTTCAGCACATTGTTTCATATGGGAGAAATGATGGACAACTAATAAGCAGCTTTCAGCAAGAGGACATATGGCTATGCTTTGATTAGTTACTAGTTATTTCAATCCATGCATACGCATCAGGGGCTGATATGTGTATGTACAATACATGTGTTTATATAAATAGTCATAGACTTGAAGAAAAAGAACTCATGGACATGGACACCAGTGTGGTGGTTATTGAGGGGAGGGAAGTGGAGGTGGAAGAGGGTGGGTATAGGATGGATAAATGGTAATGAAAAAATATAATAAAAATGAACTAAAAAATGAATGTTATAAACTTGAAGGATTTTTTTTTTATGTTTCTTAATGACTTAGTACCAAAGGGCCAGTACAAGAAGATATTTTATTTCCTTTCCCATTAGTTTTGATCAGCCTGCATTAGACTACTTTCTCTTCTCCTATTCTTGCTTTGTGAAAGACCTTACATTTTTCTTTGTATGTGTGTGTTTGTGTGTGTTGTTTTATTAACTACATTGTTGGGTTCAGTGTACCTTTGAACTAAACAATCATTTATCATAGCAGAGGCTTCTATTCAAGACATTGTACTTGATAAATGTGAGTAGAAGACACATCCACTGTGAGTGTTACCTGATACAGCAAGAGGGACTTTGCAGATGCATTTAAATTAAGGACTTTGAGATGGAGGAGATAATCCTGGTAAGCCCAGTGTAATCACAATGGTCCTTACCAAAGGAAGGCAGGAGATCAGAGTGAATAGTAAAACATGTGATGATGGAGAAAGAGGTTGGAATGATGATGATCTTCGAAGATGGGGCTATGAGCCAAGGAATGAAAGCAGCCATTAGAAGCCAACAAAGACAGGGAAACAGATTTCTCCTGAAGCTAGCAGAAGGAACACAGCCCTGCTAACACTTTGATTTTTACTTGTGCCCTCCAGAATAAAGTTGCATTATTTTAATCCCTATGTTTGTTACAGCAGCAACAGGAACCTAACACACCCCTTAACTCAAGGGGATAAAGCTCCATTAGACAGTTAAACTAGTATATTAATGTATTTTTCTGTCTAGGTCATATACATATGATCAACCAATGTTACTTCTTAAAAATATGTGTGACTCTAAGTTTAGTAGTAAATGAGAGGAGTCAATGGACACTACAGGAGAATATGCTTAGACCTGGTCATCTCTGTATTGGTTGGGAGGGCTAGGCCATGCTGTGGTAACAACCAATCCCCAATATTAAAGCAACAGAAATTTCTTCTTGCTCATACCACGTCTGCTGCATGACTGTGTGACCCTCCAGGGCGGACCCCTTATAAACACAATGGCTCCGTATCATGTCTCCATATCAATATGTGCTTCTTGGTAATAAAGAAAGGACAAAAAATTCTGGAGGAACTCACACCAGCAATTAAATGATTCTGCTTAAAAGTGACACATATCTCATTGGCCAAAGGAAGTCACATGGCTCACTGAATTTCAGGAAAGTGGGAAAGAGAAATACTCCCTTGGTTCAAAGGAGGAAAACTAGAAATACAAAAATAAGTGGCATATATATCTACACTATGACCCCAACTTTGTAAGGTAGAGAAGTATTTTAAATAACTTTATTATTTACATGTGTTCTTCATATATCTAGGATAACTCCATGCTCAAACCCCAGATATGTGTCTTCTTCTTAAAAAATATTTATACGTTCTAAATTCTCAGTATTATTAAAGACTCAGAGTTCAGTTTAATAGTTAATGCAAAGAAAACATTATGATTAACCAAGTAAATTGATTGTTAATACTATAGTCTCTGATTTTAAAGGCTTAAAAAAACATTTACAGAGAGCTAGAGAAAAGAAATACAAGTAAGTTAATTAAAAAGTTAGAGCCCAAGTGATGCTGAATTATAAATATTTAGCAACATTTGTCAAGAAAAGGAAAATTATATCTAATTATTTCATTGTGCTTACCTATCTTTGATCACAAAGCCTTCGTCATGCAGTGCATTTCTGTAGGCATTCCATGGTGATTTAATATCAATTAATATCTATTTGCAGCAAAGTGTTGACAGTATAAACTCCCGAGCTTGACATTTTGCAGGGTAATTGGGCTTAAGCGAAAGAGCTTTCCAGGTTGCTGCTAAAAGCAACTCCAAAAGTTGTGAAGTAGATTTTAACCCTTTGCCAAGGAGGCTGGCTGAATTTTGGTACTTCCACTGCTGGTTGTTTCTAGAAAAGAAACAGAGACCGACCAACCCAGGTCCCTGATCTATATGTTGTAGTTGAGGTTTCTACAAGCCTGGAAAGGAATTTACTCGCAGCGGTCCATGGCTGAGGCGGGAGCTCGTGTGGGAGTCCAGTGGGGATGTCTTTGGGATTTCTTCTGATAGTGCTCACTGTCCATCTCACTTCTCCGTGGGGCTCAGCAATACCCCAGGGGCAGCCCCCAGATTAATTAGGCAGATCTCAGGGAGCTCTGGTGGCACTGCTGAATTTTTTAAAGAGTGATCACAGTATTAAAAAAATATATCAAACTGGTTAAGTATGAATCTAAGGCTTAAAAGTTACTTAACTGAGTAATAGGTATTTGTTTTATAAAATGTGAAATTTAGGGAGACTATGCATTAATAAGAGATGCTATCATTTTATAGAATGCTTCTAATATGTTCAGCAATTCTGTTATTTCCATTCATTATTTAAGCCTTATATAAATCTGTGGGGTTGGTATTCTTAGTTCTCATTTTGCAAATGAGGAAAGTGAAATCTAGAAAAATAGGGTGACTTGGCCAAAGGTACACAGTCATCTCTTATCCTAGTACTTCCTTTGCACACATTGTGTGTAGGACACCTTAGCAGGCTTTTAAATACATTATCTTGTTCAAGTATCACAATAGCCTGGTGTTATAGATAACGCTATATTCCAGTTGAAGCGATGTTCTTCAGTCTGACATGCCCAAAGCTTGCACTTAAATTGTGGTCTCCTGAAGTGAGTTTTGTATTTGACTATATCACATTGGCACCTAGCTGTTGTTGGAATCAGAACTCATAAGCCCTAGATATCTCTATATAGGATTGCATCCACGTTTGGGAGCTAACCATTCAGGTTAGCTAAATTCCATACTTAAAAAGACCCCCTTTCCCTGTGCTCATGTGGGGTCCATTTGCTGTAATTTAAAATATGTTGGACCCAGGAATGTGACAAAAGAATGGTGCTTGTTTGTCCATTTCCTTTGTTTTCCTTCTTACAAGTTTACTAATGTCCCCAGCACACAGGAGACAATTAGGCCCCATGTTCCTGACAAGAGAGTTCTGCTTAAAGTGGCTTTTAAAGTGCCTCTTGGTAGGGCTGCTATTTATTTTAGGCAGTTTATTTTCTCAGAAGGGAGTCAACAGCTTCTATTGCTTTGCCAGTTAAAACCTGGCAAAGGTTTTAATCACCTCCTTAAAAACATTCTTCCTAACCCACTCTAGGCAAGATGGTGGATTTGTTAGCAAGTTGGTCTTTAACTCTGATATGCAGTTACTAATCACTGAGCCATTGAATGTACTACTTCTTTTTTTATTATTTAATTTTATTTTAATTGTTGTTCAACTACAGTTTTGTGCCTTTTACCCCCATTCTAGCCCATCCCCCAACCCTCCCCACCTCCTGTTTTGAATGTACTGCTTCTTTTCTTATCTCACTCAGGGTCTACTTGGAGAGGAATCAAGCCCAGAGTCCCTTTGAATATAATGGGAGTGTCAGGTAATCTGAGCAGTCCAATGAGAAACAGGCCTCCTTTAATGCAAAATCTGCCAAGGGGTCTGAATGACCATCATAATTGATTATTAATAATTATTAATAATTATTTCTATGCACATTAGTATTGTGCTTAGAAAGACTGATCTGCAGTCTTCCAGAACATGCCAGAAGTTTAAAGTGTAGTTATTACTGGCTCCATCTCAAATCAGTCAATAAGTCAGCAAAACAGAAACCTCAGGGAAATTAACTTAGAGGATTCTAGACTCCCATTCTGTATGGACCACATGATGAAAGGGAATCTGCTCTCGCCAGATCTAGAATGTTTCATATCAGTCTCCTCTGTACAGTTCCTGCCTCTACCCCATTTCATGAAAGTTGTCTCTTCTTGATAATTAAAACAACCAACAAGTGAGAAAGGAGAGAACTCACTTTTAGCTTTAAATACAAAGTAAGAAATATTTTTCTCTTCAGTATGTCTCTGTCTTACTGGGAAAGTAATTTCAAATGATTTATTACTCAGGACACTCCTCAACAAATATTTTTCTGAGTGCTACCTATGGGCCAGGCATTGGGCCAGATGCTGAGGATTAAGCTTGAATCAAAATAGGATCTTTGTCCTTTGGGGTTGGGGAGCGAGGGCCTGAGGGCCAAACTGATCCAAGGACAACATAGTGTAGTAAATGTGATCAACGGGAGAGTACACCTGCCCTGGGAATACCAAGGAGGAACACGAAACCCGTACTTTGCCTACTGGGAAAGGCTTCTTAAAAGGCAGAGCTAAAGTGAAGGACGAGCAGGAGTTGAAGGCAGAGCCTGGGGCTGGGCCAGGAGGGCAGTGTGATAGGCTGAGCAGAGTGTGAGTAAAGGTTCAGAAATGAGAGTGAGTGCATTTGACACAGTGGAGATTTTAGCTGGCCTGGAAGGAGGAGCAGTGTTGAGGCTGGGGTGGCAGGGATTAGGTTGTGCCAGGAGCTTGTAAACCGAGTCAAGGAGTTTTGCTTTATCTCTAAGAACACTGGGATTTATTGAAAGACTTTTAGGCATAGAGTGACATGATCATATTTGTATTTTAATCTGGCTTCAGCATTAAATGGCCTAGAGGAGTTTAGGAAAAGAGGGATAAAGAAAGTAAAGAATAGGCTTTCCTTGTGGTGTCTAGTTGTGTGTGTGTGTGTGGGGGGGGTTGTTTGGGGTTTAGGGGAGGACAGAGAGAACTTGGTGAATATTGTCAGATGATATTACTTATGTTTCCTTAGGTCAGTCATATATGGATCGTTTAGGTACTTAACATATATTTGTTTAGAATTCACATATGCAGCATTTTCCCTAGAGCAGGGGAGGATATGTAGAAAGCATAAACTCTATCTGTTCCCTGGAAGTCTGCATTCTGGTTAGCACAGTACCACCACTAGTAGGGACAGGGTTTGAATACCAGGAGTTTATACAGAAAATAAAGTCTACAAGAATTTAGAGGAGGGGAACAGTAATTTTCACCATGATTGTGGGACAGAGAGACCAGACACAGGGCTGGGCATCCGGTTCTGTGTACCGAGTAGAATTTTGCAGGTTTAGGATTGTTAAAAACTACCTGCAAAGATACATCTTAGTTATCTACTCCAATATGCCCTTTTCTGAACACACCAGGGTTAATGCTCCATCTTTTCAGAAGTGCCTCTGGCTTCTTAAAGCAACATTCATGATGGGGGAGAACAATTAGGCTTTGTCATTCATTGGGAACAGATTTCACAAATCAGAAAGAAAAAGCCAGCAGTGACTTTTCAATCACCCCTTCGACCCCCAGGTTTTTCTGAGAAATCCCCAGAGTTCTTGTAGGAAGAACATGCAATAAGTAGTTCCTCCTTGCCCTTAAGTATGCCAGGAACATGAACTTTGAAAGATCATGGAAAATACAGAGACCTTGAGGGTTCTGTAACTTGGTAACTGAAATCTGTTGTTAAAATAGGAAATTTGCATCATTCTATAACTCTAAAAATGCAATACATGTTATTTTTTTTCCTAGGGGGGAAGTCATATGGTAGTTTTCGTATCTCCTAGTTTCAAAAATCTGTACTTGTTAGACTGGTTTCACTGCTGTTAAATCATTGTTATTCAAAGTGGACACCTCATGGCCTGGTGGAGGTAGAGCAGCAATTCTACCTAGAATTTCCAGGAAGGCTAGGTAAATATTCACATAATGGGAAGATTTCATCAGGAAACTAAGGAGCCTCCCTTGTATGTGGTGGTGCGGGGAGAGAACCTTGAAAGGAAAGAGATCAGAGCAGTGACATCTGCTTCACTTCTGGGAAATGTGCTTACCTCTGGCTGCCCAGCCCTAGCTTCCTTCCTGCTGCCCCTGGACCTCTGAGGTTGCCCCTGACTCCACCAGGTCCAATGCCGGAGAAGGTGCATTTCCCAAACCGCATCCTGGGACTAGTGCTCATGAAGAGGAAATGAAGAGAAAATGAAGAGGAAAATAGAATACTTGACATAACTTCTTGGAGAAATGGGATGGAGGATGGCTTTCTGTTTTAACTAGACTTGGTTGAATAACCACCTTTGGGTCAACTGAAACTCAAAGGTGTATTAGGAATGTTGGGAAATTCTGGAACCAGGGTATGTCTTACTCAATCTCTGCTCCCTTCCAGTATTGTTATAGAAGGCTTGGGGTTATTGAAGAAGAGACCCTGTAGTCATACTGGACATCCATGGGTCAATAGGAGGGGAGTTCATGAGATAAAATGCTTTCTTTAATTCTGGGATTGCAGATAATAGTAATCTGGTGTACTGGCAGGGGTAATCCTTTGGAGTTTAGAAGATGGAGAAGCTAAATAATGACATTGAAATTTCAGTATTATATACTTTGCAAGCCAATTTTTATTCTGTATTTATTAAGAATATATTATGATATATTCTTAATTTATGATATATTTCTATATATCTTCTATATATATTCTTCTATATTTATGATAAGCCTGCAGTAAATTTAGGAGGATGTACTACTACAATATTAACACATGGGCTAGAATATAAACTTTGTTGCTATGTTCACTGATATGTCCCCAACTATCTGTAAGAGTTTCTGGTACATAATGGATGTGGAATAAGTATTTGTTAAATAAATAGCTTAACTGAGTATGTGAGTAAATAGTATAAAATTGAGTAATTATTTAAATTTTTCATGAGAATAAATTCTCATTCCAGTTAATGGATAATATTGGCAGACGTAAGCCTCAGATTATGGGCATTTGTAATTCTGCAACATTAGGAATAGGCTGCGACATTTTCCTTATTAACTGAAAATGAAGTTGATTCACATTCAACAACAAAAAAATGTTATCTAAGGATTCTTTTCATTCTATGAGTCAACAAATCTATGAATGTAGATTATTTTTCAGGCTTCTTCCACTTATAAAATTCTATGGTTCTTATAAAAACATGCAAAAAAGTGTGCTGGCTGGTATAGCTCAGTGGACTGAGCATGGGCTGTGAACCAAAGGGTCACTGATTCGATTCCCAGTCGGGGCACACACCTGGGTTGTGGGCCAGGTCCCTAATGGGGCCATGTAAGAGACAACCATACATTGATATTTTTCTTTCTCTCTTTTTTCCTCCCTTCCCCTCTCTCTAAAAATAAATAATAAATGAGTAAAATCTTTAAAAAAATACCCTTTGGTTCTACTGACACCTACTTTTTATTGTATCTTAGGAGAAGGCTTTGGAAATTTCTGAAAAGCAATGCCAACTCATCTTTGGTGGTTTGCAGAGCATTGCCACATCTAGAAGAAATTTAATTATTGACCTCTGAAAGCTGTAGCTGATTATCTGGTCAGACAGTCATTAACAAGGAGGACCTACCATTTATTAATCACCTTCAGGCATTGTGCTTTTGCTGTCCCAGTGACACTTTGAGTATAGACCAGCAACTCAAAATTACAAATTGTGAAAAGTTGCCGAGACAGAAAGTAGTGGGGTTGAGGGAGAAGGTGAGCTGTTTCCATAGGGAGGTCAGGAAGGGTCTTCCTGAAAAGGTCTCATTTGACAGATGAGAAAGAGTCAGCCATATTCAGGGCAAAGTTACAAGCACTGGAGGCAGAAAACAGCGTGAGCAAATAAACTAGTTTTAGAGCTTCTTGTATTTACAGTTGAAATGATATGACACCCAGATTTGCTTTAAAATTATTTCTTGTAAATTGTTCTTTATTTCAATTAGTGTATCCTTTGTTTCTGACTGGATCTTTTTCATGCATTTTCATTTTCTTGATGTTTTATTTTGAACAGAATACAAGGATTTGATTTTGAAAAAGTTCAATTTAGTCAATTTTATTTTATTTTTAGTGCTATTTCTGTCTCAGCTAAGAATTCTCTGCCTACTACAAGGTCATCTCATGTGTTTGAGTCTATTTCTAAACTATCTATTCTACCATCTTGATTGCTATAGCTTCACAGTAAGCCATAAAATCAAATTGTGTAAGTTCTTCAATTCAGTTTGTCTTTTTCAAAATTATTTTTCCTTTAGATCCTTTTCCTTTCCAATACATTTTACAGTCAGCTTGTCAATGACTTAAAAAAGAAACACCTGCTGAAATTTGGGTTAGGTTTACTTAAAACCTATAGATTAACTTGGTAAGAATAGAGAACAATACTGAGTCTTCCTATCCATAAATATGGCATATATTTACATTATTCAAATTTAAAAAAATTTCCCTAACAACATTATATCATTTTCTGTATAAAGTTTTGCACAGCTTTTGTTAAATTATTCCTAAATATTTTATGTCTTTTGATCCCATTGTATATGACATTCTTTTAAAATTTTATATTCTATTTTTTGTTCCTCAATTTAGTTATAGATTTTTAGCCTTATTTATTATTGTGAGACTAGTACATTTGCAAACTTAAAAAAAAATCAGTAACTTTTTTGTGAATTATTTCTCACAAAACACAGTTAACTCTATTTCACAGCTAAAGACTGAGGCACTATAAAAGGAAATAGTTTGAATCAAGCTATGTGCTGTGCACAGACCATGCCAGACTGTTCACTACACCTCTCTTAGATGGAAGAAAACTGGATAGAGATCATCATTTTCTTCTAATGCTGGATGTGGGACAGTTTTCCCTTTCATGCTGAGAACATATCTAGAAAGACACATTACCTGAGGACAGTTGGAGGGAAAATAAGCAGAGACCATTGTCATGTCTGTCCAGAAAATATTCTGCATAGTGTTTTTCAATAGTCTCCTTGCCCAGCTCCTACTCTGGGCGGGGGGAGGTCATTGTGCTTTCTCAGAAAGATCCTGATTCTATGGGTTTAAGACTAAGTTTGAGTAACTTTCTCATTAAGTTGGTTTGAGTAATTTGTTTCCATAGGAGACTTAATGTGGTTTTTATTTTGTCTCCTAAAATTGACATGGGAGGACTTCCGGTCAAGGTGGTGGTATAGGCAGACATGGCTCACCTCTTCACACAACCACATCAAAATTACAACTGAAATATGGAAGAACTCAGAACCATCAGAAATCAAGTTGAATGGAAGTCTGATAACTATTAAATTAAAGAAATCACATCCATCTAGATTGGTAGGAGGGGTGCAGACATGGAATGAGCTGGTTCCTCACCCATGTGTGCTGGATATAAATTTGGGAGATATATCTCAGGAGCAAGGAGTCCCAGGCACATACCAGGTTCTGCAGCCCAGGGTTTCAGTGCCAGGAAGATAAGTTTCCACAACATCTAGCTATAAAAACCAGTGGGGATTGGGTTGGTGGAAGAAACTTCTTGAGCCCCAAGCAGTTTCTCTTAAAGAATTTACATACAGACTCTCTTACTCAGACTCACTCCCTCTGGGCACCAGCACTAGGGTAGCAGCTTGAAAGGCACCCATGGTATACAGAGAAAAACTGAAGTCTCTGGCATCAAGGTGAGCAGAGGCCATTGTTCCTTTTCTAAAACCTTCCCTTACAGAGCCAGCAAACTAGAGCCACATCTGAGACTCCATCATCCTGGTGAACACTGTTTGACCCACCTTGGAGATCCCCAGAGATTCCATCTCACCCAACTTATGGACCCACCCAAGAAGCTTTTCCATATGAAAGACTGGTCTTGGCTCATACTTCATAACTCCCTAAGTCCTCTCAGACAAGCAATAACTAACCTCATGGAGCTCCACGCCTGGCAGTAGCAGCAGCCAGCCTAGATTCACAGCTTGGCTTCACCTGGGAATCTCCAAGCCCAGCCAGGAGGAGCCATCTCAGATTGCTTTATAGCTTAGGCAGGGTGGCCCCAGGTAGAACACATGGTAGGGGCTGAGCTTGGTCTGCATCACATGGCAACCTCAAGGACAGCGCACCCAGTGGACAGCTTCAGACCATTTGGACAGCTTCAGACCATGTCTAAGCACCACCACCCTGCTCCTGCACAGCTGATCCTCCACAGAGGGCAGGGGTTGGTGATAAGTGGTCACAGGCAATCCTTGCAGCTGACTGGCCTGGGTAAATCCCTCCCATTGATCTGCCAACAGAAACCCAGGATCAACTACAAGAGGAGGAATGTCACATCCTGAGTACCTAGCTTGGGGAATAAGGAAGGCTGTGCCACCAGACCCTACAGGACACCTACTATATTCGGCCACACTACCAAGACATGGAGTCAAAGCAGCTCTACCTAATCCACAGAAACAAACACAAGGAGGCTGACAAAACGAGGAGACAAAGAAGCATGGCCCAAATGAAAGAACAAATCAAAACTCTAGAAAAAGAGCTAAATGAAATGGTGATAAGCAATCTCTCAGATGCAGAGTTCAAAACACTGGCTATAAGGATGCACGGGGAACTTAGTGAGGACCTCAATGGCGTAAGAAGCTTCAGTTAGCTACAAAGGCTACACTAATTAAAATAAAGTAAAATTGACAGGGAAACAACAGTAGAGTGGATGAAGCTGAGAATCAAATCAGTGATTTGGAACATAAGGAATCAAAAACCAACTGATCAGAACTAGAAGAAGAAAAAAGAATCTCCAAAACATGAGGATAGTATATGCAGCCTTTGGAATAAAGTCCAAGAGGTCCAACATTCACATCATGGGGTTCAGGAGGAGAAGAGGAAGAGCAAGAAATTGGAAATCTATTTGAAGAAATAATTAAAGAAAATTTTCCTAATTTGGTGAAGAAAATAGATGTCCAGGAAGCACAGAGTTCCAAACAAGATGGATGCAAGGAGGCATCATAATTAAAATGCAAAAGTTTAAAGAGAAAATCTTAAAAGCAGCAAGACAAAAGTAGTTAGTTACCTACCGGGGAGTTCCCATAAGACTGTCAGCTGATTTCTCAAAAGAAACCTTGCAGGCTAATAGGGATTGGCAAGAAATATGCAAAATCATGCAGAACAGTGACCTAGAGTCAAGATTGCTCTACCCAGCAAAGATATCACTTATAATCAAAGGGCAGATAAAGACCTCCCCAGACAAGGAAAACTAAAGGAGTTCATCATCACCAAATGCTTATTATTAGAAATGTTAAAGGGACTATTTAAGGAAAAGAAGATTGAAACCAAGAATAATAAAATGGCAATAAATACATATCAATCCACAATTGAATCTAAAAAACAAACTAAGCAAACAAGAAGACTAGAGACAGAATCAAGGATACAGAGAACGTTTGATGGTTGTCAAATGAGAGGGGGCGTCAGGGAATGGGTGAAGCAGTGAACGGATTAAGAGGTACAAATAGGTAGTCACAGAGTAGCCATGGGGATGTACAGTACAGTAGAGGAAATGGAGTAGCCTAAAAAGTTATACACAAGGCCCATGGGCATGAACAATGGTGGGGGGAATTGCCTGAGGGAGTGGGGGGTGCTCAGTGGACAGGTGACCAGGGGGAAAAATTGGGACAACTTTAATAGCATAATCAATAAGATACAATTTAAAAAATAAAATTGAGATGGTAATCATTCTCACCTTGTTTCCCTTATGGAACTTTTTTCTAAGGATCAAATGTTAAGGCTTATGAAAGCCCTTTGTAAACAGGAAATCTTTAATAAAATGTTAAATATCAGTATGGTTAGAGCCATTTTTGAATGGCTATGCAGAAAAATTTAACTAGTGAAATTTGTTACTTCTCTTTAAATCTGGCCTAGAAAAAAGTGTGAGAGGGGCTTCATCATACACTGAGTGTCTGCTGTGTGCCGGGCATCTTATGTATTTATATTAATTCTTTAATTTTTACTACAACACCATGAGCCTATAGTGAGGTAAGAATTATTAACATCTCCCTGCAAACAAGAAACTGAGGTTTAGAGAAATTATCTTGTTCAAAGTTCCTCAGGTATTAAGTGTCTAACTTTAGAACTTTGCATTTTCTATAGAACATGTTGTATAGTCGAGAAAGTGATGAGGGTTGGAAATGAGCATGCAAGGGGAATGTAGGGATCCTACTTGGCTAAGGGATGTATGACAGTTCGGAACTCAGCCCAAGACTAATGGACTGGCTCCCCACTTTTCCTCGTATGACAGTCTGTGGCACCACACCCTTAGGGAGTTTTAAAAGGGCAAGGCAGGTCAGACTCCAAACACAATTGGAATCACACTTCCCCAACTATTATTGAGGCATTTTCATAGGTTATTTAGTGTCTGTACTAAAATTTATTTTCAGAAGCTGCCATTAAATAATACTTCTGAAGGATATTTATGTGCTACCCCAGTAATAGATGCAGGGAGGAAGTCTATGCCATAGCCCCACCCTCAGGCAGATAATTCCCAGCAATAGAGAGGCTATAGGAATGCACACGATGTTATGCTCCAGGATATAGAAAAAGCTGAGAGTATGACTGGGCTCCTATGCATAGCTGTACTCTCACCTGAGCTTTGAAGTAGTATATACAATTCAAGGAAGCAGGGACAGTGCATCTCCTGACAGGAAGTGATGGGAAGGGGAAGATACATTCTCTGCTGGAAAGACCTCAGGGAGGCCATGTGGTTGGAGACATGCCTGTCTAGTGGTGGTTAAGCATGAAGTCTGGAGGGAGACTACCTACATTTTGCCAACCACCAATAATTGTCTTTGAGGTTCTGGTCAAATTATTCACCCTCTGTGTGCCTATGTGCGCGCACACACGCACACACACACACACACACACACACACACTTTCCTAAGGTGAAATGAAGCAATAACATTCATCTCCTTGTGTGACTGAGGATTTACTGAGACAAAGCATGAAAGCACTTAACACACCACCTGACACACAACAAACATTGATTAAAATGATAGCTGTTTCATTGCTATGGTTTTAGGTGCTAGAAGAATTTGCTTAAATCCCACATATCAACTTCCAAATTAATTTGTGTGTGTAACTGTCTTAGTTTGCTAGAGCTGCCATAACAAATACCACAGACTGGGTGACTTAAACAAAAAAGAAATTTGTTTTCTCACAGTTGCAGAAGCTAGAAGCTCAAGATCAAGGTGTTGCCAGCCTTGGTTTCTCTGAGGGCACCTCTCTGAGGCTTGAAGGTGGCTGCCTTCTCACCATGTCCTCACATGACCTTTTGGCTGTGAACTCAAGCCTGGTGTCTTATCTCTCTTCTCCTTGGGACACCAGTCCAGTTGGATTAGGGCCCACCCACAGGAGCTCATTTAACCATACCTGCCTCTGTAAAGGCCCTATTTCCGAATATAGTCACATTCTGGGGGTTAGAGGTAAGGACACAATAATTTAGTGCATCCAGTAGATCACGCTTTGTTCCCCTCTGCTTTCAAAGTGCTGTTCTTCCTTTTCAAGGTTGATTTTTCCACATGGTCCCCAATGTCATCAAGTGTGGCTTTCCTTCTCTCTTTTCCAGGGGCTTTATATTCGGGGTTTTAGGTCTGTCAGACCTCCTTCTGCAATTTATTCATTTAAATATTTTCCTTTAAAGAAAGAGGTGGATAAATAGAAATCTTCCTACCTCACATACTTATGATTGTAGAGATAGAAAGGGTTTTTTCCCCCTCTTTAGTTAAATTGAGAAAAGACCCTTTGTTTTAAAACTCTAATATAGTGCAGATTAGGTAGGAGCAAGTGATGTATGAGGCATGTGTGGATGTGTGGATGTGGGGGGGGGGCAGGTTGTACATTTGCATTCAACCTGAAAATTTGCAAATCCTAATTCATATTTGGACAATTAAAAAACACTTTGTCTTTCATTTAAAAATTTATCAAAAATGGAAAAACCAACAATGGAAAAAAGGAATCATAAAAATATAAGTGCTAAAGACAATTGTTTGTCTGTGTTCAAAATGCAGATCATTGCTTTTAAATAGAACAGAAAAAGGTAATACATTTTTAAAAAGCAGTGTCAGATAAATGGGCATAAATGTACAATGTATAGCTCCAACATGGAAAGAAAATTTAGAGTTTCCCTAGCAATGGGGGGCTCTGTTAAACAGTCAAGTGTGCCTGGATGCTCAAGTTCTCTGCTTTCTCACCTCTCCTCCCATCGAACTGAATTCCTGCTATTTCAGAAACACTGTAGACATGGTGTTAACTTAAGTAGTACCGGCGGGGGGGGGGGGGGATACACATGCTGTGTATGGAGACAAGTACCTGTTCTTCCTCTTTTTATAAGCCACCAAATCTTGCTACTGGTGTTTACATGAACAGAGAATCGTGGTATTAATATTTAGCTCACTCTGCAGAAATATGCATTTAAATAGGGGCAATTTCAGTATGCAGTTTCCATAGCAAGAGCTCTGGAACTTTCTTGCACACACACATACACACACAATACACACAAAGAATGTTTTCCTGTTCACATGGCCAAGAACCCTCAGTTAACCCGAAGAATAACACGTGGTCAGCAGAAGGAGGGGACCCGGCAAAATGGCACTGTTACAGCTACAGGGGGATGCCCAGTGTGCATGAGAACTTTGTGAACCCTGCTGGAGATGGGATTCCCACATGGACAGCTGCAGCATCAAAGAATCCCGGTGACCTAGATTCAACTATAGATTGGGAACTGCTTTGGCTTGCGTTGCTACCACTACTCCAGCAGCTTGCTTGCTGTTTCATGGGCTGCCTGGCAAATGGTGCTGACCCATTTCACCATGACAACCTGGGTTGCTGTGCTAAAAGCTGTATGCAGGGAAACGCTCACTGTTGGCATTTTAAAGATTTCAAAGTTAAGTTTACTCAGGGTTTTTGAAAAACACATCTATCTAGAAGAATCAACTAAAGCTGACATTCTTTAACAGCAGTGGAAGAGTTGGAGAAGAGAAACACATAAAAGTAGTTAGCTTTTTCCATGTTCTAAACTATCAGCAAAACTCTCCACTTTACCTTTTATTCAGCCAATAGCATTGCAATAAATATGTTTCTAAGCAAAGGGGATTGATAAACAGAGAATAAGTAGGTGAAATGGCTAAAGGATTAATGTCCACGGATGTATATATATTCTGGTATATTAAAATAGAATATATAGGCTCAAATAATTTAAAATCTCTTGATAAATAAGTGTAAGTGTTTAAAGGTGGATTTATTACAACCTTGGCTCAACCTTGAACTGTATAGAATCAAATTTCATTGGAGAACTAAAATAGCATGCCCCTTGGGGAGAAAATGGGTCTGTGCTTTGGTGAAGGAATTCCATTTAGTAAGTGCAATTTAGGAAAATCAGGGCCTGGTATGTGTATGTGATCACATTAAAATGCAACCTCTGCGTTTTTGACAAAAACCGTAGCACAGAATTTAAAGCATTTGTAGGTCTTTAATTGAAACTCATGCCCCATTCTCAGGATTGCTTTTCTTGTTAAATTAGCTCAAGAGTTTAAATCTTAGAATTATCTGAGTAATTTTCTTTATTTCCTATGCAGAGAAAACAAATTCAAAAGATGCTATGAGACATAGAATATGTTCCCAGTGACAGATCCTTTCCTTGGGCGTGAAGGTCTTTTTTCTAGGGACAATAAAATCACACAGTCTTTATTTTTTAAGGAGAGGAAGGAGATGAGTGGCTACAGTCTGATATGGGAATCAGTCCAATACAATTTATGGAAACATAGAAATAAAGCTGTAGCATAACTTTGTGAAGTACATGAGCCACCCACTCCCTTTGTCACAGAGATTTGAAGGACTCTCTTTTCCATTCTCTCTTATTCAGCATTTTTGTTCAGTGCTTAAAGAGGTTTCCTTTCCTCCTGCGAGGTCTCAGCCTCCTTTCTGACAGATCCTTCCTGTCTCAAAGTCTTCCAGGAGCAACCTCTGTCCTGTGGGAAAGAACTGACTTCCTGTTGAAGAAGCAGCTAACTCTATTCACAGCCCTGTGTGCCTGGCAGTCTTCACCTTCTGGTCATCTGTCAGTGAAGAATTTACTAGGTTAACTAAGCATCTAGTACATTGCTATAAACTATCAAGACTTAGCAAACAAATAGCATTTGTAAGAAGTAGTACCTTTGAACTCAATCATTCAACTGTCAAGGGTAATTAAAGATGAAATCATTATCCAGTACACCAGAAAGATAGTGATAGTTTTTCATGGCCGGAAATGAAGTTATAAGTATGTAACCATACATTTGGTCTAACCTATCTTTCTGTCATCCCAGTATAATTACAAATGGTGGCCCTTTTGTGTCCTCATTTGAATGTTAAATGGCATGGTCTTTCTAACAAATATATCTCTCTCTATATATGTATACACACACACACATATATACAGTTTATTTTTTATTGTTTATGCTCTTACCATTGTCTGAATCTCCCCCCTTGCCTCCTCCATCCAGCCACTCCCCTACTCCCTCAGGCAGTCCCCACACCATTGCCCACGTCCATGGATTGTGCATATGTGTTCTTTGGCTGCTCTATTTCCTGTGCTGTACTTTACATCCCCATGACTGTTCTGCAACTACCAATATGTACTTAATCACTTCACCTTTTTGTCCATCTCCCGACCCCTCCACCTGCTGCTAGTGCTGGGCCTGGGGCAACTTAGAAAGAGGTATGGGGCTATCTGAATCCAGGTACTGCTTGTTTTAGATGACTTAGGGCAATCTAAAGCATGGGTCAAGACAAGCCATTTGTATGGAAAAGCCACTGGAAACAGCTTCAGTGGGTCCAAAATTTGGGTGGGGCAGGGTCTCAGGGAATCAGCAGAGTGGGGCAAAGAGTGTGAGCCAGGTTGATCAAGTGTCAGATATGTAGCCTGCCTGCTGGCTCTGTTGGGGGAAGGCTAAGAAAAGGAACAATGGTCTCTGCCAGTGCTTCTGTCTGAGAGAAAGCTGCCCCCCAACTCTCTCTCTGATGCTGGACAATTCAGTTCCTTCCTCTATGTGTTTGATGTCTTTGAATCTGCTGCCCCACTGCTGAAGCTCAGAGGGAGTGAGTCCAAGTTAGTCTGTATGTGGGCCCTTTAAGAGGAACTGTCTGGGACTCCAGAAGTTTTGTGGTCTTCCATAGCCTAAATCCCCACTGGTTTTTACAGCCAGAAGTTATGGATACTTATCTTCCTGGCACTGAAGGGTCTGGTGTGGGTCTGGGATCCCTTGCTCCTGAGATATCCATCCCAATTTTTATTTGCCTCACGTGGGTATGGGACCAGTCTGTTCTGCATCTCTTCCCCTTCTACCAGTCTTGATGTGATTTCTTCTTTAATTCTGTAGTTGTAGGACTTCCATTCATCTTGATTTTTGATGGATCTGAATGGCGCTTTTTCTATAGTTTATTTGTACAAGGAAGGGAACCTTGTTTACTTATGCTGCTATCTTGACCGGAAGTCTAACAATATTTTTAGTGCTTGAAATATTTTCCTCCAGTGTCTTTTTATAATTTAACTTGCTGAATATGACTGTGGTTTTATCAGCAAGAGAGTTATCTTTAATATCTTGAAGGCACCATCTCTTGGCAGAAATTCCACCACTTTTACATGTGTGGTTCATGGTAGATTTGATTGATCACAAGAATGTATCCAGGAGTGACTATAGCCAAACCTGGGAATTAGGCGAACTTCAGATCAGAGTCTTGGTCCCTCCAGGATAATCTTCTCCACCCTACTCTTCTGAGTTACATGCTTTCTTTCAAATTTGTCTTCCCCAACCCATGCAGCTCTTGCTAGTCCCTGCTGTTCCAAGGCCTTAAGCCCTCAGATACTCCACTAGCACCAATATAATTGTAAAGAGTTATTCGAAATTTTCAAAGGAGCAAAGACTTGAAAGACAAAAGGAAAGCTTTATTGGAATTTCAGGTATCCATTCTTCAGATCACACCACTCAGGCTCTTCATTTACCCTTATGCCTACATCATCAGAATCAGTGAAGCCAACAGACACCAGGTGATCAACAGGATTCTCCAGTGTCAATGATCTGAAACATGGGTAGAAAACAGTCTAGTTTCAAACACTTTATTCCTTGGGCTATGGAGCTATGTTATATGTTTCAGAAGATGACAATAATGAGAAAGCATATATAGATATCCAGAATAGTGTGTCTATCATTTCATACTTGGAAGAGAGAAAATATTTGAGATCTGTGTAATGCCAGGCTTTTGATATATTAAGAAAATGTATTCAAGGCTTAGTTAAGTAACTCCCTTAATTAAATTAGCATACACCTGGCAATCTAATTGTATGGTAATTACTTATTACTCTGTGAGGAATAAAGTCTCATAATATCAGTAAATTCTGGTGGTATTTCCCATAGACAAATTTAAAAACACAAGGTATTTTACTAGATTATTCAAAATCCTTCTAGTAGTTGTGATATTATCTTCCTTCCACCTTCTATCACTGATTTATGAACTTTTATGGTTTACCTTACCATGGTATGTAAGGACTAGTGTAAACATTATCTTTGCAAATGTTTTCAGATGTCCAGTTCTGAATTTCTGCATAGTTTTAATGGAATTCATTATACAGACATGCACTATTTTGTGGACTGAATCATCTTTGTGAATTGACCGTGGTTCATTGTTACTTTAACCACAGAGCATTTAATGATGCAGTGACCAGCCCATTTCTGAAGTACTGGAGCATACATCAGTGGAAAGATTCATTTGTCTTGACCTGCCAAAGCATGGTGTTAGGTTGAGAGTATTTAATCCTAATGTAGGCAGGATACATATGAGCATTCAGTCCTGGTACAAAGTTGTCATCTTCCCCTTGGAATTTTCATAAGAAATGGCTTATAACATATTTTGTTCATATTGTATGTTAACCATCTTACAGACAAATAAAATGTTTCTACTGTTTTAAAAAAATTGTGGTTCTGCCTCTGTGTATCCTATCCCTATGGCTCTGTTTTTATTTCTATTAATTTATTTGCTAAGTGGATATTTAATAATCACCATCTCTCTGCTCCAACAAGGTATCGTGCTAGGCACTACATCATGAAAGATATGACCTCTGACTTCCGATGGGCGGCAGGCTGGTGGGAGGACTAAGACTTGAATGCAATATTGATATTCCAGGTAGTGATGACATGCCATATTTGATGCAAACCATGTGCTCCAGAAATCTGAAGTGAAGGGATTCTGGCTGTAGTGGGAACAATGTTTAGAACTGAAGGATGGACTTCTTTTAGGTAAAGACTGGAGGGCAGTGCTGGGCTATGAAGCTACAGCAGAAGTAACAACATGCAGACTAGAAGGCCACTCTCTGATCAGAAACTGGTCCAAAATACGATGCATTTGGACTCCCTTGAGGAGTAGTATGGCTTGAGACTGGAGGGTTAGCTGGGAGCCAGATTTTAAGGCTAAATTGTTTGGTACTAATTCCATAGGCAGTGAGGAAACAGTCAAAGATTTAAAGTAGGAGCTTGGCAACTTTGCTGTGGCGTAGAAGATGATTAAGGGCAATTTGTGGGATGAATCACAGGAAGGAGGAAGGTCAGTTAGGAAGTTACTGTATCACTCAAGGTATGATAAGGTGTGATAAAAGCTGGCATGGAGGTGGTAGAAGTATGAATAAAAAGGACTGAAGATATGTAATGTGGGAGTGTCATTTTATTTCCCCAGAAAATTGAGTTTGGATAGATTAGTGAAGCAATAAAATCAGTATGCTCTGCCAAGTCTTTCAAAAATACAGCAACCTATTCTGCAGAAACTGTGCCTGTGATTTACTTATAAATGGTATGAAATGGACTCAGTCAGTAATTTAAAAGACATATATCAAGTGATAGATAATGATTATCATCACCTTACATCCAATATGCTTCCTTTTCCATTCCTCTACTCCCCACCCTCTGTAAGTGAAGGCAACCTTACAGACATTACCTATTCAACCCTCATCCACCCCTTGAAAACTGATGGAGCATTTCTGAAGCTGTTGTGGGTAATTTAGGAAATTTAGGACAATGACATTGGATTTGTAGACCCTGAGAAAAAAGAGAACTACTAAGAATGGCTTGCCGTAGCTTAACTGGACTAAAAGTTAAAAACAGGCTACGGCCTCTCATGCAAACTTCACTTCAGGGAGAACACTGCACTAAGCTGCCTGCCTCCTCTGCTGAACTGCCTGCCTGCACTGTGTTCTTGCCATCTGGGCCAACCTTATAAACGAGTTCCTGGGATAGTCATTTCAACCAATAGGACTGAGGCTTTCCTCATCCAATCAGAGCTGCACATCTATATCCCCATAAGCATTTTCACCAACTAATCTGAGCAGCTCCATTCTGACCACAAAAGACAGTGTTGTTGGTTTTTTTTTTTTGATCAATCAAATTGTGAGGATTTGGAGTCCTCATTTGCATGAGGACATACCAATCAGGAACCAGGGACAGGGACTTCTGTCTGTATAAGTCAGCTCCCCTTATGGGGCTTGGAGAGGACACTTCTTTGCATTGAAGACTGGAGGTTGTGTTTCCCCAGCTGGAGCTGAAACAGCAAAGACATCTCACCAGACCAAAGCACAGAGGAGCAGAGCAGAGCCAACTGGAGTGGAGCACAGCATCGCTCTCTAGCAGAGAGGGGCCTGGCCCCTGGACCACCTCACTCCAGGGCCTCACAGCCATGCTGTTTCACTTCCGTGGTACTTTATGCCTGAGCAGCAACACCGCTGAGCTGTTCCACAGTTGTGCTGTTCCCACAGCCATGCTGCGTCACCATTGAGCTGTTTGCACTGATTGAAATTTCCTTCTTCACCACGCCCGAGTTGAGGATTCCTGTTGGTGCTGAATTGATGCCAGTGACTGTTAGTTAACAGACTGTTGTCACAAATTATTTAGGATAATTTTTGTCTTCTTGTTAAAAAAAAAGACTTGCTCATACTTTTAATACTTTGTTTCGAGTATGTCAAAATCTACCTGCTGCCTGCATGGAATTGTCTATTTAAGGGTAATCCCTGACCCATCAAGGGGAAGAGAGAAGTGAGAAGTCAGATAGAACATGAAGTTCAGTTGATATAGGCTTTGACAGCATGGGGGCTGAATGCCCCTCCCAGCAGATGACAGTGGTAAGATATGAGTTAACTGGACTGATTACTAAGAATGTACACTGGTTATGCATTGAGTATTTGCTAGCCATTTGGGAATGGAGACTTCTGGTTTTGCATGTATATATGACGAAGAAAGAAGAGGGATAGGGAAAAGTGAGAGATTTTCCTAAAAGCAGAATTTTCTGAGTATTTATGGCTAAACCATTTTCCCATTAAATTACTTAAAGATCTAGCCTTTAAGTGTTTGAAATGGAAATAATCCTTTTAGGATCCTGGTTTATTGCTCATTTTTGCTTGTAGAGAGTTGCCCAGGAAGGCTGCACTGTAATAAGCTCTGATCTACTCTTCTTTAACAAACAATAGAATTACTGGACTTTGAAAGCTGACATGGGGGAAGAGGGGGGAAAAAAAGGAAATGTTTATACCTCCTCATTTGGACATGGCTCCTTCAGAAACCTGATACTAAATATCTTCCTGCATCTGGAGGAGGGAAGAAAGAGACTATACAGGCATTCTGTACATAATGTTGAAATAAAACCCTCTATTGTCCACCAAGACAATAGAACTAGTCTATAATAATGTAGTACAAGTAGAGCATAAACTACACCAGCCAGCAATGCAACCTTTGTTCCAGTGTAATCTTCCATATCAACTACTGACAATCCCCAGAGGTAAGAGAAAGGCCTTTCTCCTATTTCCCATAACTTGCCACCACTCCTCTCCCTTCGCTGTGTAGGAAGTAGGTGTAACACCGTTCACCTTTGGGATGGCTAAACATGTTTGACAGCATAGGAACTCTCCTAAATCTTGGCCCAAGTCTCAAACTAAGCCTAAACTGTTTGTGTGGCTAAAGAAAATGAATTAACTTCATCAACTGTTTCAAAGTCTATAGGGGATGTTTATTTTGGTGCTAAGAGAAGTAGAAATACTGGTAAGATGTGGGGTGTTCACAAACAAAGCAGTACTTGAAAAGATATCACTGTAACTATCTAGAAAGGTAGCATCTTTTTATGGGAGTGGTAGATGAAGGCATACTGCATTATTGAAACAAAGTAAACTATCCAACCACATAAAGACAAATGCAGAAACACACCCTGAGCACACGGAAGCTGACACAGAACCGAGGGTTTACTTACAGATTCATCACAGCCCGGCACTCTGCCAGGGGCTGGGTGGCTACTTCAGCGAAGACTGAGACTGGCCTGCTGCCGTCTGCATGGAGCTTACATTCACAGTGGGCATTCTGCCCAAAAGCACAGATGACCATCGGATAAATATCTCAACTCCTGATGTTTTTCCTGAGCCTAGCCAAATTTGAGCCTCTAAAATTGCTCGCGTTTTTCCATAATTAGTCTTGCTGAAACCTATGACTTCAGGTTATATGTGAAAGTTAAAAATAATTACTTCACAAATCATGTCATGCTTTCTGCAACCATAAAATTAACCTTTTGTTTAATAGAAAATTCAATCTGTTAAAAATAGTTTATGAATTAGAGAAATTAGTCTAAAGACGAAGACCATGAAGGACAGCAAAAGCAATCATGACAGGGCAATTGCGTATTTTTTTTAAAAATTAGAAAGGCCCTGAGAGAAAAACAGTTTATGCTACTACCTTTGCTTTGCTGGAGAACAGATGAGAAAGGCTCATGAAGTTCATAGCCTTTTGACGCCCTGCCCTCCTCACAATAAAAAAGTCTGGTTCCAAGTCTTTCTGGTGCGCCCTTGATTTTGGTACACGTCTCGGTGTCTGTCACATACAGAAGTTCAATGGTAACTTATAAAATACCTGTAATTGTTGCAGGGGATTCACCAGTGAACCAAATGAAGACCCTGATCTCACAAATCTTATAATCTACAGTAGAGACATACAATAGATAACATAAATATGTATGGGAAAAATATTGAAAAAGGAATAGAGAAATTTATGGAATTATAAAAAATGTGGACTAGTTTTCTTATATAGAGATAATCAGGGAAGGGATTTGGCTGAAAATTGAGTAATTTGAAGAATAAGCGAGGTAGATATCTGGGAATAATGGCCCCAGACCGAACCAACAGGAAGTGCAAAGGCCCCTGGGCAGGCACGTGTGTGGTGGTGTTGGAACTGGGAGGCCGGTCTGCCTGAAACAGTGAGCCGGGCAGAGTAAGAGGAGGAGGTGCGGTCAGAGAGGCCAGCTGGGTGAGTGGGCAGATCATGGATGGGCCTTTAGGCAACGTTAAGGAGTTCGAATTTTATTCTGAATTAGATGGGTAATTTTTCACAGTGGCAAAGGAACTTCAAGGACACTCATGTTTTGAAAGGACCCTTGAACAAAGAGAAAAATACATTTACACCAAGAAAGGTGAGGTTAGATGTGTAAAATAGTGTTTGGATTTGAAGGCATTTAATCATTGGACAGGGTTATCAAAGAACAATAAATCTCTTTCCCTAGAGATGCTTAGGAAAAACCACGTTTACTTGACATGAACTGACACTTGGAAAAAAAGCGCCCATGTGCTTTTCCACGCAGCCATTTCAACCAACGGATAGTCACTCTGATCAAGCATGTAATCGAAGTGATTGCGTAATTCAGACCACCAGGAAAACTGAAATATTTCAGTCCTCAGTCTATTGTTTTTTATCAGTAGGTACTTTCCAGGGGAAATACCCATTTGTCTCTAGAACAGTAGTTCTGTTCATTTGGTTCATGAACAATTTCAGTAGAACTGTAGTTATTTATTCTAGAAATGAATTGTTTGGAGAAGAGCACAGCGGCTGACTAGGACGCGAGGCATCTGGGGCGGTGCCTGCTTTAATGTTCTGTCAAACTGGTGTTTCAAAATACTGGCCCGATACTAAGCTTAGTGGGAATGCAGAGAAATGACTTGTGTTTTACTAAATATTGTGTACAAATCAGGTTCTTATCGGTAACCTTTCAGTGCCCAATTAAGAACATTCTGCTGAAAAATTTGGCAAAGGTTTTCTTATTTTTTGGGTTTGATTTTTGGCTTTTTTTAAAACTGCTTTCTTCTGTGCTTTTCTTTTTTTTTTTAAAAAACTTTATTTATTTATTTTTTAGAGGGAGGAGAATGGAAGGAGAAAGAGAGGGAAAGAAACATCAGTATGTGGGGACCTGGCCTACAAGCCAGGCATGTGCCCTGACCGGGAATTGAACTGGCGACCTTTTGGTTTGCAGGCCCGTGCTCAATCCACTGAGCTGCACCAGTCAGGACTCTTCTGTATTTTCTCAAAGCCTCAATTTGTTGATAGCATAGTAAAACTTAAAATTTAAATGATTAAAATTAAGCATTTCTGTAATGAGGACTGTGCTGAACCCTTTCACTGACAGAATTCAGCATTATGTGGTCATAGCACTCAGCTGATAACCATGATGCCATTTTTCAAAAATACTCAATTCTCACAGGTTTGTGGTAATGAGGAATTCTCTTTCTCTCTCTCCCTTCCTTCCTTTCTCCCTTCCTCCCTTTCTCCCTTTTTTCTTTCTTTCTTTCTTTCTTTCTTTCTTTCTTTCTTTCTTTCTTTCCTTCTTTCTTTCCTTCCTTCTTTCTTTCCTTCTTTCTTTCTTTCTTTCTTTCCTTCCTTCCTTCCTTCCTTCCTTCCTTCCTTCCTTCCTTCCTTCCTTCCTTCCTTCCTTCCTTCCTTCCTTTCCTTCCTTCCTTCCTTCCTTCCTTCCTTCCTTCCTTCCTTCCTTCCTTCCTTCCTTCCTTCCTTCCTTCCTTCCTTCCTTTCTTTCTTTCTTTCTTTCTTTCTTTCTTTCTTTCTTTCTTTCTTTCTTTCTCTCTCTCTCTCTCTCTTTCTCTTTCTCTCTTTCCTCTCCCCCCCAAGGATGCTGGGAATGGGATAAATGCACACTGATACTTGTGATGATAGATTAGTGACAATCAATTGCCTAGTTGACTGGCACCACCCTTAATGTAGCTGTGTGGGCACATGAACATGTTTTAAACAATAATGCTACATAGGACTTGCCCAAAGGCCATGTGAGGGGTTTACCAGGCCAGCCAAGACTTCGGGCTGGGTGGCCACAGTGAAGAAGTGTGGGAGTTTTCCCTCGGACTCCAGTTCTACTCTGGTCCTAGGCGTCCCTGAGACTGCATCCACTTTTCTTCCTGTTCCTGTGAATCATTGCTCCAGAGGCTTACTTGATCACTTTCAGAGTGTGATGTCCACAGAAGTGAGGGATTAATACTTTGGTTTCTGTTTGTTTTAAATAATGATGATGAATGTTCTAGTTGCTCTTAGAAACCGGATTAAAAAGTTAAATTGTATTAGCTTATGCCAGCCATGGCTTCAGAGAAGGAACAAACATCCATGATCTAGAATGTTCACCCATTTCCCTGGACCCAGGCCGAGAGCTGCATGGTCCTGCCCACTCTTCTCTGACCCTCTCACCTCAGGCTCCTCCACAGCATGCTTTGTAAACTTAAGTCTGTTAAGAGTAGGGCTGTTAGCATACATTCCTGTCAATAACACACCAAAGTTCCACATTTTCAAAGTGCGAAGTCAGTCCTGGAAAGGGGTGGTCTCCAAGAATTGCTGGTAGATCCCTAAGCTAGATGAGACAAAAAGCAAATAAAAATTTCCCATTGTTGGGAAAGAGATTTGGGGTGCTTCTGCTTTCTATGGTGCCCACTTCCAGTTCTAAGCAGTCTGTTCTCTCTATGCTCCTCCATGTATATGCCTCCAACCTACCTTTCTATGGACCTGCCGTTGCAGACTCAGTGCTCACATTCGGCACTGAGTGCAATTTATACTACGCATGCATTTTCTATTAGGTGTTTAAGAAGTTCTGAGTGTAACCAGGCATGTCATCAGTTCTTGTAGCATTAAGACTTTTCAAAAACACCACTGAACGTATCAGTGGTAACTGGGCCTCATGAGAATAACAGCTTTCTATTGCAGCAGGAATAAAATACCCAATTTGCAGAAAAGAATTTGAGAAGGGGATCGAGAGAGGATAGTGTGCTGCTTCATCTAAGACGCACTGCACAGAAGATAGTCCACACAAGCAATTAAAAGGAGAGGTGTGGGGGTCACACTTGGGACTTGAGTGTGCCTCGTGCCTTTTTCCTTCCTTGGGCTGATAAGAACTAGTCTCAGAGGCCCCTCTGCAACCATCTAGCTGTCCAACCTCAAGGGGAAGTAAGGGAGCTACCCAGGACTGTCTTTGCAAGGTCCTAGCCTTTGACTGCCTTTGCCCATCACTACTTTCCAGAAGAGCTACAACCTTCTACCCTTTCCCTAGACATTATTTCCCCTACTCAGTTTCTAGCCATACTGTGTGGCAGAGGCGAAGGGTGGGATGGGGTGGCAGGAAGGAGAGAGGGAGAAGGAGCCCCCAGATTGTTTTCTGCAATCATCTTCCCTGACAGTTTTACTCTGACAATAATACTCGCAATAGGAGGGTCTAGAGTTACTCACTTGGAGAGGGGAAGGCTGCATGTTGCTCCACGTGGAATCCCCCAGAGGCTACCCTGGAGCCCCAAGGCTTTGTCATGAAGTAGGAGGGGTCGGCACCACTGAATAGCACATCTCTCGTTAATGCAAGCTTCCTCATGCTGAGAACCTAACAGCAGTTAATTCATTTATTAGGCCTGATATTTCTATGACGTAGATACTATTGTCTTCATTTTACATGTTAGGAAACTGGGACGTAGAGTCTTAAATAACTTATCCAAGATCACATAACTAGGCAGTGAAAAACCAGCACTCAAGCCAAGAGCTCTTTCTGTTCACAATTCGTGTACTTTCCACATGTGCACTACCTCCTGGTTCAGATTTCTCTGGGGAAACTGGTAGAATAATTAACTAATCTAGTGATTCCAAGCTTCGAGGCACTGAAAGTCATCTTTCCACAGCATACATAATGTAGATGCTCTGGTCACAAGTATGTCCTTTGCGGTGAAAGAGGATATTGACAAATTCCTTCCTTGTCTTCCCACCCCCAGGAGCGCTAAGCTGGTCCGTTCCACCCTAGCTCCTCCAGTGGCACTGGGGGAAACTGGTGTCGGTGGCCTTTTTGTAGTGATACTCACACAGGAAGCAGAGAGCTTGAGGTGAGCCTGGCTGAGGAATAATTCCTCTACACCTAGAAGTGCAGACGGGTCTCCACATATCACAACACCGTAGGGAGATGACCCAGCCTGACTCTGGAATTCCACCTTCCAGAGAGAAGGACCTGGGAAGCCAATTAGCACAGCACATTTTTGGTGCCACAGCCAAGACCGCACAGTGGGGAAAATAGCCATCCTTTCCTGAGCAGATGAAACCCGAGCCCCTTATTTCGTGATTCTAATCACCAAGTAAACAGGCTCTTTTATGCTAACATCTGTGTGAGGGCAACTTCCCACACCAGCCCCCTTCCTGCCTGCCTGTTCTCACTGAAATACCAGCAATGTCTTGGAGCTCTCCGACTGTCCTGGGGACTGTGCCACGTTCCACATTCCTCCGAGGCTTGGGCTCAGGGGCTTTCATTCCCCCTCAAGGCCAAACATGCCTGCTTCATGTGCAGTACCCATGAGCTGCTTTGGCAGCTACAGAGGTCCTTTCAGTGGTCTCCATAGCCTTTGCCTGGACTCCAGAGCTTCCCTGCAGGTGTCTGGTTAATTCACTGGGACAACAGACTTCCTGAGAATACTCTTGGTTTGCCTTAAGTTTCTTCCATGCCTAAGATAAGCCAGGTCATGAAGCAGTTCACATACACCCATGCCAGACGTATAAAATGGGAATTGATTCTGCCGTTGGCCTTCTCTGCCCAACTCCTATCCCTTCCCTATTGTAGCTTCTTTTAAAGCATAGCCATGTTTACCTTCTAAAGCCCTAGGAAATCCTGCCGGGTTGACAAATGGAGGAAAATGATGATTTCTTACACATTTTCAGATGGAGGCTATAAACAGTCCCTGTTCTCTGAGATGCTCCTTATAGCATTCCTGTGGAATCAAAGTTGTTACCATGCTCCAGGTTTTACAGAAGGCAAAGCAAAGACCACTCCTCTTCTTTCCCATTGTGAAAAACTCCAAGCAAAACAAAAAACAAATTCAAGATGAAGTAACTTGAAAAGGAAGCCAAAGGCACAGAAGCCTCTGTCTTTCAGCTCAACATTGTGTGATCTGCCTGATTATTCTCCTCTCAGCCCCTTTCTCAAATCTCATAGGCACAGGCTCATTACCCCACTAGGAATTGGCTGGGGAGGCTGAAGGGACAATGAGAACATAGAAGAATCTGGTTAGGCTGCTAGAGTTAACAACCCTAATGTGCAATAAAACCAGACAGAATTTTTCTGATGGACCACATTCCCATTGCATTTAAACAGCCTCGGAAAGCTTCCATGACTGCTGATGTCAAATAAGAAGACATCCCAGAGGGAAGCAGGGTGGAGCTGTGTCCTTCAGGCTACCTCTAACATTTGTGGGGCCCAGTGTAAGCAGGCAAATGGAGGCCCATGTGCCATATGCTTAAATACTTAGAAGTTATGGTTCAAGCTTAGAAATTTTTAAATAAAACATATGTTCTACCCTCCATGACAAACATAATTTTATTAGCAATATAGAGATAGGGCTCAAATTATTCCATGACTCCTTGCAGTTACATCTGGACCATGGTGGCCAGGGAAAGCTGGCCTTGGTCCTAGACCCACCTCATTCTCTCCACACTCTGGCTTCATCATGCGATGTGAGTGGCCTCTCAAACTCATGTAGAACACTCCACTCCATGAACTGTCCCAAGTTCCACCAGTAGTTCCACCTCACCACTGGGCCACGCCTTGACCTTCAGATGTGCCCAGTTTGCACTTAGTGGGCAGACCCAGGACTCATACAGATTGCCTGGTTGAAAAGTGGCTGTTTGGAAGGGGAATTCCAGGATCCTGACAACCCAAAGCATGGTTGAGGGTGTGAAAGTGTGGGGATGTCATGTTATCCCCATGGACTCCTCTCCACGTGAAGAAAGACACTGTTAAAAGAAAACCAGGCTGGGCACAGAACATTGGCCTCTTTGCTTGGATTTATGGGTAGTACGTATAGACTAGGTCCTTTATAAGAGGATGTTTCACTTACAAGGTAGATACTTGCTACTGTGTCTGAAGACTGAGAGGTTCAACAGGGCAAGTTACTCCTCACTTCATTAGCTGGATGGGAACAGAGGTCTCGCTGTCATGGTTCTCAATTCAATAGTGCCATCACTTGGGACAGAGTCCTCATGACTCCACTCTTAGGGATTATGATTTAATTGATTTAGTGTGAGGCCCAGGCACAAGTATTTTTAAAAAGCTCCCCAGGTGATTCTATGTGCAGCCAAGACTGAGAACCCATGAATCCATCCTAATGATTTTGATTCTCATACCCCAGGGTATTAGCCCTTGTGCCTGCACCAAAGAACTCAGAACCACTGTGGCCCAGAAGATATACATCTCCAGAATAATGAGGGCCCCGTACTGTGGCTGACAATGAGCACTGTGCCTGGAGCAGTGAGCAAGTTTGTTCTACACCAGTTCTGCCAGTGGTAGGCAGAACTCTCAATTGGCATCTTCACTGTGCTCAGTGGAGATGCAGGATGAAATTCAAAATATATAGAATTAAACTACCACCAAACCATGAATCAAAACAGACTCCAGTTGTAGAATACTAGATGGACTTATCTTTGCCTGACCAGGTAATCTAGTTATTTCTCCCCGAAATCCCTTAGGGCTAGTATTACCGTATACTTATACCAGAAGAACACAAGACAGAATGGGATCTTTCATGGCCATCTGGTGTACCTCTCTTTGTGAGAAAGTTTGCATTTAAGTCATTCCAGAGACAAAGCTCCCTTACTTGCAATACAATTTCGTTCTTTGCTCAGCAGGGGGGCCTTCTGCGGCAAAGTTATTCATTCCAAGTCTCTCCCCTCAGAAGGGCAGATTCAGGTTCCGGGAAATGGATTTTAACACAATTTGGGCATTTCCCTTTATAATAATGAATACAAAATTAGGTACAAAACTGAGTATTTATTTAGAATAAGAAAATAAATAATATAACCCTGGAGCCTTTGAGATTCAGGTCTTTTTCCTCTAAGATCTCTTTAGACAATTCTCCAGACCTGCTTGCACGGAATGCTTCCTATTTGCAGTCTGGTTTCCCACCACACCTTGGAAATGACAAATCCCAGAAGATTTCAGCACCCTCTGGGCCTGGTCCATCTGCCTCTGTTCTTCTGCAAATATGTGTGAGTACTGTTTATTTGCTTGTTTATCTATTTATGTGCCTCATCCTTCTAAAAAGATTTGGAGCAGAGAATCTTGTTCTTTATCCTCTGACAGTGCAGCACTTTGCTTTTGCACACACACACACACAGTTCCTTTTTGTCACCTCCAGTTTTCTCACCTCCCAGATGCAGTTGTGACCTAGCAAAATCTTATTCCATAATACTTTTCTGGATACTTCTAGACCAGAGATTCTCAACCATTAGCATTCCCCCGCCCCCTGGGGAGATATTTATTGATGTCTGGAGGCTCTTTTCATCCTCACAACTGGGGTAAGGGTGGGAGTGGAATGAGGATGCAAGGGGTAGTGTTACTGGCATCTAGTGGGCAGAGACAAGGGAAGCTTTTAATCGCCCTGCGATGTATAGGAAAACCTCTTACAACTAACAAATAGTTACCTGAACCCAAATATCAATGGTGCTGAGGTTGAGAAACACTACTTTTGCTGGAGTTGAGGTCCCTTCCTCTGTGCTTCCAAAGTCCTATACAAAGATACTGCATTTCCATTCAACATGTTCATTATCATCTGCACATGTACCTATGGACATGGACAGTGTCCATGGATAGTGTCCCTCAAGGACAGTGAGTCCTGCCAAGGACACTTCTGTGTTTAGTCACCTTAGTATCTCTGGAATCTATCATTGCTTGGTACAGAGGAGATGGTCCTTGGAAGGACAGAAGCTTCTACTTTTATATGAACTGTACAATTTAGTGAGCTTACCATGTATTGTCTTGTTTTAATATATTTCCCATATGTAAATCTTACCTCTTCAGAAAGACAGTAAGCTTCTTGGGGAGTAAAGAGCATGTCTTTATATTTTTTCTATATTTTCCCCCATACTTTTGCAGCACTAAGTTGCCCAATAATTATTTCTGGATCGACTATCGACCAGTTCTTGCAAATCTCTTTTGAGGTTAAAGTGATAGATTGATCAAGACAGGGTAGACTTATAAAGGGAAGATTCCTCATGAAAATGTGTTCACAACTACTTCTGAAGAAGGAAAAGGAGTATTTGATTCCAAAAGGAGGGATTTCCACATGGGGAATATATGAAATTAGAGATAGGTGTTTAATGATGCTCTTTAATTTATTAAGAGAAATTTGAATTTATAATGTATATCTTTAGTGAATTAGAATCCACTGAGTATAGGAACATCTTTAGGTTGGTTGAATGAGCTATTTTTGGTAACATTTTCAAGACTAATGTTGTAATTTTAAAAGTAGAATATAGTGATACTTGATTATCATTGGGCAACTCTCCCAAATATTTCAATATGTACAGCCAAAAAAGGAAGGGGATGGACAAGTGACTGAGGTGAATGAAAATTGCAGAAACTCTTTAAGGCTTTGACAACTCTCCAAATAATGATGCTCCAAAGAATGGTGGCTTTTCCTGCCTGCACAGCCCTTTTTACGTGCGCAAAAGGGCTTACATACAGGCTCACACATGAAGAGGTGTTTTAGATGTTCACATCCATGATTTCCATTCCTTTCTGTTCGTGTGGTGATTGCAAGGGTGACGAGATGCCATGACATGGGAAATAAACTCCCCTTACATAACATTCTCCTCCCAGATGCTTAATAGGTGAAAACCACAAGAACATGGTGGCTGCAAAGAAGTATCGAGAGTTTTAAAAATGACATGGGCACTTAACATGTCTCCAGTCCTGTATAATGGTAACAAGCAGGCAGGAGACAAGCGTAGTGTTTTACAGATTCCTTACGCCAGTGCTAGTTAAGACAAATCCTGCATCTCCTCTGTGGGGGGTACGGAGGCGGTTTGTAGGACATCACAATCCAGGGATGTCAGAGGGCAGTAGGAGAGGAAGCATCTGAAGTTTAAGGCTTCCTTTATTTAGACACGGGCTACCTCACTGCCTTATCACTTTCTTATTGGTTGTTCTGGTGGACAAAGACAAATTTTATTTTTCAGTTTGCCCTCCAGGTTGTGTGTTCAGTAATTATTGCACATTTTTTCTATCATCTGGTAGGCTAGATGCTTCTCGTTTTTTCTTTCCCTGTGAACAAAGCACAGTGTGAATCATGTGGTAGGGACTAAGTAAATATGTCTTGATTGATTTTCATTTTTTAAAATGCTTTATTCAATAAAATTGGGTCTCTACTATGTCTCCTATCACTGGCTGATTCTAAATTGTACAAGAATTTTCACATTGCATAGTGCTAGACAAATTTTTACTGAAGGCCATTTTAATATTATTCATTTTCATGGTAATGAAGACTACTTTCATTAGTTTAGATAATTAAGGAAGCAGGTTAATAACTAGGCTTCTTTTCTAATAGAAAGCCTAATTTAACTTCAGTTGTACACAGAGGGGCAAAATTAGGTTTTCAGTTGTGAATATGCAAAACAGTTTATTCTTATATTATGATTTAATAATTATTGTATTATTTTCCATATGAACAACTGTAAACCTACTTGTGCCACATCCTGTATTTAATTTCAACTAGGGAGGAGCAAAGGCCTGTATTGACTACAGTTAGCTATTGATTTTACCCATTCCCAGGAAGCTCCCTCATCTCTCCTATTGTGTAAGAGTTGATGCACTTCCAGCATAAGAGCAGGCAGGAACAAGACTGGTCAAATTGCCCTCTGGCTTTAGGGATGCAATTAAAATGTGGGCATGTGAGCCGGGTAGGGCCAGTCAGAATCTTGCCCTGGTTTTGTTACATTGAAACCAGGAGAAATGAGTGGCCTCTTTCTGTTCAGGTTACTGAACAGAGAATGTGAATCTGGAACTTTCTTCAGCCGTGTTCTTGAGCTGCTCGTAGGGAGTCTTCATTGTAATCATGCACGAGGCAGCCCTTTCAAGGAAAGTAAGGTCAGACAAATGTTGGCTGTTTATTGACCCCCAGATTTAGTCATATTTAAAGTCAGTGCCTCTCTTGGATTTCCTAGGAACAAGATTGAATAACTATATTCCCCCTTTGTTGTTTGAATTGATCATTTGCCACTGAACCAAAGGTCTGTTTAAAATTATCTGTGGGATATCTAGGTGGATTATACAAGTCAATGTAGTCAGTTTTAGAAAGAGCGTATTTTACAGAATTTCTTTACCTGTAAGAACTTCCCCAATTGAGTAAAAAGTTCCTCAAATTTTTAAGTGGTCAGCTTTTGTTCCCAAGATTATTATGAATATTAATTAAATCAACTAATCACATAAAATTCTTAACATCTAACACCTGGCTATGATTGTTTAATTATCATTATCAACTTCTTTAAAATTCTATTTTATTGATTATGCTATTATAGTTGTCTTGATTTTTCTGCCTTTGCCCCTAATCAGAACCACCCTTCCCCCCACTCCCTCAGGCAGTCCCCCTACCATTGTTCATGTCCATGGGTCATGTGTGTAAGTTCTTGGCTACTTCATTTCCCACTCTGTACTTTACATCCCATGGCTGTTCTGTGACTACCTATTTGTTACTACCCCTTCCCATTTGGTAGCCATCAAAATGCTCTCTGTATCCATGATTCTGTCTCTATTCTTGTTGTTTGTGTAGCTTGTTTTTTAGATTCAGTTGTTGATAGATTTGTATTTTTGACATTTTATTGTTTGTAGTTTGATATTGTTTTCCTTAAATAACTCCATTTAATATTTCATATAATCATGGTTTGGTGATGATGGACTCCTTTAGTTTTTTCTTGTATGGGAAGCTCTTTATATGCCCTTCTATTCTAAATAATATCTTTGCTCAGTAGAGTAAACTTGACTGTAGGTCTCTGTTCTGCATGACTGAATATTTCTTGTCAATCCCTTCTAGCCTACAAAGTTTCTTTTGAGAAATCAGCTGACAGTTTCATGGGAACTCCCTAGTAGGTAACTAACTTCTTTTCTTTTGCTGCTTTTAAGATTCTCTTTTTACTTTAAACTTTCTCATTTTAATCATGATGTGTCTTGGAGTGGGCCTCTTTGCATCCATTCTGTTTGGGACTCTCTGTGCTTCCTGGACTTGCATGTCTATTTCCTTCATCAAATTAAGAAAGTTCTCTTTCATTATTTTTTCAAACAGATTTTCAACTTCTTGCTCTTTCTCACCCTTTCTCGTCACCCTCTGGCACTGCCATGATGCGAATGTTGGACCTCTTGAAGTTTTCATTGAAAGTTTTAATAAATGTCAATAAGCATTGACATTTATTATCAGGATGCTTATAGTATCCTCATTGTTTTGGATTCTTTTTTCTTCTTGTTGTTCTGATTGGCTGGTTTTTGCTTCCTTAGATTCCATATTATTGATTTGATTCCTGGCTTCATCCATTTTACTATTGTTTCCCTGTAAATTGTTCTTTATTTCAATTAGTGTGTTTTCATTTCTGACTGGATATTTTTATGCTGTTGAGGTCCTCACTAAGTTGCTTGAGCATCCTTATAACCAGTTTTTTGAACTCTGCACATCTATTTTTTCCTGGACATCTATTTTCTTCACCAAATTAGGAAAAATTTCTTTCATTATTTCTTCAAATAGATTTCCAATTTCTTGCTCTTCCTCTTCTCCTCCTGAACCCCATGATGTGAATGTTGAACCTCTTGGACTTCATCCCAAAGGCTGCATATACTATCCTCATGTTTTTGGGATTCTTTTTTCTTCTTGTTCTGATCAGTTGGTTTTTGATTCCTTATGTTCCAAATCACTGATTTGATTCTCAGCTTCATCCACTCTACTGTTGTTTCCCTGTCAATTTTACTTTATTTTAATTAGTGTAGCCTTTGTAGCTAACTGAAGCTTTTTACGCCATTGAGGTCCTCACTAAGTTCCTCGTGCATCCTTATAGCCAGTGTTTTGAACTCTGCATCTGAGAGATTGCTTATCACCATTTCATTTAGCTCTTTTTCTAGAGTTTTGATTTGTTCTTTCATTTGGGCCATGCTTCTTTGTCTCCTCGTTTTGTCAGCCTCCTTGTGTTTGTTTCTGTGGATTAGGTAGAGCTGCTTTGACTCCATGTCTTGGTAGTGTGGCCGAATATAGTAGGTGTCCTGTAGGGTCTGGTGGCACAGCCTTATTACCCAAGCTAGGTACTCAAGATGTGACATTCCTCCTCTTGTAGTTGATCCTGGGTTGGCAGATCAATGGGAGGGATTTACCCAGGCCAGTCAGCTGCAAGGATTGTCTGTGACCACTTATCACCAACCCCTGCCCTCTGTGGAGGATCAGCTGTGCAGGAGCAGGGTGGTGGTGCTCAGACATGGTCTGAAGCTGTCCAAATGGTCTGAAGCTGTCCACTGGGTGCGCTGTCCTTGAGGTTGCCATGTGATGCAGACCAAGCTCAGCCCCTATCATGTGTTCTACCTGGGGCCACCCTGCCTAAGCTATAAAGCAATCTGAGATGGCTCTCCTGGCTGAGCTTGGAGATTCCCAGGTGAAGCCAATCTGTGAATCTAGGCTGGCTGCTGCTAGTGCCAGGCATAGAGCTCCCTGAGGCCAGCTGTTGCTTGTCTGAGAGGACTTAGGAAGTTGTGAAGTATGAGCCAAGACCAGCCTTTCATATGGAAAGGCATCTTAGGTGGGTCCATAACTTGGGTGGGATGGAGTCTCTGGGGATCTCCGAGGTGGGTCAAACAGTTTTAGCCAGGTTGATAGAGTCTCAGATATGGTGCCAACTTGCTGGCTCTGTTGGCAGGGGGTTTAGAAAAGGGACAATGGCCTCTATTCGCCTTTGACTTTAGATGCCAGAGACTTCAGTTTCTCCCTGTGTACCACTGGTGCCCTTCAAGCTGCTGCCTGGTGTTGGAGCTCAAAGGGAGTGAGTCTGAGTAGGTGAGTCTGTGTGTGAATTCTTTAAGAGGAACTGCTTGGGGCTCGAGAAGTTTTTTCCACTGACTGAAACCCCACTGGTTTATGCAGCCAGAAGCTGTGAGGCCTTACTTTCTGGCACTGCAACCCTGGGCTGGGAGGCCTGGTGTGGGGCTGGGAGTCCTTGTTCCTGTGATACTTCTCCCAAATTTTTATCTACTACACATGGGTGAGGAACTGCCCATCACATATTTGCACCCATCCTACCAGTCTGCTTGGATGTGGGTTTTTAATTCCATAGCTATTGTACCCAACTGACAAATTCGACTCTATTTCTGAAGGTTCTGAGTGATGGTTTTTCTGTATTTTAGTTGTAATTTTGATGTGTAATTTTGTGTGAAGAGGTGAGCCATGTCTGTCTACACCACCATCTTGACTGGAAGTCAATTTTATTTTATTATCATTCTTTATCCTAAGTATTTACCAGAAGTTATTGAGGTGAGAGATTACCTGGAAGCCAGAAAGTGCTGTGTCTATATGGAGTGCAAGGATATTTTGCAGGTGGTATTTGGGGTTTTGTGTATATGACTGTATATAGGGGGCATAATGCACTTCACAAGATTTTTATTGTTTCTGTTACGAAAAATCTCCTCTCTATTTGTTAGTATTTTCAGAGCCTTTCCAAGCCAGTTACACGAGTGTATTTGGGGAGAGTTGATAAGATTTATTTTTACCCAGAAAAACAATATATCACTTTGACTACCACGGGAGACAAGAGGTGGCTTATTGATATAGGCTAGGACAACTCCCAAAGCAAGCACAATTCTCCCCTTTTCTGTGAGCTGTGTTCCAGATAACCAAGAAGATCACTTTAAAAAATAAAATGTAATTGTACGTCACATCTGGAGTAAAGCAAAAATTTTAAGGAAAACATGAGAATTGGTCATTAAAATTAACCCTCAATAAGCAAAATTTGTTGCTATAGCACTTTGAGAAGCATGCATGTGTATCCTCTGACTCATGAAGTAATTAAAGTCAATTCTGGTGAATAAATTAGTTGTAAGAAGTCTGGAGACTACAGTTGCCATAATCTGGGGAAAGATTCAGTAAAAAAAAGACTGAAATTCAGAACATTCTAAATCCAAAAATCAACAATATTTTTGCTCCAGAGCATGCAAGTTAAAAACGTCTTTGTTTTTTTCACCCACAATTTTATTTCTGTTCTCACACCCCACCCTCCTGTACATGAATATTAAGGACTAAGGCTTTAGCCACAGGCTTTTGGCTGTGGGGGAGGTAGGGGTAAAGGGAAAACTGTTGTGTATGGCTTTTCATATGTTAATAAGTTGATTCCATGACAACCATTGAAAAAGAAGGGCTGGAAACAAAAGCTGCAGCCAGAGAGAGGACCAGTGCTCTTTCATGGGTGCCGTAAAAATAACAGCCCGGGCTCCCCCCTCTGAAAGGTATCTGACGGCTGCTCGTCAAAGGGCTTTGTTGTAATAGTGCAGAGTCCATATGTAACTGATGCAGAGTTTTATGACTCCAAATTTCACCCTCAATGATGTTTCCCTTTTAAAAGGTTGAGAATAAGAATGTGAAACCAAGGGGCTGTGTCACTGCTTCCAGGACTATCAGTTCCTGTGATCCTGCACTTCAGTTTAAGTAGAAAGGTCAAGGGCCTTTATCTCTGAGTGTAAGAAGGTGGGTTAGAGCTGGGCCACTGGGGGAACTGCAGTGGAAAAGGCTTGCTCTTCTCTTCAGGCAGCCTTTGAACGCAGTGCGGCACAGTCAGCCCCGGTGACATGTTGAAATTGTGCAGGAGACAGGCCCTGCTAGGACACTGATGACGTTCCTGGGCTTTCCTGACCAATGAAAGGAAATCTCCGCTGGCCCTTTATCCTTCCAGAAACATACAGTGACTTTCTGCTCATAGAGCTAAGTTTTTACTTTAATTTCAGTAGTCCCACATCTCAATTAACTGTCGTGTCATGCCGGCACAGGACATGTCGTGTCCTTCTAGTCAGCTCTGAAACACTGTAAAGTATTGCATTCAGTAATAATGCTGACTTTACTAAAGTTCTGTCCAGCCTTGTTCTTCTCTCATGTGTATTACCCATGATTCAGTCTTTGATTGAATTATATTAAATTCCTCTTATGGGTCCCCTTTAACCCGTTGCCAAAAAGTTTGCTATGAGTAACTTGCGATACAGTGTTTTCTCTGTTTGGTGGACACAGGAGCTTTCATCACAATGGAATGCTTATGGAATTACATATTTCAAAGGAAAGCAGCACGAAAATACAACTTCTTTCAGAGTCAGGGCACAATGATGAATAGTAATGCCAAAATGATTACTAAAAGAATTTGCAATTTGCTTTTAAAGTATTGGCTTTATCTTCACTGTCATTCATGTTTTTCTTTTCCCATAAACTTCATGAACTCATATGTATTTTGCTTTCATGCTATTAGTGACTATAGTAGTATTGTTTGATAAAAAGAAAAGAGATATTGTAGCTATGATGAATCAGAATTTGAAATCTCATAATATTGTTAGCAAGAGTATATAAAAATATTCCAGAAAAAAAAATTCGTTATCTTAAAATAATCTTATTTCAAAATGCATATTTTGTTCAATGTTTATAGTATATTTATCATTGCCTAATATTTTGGTAAAAATTATTGAATCATTAATTCATTCAACAAACTTAATAAGTGCTTATTGCAGATCAGACCCGGACTAAATTCTATAAACACAAAGGTGCTGATGTGATCACTTTCCTTGAAAAATTTGTGGTTTGGCAAAATGAATAATTATGCTGAGACGATTATTGCTTTTGTCATTTTTATATCTCATCTCTTCTAAAATTAAGATTTCATGTGGTTTAAATAGATACACATGATAAAAGATAAAAATAAAATGAACGAAGAGGAATAGGTGAAATAAAATCAAGACAGAAAAAGAGAATAAGATGAAAATATGAGTAGATAAGTTCCAGATAAAGACCATAAAATCCTGTATTATTGCTAGAAGTATTCCACAAATTTAACCTTGAATATTTTGGTAGTCAGTTCAAAAGAGTATTATTTACAAAATTCATGGTGTACATAAGAGCAGAGCCAAGACAAAAAACAAAAACAAAAACAAAATACTACCAAGAAGCCAAGCTTTTACTTGTATTGAGTTGTAAGAGAAATTTCCCTCATGGCCCCAGGTGAATGGCGCATGGTGTCATGTCACAATGCATTTCAACAACAATCCAAAGTTAAGTGCAACATGAAGTCATGTGAGTATTTTGTATACTATTCCTCAGTGTAAAACAGGACAGACTGACATTCAAAGTTCTTGAAATGGCAGCAGATCTCTAAGGAAAGGAAAGTAGCCACCATTGGCTCTACCGCAAATGGCTGTGCTCTGTACCATACAGCCTTCCTTCCAGTGGACACGCGCACGCACACACACACACACACACACACACACACACAGAGGCTGTAACCCAAACCTCCCAATTACAAATGTTATGGCCACAACTAATTGGCCTGGGGCTGGGAGGGGCACTTGACTGCAGAGTAACTAATGTTTACAGACTGACTAGTGGCCTACAAGGTCGTCTGACAAAAAAAAGAAAAAGCTTTGTTCAGAAAGGATGATCGAAGTTGAGAGGAAACCATCGGATGTTTTCTTTTGGAGTGTTTGAAGATAAGAGATGCACAGAGGGAGGCAATTAGTTGGAAGTGTGAGCTGGAACCAAAGGGCACAGAGAGAAAAGTTGGGCTGTAAAGGCCAAGAGGCAGCTGAGACAATAAATAGGCACAAAGCAGAAAGGACACACAGAGTGAAGGATGAGGTGATGGCTTCTTTGGGTCAGAAATGGTGTCATCACTGCACTCCTGCTGCTGGGCTGGGGATTGAGAGCTGATCACTGGGACTGTGGTGGTGTCTGAGTGACACAGCAGCTTTCCCTGTGTCAAGCAGGGCTTGACTCTGCTGGGATTCTTCCTTTCTTGCAAGACTTGGCTTTGTGATTATTACTTGAACTAAACTGAGGGAATTGTTGATTTTTGTCAATAGCCAAAGAGGCCAAGTAAGTAAGGAGTTGAGGGTACAACCTAAAGTGCAAATTAGTAAGAGAAATCCCACAAGGGAGTAAATAGTATAATGCAAATATGTAGCCTCTTTAGGTATGTCTTTATCCAAGAAAAATTATATATAGGAGGGGGAACCCCAAAAGCTGGGATTTATTTATTAAAAATGTGTATTTATTCTTACATGTTTAACTTCCACCACCTTCAAAATACTCCCCATTTGATGCAATACACCTATTGAGATGATTTTTCCACTGCTCAGAACAGCTTTTGAACTTGTCAGTTTTGATACCTTTTAGTGCTTCTGCCACTTTTTGTTTCCCCTCTTCCACATTGGCAAAACATTTTCCTTTGAGGACTTCCTTCATCTGAGGGAACAAACAAAAAAAAGTCACTTAGGGTGAGATCAGGTGAATAGGGAGTGGGGGTATGGGGGTCATGATGTTTTTGGTCAAAAACTGCTGAACACTCAGTGCATTGTGGACAGGTGTGCTTATATAACACCCATCCTGAAATGGGCAAACATGTTGAAAGAGACTTAAAAAAAATTTGCTGAAGCTAAACGCAGCCTTTTGCAACAATGCCACCTGGTGCACTGATACAGATGGGTTCCTAGAACACTCACCTAGCAGCCTGTACCACAAGGGGCCAGAAGATGATTCCAGTTTTTGAGGGCCCCTTTCACATATGTGTAGATAATATATGTTACATATATATGTATATTTGCAAATGTGGGATTTCGTGTCCTCCAGTAAACCTTCCATAAATTATATCACTATTGGGTTGACCAAAAAAATGTTTTTTCTGTAAGATGGCTCTAGTAGCACTTTTTTGTTTTTAACTTCATTTGAAACAATTTTGTTAGATTGTATAGTGTTGGCTGTCATATCAGCATGCACTTAAAAATAATCAAAATTGGTGAATTTTGTACAGCCATTTTAATATTGAAAATGGAAGACATATAACATTTTCAGCATATTATGCTTTATTATTTCAAGAAAGGTAAAACAACTGAAATGCAAAATAAGATTCATGTAGTATATGGACAAGGTGCTGTGAGTGATCAAATGTGTCAAATGTGGTTTGCGAAGGTTTGTGCAGATTTCTCCCTGGATGATGCTCCATGGTCAGCTACCCACTTACACTTGATAGCTATTGAATTGAGACATTTATTGAGAATGATCAACATTCTACCATGTGGGAGATAGCCAACATACTCAAAACATCCAAATCAATAAAATTACTTATGAAAATGAAAAATGTGCCTTTTATTCCATGGCAAAAACTAAACACACTTTTTGGCCAACCCAGTATGATTTATAAAGATCTTCATGAGAAGGAAATGAAAGATGCTTGGGGTTGCACTCTGGAAGCATATGGAATGTAGATGTTTCCCATAGTTGACGGAGGGTCAACCTGTATGTTTTGCCCATCAATAGACTGAAAGACAGCATCGATGTCTTCTTGTAGAAATATTTAGAATGTTGGAAATTTTCCTCTGTCTGTAGGTGGACTGATCCACAGTTGGTGGACCACAGCAACATTTGCTAACAAAACAAAACAAAACAAAACAAAACAAAACAAAACAAAACAAAACAAAACAAAACTCCCACTTCCAATCTCAAACATACAGAGAAACGCAAGTCCGGAAACCCAAAGCTCCATGCCATAAAACAGAGCTACAGTGAGGTTTATCTACAGAAGTTTTAAAGTACGATGAGTAATGGTTGTTCCCCATGGCCATAACAAACTTCTGTTATATTCTCATAGAACCTCTTGACCAGTATGGCATTATTAGGAAGAACCAACTGAGTTTTTGGACCTCAGCTACCCAAAACGATGATGCTACTTTTAGTAATGATAAAAATATCAGAGTTCATTAGATACTGGAGACTCTCCTCATCATCACAGAAATCAACATGGTAGAGGCATGAAAGAGTACTGGGAAGACATGTAAAGGGATCAAACAACCCAGCAGAACTAGAGGAAACTGGTACACAACATGAACCATGATAGATACAGGCCACAAAGAGAACCGACGAGGCTATGGGCCCCTGATGGTACAAGCCATCCTCCTATTCACACCTTCCACCTTAAATCCTGGCCTGTAGCAGGATTTCCATTCACTATGCATGTGTGAAGAATTGGAGTGCTGGTGTAATCATGTGTAGAAGTGGTCAAGGCAGATGAGGGGCTGATGTAGTACCAGTACTTAAAAAGTAGCACATATGTGGTGAAAAAGGTGTATCTGGACCAGAACCATGGACCAGACCAACTGCTCTAGCAATTTCAGCTTGACACATCATTTAGTCATTCTTAACCAGGAGGGACATGGAATCACATATGGGAACTTTCCATTTCTAAAGCTGCTTTGCCAGTCTTATCTCCATATCTGTTCGAATTTACTTTGTATGTTTTCATGCTTAATTTAACTGTTTAGACAACTGTATCTAGTACATTTCAAAGTAAGGATCAGGCTTTTATTAACCTCCTAATTAAAAAAAAAACAAACCTTCCACACATTAAGCTTGTTTTATTACATGATGATGTTATTTATTTGTATCCAGCTAAAAATGGGAACTACTATAACAACCTGTTAAATTCTATTAATTTTTATGAAATATAAAGATCATCAAGGATGATTTTATTATCCTGTGTTACAGTTCCCTCTTAATTTTCCCTTGATCTGCTGAGTCAAACTAACTGACTTTCAAAAGTAATTAGGATTTCTAATTTACTAGCAAGATATTGAGGGCAGAACTTAACAAGAAAGTTTCCAAATGTTTTTTATATTACTAATTTAGAGATTTCCTATTTTTAAAAAGCTGTTATACTAAAAAGAGAAAACCACTAAAAGGTGATACTTTTCAGTTCCCTGGGAGGAACTTTTTCTCATCTGTGTCTCTGTGGTGACTATTGAAAGAACGATCTGGCTCTTCATGTACTAAATGTTCGCCATTGGGCAGATTTCTTATCCAGCCTTGACGGTATCTGTCTGCAAAGCAGATGGAATAGTACCTGCCATGTAGAAGATTTTCTGAAAGAAACAATGAAATGAAATAAACTCCACTAGTAAACAGCCATCCACAGTCCTTGACCTAGTAGGTATTTAATAATGATTTTTTCTTGCCGAACTTTGGAAAGTTGGGTGAAGACAGAACATTGTGAATGCTAACCAGGATTTGACTAAGTTATTCCTTTAGCAGGATTCTGTGAATTTGGTGCTAGTCATTGTGGACAGGGCTCCCTTTTGAGATGACCTTTCCAGTCTAATACGCTTCATGTTTTAAATATAACGTGGAACTGCGGACATAAAATTCCAACTATGGAGTTCCTTTTACTTTGAATTATCTTTATAGATGGAAAGTGAAGGGAAAAATTGAGGCAGTTATCTGAATAATGCTAGCTAAACCAAAAAAGAGATGATAATTGTATGATTAGTGTCAATAAAAGTGCCCCTCAGCCTAAATTATCTAGGTAATTGCCACAATTCTTATTCTCCTTTGTGACAAATACATAACCTTATTACTGGAGAAATGTGAGGAATAGTATCCTGGCCAAATTTTAATTTCAAATTATTCTTTCATGAATGTCCTTTCTTCATTGGTTTAATAACCTCATAGATTACCTTATTCCTTTCTATCATTCCTTTTCTACCCTGATGGAGAAGGAGGTGGCGTATAGCATTTCATGCTGTGTTTCAAAACAACAGATGACTAGTGCTTTAAAGGTAGCTTCTGAGGGACCAAGCCGCTTATATTTCCCCGAGAAGCTAATTGTTTTCCAGGTGATGGGAGGATGTTGAGATCTTGATCTGTGTGTTTCATGAATTTCAACACAGTATCTAAAATTTTAAAAAGATATATCTATATATCTATATCATCTATATCTATATCTATATCTATATCTATATCATCTATATCTATCTGGTACTTAGGTAAAATAAATCTATGCAGTTTTTTCAAATGAAAACATTAAGATTATCTATATAACAGCTAAAAGGTCTTAATTAAAACAAAAATTACTATCAAATGTTTAGATGATTTTAAACATGACGTATTTTTAAGTATTCAGTAATTTGGAACTATTATAGATAGAGCACCCAGGTGTTAGACTCAAACATTGATAAATAGATCTTGTAGGAGGCATCTGCCAAAAATAAGGGTATTTCAAGACAGCAAGCTCTGTAGAAGATCCTAATTAGTTATGTAATAAAGTTTTTATGTGGATGCCTGACCTAGGGAGGCAGTTCAAAATACAGAGAACAAGCCTTTTACTACGACTTACAAAACCAGGGTTCTCCATGAACGAGAGGTAGGACTTGAGCGAAAACACTTTTCTTATGTCTGAGGACTGATGCTTAAGGTGCTGTGGTTACGGAAACAAGGCTCTGGAGCCAGAGTGCGTCCAGGAGCCAAACTGCCTGGCTTTGAACCCTAGCTCTCCGTCTTACTAGATGTTTGACCTTCAGAAACTTACCTAAACACTTTGCGCCTTGGTTTCTTTACCTATATATTGGGGCAAATATAATAATAGTACTAATCTCATAGATTTTTATGAGTATCACAGAATTTTATCTATATATAAAGCACATTTTAACACTTGCGTAAGAGATCTTCAAAAAGAGGGAAGTTAAAGAAAAAGCTAAAATAAAAAGCTAAAGATTAGGGCAGAAAAAAGACAGGAAAAAAAAAGAAAAAGAATAGCCCAGACTTCTTTTCATAGAATGTCAGTTTCATAAAGCAGCAGGAATGAAGGTCCAAAGCCATAAGCAATTTTCAAGTCTCTGCTTACCTACATTTTCCAAAGTCCCAGGGACCAATGCAAGTCACATGGCCATTTCCAAATGCAAGGAGTGAAAGGATAACCACCGTCTCATGAAGGTAGAGGCAGCGGTATCACATGGCAAAGAAGAGGTCATCTAGGGAAGTGGGGGGGTCTGTGATGATATATTGCAACCCACCACAACTAAGAAGCAATCTACTAACTTTGAGGGGTTGATGCCTTTTAGAACATAATACGTAGAGTGATGGTTGTTCACGCTAGTCTGTTAAATAAAAACGAGGCAGTAGAGTTTCTCTCTATTTATTATGATAGTGGCTCCTCATAGGAGAAACAATTGTTTACCTTCTCTACTTTCACTGGAAGTAGGGAAGGAATTTTTTTTTTAGATTAAAAACTCAAAAGTGTAAACCATAATTTAAAAAAGGTTGTTAAATACAAAACATTGAGATTAATTTTCTGTGCAGCATATTTAATCAAAATGAATTATATAACCAAAAACTCATGAAAAATTAATAAGAAAATGATAAACAACTCAACAGAAATATGGGAAAAAATGACCTGAATAGTTACTTTATAAAAGAGGAAGCGCAAAGGTACATGAAAAAAGCCCCACCCCCTATGATCCAAGGAAATGCCTGCAGCACGCTCAGATATCATCATCAGCTCTAAAGGCTGGCAAAACATTAAAGGCCAGATAATCATGAATGCTGTAAAGGATATGAAGCAATGAGAACTTATGTAATTTGGACAGGAAATAGTATAAATAGTTTGGAAAATGACTTGGCACTATTTTGTAGTGTTAAAAATGTGCATATCCTATGACCCAGAAAATTACTCCTGGATAAACAGAGTAGTTTCTACCCTGGGCACCAGGAAACATGCACGGTGATGCTCACAGTGACAGTGTGTAAAAGTGGATATCTGGACACAGCCTAAATATCACTGACAGGAGAATGTAGGAAGCATTTTTTATCCTTTTCATACCATGTTAATGACATAGCTGTGAAAAACAACAAATAAGCACAGATATGAATGTGAGTGAAAAAAATCTTTTTCCAGCAGGATAAAAATAGTGAGTACTCAAAATGTTTTTTCCCTGCTCAACTATACAACCCATGTGAAAACAACTTATTGCTCAGGGAGACGTGTATATGACATAAAAATGCTGAACCAAAAACAGAATGACACAAAAATTTCAGGTAGTGGTGGGGGGGGGACAGGATGGGATGTATGAAAGTGTCAGTGATAATGCAGTATTTCATTGTATTACTATTTTCATGCATCTGTTATTTATATCCTTTAGCATGTGTGTATACTTCCAGTTTTAAGAAAGAGGATGGGGGAGTGTGAACTAATATCACTCATATTTTAATTAGGGCTGCTCAAAATATTCCACTAAGCATCCATTGCACAGAATATCTTTGAGTTCTCCAGTGACATTTAAAAATGTGATCATTAATTTTGCATTCTATTCTATAATATTTTAGTGATTGTTTTAATAGTAAAATAAAGCCATTACCCTAAAAATCTGGTAGAATTGCAGTTCTAAGGAAATGAAACATGTAATCCTATGGCTTTGAGGGCTCCCCAGCAAACCAGAGGCCATCTCACATGATAAACACAGGTTTCTTATACTGAAGGAAGAGGCAGTCTTTAAAGGTTTTAAATTCTGTGGTTTTTACAACAAAAAGCAAAGCGGAAAGCCTTGAAAAGGAGAGACAAAAAATTGCCATAGTCTTGAAAGTATCCAAGAGGGATAGACTGTCACTTTGTACATATCCTTTATCATGTCACATACTATACTCTTTGTAATCGTGTGTTTCATTGGCTGCCCGCCCTCCTGGCAGGTAAGCTCCTTCTGGCCAGTTATTCATTTGTCTATCCTTACACCCCAGCAAAATGAATAGCCCACAGAACATGTTATAGAGCCTGCCCCTGCTCCCCTGCCCTTGCTTCCCCACCCCTGTTAATTATAGCAAGTCAGTAGATTGTCAGTCCGGCAGTGGAGGACAAATCCTACTGCAGGGAGGGGTTGCTAGCATTTAGAACGCCAACATATCCCACGAGCTGGTCCGTTCCTTTGGGATCTCACCATTCACAATCACGTTTCCTTGTTGGCCTCAGGAAGCACCACACTCTCCTAAACTCTGAAATGAGTAAACATGGGACTGCCCTTTACCACACAGGGTGACTAGCAGCTTTTAACAAAACTTTCTTAAGTCCAGTGGAAAGCAACAGAGTATAATTATTCCTCAGAAAGCAACATACTGCCTTGCTCTCCCATCACCAGTCCAAACCGGTGCCTGACTACCTTCCTAACTTTCCTGGCTTCAGCACAGTGGTGGTCATCTTTCTCCCACCCCGCCATGATACCTTCAAGAATATCCAGATTCTAGGTTCAAGGGAATTCGGTTGCTGAAGAGAAAGACATCAAGTTTATCCACTCTCTAAATTCTATCTTTGAAGTTGTAGTCTTCAGTCTTAGGATCTACGTTATTTTATTCTAATTAACAAAGGGATCACCCTGTTCCTTCAGTAGACAAGAGCTCTAGCAAGACCGCCACGCAGGGACAGGTGATGATTTAGCAGAGACAGACCGATTTGGGGGATAGTAGGGTAGTAGGAGCTGGGATGGGGCATGGCAAGCAGGGTCGGGAGGGTGCATTTTCCATTAAGGTGATTTAATAAGTGCTTGCTGAATTAATATAATGAAGGGCCAGTGAAAATTCTTAGAGTATACTGTGAGGAGAAAGGAGAAAGGAAAGATGCACAAGGAAACAGAGATAAACATACAGGAAGTAGAAAAATAAGCAAACCAATTTTTATAAAACAGAAAAGATCTATCCATTGTTTTTTGTTATCGACTTGTTTTGGGATTTAGTTAGATGTAGTTCCACCTAGTAGGTGTGCCAACCTTTTGACGGACCTTTTACGTGTCCTAATGAACCAACACTGCAAACAGGAAGGCAGTTCACAGTGTTTGCCGAGGGAGGAAGAGATTCTAGGTGCACCAGTTGGGATGCTTTTCAAGTTTGAAGAGCTTACTTTAGAAATCGGAGTGAAGAGGGCTCTCCTTGGATTCAGACTGTTTATGTCAAATGACTAATAAAATGGGCACATCTCTTAACTTTTTTTTTAATGGAAAGGGGGAATGATAGAAAAGGTGGGTAGAAAAATAACTCACTCTAAACACATTCATTATGCCTTTCTATATGAAATACTCTGCTGGGTTGTAGAAATACACAAATTATGTAGACACATTCTCCTATTCCTACTAGCCTAATATCTAATGGAGATAAAAAGTAATATATATTATGTAGGCTATTATAAACCTCAAAAGGGTTACAAAAGAGCAAAAAACAAACAAAAACCACAGGAATGCGCTACAGTAAGATCTTTCAAATCTGAATACAAGCATACCTTATTTTATTGAGCTTCATTTTATTGTGCTTCACAGATACTGCTTTTTTGTTTGAACAAACAGGGTTTGTGGCAATCCTGTGTTGAGCAAGTCTCCAGGGCCATTTTCCCAAAAAGCTGGCTTTTTAAATTTTTTTAAATTTTTAATTTTTTTAACAATAAAGTACAGGGTCCCGAAGAAGTAAGGTCTGCCTAAAAGTGTGGTTGGTGGGGTAATAATATGTGTCTAATAATTTATAGTTTTAATTTGAACATTTCACCTAAAATGTCATATGATGTGCCTGAGTGTGATATTGTTTTATTACAGAATTACATGCTTATGATTTTGTAATTAAAAAAAGGGCCATTATTTGTGCTGGACCCTGTACTTTTAATTAAGGTATGTACATTTTTTTAAGACATAATGCTATTGTACACTTAGTAGACTATAGATAGTAAAGCATAAACATAACTTTTATAGGCACCGAGAAACCATTCCCTGGGTTCTTATTAACTTTCTAGAAAGTTTCACAGAACTCAGGAAAACCCATTTGCTCATTAGCTTGCCAATTTATTACAAAGGGTATTAAAGGATACAAATCAACAGGCGGATGAACAGACACAGAGTGAGACCCCCAAACAGGGGTGCGGGGCCCAGCTGAGTGGCATGTGGAAGCATTCTGGTTCCTCAGTGTGGAAACTTTTTTGAAAAGAACAAAAAATTGTTTTTTGGGTTTTTATGGAGGCTTTATTACATAGCCATGATTGACTAAGTCACTGGTCATTGGCCATTGGTTATTGGTTTAACCTCCAATCCCTCTCCCCTCCCCGGAAATCAGGGTGTGGAAGTGAAAGTTCCCATCTTCTAATAACTTGGCAAACTGAGGATAAGAGCTGCCATTGCTCATAAAATTCCAAGGGTTTGGAGGGCTGTGAGCCAGAACCTATGAATGAAGACCAAATGTATCTGAGAAAAATGTGTGTGTGTGTGTGTGTGTGTAATTGCCTTAGAAACTCATCCTAGGAAACGTTCCCATGGGTCGCTCTGAACTCTGATCTAAATTTACACAGGCAAGGCAGATCCCAAACTTGACAGATACACAAAATATTTATCCGTGGAATGAATTAATTTCCAAAGACTCAAGCCAGCTTTATATATCATGCAGGTAGTCTGATATTTTTAACTTTCCTTCAAATATTGCACCCAAACAATTGAAGTTGGAGAGAGAAAAAAGAATGAGAAATCCACAGTTAAAAGGGAGAATTTACAGTATCTTATCTTTATCGGTTTAAGGAATCATGATATTGGGGTAATAATTTCCTGTAAGACTAGGGAATTCCAAGCATGTATGTGGGTCAAATATTCAAGAGAAGAACTGGTAAGAAGAGCAAAATGCTGAGGAAAAGTAAGAATGAGATAGGTAAAGGACAAATTGCACACGTTTCAGAGCAAAATTTTTACAAATTTGGACCATCTGAATGTAACTCCAGTGGACATGTTGTTTGCTTTGCTAGGGATATGATTGTACCAACTTATAATTAACATATAAATAAATACCTTTTATAATTTTATTTATCAAAAGTTAAATTTGGAATGTGGCAGAAAGTACTTGGGGTTAAGTAATAGATTGTTATAGTCACTTTCATAAGGTTCCTCCCCATCTGAGATAGAAAAAAAACCAAACCCCAAATTAATGTTTCAAAAAGTGATGCAAATACTAATTCATTCTCTACACATTCATTAAATGCTTATTATGTGTAAAGCATTGTTCTGGACTGGGAAACTGCTATAATATTAGTTTAATTTTTCTTAAACATTTTAATGTCTTTCACTTGGTTTTACAAGTAATGCTTTTTATGAAAACAAAATATACAACGTTATTAGTTACATTATCTAAGAGATCTGTTTAATTCCCAGTAAAATCCTAGCCAACTACCTTATAAAATAAAGCAAAAACTGTAGCCTTCCAAGTGCATGCAGCAAGCATTCTACTTACACTTTTAAATTTTGGGCTTAGTGAATAGTAGCAGGTAGAGCAAGTTTCCCACTAAAAGCTATCTTCCTCTTCTTTCTCACTGAGGTTAGAACCCTCATATAATCAAAGAAGCAATGTTCTTGGTTAAAAAAATATATCTCTCCTTAGTGTCTTTTGAAATTAGGGTATGTCCCCCATCCCACTGTTTACCAGTGAGATAGAGGAAGAAATCTGCTGATGGAAATGAGCTGACGCCTCCGTGATGCCTTTCGCCCTTTATGCTTGCCCTGATGCCTCTCGGGAATGTGGCCATGATGCATCAGCCATCTTGCAGCCACATGGAAGTGACAGATTTGAACCATTACAGAGAGGCAGACAGCAGTGTGGATATTTAATGGCATTGTGGTACCACTGGCTCTAACTCTCCCACTTTGCAACTTCTTGGTAGTGTGAGAAAAATAAATCCCTGTTTGACTAGGCCACTGTAGACAGGTTTCACTTTCACGGAGTTTAAGAGAACCACAGACCACACAGTAATTCCAGAGGAAGAAAGAAAACAAGAAAAGATGGGGTAAAATACAGATCCGTAGAAAACTATCTCATCATACCCTAAAGTTGGCATCAGTGTCTATGAAGTAGTAAAATAATTCCACCTGATGGGTTATAGCTCATTCAGCAGGTGCTGCATTTCACTGACTCTAAGATGTACATTTTTAACATGTGTTTTATCTCTAAAACTGGATGTTTTACAATAGCTGTTGACTAGGTGGCACTCGCATTGTGGATGTCATTGTCTGCACGTGTGCATAGCAACCAGCAGAATTAGTGTCCATGGCTTGGGAGAAAATTCTGGACTTGATTTCAGAACTGCCTTATAAGAAATGCTGCACCACCAATGCTCTTGATGGCACAGAAGATACTATTGTATGGGAAGAACCAGACACATTTAAAGTTCAACTTGAAATATGAGAAAGCTTTCAAAAGCCTTAACCTATCTATTTTGCTTATGCTTTCCTTTTTATACATGCATGAGAGTAGTAAGGGATCCTGAATAAGTCTAAATGGGTTCTTTTAGTGTGCATAAAATTAAAATTCTAAGAGGAAAAAATAAGAGTCACAATTTACTCGGCAGCTTTTTAGAGGCTTTGTTAGTGGTATGTAAAATAACATGTTTTATAAGATAACAATATCCTAGATTTGATGAAATACCATAAAATTCTGCTCCCATAAGAGCAAAAGTCGACCTTTTTCACAGCATGATGTTGTAATAGGACATAGGCTTTGGAGGAAAAGAGGCCAGGGACTCACCCTAAAGTAATATGTTGTGGATTATGTGCATGGTGCCCAGCAGAGTGCCTGCAGTTACGTGGCCTTAGAGACTCATCCTGGTCGCTCTGAACACTGGTCTAAATTTACACGGGCAAGGCAGATCCCGAACTTGACAGATACACAGAATATTTATTTGTGGAATGAATGAATTTCCAAAGACTCAAGCCAACTTTATATATCATGCAGGTAATCTGATATTTTAAACTTTTCTTCAAATACAATGTTTTCATGTAATATGCAACTTTTGGATTTCAACTAAGTTTCAGGAACTGTGTTGACTTTTCTCACATAGAGACAGGTTTTATATGCTTATTTTAAAATGAACAAATATGAGGTTTCAAAAGAATAAGTGACTTGCCTAAGGTCACAGAGCTTAAGTGGCATAATTAGGATTAAAATGTAAATTTCTCTACTTTAAAAGTTCATGTTCTTAATACAAAATATAAATTAAAATAAGCTTCCTACTCCACCAATCACCCCACAAAGCATTCTGGAATGGTAGAATAAGTTGCTAGCAGTATAAGCCAAGTATCACAACCAAATTGTGCAAAGTTCAACTGTAGAAATTCAAACAAAAACTAACTAGTTTCTACTCTGTTGGCAAAAGTTAGAAAAAAGAAAAGAGAAAAAGACAAAGAGAAGATAGAATGGGATGGCATTTCCTACATATGAACAGAGAAAAAAGAAGTCACAGTTACAAATATTCTATCATTTTTAAACATGTGACAAGGGTAAAAATGATGATTTGATTGCCAAGATGCTTTAAAAAATAAACTTTAAAAAAAGAAATAAAAATAACCTTTATAAAGGAATTCAACAGGGATATTTTAGACAATTACAAAGTTTTTTATTGAGAGTCCAATTTCTCAGCTCCTATTAATTCAAATGCAAAGGTGTAGAATCTTTGCTGTACCTACACTTGCAGTAGAATTGGACAAGAGAAAGACTTGTTTCATCTGATGGGCTAGAAGTTTAAGATGACTGGCACAATTAATGATGTATGGCTCTCATAACCAAATAACTATGCCAATCTTTGGAACCAGTTTCAATTGAAGCTCACAAACTGATTTTCTACATGTGACCGCCCCCCCCCCCCAAGTCTTCCCGTGAATGAGACTTCCAGTCTCAGGTCACATAAGAACTGCTTTCCTAACAGACTGAAAGATCATTAAATATCTGGCTGTTCTCCCGAGCACAGTACAAACAATTAGAAAAAAAATGTGAAAATTAGAAAAAATTTTAGAAAAATATTTAAATCAGCATATATGTATTTTAAAATTAGAATTTTTTTTAGCATTTTGAGTTAAGTCCAATAACACTGGATATGTATTGTTAGCCAGGATTTTTAAACCTGTAATATATCTTAAAGAAAAATTAGTCTATTGATTTCTGTTTTCTTGATGTTTAACCTGTTAAACTATTATTTAATACAAATTACCTGACATCTTAAAAGATCATTTCTTAATACTTTGACATGAGAAGCAGCTTAGGCCCCAAAGCAAAGAAAATTAATCCTATCGACGATGGCCTATTCCTGTCAGATACACTATTTTGGTTTTTAAGAATTTTTAAACTATGCGCTGTTATTTTTTTTTATGCGCTGTTATTTTAAGCAAAGAACATTTTCCCTCTATTACCCTTCTCTATGGAACTATGCAAGATGTAACTTGAACCTGGGGAAGCTAACTAGGCTATTTAGTTTGAGAAATGGACTAGGGTTAATTATTTGAGGGCTATGATGGGGGGTTGTTTGAATAGAAACAAATATTTTAAAAAGCTTACCTTAGCAAAGTTTAATAATTAGGTTAAATCATATGAGTTTTAAAGCTCAGAAATGGATGGAGACCAATGATTTCATATACTTCAGTGTAAGACATTGAGATATGAAGTGTTAAAGATATATTGATTACTGCCTCAAGACAAACTACAAATTGGTTTTTGAATGAAAAATTAAATTACCTATTAGAAGAACAATGTTAAATGGAAGTAACTATGCTAAGTGTTGTCCGAGTGGCTCTCTGGACCAGCCACATCAGAATCACCTGGAAACTCATCAGAAATGCGTGCTGTAGTCCTGCCTCAAACCCTCTAAATGGGATCCTGTGAGGCAGAACTCAGACATCTGTGCTTTATTTACTAAGCTGTGGGGTGAGTTTTATGTATGCTAATATTTAAGAACCAATGGACTATGAGTTTACCAGCATAAATTAAATAGGTACTCCTAATCTTTAAGAATTGAACTGAATGTGCATTTAGTAAAGATCTATACCAACTGATACAGAAAAGACAGCCTCATCATTGTTCTGCTTTACAAATTTGTACATTAAAGTTATTATATGTTCGTAGTAATACATTTTCTTTCATCCTTTCATTCTCCTATTTGGAAAATCTTTAATGGTAGCAGGGAATCGTACTTATTATCTAGGAGGAAGGTGAGATGTAAAAGAAAGGAATAAAACCATTTGGTGTATATATAATCCCAAAAGTAAGGAGATAAATGAAATAAAGACGTAAACTTGTCACAAGATGTTTAGATAATTGGAACCATAAAAAGTGGTAAAGAGAAATGAACTAAGGAATAGAAATGTGAGTGTGGTACAGTGTTTTGAGGAGTTCAGGGGAGTAGGACAAATGTGGGGACATCAGTCTCCTTAGTAGGAACGAGGCTGGTGCTGAAAGCATGAAGCAAGGACTAGAGCACGCTGAGGCCAGGTATGTCACTTTTTTAGTGTATGTTTAGAGGACAGCAGTGCTTTTTGTATTTTGAAACTAGCGTGTTTATTTTCCAAGTGAGAAGCAAGAAACTAATGAATAGAAAAGACTATAAGAATGATGGCTGGATTCATATTTGAAAAAGTAGGTTTCAACAAAATAATGGAATGTTAATATTTTTAGCTGCTAGTACTCTAAGATGAACTCATTCACCTATTTGTAATGGTCTACTAGAAAGTGTAGATTTTATGTTTTTGAAATTATTATCATCAAATAATTTTGACCATTTCAATTCACAAGAAATATTAGGTGTGACAAAGCTGTGTGACAGAAACCCACAGCAAGTGTTGGGCCCAGTGGAGGAGTTCCAAGCCCAGTCCATTTATGTTTGGGGAGAGGACCAGGGTGACCATTTTCAACCTTGACAGTAAAATATGATGGCATCTTCTAGCCAATAAAGTAAGATAAAGAAAACAAATAAGTACTAGAAAGGTAGAGAAAAAAATCATCTTATTTATACATAGCAGAAAATTCAAAACAACCAATACATTATTAACAGAATGAAAGGACAAAAAGAAGACTTCAATAAATGGAAATATTTAATATTATGTATGTATATATTTCAAAGTTTACAACTTCATCTATAAATTATATGTAATCCAGTCAAAATCTCAAGAAGATTTTTGAGTAACTTCAGAAATTGTTTCTAAAATGTATGTAGAAACATAAAGGTATGTGAATAGTTAAGGTAATTTTTAAAAAGGAGCCAGGAAAGAACTTGTAGAAACAGAACTTAAACCATATTGAAAAGAAAGAAAACACAATAAAAGACACCACTCCAACTGGATTAAAGGCCTAAATTTGAAAGATAAAAACTTTAGGCTTTTATGGAAGAAAACACAGAAATTTAACTCTGTGATCTCATTTAGGGGAAACCCCAATAATATCCCAGAACATAAATGAGAAGAGCAAAAGTTAATATAGTTTGCAATATCCAAATATATGTACTTTGTTTAACAAAGGACTCTCTATAGGCAGGTACAGTTTGAAAGAAGATATTTACAGTGTGAAAAACAACAAGTGATAATTATATTATGTACATATACACAGTTTATATATTGATTTTTCTATAAATAAGCAAGAAACTCTGTAAACCCAATAACAATGGATAAAAAATATATGAATACATTCACAAAAAGGGTGGGGACCAAATAGTTAATAAATTGCAGATATTTGCTGATTTAAATAATCACAAGGTATTAGAAAGCCTCATCATATCAAGTGCTCATAATAGCAACTTCTGGTAAAGGTGTGATGATGCAGTCACTTTGAACAGTAATTGGCCAGTATTTAGTAAAATTAAATATTCACTTAACTGTGATCCAACAATCACATGCCTGGTGTACACTCCAGAGAAACTCTCCCTACACTGATAGGAAGCTTTCTTTATTACAATGTTAGTTATGTTGGTGAAAGAGTAGGAGGCAACTACATGTATTTATTAACAGAGGAATATGCAAGTATCATGTATGAATGCAAACCATGGGACCTGGATTTACCAAAACTGCTGGGGTCCTGCAGGAGGCCTCCAATAAAGAATGATCTTCTTTTTTAGAGTGTAATCCCAGCAGTGGAATTCACAATAGCCAAGTGCTGGAAGCAACCTAAGCGCCCATCAGTAAATGAGTAGATAAAAAAACTGTGGTACATTTACACAATGGAATACTATGCAGCAGAAAGAAAGAAGGAGCCCCTACCCTTCGTGACAGCATAGATGGAACTGGAGAGCATTATGCTAAGTGAAATAAGCCAGGCGGTGAAAGACAAATACCATGTGATCTCACCTATAAGTGGAGCCTAATCAACAAAACAAACAAGTGAGCAGAATAGAACCAGAGACATGGAAATAAAGAACAAACTGACAGTGAACAGAGGGGAGAGAAGAGAGGGATAACGGCAGAAAGAAGGGGAAGGGTCAAGGCAAGGAACAAGTATAAAGGACCCAGGGACAAAGCCAAAGAGGGGCAGTGGGGGTAGGTGGGGCAGAGGAAAGTGGTGGCAGGAAAATGGAAGCAACTGTACTTGAACAGCAATAAAAAAGAAATAAAAACAAATAACAATAAAATTTAAAAGAATAAAATTATATGCAAATTAAAAAAAAAAGAATGATCCTCTTTCTTACTTGGATTCTGCAAAAGTTGAGAAGTGAAAGCAAGAACAGATGGAGGTCTAAATATTACTTTTGTTACTGATAGCACATCACTGGAAGATGTAGTTTAGAGTAGTCAATCTCTACTTCTAAGGAGAAAATAAAGTGGACTCCATGTAAGTAGCCAAGACCCATGAGGAGGCAAGTGGAACAGAGCAGAACATGCTAGCCATTCTCAAATTTACCAATCAAGAAGTCACTTCACCTCCCAAAGGCAGAGTGTAAACAGGGTAGAATTAGTGACAGCTTTTGTGAGGAAAATTAGCAATAGAGGTAGATATTAAAGCAAATACTGGTGAAAAAATTGGGAATGATATAATTTATAGTTTAATGTAATATATATGTATGAAAATCTTTTTTAAACTACACAAGTACAAAACAAACAGCATATGCTTTTACTTGCATTCATATATATGACCAAAATATCCAACAACAAAATATAAAAAAAACAGTTATTGAATGAATGCAGCGTCCTTAAACTTGACAATGGACAAGGTGTGCCCATCTCTAGAGCTTGGAATGACAGCTTTCATTCGTACATAACTTTTGCATCTAAGGAGGGTTCATTATTACTCTGGTGAGATGATGTTTGTAAGAGAGAAGGGAAAGCAAACAAGAAACAGTTTCATTGTTCTAGGCGTCCTTTTCACTTCAGGAGTATCTTCTGCTGTTACATCACTCACTGGTGACGGAGACATGTTAACTCAGTTCCTCTTGTTCCTTTTCCAGAATCTAAAAGGATAAACAGAACCAGTTTTGCTATTTTTGTTACATAAATATCTTATGAGAATTCTGCTAACAAACTACCCCCGCATGGAGCCAAGCTGGGGGTCAGGCCAGGGAGGAGAGGAGGAAGGGGATTGCCAAGGCTGGGGGGGGGGGCACCTCCATGTGTCAGGGCTTCCAGAGCCTGGACGCCATCTTGAGGCAACTCATGTTTGGGCTGCGTGTTCAACACAGGGCTGCTAAGCGGCATGACTAGGGGATTTGGAAAGTACCACCGAGCTCCCCAGTCGACAGATGGTATTTCTTCTGCGTTTGTGTGGAGGGGGTGGGGAGTGGTGGGAACAATAAGCAGCAGTAGCCACTTGACAGGCTCCCTGCTGCCAAGAATTTGCATGACGAGTGCTTGCTGCCATCTGGAGAACTTCAGCTCATTGAGGAAGCGTCAGCATCTATGCTTCACCAGTCTCTGCCCCCAGTCAGTGCTGAGAATCTGCCTTCCCCCTGGGGAAGCCGAGAGCAAAAGGCAAATCAATCAGATGAACCCTGCTTGGGGGAGGCAGGCTGCACCGCCCCGGGGGGGAAAGTCAGGGAGAGTGGGACCTGCTGGTCTAATCCAGAGGAGGTGTGGACAGGTCTGGCACTTCAGAGTGGATTAGGTCAGTGGAGTCCATCACCTTTGGAACATGAGTTTGTTTATATGCCGGCAGTTGGTGGAAGAAATGTGGAATGGGGAAGGAGAAAACTCAAACAAGTACCCCCTTTCCCATGACCTCCCCTGTAGAGTTCAGTGAGGCCAAAGGCTGACCATACACCCCAGGGATCCATTCACCGGCCACAGTCCTGCGTATCATAAACATATGTGTGGGCCATTTAATTAAACACATCACAGGTTTCCAGCTGCTGAGATTTGAGTGTTTAAAGCAAGATGTGTTTTCAAAGTGTGAAAAAAGGTTTACTTAAATCTTGGTTTTACATTTTAGATGTTTTCCTCCCTGTCTTGTTAACTATCTGAGAAACTTTATGATATGGTATTTTTTTCTTAAAAATTGTGAAAAACTTTTTTTCTCAAAAATTTTTCTCTAAGATACTTTTTTCTCTAAAATGTTTCTAATTGATATTTAACCTCTACTAGTTAAATGAAACAATATTTTACTGGGAGATTATATCCTATAGCTAAAGAATGAAGTTATTAGCATCAGTTAATATACTGATTTCACATATTTAATAGCAGAGCCACAGGTTTATATACACCCTAACTTCCCAGGACTTCTAGCATCAGACAGCATCAAGGGAATTCTCCATAGTAAAAAAAGACTTGGACCCATGTACATTAATATAAGCAAAGAAGCGAGAGTCATACCACACTGAGCGCTGATGCTCCGTGAGGTCTGCAAGGGTGGGAAACTGCATTATGTCTGTCCTCATTCTCCTATCACCTAGCATGATTCCTGCCGTGAAGGAACATTGGTGTCTGTTTCAGCTCTGGGAGTTACAAAGAACAGAATTTAATGGCAAACTTTAACCCAAAGGGGGATTTATTGAAAAGGTGCTGAGTTACCATATGGACTCTAAGTGATGAACAACCAAGACTAGAAACAAAGGGTGCAATTGCAAGAATATGTGGTCCCAGACTCTGGAGCTTGGCAGACTTCTAGTCTCTGTACCTAAATGTCAAATTCTCTCCCGGTAGATTTTGCTGGGCTCAGCTTGGATCAGTGTTGGGTGGCTACTCTGAACCACCAGAGAGGGGGAGGAGGGGGCGAGTGTGAGTAGTACGGCCGTGACTGTGGGAGCCTACCTCCAGGTACCACAGACGGTTTCCGGACAAGAGGAGAGATGTCTACATCTAATGCGCCAACAGGAATGTGCTGCCGTTGTGGGAGTCACGTAGCATTAGCGGGGATGAGGCATTCTGGTTGACTGAATATTTCAGAGAATTGCAGCTTAAGGCTCTGTTTGCCAAACATTAAAATTTAAATTGTTTAAAACTTTTCAGTGTATTTCCCTGCATTATTAGGTATAACGATTCAAGTCAATGTTTCAATGATTCAGAAGACTAATTGGGCACATTAATTAGTATACGGTATTGTAATGTAATTCTGTCAAGAGCCACTGAGAGTTATGAGAGCGAGGCACCCGGGAGGCACTCAGTCCACTATGGGAGTGAGTTAGGATTATTTCTCTGTGCGTCCCATCCCAGGTGCCTCACTCGCCTCTCCCGACTGTGGGCCCTGAGGAGAGGGCTAATCATCTTTATGCAAACATGGTCCCATATTATCCACCTGGGTAGTTACGTCACCTGTCTCTTCTCAAGAAAAGCATGTTTTTTGTCCCAGTTACAATCATTGTCACTTCCTTGCTCATTCAGACTTTTTTGTTTGCCACAGCACTGTGGTGTCCCAATGGCCCTTTCCCCACCCCACCACCAAACGAGCATATTCCTGGTGTTAATATGCCATCCTATGGTTTCATTGCTATATGACTGCAAATGTCAATGTGGTATTCCTATGTGCAATAGTATCCTAAACAATTCGAGACTCTGAGAAAAAGGTCATTTTGAAACAGATACAAAATGAGTAATCGTTATGTAAAAACATATTGGGATAAACATGCTCCTGTCAGAGCATGGGTCCTGATTTTTAAATTTGAAAATAGGGCAGTTATGACCATAGTCTAGGAGAACTAATGTTTAAAGGGGAAATCAGACAACTACACCGGTAAAATGATATACTACATTTTAAATAAAGCTCTGAGATAACACGGATCTTGTGTGAATCCCTGAAGGTGATTATAGTTCCGACCTGTGGAAAGACTGCGTCCTCTGTGTGATAGAGCCCAAACTTATTTCTAGGCTCCATGGGGCCACTGAGGGCCTAACTGTGAGAATAAGAGGTGATTCCCGGACAGGGTGTTGTGATGCTGATGCAGTAGCAGAAGATCCTCAAACTGGAGGGGAGGCTGGGTCTCCTGTTATTTTCCTGGCTCTACGCTAACTTGCTAGATTACCTTGGACAAGTCACTTGTTCTCCCAGATATAGAATTTTCAGATCTATAATTGGACTAAACAATACTGTGCCTCCTCCTATCAAAATAAATTGACTAGTTTACTAGACAACTTGGAAAAAAAAGTCTACTGTTTCAAGAAATGCCTGAGGTGATCTCCACACGTTGGAGAAACCATTAGTTGTGTTTCCTTTGTGGTGCTCACTTGGTATTCATCCTAGGGACAGAATTTGTACCTGTGCGACCTATGATTGTGACTTTGAGTCATCCCAGTGACATGGCAACTGTAGGTTTTGCTGCAGTCACAAAATGTTTGTTCAGCTTTTTGTGAAAATTAAATTTAAAAAAATTAGCCAATGGTTTCTTTGCCTCCAAAACACTGGGCAATGAGCTAGGTGTCCGAGGGTAGAATTCAATTGTCCATGTATTTTGATACTATGGAGAACAAGTCCTGGCATAATAAATAAAGTAATGTAAGCATCCAGTTTGGTTAAATATGCTTGCTTTTTTATCTTCCACTCTATCAATATTGTTCTTTGAGGGGATATGTTATTGGTTCAATTATGCCACACTCCCCCTGTTACCCAAAGATATATAGAAGCTTATTTGGAGACAGGGTTTTTACAAAGGTAAATTAAAATGAGGGATTTAGGGGCCCCGGCTGGTGTAGCTCAGTGGATTGAGCGCGGGCCTGGGAACCAAGCAACCACAGTTCGATTCCCAGTCAGGGCACATGCCTGGGTTGCAGGCCAGTTCCCATCAGGGGACTCACAAGGGGCAACCATACATTGATAGTTCTCTCCTTCTCTCTTTTAAATAAATAAAATCTTTAAAAAAATAAATAAAATGAGGGCTTTAGGGTAGACCCTAACCCAATATAATTGATATCCTGATAAAAAGGGAAGATTGGAACAAAGACAGGCACACAAGGACAACACCATGTGAAGATGAAGATACAGGTTTAGGTTGGGGTGATGCTTCTCCAAGCCAAGGACTGCCAACCATGGCCAGTGAACTACCAGACTAGGTAAAAGGCAAGAAACAAGTTCTTTCTCTCGGCCCTTGGAAGGAACCTACTCTGTCACTACCTTGACCTTGGTGACATCTAGCCTTCAGGACTGTGAGACAATAAACTACTGTCACTGTAGCCACCGGTTTGTGGTGTTCATTACAGTGCTCCCAGCAAACCAAGGTGAGCACACACAGGGACAGTCTAGATAAAAGTCTCCTGTTAATGGCAAACTCTGGTTTTGAACATACACATTCCAAAGTTACACATTGGTTTACATATCAGAGTGAAACAAAAAATATTTCTTTAAAGGGGGTTACATTAATTTGTACTTCATATGTGTGCTTAGCAGTGGCTTGGAAACATAATTGCTTTCTGAACTTCATTTTATTAGTTGATTGGTTATTACTGAAATAATTTTCAGAATCATATGGCTATTCAAAAGAACACAGATAATTAGGAATTTAGTCTAGAGCATTTATGAACCAATACTAGGTAAAGTTCTTTTGTAACAAGAAATAGTCCTCCTATTGCATGAAAAAAAAAAATGGGGTCAATGTTATTGGTGAGTTTATAGGATATAAGAGCATTCATATCTTTCTCCAGGAAATATTACTAGAAAAACCTTAGTTTCTTAGCGATAGGCTAACCTTTAAAAAATGTTACTTTTGTCTTTTTAATCTTATTAAAAAAATTTCATAATATTCCTGGTTTCCTCTTTCAGCATTTCAGAATCCCCTAAAGGAAGACAATTGTTCCTAATACGTAAGTTAAATCCCCCTTTAGGAGTTATGCTTGGTCTTTTTTACATTCATTAGGAAATAATAACTGATTACTGTAACTACCACATACTATATACCTTCACAGGGAGGCAATGAGTATGGAAACCAAAGATATAATATTTTTAGCCACTTCTTTGCCAGTTTTAAAGTTAACATTATCTACTTACAGAAATGTGGTTTTCCATTCTGGATCACTAGGTTGCAATTCACCCTCCCCACCCTCGGCCCCCACACCCCCACTCCCATCCCAACATTGATATACAGGGAGCCGAAGTAGGGCAATTTAAAGACATCTTTTGAGCCAAGGAAGCTAGTAAAAATGAGAAATGGACGCAGTGTTTAAGATTACATTGTGTTTGGATTCTGTTAATTACTTCTACCAGTTCACAAGCTGTTGCAAAGATCCCCTGGAGATTATTTCCAATCTATTTATAGAATCTTCAGAGGCGAAGCTATGAGAATGTCTTTTTATGATAGTCTCTTTAGACTTTCATTTTCAATAGCTCCCAATTAGTTGCCTGGAATGAGGATGTGTATTAGGCTAAATATGCAGGGGTCATAATTCTCTGACCCACTTCCTTCTTCATGTCCAAATACATTTGGAAAGAATTCTTCCCCAGATTCTGTTTGTCTGTTTTATTAACTTACAATGACATCTTTTCAACTGTCCTGGCTTTAAAAGTGTCCTGTAGCTTTAAAGTGGCAATTTCATATTTGAAGGGATCCATTATCCTGCCTACAAGAATGTGGGTGTATTGGAAAAGCTACTCCACAACAGATAGTAACTTGCGGAGAAAGCTTAGCACAGAGATGAGCAGAATCAAGATGAGAGAAAATTAATGCTGAGAGGGGAGACAGATTGTAAAGAGAAGCTGGGTGCAGCCAAATTGTAGAATAGGCTCATTCAGACAGTTTTCTCTTTCTTCAGATTACAATGGAAGCTGTTGTCTTTTTTATTAGAACATCATAATTGGTAATTTCATTTATGTACAGTTTCTAAGTAAGAAAGAAGTATTTGGTTTTAGTCATCAGTTTGCACAGAGTAGAATTTTATACCTTCCTTTTTGGCACCATATGTCCGTTTGAGAACTCCAGTGCTCCCTTAATTCCCTGAAATGGGCATTGTGCATGCCAAGGGGCAGCATGTGACATTCTCCCATCTGGCATGCAAGTTGCCACTTGGCTGCCACCTGTGCTGCTACCCAGGACCCTTGCCACTCCACCCCCATGCGAAGTCCCCACAGCCCTGTACTGGCTGCTGTCTCTTCTCCCGTGGCAGATGTTGGGGTGGAAAATGCTTTGAGGGCCAAGCATGTGCTATTATTGTACCAGCTGGCCAAGGTTGAAATCCTCCTCTACTGGTAAAATATAAGAGTATCGACTATGTTTGCCTCTAAGTAGATGATCACTTTCCCCCTTTCCCCCTGAAGTCCAAGTCTTTCTATGTCAGTCCGCCCGGTTTAATTGGACTCCTTGCTGTAACATGGGGTGTATCTGATTGGACTGACATTGCCTGTGGCGGGTGCCAGCCAAGTCCTCAGGAAGAGATCTTCCCTGAACCCTCCCTTGCATGAGGAGGGGGATTGAGGCTGTCTTTGATCAGCTGAGCTTAGGTCTCTTTCTGAAGTGCTCCTGGTCCTTGGCCATGCAAATCCCAGACCATTAACTGCCTGCACTCTGAATATGATTACTGAACTAGTGGGCGCTGGCCACAGAGGCCAAGAGGTGTGAATGGATTTTATACCTTTGATGATAGAAGCAGCTCTAGGATCATAAGCTCATTATTTCTAGAGCTGAAAATAATCTTAAAACCATTCATTTAACCTATTTTATAAGTGACAGTAACAAGCGCATTCTGTAATGTAGTTGTGCATTGTTTATGCATTGCTGCTATTCGTAGTAATTGATGTTCTATAAAACCATGTCCTGAAATTTATTGTTATAAGTATTTGAGATTTATACTCATTGTTTATGCACGTATCCTTTGAACCTGGGAAAACATAGGAACAAAGCATTTCATTTGAATGAGACCATACAAGTGTTAAGATTCCCTCCTGGGCATGGGTTTAGGACAATTTACTGGCCAAGGAAATGTTTTTCTTTCACTACTTGAAAGCCAGTGGGGCTATCCATAGAAAAAAACATCATTCAAATCCATAACTATTCACTCATTCAGCATGCACTTGCTGAATATTTGTTGGAAAGTGCCAGGCACTATTTATTGAAATATTTATTGGAAACGAAGTGCCAGGGATACTATGAAGAATAAAATGAGATTCCAGATGCTGAAAGTGAGTGGCTTATATTTTTATTTCATGGGCTAGTGAATATGGTCTTAAGAGCATAAAATTAGTTTTTGTTTTTTTGATTTTTTGTTTGCTTTAAAAAAAAAATCTTACCGTCATTGCAAAGTGTTTGTTAGGTACCTAAGTGCATTTGACAGTGAGTGAAAGAAAAGTCAGTTAAATTCAAACTGGCTTAAAAAATAAAGAGAATTTATTGGCTCAGTAAGTTTAAAGTCCAGCTGGAAGGTGGGCACCCAGCACGGTTCAATCAGGACTCCAGGTCAGTAGCCCCACGACTGTTCCAGCTCTGTTCAACTCCACGCATCACGTTAGCCCCTGGCAGGCTTCTGCCACGGTTGCGAGATGAATACCAGAAGCAAAATGGCTTTGGTGTTTTCTCACATACAAGAGAGAAAAATTCCTATCTTAGGATTCCAAGAAAGATCTTGAGATTATCCTTGCTCAATTTGATTAGGCCATGTGTGTCTACCAGGACCAATTATTGTGACCAGGGGAATAAAATGTATTCTATGATTTAAACCAACCCAGGGCCTAAAACTGAAGATAGGGTTGGGATCTGTTTCCCTGAAAGTAATTTATTTGGAGGGAGGCTAGCAGATACTTGAACCAAGTTGGAATGCTAGTAAAAAGTGGATGGATAATGAAATGGGTACCAGGTATAACATCATCAAATATTTACAAGATAAATTTTGGGTACTGTGTTGGAGTCCATGTTCTTGTTAGTTACCACTCCTGCACACTTATTTAATGTGCTCAAAATGAAGTTACATTAGCAATGTTTAAATCGATAAAGAAAAGAAAGTAAGCATTAAATATTCAACTTAGTAAGAAAAACTACAATGAAATAATCCAAAGACAAGTACACTAGAGGAAGTAATAAAAATAAAAGCAGAAAATAACTAGTAAGAAAAAAGAATGGTTTTTCTCCCTTTTGTGGCCATGGCAGACTATTTACTCTTAAACCAGCTCTTCTTGCTGAGGAAACCCAAATAAACTGAATCATACCTATAAAACCTGAAGCCACTGTGGAGCAACCAAAGTAACAAAGACCTGATGGGCCAAGATCCTAGAGAGAAGAGCACAGAGAAGTGGCCTCCATTTTTGACACCATTTTTATCTCAGGCTTTGCTAATTTGAAGCATGGGTGAAGGCTGAGATGCTTGAAGTTCTGCAGAAAGTGATATTTGAGAAGCCATGAAGCTGAGCAGAGTTTGGGGTGGTCTTACAGGGCTAAAGTGACCCAAACTAGAGATGAGGCCCCACTAAAGAGGGGTTGCGTGGTAAACACCCAAGACTTTTGACTGGGACTTCCAAAGGTTTGCATACTAGGTGTGTGGGCTAGCTGGCCATCTCTTACAAGGAAACAAACAAACAAACAAAAAACCAGATACTGGAATTATTGGGCATGGATAGTAAAATATTTGTGACTCATTTATGTATACATATTTAGCATGAAAATAAGATGACATTTCAATTCAGGAGGCAATATGGAGCAGTCAGAAATGGTGCTGGAAAAGGCTTGAATGTGGAATATAATAAAGTAGATTCCCACCTTCAGTGAAGCTGTAAAGTCCACTGCAGTCAGATCGCTCAGATGTGAGCAGAGGAACAACTACTGCTTCTCCCCCACGAAAGAGGGCACGAAGAAACTGAGTAAAAATAGATGTGAATAGCATAGAATCATCTTTAAAAATAAGAAACATAGAAAAATCTTAAAGACAGCATTGAAGGTTTAGTTACATAAAATTAAATTTATATATAGATCAATAACAAATAAACATCATAAATCCAATGCAAAGGCATATGACCAAGTTGGGTGTCATCATTCAAATGAACTCTAGTAGTTCTTATATTCTGAATTTGTTAATAGCATTTCTAATTCTATGAGAAAACTGTGCTTATTCCAATAAAATATAGGCAGAGAATATAAACTGGAATTTCATAAAAGAGCAGCAAATGACCATGTGCTTAATGGAAACATGTTCAACATTGCTAGCAATCAGAGGCGTGAGAAATACTGTAAAGCATTAGTGAAATCATGGGCCTACACGTGTTTCATTAGGCATGACTTGCACTGTTGTACCGAAGACCTTGACACCACTAAGCCACCTTTACTGTACTTAATGTGAACATTTACCCACTAAAAGAATATTTTAAAATGTGGCAGATTGATGCTGTTTGTCTTTCAACATTTCAGTTTCAGCAGTGTTTCTTTGACTTTTGTCAGTATGGCAGTGTTTATTGAATTATTTAAATATTTTATCACATTTTGCTTTGTGTTAAAAAGTTAATGGAAATGAAAAAAATCATATTAATCATATTATTCATGTAAAAGGTATAGTTCAAAATTGAGACAATGGAAACAAAGATGGGGATCCTATGACATTTTGAAAGCCTTCAATATTTAGTCTCTATTAGTTGCTTATTTAAGTTAAGCTACGCTGTCCAATTCAGTGTATACTTGTGAAGGACATTATAAAGAAAAGATGTACCATTGAGAGGAGCATCCGATAAAGCAAAGGGTAAATAGGAATTTTATATTTTTGCCTTCTTTCAAACCTGAAATGATGACTGCTTATTATTTAAGTTTTGCACATTTGAATATCATGTTGGTTGGCAGAAATGTGTGTGTGAAAGTAATGCAGAAGATACATTCCAATTCATCAAATTACAGACATGAAATAATTTACTCTTCATTTTACGAGAGTTTTTGGCAACAAACCCTTTAACAGATTGTTATTGGTGGTATAAAATTGGTAAAGTCTCCTTGGGGGCAACATTGCTGGATATTTCAGAACTTCTAGAAACATTTCTTCCCTCTGCTCTATTTCCATTTCTAGATATTAATGTCCAAAAAATAACTATGGTGTATAAAATGGTTTATTTATCAGGATATCCTTTTCATTGTGGCATTATTGTGGTAGTGAAAAATTGGAAATCACCTAAATGTCATCAGCAAGAGATTGGCTAAGTAAATTATGATATAGCCATGACTGGATAAAATACCTGGAAATAGCATTTTAATGACATGAAGATATTAGTTATGTGTTAATAAAAATCAGCTCACAACTTTGTAAACATCAGAAATGTGTGTTATACATGTAAAGACAGAAAGAATATAAAACAAAATTGTAACAGGAATTATTTGTCTGAGTAGTGTAGTTGGAGGTGATTTTCATTTTTTCCTTTGTGGTTTTCTGTAATTCCACATTTCCAAAATTTCCACAATAAACATGTCCTGTTTTTGTAATCAGAGAATATTATTTAAAAAATTGTGCTTCAGGTAAGTAAGGCAAAACAGCTGAGGTTATTTCTTTTTGGAAGAGCTGGAAACGTTAATAGCTTCCAATGTTACAGCCATGGTTGGAGAAGGTATATTATTTACTTCTCCCTCTTTAATTACATACTGCTTACATATAGTTTTTCTTCTTAATACCTAACATTTAAAGGTTATTATTACTATTGCCCAGAACATTACTTCCTGAGAAATATTTACAGTGGAATGACCCATTGAGAAGATGTCTGTCATAAAAGACAGTTTTTTGGAGATTTCTTTTCAAAGGCAAGTTCAGATGTAGCCACATTTCTTAAAATCACAAGCCAGAATCAATGAAAAATCTGTCACTCACACTATTTTCCTCTGATCGCACATAATAAGATACTGTGAGATTAACAGAGAAGATAAACTGGAAAGTAGGATAAAGTGACATGTAAATGATTTAATAAGAAGAGGTCTACTTGGGTAATGGTTGCAAATTCAGGAGTTCTGTGAAAATACATTCAATAAGCAAATCTCTACAGAAATTTTAATGTCTGGTGAGATGAGCAACAGCATTACATGCACGAAAAAAGAACAGGATGGAATAAAAAGAAGCAATTGGAGACTAGAAATTAACTCTTAGATATTGAAAATGCGACAGTGAAAAAATTAATGGGAGGTTTAGAATGTAACTGTGGTAATTTCCCAGAAAGCAGAATTAAAGACAAAAAGATATATGGCAGGTTGAAGTGATGTGATTAATCAAGGATAGCTCATATCCTGAGGCCCAGAACATAAGAAAAAACAGAAAAGTCATTTAAGCATTTTCAAAGCAATAGTGTGGTATTTCCATAATGGAAGAACCCGAGTCTCCAGGTGGGAAGGGCTTGCAGCCCAGACTAAAGCACAGACACACACATACAGGCCTGCACTAAACTGTTGCAAAATTGTCTCCCCAAGGATAATTAGACAAAATTAAAAAAAAAAAAAACAGCGAGATGGAGAGAGAAAGAAAACAAAGACAAAATGGGTAATTAGTAATACAAATGGAAGGATAATTTAATAACAACTAGATGCAGAAGACATTGATTGGAAAATGCTTTTAAAATTCTGAGGATTTTTAATTAGGAACTTCCTGCATCATCAAATTATTAATCAAGTGAAGGTAATGGTAGCTGCTACTGAAAAAAAGCCCCTAATTTCAATGAGTGAAGACAATAGAAATTTTTTCCACTCATATAACAGTCTAACTATTATGTTGGAGGGTTGGTGATGGCCCTGAGCCACTTAGCCATTCAAGAACACTGGCCGATGGAAAGTCCACCAAACACAGAAGGTGCCTTCCAAGGCAAGCTTTAGTGTTGACTTCCAGTCAGCAGAAGGAAAAAAAGATGGAGAAGCCCAACCTGCTTCTTATAATCCCCACCTGGAACTGTCAGATCACTTCTGCTCATTTTTCTGTTGTGAAGAAGTAGCCATGTAACCTTATCTGGATATAAGGGACCTGAGTCTTAAAGTCCTTGGCTGGGTAGGTACAGGCAGTGACAGCCCCAAATTATGGAAAGGGGGACACAAATTTTAGTGGACAATTAGCCGGTATTAAAACTTTGCCTCCCATTCGCTCTTTTGGGGAAGTCACTGAGCGATGTCTGCCATCAAAACAAGAAAAGGCCAAGAAAGATGAAGAGACAGGATGGTAAAAACAGGGGAGTCACAGGAGAGTTCAAGGATGGCAGCGATGCAGCTATGAGGTGAGCCTGGTAGAGTGGACAGTCCATACTGGAGAGAGGACGAGAGCGGGCTCTGAAAGAGGCATGTGAGAAGTTCCCAGGAAAAAATGGAACCATGAAACTGTCTGATGCACTTGGCCATGTGGAAAGTAGTACTGTGAAATATTTTATATATGTGGCGTGAGCAAGGAAGAAATATTCTTCTACTTTCCTAGGTTTTTTCACCTCTAATAATTAAATGTACATGAAACAAATTAACAACAGAAAGTAACCCAATATAATTACATACGTTTGTATGGGAAGCACACTTGGATGAGAGAGTCAGACGCCCTACATCTATGACAGCTCAGAGGCAGAAACGGAAAATGAGCCGTATGTGGCATCCTGGCCCAAGACTGGGATAAGGTACCCGGGCTTCAGAGGAGAGGAAGGTCATTTGCCAGGTAATCAGAAGGTCAGAAGTTCAGGTACTAGAAGTTTTCCTTGCCCTATAGATAGGTCATTAAAGTTGTTTTTGGTGATAACTCTTATTATGGACAAGGCCCCTAACATAAATTCTTTAAGGGAGAGGTAAAAGTTCCTCATGAGCCTATAGCTTCTGAATTTCTTTCAGCTCAAAATAATCCACATGCTCTAGTAGCATATTCTGGGGTGGGGGATTAGGTGAGGGAACTGTTATGAACTCCTTCAGTGTTATGTTTAAACCTCAGAGAAAAATTAGCCATAGGTATATAGAAGCCTAAACAAAGGAAAAATTGAGACAAATATTAACTTTAGGAAAAATACACAATAATGCAGAAATGGAAACATGCTTATGTTATACTACTCGGCTCAGAAGCAAAGAGTAACTACATAGTTAAAATAAAGTACCTCTCATCAGGAATTTAACCAAAAGTTGTACACATATACTAGGAACATGGGGTTGGGAAGTGATTGTTATTACATTGGGGAAAGGCATGATTAGTGTAAGAAAGAAATATCAGTGATAAATGAAAGTCCATGGGTGATGTATAACTACATTAATTAGAAACACAGAGGCAAAAGCCAGACAAAAATAGCTTAAAACTTTTCACATACATTTGCATTGGAGGTATAGCAGTGGATGCTGGTTTGCATTGTAAGTTTTATGAAACTATTTGACTTTTCAAAACCATGTATTTGAATTACTTAGATAAAATTAAACATCAATGACTTTTAAGAGACCATATGGCTAGTGAAGGGCAAACCTAAGGCTGAAAAAGAAAACTAAGATTATCCACTTGTATTTCTAGGCTTATCTCCAGAAAAGAAAATTCAGTCTGCCCCAGGTTCTTTTAACTTCAAAACCTTTGTGGTCTCTGCCTTGGACTGGGTCTGTGGTCTTCAAGTTCTGTAAATCAGTCACTCTACTGTGTCATCCCAAGATCGTTTGGTACATTGGTGATGTAAAAACAGCTTGACTCCAGTTGTTCTACTGAAAAGGTTTGCCTCCTCTGCTCCTCTTGGAAATGAGGATTTGACTCCTGGGTCTCCCAGAGCTGATTTGGAGTTAAACAATCTATCCAATCAATAAAATTTAGAGTAAAGTCTTTTTCTATCCCCCATGTTCCAAGAACTATTTTTTGCTGTATCAGGATATTGATACTGCACCAGTGGGCTCTTACCTCTTAGTGCAAGGCTTTGATTCTGGTAAATTCAAAGAGTCACAAGAAGAATAACTTCATATGATTACCAGCCATTGACACAGAAAATAGTAATAAAGATTCCAAGGGCACATGAGGAGTATGTGCATATGTGTGATTGGTTTGGAGGATAGAGTAGGAGAAAAAATTGAGGGGAGATACTGGGTAGAGGATTTGGGACACAAATATGTAAGCTGTGCGGCTTTCGATGTTTTGTCTCACAGCACAAAACTTGGAGTTGAGGCTCTTTGTAATTCTTTATACTTGTGATAATGAGAAAGTTAAAAGAAAAGCATGTCATTGTTTTTGACTTAGATTCTTATCCACAATGGAGAATGTGATAGCTCCCTTGCAAATCATTTGTTCTCAACCAAAGGGGCTCCCATTGTTAGTGGCTTCCAGAGCTGAAACTGGATACTCTGGGATTTTACCCAGGACCATTTGCTCTGCTGCTGCAAGGGAAGCCCAGGAATGGCTTTGGACCCCAAGGCGAATATTCTAGGGAAGACTGCTTTAGTGCGTTTTAGAAACCTCTTACTTACCACTTCTCCTTATTCTCTGCCCTTCCTGGTGGAATTCAGAACAGGTTAGAGATTTGCTCTATTTCATGACAGATAAATTTCTGAAAGTTGAAGTGCAGCTAAAGGCCAAAATGACTAGGGAAGTACTTGCCACAGCCAAATTCTCCCAACATCATCAACAAAGAAAAAAAAGGAAAAAGATGGCAAGACATTTAACAGTTGAATGGTCTAGGTTTGCTCTAGTCAGCTTCCGGTGGGAGTTTAATGATCTCAGATGGGGCTTCTCCTGACTATTCACAACTTAAAGCGACTCTATAATGATGTGACACTGTTTAATTCATGATCGTCTTGAAACTTTTCTTTATAATCTGCATTGCATCATCATTACAAATTTGATTAAGAGTTAATATTCCACCAAATTAAATTTTCTTTCAGCTTTTATTTGTATACTTATGGCAAGCAATAAAGTGGATACACTTAGTTGGGGAAAATTAAAATACTTGTATGATTATGTGTTTTGTTTTTCTCTTGGGTTACTGACATAATATTTCTCGTCTTCTAAGATTACATCAGCTAAGAAGAGCCAATAACCTGTTCCAGTCTCCATTCATTTTCCTAATAGCCACAGGCTACTCTACATCACCACTCAGATTTCTCCTCCTAGTACACATGGCATTTGCTACCTAATGATCTGTGACATTAGAGCTGAGCTAATAACCATGAGGTGAAAGGCATTTGTCAGAGTTACTGCAAAAGTATGTGCTCTTTGTTTTGAGCTCATTTTTCCTTAACTGTTAGAGTTTTCATGTCGGTTTCAAGTCCAAAAATGATGGTGAATATTGTTATACCAGTATATAAGTCTTAAGGTTACAAATAACTTTCTCCCAATTAATTTTAATATTTTATTAATACTATAATCAAGCTTTGTAACATACCCTATGCTTTCTATAAATATAGAAAAATGGTGGGGGTTGAGGTGGGGTGGAGGGGAGAGTAGAAGAACTAGTGCAAAGATATTTTAAATTGGTGGCGAGCAAAAGTTATTTTACTTTCTCCTTCTTTTGATGTTGCTTTCTTCCTGCCTTTTGTTCTCCATGCATGTGTGTGTCTGCACACAGTGGAGGGAATGTGTGTGTGCATCGCACACGTCCGTTCCTTCCATTGTGTCTTACACTATGTAAGTCTGAGAAAATACAGAGAAAAACAATGCCAGGAAACTATAGGGTCAAGAACAGGAACTACAAATGATCCCTTCTTTTCTTATCAGAACGTTGTCAACCATTTTTCTGCTATGGCAAGTTCATTTTGATTTTCCTAAGTGGAAAAGTGAATGGTTATCTATCATTCTTTTTTCATTTTGGACTTATAGTTCTTCCCTCCTTGACTTTATCTATTTCCAACTTTTCTTTAGAATGGACATTGCATATTTTCTTAGTCTATAAATACAGACAAAGCTTCTGCTCTTCCGATTTGCCCAGGGGCAATCTGGTATGAGTCTCAGAGAAGTGTTGTTATGTATTTGTATAAATAAGAGTGTCCTTGGGTGAGTCACCCTACCTCCCACAGACCCCTGTGCAAACACATGTAGTTTCAGAGTCCTGGTCAAAAAGAGAGGCCGAATCTGGCCCTACCTGAGCTTACTGTGAACCCTGCAAACAACGTTGGTGCCTGGGGTTACTTTAAATGTCAGCATTTCAGCATCTGACTATTCTTTTTCACTACTGTGAATAATTTAATGAGGGTAGCTTATAACAGACTAAGATATTAAAGAGTCTTTTGTCTTCATGAATGAGTTATTTAAAATATATTCCATACTTAAGGCAGGTAATTATTTTTTTCCTAAAGATAAGTTTCAAAGGGAGATTTTAATGTACATCTTAACTTTCTGAACCCTATAATGAATACCATTTTGGAAACAAAAACTTATTTCCAAAAAAAACTTCCATCAAAACAAAAAGTGTCATTTCTAAAATTCTTTTTTGATTTTTCCCTTTGTTAAAAGTTTCTTCCACAGAACCCTGGCTGGTATGGCTCAGTGGATTGAGCACCAGCCTGTGATTCAAAGGGTTGCTGGTTGGATTCCCAGTCAGGGCACATGCCTGGGTTGCAGGCCAGGTCCCCAAGAGGGGACATATGAGAAGCAACCACACATTGATGTTTTTCTTCCTCTCTCCCTCCCTTTTCTTTCTAAAAATAATTAAGTAAAATGTAGAAAAAATATAAAATAAACATATTTAAAAAGTTTCTTCTATAGAGTATTTATACCCTTAATGAATGAAAAATTAAATCCAAGTTTCAGTTGTAGGTTATCCCTAAAATATATATTTGGTTTAAGAGCCTATTATAACTTATTTCTAATAATAAAGAATTTTTTATTAAAAAATATGCATCATTGTGATTTGCATTGTGACTTGCATTTCATCAATACAAATTGAAACTTTAGTATGTCTTCCTCTATTAACTTAAAGATAACAATTAAAAAAATTTATGTTATGTGCAAGTCAGTGTATTACTTATTCCATCTTCAAAAGGCAAATGCCATTATCCCAGTATAGTGACATTATAAAGTAAACAAGGTTCTAGCTTTTAAAGGGCTTGATGGTCTAGTTTGGTACCACAAGAATCCAGAGAAATGAGCCAATTATATTTGGCCTTAAAATATTGAAAGAATTTAGGTAAAAAGAGGAAAGGTATTTATGGAAGCAGTAATAGAGTGAGAAAAAATATGGAAGCAAGAAATATGAAGAGAGCCGTTATGAACCGAATGTTTGGGTTCTCCCCAACTTCATATGCTGAATCTCTAACCCCCAGTAGGGTGATATTAGGAAGTGGGACCTTGGGAGGTGATTAGGTTTAGATGAGGTCAAGAGGGTAGAGCCCTGGGATGGCATTAGTGCCCTTGTAAGAGGAAGAGGTACCAGAGCTTCCTCTCTCTACCACTGAGGATACAGAAAAAATACAAACGTCTGCACACTAGAAAGAGGGCCCTCACCAAGAACTAAATGTTGGACTTCCAGTCTCAGAACTGTAAGAAATAAACGTCTATTGTTTAAACCACCTAGTCTATGGTATTTTATTATCATAGCACCCCAAGCTAACTGAGATAAAAGAAGCAAATTTGACTCAAGTATGTAGTTTGGAGTTTGCATTATTTATGTATTGCCGTGTAACCATAGTGGTTGCATACATGGAGTGGGTTAAAACAGCACACACTTGTCATCTCAGTTTCTGTGGATCTAGATTTGGGGCATAGTTTAGCTGGTACTTCTGCTTCAGTGTCTTAGGAGGCTGCAGTTGCTGTTGGCTAGGGCTGGGGGCCCATTGGAGGCTTGACTGTAATAGAATTCAATTCTAAGTTCAGGCGGTATTGGAGCTTTTTGTTCCTTATGGGCTGTCAGATTGAGTGCCTTGGTGCTCTGCTGGTTGTCAGTTAGCCCTCAGCTCCTTGCCATGGGGACCTTACAAACATGAGTGCTTGCTTCTTTAAAGCCAGGAATGAGGGGAGAGTTTCCTAGTATGAAGGACACAACAACTTTATACAATGTAATTGCTTATATGCAGTCATGCACATCCTGTCCCGTTACTACATTCCATCGGAAAGCCACCAGTCACGGGGCCACCTACCCACAAGGGTGTAAACACCAAGGGCAATGATGGAGGGGCCAAGTCGGGGTCTGTCCATCACAAGCATCAAGCAAAAAAGTGTCAGAAAAGAAATCAAAGTCATTTTTTAAAAAAGAAATGGGTAAATGTAAATGATTGATTATCTTTATTCTGAGTGAAAAGCTATCTAATTTCTTATTTCTTACTGATTTCTAACCTGAACTTTCCACAAAAGTGTATGTTAGCAATAGGACCCTGAATTTACAAACAAATACTGTCTACGTTAGACTGTGTGTGGTACAGTATGGGTGTTGAAGTGCGGTGAGGCGTTGGAGAGAATCTGGTGACTGGAGGGGAGAAGGACCATTTGGGGAAGGATTCACTGCACGTGCATCTGAGCAGAGTTTGATAAACATGAGGGCCATATTTGGGGAGGAAATAGAGAACAAAGTACAGAACTTATAGCAGGGAAGTAGGGCAGCCGAGAGTAAAAACCAAACAGCCTGACCCCAGAGTCTTTGCGTTTCACTGCCACCCCTAGGGCCTCTGAAGTACTGGGCTCCTGATGAAAGGGCAATCTTAGGGTATTCAGTTCTACCTTATCGACTTTCAGATAAGGAAGTGGAGGGGCCCTCAGGAGTGAAACGGCAGCCCCAAATCATGAAATGAGGCCTCTGGCACAGCCAGAACCCAAAGATAAAACAAAACAAAATTCAAAGTGCTGCTTTAAAAGTTCCTTGGATTATAATTCTTATTTTATAGGAGGAAGGCCCTCAAAAGAGCATTGATTATCTCTTACAGTTTCTAAAGAAGAGGCATCCCACATAGTTGAAAGGAACTGAGAGTCTGCAGAACTCCGTCAGGCCTCTTTTGCTTGAGGGATTAGGACAGAAAGTAATTCTGTCAAAGCAATGTTTTAACAGCAGAAGCACCATGTCTCTGGAACAAAGGGATATATATATATAAAGCATATCACTTCTCAGACTTTTTTTTTCTTCATTACCCCACCTCTTCAGTACAAATCCAGTGTGAGGCTTTTGAAAGCGACGTGGCATAGGGTCAGGGGAGAAACTTAAGGAAATCTAATTAAGCATTTTTGCCTGCTAACTTCAAAGAGAAGCCGAGCATTAGGGACATTTGTGAAGATTCAGCAGGCAGGAGGCTTTAAGATATCTTATGACAGTTTGCTTGCATATGTGGGATTTTTAAGTATTAGGAGCATCTAATGAAGCCAGAAGATGCCTTGGGGGTGAAAATAAGTACTACCTGAATCTAATCAGTCAGTGGTTCAGGTATGTTAGCAGTAATCACGTCAGGTTGACAGATTATCTGAAACTCTTTGGGAAGTATTTGATATTCAGAACAATGATCTGATTATATCTTCATTTGCTTGAACAAATCAATCACTGTCTCATTACTGTTCATTTCCCCTACATCAATAGGTTGAGGGATTTGGTGGCAAAGACCAGATACAGAAGATGAAAGGCTTATGGAGACAACATCCATTTGAATTGCAGTGCAGGTGTTTGCTATTTAATCTTCCTTTAAGTCAGAATCAGTTCATATCTAACTCTCTTTAGGTGCTTTAACCATTAATATCAGTGGCCTCAGGTTCTTGACAGATGCACAATCTAAAGCCCGGGAAGGTAAAGTGGCTTGCCTTGGCCACAGGTCCAAGTGGCTTCAAAGCCAGAGCTTGGACCCATGTCTTTCAACAGTTTGTTCACCATGCCAAGGTTCTTAGTTCCCAATCTAGCTCATGTATGTTGGCTACACAAATAAAAAAAGTTAAATTGGGATGATCAAACATACCTCAGAAGAGGAACAACCTTCAATGAATGATATTTTATTCTTATCCAGGCATTGATCTTTAGCCTTAAAATTTTGCAACTTCTCTAAAACTTGGGAGGCCGACTTGATGTTGCAAGACTTAATTATTGACTAAAGTATATTTAGAAATCCTTAGATGAAAGGGGATGCATGCAATTAAAGTATCTTATTAGAGAGTAGCTGCATGAAGCCGGGTATGCCTTTGGATTGAGTGCATGTCCCCTGGTAAGCTGGCAGCTACGTTGTTTTAGGAGGTACGTGTGTATGTTCAACAGCAGGAGCAGAGAGAAGGCAATGCTGGCACTTTGTCTTCCTGCAACAAGCCCCAGGTAAGCTCAACCCAAACCTGTCCTTCTATTACTTTTAAGTAAGTTTTATTTTTTTGGCCTTTTATTAAATATTTTTATATTTCAAGGTTTGTAATATCTGATCTCAGACCTTAATAGTTGACAAAATATTCACATAGATTATCTCTTTTGAGATTCTCCATGTGTGAAGTAGGCAGGTGAGTATCACTATGCTCTTGTGGGTGAGCACAGCCCATTATTAGGACCACAATGTCAGAAAATGAAATTCCTTACCAGAACAGGGCTGTTTCCCGAACTAAGGTTCAGCCCTGAGCAGAGGTAACGTTGATGTCATCCTTCCTAGGGCATGCTGGGGCATCACCAGTGAGTGGGAGGTTGGCACTCTGGGAAGATTACTGAGAAGAATTCAGGTTATCCTGGTTATAAGTGCCAGGAAGTTAGATCTCTGTATGGTTTTATCACCACATGTTATGAAGTTTTATGGAAGAATTGACTCATGTCTATGTCTTACATCATGGTGACTCTGTACTTGGGAGTAGAAGGGAAGGCGTCAGGGACATCTTCCCAAGGCTGCTGCGTATGGTTGTACAGCCGTATACTACACAATTCCAGGGGGGCGCCCGTGAAGTTCAGGTCAAAGATGTTGTAGATGTTCAAATTTATTTTGATATTGTCCCAACAGATTGAAAGTGAAGTATTGAGGGACTGGTGCATTTTGTTTCCAATTTATACAAAAGTTCAAGGCAAGTAGTGACCCTAAATCAGGACAAATTTATTTTGTAAAAAAGTGAGAATTAAGCCCCAAAGAGGGGTTATTAGGAGTCTTTATTTCTTTTCCTTTCTTTCTTTTTTTTTTTTGGTTAAGTTTATTGGAGTGACAGTGGTTAATAAAACCATACAGGTTTCAAGGGCACAGCTCCACAACACATCATCTACATCCTGCAGTGTGTACTTACCTCCCAAAGTCAAGTTTCTTTCTGCCACCATTTATCCCCTCCTTTGCCCTCTTCCACCTCGCCCATGACCCTTTCCTTTTGGCAATCCCCATACTGTTGTCTGTGCCAGTTTTTTTTTTTTTTACTTAATGGGATTCTTTATGTTGTGGTCAATTCATTTAGAAGGCAGTTAATAAGAACATAATCCCATTGATATTTAAGGACAAAAATTAAGTCAGTAAATTCTGTCATATTTTATGTGGCCCATCAGAGAATGCTTTGAATACAAAAGTTTCAGGAGTCAAGCCTAAGTTTAAAAAAGGTTAAAATTTATTAGAAAATAAGTTTACATAGCTTCAGGTCTCAAGCAACTTAGGAAAAGAGGAGCTCCTTCTCATGAAAATTTTCCAAGTGACTGAAGGACCTAGTTCTACATTCCCCAGGTCATTGTAAGAAGTTGTCTGAAGGATATTTGCATTTTTTTTCCATCTTGAGCAACTTCTCTCAAATACTTTCTAGTACTTCCTCAAACTATGTCACAGTGAAAAATGAAACTATTCATAAAGGAATAGTGGTTTAAAATGTTTTCATTGCTTGAATGGTATTTTATTGAACTGAAGCTTGACTAAGAGGTGTGTGCACCAAAATTGAGTGTAAAGTTATAAATCAGTAAACTAAAGAGCCCAAAGTTACCAAGAATGAGAGTGTCAAAAGAGATGAAATGGAATGAGTTTTATGGGTTGAATGCAACCATGAATAAATGCAACAAAAGAGCAGCCATCAAGTAATTTTCTCCAAAATTCTCTAAAATTCCTATTTTCCACTCATTTCCTTACACCTTGTGCAAAGAAAGATGGTATGGCAAGTATTTAGAGATGTACTGAAACATCTCTCATTTTTTATAACCACATTTACAAAAAATTGATCTCTGGCTTCCATTGCTCAATGAAACCCCTTGTGATGCCCCTCAAATCAAATCTACTATATTTTCTTCTCAGTCTCAACACTGTTCTAACACCACTGACCACCTCATCATTTGGATGCTCTTGATTTCAAAGTTATTGAGCTCTTTTCACTAGCCTCATGTCTCTCATTTCTCCTTTCACTTACACTCTCCTGGACTCTCCTCCATCTACCTTGTAGTCTATCCACATGCTCATATTTTTTACATGTACTTCCTGAGCATTGTTATCCATTTTAATATTTCTCTAGATTTATTTTTTTAAAGCTCTTCTCTCATCCTTATGTTGACTATTGCTTGACTGGCCAGCAATCAGTACACCATCTATCCTAAGTCTATTGGCATCTTTTCCTTCTATAACCATACAACCTTGAGCTTGCGGCCTTCAGCAATGTCTTTGCCAATTTCCCTGCCTTTAATTTATTTTCATTTGATAAGATGCCTTTATGCACAGATATCATTTTCTTCATCTTCTGTGATGTCTTTGGCAGTAGTTTTCAGTAACCTGTCATATCAAATTTAAGTACCTTCTCAAGAAATTCTGTTCTTTTCATTGCCCTCTTCCTTTTCATCTCATTACCCTCTGCTCTCTGTACGGAATCATATATCCTGGTAGCCCCAGGATAGTTCTGGATTATACTCATTGCTCTAGGGCAGTTGTTAATTGTGCCCTTTTACTCTCAAAAGTGTCCTGTTTGGATAGTAAATTGTAGGGTCATTCCATCTACGTGAAACCCTGGTCATGACTGCATCTGCTACACAAATCTCCTTCGCAGTTCTCTGTGTTTGAGTCACCCTCATGCTTGTCAGTAATGATACCACGATTTTTGTGTGAAAAATTTTTTCATGCTCTCCTGATCCTGACTCTCCTATCTACAAAAATGTGCTCAATTCAGATTCAGCCTTTTTATTCTTTTCCCTAGTCACCAGATTCTCTTCAGAAACCTTCCTATGTCTCATCTCCTATAGCTCAATTCATTAATGCTGTTCCCTGCACAACACTGAGGGCCTACACGTTCTGCTTTCTCTTATCAGTGTTGCCATGTAGAACCAGGGTTTATTTTTTTTTACATTGGGGTCATAATTGCTACCTATTTATGACTCGAAGCTATTATGTATTTTTTATATTGGGGTTATACTCACTACCTTTTAAATGATTCACAATTAAATCACTACTTATAAAATCCTTAAAAATAAAATTTCTGAATAGAAATAACATAAACAAAACAAACATAAGATTTTGATCTCATTCAGTACACTTGCGATTTAGCTGTACAACTATACAGGAGCCCTTTCCTGATCCATGTATTAATCAATTCATAATGCTATCTCATTTATTTCTGTGTGAGATAATGTAGATCCAAGTTCTTTTATTTCATTTTCTCTGGAAAAGGGTACTTTACCCTCTATAGTTGAAGAGCATCATGGCATAAAGAATTTATAAAATGAAACTGCATTTTTGTCATGCAGAGAAAGAAAGAAAAGGAAGGAAGGAAGGAAAGAAGGAAAGAAGGAAGGAAGGAAGGAAGGAAGGAAGGAAGGAAGGAAGGAAGGAAGGAAGGAAGGAAGGAAGAGAATTTTTCCTTATACGAAACTGGTACTTGTCTTTGCACATTGTTTGGGGTCAAACATGATCTGGAAATGTTCTTGCTTCTCCCCTGAGTTCTTGCCTTCATAAAATAACAAAGTTGCCAAGTATTCAGTAGGATCATACAGATTTATCATTATCTATGAAGTGTTTCAGTGGAATTCAGGCCAAGTGTTAGGCAGGGAGGGAGGAACAGATGACTGAAATAAACAATTTCTGTCTCTTTTCTTATTCCCAAAAGAATTCTCCTGGGCCTTATCAGAGTTGCTGGAAGAAAACAGCTGAAGACTGAGTACACTGAACTAATTTCCTCACATCCTTCAAAAAGTGGTAGTTCATGGAAAGGAATGTAAACATTCTTAGGGGAAAAAGGAGTTTTAAAAAGCTCTAAATTGTTAAAATTAATAAACTAATAAATGAAAATATAAAACTGTACAACTATTTGCATGGCTGATAAGAAGAAACAAAAGAATTTCAGATATCTTTTTGAAGAAAGGAATAATAAAACAAGCATATTTAAAAATGAAACATTAAATGCTATACAACAGAAAAAATGTATAAGGCACCAACATAAAGGAAGTTAAGAAGCTTCTACTGACAGAGAATGCCTTTAGGAGTCATGATTCAATTATTATCCTTTTAATATCTGTGGGATGCACAGTAATATCACTTCTCTCATTTTCATTACTGGTAATGTGTCCCCTGTTTTATTTCCGATCATCCTGGTGAGAGTTTTATCTTCTCAATGAACCAGCTTTTGGTTATATCAATTTTCTGTTTTTTTTCTTTCTTTTCAACTTTATTGATTTCTGCTCTACTATTACTTTTTCTACTGGTTTTAGATTTTATTTGCTTTTCTTTCTCTAGCTTTTAAAAATGGAAGTCAGCATCTTTGATTTAAGATGTTTTTTATTTTCTAGTGCAGGTGTTTAGTGCTATAAGTTTAGTGCTCCTGTAGTACTACTTTGCCTGCATCTGCAAGTTTTGTTATGTTATGCTTTTATTGCAAAATACTTTCTTTTTTGATGTCTCCTTTTTTCATGGATTATTTAGATTTGTGTTTGGTTTCAAGATATTTGAGAATTTTCCATCTTTTTTAGTGATTTCTTATTGATTTATAACTGTAGGAAGAGATCAAGTTTTATATGATTTTAATCTTTTAGAATGTATCAAGAATTATTTTATGGTTCACAATATGGTTTGTTTTGGGAAGTGGTCCAAGGGCACTTAAAAAGAAAGTAAACATGTCCTGCGTTCACTTAAAAACAAATCTATGCATAAGGAAACTGGGCATCAGTGTTTTTTTGTTTGTTTGTTTGTTTTTGTGGTCCCCAGTTAATTTTCATGTGTAGCCATGTTTTAATGGGTACCAGTGGACTAGACCAGTGGTTCTCAAATTTAGCATGCATCAGAATACCCTGAGGAACTTGTTAAAACAAAGATGCTGAGTGACACTCACAGAATTTGTGATCCAATAGTTCTGATATTAGGCCCAAGAATTTGTCCTTCTAGAAATTTCCCAGGTGATGCTGGAGATACTATTCTATGACAGCATTTTGAAAGCAACTGGGTAAGATTCTTGATATTCAAAGTATGGACCAGCAACGAGCACTTAAGCATCACCTTAGAGCTTCTTAACAATGCTGAATCTCTGGCCCCCTCCATACCTCGGCATCCAAATCTGAATTTTAGTAGGATCCTCTGGTTATTCGAATGCACATTAAAGTCGTGAGTCACTGGACTTCAATGCTGATTCTGGTCCCGATGCAGTGGAGTGGGGCCTGAGATTCTGTACTGCTAACAAGCACCCAGATGATGCCAATGTTGTTGCTCTGTGTACAGCCGCGTTTTGAGTAGCGAGAGACTGGGGCATTTACTAAATTCAGGGAAGAGAATACAAAAGTAATGATATAAAATCCCTCCTGACAGGAGTTTAAAATTTTGTACAAAATGTAGCATGGAAATAATTAAATAATACATATACCTGGGTGGGAGGCTAGTTAATCAATCCCAAAGGGAGGTGATGTGGTACATGTGAAGTGGGACGTTATAGGATTTGAGCTTATGCTAAAAGCAAATCTTATTTTAGGGAAGCGTGAAGAAGAGGGCTGTGTAAATGGCTACGAGTTTGGGATTAGACCCAGAAATTTAGAGATATAATAGTTTTGCTTTATGATATTTTAAGGTGTGGCTAAGCTTATTTACGGCAGAAGAGAGATACCCTCAGCTAAAATTGAGAAGTTTAGGAAAGTATGAAAACAGGTTGTATCAACAACACATGTAGTGAAAGGATGAAGACCAGTATGTAAGCAGATGGACTGGGAAAGCACATCGTAGGCCAAGTTCAGGTTCACCTAGTGTGGATTTCAATACTGAACACAACTTAGAACCACCTGGGAACTTAGAAAAATTGGTTCATATGTTCGTACTAGCATAAGTAAGTAAATTAATGGTTAAATGAGAGAAGAGACAGTATCCCCTTACACATGTAGTTAGTTAATAAGTGTGGAAGGAATATGGGAAATAGAAAATTGCCACTAGAACACCGTGGGATAATTGTTGCAGGCAAGATCCAAAAATACATGCTAAAGTTAGTGTCAATGTTTGAGGAAAAAGTTTGAGAAAAAAGAGGATATTTGCATGTTTTTAAGTATTTTCCCCAAGAAATGTATTAATTATAAAGGTGAAACTAGTAGCAATGCAGTGGAGAAACCCAGCAGGTACAACCTCAGCCAGATGATTAGGATTAGCATCACTGGAAATAAGACATAACTGCATAATGTGCTCACTGGTATTACTTACTGGGAAGGGCACACTGCTGTGGTGGTAACCCCCATCTGATAATCAGAAAAGAAAACGCTCCCAGATTGAGGAGCATTCTGTAATCACGTGACTAATACTCTTCAGAAGTGTTAGGTCATGAATGACAAAGAAGAAATAGGGACTGTCACAGATGGAGGAGAATAAGGAGACCTGACAATTAAATGCAACACAGAATCCCAGCTTGGTTCCTAGAACAGAAAAAATAAAGCATTTCTTCAAATGTGGTAAGTCTAAATAATGTGTAGCTTAGTTAAGAATTTTGTACCAATGTTAATCTCCTAGTTTGGATAGTTGTACTACAGTTTTGTAAGATGTTCGGGTTTGTAAGATGTGAGAGAATGCTGGGTGAACAGAAACTCTCTGTTTCATTTTGCAACTTTTCTTTAAATCTAATTATGACAAAGTTATAAGTTAAAAAATGTTGGCAAGTGCCAGAGTCCCTATGCCTAAACAAGGGAGAAAAGGAGGCCGCAAAGGCCAGGTGCAGCAGTCCAGCTGGTCAGTGACCAACACACAGCTCCAGACTGAAGAGAAAGAGGCCAGGGAAGACGAGGAAAAGGAGAAGAAAGTGGAGATGGGGCTGCCGATGACCCCTCCAAAGAGAAGAAATCACTAAATTCAGGTAAGAATGAAATGAAGATGAGCACAGGCAAAGCACAAAGGTGTGGAAGGGCCTGCTGATTTCGAGAACTCCGACCAGGTGGCGCAGACAGCCAAAAAGATCATCCAACTGGACCTTAGACATAGGTGCCATGAAGCCCAACCCTGAGACCTCCCACCATGCTGGAGAGGCCACGTGCTGGAGCTCTGGTCAGTCCCAGCTGAATGCCCCGTGACAGCCAGCATGCACTGCCAGCCCTGTGAGGAGGACACCTTGAAGGCCCTTCAGCTGACTCCAGCTCCAGGTCACATCATGTCGTGACCTCCGGAGAGACCCCATTCCAGCCCTGCCCAGATCTACAAAATACTGCCCCACGTAAAACAATTATTTTAAGGCACTAACTTTTGTGATAATTTGTGATGCTGCAAGTTAACTAGAAGAACATCAGAAAATTCATATAAAACTAGCTTTTTATTCCCTCATTTATATATTTCTGGAATAATTTGTAGGTTCGAAGTCTTCACCAGTTAGGATCACATACAGTCTACAAAAATTGGTTTACAGAACTGACCCATTTTTGACTAATTTAATTGTGTATTCTTGATCTTTTGTGCATTTATCTAAAAGTGGTCACCAGTTCATTGTATTGTTAAGTGAAGCAAAGTCACAGTTTACATGCCCACAGAAGGCCAGCCGCTTCTGGGGAGGAAACATGGTCCAGTGGGCTGAGACTTAGGCCCGAGTGTTTTTGGCTCTAGACACCTGTTTCAACTGAGCTAAAAAAATACCCTGTATGCAGAGAGTTTGGAAGTAGACATTAGGAAAGAAAATAAACTGTACTCATTTTGAAAACCCAATTTTACGGAGAGAAAAAAATTGAAGGCTCAATTTAGGGTATAGTTATGAAAGCAATTTGCAAATGATTTAGGATTTCTTAGTGGAGAATTTTGTATTCAAATGGTAAAACATTTGGCACTGCTGATTGCAGCAAGAATATGAGGTCATGTTGAGAAAGAAGTTCAGTGAGGGCTGATTTCATGAAGCCAAGTGTTGAAAATGAGGTGGTCTGAATAAGTCGCTGTGTGACTATGGCACATAGACCTTCTGTTCTCAGGGAGTCGGTCCCTCAAGCCAGACATAATACGGTGCCACATACAAAATCAGGTGAATTCAGTGTTATGTGAAAATGTCTCCATAACCAAGTTAGTATAACTACTATACCTGATGAATTTAGAACTTGTACTAATTTTCCAAAACTTACAGACTTCTGTTTTATTGTTTCTCTCTTTTTTCTTTTAAAAATAATTAGAAAAATATAAATTAAAAATGGGAGAGTGTGAGAGAAGAGGTGGAAAAAAGAATGTCAACCATTTATCTGAGAAAGAAAAATTAAGATGTGAGATAACATCATTTTAACTTTTAATTAACATACCTTGTACTATTCTGAGGGGAATTAGATACTTTATATTATTAGGTAGCCCAAGATCCATGTGCATGTGCGTGTGTGATATTTCAATTGTTTTGTCTTTCATTTTGAATAAGAATACTTAGTTATATAAATGATTTGTTAAATGGGTGGTCCTGAGAAGGTATCAATCAGAAAAAAATGACATTTTTCCCCTCGTGATCTTTTAGATTTTCCTTACCAGGAACAAGAATTGCTTCTTTTAGTTACTATTAGATATTAGAACAGTCTTTTTTTTTCAGCTATAAAAAAAGTTTAATTAAAAATAGATTAAGCTGGCACTCAATTTAAAAGTATACCCGTTCTCCTTAAGGCCTAACCCATTTATGGCTTCTGCTCTCCTAGGCATTAGAGTAAAATGAGCGAAGACCCCCATTCCCAACACATACCTGACTGCTGTGCTCTAGTCCAGCTGTCAGCCCTTTGCATGGCAGATGCCCAGTGCTTGCCAGGTGCATTGGTGGGTTCTTTGGGGAGGCCCCTCCACGCTGTAATTCCCTTATACAGGTGAGGCATCTTCTGGTTCACCTCTCTGAATCTTCTTCCTGTCCTGCTACAGAAGGACACCTCTGGGATTACTTCTACCTGGTGGGTAGCCCTCTCCATTGAGATCCTTTTGAGAAGTTTAGAGCCTGGCTACTTATTGGAACTTCCACTTGTCCTGAAGGAAAACTGGAGGTGCAGGTTACCCCAACTGCTGCCCAGTCTTCCCACCCTGTGTTATAGTTTCCTCCCCAGCCTCCCATCCCTCAGACTTCTCTAAGGAGAGCCGGCCTCTACATCTATCTTCATGGATAGCTCCAAATTCCAGGAGACACTTCTGAACATGTGAGTTTTCCCCTAGTCCTCTAGAGATGCAGGCACCCAAGTCTCTGCAGTTCAACTGTCTTGCTGAGGCTGAGGTATATCAGCCACTTCTTGGAGAAGATAATTCCAGTCTCTCTGAAAGCTTCCCTCAGGGTCCCCTTGTTTTGGTTTAAAGGTGTGTGTGTGTGAAGGAGAGGAACCATCTCAGAAGAAGGTGAGAGGACACACCAAGTGTTCATTTCTACTAATGCCTTTCAAAACAATTCTCCTTTATTGTGAGGGGAAAATGAGAATGCAAATTTAATAAGGCTTCCGATTTTTTTTTTAAGTAAGGGAATTTTTAAGGCTAGTCAGTATACTTCTTTGTATCTACTTTTAAAATTTGGTCTTTCCATGGGTACCAATAAGACAGCTGTTATGTATGATAAGAGCACTAAAATTTGTCTATGATGATAGCTCCCTCCTGGAGCAGATCCTGTATCTAAATTCTCTCAGGCAGTTAGGCAGAAGGTCAAAGTTCCTTCTTGAGTATTTTGTTTTTAAAGAGTAACCAATTTAAGATAATGGATGTCCCAAAACAGGCATATTTTGGGATGGCAAATTCTGATCCCCTCAACTGCAGCTTTAGATTCTCGAGGTTGGTGTGGACTGATGAGCTTGGCAGTCACCAGGTTGAACACACCTGGTTGACACACCTATCTGATGAACACACCAGGTTGACAACCTATCAGTAAGTTCTGTGGAAATGTGTCTAGAACATCCTTTTAGAATGGGGAATGGAATAATAGTCCACTTTGGTCCTTAGATTTGGAGCTTCTAGATTTGAAGCTAAACTTAAACAATAGAAAAAGCTTTATTCCATATCTTGTTGCATGTAAATTTTGAACACAATTAAATATCAATAAATACTGAACAATGCAGTTGTAGAGCAATTCTCACATTTTAGCTTTTATATAATTCACACCTATAGTAATCTGTATGCAACTTCCTTTTCTGTGACCCTTTTACTATTTGAATTTCATGAGACTCTCATTCCATGCGATTATAGGAATATAGCCTCTTCCTTTCCTTGACTGACATTTTCTCTTTTTTCATTTCTTTCCTTTTCTCCTTCCTTCCTTCCTTCCTTCCTTCCTTCCTTCCTTCCTTCCTTCCTTCCTTCCTTCCTTCCTTCCTTCCTTCCTTCCTTCATTCCTGATCTGTGTCCCATCTCTTCTTTGGTCATTCTCTCTACCTGATATTTTCTTCCAATAGCAACTGAGGTATTTTACAATGAGACATCACATAAAGTATAAGTAGTTGAGAAAAGAAAAAGCAAATTAGAGAGGGATATAGCATGGAGTGAAGAACAAACCGAATATAAAAACACATTTCATAAAAGCCAACTCAGGTGGTACAGAAGGACTGAATCTGGTACTAATTGGCAGCCCAAAGGCCAAGAAGAAAGAGAAAGCTGTTTGATCACTTATACAACTTACGGTGTCCATGACATAAAAAGAGACTAATTGGACAGGGAAAACTTAACTATTGCTTGTAATAAGGACAGGCAGGAATTTCTCCTGAGGGGGTAACATTACGAACAGCAAAACCAACAAACTACCCCTCAGTAGACACAAGGCTGGGTTTTGTGGGGCTGTTTCATACGGAAACCCTTGGTGTAAGCAGATAGCACCTGGCCAAAGCTCAGTTCAGTAACAACAATTTGATGAGCCTTAGTCACTGCTCTGCCTCTCTCGTCTGTTAGGTAGACGAGAATGTGACTTGAAAAGCTCAGGAAGGCAGCCCGTCTAAGCATTGTAGTTTGACTATAGGTAAACATCTAGATCCCTTTGTACATGAAATGTAAGCTCAGAGTTATGTTCCACTCAGAGAGGAAACAAATACAGCCTACAAAGTTAACTGGAGTTCTAGAGAGGATAAATTGTGGTAGTGTGTTCTCATGTGCAGTCTTTAATAGGTCCAGCATACCAGGCAGTCAATAATGCCAAAGTGTAGCTGAGCCCTCCTGAGGTATAGAAAAGTTAGGTCCATCCTAGAGCATACCACTTGCCAACATTTAATTCTGAAGTTGGAAATGGTATAAAATATATAATGACTGATGAGTCCAAAATGACATTTGAGTCCAAAGAATAGACTGTTTATTCAATAACATGTCTTCTGTGACACCTATTATTAGGCAAGAGAGAGTTCCTTAATATTTTAGGTGTCTTATTTATTTTGTTAGTCTCTTTAAGATGTCTCATGTCCCAGAGCCCAAATTCCAAAGGGCCGCCTCTTAATCTGACATTTCATTTGTGGTCTCAGTTTTTTTGCTATTCTTGACTAATTTTTTAGTACTGGTTACAAAAAATAGATTCTGACTCTTGGGCAGTGCTTTTCAAAACATCTGTGGCAAGAAGCAGAGTATTTCTTCCTCTCCCCATCTGTCATGAGCTTATATTTTTATAAATTCCAACGAAAATGAATGACTAGAAAAATACTCATGTATTTGGGTAATGTGAAATTGTTTCAAAAATTTTCTAAGTGCTTATTCTCAGTTTCTGTATTTGCCTCTTTTAGGATTGGCAACAGTTTTCAGATTGGCTTGCAGTATCTGGGCTATAGTTGGAGGAGTACAGCTCCAAGATACCTAATGTATTCAAAGTCAGAGTCTAGTTGGTATGTGATTAAGCTGAGATGCTGTTTGGCTTGATTTCTGTTCATTTACAAGGCATTATGCTTACTAGCAGATGCAGGGCAGCCCGTGGGGCCAGCACAGGCTATACCAAAGGAGACCCCATAAAACCTCTGCAATTATCTTCTGGATGGTGGTCCCCTTGTAGTACAGGCTTCCCTTGCTAGGTGACTGCTCTAGGAACACATCGGCATTGTGCCAGCTGGCATTGTTGTGAGAGGCTGCATTTAGCTTCAGTGAATTTTTTTGAAGACTCTTTAAATGCCTTTACCCATTTCATGATGGGTGATTTATGAATCCACCTGCTCACACTGGGCTGAGTGTTCTGTAGTTTTTGACCAAAAATTGTGTGACCTTCATGTCCCATCTTCCCTATTCACCTGATCATGCCCATAGTGACTTTTTTTTAATTTCCTGAAAAAAGTCCTGAAAGGAGCTAATGTGGAAAAGGTGAAACAAAAAATGGCAGAAACACTAAAAGGCATCAGAATCAACGAGTTCAAAAACTGTTTTGGGTAGTAGAAAAAAGTCTCAATAGGTTGTTACATCAAAGGAGAGTACTTTGAAGGTGACTGAAGTTTACACATGTAAACTTCACATTTACACATTTTTTGTGTAAGAATAAATACACATTATTTTAATAAATAAATTCCTTTTTTATTGGTTCCCCCTCATAGAAAATTCAGGTCTCTGTGCAAAATGAAAGCACGGGGCTCCTTACTCAGAAATGATTAAAAATTCCAAGACAGAGGCAGCAGAACATAAAACCACATACAGGGCCTTCTGGGCATAGGGCTCTGTGTAACTGTACAGGTTACATGCCTGTGATGTGCCTGAGGTCCTCAAGTTGCTCCCACTGAACTTCATACCATAGCAAGATGCCATGTGCCTGCACTGACCGATGCTCCAAGAGGCAACTCAGTGAAACTCATTCTGGTGCCTACTGAGGCCCTTGCACTCAGTTCAGAGATGCTGCTGCTGACAGAGCTGTTCCTTGACATGTGTGCATGGCACAAATAAAAGACATGAACAACAATAGTCCTTTCACATTGCATTCAGGTGAAGTCAGGTATGTGTTACAGACCATCGTTAATGCAGTTCTAGTTCCTGAACCCCTTAGAGGGCACTTACTTAAAATTGGCTTTTGGCTTTCTGTGGTTCCTGAATGCTAGGGCACCAGGGCTAAATAAAAAGAATCATCTTGGTGGCAATTGCCAGAATTATTTTTAGGAAACCTATTGTTTTTTTCTTTCTTTATCAACTAAGTTAAATAGACCAATGGGGTGAAAAAAGAGGTCCCAATTCCTTTGGGAGGTTTAGTCTGGAAGGTGAGGACAGAAGAAAGGACACTGGTGTCTCCGATTCAGTTTTAAGTTCCTGTAATTGTCATAAGGCAGATGTGCTCCAACCGTCTTCTCAAACTTAGTAAAGCCTGCTGCACACACAAATGCTTTGTGTAATATTTTTCTTCTTCATTTTCTCTCTTTTTTTTGGTAAGTCAAATTAAAAGTTTATTTCATTTAGGGCAGATTCTATGAGGTATGGGATAGAAACAACACACATAGGACCTGACAACATTAAACCTGCAAAACTCAGTGGATAAGAACTCGGCTCTGCAGCCAAACTACCTGGCCGTGAAACAGCCTCAGCACTTACTGTTTTCTTGGGAATTTATTCTCTTTTTTTGTACTTTGGTTTCCTGGAATAATCCAGTTGATCCTTGAACAAGGCAGGGGTTAGGGGCGCCCTACATAGTCAAAAATCCACGTATAATTTTTGACTCCTCAAAACTTAATTTCAGTCAGCCTTTTGCATCTGCAGTCAAAGAACCACAGGTGGAAAACAGTACTTTCAATCTCAGGTTGGGAATCTGCTGTTGGGAATGAGAAAATACTGTTTGCCATCCACAGTTCATTAACTCTGCAGATACAAAACCTGTGGATAGGAAGCACTAACTATATATCTTTAAATAAAGCCGTGTAGAAGTGGATGGACCCACACGATTCAAGCTCAGTGTTGTTCAAGGACCAACTGTAGTAATTGCCCCTCTAAGATTTTTGTGAATATCAAACAAGCTACTATCTATGAAGCTAGAAGAACATTGCCTGGTTCCGTGTGTTAGCTATTTTTTATTAATCTGTAAATTACATTAATTAGACGAAGACCATAAAAGCTTCAGTCCACTGGAATTTTGGGAGGGCACTGAGCCATGGGGGTTTATGCTAATCTCACCTGAATCTGGAGAGTCCAGGTGAGAGCAGTCACCATTGTGATTGTTCTAGGTTGAGTTCTTCCTTACGTTCCTCCTGGATCTCTAATGTCTTAGTGTGACGACTTTGATAAGGCAATTTTCATAAGGCTGTTTTGCCAGAGGGTAAACAATTAATTGAGCTCCCCTGCCCAAAGGACACGTGGACAAAACCAAACAGGGGGATAGGATCAAGTGTGGGAAGTGGGGATGCCTGGGGTGGGGGGCAGCGGGGGAATGGAGACAACTGCAATTGAACAACAATAAAAAAAAGTAAAAAAAAAACATAGTGAACTGATGGGTCCATGGATTATCCCTGCCATTCATCCTGTCTACGTGATCCTCTCTCCTTTATTTCTTTAGTCCTCTTTAGCTATAGAAAATACCCTGTTTGAGTCTCCATGTCAGGTTCCATGGCTTAACTTTGGTGCCTACACAATTTGGTGCTTTAATGTGTTTTTACACTTCCCTTGGTTATTAGGCATTCACCTAGCCCTTCCCCAATAATTGTGCCTGTTTAGGAGCTCTGACATTATTCATCTGCTCTCAGGCTCTTGTCTAGGGAGGCTGGCTCATCATCACTCTGTGCACCTGCCGAGGAGAGGCCATTATCAGTGGCCCTATTACACTAGCTAGGTAGTGAGGGATCTGTGTGTGGAGCCTGCTTCAAGGTCCAGAAGTTGCTATGAAAGCAGCGAGTACAAACACTTCTCAACAAAAAAGAATTTAAGAGCAGTTAACAGCATTCAAGTTGGGGTTTTGAGTTATGCTCACAAAGCATTTCAAAAGGCTAGATAACTATAATGGTAGCAATGGTACTGATAATAAGTTTATGTTCATTGGGCATTGTATGTCAGGCTTTGTTCTAAGTATTTTATATGTAGAACCTCATTAATTGCCATAGCAATTGTGTGAAGTAGGGTTTCTTTTTTATAAAACTTATACAGATGATTAAACTCTTGATCTCTGAAATTGGGTTCCATGGTTGTGAAATGAAAGGGTTAGATTTCTATGGCTCCTCTCATCTCTGAAGGTAAGAATAATTTGACCAGAGAATGCAATGGTATTGTACTCTAAGCCAGTGGTCTTCAAACTTTGGTGTGCATCAGAATCACCTGGAGGGCTTGTTAAAAATCAAATTACAGGCCCCACTGCCAGAGTTCCTGACTATCCAATGGGCCAGGGCAATGCCTGAGGATTTGTATTTCTTTCAATTTCCAGGCGATGTTGATGCTGCATGGGGCTGAGCCCAGTAATGGGAGGTTATGATATCATTCAGGGCAGAGGAGAACTGAAGGCAGGAATCTCTGGCTGTGGGATCACCTCTCTTATAAATATGTGAGATACAAGGCGAGTGTAAAATACAGGGTGGGGAAAAAAGTAGGTGTACAGTTGTTTGTATGGGAAATAATACAATAATTAATAAATCATATGAGAATAAACTGTTTTGCACACTCACAACCATAAACCTATTTTTGTCCCACTTGGTACATGACTCTATCTCACTATCTATCTCACTGGAATGAATATATGTGCCTGTCTATATGCATTCAGTGTATTCTGTATACACACCTGTATGTATATTTCTGTTTATTCCACTGGAATGAGAAAAACACCTTTTTTTTAATCTTTTACTTCTTTGTAAAACCTAGAGAATGCATTTATTTTGTGTGTAATGCCAATCTGCTTTAAAAAAATAGACTATTTTTAGAGCAATTTTAAGTTCACAGCAAAACTGAGCAGAAAATATAGAGTTCACACACACTTCCTGCTCCCAAACATGCATAGCCTCTCTCACTGTCAACATCCCTCACAAAAGCAGCAAATTGTTATAATCGGTGAACGTACATCGACCTGTCGTCACTGACAGCTTATCGTGTAAATCAGGGTTCACCCTTGATGCTGTGCATTCTATAGATTGCAACAAATGTGTGATGACGAGTATCCAAAATCCAGCTATTTTTTTAAGAAAATAAATTATTTTTAGCTATTATTAGGTAATCAAATTTTGCTTTGCTTTTATGGAATGTGTTGTTGTCCTCAGAGGTAAAATCATACTCATTGTACTGAAAGAATCCATCTGCTCCCCGCCTTCCATCCACCGCCCTGCCCCCCAAACCGTGTACTCACATGTACTCACACGCTCTTTTTTTTGAAAGTTAAGGAAGGGGCAATAAAAAAATCTTATTGCCTAATTTGAATTTTTTTCTAAGTTAGGGCATTGCTGGTAAAAGATGCTCTGCTTCAGATCTCAATGGCAAGTCACCCATGGGATTAACTGGATTAATGTAAAAAGCTTTCTCAAAAAGAAAATCTACTCTGTTTTTTTCACAGTGAATGTCTGTGATTTCCATGACCCCGACGGTACCAGTAAGAAGAAGCCACAACACTAATGGATGGCAACAGCTGCACGATATCACCAGGGAAGGCAGGGGTTGTCCGTGCCGTGCGCAGCTCTGAAAGGCCTCTTGTCTTTACGTGACGCCCTTCATTATAGATGGTGGAGATGTCCTTTCAACAAAGCTTCACTTCAGGTATATTAACAATATTTGAAAGGCAGTGTGTTATGGTGGAAAGAGCTATAAGTTTTTTTGATTCAGTCAGGTCTGTGTTTGCATTTTGGCTTCATGGTTTGGTCAAGTTCGTCATTCTCTCGGGGACCATTGAAGTTGCAGAGATGGATAACAAAACTTAACTCCTCGGATTACTGGGAGCTTAGCAATGAACAAACAAAACAAAACAAAAAGTAAGTGCTGCTATCGTTTTTGCCAAAAGCACTTCATTAAAGCAATCATTCAACTCTGCACAAATATAATTATTTAAATTCATTTGTTCATTCATTCACTCAGTCAGTCATCTTTATTGAGCACTTACACAAGCACCAGACACTACCAATAGCTCTTTAAGGTACCTTCTTAGTCATAATGATCTCATTACAAAAGATATCAACACGAAGTATTTGAAGATGGTTATGAAAATATAGGAATAGTATGATATTTCATTTTTAATGTTTAAAAGTTAGATAAAGATAAGGACTGCCCCTAAATATTAACATTGATTTTTTCCTAAGAAAGTAAGGTTATATGTGCTTTATGTTTTATTCTTTCAAAAACATTTCTACAATGAGTTTAGATGATATTGGAATAACAAAAAGTACAATAATTTTTATTAAAATAAAAAAGTGTCTAATTCTGATTTTCATCATTAACAGTAATCATTAATTGGTTAATGTATATGACTTTGTGTTATACATTGTGTAACAGAGGGAAGAATAAGGAGCAAAACCTGTGCTTTAGAGTGTTTTAACAGATTTATAGAGGGAGACGCTTCTCATATATTTTCATTATGGTTCCAGAATCTAAATGTTATGTCATGAATCAGTTATATTGTTATTATTTTTGTAGGTTGCCACATCTAATTTGTTCAGTGGTATCACATTATCTTTTAAATTTTTAAAAACATAAAGGATAAAGCATAAAGTTTAGAAATACAGGAGTATCAAAATGATGAGAAATGATAACATCTTGCCTAGGAAAAATGAAATCCACATTTATAAAAAGATCTTAAAAACCTTCCTCATGTTCCAAAGTTAAACATTACATGTTTGCTCTCTTAGGATAAGGAGTTTTAAAAATGTAGTTTCATTTCAGTTTTTTCTACTTATGGCCTAACCGTACCTCCCACTGGTTCTAATTGCCCAGGTTAGTGTGTGCGCTGATAAGGTTGTCCATTCTAAGAATATTTTCTATGTCGCTGATAATGTCATTTATCAATACCATGTCTGAGTGACTATGGAAGGAAATCCAAAGAAGGCAGAAGATGACATCTTGTCATAGCTTTTCACTATAACCAAATATGTGACAAATGGGGGGGTGTCCTTTGTATAAAATACCTTTACTCCTTCCTGAGATGTCAAATGTCAATTGCTCTGTGATCACAAACATGAAGACAACCTGAATTTATTAAAACCACTTTTGAAGGTATAGACTATTTCAGCAGCCAGACTCTCAGAATATTTCAGAACATTGAAGTACATTCCGGGATTGGGAAGCCGTGGCAGAATTGTGGATCCTGGGGGCAAATATTATAGTTGTGGTATTTACCTGTAGCTGGGGTAGTTCTACCTACCCACGATATTGGAGACCTGAATCACTTGCTTTGTGAGCACTGCAAAGGCCTCAGAATTTCTATCTGTAGTTTGAGACCTGGGGAGGCCTGATAGCTCATCCTATTTTTCACAGCATGAAACCCAAGTATACTTCAAGGACTTACGGCAGCAAAGATAATTGTTTCTTTTTCAAACTTGATTCAAATTATTATCACAACTGTCAAACCTGAAATGAAAAAGATTACTAAAGGTATTATTATTTTTTCAAAAGGAATGAATAGTATTCAAAATGTAATGAATAGTATTTACTCCCTAATTTCTTATCTTTTGAAGAAAAAATTTATATGAAAGGTATGATTCTTATCAACTCAAAGTGGCTTTATCATAAATTTGATTGGTAAATTTAAAAAGAAATAGAGGGGAAATGTATTCTATTTAATGTGTATATGGTCAATGCTTGTGATTGGTCAATGCAGTTGTATGGAAAATGGCAGCCAGTGATCTGTTCAGTCCTTCATGGTGGTCACATGTGGGCAGTGTGGCGGATATCCATGCCCTTGGGCTCAGGGATGCAGTTAACGAGGGAGCAGTGATGGCTTAAACCCTGGGTTCCAGAAAAGCTGGAGGCTCACCTAGCACAATGCAGTTCAGTCCACAAATATCTGTTGGGCTCTCTGGGCCAGCCACCTCACTTCATTGTTTATATAGAAACCAAGGTATACCTTCATCCTTCAGGAGCTCATAGCACAGTGGGGACCGTTGGACAGACATCAACACCCTGATAGATGGTACTGTGGAGGCCTAGCTTAGGGGGTCCTAAGGTTTCTAGATTGGTATGGAAAAATTTAGTTTTTCTCCTCTTCCTCCCTCTCCCCTATCCTCCCCCTCCTCATCCCACTCCCTCCATATTTTTAGAGTGATTGAATCCTGAGATTTAGAAAAGTCATATAACCAGAAAGTGAGAGAGCTGGGGTTTGAAGCTCATATCTTTTTCCCATACTAGGTAAACTTCATGGGGGTGAGACAGTAGAGACATTAGGTGGAAGCTCTGGGACAGGGAAAAATGGAAAGATTTTAAAGAGGTGATATGCAATGTCTGGTTGACTGTTGAGTGTGACATAGGGCGAGAAGTCTGGGGGACTCTCGGGTAGAACTCTGGCTTGGGCAACTCGGGAGTTAGTGACAGCGTTTACCAAGGAAAGGAAACAGTGAGTAGGATACAGAGCGGGCTCTGTAGTGATCCCTGCTTTAGATCTGTTGTGTTCTTACTGCTTACGAGTCTGATTGCTATTTGTAGCCCGCAGGAGAGGAATGGGAACAGGCAAGTGGGTTTTGAAATCTTTAGCACACATGCGGCGGTTGAAGCTTGTGTGAAGATGAAATTTCTCAGGGAGAATGTGTAGGAAAATACAGGTAGTTGGAGGCTAGGATCCTGAGAAATGCAGGTGTAGCATGAGGAAAGGCAGCCAAAACTGAGTTAGTGGAGAAATGGCCTGCGGAGAAGATAGAAAACTACCAACATGCAGTGGTAAGAAGCAAGGGTCATCGGTTTCAGGAGGTGGTGGTTGGTAACAAAAGCTAATAGTTGCATGAGGGGAGAGCCAAAGATATGAAATTTATTTATAAAAACTTGTGTATTTATTGTTACATGTGTGAACTTTAGTCACCTTCAAAGTATCTCCATTTGATGCAATATACGTATTGGGACTTTTTTCTAATGCTCAGACCAGTTTTTGAACATTTCAATTTTGATGCCTTTTAGTGCTTCTGCCATTTTTTGTTTTACTTCTTCCACATTGGCAAAATGTTTCCCTGTGAGGGGAATGTGCTTTTTTCATCTGGGGAAATAAAAATAAAGCCACTTGGGGCGAGATCAGGTGAATGGGAGGGTGGGACATGCGGGTCATGCCATTTTTGGTCACAAACTACTGAACACTCAGCACGGTGTAAGCAGGTGGACTCTTAACTCACCCATCATGAAATAGGCAAATGCATCAAAAGAGTCTTCAAAAAAATTCACTGAAGCTGAATGCAGCCTCTCACAGCAACACCAGCTGGTGCACTGAAACAGATGGGTTCCTAGAACACTCACCTAGTGAGGGAAGCCTGTACTACAAGGGGTTCACCCTCCACAAGATTATTCCAATTTTTTTTAGGCTGCCCCCCTCATATGTTGTATGACAAGCAGTGTTCCAGACAATTCATGCAGTTAGGTTCTTTGACTCCACAACAACTTCACGAGGTGTGTGTATTATCTACATTTCATAGCTGTAACATGAGCGAGGGTACACAGTTAGAAGATAGTAAAACTAGGACTTGAACCCAGGCAGACTGGCTTTAAATATCACTGAATCACATTGCATTATACCAAGAATTTATCCTACACTGTTTCCAAAGTGGCTATAAAATGTGATGCTATCTTTATTCTACTTTTTGCTTTTTATACTCGCGTTCTCTTTTAAGATTAAACTTAAAATTCTTTAAAGTGCTATTTCTCCTGTATCAAGTCCCAGGGGAGTTTGCCGGTGTGCCCAATGCCTTGAGGACTCTTCTAACAGCAGTGCTGAACATGGCGTCTCGTCCATAACAAATGCGGGGTGAATGAAAAGATGAGGGTGTCTCACTAGGACACCTACTAGTGGCATTTTCAACACAGTCCTTCAGTATCCACGCCATACCATACTGTACCACACTGCACCATGGGGGGCAGTTTCCAAGATGGCCGATGTGATACTTGTCTTCCGGTGGGCTTGCCTTCGCATAGTTCCCTTCATCTAGTGTAAGCTGGGCTCAGTGTCTTGAGTGGACGATTAGGGTAGCAGTGAAGTTGTATGACCTGGAGAGTAGGCCAGAAAAGGCAGTCTGGCATCACTCTCTCCGAGGAAGGCATGTGATGAGCTGTCTATGGAGAGGTGTACACAGCAAAGAACTGAACATCCTGCCAACATGCATGTGAGTAAACTGGAAATGGGTCCTCCAGTGCAGTCAAGTTTTCTGAAATTGCAGCCCCAGATAAAACTCGATTTATAGGGAATCAACTCTCTACGTGTTCTGGAGACTTTCCCGGTTCTAGTACTGAAATTCGGTACCCTGGCAAATTTGTCTGGTATAGGCAAACTGGGGCAGTTGGTCAGGCTAGCTTGATTACAGACTCCTGAGATGCCCTGAGCCAGAACCAGTCAGCTGAGCTGCTCTCAGATCCCTGAACTTCTAGAAACTGGGTGAGATATTAAATGTATGTGTGTGTGTTCAGGGGATAATTTATAACCAGCATATACCATATCATATTGCACTGAGAAGCCAGACTGTGTCTCTACCAAAAGTGTGTTGAGAAAGGAAAAATACAATGCGTTAGTCTATAATTTTTTATACCTCTGCTTAGGAAAACTTCCCAGATCCTACTTTCCAATACAGCAGAGGATATTTTGTTTCTCCTGGCACCTTAATTTATATTTCAAGGGCTATGGAGAAATGTTAACAGAATGCCTTCTCAATGGTCTACAAGAAGTGCCGTACATGAAAATTAATGGAATTCCTGCCTGGGAACATTCCAAAACAACAACAAAAATGCTTCAGCCAAATAGAGCACAAAGTGCTGATGTTTTTTCTTTTCTATTTTACTACTGTTTTACTGTAACCCATAAAGAACATCCTGAAGTAATGGTTTCATGTTAGAGTTAGCTTTAAGCATCACAGAATGTTGTATTTGTAACATTTATGGATATATTTTAGTTCAGAAATAAAACTCATTTTTTTGCATAGTAAATAGATAATTTTAAGTTTCTGCAATGTAGTAGTAAATTTGACTTTTCAATATCATGCTTTTTTTTCTTTCTGCTAGGGCTCAAACATTTGTGGATTATACATGGACTTATGTGGGATTTCGGCTTTCAGTGCATAAAATCACTTGGTGATACTAAACTTTAAAGATACCGTTTAAGTAGTCTGAAGATACAGCTTTTGTATTAGTTGTACTTGTACATTGCGTTACTGCAAAATATTAATCAAACCCATGTAACTGGCTTTTCCATCTCAGACATAACATATATGCATTAATCTAAAGTAGTAGGTGCATGTAGTTTTTTGTTATTTCATTTTACCAGAGGGATAAAACTAAACTCTACACTGTAATTGTCTATTTGTATTGGGTTGGCCAGAAAGTTTGTTTAGTTTTTGTTTTTGTTTTTTTTTGCACAATGGCTCTAGTGGTACTTAGTTGTCTTTAACTGCATTTTAAATGATTTTTGTTAGATTGTGTTGTGACAGCTGTCATATAAGCATGCATTAAAAAACTTATGAAATGAATTTTTGTGCAGCCATTTTCATATTGAAGATGGAAGAAGATACACAACATTTTTGGTGTATTATACTTTATTATTTTCAAGAAAGCTGAAAACAAAAAAGATTTGTGCAGTGTATGGAGAAGTGCTGTGACTGATCCAATGTGTCAGACAGAAGTGATTTGTGAAGTTTCTTGGTACCAGTGACATTTTGGCCAAATAATTCTTTGCTGTGGGGTGGTCTTATGCATTGGAGGATGTTTATCAGCAACCCTGGCCTCCAATAGTGGGAGACAGCTGACATACTCAAAATTTCTAAATCAAAAAAGTTACTGGTGAAAAGGAAGAATGTGGCTTTTATAGGAAAAAACTAAACGGACCCTTTGGCCAACCCAATATGAACTTATTCCATTACAAAATCTTGGTCTTTAGGAACAGTGATTTAAGAAACTGATATGGTGCTCTTGATGGCTGAGCTGGGAGTTAAATGCCTTTGGAGAAAGGGCATAAGAAACAAAGAGCGAGGCTGGGTCCTTCTGACAGGGGAAGGGATACATGAGCCTGGAAAGTCAGGGGGTTGGGTTTTATGAGGCCACTTCACCAGAGGGTAGCCAGTGGACAGGAGTGGAATATCTATCTCCTGGTGCTCATTAGAAAACAAACCATTATAGTTAGAATTATTGAATGAGTTGTATCTTATCTTGAATGAAATACTTGAGGCAAGTTGCTTAATTCTTTATTTTTAAAACTTAAATAAAAATCAGTGACTTTTAACATAAGATTTGACAAAAGAAGCATATGGGTAAAGAATTAAATACTTTCTGGTCTTAAATCTGGAAAATTTTCACATAAGAAGAACTATTCTCCCCCTTCTCCTATGTCCTTGTTCACTCTCATCTCCCAAGCAAAGGAGGTTAGACCTGGTCATCCACAGAGGCTGCTGCATTTCTTCTGTCACTCTTTTGAATTAAACACGCATTCTCTCAATTTTCCCTTTCTATCATTTTTACACAGTGGATACTAATTATCTGACTTATTTTGTTTCTATATCTTGAAGCCTCTTAAGGTTTTTTTTTCTGAGATCTCTTCAAATAGTTTTTCCATTGTCTACGCTTCTTTGCTCTTGTCTTAAAAAATGTTCACATCCTATTCCCTGAAACCTCCAGTTTCCACACACTTAATCACTCCCTGTGAAACCTGCCCATGTAACCTTCCTGCCTCTGACCTGTCGCACCCAGATGCTTCCTGTGAGACAAAGCCCAGGCGCTGACTTGTGAGTTACAGGAAGCACTGCTCTTTTTTTTCCCCTAGAGTTGAAAATGCTAAACTAGTGTAAAAATGCACTATGTTATCCCTTCATTATTGGAAGGCTGTTTCCCATGCTTTTCGATTTTCTTCTTCTTCTCTTTAGTGACCAACATGCCAACCAAATTTCACATTAGTTATCACCCCTGGACCAGGAGCTGGATAGAAACCAGACACACAGGCGGAAGTGCTTGTTGGCCTCTCCACCGAAAACTTGGAAGTGGAAGGACATGCACAAACTATGGGCAACCTTGGATTGTGTCCTCTCTTGGAGGGGATGTCATACATTTTCCCCAATGGGAGCTATTTTAAAATGATTACTTTTGAAATGTAATTTGATGGCCATATTTATATCTGGATGTGTTTGGTATCTGCAAATCTATAACAGTTCAAGCAGAATCATGAGGCTGAACTTTTAAAAGGAAATGGTGATAAAATCATTTGTCACACTCTCTTGCTCAGTCTCTTCTACAGGGGAAAGAAATGACATCACATCTTAGACTGATACAATGTGAAAAGCCCAGTCAGCAGGAAGCCAACCTGTTATTCTACACTCATTCGCTGAGCAAATATTCATGAGAACTGGCTCTCCACAGACAAAGACTGAGGATGAATATGCAGGAGAGAGATACAGAAAACACCATGGAGGTCTGAGGTGGGGTGTGGGTGTTTCTGTGAAAAAAGCTTTAGGAGCTTTTTTATATTCAGCTCATTCTCAAAGGATGAGTAGAAATTAGACATGTGAGGGCTGTGGGCAGATGTGAGGGGAAGATACGATGAGATAGGAATGGAGACAGACTGAGCAAAACATGAAGGCAAGAAATTGAAAGCTGTATGGAAACTCTAGGCGTCTCAAGGTTTCTGAGGTACAAACTGTGAGACTGAGTGGTAAGAAATGAGGGCAGAGAGGTGAGCAAGGCACCATGTTTCACGTAAAGAAGCTTGGACCTCACCCTGAGGAGAGAGAGGATCATTAAAGAGACACACATTATGGATATAACTCTAATGGCTAGTGGAAGATGAAAAGGCTGTAAAAAGGATGACTGAGGAGGTTGCCACACTGTTTATGGGGAGACAAGAGCCTTAGTTACAACAGTAGTAGGTGGGGTAATGGAAAAAAGACAGATTTTAAAGTATGAGTACTTAGAGGTAAAATCATCAGGACCATATCATTTTATTGATACATTGGAAGACCGAGGGAGGTGGCAGAGTCAAGAATGACACCCAGGTTTCTAGTATAAATATTTGTTTGATTGGCAGTACTATAAACTACACAGAGAATTTAGGAATAGGAACACATTTAAGGGAAAAATAATCTGCTTTGGACATGTTGCATTTGAACTTCTGTTGTTTATTTTGGTAGAGCTATCCAGTTTATAGTCCAGCATATAAACCTTAATCTTCAGTGGGGGATGGGAATCAAGGATTGGAACTTGGAAGCTATCAGCAAACATGATTCTTGAACTGCAGGTGCAGATGAGACCACGGAGGTGCAGAACACAGATGGAGGATAGTGAGATGAAACTGTGTCTGGGCAATATTGAATGGTTGTACAGAGAAAACAGGCAAAAGGAAGACTCAGGAATATAAGGAAAGCCAGGAAGTTATGCTGGCATGGAGACCAAGGAAGTAGAGTTTTAAGAAGTAGAAGGTAATCAACAGCATTAAAAGCAAGTTGCCTTCCACAGGTAGACTTAAATATATCCTTTGGATGCAGAAAACTTAGAAGTTGCTTGCAGCTTGTGACCTTAGGAGACATAATAAGACCAATTTAGTCCAGCGATAAAGCAGATGTCAGATTTCAATGAGTAGTCAAGCGAATGGGAGCACAGGCCATGCTTCCGAGTAATGAAATGAAAGCATTTGAATCATAGGCCAGAAGATAGAATGGGATCAAAGGAGATTATTTTTTAATGATCATGGGAGGGTCCTGTCCATGTTTAAAGACTGCTGGAAGAGAAAGGACAGAGGAAGGAGGCAGATCTACCCCCAGCCTTCAGTGTCTCCTATGTTCTGCCCTAACCTGCAGAGCTTCACGGAAACAGAATTCAGAAACCTGACCTTGATGGGACGGAATCTAGCCCATCCAGTTTTGCTAACCAGCAATTCTCACTGATGAAATATGTTGTCTTTCTGGTTAGCATGTTGCTTGGGAGTGAGCTGAGTAATCAGATGGATTAGTTCAAGAGGAGTGATCTAAGTCCTTCATAGCTGTAGACTGCTGCGGGGGTTAAGGAAGCAAAAATCGCATGGGCGTTTAGGAAGGCAGATAGGCAAAAGGGTTAGTAAGAAATGAAAAGCAATGTTTATTATGAATGAGTGAGTTAACAAATTAAATATGTTGTTTTAAATAAAAGGCTTTGCATTTAGTAAACTAATCTTGCCACTTAATTAACATGGATAATTCTGCTTTACTTTCACTGCATTTTCAGAATAAATGTTCAACCCCATGAGTCCCTCTGGACACTACTGTCTCTTTTTTACATACAAGAAAGAGCGCTTATCTTTCAAAAACATATTTCTGGACACTTGTAGGTGTTGAGCTCAAGTGATCAGAATGCAAAGAACATTGGTTATGAAATATCCAAATTCAGATAGAGCCTTAACAAGACATGGAAAAAATGAGGCCATTTTCTTACTTGTGAGCAAAACTCATATTCAGTATTTTTTATTATGCTGTCTAGTCAGGCCTTTAGGCTTTTAAGGATACTCTTCCTGTGCCATTCTTACACAGCATTACCACACTCTTCCTGTGATAGATGTGTTCCTGAAAATTGGTAAATAAAATCTTATTCTAATGCAGTGAAAGAGCTGTTTAAAGAAATCCTCTAGCAAATCTTTTCAAAAGCCCAAGGGACATTTTTAAATGGATCCACTTAGGAGGTAGGCATTTTCCTGAATTAGTCTTTGTAAGACGGGAGTAGGATAAATTTTACAGCAAGCAAAGTCCTAAATAGATAGAAATCAGAACTTTAATCAGAGCCTCCTCCAAACTGACTCCTGAGGGTCTAGCTCTGATTAGCAGTGATAGGCCCTGGGGATCAGGGCCAAGGTCTTCTTCATCCAAGTGTAATTCCACTGAACTATTGGAGGAGAAGAAAGCAAGAGGCCCCAGAATGGTTGCAAGATGAATCGAACTTGGGCAAATAGAGTCTGGAGCACTGATAAGCCTCAGGCCTGAATGAGGACTGCACACAGAGCAATTTGAAGCACAATCACTGGAATGGCTTTTGGGTCAAAGGTTCAAGGTCATCCCATAACATAAGGGGCTGAATGGTAAGTAGGGACAGGTTCTGCAAACATCGGGTATATCTAAAAAAGGAAATCAACATAGTTCTTTGATTTATACGCTCTCTAAATGTCACTTTTAATATGTATCTTAGTGAAGCTAGTTGTCATATTCTCTAACAGCTTTATTGCTAAATTTTATGAGCTCAATTATATTTCATTTGTCTGCATTATCCCCTCTGTACCAACTCCTTTCTTTTCTCAGTTTTTCTAGTTGTCTTTCCTTTCCCCCACTTTTGTCCTTAGCATGAGTACCACCTCCATCAGACATCATTGTGACACACCTCTGTCAGCACTTTCTCTTTTGGATATGATTTACTTATCTTTTTTTTCCCCTTGACATGAAATATGAAACACTTTGAGAGAAATACCACGCCTCTTATCCACACATTTACATGCAGACCTTTAGTGATAACCTGCTCTAGGCACTGGTTTTGGTTTTTCTGTTTTGTTTTTTAAATAACAAAGACAATTTGTCGTGTCTTAAAATGAAGAAAGGACTTTCACATTCACTAGTTTATTCATGTCTCACAACTATCCCAAGGGAAAGTATTGTGAATTTTGTTTTTTAGAGGAGGAAACTCATGCCCAAGGAGGTTATGCAACCCTGAGTGGTAAACCATGAACCCATGTGTCAAAGGAATATTCACTCAGGGAATCATAGAGGCTAATTCCCTCGAGGAGATTTAACAAATTCCGTTGTTGGTGTGAGACAGAAGGAGAGGTGGAAAGCAAGTGACTTAAAGAGGAAGAACAAAAAGCTGCAGCCCAGCCGTTGCAGCTGCATTCGAGGCCACCCACCTGCTTCCTGGGCAAATGCCTGTTGATGGCAAGGTATTACAGAAGCCAGCCCCCAACCATCTCCTAGTTTTTATCAGAAACTGTTTTGAAGGAGTCCAAGACTGCAAAGAGCAGAGTGGGTATCCTGTTTCCATTTAGACTTGCACAGGACAGAGATGGTAGGGCCTGCCCTGTGGCATTTGGCCACATTAGGCCCCTAGTTTAATTAATTATGAGACTTGCATATATGCACATACAAACACACATCTACAAATCCGTGTCCGTCAATATATGAATCTATTTAGTGAAAATAAAAATGAGAGGTAATATTGGTTAGTTTTAAAGTTAGTTAAAATTATCGAATAATTTACATGTACCTAATCCTCTTCTTCTAAATAATTTATTAAGAAATGTATTATAGTTATAGTGGATTAACCCAGGGAAAAATTGCTCAAATTATGAATTAATTAATACAAAATAGCAGAGTGAAAGGAAACTTAGGGTGTATTTCTCTGATGAAGATTTCCAATGGCGAGTGGGTGGTATCTGTTTAATGATGAGACAGTCTCAAGAAATTATCTCCTTAAACCCCATCACCATGTAACTAGTGATTTGGACCTCAGCTGAACTTGTTTTGAAGTACTGGTCCAGAAGTTCATAGCATGTGATTAGTCAACACTTGCATGTATCAGGTGTGTTCAGGGTGTATTGAGGGGTGGCAGGGGTTCAAGTGACTACATTGCCAAGTGTGAAGTCTCTTTAGCTCTAACTCTAGTGCTGATCTGGAACATAGTTTTGATTCAGGCAAATCAGTGAGTTTCATGTCTAGGTACCTCCTGCTGGAAACATCTTTATCGTGGCTGCTCTTTAGTTCAGTATCCATTGCTGACCATGGGGCTCCAGGCAGGGTGGCAACACTTTTAGCTCTCTAACTTAACAAAGGCTGCAATGACAGAACCAGCGAATGTGTGGAACCACAAAGTACCCTTCCAGGGTGAGGGATTCCAAAAACGAGCAAGTAGGTAATAAAAACATCAAGACAAAATTAATAACTTCTCTTTGAAGCATATATAACCGTAGCAGCCTACACAGAGAAATTCTATTTGGTTGAAAGATTCCAGGCTTCTAATTTAATTTCTTTCCCTGACTTCTGAAAAGGAAAATCTATCTTAATCTTCTAGGCTTATAAGCATATAAGAATTACCATTGTTTAACTTGAACACAGGAACTATGTTATGTTTGCCATAGGACTAGAGTGGATTGGCTTACAGACTTTCAGGAACTCGTAGGAAAGACAATAAAATACCACCACACACCCCTTTGTATGTGAAGCAACTGGAACTCTCATCCAATAGTAGGGGAAAAATGAAACTGTATACCACTTTGTAAAACTGGCAGTTTCTAATAAAAGTATACTCTAAAGGTAACCCATTCCACTTGTAGATATATATATAGCCATAAAAAGACTTTTATAAGCATATCCACAGTGGTTCTGTTCATAATAGCCCCCAGATGGAAACAACCAAAATGTCCATCAACAGAATAATGGGTAAACCAACTGTGGCATATATACTATTCAGCAATAAAAATTAATAAACCAGAAATAAATTCAAAGATTATTAGAGCAAAGAAAATCCCGACACAAAAAGTGGATGTATGATTCTATTTACCTAAAATTCAAAAATAGTTGAAACTCATCCATGGTGACAGAATTCAGAGTAGTGTTTATTTACAGAGGTGGGATGTTATTCATTGTAAAGGGACCAAAGAAATTCTTTGGACTTGTGAAAATATTCTCTGTCTTAACCAGGCTTTATTGAAGTGTAATGTGTAGAATTTTATCCAGCTATACACCTAAGGTTTTTTTATTATTCTGTATGTAGATTATACTTCAGTAGAGTACTATAAGCATATATATTTTTAAAAACCTCATAAGATAATGTAGAGAAATAAAAGATCGCAAGGAAAATTTGTGCTGGCTCTTCAGTGAGGACAGCCTGGAGAAGTGATAGAGGTGGTGAGGAAATGGATTCACCTACATCATGCTTTTTGTATTTTTGGTTGAGGAAAGGTGGCTAGTGCATCATTGTTAGGAGGTGTAGCAGAATAGAAATAAAGATTGTTGGTGATGGAGATAGTACCTTTAGCAGGACACTGACCTCTATGAGCAGTAGAAATGATGGTGGGCATGGGAGATGCTCATGGGCATGGTGGTTAACTGATATAAGACTGGGAAAAGTTATATTCTGCTCAGTGGATTAGTCTTTTTTCCAGGATGCATATGACACCCTTGCTGGGAATTCTCCCCTAATACATCTTTGGGGCCAGGATATTATTTTAGGGAGGCTAAAATTCTGTATTAAAAAGTGAGAGGTGAGTCAAAGACAATGGTTATACAAATTATTGTGACTTTAGCCGACCTTGATTCCGGGGACTTTGGGTTACAGAACGGGATGAGTATGTGTGTATTTGTATTAATGTGTATGCCCTGGGTCCTAAGGTCAAAGCTTAATGAGTCTGACTAGGTTTGATCATTAGTTTTATTGCTATAACCCGTAAGCAGTTAGAAACTAACTTTCTGCTTCCTGACTTTCAAAATAGTAGAGATAGGCTTGCCAGGCATTTTGTAAAATCCTATAGCAGGTCCAGCAGTAGCTGCCAAGAGATTGGATTTCCATGGCAGCAAATGGTTATGCTTAGTAGGAGTCAGTCCCCAAACAGAGGAAGCTATTCCTTTCAGAAAGGCTTCCTGAGAGTCTCTGAGCCACCTAGAATGCTAGGGCTGAGCGGTTTCCACCCACAGAGTAGCCCACTAGTACCTTGCCAAGATAAAAGCAGAAGCCTTAAAAAAGACTTTTCCTCCTTCACAGGAATGGTTTGCAAATAAGAGGTGACATGCACACATGAGCTCAATTAATATTCCTGCTGCAGAGGTGCAGGGAATTGGCCTGAATGTGGATTTTCTGTCTGAGCACTTGGGTAATACAACTAGTCCAACACATGAGATCTTAGCTAGGTGTCGGTCTGTAGGCACGAGTGGCAGTTTTCTAGGGTATTATATTAAATCTTTAAAATAGTATAATAAAAGAGATGGGGATCACAAGGAAGCAGAGTACTATTTATTTCAGCTTCACATTTGGAAAATATCGCTGACCCATAGAACTTATTGTTATGTTGTACCTTTTTTTTTCCTGCAGGATAAAAACAAATTTTATCAAAATAATTGAGAACAAGAGAAAACTGTGATATAGTGAAAAGAGCACAAACATTGGAGGTAAACAGACCTGAGTTTGAATTTGTCCACACCAGTTACTAATGACTCTTAATCAGCATCGGTGTGGTTCAGCTGTACAGTTACCAGATCCCCTCAGTAGTTTATGACAGCAAAGGCTGACTGCTCACTCACATTCCAAGTTTTAATGTGTGATCCATGCCTCTGCTCCATGTTTTCTATATTTCAGAACCCAAATAAAGAACTAGCCCATATCTTGTTGTTGAGGACATTGCTGGCCTCGTGGCCTGTGGTGGGCAATGTGATATTTCTGCCCATCGGCCTAAACATGGCACATGACCAAGCTTGTCAACGTAGGCAGGAGCTCATTGGAGGTAGCAGAGAACAGTCTGAAAAGAATCTACTTCAGGGATCTTAGTGAAGTTACTTCTCTAAATTTCAACCTCCTGAAACTATAAAACTGAGCTCATCATCCCTGCCTCAAACAATGGTTTTCAGTAAATGGATGTAAATGATCTGACATTCAATATACTCTAAACAAAGTCTAGCTCTTTCTTTTCCCATTGTATTGTCTCTGGATGAGCACTGATTTGCATTACTATGAATTTCAGGAAGTTTAGAAATTAAAGTGTTTAATCTTCATAAGGCATAATTTGTTAACAACTATTTGTGGGTCACATCTTACTATATGCCCTGAAAGTCAATATGAAAGCAATATAGACAATATCATTTTTGTTTAAAAGTTTACTACCCTTTGGAGGAAACTAATGTTAACAATTTGAATGTAAAGTATAATAGTGTTTCCATCAAGCTTTAGATATGAGAATATGGGAGAGAGAATAGTACTATTAGTCTCATTTTTCAGTTAAATTAGTTCAATAGAAGTTTATTAGTTTATCAATTCATTGGCAAAGTTTTAAGACCCATTTCTTCTAATTATTAAGCAACAGTACATTATAGAAAACTGAAAATACAGAAAAGGATTTACAAGAAAAACAATCATACATAATTTCACTTCAAGAGTACCCATGCTTAACATTTTATTATACTTTCATAGTCTTTTATTTCTTGTGTGTACGGATGTGTATGTGTATACATGTTTAAAATATTGCATAACTAGAATCACAATGCACAGTTTTTTATACTTGGCTTCTTAATAGTATTTTTTAAAATTTTTCAGCCCATTAAGACATCGTTTCTCAAAACAATAACATAATTTCTTGAGGATGCTTAATATCGTTCTATCATATATTGTATTGTATATATGAAGCTTCTATCATTGGATAGTCCATGAATCACTCAGCTTTATTTTCTTGATGATTATTTATATTGTTTCATTGTTTGTTGTTGTTGTGTTTTGTTTTGCAATCAATATAACACTGAACTGAACATCTTTGCATGTGCAGTCTTGTTTGCATTAGGAATTATTTATTAAGACTAGGGTTCTAAAAGAATATGTTTCTTTTTAAAGTACTTGATATGTATTACCATTTTGTCTTCCAGAAAGTTTTTGACAAACATTTTAACAAACATTCTTTCTTTTCTACCACATGAATAGAGCTGGTGGGGTGGGATTCAGAACAGGTGAGGATGAGGGGTGTGGTTGGGAGATGGGAGGTAGACATGAACAGGACCTTAAAGAAGATGCTGCCTAGGGAGAAAAATAAGATGATAAACAAATAAGGGGGCATTATGGAAAGAACTGAGTATGGGCTAAATCTAAGAGCAGCCAAGATCAAGTTACTAAACAGAAATGCATTTAAAAATTCTAGCTCCAAAGAATGACACATGGTTTGTGTTCCAGTTGGTCTAGAGGGCAGGTAACAGACTGGTCACTGGGTTGGGTGTGTATGGGTCTTCCCCAAGGTCACAGAGCTAGTTAATGACCTAAAACCTAAGTGCTCTGGTCCCATAGTCAGTGCACTTTGCACCACACCACTGACTCTCACGACAAGGCATACACTTGTACACTGGAGTCAAATTAGCACAGTAGATATGATGTAATTAGGTGACAAAATGCATGGCAGACACGTGTTTTCTGAGTCAGTGGTTCTCTCCCCAGGGACTATGAGTTAGGTCAGATTAATTTCAAAACAATTACTGAAAATGTGCTCTTTCTTGGTCCTCATGACCTCCTGCAAATTGGCTCACTGTTTTCTGCAGACCCTAACTCTGACTCAAATCATCCAGGTGGGGAGCCTAGCAGGCCGTTGTTTTCTCAAAACTGGTATTTTTCTTGATGTTCTCTTTCCACTGCCTTCCGACAAGTGTTTTGGATATGCCCCCTCATGTTTAGTGGAGAGCCCAGCCTCTATTAGTTATTTTTTTAAAAACCATAAGCATTACTTCATAAGGGTTAATCTGCGTCAGCACTGTACTAGCTCCTGGAGGCAGAGCTGTGAACAAAAAAGGCATGGCTGTTCTCCACTTGGTGTTTATATTTCAGTGAGGGGAGACAGGCAAACACCGAGAGAGTGAGTGGACACGGTAATTTCAAAGGATAACAGGTCATATAAAACAAAGTAAAACAGGGTGCTATGGCAGTGACGAGGCCTGGGCCTTATTTAGGTTTATGGACTGGAAGGACTTTTTGAGGCGATGTCTCAATTAAGACCAGAATAGCAAGAAGGAACCAACCTTACAAAGTAGAGTGTTCTGTACAGAAGAAATACTAATGGCAAAAGGCTCCACATTAGGAATAAGTTTGGCATATTCAAGAATTAGCAAGAAGAACTGTGTGGCTGTTACAGCAGTGAATGAGGCAGAGAAAAGGGAAAGGTGATCTTAGAGACATAGTTATGGTATCAGTTTTGTGTTAGTTTCAATAGGAAGGTATTAGGATGCTAAAGAGACCACAGTGGATGTGCTTGTTTAAAAACTAATAATAACTACAGTAATAATAGCAATGATAAAAAAATTAAGGTTACTAAGAGAGTAGATGTTAAAAATTCTCATCACAAGGGAAAAATTTTGTAACCATATATGGTGATGGCTGTTAAATCTAGTTTTATTGTGGTGATCATTACAATAGATTCTCATGTCTAATCATTGTGTTGTGCACCTCAAATGAATATAATTTTATAAGTTAATTACACCTCAATAAAAAGATAAGAAATAATGAAAACTATTCAGTAGGTTGGGTCTTCTCTCCCCATCCCCACCTCCATTCCACAGGAGATGAGACAATGAAAAGGTTTGAGCGCTGGTGGGAACCAGAGCAGCAAAGGGCTCCCCATGCTGATCGGGCTGCTGCCCATCTGAACCTCTGAAAGGCTCTTCCCAAAGTTGCTAATGAGCTTCTGTTGCTACCACAATTTCTTCTCTTCTGTGGATCGTTTTCCTCTGCTCTGCCCTTCAGTGTGTCTTTCCTCAGAGTTCCGCTTTCAACTACTTCCTTTGTCACTAGACAACATTCCAGATTCATCTCATCATTTCTCATATCTTCAAATGCAACTTGCAGGTGGAAGGTTCCCAGGTCTACAGCTCTAGCCCTCAGCTGTCCTCTCAGTCCAGGCCTACTTACCCCCATCCAATGGAAACCTCTGGAATAGATTCCATGAGCATGTCACACTTAACTTGAAGAACACTGAACTCTGACTCGTCACCTCCCCCACCCCACCTCCTATGCTTTTACTTCTTCCTGTTATATTTGGTGAGGGTGCCACCACCCATGTAGTTACTCCAAGTGAAAAACTGCCAGTCATCCATGATTCTTCTGTCTCTTCCATCCTACATCTCACATTGGTCACCTCAAATATCAAACCCATCTCCTCTCCTTTTCTACTGGCACCACCCCTTTTAGGCCCTAATCTTATTTCTCTAACAAACAGATCATCTTCTAACCCTTTTCTTTACCTTCAAATTTCCTCACACCAATTCACTCCCACAGTAACACTGAAGGGGTTTCTAAAATGCAATTTAACAGTACCTCTCTCACTTTCAAGCAACATGCACAAAAGCCTTTCAAAGTAAATAAAACCCCCAGTATCTGGCCCAGCCTAATTTCTTACCACACTCTTCTCTTTCCTTCACACTCCACGTTCCTCCCTCTTCATTCCCCCTCTTCATATTCACCTTTTTTCCACCCAGAGCTGTTTCCCCAAACTGGCCATGCTTGTTTTCGCACTGGTGCCAACACTTCCCTCTGCCAGGCACACTCCATCTCTCTTCTCTCCTCATCATGTCCCTCCCAAAGCCCTGCTGCTGTGAGAGATGAAGCCGGCTGCCCTCCCTGGTGTCCTAGTACTCTGCCCTTGCAATTATTGTGGTGTCTCTCATATGCTTAGGACTTCTTATACCCCCATCCTCCTCACTTAGTGTGGGAGCTCCTGGAGGTAGGGTCTGAGTCTGCTTTGCCTCTGTTCTCAGTTAGAATTAGATCTGTGCTAGGCACAGAGAAGCTGCTCTGTGAATGTGGGGAAGGTGGCGCATGTCCTTTCTGGGTCCTGAGACATGATGCATTTGGAGATTCGAGGTACTTCTGAGCCCTTCAGTCATTGGAGGGTTGAGGTAACTTCATTGTCTCAGGAAAACTACTCCAAAACTTGTAGTGTCAGTCTTGGTTTCTACAGAAGATACTAAAAACCTCCCTAGTACCACGTGCTCTGTCTAGACATAGTAGAGCCTAAACACATATTTGATAAATTAATGAACGAACAATTTAATTACTTGAAATAGTATTTATTTTTGTTTCAAAATAGCCCTGGCAAGGAGAGCACCCCATTAAAGAATGAACCATTACCTATTTTCCAGGTCAAAGGAAGAATATGCATCTTTGAGTTTTTTTTCTTATAGCAAAATCAGAATGTATTTCACATTTGCGGATTGTTCCTGTTGTACCTGACATAATCAGTTGCTTAAACTCTTTGCAGGGCACGTCACCTATCGATCCTAAATGTATTGTGTGTGTGTGTGTGTGTGTTGTTTATTTTTTTATGGTTGGGGAAAGGAAATATTGTATTTACATCTCACCCCAGCTTTCTCAGAACTCCCTGCTACAGTCCCAGGAACATGCGTCATGCTCCAGCTAACTGTTTTCTGACAGACCAGAGCAGTGTTCACGCAGGCGGGAGGGGAGTCAGAATGACAGCACTATTTCACGTAAACTTGTCAGCACTGTGTTGTTTCCGCGTCACTTGGGCTTTTCATGTGGCTAATGTGATCACATCGGAATGGATTGGCTTCCCAAAATTAAAATATTGGCTAAACTAATCAAAGAAAAGTATTTGGAGAATGATGAAGACTGAAGCTGATTATTGATTTATAAATTTAGGAACTTTATTAAACATAATATAGTGGTCTATTAAAAAATGCATCACAAAAGGGATCAGAAGTGCTAGATGTGATTGATACTGAGTCACTTGCCATCCTCACATTTTCAAACCCCTGAAGATATATTGAAAAAAATCGTGTCTGGAGATCTTTGAAGGATGCTTTTATTCTTATTGTGACTTGGATGTTATGTGAAAATGGCAGAGTTATGACTAGTTCTCTGAAACTGGCAGAATAAAGAGGATGCGTCATGTATATATTAGGAAAACCATAATCCTTGTCATATGAAATACATCTCCTCTGCATGAAACACTCAAATATGCTAGCAAATGTGGTGTTTCTTTTTTCTCTTGTATTTTAGTGTCAAGCAATATAAACTATGATTTCTTGGATATGTATTTTCAAGCCAAGATCTCTCTTGGTATGTAGGTATGTAAGATTTTTATTAGCATTAAATAATATTAACCAAAAGAAAACTACCACATCCATGACTGGAGAGTAGGAGGAAGTAACAACAAAGGGAATTTTAAAACTACAAATTGAAGAGCCCAATTCGATCCACAGAAGTGGGCTCAGGTATCTATATTTTTATGTGTTTCCCAGATATTGCTGATGCATAGCCAAGTAAGGAGACCATTGGCAAGAACCCAGTTCTCTCTGCCTGGAATTAATTTTAACATCTGTCAGAATGCCCTACTATACTAGGTATGAGTGTTAAACAGTGTCCCCAGACTGTGGTGAGAGAGAGGGGAGCAGGTATTTCCCTCCATCATGTGACAATAAGTACACGGATGGAAGTGGACATTAGCTGCCTGCTACACCTAGTTTGCCCCATTGGAACTGTTAGCTGACAGAGTTGGTAGGAAACATGGAGATTATCTGAATGCAATTTATCATTTTTTGTGTGAGGACATATTTACATGGGTATTAAGCACTTGGCAAGGTCACACAGATAGTTCTGGAAAGATTTGGGAATAAAATTCAGGTCTCCTGAGAGTTCATCCAGTGCTTTTTTCATTGAAAACAAAACAAAACAGTTTTTCACAAGTAGGCTTCACCCTAATTTTCCAGCCTCATTTCCTGTCACTTCACTTTGGACATGCTGTTAACTGTTCCTAAGCACCTCGGGCATTTTGTAAGACAGTAGACATCAGTTGTAGTGCCTGGCAGTGCCCCTTCTCCCTTCCTTTGTTAAAAGCCCTGGACTTGTCATTGTGAAACTGCTTACTGTTCGCTTTCCCCTGGTCTGAGTGGGTCACTCCAGTCCCCAGCCTGGAGAACTGAGCAGGACTAAACCAGGGTGTCTGGAGATTCACTGGGGCCTGTGAGAGTAAGTCAGGGCACTTTGGTGGAACCACCGGGGAGGAGCCACTCTTTCCACTGTGGTCCTCCCGGGCAGGCAGTATTGCTGCTGGTGGCCAGATTTGGCAACAGCTGGGGAAACCCTGTCTAAAAATGAAGCCGACAAAGACAAAAAAATGTCGCAACGTCACGTGGAGAAGTGAGACCGGTTCTTGGTATTACAACTGGAGTGTCTGGACTCAGTCATGCCATTTCCACTTCTGCTTCTGCATTCTTCACTTGTGCAGCCAGTAATTCAACTGCTGGCTTAACCCAGTTTGACTGGGTTTTTGTTCACTTTCCAATGACAGAAATCCCACTGGAATGCACGGTTCTGTCACTTTGCAGCTACTCCGCCATTTTGCTGTAACACCCATTCTCTATTTTCCTCCTGAAAGGCAATTTATTAGTAAAGGTGTGAAAGAGTTTTACCCACAATTGTAATGTTTATCATCCACACAAACCAACGGTCTGGTGATCAGTAGCCCTGCCCTGATGTCCTTCAGGTTAAAGATGTGGAAAATTGTTTTTCGTAACTTAAAAAAACGGTCTAGGTCCATGAAATGTTATTGAACAAACAAAGATTCTTGCTTTCTTAGACTTTAACTTTTCATGCAGGTAGAGATCATTTTAAAAAACATGAGAAAATAAACATATAAATTATTCTGTAGTGTAGAAGGGGATAAATATTATATTAAAAACACCACTACCAACCAAGAAATCAGAGTATGGGGAACTAGAAATGTTTGGGGTAGGAGGGTCCATTTTAAAATAAAACTCATTACAAATATACCAACTGAGTAAACACTCAGTGGTGAGAGAGTTATGCAGGTGGCTGCCTAGGGTAAGAGTTTTAGACTTGAACAACCAGGGTCAAGGGCAAAATAGAGTGTATATTCCAGGAATAGCACAGGAGCTACTGTAGCTGCAGCACAGCTAACAATGGAGAGATGAAGTCAGAGAGATCACAGAAGTTAGATCACATTTGTAGTCATCTGTGTGCATGTCTTTTACTTAGTGAAATGAAGAGTAAGTGAAGTCTATTCTATTCTATTCTATTCTATTCTATTCTATTCTATTCTATTCTATTCTATTCTATTCTATTCTATTCTATTCTATTCTATTCTATTCTATTCTAAACATGGTCTGCTTTCCATTAAAAAAAATGCCTGTGGGTACAGTGTTGAAAATAGGCCAGGTGAAATTGTGAAAGCAGGGAGACCAGTTAGGAAGCAGTGACAGATAATGTCCACTGATGTTCAGCTCCACTCAGCCTTCTATATTTGCTTCTGCATCATGAGTATGGAAGCTTGCAAACTACTATTTCTAGACTCCCGTGCCAGCTGGTTTCCATATAGGATCTGACAATGGGGAAATCATAGTGGGAGAATTAAATTAGGAGGAAGGGAAAAGCCATTTTTTTCTGATTCTGGTGGAACCTCCAGTCATGGTGACAGTAGGGACCATGTACCTAGAGGATAGAGGAGTCATCAACTGATACGGAGATGAATGAAAATGGGTTTGGAGTGAGTTTGGGGCAGAATCAGGTTGGTGAGTAGGGGGGGAAAGAAGGAGTCCCTTTTGGATATGTAGTTTGAAGTGCCTATTAGATATCCAAGTGGGGATGTCAATAAGTGATTGGATAATCTGAAATTCAGAAATGAGGTCTCGGCTACAGATATGAATTTAGCAGTTATTTATGTCATCGACAGCCAAGAGATTACATCAGCTTGTTTGAGAGCAGAGAAAAAGAATACTAATACTCAAATCTTGAAGATGCCTGGCATTCAAAGATCATGGAGAGAAGAGAAACCCACAAAGGATATTGAAAAACAGTCACCAGTGATGAGATGAAGACCTCAGAGAAGAGTCAGTGATCAGTCTTGTCCAATTGGCTGATGAGGACAGAGTAAAAACATGAGTATGGAGAATGAACAGCTGAATTTAGCAATGTTGAGTGGGTTGGTGACTCAGACAAAAGTCATTTTTATGGAGTGTGGAACTGAAAATCTTGGCATTGGTTTATTTATTCACTAATTCATTTAAGAATATTTAATGAGCATCTCCTTTGTGCTGATTACTGGTGATCTGAGTGAACAACAGACATTGCCCTTGACCTCTTGGAGGTTAGAGTATTCTGCTATAATGACAGCCTATGGTTTCATGCAGGGACAAACTTCAAAACAGACCTTTATTATATGTGTGCCTGTGTTTGTGTATACAAACACTTGAAGGATGCAGAAAGCAAGAAAGACATAAATTAAGGGCAGTATACTGGGAGGGCCATAGGACGCACTAGGGCAGGCACTGCCTTCATGAGCTGGGACTGATTGAATGCTATTAATCTTAGAAGTTGAAGCATCTGACATCTTTAAAAAAGGGATTATCAATTTTGTTTTTATTTAAGGAAGGGGTTGACCAAGTACCATAATTTGATTTTAATCTGATTTTATCTCCGTAGTGCTTAGATGGTTTAATTGCTGGTTTGATTAGGCACCTAGAGTATGAATTGTTAAAATAGCATGTTGCCTTCTTGTAGGTAGGTTTGTTTCCATGGATTTCCTCTTGTGAATACAAGTGGTTATTCATGACTCTCCAGGGGCTAGGACTTGCAAAACAGTATTCTGTTCATCTCAAAATTGTTTGATAGAAATCATGTAAAAGCAATATCTGAAACCCTAATATCTTCTTGGATAAGTTTTGGAACAAGGTCCTGTACAAATTAAAATAGTTAAAACGGAAACAAAACTTAGACACTGTAATGTGTGTTTGATTATAATATGGTTCCTAAATATTAGTCTCCATAATTCTCAGTAGCAAATAATCACTAGGAGATAATAAAAATATTAGTATAGCTTGGAAGTTATTTCTTTATAAGAGACCTCATAAAATAATAGAGACTTTTGCAAATATAAAGTACATCAATATTTTGAGTTTTCTATTTAAATTCTATGAAGTCATTATTTTGAAATAATAATCTCTAAATGAATGTTCTTAAGCCATGACAATGTCACATTGTGATAAAATGTGTATATTCTGTTTATTCAAGCAATGAGATCCTCTTGCAAAGAACTTGCCTTCACAGCACTGGTATGATCCATTTTGAACTTGACCTATGAGTATTATTAGTGAGTAACTGAATATAACTTACTCCTACATTCAGAAATCTAAATTGTTAGTGATTTATATCCCAAACAAGGGCATTTCAAGAAAGCAATTCTCTCACTTGTAACTTTTATCAGGAAATGGGAGAATAAATAAGAGACCATGTCCCTCCAAAAAAAAGTTAAATATTTTGGAAACTATATGTAATCAAATTTACAAAATAAATATTAGTTAAATATTTTGGAAACTGTATGTAATCAAATTATTCTATATCCTAAAATAAAATATAAGTTCCAAGTCATAACAGAACAACAGTTAGCTGATAAAATCAGAAAGCCCCGATGAACTTCATGGCCAGGTTTTGTCTTAGAGGACTTGAAATAACCAGATACAGCCCCACGTGTCCAAAGAGTTTGCCACGTTTTCTTAGATTTCAATAATGGGTTCCAGTGACTTAGTGGCTAGGATGAAAAGTTTGTACTTTATTGTCTTCATTTAAAAAAAAAAATTGTTTTGGTTCTGTTGACTATTCTGTTGGGATTTTTAATATTTTTTTCTCCTCTTGAAATGAAGACGAAAGGTTGTTTCCAGGAATCTTAGGCATAATTTGAGTTAATTTCTACCCTTACATGCAATTCAAATCTAGGCAGTTGATTAGCTAATGAGACATAACATTATTCTATTTGTCAAAATTAGATTTGTTTGGAAGAATCACAGAAATATCCTCTCCTTTTATCCTTTGCTTCAACGTGATCATTCACTCATGCTTGGCAGGATGTTCTGAAGGTCAGAGCGCTGCTCTCAGGACAGACTGGGAGATGGCTCTGCACCACCCCCTTCCATGGGTGTTCCTGTAACTGACAAGATGGATGTAAATCCGGATTTAGAGAGAACTTTCCATTATTTAATGAGAGTGATTTTTACTGGTGGTGGTTGACTGCTTAGGAAGCATAGCATACTCTTTTTTGATAATAAACACACTGAGAGCAGTTTCCAAAGTTTATTTCTTAAAATTAGGGGGCTCCCACAAAGTGAGGTGTGGGAGGGAGAGGAAGAGACTCAGACGCTAGTTCTGGCCCTCACTTTCTAATTTTAACCAAAGTAGCTTTCCCTTGAGCTCTTTTAAGTAGAGCTCAAGTATTGGAAAACAACAGTACAAAATGAATTCCCTGCTTTTTAAATTAGTTTGATACCTGGAGAGGAAGGCCTTATTAAATGGTAAGACCTGAACCTAGATGTGGTAAAGTCAACTACTTTTTCCCTTAAATAATGCATTCATTCATTCTTTTTTCTTCTTAGTAGTGGAACTCTGATCTCCCTGCTATCCTACCATTTTAGCTGGTAGAAGTCCACCCACTTAGGAGCCATATTTCCCAGCCTCCCTTGTGTTCACTAGCCCTGAATCATGTGACTGAGTCCAGACTGAAAAGTGTGAACAAAAGTGGTGGTGTGCATTTATATCTCAAACAAGGGCTATAAAAGAAGTGTTAGTTCTTCAAAAGAAGAAGCTGACTGCCCTTCATTCTTTCTTCATCCCTCTTCAATACTTGGCACAACCACTACCACCTGAGTCGCTAAGATGGATGCCGTGAGTTGAGCATGTCTGAGCCACCCTGCCAGACCTTAACTGTTCTTTTGAACTGTGATATGAATGAAAAATAATATTCCATGTTGTCAATACCCTGTGTTTTGAGGTTTTTAATAGTAGTTCAATCTTTCCCCAAAGTAATGTAATAAATGTCATGCCAAGAAAGTTGTAAGGTAAGTTTCATTGGAAAAGCTGACTTTACAGAATTTAATCTTTAATGTAATTGAGTTTAATTTTATGTTTACCATGAAATAACATGGTATAGAGGTGTATCATACCAATCAGTGCTGAAAGGCAAAAATAGACAGATTCTGATCATTGTTGTCCTTATTATTTGAGATGGAAGTAGGGCTGGATTAAAGACATAGACACATCTAAACAAACAAACATGGAGTAAATTAAGAAGTGGAGGTAAAATTATGCTTGAATTAAATAACTGCTAATTATGTAGCTCATTAGTTAGTGTCTACTGAGAGGAAAGCATAAAATGAAGAGAAATTTAGGCAAAGTAGCACCTGAGAAAATGTTCTCATTATTTATCATTTTGTACTTATACTGTATCTTCCTTATAACAAACTTTGGGGTCTTTAGAAATAACCATAGTTACCTTCCTGACACCCTGGTTCTTCACATGTTCTGACTCACAGTTCTCTCACTGTGGTCTTTTATCCAAAGGTTTCTCAATGCTTATGATAAACCCACCTTTGGATTTTTGCCATTGCCCCAAACAGAAGACATTAAAACCTGAACATTTTTCTTCACTTGGTTCTCTTGTCTGTTGTCTGCCTGTCAGTGTTTCATTTTTCTGCTATCTCTCTGAGATTTTCTTTGATTTTTCTTTCCTCTTCATCTGTTTAGCCAATATCAACTTGTTCTTCTTTTTTTCCTTTAACTGATTTTTAGATTCACCCATTGCTCTCTGTCCTCACATTCATCCTCTTAGTCCAAGACCAGAACACATCAATCCCTGGACATAGCCCACAGTCTTCTATTTAGTACAGCTGTTTTGGTCATAACCAAATTCTACTTGCTCTCCCATATCAAGATTAGAGACGTTGTTCTAAAAAACAGCTTTTAGCATTTCATTTCCTTCCTCAAGAATCCATACAGCCTTGACTGGTATAGCCCAGTTGGTTGAGCATTGGCCCACAAAGCAAAGGGTTTTGGATTCCTAGTCAGGGCACATACCTGAGGGGTGGGCTTGGTCCCTGACTTTCTCTGAATTTCTGTTGGTTGTCTCTTGCTTCATATGTGTGCCTTTATTTTTCTTCAGTTACAGCTTATATGCACTCTTTGAGGAACAGATATAATTCTTGTACTTCTATTCTCTCCAGCTTCTGGCTAATATTGGCCATGAATTGTCTACTTAACTTCTCCTAGTAGAGGTATTAAAATACTAGATAGATTTACGAATATGGTAAAATAGCACACTCTTGGAATTTACTCTTTTAGGAAAATTTTGGAACACATGTCTTAAAATAGACTTGATGTTGTTATGGCTTCAATTTGCCTCTTCTTCACATTATTTTTCACATGACATGACTAAACTTGAGAGTAACTCATGGTGTGGTGAATCAGCTAATGGGAGGACTATTAAGTGAATGGGACTGAGAAGGAAGGTGGAACCTGGGTGTTGGAGGGAGAATGGAGCAAAGAGAAGAAGAAAATACTGTATATGAAATTGAGAGAAAGAAATGAAGGGACAATAAGGCCAATGTAAGATTAATTTAGCATTACACTGAGTCCTTGATATCAACAATCTCCTCAAATTATAACTATAAGCATAAAGGACTGATATCATGGTATCTAAATTTTTTTTCATTGTTGTTCAAGCACAATTGTCTCCATTTTCCTGCCACCACTTTCCCCTGCCCCACCCTCAATCCTACCCTCCTTTAGCTTTGTCCATGGGTCCTTTATACACGTTCCTTGATGACCCTTCCGCTTCTTTCCCCCATTACCACCCCCCTCCCCTTCCCCTCCAGTTACTGTCAGTTTGTTCTTTATCTCAATGTTTCTGGCTATATTCTGCTTGCTTGTTTCTTATGTTGATTAGATTCTCTTCAAATGATAACTGTAAGTATAAAAAAATGATATCATTGTATTAAAAAGCTTTTTACAAATGAAATACAACACATATATGAAATGGTGCATTAATTATAAAAGCTTGTGGGATAAATGAACACTTATTGAGCTACCATTGACCCAGACACATAGTACTCCCAGAAACCTTAGAGAATCTCTTTATCCAAGACTTGAGTTTCTCTGGGGCACACAGAGCACTTCAGGTTTGTGGGAGGCCTGGGGTGATTCTGGGCACCCACACCTTGAGGGCATGGGGTTCCAGGTTAGTCTTAGGATGATTTACCTGAGTCCCCAGCTTAGGTAGACTCTGGACTTTACCTTTTTCCTATCCAGTCTCTATGGCTGCCAAAAATGGAGCTCAGTTTTGCTACTATTTTTTTTATTTCTGGATCAGCAGATGACTTCAGAGCAAAAGTGATTTTGAGTTTTAGCCTTCTCTGCAATCTCATCATTCAGATTGTGGTCCAGTAATTCCTCAGTATTTTGTTACCTCTTTGATATTTTTAAGAAGAAACTATTATTGTTATTTTTATAAATATTTTGTTCAGCTTTTTTGCTTGTTTTTAATAGGAGCATGGGTCTAAAGTTTTAATACTTAGTTCATAATTATTAGAAGGAAGATCATCATTGCATTTTACAGATACAGGGGTTGAAGTTTGAAGAGAGAAATACATCCAAAGAACCAGAATTTGAATGCTTGCTCATTCTGCTCTGTCACGGAGACCAGTGATTTTCAATGTTTTCATCTCACGGCATGCATAAACTATCATAATTACTAAAATTCTGTGGCACACCCAAAATATATAAGTATATATTTTATTTATAAAAATAATATTATATTTATAAAATATAAATATATATTTTCCCCATCTGATAAAAAAATAGGCATAATTTTGATTCATTCACACTAGGCAGCTATTATTGTGTTGGCTGCTGTCATTTATCTTATCTGACAATCTGAGGGAAAATAAGTCAGTGCCCCTCACTGAATAGTCAGGTGTTGCATGTTTTAAAAACTCTGGTGGCACATCAGTGTGCTGTGGCACACTGGTTGAAAATTGCTGATACAGATTAATGAGTGAATTTGGTGAACTTTGGCTGTAAGGATAATTAATGTACTGGGTGAAATGATAGGAATCGGTTTCTCATTTGCCTTCTTAGTCACCTACCATTACTTCACTTTTAGCTCTGGCTTATAATGTCCTCTCCTCTAACAACATTAGTTACTAAAGAGATAAAAGAAAGAAGATGAATAAGGCTGATGGTGCTTATCAAATCTATAGGTTATATATAAAACTATATTTTTTCTTTATCATGTACCCAGGTGGTAAAATGATAAAATCTGTTTTCAAAGTTTAAAGCATTTAGTCGATGTGATTTCATTAACCCTCACAACATGATGTTGATGTCTCTGTTTTATAATGGATACAATCAACCAATAGAAAGTAAATAATTTGACTCAAATCTAGATTTTATTTTTTATTATTATTTTTTTATTTTATTGATTATGCCATTTCATTTGTTCTATTTCCTCCCCTCCGTTCCCTTTTACCCTGCACACCCCTCCCCCACCATCCCCCCTTTAGTTCATGAACACGTGTCTCAAATTCTTTAGATTCTATATTTCCCATACTATTCTTGTCCTCCCCCTATCTATTTTCTATCTACTGTCTATGCTACTTATTTTCTGTATCTTCTCCCCACTTCTCCTTCTCCCACTCCCCTGTTGCTAACCCTCCATGAGATCTTCATTTCTATGGTTCACTCCTGATCTAGTTGTCTTCTTAGTTTGCTTTTGTTTTAGGTGTGGTTGTTAATAACTGTGAGTTTGCTGTCCTTTCACTGTTCATCTTTTTTATCTTCTTTTTCTTAGGTAAGTCCCTTTAACATTTCATATAATAAGGGCTTGGTGATGATGAACTCCTTGAACTTGACCTTATCTGAGAAGCACTTTATCTGTCCTTCCATTCTAAATGAAAACTTTGCTGGATAGAGCAATCTTGGTTGTAGGTCTTTGGATTTCAGGACTCGGAATACTTCTTTCCAGCCCCTTCTTGCCTATAAGATCTCTTTTGAGAAATCTGATGACAGTCTGATGGGAAGTTCTTTGTAGGTGACTGTCCCCTTATCTCTTGCTGCTTCTAGGATTCTCTCCTTCATTTGAATCTTGGCTAATGTAATGATGATGTGCCTTGGTGTGTTCCTTCTTGGGTCCAACTTCTTTGGGACTCTCTGAGCTTCCTGGATTTCCTGGAAGTCTATTTCCTTTGCCAGATTGGGGAAATTCTCTTTTATTATTTGTTCAGATAAGGTTTCCACTCGCGACTGTTCCTCTTCCCCTTCTGGTACCCCTATAATTTGGATGTTGGAGTGTTTCAAGATGTCCTGGAGGTTCCTAAGCCTCTCCTCATTTTTTTGAATTCTTCTTCCTTCATATTTTTCTGTTTGGTCATTTTTTCCTTCCTTCTGGTATGCTTCCTTGATTTGAGTCCCAGTTTCCTTTCCATTACTATTGGTTCCCTGTGCATACCATTCATTTCAATTACTTTAGCTTTCATATGTTCCTCTATTTTGTGACTAAAATCAACCAGTTCTGTGAGCATCCTGATCACCAGTGTTTCGAACTGTGCATCTGAAAGTTTGGCTATTTCTTCGTCACTTAGATTTATCAGCTCTGGGGCTCTGAGCTGTTCTTGAGCCATGTTTTGATCTGTTTGCGCCTGTTACGTATGAGGAGAGGTACCTTAAGTGTTCACCAGGGCGGGGCCACCCAGGTTGCTGGTTTGTGACGCTGTATGTGAGGGCGGGGTGAGACAGGGAGCAATGGCGGTTCTCTTTGCTCACCCAGTCTGCCTCACCACTTGCCCTTGCCTGCTTATCCGAGCACAAATGTGGGGCCTGTGTGATCTGTCTCACTGATCGCCTCTTCACTGGTTTATCTGTGTGCAAATGCGAGAGCAATCGCTTGCAGACAGCCAGCCGCACCTCTTCCCTGGGTTCTGCCCATAGCTAGCCTGCACGTGGGATGGGCGCCCTTGGCTGCCTGTGCACCTCCCAGGTCTGAGGATCTTTTTTGCCCAACCTGCTCTGCTGCTGGCTTCGCCCCTCTCACCAGTGTAGCTGAGCGGTTCGTTGTTTTTGGACTCCATATTCGATTTTCTGTGTGGTCTGATTACATTTATTGTTGTTAAAACTTTGTTGTTTTTAAGATTTGGTTGTGTGAGGATGCAAAGTGTTCCCACCTACGCCTCCATCTTGGTGGAAGTCCCCAAATCTAGATTTTCAAAAACTCTTTTTGGATCCCCTGACTGTTATGCATGGCTGGGCTGCCTCTTCACATTGACAACTTTGTGATTTATCTAGTGTGACACTCAAAAGCATTATAAGACTTTATGTGAACAGAGTATAAGACCCAAGGTAAGTGATGTTAAAGGTATGGAGTTAGAGAGATATATTAAAGAGATGAGGTTAAGGTCATGGTTATAAGGTTGGAATGGAAATTTCTCCTGATTTAATATACGAAATCTGTCTGGAAAAAGTCCAGCCATTATTAGTATAATGAGAATGGCTTGTGTGACATTGATGTAACCTGGCAGCCAAGAGGAAGGGACTGGAATTTGCATGCGTGAACAATGATGACTTTATTGTACTAATCAGTGGGGGCAGTAGACGCCACTGAGTGAGCATGTGTACTGTGTGGTCATAGAATTCAAAATGACTGAGTGAGTAAAGCAATGAATCTGCATCAACTTTTGTGTTAAGCTTGAACATTCCCTCATGGAAATTATTGGGATGATTCAGAAGGCTGCAGCTATGGGCAATGGGTGATTGGCAGCTTCATCAGGACAATCTTCCTTCTTATGCATCATGTCTTGATCAGTTTTTTGTGAAACAGTAAATCACCCAGATAACTCAGCCCCTCTACAGCCCAGAGTTGGCACTCTGTGACTTCGGGCTTGTTCCTAAACTAAAATTACCTTTGAAAGGGAAGAGATTTCAGACTGTCGATGAGATTCAGGAAAATATGAGGGAGCAGCTAATGGCGATTGGGAGAACTGTGTGAGGTTCCAAAGTGGCTACTTTGAAGGAGACTGAGGCATCACTGTCCTACCTTGTATTTTCTTCAGTAAATATCTCTGTTTTTCATATTACATGTCTGGATACCTTTTGGACAGAACTTATAAAGTGAAATATAGAATTGGAGGCAACTCCCCTATGAAATTAACTAACATCATAACATTATCTTTTGATACATGTAGAAAATTATGATTGAGATTCTCCTACTTCAATTATGTGGACAATTGTCCCAATTCTGCACTGTCAGTCTTTAATAACAATTAAAAATTGTGTTATGTCCTTGTTTGTGCTGTGCTTTGGAACTGAAGATTGACACTTCGTTGTTGTTTCTCATGACTATATCAAGGAGAATGCACACTGAAATGTTGCAGGGTTCACTAGAGGCCAGGGAGTTTTTCACACTCATAAAAAGGATCAATAGAAATATTTTCCTCTAAGTTTAAAAATCATACATCCTCTTGTTCAAAGCTTGCTTATGTGCCTGCTATCTACCCACCAGAAACCCTGCCTGCTAAAGTCAAAACTTTGTGGCTGACCCTCCCTGAACTTCTGACAGGAAAGGTCACATATCCACACCATGAAGAAGCAGGAAGCGAGCTCAGATTGTCTTTTGCACATCCTAGCAGTTGCACAGTGATTTTTTTTGTTGTTGTTAGGCAAACTGAAAGATCACAATGGGGTGATGTGTTAACTTCATTATGCTTATGCAGCAAGAAAAAATGACTGCTGGGCTAGCTGAGGGCACCCTACCTGAGTCAGCCCGAGTTAAATATAAAGAAAACAATTAGGATTGGTTGCAACATGTTAGGCAATAATTTTCTGCAGCCAGAGTCCGAGAGAGTCATATGCTCTTCAGTATTTGTGGGCATGATGGATTGTGACAGAGCAAGGCCTCGTGGTGAGAAAGGGGCTTAAATGGCAGATTGGGGGGGACTCGTGGCTGCACTGCCATTTTACCAGGCAGGCAATGATTTCTTCTGTTTTTGTTGTCAGGCCTACGAAATATTTCTATTTCTCAGTGTTATCTACATTGCTAGAGGACATTTCAGAGTTCAGGGAATGGCCACTGAGATGCTCCCTGAGAGAAAAGATGACTTCATATCAAGACATAGCTTTGGGAATAGACTGAGATCACTGCATGTTTGCATATTAATGAGGGGGAGCAGGTGAACATTAACAAATGGAAGCACAGAGGGTGGCTGGTGAGATCACTAAGGGCTGGGCAAGCCCCAGACAATTTACTATTAAGTACAACCTAGTGGAGCACTGCTTTAGATTGTACCAGGCATAAGTGATCCACAGGAAACTAAGAGCTAGACGTACTCATTTCATTTCCTCTTTTTGATGTAATAGTTCTGCTGGTGTTATAATAGTCATTAGCCATGAGCTTATTCCATAGAAGTATTGCTAATTTCAGCATAAAACAATATATCAGTAAGAAGTTACAAAAATACTAAGAAGTATTCTGATTTTAATGTAGTTCTCTGTCAGAATGACATCAAGAACACAGAGTTAAAGCTGACTGTGGAGTTAAAGCAGCCTGGGTTCAGGTTAGTCTCTACCACATACTTGTCCTGGGACTTATAAGTGTTACTTGCCATTTCTGAGGTTCAGTTTTCTCAGCTCTAAAACAGGAATAATATAGTATTCTCCTCGTTGTTATAGTATAACCTTACGTAGGTGATTTAGTATTTTAAGCAAAAGAGATAGATGAAAATCTGTGTTAAAACTTTTTCTTGCCTAGAGATATGTAGTTCTTTAACGTTGCAGTTGTCTAGTACACTTAAAATAGCCTCCGGTTTATTCAAATCTCGATTTAGGCCCACTCCAGAAAGCTACATGAGTCGTATGAAGTATTTGCAGTGTTCCCGTGGTCTGGATTCTGTCCTGCCTTTAGTGCTATCAAGAAGCCTCCGGTCGGAGCTGAGAGTCCTGACAGCGAGTCAGTCACTGTGAGTGGCAGACAGGTGGATGTGGGCTCTGGAAACTCTTTGACCCCCCCTCCACTGGCTCCCTGCGAGTCCACACAGGGAGGGTGTGACTCCCAGGGTGTATGTGGTATCCAGGGGAGCAGATGGAACTATCAGGTGTGGGTAAACTTGGGGAATTTTCGTGGCACCCCTAGGAATGTAGCCAGTCCCTCGGTCACTGATATGAAAATGGCATGGATAAATTATGCAGAAGAGTTCAAAATTCTCACAAGGATTTTAAAGCAATTTGTTTTTTGAGGTGGATATAAAATGCAAAATGTAAAAGTGTCCTTCCTGGACATTAAGATAATGTGAGGAAATCACAAAGTTCTGTTTTTCTAAAATCAGCCACCGCCTGGCCCCACCGCAAAGGATGGCTCTTACTGTCATAAGGCTTCTGTGAGACTCAGTTTAAGGAAATAAATAGTCTTTGTTTTATTACTTTTTCTAAAAAAGAAAGACATAAGTGTTTTGCTTTCAGTTGTGTTTTTTAAAAGCTAACCTGTTTGGCTGACTTGTCATCAATCATCGGTCTTTGTGCTTGTTAATTTTGTGGTTACATGTTTTTTTTCCGTAACTTCTCCCTCCCTCCTCCTTCTCTCTTTTTTTTATAACCATACCACAAATTAATTAACATTATCCTGGTATTTATGGTAAATGTGTAATTAACCATCTAAGACTATATCACGCAGCTGTTGCTTTTTATTACATTTCATTGATTTTAGATAAATAGATAACAAAAATATTTTCTATTTTTGATACTATACAATTTTAATTTTACATCAAAATCATTTTCTTAAGTTTATTTTTTTTGAGATGGGGAGGAAAAATTAAAACTGACAAGTCAGCCAGCCCCTTTGACTGGACATCTTGGATTTATTTTAATAATATAACAGTTTTATCACATTTGAACCATTGCCTTATTGAGCTGGCTTTTTAAAAACCAGGCGTTTTGGTTTTTGAATTTGCATAAGAAAAGAAAGGGTTGATTTAAATGGCTGTGTATCAATTTTCTCAAGAAAGGGTTGGTAAACTACAGCGTATGGGCCAAATCTGGTATGTGGCTTGCTTGTGTAGAGCCTAAAAGTTAAAAATGGCTTTCACATTTTCAAGTATTATAAGAAATACAAGCAAACGAAAAACAAATGTTACAGAGACTGCATGTGGCCCACAAAGCCAGAAGTACAGGGACCAGCAGAACTAATGCCCGCTTGAATGTGGTTGGTAGGGTAATAATATGGATATAATAATTTATAGTTTTAATTTGAACATTGCACATAAAATGTGATCTGGTGTGTTTGAGTGTGATATTGTTATGTTACAGAATTACATGCTTATAATTTTGTACTAAAAGCATTTGTAATAAAGAGGGAGTGTTATTTGTGCCTGACCCTGTATTTATTATCTGGCTTTTAAGAGGAGAACTTTGTTGACCCCTGGTCTAAAGGATTACACCATACATTTTCCTTTATTTCTATTATAATGTTCTCTATTCCTATTAATGCTGTCCTGGTCCTTTCCAGGACTCGCCGCTGTTCATTGCCCGGCCTCCTCATGGAGTATGGCTTGAGTTAATAAACACGGTGTCATTCCTCATAGAAAACCCTGCAGCTTTCCCTGGTTGTTTCAGGGCTTATTACAGTAACATTTCATATGCAATCTCTAACCTTTATGTGAACTGGAGTTCACCTACCCTGATCTTGAGTAGAATCTTGTTCCCTGACCATTGCTAATCCATAAATGTTACTCAAGAATAATTCTCATTATTGGGTGGTAAAGGAAAGCAGGAAAACTAATATTTGGAATAAGGACTATGAGTAGTAGTTAAACTATTCAAACACATCACGCAAAGAAAATATTTTTTTTCATAGTGAGAAAAAAGACATGACAGAGACTCAGGAATTGACCGGTTAAAGGGAAAGCATTTTTGCTTTTAACAGAGAGATAAAGAAAGTAATCTGGTTAGTGTGTTGGGAAATCGTAAACTGCTATTTTCCTTGCATTGCTTTTTTTCTTAAGTGGAAATAGACATGTGAAAAGCATAGTCCTTTTCCTGCAGGAAAACAGAAACCAATTCCCAGCCTCTCTCTTTCTTTCCATGGCAGGGAACTAGTGGCCATGTACCCTGCAGAACATGGGCTTTCACTGACACCCTGGCCCCAGACACCTGATTTTTGTTTATGCCATTACATGCAGGAGAATTTTTTCTGTTTACTGAGGAAAGCCAAAAAAGTCCAGTGCAAAGCAAAAGCAGTAACTAAAAAAATATTATCTGGAACAAGGCGATTTTGAAATAAATAATAATAACAAAAGGTCAGGTTAACATTGTCAACTGTTATCAGACTCCCTCAGGTCTGTGAAAGGTTTTCTCTTACAGTTTTCTGATAATTTCCTTGTTTGTTTTCCAAAAACTGAATGTAATTTTATATATGTGTAGTAACTCCTAGAAGCAGGAATTATTCAGGAAGAAATACAGTGCATTCTATTTGCCATTATCCTAAATGTTCAATTATGTTCTCATTTTGACTTTGGTCCTAGTGGAAATGACGAAACAGAAGATTAAATGAACAGTTTCTACATAGACTGGCAGATTGGGCTGGTTCTTTAATAATCCCCTTTGGGCTTTGAGGGAATGGAACAACCAACCACAAAGCCATTCCTGGAATATTTACTCTTGTGTAGTTCTGGAGGATTCTTGGTTGTCACGTGGCCCTGGAGTAATGCATGGTGTTGCTTCCTTGCTAAGGGGCCCCTTCCCATGGTGCTGGCTGCAGCTCTGTGCTGACCTTTGATGGAGAGTGACACCGACTTCCTGCCTGCCAACTAACAACATCCTCTGTCCTCCTTTTAAGAAAGCAAATCTCAGGGTATGGATAACCAGCCGCAGGAAGTCAGGAAAAAAGGCAGAAAGTGTAACAAAGTGAAAAAAATAAAGCAATTTTGGTAACTTTAGGGACAATACCACAAAGCTGCAGGTTCTGATTTATCACATTTACTATCTGAGAAAGTTTTTGTTGCAGAATGTATAATTGCCAGATCAGCCATTCGTTTTCTTTAGCACACAATGCCACATAACAACAGGCAAAACTCTTAGTCCTGGAATCAAGAAATCTGGATTTGAGCCATTTAGTAGTTGTTTAAATGATAGTATATACACCTGAAGATGCATGTGCTCTCACGGCTTCAAGCTTACCATTGTTTATCCTCTTTTAAACTTGCACTCTATCTTCTAGACTCCTTTGCTGCAGGGTTGATGGGAAATTGGGAGTTTGGAAAGAAGCTGCATCACCCATATTTTGTTCCCTGCATCACCCATGTAAGCACACACAGCCTCTGGCCCTTCCAGCATTACTGGCTTATGACTATTTAGAATAATGCCTGCAGCAGAGAATGTATGCAAGAGTTGTTACCATATTTTGCCATGTATAATGCACACCCATGTTTTGGCTCAAACTCTCAGGAAAAAATCTTTTGTTTTAATTTTTAATTCAATTTTTATTTATATTTAGAAACAAAACTGATTGTTGTAATTCCAGGGCATTATTTTGCACACAGATATCATTATTGCTTTCTAGAGTTACACTTTTAATGCATAAGCATAAATAAAAGAATTTAAAACATTTATAGAGATATAAAATTAGTACTACCCATGTATAATGCATATCCTTAGTTTTTCCTCAAAAATTTAGGCAAAGGAGTGGGCATTGTACATGGCAAATTATGGCAACTTCTATAGTTGTTGTCATTGTTATTATTGTTATTTTATGCACTAAATGTTCCAACATCCTCTGTCTTTCCTATGAAATTTATTTAAAAAAACTGCTACCATTCTTTATTTTAAAAACCTATTTAATTTTAGTTATCCCAGGATTCTCTAAATCTATTAGAATACTTAACTCTCCACTCCTCAATATACCAAGTATGATCTTACAGAAGTGGGATTCTACAGGAGATACGTTAGAAAATATTGACCTGGTAGGGCATCTGTGGAGTTCTCAGGTAGAACTGGTTTTTAATCCTAGAAATGCCTTTTTACTTGCCACATGGCCTGAGTAGTCTTCCATGCTTCGCTGAGTCCTCTGTTGATTGCTCTCTAATATGGTCACTTGCTGAGGCAGACACACCTTCAGCTGCACCTCAAGATCCATGTCCTCGTATTGAGCCTCTCCCCTTGAGTATGGCTTTCTTCTAACCAACAGAATATGGCAAAGGTGATGGGCTGTCGCTTACATGATTATGTTTCATTGTATGAGACTCCATCTTAGCAGACTGCAGAGAGAGAGACAGACAGACAGAGAGACAGAGAGATGGATACTGAGATTCTCCTGTTGACACTGAAGGATCACACTGCTACAGCGTGAACAGTATGGAGTGGGTCAGTGCAGGGCACTGTGGGCAGCTTATAGGACATTGCCTCAGTGATACTGCAGAAAGCAAGTGAATTCTGACAACCCCTGGACCTTAGAAGAGGAACCCAGGCTACAGAAAGGAATGTGGCCCATCCAATACTTTGTAAGACTCTGAACAGACAGCCCAGCGAAACCATCCCCAAACTTCCATCCTGTGGAAACAGATATAATAAATACCAGTAGGGCAAAAGTAGGTTTACAGTTGTGAGCTTGTAAAACAGAGTTTATTCTTACATTATTATTTATTAACTATTGAATTATTTTCCATACAAACAACTGTAAACCTACTTTGCCACACCTTGTATATGTCTTTTTGAGCTGCTGGATTTTGGTAATTTATTATAGTAACAATATATAAGTAGTACAGTTGACTATCCCAAATTCATTTCCCCCTCTTTTTTCATTACCAACAAAACCTGAATTTCATTCATAATGTCAAGCTGCCCACAAAAATACTTTGTTTTCCTGAAGAAAACAAAAATATTCTTTTTATTTGAAGAGAAGAAAGGATGCCATATTTCTAACCAATGAGTTCTAAGTGGAACTCTAAGGAAGGTTCTCAAAGGTTTGCTTTCCTGAGGAAGAGGAAAGAGGTGTTCTCTTCTCCACTCTTGCTTTTAAATGTGAATCTGATGAAGGGAGCTGTGGCAGTCCTGCTGGGGCCAAGACACTCATAGAGATGACAACTTTGGCCTTGTTGAGCCATGTAGACAGTGCTGGCATCCTCCTGTCTCCACATACTTTGCTATGTGAGAAAATAATCTGTTCATTTAAGTCATTATTTGTTGGGCATTCTGCTGTGGGTAGATGAACAGTCTTTAATTGTTAGCATCTATTATGTGAAAATTGAAGGAAAAAACACAGACAAACATCTATGTCAGTGCCTGCCAAGTTGGCTCCTCTCTCCCTCACCGGTGTGTATGTGCATTTGCTTTTTTGCTTCTTTGCTCTTTTCAACTCTTTCAGGTCTCTTTCTTGTCCTGTGTTCATTCATTCATTCATTCAACAAATATTTACTAACCACATGTTAATTCCTAGTGCTGTGCTTGCTACTGAGGTACAGGTAAATAAAACTCCTGTGTCATGCCTTCATCTTAACATTTCAATCCTTGCCTCAATGGAATAGGAAGAATGATTGCATTTTAGTGTAATTGAGGTATATTTGTGATCTTAATACCTATTTGAATTAATGATTCTTAGTTCAACTTGCAATAATTGCCTTTATTTTCCAGTAAAGAAATTGCCAGCATTAGCAAGAAGATGCAAATGTTGGGGGGTCCATGTGAGAGCAGTGCCTGACCGTGAGGGAGGAAGCTCTGTTCTTTGTTGTCAACAATTTCTAGAGCCTGTTGCATGTTTTCTGGCGGCTCTTACCCTCCACCTACATGGCCACTCACTATCTACTGACTGTACTTCATCTTTGCCCTTTTCCTCCTCTCTTTTTGCCTCAAAATTCTCAGAAATATAACCAACCTATGGTTTTAAGTACATTTTATTTTCTTTATTGTATAATACTGCTGCTCTACCATGAACCTCTTATCTGGGAATGCCACTGTGATGGTCTCTCTTTTATTTCTATCTTTGGTCATAATAATTCAAACCAGTAAGTATAGCAATGGAATTCATTCTCTTCATTGAAAGGGTATTTCTGTGTCTTTAATTAGTTTTTCAATGCTCATTTTTTTTGGTACTTTATGTATTGACTTGGGATGTCTCAGGCCATCACACAATTGAAGACAGTGTCTGATGCGCTTCATATCATGTTATGTTCTGGAGGTTAACAAACGGTGACAATGGCGGTGATGGATTTTCTCTGGAGCTCTTGAGAGCTTGGCCTAAGATGTTTTAGGGTCTAACTAAAATATGCCTAATTCCTCTTTTAAGTGCCACCTGTAGAATGAAACAGAAGCAAACCCAAAAGGACATAAAATGGCCCTGCCATGACCATCTTAAGAAGAAATGAGAAAGAGTGATTGATGCACATCATCTGGCTAACTTGAGACTGTTAGTCTTCATAGCTAGGAAGAGAATGTGCTGGAGGCCCAGTACTTTGTGCTTGGGTGTTAGAGGAACCAGTACCAACCACTCCCTTTCCCCTGCCTGAGCCCAGAATCTGTTGATTTAGAGACACACACTCTCACAAGAATCAGGCAGTTGGAGAGCAAAATATGACCCTAATCACCAAGACTGGAAGAACCGATGCTGTCTGTCAGTGAGGTAGGTGGGCTTTTTAATATATAGTTCAGATCCCTGGCAGCTCTGACCAGCTGTAGGCCCTTCCTGATGGGAGCTGCCCAAGTAATGCAGCTTAAATAGCAGGCAAGGCTTTGAAGGAGGAGCATGCTAAGATTTTTTCTCTCAAACTCACCAAATGAAAACTCATTCCTCCTCCCAAGGCAGGAGGCTGAACAGGGCTGGGACCAGGGCAAAGCAAGTGAGGCAGAGTTGTGCTCGTGCAGGGCCAGGTGCTATCTTTATGTGAAACTCTGGTATTTTGTTCATCATAGGTTTGCTTTTATATTGATTTTGACTTTTAAAACTAATGCATTAGAGTACTATTTTTCTTTATTATTAAGTTTTTTTGCACCTTCTTAAATGTTGTACCCGAGGCAAGTGCCTCACTAACTTCACCCTGTTTCCAGTCCTTCAAGAAGCTCAAACATTAATTAGAAGCCCTTTTAGATAGAAATACCAGGATCAGGGAATATATTCTTACCTGGCTGGGTGTTTCACAGTTTCATCAACCATGCCCTACTACACTTGTGCTAATGTACTCAAGTAGTGTGAGAAACTTTTCTGTCTTTAGTCAATAGGTTGGGCTTTGTTGTTATAAAAGGAAAAACAAAAAGGAAGATAAGATGTCAGAGATAGTAGAAAGTGATTGTAATATTCAGTGAAACAGCTAAATAAGGTTGGTTCTATTGGTATTCAGAAACAAGTTGTTCTCTGAAACAAATACTTGCTATAATATTGCTTTTTTCTTAAAATTCAGAAAATATCTCAGTATATTTAAAAACATGAAAAATGTGCATGCAGATTTGTGTTTGGGGAATTTAATGTATGAACTTATCCAGCTGAATCTTCCAGATATGTCCGTCGGAGAGACAGCCTGTTCTTTGACAAGTGTGTGCCTGCCTGTGGAATTCACAACACATTCCAGGAAAATCATATCCAAACTGGTTTGGTTGTTTACTCCAATGAAGGCGTTTTGGCACTTCATTTTTCAACTTCTTAGTTTGTTTACATGGAGCAAAATATTCTCACACAGGAAGAGACTAGATAATTCTTTCTCAATGGAGGGAGGTGTCTCTTTTCAGGGTCAGAAACTTTATGACTGCAAAGTTAATTATCACGAGATTCTAGACTAGTCCTTCAGGCTCCCTGTGTGTGTCTCTGACCTTTGCCAAAGGCACAGGGCCACCAGATATACCACAAGATATGCAAAGCATGGAGTCTAACTTGACTAACCTTGTTAACTTACTTTCTAATGCTGATATGAAGATTCTCGTCATAAATCACTTTGGTGTATTTGAGAGAGTTTAGTTCAAAAGGTGGAATGCCCTAGTATCAAAACCCTTACCCAATTAACTGTGACATCTTAAACTCTCCCAGCTAGATATGTGATGGAGAGCCTTTCACATTTAGACCAGATCTAAGCAAGTCATTGGAGCAAGTTCATCAATTTTGTAATTCCGTAAGCTTTGACAAGTCAAAAATATTATTTCAGTTCTATAGTTTACCTTAAAGTAAGCCATTGGACACAGTTCCATCAATTACAAAAGCTTAACAACTTAAAAGAAGTATTTTGAATTTATAGCTTAGTTCTGGATGTCTTTTACTCACTGAACACTTAGACCTGTGCTGTCCATCGTGGTAGCCACTAGACACGTGTCTGCTGTGCTGAAATGTGGCTGCTCTGAACTGAGGTGTGCTGTAAGTACAGAAACACATGTGGTTATAAAGACAGTTGAAATAATATTTTGTATGAAAGGGTTAAACAAAAATATATCATTAAAATTTATTTTACCTTTCCTCTTATTTTGTCAAATGGTGCTGCTAGAAAATCAAAAATTGCAGATGTAACTTATATTCTGTTTCTATTGGACAGCGTTGGTCTAGATGCTTTGGAAATAAACATCATGGGGAGAGATTCCAATATGCTCTGTGCATTTCTGCTTCCTTTGAAGTGCTCCAGAGGCAGCATTAATTTACACAAAACCCCTGTGAGGAGGATAGGAAATGACTCCTAGTACCATTTCAAGGAAAATAACTTCAAAGGATATTATTATCCTGACCAAGTTTCACAAGTCAGAGAAAACTTTGGGTTCATATATGCTACAGAGAGTAAAGCATTCAGGGTCAGCTCTTTCCCTTGTTATTGACTTCTCCTCAGGTCCAGTTTGAAACCAGAGTAATCTTGGGATGGGAGCTGTATGGATTTGAGGAGTTGGGTGTAGGTAGTAATTTTCACAGAATACCGAGTAGGGAGGAGGTGCTTAAAAAATGTTTGTTAAATTATGAAATGGGACTAGGAATTTAGACTACAGTGACAACTGGCCACGTGGAGGCCCATGGTGCGATGTGACAGCTGCCCCCCCCCCCCCCCCCCGCGTAGCAGCGACAGTGGTTCCCCTCTCACCACACTGTGACTGAGTTAGGTCCAGTGACAGCCACGGAGTATGAGGTCACTGGGTAAATGCCAGGGATGAGAGAGTCAGGGCACTGGGATAGGAATGTAGAGTTCTGACAGACTAGAAGAGGTCAGAGGTCAGAGGTCCAAATACATCGGGAAAGCATTAGAAATGCTTGCCGTGACAGTAGGTCGAAAGTGTGAAGAAGTGGGTATTCAAGCAGAGGGACTCCAGATCAGTGGCGGAGCTGTTCCCAGAGGTCAGTGTAGGCACAGTATCTCGAGCCCTGACAGGAGAGGAGATGATGATGCTTTGGGTTAAGGTCCCTTGAAGCAAAGCTTGACTCAGCCAGGTGCCTCTGATCTACTCCATGCGCAGCGACTGGCTTGGGGTCACACGCAGGTCTGAATGTCAAGGTGCCAATAAAAACTGACTTTACTCAATTGCAGACGGGATAAGATAGTAACTGAACTTAGGTTCTGACAGACTTTGTATGGGTTTGGAGTTTTGCCATCTGAAATGTGAGCCAAGCTTCTTTAGTTGCTTAATTGTGGTTCTGGGTTGGAGGAAAAGGACCCCAAATGATGGGCTTTGATGCTCTTATGACTCTTCTCAGCACTGATTAAGGGAGCAGAATTCTCCTTTTCCAACGTTACCACAGATACGAGGCAAAGCTACTAGGTAATCTAAAGGAGGGGTAAACATGCCTCTTCTTCATGCTCTTTGCCTACTTGGAAAACAGAAACAAAATAAAATGTTTGGCATCGAGGAAGTTGTTGTATGTAAGGGCTATCTGTTTTTACCATAATTATTTAGCAAATAAGCTTAATTGAAATTAATGATCTTGTCCCCAAATGGCTGTAGGATAATCGAGCCTGAAAGTTGCTCTTTTTAACTTTGATACTGTAATGTCCAGATGATGGCCAGCGAGTAAATGCCTTTATATTAGGATCTGACAGCTGTGGTCCTACTCTGAGTTGCAATAATGGCTTTTGTGTCTGACTGGTATAGAACACATGACAAAATGAACAATTTAGGTGGCAGTTGGTCAGGAGGTGTGATTTTTCTCCTGTTCTGTGGAAACACTTGGGACTGTTGTGTCACTATTACTGGTTGGAAATCAAATAGGTGACTCACGTCACCTTGCAGCTGCCCTGGGACCAACACTAATGACTTCTTGGTGAAGTCCAAATCCCAAGGGCAACTTTCTGTTTCCTTCAAGGCCTTGGATTATACCTCCTTCCTCAGTAACTTCTGGACAGAGTTGGTCTCTCTGAAGAGATGGGCCTGTCTTTATCCCGTGAGTCAATATATGGTGAACCACAAAAGCAGACGCAGCCCTCAGATTTGAAAATTTGACACTTTTCCTCTGTACTAGATTTACTTAGAAAATGGACATCTCCAAATTCATGGTTATGGAACATCTGAACAAGCACACATACTTCTACAACCCATAATTGCAAGTTTGGGCCATAATAAAAAAAAAGCATGACTTTTTGTGGATTAGAGACTTAGATTTCAAGCATTAACTCTTCCCCAGCCCCCACTACTAAATCCAGCAGTCTTATAAATACAACATAAATTCACATGCACTATAATTATTGTGGTCAATTATGCTAAACCAAGCACATAGTTCTTCCTCAAACATTTTCATAAGCGAGAGAAAAACTGCCTTCACAACTTACTTTTAGAGATGGGCTAACAAGTTCGGGTCATGTGAGAGCTGACTCACTTTTTTTTTGTCTCCACATTTAGGATGTGTACATGTTTAGGGGAGTCTAACTGAGTTAACTTTCTGTTACCTTGATTGGGACCAGATGAAAAGGACCTGAAAAATAGGTCAGAGTTTTTAAATCCTGAGGACATCTTTACAATAAGCAGACCTCTTGCTTACTTTGTTTATGACCAGATACCTTCTGATGTGATGCAATTAATTTTAAAAAACAGCTTTATTGAAGTATAATTCATATATTATAACATTCATCCATTGTAGGTATACAATTCAAAGATCTTTATAACTTTACACAGCAGTGCAACCATATTTCAGTTTCAGAACATCCCCGTTACCCCGAAGTTCCCTCCGCCTGTTTACAGCCCTGCTGCTCCCACCTCCAGGGCGAGGCAACCACTGACTTGCATTTTCCCCTTATAAATTTGCTTTATTAAAACATTTCAAGCATGCATCCTTTGATTGCTGAATAATGTTCCATTTTATGGAAGTGCTGCATTTTTAAAACCCACTTACCAGTTGATGAACATTTCAATTGTTTACCGTTTTTGGCCATTATGGCTAATACTGTTATGAACATTCACCTACATGTCTTTGCATAGACACGTGTTTTCGTTTTCCTCACATAGACTCCTAAGAGTTGAATTGCTTTGCTATATAGTAAGTTTATATTTAACTTTTTAAGAAACTTTCAAACATTTTCCAAAATAACTGCAATATGACATCCCACCAACAAATTGTAAGGGTTCCCATTTACCCACATATTCGCCAGCATTTAGTATTGCCTGTCTTCCTGATTATAGCAAGTCGAGCAGAGGCAGAGTGGCATATCATTGTGATCTTAATGCACACTTTTCTAGTGACACAGATGTTTAATATCTTTTCATGTGCTTATTCTACCATTTTTATATCTTCTTTGGTGACATGACTTAAAATCTTTGGCCCATTTTTAACTTGGGATGTTTGTCTCCTTACCATTGAGCTCTAAGTGTTCTTTATATATTTCAGGTATATACAACTCTTCCATCAAACGTATAATTAGTAAGTATTTTCTTCTGGTCTGTGGCTTGCCTTTTATTTTCAGAAATGAAGTGCAATGGTATTTAGTATTGATGAGGTGAAAACATTTTGAGTTTTGATAAAGTCCAGTTTTGGGGTTTTTTTTTTAGTGTATCAGCTTAAAATTATTCATCGGCTCTTTATAACCTGTACAGACACTTTCCGAAATCCATAGCACTATATACAAGTCCTCTCACGTCTACCTTCTGTTCATCACTACTTTCTACATTATGGTAATAAAATATAAAAAATTTTCAACCCTACATATTCAGAGAAAAAGTGATCAGATGGCATCTGGGTTCAGCAGCAAACAATTTATTCTGTTTATATTCTATAAAGACCCTGAACTGTATGCTTTACATGCATTTTCTATAATAAAACATCTCTGTGCAAGAGAGGTAACTATTGACATCCCTGTTTTATAGGGAAAAAACTTCAGGCCTAAACTAAATGACTTGATTGAGGCCATGTAGCCATTTGCAATGGAAAAGAGAACATGTCATTTCTAAGTTTAGCATAAAAAGAAATTATAGCTTCAAGGAATGCACTTAACAAATGTTTAGTGAGCACAAAATGTGCCAGACAATATTCTAGAAACCATGAATATCAATGGGAAAGAAGAGAAAATTTTCTACTGTCATGGAGTTTATATTCCAGGTGGTTATAATATCTCCATTAACATAACAGATACTACTCTAACTAACATTTAAAAAATAAAATTCTGAGCATTTAACTCCCTTGAGACATAGACAAAGAAAGATAAAAGAAAGAAAGATAAAAAGTTTGAGCCATGTGGACATAGGAGTGCTTATTTTATTCTTTGATATTTTCTAAGTAGTGGTTGGGGAACGGGAACAGATTTTCAGGTGTACATGGGCGGGCAGGTAGCACGGAGATTATAATCTGTATCTGTGCTTGGACCACTTGAGTCACCAACTATTTGGTCGTATCTGTCAGAGAGACTACCCAATGCTCACATGTGGAATGGCATGCTTAGAGAAGAATGGGGGCCCAGTGGGAGAGGAGTTAGGAAGAGGCAAAAAGAGGGTAGGAAATAAAAATGCTTTGGGGACGAGAGGGAACAAGGACACAGTCATTGGCAAAACTACCATCTGAGGACCCTCTCCTTGCATCCTGAGGACACAGACCTAACCATGCTGATCACTGTTGTGTGACTCAGGACCAAGCAGCATGCCTGCCGCTTTGTTGGTGTCCATTAAGTGTACTAGAAATAAGACTTACTGAAATAAATCTATCCATTAAGTTAAAAAAATGACTATTGATTGCTCTGGCATCCCAGCCATAATATGAGGTTTTTGTCTCTGCCCTAAAGGGACAGATAGAATATTGGGGTAGAGAAACAAATTAGTATCACAAATACTGTAACTGTAAGTGCTATGGAAATACTATCATGAGCAACTTGCCTTCTTTCAGAACTTGGGGAAAACTTCATGGAGAGTATGGCATTTCAGCTGGGAAGGATATTCAAGGCACGGTCTGGAGAGAACTTGCCGGACTTGTTCATGAAACAATGCAAATGTGATAATAATTGGACATAGAATTCATGGACAGAAGAGAATGGGGACACATGGGGGTTCCAGGCTAACCTTGAAGTTCATACAGTATTATAGTCTGGGGCACTTGGGAGGCAGTAGGGGCCACATGAGTTCACTCTCTATTCTGCCACCAAAGCTATCTTCTTAAAAATGTTAGTTGTGTAATGTTAACACCCTTCTTGAAAGCCACAGAGCCATTCAGCTGTCACATATTATTATGAAATGAGGGTTTCCTCATGCTGATGAGGCCTCTAGACAGACACCAGCCTGTCAGGCCTGTTGTGGAAGCACTAGACCACATCGGTCATCCAGCTTCTAAGGTGGCTTCAGCCCCACTCCTAGTATCCATGCCTTGGGGTAGTCTCCTCTCTTCCACACTAGATTAGGGTGGGTCTGAGTGACCAATGGAGCCTGGTATGTCACCTCCAAGGCTAGGCCATGTTTTGTGGCATCCGTCTTGCCCGGTCTCAGATTACTTGCTCTGGGGGAAGCTACTCACCATGTGGTAAGGACACTGAAGAAACCTAGGCAGTGCCCGGTGCAGCAAGGAGCTGAGGCCTCCTGAGTGAGCCTTCTTTCAGGCAGACTTCTCAGCCTTGGTCAGGTCTTCAGAGGCCTAGAGACCCAGCCGACACCTCGACTGCACCCTCAAGAGGACTTTGAGTGAAAGCCACTGGCCAAGTCACTCCAGAATTCCAGACCCATAGAAATTTTGAGACAGCAACTAAATTTTGGGATAATTTGTAATGGAGCAAGTGATAATTAATATAATCATTTATCATATAAAGCCAGAGTTCAAAGGAACTATTGAGATTAAGTAAGGTGGGCACTTATAATTTTGTTCGATATTTCTCAAGAAACTTGAAGAGTTCTATGGCACACTTCTCCACTTCTCTTGGAGACCACATGCCACCTCTTTACTGTCCCTGATTCTAAATCACACAGGATGTGGTTCCAGGGTGCACATCTAGTTAATTTTAAAAAATCCCTTTCCTGACTGCAAGTCCGGGTCTCTTACCACTGTATCATGCTACTATCCATACAATTACTTACTTTAACCTCTTTAATTTATATGGGCTACCCAGCCACTTGCTGAAAATTGATTATTCAATTTGGTGAGAATTACTCAATGAGAAGAAGATGATAATACTGCTTAAAAGAGTGGGAACTATTTTAGATGCTAATTGTGATAGGCTGAATAATGGCTCCCAGACATACTAGGTCCTAATCCCTGGAATTTAGGGATTCCAGGATGAATGCTACTTTATATGGTGAAAGGGAGTTTGCAGATATAATTAAATTAAGTATCTTGAGATGGGGAGATTATCTTGGATTACGCAGGTAGGAAAAAATGTAATTACAAATGTTCTCATAAGAGGGAGTCAGAAGGAAATTTTTTATTTTATATTAATTTTTTAAATTATGTTTTATTGATTATGCTACTACAGTTGTACCTGTTTTCCCCCCTTTGTGTCCTCCTATCCAGCACCCTCCACTCCTTCAGGCTGTCCCCCATACCACAGTTCATGTCCATGGGTCATGCATATAAGTTCATCGGCTACTCCATTTCCTATACTGAACTTTACATCTCCAAGGCTGTATTGTAACTACCTATTTGTACTTCTTGATACCCTCACCTCTTCACCCATTTCCCACACCCCCTCCCATCTGGCAACCATCCAAACACTCCCCGTATCCATGATTCTGTCTCTGTTCTTCTTGTTTGCTTAGTATGTTTTAGATTCAGTTGTTGATAGATTTGTATTTATTGCCATTTTGTTTCTCACAATTTTGAGAAAATATCGAAGGCAATGTGCTATGAAACAGGGTGAGGAAAGGTGATGTGATGATGCAGGGCCATGAGCCAAGGGGCAAAGGCAGCATCCGTCCTGGAGAAGATAAAGGAACAGGTTCTCCCCTAGGGCCTCGGGAAGCAACTGGCCCTGCTCACCCTTTGACTTTAGCACACAGAGGCTGATTTCAGATTCCAGAACTGTAAATGAATAAATTTGTGTTTGTTATAATTTATTACAGCTGCCATAAGAAACAAATATACTAATATTAGCTCCAACATGTCCTAGTTCTACTAGTTTGTGCAAGACAATATTTTTAAGGCTCTTTTTTCATCTCTAAAATGGGAATAATAAAATGCCTATTCCATAGGGTTATAATATTGAGTAAGATCACTCATGTAAAATGCTGAGCACAGGACTTGGCACATGAAAGTTCTTTATAAACTTGGCTATTCATTTGGTCTAGACAGGAATATTGCAACACTTTTTTTTCCTTATTTTGAAAATTCAAATAGAGTACTAAGTAGCTCTTGGAATACAGAAAGTATGAAATACTTATTAACTATTCTTTGGTTGCCATTCTATCAGAAATCCTGAGGTCTGTTTGCTTCATTCTCTACAATTGTTCTTGCCTCAAGAGTGTTGACTGCAAGATGGAAAAAGGCAAGAAGTAGAGGGAATGACCAGAGAACAATCCAGGAATGAGAGAACTAAAGGTTTTTGAAAGGATTTCTTTGCCTAGTACCTGCTTTCAGAGAAAGCCACACAAAACAGGCAAAAAGGCATCCTGTTTATAAACTCTTCAGACAGGGGACACCCACCAGCTGTCCTAGTACTTTCCCTCGTGCATATGAAGACTGTTCTTAGTTTTCGAAGAAGACTTTACCGAGGGCTGTATGCTCCTTTTCACACAAAGTGGAATGGTTTTGTTTTCCAAAGCTGCTTGACACGCTGTGCTGCCTAAAACTGTTGCCTGTGAACGAAGCCGTCACTAGTCAGCTGGCCGCGTTTCTGACGCAGCTGCAGGGCCACTGAAGGCATGAGCCGGCTCATCGGTGCAGCCTTTTCTTTCCTTTATCCTGGGTTAAACTTCAAATTTTACTAACTGAAAACACCTCAGAATGACCACAGTTCCTTATTCATGTCAACAGCCTAGTGTTTGGTAGATGCCTCCTATTTTCGGTGGTCTAACGATCTGGTGTTCGTGTTCTGTTGTTTACGCACAGTGATCACATTCGCTCTGTGGTTTCTGCCATATGCTCCAGTGAGCAGGGACATGGTCCACAATGTTCTCGGGTGGTGGGAGCTGCTTGGGGGGACTTTTTGTGCCTCAGGATTATTTGGTGATGACAGAGATGACTCTGTAAAATGAAGCCAAAGGAACATTTTTACAAAATGGGATCAGAAGCTGTTGGGTCTTTATTGGATGTCTCTCCATTTACTGAGGAAGGAACTGAGGGACAATAGTTGTATAATTATGACAAAAAAAAAAAAAAACCCTGACACAGTCAAGACCAGTGATTTTCTAAAGCCTGGGGAAATCCTGGTCCTGGTTGTCAGCAATGACTGTGAAAATAAACGAATCTAGTTTATTGTCTTGGCCCCTCATACCAAAGTTCACCAAAAGGGCTAAAGCTTAGGTTGTCTTCTACCTCTGAACATGCCTCAACGCTGTTCAGAGGGTGCTGGTCCTCTGAACGCTGGTGCCCAGTCACTAAGTCCCAGGCTTGCCCACCACCCCGGTCAGCAGTTCATTAGGGAGGAGAACAGTTGCCCTAATTTGGCCGGGGTTGGTTTATACTTGTTGAGCTCTGCAGGAACGGTGCCTGGCACAGAAACAGGGTCAGTCTGAAGTCAGCTGACCCGGATGTCCTTCTCTCTGATAAAGAGACTCAGCTTTCTAAATGGTCATGGAGGCAGACGTCTCCTAACTGAGGTGGCCTTGCCTGGCTGACAGAGATTGACAGCTGAGGTAGAGCTCACCCCTGCCTTTCAGAGGTTTACTGTCTCCCTGGTGCCACCTAAAGATGGCAGTCAGCAATCACCTTAGTAGGTGTTTTGTGATAGCTTTAAAGTCATAGCCCCTAAGCATAAGCCATGCAAAAATTTACATTCACTCACTTACATGTTCTCATTGTCCCAAGGAGGTGAGCAAGGAAAAAAGGTGTCTCCAGGAGGTGGTGTCTCCAGGAGGTGGTGTTCTACCTCACTCCAAATAAGAGGCTCATGCCAGCCTTTTGCTTTTGTGGGGGATCAAAGTGTAATATGTAAAGTGAAATCCTCCCAGCTTATTGAGCTCAGTTCATAGGTTCCAGGAGAAAAGATGAAATTTTCATTTATCTTTACGCCACACATGGAGAGATACTGTGCATGATTGCTTCAGCCAAAATCTTGCAGATTTTTATGCATTTTATCTGTTTACACAAGATCAACAATGCGCTCTCCTCCCCAGCAAACCCCGAATCTTGTTTATAACAGAAGGGCAGTATCTGCAGGGAACACAGGCCCAGGCCTCCAGGCTCCGGGGCCTTTTCTCAGAGGCTCCAGAGGAGTGGGCCTTTGCGCCGTGTTACCAGCAGCCCTAAATCATGAGTAATTTAAAGCCCTTTCTTTCCTTGGTTTAGGCCTGATGCAAGCAACTGCTTTTCTGTCACATTGATTTTTCTGTCCTTGAGGATTCAAAGCCAGAGTTGAATCCTCCTAACAGGGTGAGTTTTCTGACAAGGAAGTTTTGCAACCTAATTTACAGCTGGAGTGGAGCTTGTCAGTGAGTGCCAGAGGGGAACTGTTGCAATCCGCTGGTTAAATATGCATTTAATGGTGTTTATCCAAGCGAGTTTGTGATTTCTTCACTCTCTTCAACAGATACATTATTTGTGACGCGTACCTTCGCCAATCTAGGTGTTTGAAAAATGGCACTAGGTGTGTGGGCCAGAATACATTTCATTTTTCTGTGGGTATATTCACTTAACAATGGCAGCCTCTGAGGAACTATCAAAAACTGCCTGCCATCCTTCCAAACCATCTCTGTGCAGTGACCATGAGTTAGTACTGCAAGAAAACAAGGAAATCTTTTCAAACAAACATTTTTGAGGATGTTTAGAGGGAACCCAATTGCTAGTATGCAGAACTCTCCAAGTGATTGAAAATAGTTATATTGAGGGAGTACAATTACAGTAAGTTGTAAGCATTGGGAAGTTTGTAAGCACTTGCTATTTTCAGATGATTAACAATAATAAGCCAGATTGCAAGTAAAGATGTGTATGTGTGTGTGTGTGTGTGTGTGTGTGTGTCTGTTCAGAGAGTCACTCGGGGTCTTGTTTCTCAGCCTGTTGGTGGGAAATGAGGCACAGAGGGATAAAAACTTTCACTAGATAAGGGGGTTGATAAGGAACATTGGCAGTACTGGACCTAAGCCTCTTAGATTTCACTGGGATAATCTGCTTCCGGTGAGAGGGCATAATAGATGAAGAAACAGTGACCAATATGTAAGAAGAGAGCCTTGAAAGAAATGCAGTTGGCTGTGGGTGACGTATTCATGCAGTGTTCCTGGTCTGAAAGAACTTGGCATGCCGTAGAGACAGTGGAGACTATGGATTGAATAAACAAAAAAAAATCACTTGATTTCATAATTGATTAAATCAGTACAGACCATGTATGCTGGAGTCTATCATAGCACTTACAACATTATTTTGCATTTAAAATTTTAATTTACTAAATACCTGTCTGTTTTCTTCTCTGGCATGTGGAGCTTATGGAGGACAAATCTCTTTTCTGTTTGGGCGCGAAGTTCCAGGACTTAATGCTGACTCTGACACACAGGAAGGCAGGGATGACTGGGTAAATGAACTTGATCTTCATTTGACATTTTTATCTTCCATTGCTCATGGACCTGATGTTCTCCAGTTATTTATCATTCCTTGCTTAAGATGCCAGTACATTCAGAGCATTTTTAATATGCTCCCACCTATACGCAGCATAAATACATCATTTCCTTGTTTAAAATTATTTTATTTTATTTTATTTATTTAATTTCAGAGGGGAAGGGAGGGAGAAGGAGGGAAACATCAATGTCTGGTTGGCTCTCACATGGCTCCCACTGGGGACCTGGCCCACAACACAGGCATGTACCCTGACTGGGAATTGAACTGGAGACCTTTTGATTCACAGCCTATGCTCAACCTGCTGAGCTACACCAGCCAGGGCTCCTTGTTTAAAATCTTATAGCAGTTTCTTCTTTCTGTTTAACAGAAATGCAGTGTGAGCCAAGTGTGTGATTTAGATTTTCTAACAGCCACATTAAAATGTATATTTACTTAACTCAGCATATCTAAAACACCACCATTTTAACTTATAAATATACAATTATTAATAAGGTACCTTCCATTTCTTCTTTTATACCAAAGTTCTGAAATTTGGTGTGTGTTTGACACAGTGGGCATCTGAATTCAGGACTACCTTTTGACTACAATGCAGACTCGCATGTTTCGAGTGGTTCCCCTTCATGGGGAGGTGTGGCCACTGTGTTAGTCAGTACAGCTCCCTAGTCCATATGTAGGTGTAGGGGACATGTTCCATGCCCAGAGCTCAGCCCTGGCTGTTATGCACATTTTCAGCCCCTGTAGTTTAGAAACAGCTCCATCCTCAGGAGTCTGCATGAAAAGGAGGGGACTGGCATTCTGATTTGACCAGGGTTTGCACATGTAACCCATGCCTACACAATCAATTTATGTTGTCCTTTCAAATGGATTAGACATAGCCTCTGTAAACCTGATTATGGGATAATTATAGGACCTTGTGGGGACCACTGGGAAAAAGAACCTCACTTTCTGCTGTGGTTATTATACAGAGTTTCGGTTAACCTTCGATCTGTGCATCATAAGAGGACAGCCTGGATCACAGTAATTCCTGCTTTGGAGAAAATCAGAGGTAGGAAGAAACTGAGTCTTGGTGACTTTTTTTTTTTTTTTTTGAGTTCCTAGATCCAGCCTTGCCCAAACCTCTCCTACCCTTGCAATTTTTATTCAGCCAGTGAATCCTTTATGCCTACCTTCATTTTTTCATTTGTTAAACTATTCATGTTGGATTTTTATCACTTGAAAGTAGGACAGTCCCAAATAATAAAATAGGTTAAACATATTTTTTAAAGGGGTGGAGGGAGGAGTGCAAGAAATCTGATGGGATTCTTCAGGCTTATAAGAAGTGTAATCAGAAATTGAGTCCTTTTTTTGTGTAGCCTCTTCAAGCTATGGAGTGTATGTATGATCTCTCTCATGCTGTCTAGAAAAAGTGGTCATCTTTCTGGTGAAATGGATTGAAGGCAGTGAAATAGCTGCAGGCTGGCAATAACCTATGAATTAGTAGGGATTTTTTTACAGTAGGAGGACCTCTTATATTTTTCTTTTCCAGTCTCTTCTTCTCTTGCTCTCAGACCTTTGTGCTTTGCTTATGTTTTGGGTGTTGTGCTGCATTGTAATAACTCTCATGTAAGAACTCTGATCAGACTTTATTCTGGGGATTGGAACAATCTAAAGTCCACAAGGTTTCCAACCTGTGAGCTAGGGATCCTTGGGTGATTGTAGAGTTGCAAAGTCAGGCATCTGAAAATACATCTGACCATTTATCTCTTCTTAATCAGTGGATACTAAAAGTGCAATTGTCAGCATGTGGAAGGATTATAACACTTTTTGACTGTTCCGGGGGGAGAAAGAGCAGGCATTCGATAAATGCTATTGAGCTACTAACATTTGACTTCGCAAGATTAAGTGCTTGATGTGAAGCACCTACTATGTGTTATAGCATGATATTGAGACTTCACATCAGTCTTGCAATGTTAGTGTTACCAACTTTGTTTTGAAATAGAAAAAATTAAAAAAATATGTCTATATATATATACATATACATACATACATTTTCTTTTATTCACTATTCATTTACCAACTTCTTTTTTAAACTTCTCAGTGAGCTCAATAGCTAGTAGAGAAAATAGGCTTACAAAGACATGACTATAGTGCCATGTGTGAGTACATAAAGAAATAAGAAATAGCCCTGCAGAGGAGAAGAGCAGCCGATAGAAGGAAGCCTGGGCCGGGGAAGGGACCCTGGGGCCAGGGAAGCTCCCTGGGATCACAATGCCCGATGCCTGACACAGTCAAGGTTTTCTTCTCTATCACAAATTTCTTAACCTCTTCAGCAGAGAGTTCCATCTTTTTTTAAAAAATATTTTATTTATTTATTTTTAGAGAGAGGGGAGGGGAAGGAGAAAGAGAGGGAGAGAAACATCAATGTGTGGTTGCCCCTTGTGTGCCCCCCACTAGGAACCTGGCCAGCAATCCAGGCATGTGCCCTGACTGGGAATCAAAACAGCGACCCTTTGGTTTGCAGGCCAGTGCTCAGTCCGCTGAGCCACACCAGCCAGGGCCAGAGTTCCGTCCTTGACCATGACAAATTTTAGTTTGTTTTTCTGCATTATTATACCATAAGGAAGAGAATCTTGAATCGTGAAGCAGAAAGAGTTGAGTTCTTAGCTAGATTAGCTGGGTTTACTATGGATGAAGCTGTAGGCAAAGTCTCTTAAACACTTGGAGGTAGAATGCCCTCCTCTATAAAGTTAAGCAGATCAACCGGAGTTCTTAAGATACTACAAAGGATAGCCTTCAAATAGCACCCTCCATTGCTACCTTCACTGTCCTATCAAGGGTCTTTACTTAGAAACCACAGTTCCGAAGCCAGGCATCACATCTAAGTGTTAATGAACTCAGTTTACAAGGAAGAAGTTTTATCTCATTTGACTTTTACCAAAGCAAAGGATTACCCCATTACAGCGGCAGGGTTTCTTCACTTAAGTCTAGTCTAGGATGGACTAGTGAAGGTTCGGCAGATCAGGTTAGTGGTGGTACAGACACAAAGTTTCACCGAATGCCTCAGTCCAGCATTAGCAGATTCACGAGGGAAGAATACTGAGTTTTATTCAATACTTAATTCATATCCTAAAAGTTGCCTATATAGAAACAAAACAAAACAAAAACAAAAACAAATCTCACCTTTTCAGTGGTATACATTGGAAGCAGATCAAAATTTTAACCTTGGAACTTGGATTTTTTAAGAAGGTCAGCTTGCTTCTTGTGTTTAATTTTATTGTGCCTGGAAATACATTTATATGTGTAGCTACAAAATCAGATAGAGAGAAAGAGAAGAGAATTATCTGTTGTGTTATATTCCCAAGTTTAATCTAGGCCCCCAGTTTGAAGATATAAGTTATTTTTAAGTTATATTAATAAATGACAGGAAGAAAGGAAAAATTATTTATTCACCATGTTAGTGCACTTACACTGGGTTTTCTTTTTTCTTTTTGGTTTCAAAAACTTCTTAATATTAGCTTCATTTTTTAATTTAATTTGAAATATATCATGTTTTCTGAAAAAATGTGCTAGTTGCTATACATTGTATGATAGTATACAAAGCAATAAACGTTGACCTTACAAGACTATTAGGCCTTTACGTAATGGATGTTGTTTCTCACTGCAGGTTGAAGCTGATATTTGACTTCTCTGCAGCTAACTAAGCCTGTGACAGTTTGGGCCACATGGTAACTCAGCAGAGGGGTCTGTATACTGACTGTGTCAGGAAGCTCTTCCAGATTCAACTGTTTCCTAAAAGGACACCCTTGCAGGATTAAGCCCCAAATACTCAACATGGCGCACTCGGGAAGTCATCCAATTCATGATGACAGAGTCACAGATTTGGGGCTCATTCACTCAAAGTCGACATATCCAACGTGTTTTCACTAGTTATTGTATAACAGGAACATGAAAGTCTCTGGTCTTTACACCTAAAGTTTGCTACTTTAGATGCGGTCAGCCCACTCTTATACTGCATTTTGATTGGCATATAAATGCCGGCGGAAGATATCATTAAACATGAACTGTACTTGTCACCAACAACTTCCTATTTGGTATGACTGCAACCCCTGCTACTGCTACTACCTCTGCCGTTTATCAGGAACTCAAAGCCTTCGCCACACCAGGAGCAGGTGTAGTATCTCCTGGGCTTGACTCCTCCGCACATTCCTGTCTTTCCTCATTGCCCCTCCCACCCCACAGCCTGGCCTGTGCTTTGCTCAAGCTGTGCTGTGACTACTCTCCTACAAGGGGGTTCCTTTTTATCTGGCTAGAAAGGCAAGTAAACTAATCTTGCAAAATGGATCTGCCAGGTATTTTCATCTCTTTCTGTCTGGAATTAATCTATATGGGGTCTGGCACAAATAACCCCCCCTTTTTATTACAAACTCTTTTATTACAAAATCATAAGCATGTAATTCTGTAACATAACAATATCATACTCAAGCACACCACGTGACATTTTAGGTGAAACGTTCGAATTGCCGTCCATGTTGTGCAAGGCATTCACGTACCCTACCGACCACGCTCAAGCAGGCGTTACCGATGCTGGACCTTGTATATTACCAACTTGCAAAGCCTGAGCTTTTGCACAAAACTGCACCCAGACGATGGTGTATTGTGCTGCGAAGCCACCACACTGCTATCACCCAACCCACAGGGCAGTAAGTAACCTGAAGTTAGAAACTTGGGCTTCTTTCTTCCTCTGTGTAAAGTAAAATACCAGACTGGTGTACAAAAGGGTAGCTTGCAGGTGTGATAGTGTGAATCCATTGCAAATCCTTTAAAACTTTTGCCTCTTCCGCCTATTGTCTGTTCTCTCTTGAATCCTTTCCACCCTCCAGTTTAGGGGAAGGATTGATACTTGACCTCACAAAAGGCTGTGCTCTTTAGTTCATTCATCTGGAGGCTGGTACAAAGAGTCAAGCTTGCCCAGAGCTCTGTCCTCTCTATGTACTGTTCAACAACTTACCCCAACCCATTCTTTAAGGAACTCCGCAAGAGGGAACAGAGAACCCTCTTTTGTCTCTCATTCATTCATTAAAGGTAGACTGAAGACCTTGTATCTGCACAGCACTGAGCTTCTCCATGAGCATCACAAAGAAATACAACATCTGGTTCCCTTTCTGAGAAGGCCCTTCTGTCCTCCAGACTCACACTCCGATAGACAAGTTGCAGAAGGGGCTTCCCTCCCTGGAACCTCTACTGAATTATAAAAGCTGGGGAATCAGAATTTAGTGCCTTTTCTAGATTTGTTTTCTTTCACTCCACTAAGAACACCGCACATGGCAACTAAACTGTACTATTTAGTATATTCTGCCTGCAAAACTCTCGGAAGTGCTGCCCTCCACACCTAGCACCTGTGCCACCCCACATCACTGGCAAACACATCCCTTTTCTGCTTGCAATGCATATTTCAAATATATTTTCCTTTCACTTGGATAAAACCTCTTTTGTCTAGTGACAGAAAAAAAAACAATAAACTTTGGAGTCTAAGATAGCTCACCCCTCACTTAGGCTCTCCTGCTTACTGACTGTGTCCCATTGGAGGAGTTACCTAGGGCTCCCTGAGCCTTAGTTTCCTCATCTGCAAAGTGGAAATGATAAGTCTGCAAAAGAGTTATGGATTTTTGATGAGGTAGTTTACAGAAGTGATCTAGCACAGTATCTGACACTTAGTTGTTACTCCTCAAATGTTAACCAGCACCCCTTTAATCTCCACTATTAATATCTGTCTTATATAGCTGTTTGAAGAATTATCTCCTGTGTTAGATTTCAAGTCACTTAAGAATCAGGACTGCAGTTTATCTATGTGGGCTTCCCTGGAGCCTTGCACAGAGCCCTGTGCTGAGCAGAGACTCAGGCACATTGCATATATCACTGTTACTGTAAAACTACAGATGATCAAAGCTCAGTGAAGTGCAACGCTCCGTGGGGGACTGGGCACAAAGCCCAGGTGCCTTAAAGGCTTTGCTGAGCTCAGCAAGGTTAGTGAGGGAAGGGTGGCTGCAGGGAGAACATAGCGGGCTCTATGTGCAGACTCGTGTCATTTAGGGCTTCATGGTGACCTCTCCCTAAGGTCACACGCAAGATGAATCAGAAAAAGAAAGAACAGAGACAGAGCAGCTGCTCTCAGATCCTTCGACATTCCAAACAAGGGGGAGACACTCAGTGTTTCTTGATTAATCTTCAGTGATTTATTCTTTGAACATTTAAAAGGGCCATTTTAAAGTAAATTAATTGAGCTCCCATGGCCTTTTACCCTTCTTATATCATCAAAAGAAGCTAGATCTTGAATTTTTAAAAACCCTTTGATTGATTTTCTGTGACTGACAAACTAGTGGGGAATGACAGTTGTGATTTTTTTATTATTATAAATCAAAACTTCAGCCATTTCAGAAGTAAGTCACAACATCCCAAGTTTGAAACATTCCGGTTCTAGGAAACGAGTGTTGAGTGAGGGGTGTCTACACGTGGACAGATGGTAAATACACAATCTAAGACACATTGCCCCTTCTAACATACTCACTTGATAATATTCATGAGTTCACACCTCTCCAGCATAAAATGGGTAAATTCTCATTAGCACAAACCAGAGTTTTTGAAAGTAGGCAGTCTATGAGTGAGTTATAAAATCTATTTAGTGGTTAATTTTTTTATTAATGGAGTAGAGTAGTATATAGAAAAAAGAATAAAATAGAACAGATCATATCTGAATGCATTGCATAGTCAGGATGAATTTTTTTATGAAACTTCCATTTGTGTTTTCTACATGCCTTATGAAATGTATTTATGTGTATAGCAACTTGGTATGTACCATGTATTTTTCACTGTGGTCATATCTCAAAAACATTGGAAGCTGCTGAATCTACCCAGCCTTGTGATTCTTTGTTTACAAGTTGCCCAGTGATGGTGAAATAGCTCTGGCCAATCAGATGTCAAGGGAAGTCTGGTGGGGAAGGCTGCGTATGGGTGAGGGTATGAAAATGATTATTCACTGAAAAGCGTGATGCACTGTGGGGCTGCCATCTTCTTTCACTTTCACTGAATGTTGTCACATTTACATGTGCTTCCTGGAACTGTGGCACCACCTTGTAACCACAAATAGGAGCTCATGTGAGATCGTGATAGCACAGCAGTGTGGGAAGATAGAAAGAATCTAGGTTCTAGCTTTGGTGTTACACTGTGGCATTACTACCTCTGTACTTGTCCTCCCTCCAAGCTTCGTGTATGAGACAATAAATCCCCTCCCTGTTTAAACCTCTTGAGTTGTTTTTTAATTACCCTTAGCTGAAAGAAGCCTAAAGCTTATTATAGGACACGTAAGTAAATCAACCACTGGTGTATAGGTCTGGTAGGAGAAAAGCTAGGAAAGGTGCTCTGGATCCGGTCGTGAAGGATGCTGAATTCCATTCCCAAGCCTTGATGCTGAGACAGTACGGGCTTATAGTTGTGAGCACAGACTCTCTCTCTCTGGGCTCAAATCTGTTTTCTACTTGTTACCTGGGTTACCTTGGAAAAGTAATTCTTTTAAGCTGTATGTTGGAATATTAATCTTGTGTCATTGTGAAGGGTAGATTGAAAGTTGGGAGAAATTGGAGGAAGAAAAACTAATCAGAAGACTGTGGTGATAATCCAGTAATAGATAATGAGGGCTTATGCTCCAAGATGGTAAAGGAAATTCACAGGGAGAGAATCCACAAGAGATACTAAGAAGGTGCCCTTGATGATAGACTGACTAGGGGAGATGGGGCTGAAAAAGGAACCAACCCCAGCTGTAGATTTCAGTAGTGGAAGTCTGGAGAAGGGAAGGGTTCACGAGTATGCAACATGAGATGTGCAGCATGAGATGGGGGCTGTGGTGTCATTTCTGAGAGATTGAAGGAGATACGAGCTGTGAAAAGGGCACAGAAACAATAGCAAGTGGCTTTCTTGTAACTTTCAAGCAAGAAATTCTAATAGGCTTGGCAAAGGGTAAGTGCTAGATTGCATAAGGTAGGAGTGAGTGGGTAGGGGGACTGTGGACCATTAAGGAACTCACAGTGGAAGGTAAAGATCTGACAAGAGTAGGAAGATCTTTTCTTGTTTAGAATAAAGAGAAGGCAAATAATTTGGTGCTTTAGAAAATGAGAATAACTGAGGTAATAGGAGGGGAGAGAGATCCAGAAATAGGGAGAGATTAGTGTTGGCAAAAAAAGGGAGCCATGCTCTCCACCCAGAGCAGTGATGGTGCATCTTAGGGCACAAATAAACTAAAAATAACTACAAATAACCACAAATAATTACAAAAATTCTGCGGAACATCAAATTTTACCCATCCTGCAAAAAAGTAGGTACAATTTCGGTTCATTCACATTGGATATCTATTGTTGTGTTGGCTGTTGTCATTTTTAAAAAATTTGACAATCTAAAAGAAAAGAAGTCAGTGCCCAAAATTCTTTCAGCACACCAGTTGAAAATCAATGACCCAGAGCAGGAAAAGAGAATGGAGCAAATCTGCGTGTATCCTGCTTTGTAATCCGGGAAGTGACTAAAAAGACTAGTTAGCTCCTAGTCGCCCATAGGTATCAAGGGAAGTTGCAGGCTGCGATTTCTTTCTGCCACATTTAATGCCTTCAGGAGAAGGTAAGGAGAAAATTGACTTCAGAAGAGATATGGAATTGGAAACCATGACTCCGGAAAATGGCTCAAGGGTAATAGTGAAAGCAGCAATGAAGTGATGGTGGAGTCCCCTCCCCAGCAGCAGGTTCTAAGCAGCACTGTTGGTGGAAAGGGCTCAGCAGTCTTGCCATAGCCCTGCTGTAATTAGTTGGAAAGCCTTAAGTCTTTTTGCTGTAGGACCTTAGTTTCTTTAGTCTATGTAATGGAGCACATTGGCCATGGCTGCCTACTATGGAGATTCAATAAAATGACACAGATGATGATGATAACACATAGTAATAGTAATAATAACAGCATCTAAAAATCATTTGGCTCTTTCTAAGGTGGGCCAGATATTGTTCTAGTATATGTTAAATAAATTTAACTCTCCTATCAGTTCTATGAGGCCCTATAGTTTTTTCCAATTTAGAGAAGAAGCTCAGAAATAGTGGATTTAATTGCCTAAATTAATAACTATAAGAGATAAAGCCAGGGTTCAACCAAAGTAACCTGGTTCCAGATATATAATTTTGAAACTATAAAACCTTATATTTTGCCAAGTATTATTACGAGAGAAATAAAGTTGTATTTTTAAAACTTGGTCAAAACAATTTTCAACAGAGGACACTTTAAACATTTATTTCTTTATTTTGATTACTTAATGTATCTGTTTTCTTAATCCCACTAGTTCTTGATAACACTGTGCTTCCACAGTTTTGTTTGTTTTTTCCCCTTAGAAAACAGCACTTCCCACCTTCGAGGTGCTTTTTAAGGAAGTTAAACTGAGGCTGTTGTTTCATGGTGTTTATTTCTGTGAACAGCAGTGCCATTGTTACTCTGGGGAGAATGCCGGCCCTCTGATGGATTGTTCTAGGAGGCAGGGACAGCAGTGGCTTTCTCAAGCTTCCTGTCCAACCCTGAACCTTTGGTGTATCAGGCAGATGATTGAGTTAAAAGAAATAGAGCAATGTGAAGGCTAGAGAAAATTCTTCACCATGCCATTAATGTGTGGAGTCGTTTCTAATGTGATTCCTCAGAGTGTCACCTGAATGACTTCTGCCTCAAGTAGATGTTGAGTTAGATTCCAAGCAAATTGAGTTCTGTGGGGGCTATTTTACACCAAGAGCTGCACAGTCCCAATATAAGATTCCAGTCTGTTAATCAAGGTTTTTATAAAGCTGTTCCAAACAGCCCACCATGCCTGGTAGGGAATCATTGCTTTCAATACTGTAACAGCAGTAGAAGCTCATTTGTAGTATCTGCAAACTCAATTGGCTGCAGTTTGGCATTGCTATAGCTACCTGGGAATTGGATCAAAAGAAAGGGAAAGGAAGCTGCTTCGGGGTGACATCCCCTGTTGGCATCATGGAGAAAGCAGACCGCGCACAGCCTAACCACCTCCTGTAGCCGCCTCCCTCAGGGGCAGCACTGGGGGCTCTGCTACTAGAGACACAAGGGAAACTTGGAACTGGCCTTGGGAGAGTCAACAAACGATAATCTGGTACTCCGGATTCGTCGGTTTTGTCACTTGAGTGTGGTGTTGTCAGAAGATTTACTTTGCAGCTTCCACATGTCCTATCATACACAGCCACAGCCCTGGATCAATGTTCTGCAAGGTGAACAGTGGCATTTTGCAATTCCGAAAAAGTACACTTTCTTGTCCCAGCCTTGTTTGTATGTTTTTAACAGAAATTTTTGTACGAAAAAGTAGTTATTGATATTCAGAGCCATAGAAACTAGAGGGTAAACAGAGAGCTGTGTGGAATCCAGGCAGCAAAGCCCGTGATGGAGACAGCAGCCCACACAGCAGTCTCAGGGGTGGGTTGGGCGCCTGAGCTGTGTCTCTAGAGGGGACAATTCAGGTGCAACAGAAACAAGGTCCACTGCCACTTTGCGGGGCCTTAGAGGTCTGAGAACACAGCCCTGACTCTTCCCAGGCAGTGCAATCTCCTGCATAGGTTTCAGATGGCCTCTATGCCCATGTGCTTAAAATCTATTTCTACGCTTTCTCCTTATTCTACATTTTTGTCAAAAAGTGGATTAATACATTGGCCTTAAAAAAAAAACCCTGAAATATCTCTAGTGTTACACAGGCTGTAAACATAGGGAGAGCTTACAGATCTTACTCTAAATTGGTGTAAATGCTGTGGACTTGCTGTTTTTGATAGTTCAGAGGTTCTGCTTACTTTTCCTAGACATTAGATTTCCTCAGATGTTAGCTACTGTGATTGATGAAATTTAGTTAGGAATATTATGTGTTTTTATACTCTGAAATTCTAGCTAAACTCTTTTTTAAAAAGATTTTATTTATTTATCTTTAGAGAGAGGGGGAGTGAGAAAGAAAAAAAGGGAGAGAAACGTTAATGTGTGGTTGCCTCTTAGGGGGACCTGGCCCAGGCATGTGCCCTGACTGGGAATTGAACCCCAACCCTTTGGTTTGCAGGCCAGTGCTCAGTCCACTGACCCACCCCCCACCAGGGTTAAACTTGCTTTCTAATGTATTCTAAAATTTACATTCTATTTCTGCCCGCTAATCTCCTCCCCACCCCAAGGCCCTTACTATAGATTTGGGGCAAGAAAATTGAAGTTGTGACCGAAAGCTCTGACTCTCACGTTGTGTCCCTGTACCGTACGTCACACTGTAGATCCAGGCTAGATGGACTTGAGATTCCCATCCCAAAAAGGAACTTCCAACATTTTTCAGTCTTATTTTTTGTTAGTGGAGAATCAGAAATAAACACATATTTGAACAACACACTGTATTGTTTTTTCATACCTTAGTGTGGAACACTTTGATTTTCAACATGATTACTGTTATGTTTTCAGTTCCTTGCGAAGGCCAAGGCATATGTTGGTTATCAATGTCTTCATTTTTAAAAGAAATATTAATCAGTTTGTGGCACTTCTCTGCTGAAAGCTCTTCATTGATTTCCCATTAAATTGGGTAAAAAAAGGAGTTTCTCTCCAGAGGTCCTGCACAGTGCACTGTCCCAGTTCTCTGCTCCCCATTCAGACAGGTCTCTTTCCATCTTTGTATACCCTTTCCCACCTCAGAGTACATGGTACATGGTAGATAGTCAGCCAGTGTTTGCTGAATGCATACATGAGCTTGGGATCAATGCGATGAGAAACATGTCACACATTTGTCATCCTTAGTGTAGAAGAATAGAAAGAGATAAAATTGAAGGGGTGAGGTGAGTTCAGATTATAAAAACTCTGGATAATCTTTTGTAATAGTCACGGTCAGTAAAGTATTTTTGAGCAGGAGACTAATGTCACCTGGCACGCATTTTAGAAAGACTGATCTGGCAAAATTATAGCCAGCTTGACCATGGTAGCAGAACAGCCTCAGACAGACCAGTAACAGTATAGTTGGAGAGGACTGAGACCAAGGGTAGTGTTTTAGGCAAGGAGCAGTGTTGATTAAAAAGTGGGATACGCTAAAGCAGGTATATAGAACTCCTTTTGATAGCTAATTCATTCAAAATAAATGTTTGGGGAAAGTTGTTGGGAAAAATGGCATTTTGCCATTTTTATGGCATTTTTGCCATAAAAATTATTCCCTGTCCTAACTCTCTATCCTAAGGATGTCCTTTCAAAGGTACAGCCTGATATAGTTTAGCTTCATTTCAGTACTTTTGATCTGTGGAGGATCTTTTGGTCACATCTCGTATGTGAGAGTGAAACAGTTCATTGTGCTTTGTTTTATTTTGTTCTTCAGATCCTCTAATATCTCCCATCACAGAGCCACATTCAATTGAGATGCATTTAATTTTCAAAACCTTCTTTATGGAGTCCTGTGGGAAAGAAGGGCCAGGCTGGATTCCTTTGAGAAACATGGTCTCAGCGGGTGAGATGTGGCATTTTGAGTTGGATCTCCTAGGCTTGAATCCTGGCACTGTTCTGCTCCAGCTGGGTACAATGGGACAAATCATTAACCCACTTTCTGATCTGTAGAATGGAAGCGAACCACTGCCTAACTCAGAGTAAAACACTTTCACACCACAAGCTGCTCCACAGACCCCTGTGAGCAGAGCTCACCAACACTTGCATCTCCATCTTGTCCCACGTCACCACAGATCAGCATTTTGACTTCTTTTTAATCCAGAAATTAGTGGAAGGAGATTTATAAATATCAAAGAGAGAGGAGGAAGAAAATGAGGAGCAGAGTGCACCAACAGCTTGGCATGTCCAGGGAATAGTAGGCCAGCAGTACAGGGCTTGTGGGATGCACATTTTCCTGACCATTAAAATCATTGGAAAAGCATCACCACCAGACACTAAATTGTCAAATATTGTAGTTTATAAAACTCTTTGGTGGGGGAGAATTTGTAAGGGTATGGTGCATAGGGAATGAGGGAGGAAGCTTCCTGTCATGTTGTCATTGTTCTTGGTAAAAAAGTATTATCACTAAAAGACAGTAGTTTCTAAACTCTGTAGGGTCAGGGAATTTTTGGAGTCTTTGATGAAAGGAATGGACTTTAGAAAAATTTCCATGTCTATTTTCTCCACCAGATTTTGCGTACAGATCACCTGAAACCTCTACAGAGAGGTGGTAATTCATGGCTTAGGTTAAGAGACCTGACCGTAGGCAACAATTGAATTTTCTCTGTTTACACTGTTGTCTGTTTCCTGTTGTTTTAATTTTCAGTGGGGTTGTTTCTGGGGTAATAAGCAGTGAAGGAGGAACTGGCGTTGTTTAAACCTTAACTCTTCTAGTCCTCAGTACACTTCCTGAGTAACAGGGCTTATTACTGTTCTCTATGTCACACTGACGAAATGACGGGGTCAGATGTTCTGGATTGCTCATGGATGAATAGGGGGACCCTGAGCATTGGTTGCAGGAGGAGGCTATTAGCTACCTTATGCCTTTTGCCACAGAGCAAAACATGTCCCTGGGGTGAGGCTGCCTTTTTCGATCAGGTGCACTCCTTTCTCGGCACAGCCCACAGAGCAGTCCACACAGCAGAGGAGGAAAGATCACTTCTAGAGTACTCTTCCATCTGGGGTACCACTGAACTCAAGGAGCATGCACAAGTGTATTTTTAAAAATGTAAAGAGATTTGCTATTCAAATATTCATGTTGGAAAGATTTGCTTTTCTAGGTCATTAAAATTTCTATTCCTGATCCCTAAATGAGGAACCACCTTTCTGTATTTATTCTGGTTCCTCTTAGAATAGTAGATGTTTAACTTTGACAGCACCTGTAATGAATTCCCAGGAAGCAAGCCATTTGTAGAATATCAAAAAGTATACACATATTCTTTAAATAGGTAAAGTATGTAAATGATTGAAATGCTAATATAGAAGGATTCTGTGTTTATGATTAATGATGATATTTGAAGAAACATTATAGAACTGCATATGATTGAAAAAGCAGGTTTACTTGGGTAAAATCAAAGTGTATCAGTAAAGTCCTCTGAGATGCTCTGATGAAAGGCACTGCCAGGCATAAAAATCATTATTACTATTGTCATTGTTAATAGCTAATGATTTTCTAATGAAGTTGCTTTATTGATATTATTGCCATTAAATTTCTGGGTTTGATTGCAATTAGGGCATTACAGACTGCTGATTTGTGTTAACTCTGAGAAAAACAACAAAATATCCAATTGAGCATCAGCACCACCAACACCACTACCACCACCACCAAAAACTCTGAGGACTAAATTCTCTATACCTAAAGGATACTTTTATATTTATTTCTAAATACACCCTTTTATATAAATTAACATCCCAGAAAGGGAGATTGGTCTTATCAGAGAAAAACAGAAATTATCCTAGATCTCATAATGCAAGATAACTCTAGGCATTTATGGATATTGACCATAGTTCAAGCTGCATTAAATCTGAATTTCAGCAAACTGTGTCAAAAGAAATGACATTATCTTCTTGTTCAAAGTCAGAAAGCCCGGTAACTCGGAAATTGGTTCCTTGGAATAGGTGCAGGTGGTTAGTGAACGTGATTTGATGCTGTTTAGGTGTTGTTCTGAAAAAGCAAACTTGCTTTTTCTGCAAAGAAGAGCCACAGCTGCGTACTTGCATAGCCCTTTTCCTGCGTGTTGATATTTTGCTTTAGTTTCATTCTTTGTGGACATAGACATTTTGAATGATGGCACATTCAGATAAAGTGAATCAATGAATCAATCACTTTCCTGAATCAATGATGACACTCTTCACATGAAAAGTTCAACTCAGAGAAAAGAAAATGGTCAGTGATGTAAGGAAGGGAATATGGCTTCTAGTGGAAAAATTTTAGTCACTTGAAAAAAGAAGTAAATTCTATTAGTCACAAGCTGATTTTAAAAACTATGTTAGGAGAAGTAGTGGTAGAAAAGTTATAAGCTGTCTCTTGTAAGTTTCCTTGTTATTAGGTCTTGGATGGATGGTTTTATTACTCTAAACCTGAATTTTAAGAATTGGTTACTGAAACTCAATAAAGAAAAAAAAAAAGACCTCCTGGAAAGTGGAGTGCATTGATGGACTAAAATTTCAAATTAAACAATGTTTTAAGGGGAAAAAAATCTATCTTTAATTAAAAAATTATTTTATAAAATCTTTGAAAAATAAATTTTAATTTTCTACTAAAAACAGCAGTGTGTTTTTAAATCGTAACATTCTCATGTATTCTTAGTGCATGCAAGTTCTATGAGAACTTTTTTCCTAATTTAGTGTTTTCATTTCACTGAATTAAAAATATATATATGTAGTAAATGCCAGATTGCCTGAATATCGCTATATCTCAGGGTCTCTATTTTATTACTATTGTATCAGTCTGAAAGATCACCTATGGAGTGAGTATTCAGCTCTTGCTGTCCTTGGTCCAGTTCAATGTTAAAACAGCATTTGTCTGAAGGTAACCATCAGGAGGAATTCCTTTTACCAGTTGTGATGATGGAACTTATCTTCTGATGATGAGTTGCAACAGAAAAATCCTTTTGTTGACTAAGACTTTAATTTCTTAAGTTATTTAAGAAATTGAAAGTTTTTATTTGACACCATAAAAGTACTTACTGTTATAGTAATGAAGAAAATAATAAGCATGGACACACTATATAAATAAACTCTATGATTTTGCAATGTAGAGACCAAAGGATTTCATAGAGTGCTGTGCAAAAGACAGTTTTACCATGATTGTTTAGAGAGAGGCCGTGGGAGTTTGGGGCCTTTCCTTGGTGCACAGGAGAACAGATATGCACAGCTGAGAAAGCCTGAGCAAGAGCAGTCAGCAGCAGACTCATCAGTATTCAGGCTGTGAGCAAATGTCCGGTGTGGATCCGACTTGCCTTTATGTGATGAGGCACCTTGCAAACAGTTCAGCAGAATAAATGAAGCAAATGTACAGAATTATTTAAAATTCAGAGACATTAATTTTTTAGATTATTTTATGGTTCACTATTGAATTTTATTCATAATGGATTGATAATAAATATAAATTTGTTATCAAAATTTTCCCTTTTTAAGATGACAGTACCCTAATCAAAAGTTTTTAAAAAACGATATCAGTAAGGAGTTTAATTTAATTGAGACTCACTCTTGGACAAGCTATTAAAGTTGCTTGAAATAAAAAATAAACAAATCTTGAAAATAGCATCTTCTCCCCTCCTTCATCTCTCCCTCTCTCTTTTCTCTTCTCATTCTTTCTTTCTTTTCTGCCCCTTTTTTCTGAAAGTTGAGAACATCAAGGTAACACCTTATTTTTAATTCTGGATCATCAAGATGTGATTTAGCAAACTAACAAAAACATAAAATACATTTTACTTATTTACTTACTGGAAAGTCTAAGTATGAAGAAAGGTGTGTGTTTCAGGACAGTGGGGCCACACTTGTTTTCCTACTGCTTTACTTTGTTCCTACTCATGTGGAAACACCCAGGCTGTGATGCAATTACTCACCAAAGACCTGGGTGTTCCTGGAAACACCTCTCTCCAGAAAACTTAGCTCTTCAAAGTCACAAATTCAGTTCAGTTTAGTAAAAAAAAAAAAAAATACCCGAGAGCACTCTCCAGACAGGGCACTATATTAAGCCCTGGTGGTAAGAAGGTTAAGTGTCCATTTTTTCAGTCACTCGAGGAACTTAGAATCTGGGGTAGGACACTGGCATGGAGAAAGTGAAAAGTAAAAATATTTTCCATTACCATTTTTAGAAATATAAGTTTTTATTATATATTATGCTACTAGAGTGTTTTTTTAACTGCTTTTTAAATAAAAAGCTTCTGGCACCTTTTATGAGAGTTCTGAGCTTATGGAAGAGATATTTTTATTTTACTAGTTTCAAGATGTGAGAAGAAAGTCATCATTAATATATTTTTTGCAAGATGTAAATATCCCCAGGCTGGGACTAATGGATAATAGTGAAAGTAAAATAAGTAAAAAGTGAAGCTGTGTTGAAAGAGGGCTGAATCCCACATGGGCACATTAGCTAGTGTTGAATGACAAATGATAACAACGCTGGCAGAGGGTAGGAGGAGGGTCCCCGATAGCCATGGGTGGCAAGTCATTAAGGACTTTTATTTAAATCTCTGCATTAATAGCCCCAACACTAGCCCCAAAGTACAGACTTTTAAAAAAGACAAAACTATAAACTAAACCTTGAAATAGCATGGACATTTCAAGTATTTTAAGTATTTTATTTTGATTTTTAAAATGCTCAATATTAATGGAAGGAGGAATGTTTAATTCACATTTAAGAGAACAGGGCACATGACATAGTAAAACAGCTATTCAGAGCCAGAAGGCAAAACAAGACAGAAACTACCTTCCTGGTAGCACTGCTTACGCAATTAGGTGTGAATGAGGGCAAGAACATTTGGAGAGTGGGTAGTAGAATATAAGTGATGAGCTCAAAGTCCTCTTTAGACCTGAGCTCTTGAAGTGTGTCTTCAAGAGTCCTGATGTGTCTGTGTGTGTTTGGGGTGGTGGTGGTGGTGGTAAATCTGTGGTCAAGTAAGTACGTTGGAAGAAATAAAATGAAACAGATTTTTTTTACTCTGGGGCTTCTCTGGGCCTTTTGGATGCTGAGGTGCTAGGAGGGACTTTTGCTGTACAGCGTTCCCCAAATGCATTCAAATATGGGACACTTTGTGGAGGAGTTCACAGGGCAAATGGGTTCTAGGGACATAGTTTTAGAAATTTCTGTGTTAGTGATTATCATGTGGAAAACACAGTTATTGCTCTTTATTTTAAGAGAAAAACACTTAAGCCAAATTGATTATCTCCTGGGTCCAACATGGAGTTAGACACTTGATATGTGTTGTCTACTTTCTCCTGACCTCTATGGGGTATTATTATTCCTCTCCCCTCACCACCAATTCCCAATTCGTATACAAGGAAACTCAGCTGAGAGTCTGGAGCTTAAACCTATTGTTCTAGTAAAACACTAAGATTTAGGCTGGAAAATTATTTATAGTTTTTTTTTAAAGCTTATATTTTGGAAAAATTGAATTCAATGGGAATAAGTTAAATAAGAAATGGATTGCATCCACACAATTAAACCATTGCAGTGTTCAAGGTATTGAATATGTCTACTTGCAAAGTCTGGTAGAACAGTGATGAGGATGTGGCCCCTTCTTAGGAACTTAAGACTTGTGTAGACCTATGAACAAGTGATTTCATATGGTAAGTGATTAGAAGAGGTATACACACCTTTTTGCCTATGTTCATCTCTCTTGTTGAAGGGCAGTGAACCTGAGCCCTCATCGCCCGCCATCCTTTCACACATATCAGAAGGTTTAAGACTGAATTTCAACACATGTTTCCTAGGAAACATTTTCTACCCACCTTGCCTCCTTCCTTGTTTGGAATTAACTGCTCTCTACACTATACTCCCAGAGCGCTTTGCTTTTCTTCCATCAATGCCCTTATTTTCAAAGTGTGATTTAAGATTTATCTCTTTATCTTCCTCTTCACTTGGGAGTTTCTTGAGGGATGATGTTGTTTTAGATGTTCTTATAGTCACCAATGCCCAAAATAAGCTTTGCTTGAATATAGCAGATTCTCAATAAATGTTTGGTTGCTTGATTATTTTGACATAAAATGAACACTTTTGAAGTTAAATGTACCATTGCTTTAAAATCAATAATTGGAATGGTAGCATCAAGAAAAATCTTAGAGCCAAAAAAAGTAAATGTTTTTTCTATTTTAATTTATTTTTTAATTCCCTCTGTTTTGATATGAAGTCATAGGAGATGAGGAAAAGTCAGAGGAAATAGAGCAGGGACTATTCAGCTCATTAGTAAATCATAAGAGCCTTCTCATAAATAACAATCAAGCAATTTTAGCAATTACAGAGATAAAATGAAAACTAGAAGAAAGTCTGTTATAGAACCTTAAGCACCAGGCTTCTAAGTCAAGCCTAGGGAAAATATTATTAGTTTAATCAATAATAATTAAATCAGCAAGAGTATAAGCATTTACTTATGTCAAATCTTGTCCAGGCTTTGTAGACTTTTCAAGAGATTTAAATATGGGAATGGTGCTTCTTATCTGTTAATGATTTATAATCAGTTGGTTAATACAAAAACAGGAATTATAACCATAATATATATAACTCTGGAATGTTTAAGATGATGGGATGCCTAGTTATTTGTTCACAAATTATCAAATGTACCTAACAGAAGACATGTTCACAAATAAATGTATATCACCTCATATGTTTTTGACCAGTAAAAAGGGGAGATACAATCTACTAAATATCTCAGGGTAAGTACAGGAATATGTACATACCAATTTTCTTTTAAATAACATTTAGGTACTGGAAAGCTTTCTTAAACCTGTAACCATTTGGGATTTACTTAAACCAGATTTTAAATCTAGACATTCCCTGAGAGAATTACTTAAAGGAGGGATCGGCACTTTTATTCCCTTTTCTGTCAGAAGCCAGATAATAGATACGGGTTTCGCAGTCCCCACCATGTTTGCAGCACCTATTTCCCTCTTCCACTGCAGGGCAGAACCCTGCGGATGGTACCTAAACAAGTGGGCCTGGCCGCATCCAGTAAAACGTCATTTACAAGAGCAGACAGTGGGCCTGATTTAAAGCACTGACACTGCTATGCATCAAGATTTTACATGGCAAGTGACTGGATGTAGGAAGGGACATATATGGCTTTGTACGCCTAGAACTGTGGTCTCCCTTCTGATAAATGCTCATACCCCCCACTCATGAGCCTGCATGGGTTCCTTGCATTGAGGGTCTTCTTTTCTGGAGTCAACTTGTCCTTTTACTGAGTCCATGAATTTCTCCTTGGAATAAGCTGTATTTTTGTTTCTTGTTCCTGGGAGGGCCCTGCCAATACAAATGAGCACCATCAAATTGGAGATGGGGCTAGAAGATGGGGATAGTGTTTGACTGTTTGGCTTAACTGGTTATACCATGCTGGAGGCCCCAGATCCTTTCCCCCATGAGGCCTTCCTGATGTTGCACAGCTGGTTGAAGCAGAGATCCCCTCACTGGAAGTGATTGTACGTGAGCAATCATCTTTCCCTTGCAGAATCCCCCTGAGAGCTCTCTAGGTAATGCCACTCCTGGGGAGCTATTTATTATCTTGGCACGCTTGCCCTGTGGACAGACGGGAGGTTGTAAACTTGATCACTTCTCCGTGCTGTGCTGGAATTCACGCCAGCTTGACTGTGCTCCAAGTGCTGTAAACATCCTAATTCCCCTGGGAAGCTTTTGTAGAGAAGGATATGTTGTTTCTCATAACAGTCATTGGTCTCCTCTCACAATTCTGCGTAGCGTGGTCTTTGGGAAAATTTCAGCAGAAGTAAGCAGGAGACACTCCAGACGGGCCTGTTCCTTCTTGTCACTCGGATCATTGTCTGCGCTTGCCTGCTCTTCCTTCGCTTCCTTTCTTCTGTGGCTGCTGTGTTTCTGTTTAAAGTGAAGCTTTGAGCAACCCGCATCTCACCATGATTTCTGGAGAACACTTTGAGTTGCGGTGACAGGGTGGGCCCCCAAATAGGTATTTTTGCTCAGCATTCCCCCTTTCCTAAATGCACACAGTTCAGCACATTGTGAGTTTATTGAAACAAATGCAGCTTCAAACTGCAGTTAAGTTGATGTTGACTATTGCATCAGCACTTTCACCTGAAACAAAAAACGTGGGCAGATGGCACAGAAACAAGTGACTAGTATAAATCCAACATGGGGGTAACCAAAGGCGAGTGAGAATAAAAGCTGGAAGGAGCTCTAATTATTTGTAGGTCCCACTGTACGATTATTTCAACTTGTTCCAGTTAATGGGATCTCTCAGTACTGACTGGGGTTAGTGGTTAAGAAAAGGGATGACATACCTGCTTCATTGAATCATGATGTGAATTGAGTCATATAATAACAAATGATTTCTAACTAGGGAAATTTCAAGTGAGCATTAAGATATATTTTATTTCATCTGGACCACAATCAGGTAAGCATTGACCCCATTTTGTGATGAGGAAAACTGAGGTTAATAGAGGTCAGATAAGAAGCCCTTGGTCACATCTTTGGCGAGTGAGACAGCCAGCACCAAAATCTGTGCAAGTACCTGAAACAGTGCTCACAACCTGATAGTGAGTAGAAGGATTATCAATTGACTGGCCTCTGTTAGTGGGTTCATTCTAGACCAGGGTTCCTGTGTCCTGGCACTATGAAGTCTGCATCTTTGCTGTATATATTTGCATACATACGATACACGGTTTACCTGAGAACCCTAAATCAATGCTTTATCCTTTAGAGGAGTGAATTTCAGTTAATGGCAATTTCTTCTATCCCCCCATCCACCCACCCCGTGGACATCTGGAAATATCTGGAGACATTTTTGGTTGTCACAGCTGTGCAAGGACTGCCACTGGCATCTTGTGCAGTGAGGCCAGGGTTGCGGGTGACTGCTAATTGTCTTGCAATGTATAGGACAGCCTTCTCTCAACAAAAACGTAGTCTCTCAAATGTCAGTGGTGCCGAGTTTGAGAAACCCTATTCTTGGATGCTTTGAAAATTAGTAGGAAAACCTTGGGAAGATTGAGAACTTGGCCAACTCTGTATCTCATGTTCATAGAGAATTCGGTCCTATCGCTAGCGGCTCTCACATTTCAGCCACATTTAGCACATGTCTCCAGGACATGATCTGTGACTGGTCTGTGATGTCACTGAAGATCATAAAAAGCTAAGATGGTATCAAAGTGGAGCTCCAGAATTTCCGAGATCACTTTGGCAAACATGTTTCATTTTTCTTGTTTCATGTTTCTTGGCAGCCACATTCTTTTTTCCCCCCACTGTTACACTGAACATTTTTTCCAAAAAAAATGGCAACTTCTGAAACTATGCCTCTTTTTCTTTTCTTTTTTTGAAATACAGCATATGCTTGTTTAAACGCTCCATGTGGCCAGAGTTCCAAACACAAGGCCTTTCACATTTGTTTTTCATCATTTTTGACAATTAGCCTCTCATTTCCATAAACATCTCACTCTTAAAGAGTAGTTCTTAAGTACAATTTATCTTTTCCTGGGTGGAGTTAAAGATTTCCCATGAACAAGCATGTCACATTTTTCTTTGCAAAATGTTTTTCCAAGTGTTTAACTCTGTGGGCAAACCTATAAGCAGACAACAGAAGAATGTTTTGAGAGTCGACAGTCTCCTCCAAGTTCCTAACACTAATTCTTCAGTTTCCACATTAAGGAAAGCCCCTGCCTCTAAAAACAATCATGACTTAACTTTGGGGATATGGTTGCCCCTCAATACAGGCAAATACATTTCTTGTTGGCAATTATCCAGGGAATAGAATGATATTTCAGTCTGACATATTTCTGTGGATACTCGAGTTCAGTAATCTTTCACTATATCAACAACTTGAAATTGAAGAAACATAACAAAATTGAAATAACTAACTTTTAAATTTCATTAGAAACAATCATTGAATGATATACTGTTCCTTTCAGTGACCAGCCATTTTAATCAAATTTCTAAGCCCCGGAAAAGTATGGAAAAGGCTGATTATTTTAATTGAGTTTTAAAACTCATGCCTAGGATCACCTCTAGATTATAAAATTACCATTTCAGGAGTGCTGCTACATTGTTATTTGAGAGACTGTTTATAAAGCAGAAGGAAATTGGCTTACCAAGAGACATTTAAAATTCTTAAGACTTACATATAAAAAAAGAAGCCATGGTGTCCCTACTTCATCTGAAATTCATCAAAACCATACAAAATCATGAAATTGAGTCTTTCTCCTTCCCAGTTCTTCTGCATCTCCATCATAGAGATATCTGTTATGCCATATTACTTTTTAAGAACAAGGAATTCCAAAATTCAAAAAATTATATTGACATGATCTCGTTATGAATGGCACACAGAGCAGTACTTTCCTAGGGCCTTGTTCTCAGAGTTAGCCCTCACACCATCAAAGGAAGGAAACACCTTTAAGCTTATAAGCTTAGGAGATTGGTTTACATTGAGTAGTAATCCTCTTTGGCCCCATTGTCTTGACAGTTGAGAAACAGTGTTCCTACATTTAATTGTTATCTTCACTAAATCAGGGCTGTGTGTGTGTATCTATAAAATGTATGATCAATTATGTGGCACATAGGCAAACTCAGGCAAGATGTATATAATAGGTTCCAGGACCGGACGTGTTTGTTCTCCAAGGAACTTCTCAGTTGAAAACTGAATATTAGCTTTCTCAGTGTACCTTATAGAGCAGCCCTTCTCCTCCCCTCTTTCTCCCCTCCCTTCTCATCCTTTTCCTTCTTCTGCTTCTTCCTGCTTATCTGAAATGAAAGTGAGGACATTCAAGTACAGATCTAATCCTTTACCTCCCTGACAATGTGGATTTTATGAAGAGGTATTTTAGAGTCTGAATTTTTTAGTTTGTAATGTCACTGGCTTGCATAACAGGCTGCTCTTTTCTGGAGAAATTAAGTCTTCAGACTTCTCGTTGGCGAAGTCTTTGAGTCCCTCTGCTGTGCTCCCCTTGGGGGAGGGAAGTGTCTCAGGTCAGTCTACACTAGAGTGACTTCTCTCACTAGGCAGTGTACTACTGTTCCAGGGGAAACTGCCAGTTGGCAGCCAGACATGAGTAATTTGGACAATTAGCAGGCTTCTGTTCAATCCTTGGTCTTATTGACAGCAGAGCATGCGTGTCACTTGTATGATATGGGAATTCAGGAATGAGCATGTGAAGTAACAAGCCAGGTCTCAGTGGCAATACCAAAGACAGCTGGGGTCAGTGCTTTAGTCCCCTCCCCCAGTATCGTAAGTCTTCCAAACATACAAAATGCATACAAATTTAAATCAAAATGCATAGTGGGTTTGCTATGCATGCCAATTCAAGCTAGATATGTAGTGCCCCTCTTCCAAAATGGATTTTTGCCTATCAGCCCTTGTCACGTAGAAATGGTCAAACTGCCCATGCTAATACAATAGTTTAGGAGGAAAAATTCGTGAGATGAGAAAGAAGAAGCAGAAATGTGTTAGATGTTAAGCTTATTCACTATTTCCATAGACATGCTGAGCCTCCTTGTATTATAAAGCTCCTGAGAAAGTAAGTTTACAGAGTGAAAAATCTATAGAAGTTTCACAGTTTCTGGGATTATAGGAAGCTGAGCAAATACTCTGAGTAGAGGTGTCTTGTATAACCAAAGAGACATTTAGGATAAAACCAGATTATTAACAGATGGTTGGTAAACATGTAGAAAAAGGAACCATGATTGTTCAGAAATCTCATGGATTCATTGGAAACAAACCATACTAAAGACCCATAATTTCCTACTTAAATGAGCTTTGTTGAGATAAGAAAGATACTATAGACACAGTGTTTTGTTTTAGTAGGACATTTGACAGACTCTCAGTTGAGAGGGGTTTTGTGTAATGAAACAATGATCTAATTTAGAATCAGAAAACTGATCTGACTCACCCACTTATCAGTTCTATAAGCTTTCATAGTCATGTAGCTTTTCTAAAACTAGGCTTCTTCATCTCTAGAATAAGCATTTTATGCATTTTCCATCCCATTCCAGAATTACTGACTGCTTGAGAGAAAGGTTAAGAACTGTGGCTTGGATTAAACTCTAGGTAGATATATTTACGGTGAGATAAAGAACTAGGCTTGTGTCAGTTACACCTCAATTTTTTTAATGAAAAAGAAAGCTAGGATCAAAGACTATTTGTCAATGGATCAATGTCAGCTTTATTTATGGGTTCTAGTGGGTGACTCTAAATTTTATCCTTTTCAATACATTATAACACATTCTATAGAAATATAGAAGTTGTAATTATTGAAGCTATACATAAATGTGGGAGGATAATTTCCAAATATAGAATCAAATTATCAAAGTGTTTCACACCTGAAAAGCTGGGCTAAAACACAATGCCAAGTTTATAATGCAAATTATCATGCACAGACCTATTCTTTAAATTACAAAATATCAGTAGCATTATGATAAAATGAGAGCCTATAAAAGTGCTGAGGGATTTAATTGAGTATAAGCCAAATGGAAGAAAAATTCAGATGTTTTTAGAAACTTTTCAATTCTTTCACTTGTACAAATAATTCACTTATTTCAATTATACAAACACTCATTGAATTTTCTCAGACTCTGCCCTTGGGGCACTCACATTTAAGTGGGAGTACTTATACTGCACGGCAGTCCACGGTGTGATAAAAGGGCCTGTTGGAGCTGGACAAAGGACAGGAGGGAGACTTTTTGCAGCTGGGTGAGTGTATGTTTAAAAGTGATTATGGGCCGGTGGACGCTATGGAGGCAGGTTATGCTGAGTTGGGGCTCCAGAAACTCATTGGGGTTATCTAGTTGGACAACCTGGGAAAGGGCCTCCCAGAGAAAGGCTATCATGGCATGGAAATGCATGTCTTGTTTTAAGAGCATTAAAAGTTTTATGTGGCAAAAGCATATATTCATATACTGTCTGAGCCAGGTTATGAAAAGTTTTTAAAATTAATTGTTTGAACTTAATCTTGCAGGTGATGGAGAAAACACCATGGATACTAAATTGGGGGCATCACTGGATTTTTTTTTTTTTTTAAGAAAAAACACTCTAAGACCTCAGTGCTGCACTGACTGAACTTGGAAGAGGCTGGGAAGGGGGAAACATGTTAAGAAATAAGTTAATCAGGAGTCTTGGTTGCAAGGAGTAGAAATCTAAATGGACCCAGCTTGAGCATGGTAGAGAACTGACTGAATTCTATAACCAAGCGTGGATGTAAAGCCAGCCTTAACAATGACTCTAAGAATCAGCGACCTACATGGCATTTGGATTTTCTTTGCCTGCCTCATCTTTACTTCTTTCCATGTCAATGTCCTTCCCTCACACACGATTCTTGGTTAGGCCTCATCTATGACTATAAGCAGCTTTCTCGCCACTTACAACAGTCTTGTGTAAGGGCTCTGTCAGCCAGATTTGGGTCACATGCTCATCCATGACAAATCCCAGGGTCATGGGATGGGATATTTCAATGGCCTCGGGGCTCACCCATCTAATCAACACCTATTTTCTAATTCTTAATTGAAAATAGAACCATGATTTTGTTTAGGATGTAGTGGGTTCAACACGATACAACTGATCTTTTTTAGTTTAAGCTAAACATTACGATCTTATTTTATTTTATGTTTTTTTTTTGCAATTGCAGGTATCCTTAAAAACCTACTTCGTTTCAATGAGATTCCCAAGAAAGTATGTTGCAGGAATTTCTGAAAACCCCATTTATTTTCTTGATAAAAGGGATTGGGCTTGACTGAGGCCCTCTTTCCTCCTCTTGCTTTTTTCTTTTTGCCCTTAGAGCAGACATATTGCTTTAAGCAGCAGTAGCCAATAGTGACCCTGAGTTACTTACCATGTATTGGGAAATGTCAAGGGAATTGCAAAGACATAGGCACAAATTCTTTGAGCCACTATAACTAATGTGAGCAGCTACCTACTTCCAGGGTTTATATTACGTAAGAAAAAGAAACTTGTACTTGCTTAAGCTACTGTTGCAGTCAAATAACTTTCTAAGTATTATAGTATTTCTAGTCAAATACTATAGCCATGGAGGTAAGGTCAAGCAAGAAACCAGCAGCTACTATTCAGAACATGTGCTCGATAGGATGGGGAAGGGAGGACTACATCCTCCCAGAGAAGAGTGTGTGTGTAGCATAGAGACAGTCACCGCAGGAATCATTGTGAATGGGCAGAAACCCCAGTTTGATTTTGATACATGAATATTTGGAAAGGTCACTGCTGTAGCCCCGCCATGGGGTCTGGACAAGGATAGTAGAAATAGGTCTTACAGATGAAAGAGAGTGCACAAGAGGCATGTGAGAGGGAAAAATCAAATGAACTTTCATTCTATTTAGGTTTATAGTAGCTCAGTGCTAAAGATCATACAAGCAGAGGCCAGCAATGGCTAAGAACTGTAAACTGGTAAAATTTTAGTCAGTAGCAATTAAAGCATAATATCAGATTCAGGGAATTTGAAAGTTTCTGGCTGCCTGCTGTCTGTCTGTGTATCTATGTATCTCTCGTCTGTCAATCTGTTTATGTATCATCTATCATCTATCTGTTATCACCATCATCGTAGTAATCTTTCTATCATCTAGCTTGCTAGATATCCAGTTAATTATCTCTCCTTCAGACCTTGCTCTTTTTTTGGTATTTCATTTCATCTTTGTTGTATTTTTTACATTATCTTTTAGTTCCTTCTACCCTCCTCTCCCCCAGCGATCAACACACTGTTGTTGAGCAAAAAGGAAAAAGGACTCATGGACATGCATGAATCTTGCTTTTAACGAGTTGTAAGTCATTCACGGAGAAGGATACATTAAAACAAGATAAAAATAAATGCAAAATAAATTAAAAATGGAAGCAAAGGGAAAGTGAACCCAGAACAATATGAGGCACTGTGAGATTCACGAGGGCAAAAATTTTGCGTTGTCTTTTAGGTGAAATCATGTATGGTGTCTGCCATGGAGAGGAGATTGAATAACAGTTTGTTGAAGGAATGAATGACTGAGTGAACATGTCTGAAATATTTAAAGACCTGTGTATAGAAGGGAGATTGGATTGATCTGTCGTCTTATCTTGGTGTGATTTTTATTTCAGGGTAAGGAAGACACATAAGCTGAATCTGAAGTTTTGAGGCAGGGTGTTTATCACTGAATAACCCCAGGAAGAGATGTTCAGAGGGAGTCTGTACTTATTTTTTGTGGGCTGTGCAGCCACGTTCTCTCAGGTGCAGGAAAGAGAGCCTGGCAGCCTGTGTCCTTGACTGTCTGTAATACTGGTCGAAGGGCGGTTGCCATGTGCGCTCCATGGCCTGCTGTCTGCCTGAGAACTAGGGTAGAGCATGCTTGTCTGGTGGGAGTGTCAGAGAGGAGGGATTCAATTTCCTTACCACCTTGATTATCTGATCTTCCAGATGGAAGGTTTTATAGAACAAAGTGGAAAAAGAAAGCTAAAGACATTTTCCACATCTTTCAACTTGTTCTTCATCTTTAAAGACAGCATATATCAGTAGTTGAAAGTGCAGGGTGCATAGCCAGGTGGTCTGGGTTCAAGTTCTGACTTGGCCGCTCTCCTTACTGGGATCCTGTGGAGCTCCTGTGATCCTGAGCCTGTTCCTTAACTCCTCGTCCTCAGTTTTCTCATTAATGAAGGAGGAATAATAATAATAATAATAATAATAACAATAATGCCCACATTGCAGGGTTGTTGTGGGAATTAAATAAGTTAATTCATGCAAAACAAAAGTGACTGGCACATCATTGTCACTGAACAGGTACCAGCTAACATTAGTGCTCACTGGTGCTTGTCCTTCTGTTGGCTTTTGCCATGTTGAATATTAGAATATTCACAGTTAAAAATAAAACCAGAAAATATTATCATATAGCTAGTGTATTGTAGACATTGTTAGATCATTAGACTATATGGGGAATAGTAACATTGCCCTCAGATTGCTTACAGTTTGCTTATAGAGACAAAAAAAACAAGACTGTTCTACATTCACAAAACATAGAATACATACTAGCCAGAGGAACGTGTACAATACTATAAGCAAGATCATATGGTGGTAACATATTGTTTGGCAAAAATATATGCACATATTTGTGTATATGAAAATTTGATTTTTAAAACAAATGTTTGCTGGGTGAATTCATGAAAAAATAATGGTAACTTTTGAGTGTTTATTTTGATATTTCATTATATTATATACTGGGAGAGGGGGTGTTTAAAGGAAAAACCAAATGTGAGAAGCAGAACAGGCAGAGACTAAGCTAGACCTGAAGTCTCCAAAGGTATGAAAAATTACAGATTATGTGGGTCATTAATAAATGAGTAAAACATAAAGCAGGCTTCCAGCATTTGTGAAGAATTACTCTTGGAAACAGGATGAAAATGTGGTATGAGTTTATGAGGAGTTTATGTATGTATCTGATCCCAGGCCAGGAACAGATTCCAAGCATATCCACGGAGTTGGTTGCACATGTGAACGTCCTGGAAAATCCAGCCATAATTCTATTTCCCCGAGTTGCTCGGCCCCTGGCTGAAATGTTCTTGGAAACATAAATATGCAGAACACTGTAGAAATCAGAATGATTTATATGATTGTTTTTCTACAGAGAAATGTTTTAGTCTTTGTAGCTAATAGGGTTAGTATTCCCCAAGATTTGTTCACTATATTCTGATTAAAATTCTAATGGTATTAACAGTCATTTACTTATTTCTTAAAACATTTTAATAGTTTCCACCTTACTAAAAAACCGCAGTGTATTTTATATGCAGAGGAACCAGAAAGAAAATGGAAAGAGTTAGGGATGAAGAGAGTTAAACCGGAGAATTTGGCCACAAAATTCCAAGCATTTTAATGAATATTCTTGGTTTTTCCCTGGGTTTTAAGGAAAAATTTGCTACCTTTGCAATCTGAAGTCACATTAGTTTGTCAAAGGCTATTCTATTTAGAATTGGAGCTTCACAAAGCCATTAGGGGAGAGAAAGCTTTCCGAATCCCACTTGCACAGAAAACCTTTCAACAGCCCGGCTGACAGTTGCTCAACTAACCTCTTGCCAAATCCTTCCAGTGACAAGTATCTCATTACCGCACAGGTCAGCCCATTTTATTGTCGACTACATCTGATGGAAAAGAAGTTCTTCCTTATATCATTTAAATGCCATTAGCCTTTTTAGGCTCTGAATATTTGTAGGATTATGTTTCCATTAAAATGCAAATTATGATGACTTTGAGTCCCTATAGGCCCTTGTAAGAAATTGAGTCTTTTTAGAACACTTCTTAGGTATTTTTCATCCCTCCAGGGTGCCGTTTCACTTTTGCTCTCCTTCGGATCCAGCCCCATTTTCCCCTCTGGCTCCTTTTTCAACCTGCCATGTTTCTGGCTTGAACCTGCGTGGTCCTTATAAGTTGGCCACTCTGCCAGACAGCTGACTGTTACTTAGGGGTACGACTTTGGAGCTACCATTATTCCTTTAGCCATCCATCCCAAGTACAGAACAAACTGTCCCTGTAATTCTCCATATAACCCGCTGTAGTTTTCATCACTATTAATCAAAGGTTTGGGATTGTTTCCCGTGAGATATGGGTGTCCCCGAAGTCTGCAGTCCATGGAAGCTCTCACAAGAATGCCCTCTGTAACGGATGGTATTTTTCCTTGTGGCAGCATCTATTTGCCTCCACCAGACAGCTTCCTTAGGCTCCAAAAATCACTGAGACAAGGGAGAAAAAATATTTGCTGTTCTTTATAATCTCAGGCCTACCTAATTCTATGCCCAAACCTGCTTTTTCCTAAGTAATTATCCTGCTAGTTTCAAAGACAAGTATGTTAATATGTACCAGTCCAAAATCAGTAATTTCCTGAAGTGTGGGTGTTCCAGTTAGAAAATGCTAAGTAAAGGAGCTTCTACTAGGAAACGGTTCTTACTGCAACAAATAGAAAACAACCATTGCTAACTTAAACAGGAAAGGAATTTGTTAGAAGGAATTAGGTGGCTCCCAGAATCCAGGCTGCAGAAAGCAGTGCCCTGTGAGGTTTGGCTGTAGGAGAGGGCCCAGGCCAGTTACAGTGGGGGTCTGGTGAGGAAGTTGGCCCTGGCACGGCTACCTTGACACTGTGTCAGCTGTCACCACCAGACTCAAGGTTCCTTTCAGCTTTAAACCCTAAGCTAGTGCTAGCAGCCCTAAGGGTCCTGTCTAATGTTCCTTTTTATGATGATGCAAGTGTATCTTCACTGTCCAAAAGCAGCTACTAGCCACATGGAAGCTAATGAGCACTTGAAATATAGCTGGTATATCTGAAGAAGTGACTTCAAATTTTTATTTTATTTTAATTATACAGCCACATGTGGCTGTTAGTACCATATTGGATAGCACAGCTCTAATTTGTCAGAGCCTGCTTTCTTTGGGGTTGTTAGTCAAAATTTCCCTAGGATCTGCCTCTCCAGGTGTGACGAGTGCCGCCTCAACTTCTATCCCTCGGCTCCTAGATCTCTACATTTGGCTTACGTGAGAAACAATACCATGTAGGTCACTGGGTTGCTATAGGCAGCATCTTCCCAAAAGGCACTGTCCATCAACCTTCGCAATGGGATTGACTTCAGCAGGCCCTTCCATCATCTGACAAATCCGGGAGCACCTGAGTGGTGGGGTGATGCCGAGATCAGTGGGGCTCTGATCTATCCGCGTCCGTGGGGCCTTGGTTACGTGTTATGGCTCTGAAGCTGGATGTTCTAGATTAGAATTTGGGCTCTGCCACTGCCAGCTTGGTGGCCTGAAGTAAGTTACTTTCCTGAGAAATCTGTGCTTCAGTTTCCCTATGGATGTGATGAGAGTACCTGACTCAAACGCTAGGTGAATCGTGTAAAACACAGAAGAGCATTAGTATATAGTAAGCTCTCATGAATGTCAGCTCTTATTGTCATTAATGCTACAGACACCAAAATGATTTACAGTAAAACACCCCGTGGATACTAATCAGTTTTTATGTAGAACCATGAATAAGTACATCTATGAAACTACAAATCATGATGTATTCCCCCCACATTAAAGATTCCTAACGACATTGTCGACACTAATAGTCTGATGTCTGAAAGGGCTATTGTTACCTTCTTAGATAGTTGAGACTCTATCCTGTATTGTGACATAGGGCCTTAGAAACAAGCAGCAAATTGCTCCATGATGAAACTTTTCCTCTGGATGTCGAAAGATTAAAAAGGATTAAAGTCTGCAGATTTAGGGCAGAGAGTGTGGAAACGCACGCCATGAAGGGAACATTGCCAAGGAGACTAATCTATGCTGACTCCGAAAAACACATTAGTGGCTTCAGAAATTATTCCTGTCATTATATTGAGGGTTTTTATTTTTATAAAAACTGAAACCAAAAATGCAGAAAAGGACTCCAGTGCTCAGATTAATACACGGAGCATTGCAGCGGTGAAAGAAACTATGCTCGCCTTGCATTTGGACATTTATTTCAGTCTTGAACTCTGCTTGCTCCTCACCCTGGGCCTTCAGCAGCCAGCATTTAGCACCAGGCAGTCCTGTCTTAGGCAAGTTTTTTCTTTTTCCTTTGCAAAAAGAAAGGAAAAAAAGGACAGACACACACAATAATCCTGATTCCTCAAAAAATTGTTTTTTTTCTTTCTAAAAAGATTTTTAAAACATGGGAGGAGGGCTCTTGCTGTACTTTTTTGGGTGTCCGTGGAAGCCATTGTCCTATCCAGCCAGCAAAATTTTCCATCTGGTTTTAAAAACAAGCGTGTATTTTAGTTTCCTACCATGTTATATAGGCAGCAAATAAAAGAGCTATACTATGACTTATTTCACAGAAAAAAAATAACCTGGAGAGTCGACTTCTTCATATGAGATTAATAAAAGTGCGCCCACGTGCATGCGTATATAAATTTTGCAAGTCTTCTACACATGTGTTTCTCAAATGCCAAGCTCATAGAAAATAACAAATCCCTTACTTTTCTAGAAACCAAATCAATAAGACATGGAATCTTAATCAGTCAAGAGCTGAGGACTTTGAAGTATTCATATATTCCAGCTGGAGAAAACATACCATCACTTCACTTAAACCTTAAACACATGCGCTGCCTGGTGTTGCTACCAAATTGGATATGTTAAGGTTCATAATTTCCTAGATGCAACTAGATGTATTTATGCAATTTCTAGGTTGCTAGAAAGTAAAAAAGAAGTAGTAATCACTAAACTGCTGTTTTTATGTTTTTTGTAATTGATTTCCTTAAACAATATCACTTATTATGTATATTTTAGAAATAGGATGTGTGTTCTGAGTTGATTTTCTGATAGTGGGGATGAGTTTTCCTCAGTACATGTACCTCAGGTTTTCATGAACGACAGCACGCAGTCGTGAGAGAGCTGGCCAAGGTGAGGGAAAGTTTTATTTATGCAAAGGGGACGTACTCATATGACAGTGAACCTGCAAAACCTCACACTACAACCATGTTGTATCCAACCATATGAGTAAATCTGAATTTATAATGCTTACATTTACTTGTATTTTTTTTTACAATCCTTGTTCGTGATGAAAATCCAGAAAAATCTATCCTTTTACACAGAATTTTTTGCTTTGAAACAGAAAATGCTGGAGCCAGTGGAGCATACTCTAATAGGGATCCATGTGACCTTGTCCTTGTGACCTTGACAGAGTCAAGGGAGGTGGTGCAGAGAAACTAATGAGTCTTTGTTTGTCTGTCCTCTTCCACTGAGAGCATGGAGGACCCTTCCCATCTCACTTGGGGCTAGACACACAGGGCTCCTTATCACATTAGGATACATTTAAAAGGCAATGGACAGTACAGTGAGACCATAGCCCCTGATGGTCCCTCCTCCTAGATTTCTCTAGACATAGACTTCAAACATGAAACTTCCAAAGAAAAAATAATCTGTGAAACTACCTCTTCAATTTACTTACAAATCTCTTCTTCTCTCTCCCCTGTCTATTCCTCTCATACACAACAGGGCTAGAACAGTCTTCTCTTACTGAAGAAAGGGATTGAAATGCAATTCGAATGAGTTAATACGCTTTGATGAATGAGAAAGAAAATCTCAGAGAATAATGAAGGCCTCTGGGGCCATTTCCTCTTGTTTTAGAGATAAGTTAATAAGGAAACATTATCAAGAAGAGTTCTATAAACATATATTCTACAAAAACACCAGGGGTGGGGCAGAAAGCCAACCAACAGAGAGAACTTCCGAATAAACAACTACCTTGGAGGGTGGGAGGACCAATCTAAACAGCTTTTAGAAAAACAGAATTAGAATCTCTTTATCAAATATGTTTATACAATGCTTTCACAATTACTTGGAAAGTAAAAGTTTTAACTGATTAGGTGGCTACTTTCTTCATAAAGCCACAAATCCATTATTTGGCTTGAATGTGTAATTGACTAATTTCTCTCCCTTCATAACTCATGCTTTTATACACACATGCAAACACAAATGCATGCAGTACACATAATTTAGTATAAATGTCCACGTTTGAGTGTGATAGCTAATTTTGGCATTTTGTAATTTTGTTATGAGTGATGTTAATTTAAAGGTTTGTTGTGGGGCTTTGTTTGTTTGTTCCAAACACAGGCATTTAAACATTGGTTTAACCATTGCCTATTCAGTAGAAATGAAGTACAATGTGGTCTCTCAAAACAGGTCTAAGCATTTGACCTGCCCTAGGAATATCCCCCCAAATCCAAAGAAAAGTATGGTCAAAATATTAAATCCATTCATTAGAAGCTCACTTGAAGTTTATTCTATCTTTTCCCATGGAAATCTCCAGTCCCTGCTGCCCCATGCTGGGGACCAGTGCACAAAAGCATGGTGGTGAATCAAAGTTGCAGTTCAAGCCCTGAAAGAGAATTTCTGTTAAAATAGACAACAGATGTGAACAAAGACAAGAAATAGATCAAAGATGGGAACCACTTCCATGAGATTATTTGCAAACACAAAGCATGTAGGTTTTTGTTATTTTTAACTTTTCATCGGTGCAACTCTTTGGGTGGAGGAGGAAATAACACCAAAAAATAAAATAAAGGAGGGAGTAGGCAGTTATGGAATAGAAGGAGTCTTATCTTTGGAAGGGAATGGTATTTAAAAGTAAGCAATTCCATGCACATTCTGAGCACCGTGTTTATGTGGACTGGAGGGGACATGGACGGTGCAGACAGTGCAACATGCCATGATCTCCACCTTGAGCAGCCCCAGAGTCTTGGCGAGAAGTGTAAATTACAAAACAGTTATACGGGAAATGTGAGGATTCTAGCAGATACAAAGTCAAATTATTCACTATGTATGTTGGTACAACTACTGATATTTTCTCAAGAGATCTGAACTCTTTTCATAATTAAATAATGCTCTGAGCAATAGTTACCTGTTCAATAAGAATTCAAACAATCTGGAAAAAGCACAAGTGATTGATTGTTGGTTCTTATGATTTACTCTTCCCTTGTGCTGGAAAGTGCAAAGCAGCTCTGTACAAGCAGTGGTGGAAGCCACAGATAATAAATTTGGAGCATGTGATTTTCAGCACTTTGCTGTGTTATTATTCATGGTTAGTCACTTCCTACAGTTTTGAATTTCACATCACTCATTCCTTACTGACCAATTAGCATTCACACCACAAGTTAGAATGCCTTTTATTTGCTATTTGGCATTTCCAACCACAAGTAGTACTTAAAAATTAGTACTGCTTAGTCCAGCCTTCATAACTCTTAGGTACAATTTGGAGGTTTCTTCTGAAAAGGCACAGTAGTTATTGGATACTTGCTTATGTAGCTTTCGCTTTTTTAATGAGGTGTTAAGACCAGTGACAGCTGTCAGCTCTCACAGTGGCCCCGTAACAACTAATGATGGAAAGGACAACAGCACTTCCTGTTTTCTGATGGTCAGTAAGCAGATATCAGAAAACATGAGCTAAAAATTTGTCTGACATAGTGGAAGGAAACGAGGAAAGTATGGGGTTTGTCCTTAGTTTAAAAGCTTGCTTTTTATATTAAAAGCATCAATTGCATCAGCCATAAGATACTAACTACTCATTTTAGGACCCTGAAAATATTCTGAGGTCTAGACTGTAGTTTAGTTAACACTTTCCTGGACAACGATCTCTGGTGGCAGAGACATCAGTGTCAAGTCCAAAAGCTGCTCCAAATTCTAAGTCAGAAAACAAATTAATTGTTATTAAACATTTAGGTAATCTGTAAGTTACAGTTAGCCTACTGTGTGAGTCAATGAAATTGTATTTTTATGTGCTAATTTATTTTTTATGGTGGGCAATCAAACCGATTTTATTCAGTGAAGAGCATTGTCTTAAGACGTTAAATGATTATAAAGTTTGCTTCTATAATTTTATTTGCTCAAAGTTAATTCATGAAATGAAAGATAAATTATTTTTTATTTCTGTTGTTTTGAATAGCTAGGACAATAAAAACATATATCTAAACATAGATGAAAGGAATAAAAAACAACATTTTCTGATTTTCATAGATTTCTCTGAAAAGATTCCATTTTTAAATAATCTGTCTTGTCACACAGCTTTCAGGACTGTATTGTGGTAAAGGTAGGCTTGTACCTTTAAGTAATATAACTTCATAGACAAACACATTATTTAATTGGAAAGGGTAACACCCAGTTTTCTACTCTGATGAAATGAAAAAGGTCATAAAGTAAAAGCGAATCAATAGCACTTTAGAGTGATTAAATTATTTCGCAGGGATTGAATGGATCCATGGGCAATGTGAGTTTTAAAAGGAGGGTGAGAACATAGAAGAGAGGCAGATAGTTAATTATGGTCTACAGGCTGATCAAGGGAAGTAAGAATAGGATTTAACTCAACATTATAGTGATTTTGATTATTTATATATAAGTGAAAAATATAGACCAGAGACAATGTTTCTTTTCTTAGTAACTTTCAATGTACACCTTTCCACCACATGAAAAATCTATCTTTAAAATCTCACATAATAAAGTTGTCTAAAGTCACTGTACTTGCCCTTTTCATCCTCTTCATCTGATGAATATAGCAATACATCGGAGAAGGACCTGGTTTGAGAGAGAGTAGCAACAGTCTGTAATAATACCCAACTGGATGATGAGTGCTTGAGAAATTAAGGACTAATTATATACATAATTACAAAGGGGGATCTGGAGTGACAGGCATAACAGAAAAATTTAAAGACCACAAGAACAGGCTGAGGCAGAAGAGCTGAGTGTTCCACAGTGGACTGCGTGCCACTGAGTGGGTGGGTTTGGGTCGGACTCCCATTCGTCCATACACAAAGGAGAAAGCACAATAAATAGGAAACAAACTGTTTTCCCTCTGAGGAAGTGTCATGGGTGCAGTTCCCGGGTTCTGTAAGTTGGATTTTCTTTCTCTCCAGTACCATCTGTTGTGTCACGCCCTGAACTTCACCCTTTAGAAGCACCACAGTGTTCACTATGACCTCACTTCCCCCACCCGCTTCCTCCAACATACACTTATGCCATGGCATGCTAGTTTTCAAAAAATTCTCTATCGAAAAACTTTCCAAACTCATTGCCACTCACTCATCTTTTAACATATGCAGTTCAGGCATTATCTTCTCTAGGAAAATTTCCCCGATCTGCTATTTGAACTTAGTTGCGTCTCTGGGTACTGTCACTAGAATCCTGTGCAACTACATATATAAGAATACTATCCATTTTCTTGTCTGTCTCCTTTAGACTTGTAGCATCTCCAGTGTGAGTATGTTGTTTAGTCACCTCCAACTTATAGCATGGTATGGTTCTCAATATAGACCTGGTGGCAGGGAGAAAAGCAGGACTGAAATCTAGACTAGATCCACCAAGTGGTACCAGATTGCAAATTGTGTCCGATGCTGTGCAATGAGACTTGTACAGAAATTGAGAGTACGCATTAGAAGCTTCCATTTATATTTGATATTGCTGTGATACAAGTATTCAAGCTCCCGATGGGTCTCAGTGAACAGGGTAGAACCTACAGTCAAACTTGTTTGGTAAGTTGTAAGTGGCATAAGGTGCATTATAATTATACATAGTGAGAACACATTACCACATGTGAGTTTTAAGCTTGGTCAGCTGTAACCCCAAAATGAATAACAGTATGAGAAAATATAGCACTTATTTATTCTTATAACTTGTAACTTTTCAATCATTATACACATATTAATCAAATTAAACTTATAATTTAATATTAGCTAAATAGCAGATAAAATACAGTCATTTGTATTTCTAAAAATAAGCTTCACTGTATGATTTTTGTTAAAAAAAGAAGCATCTCTCTAAGTATGGATATTCAAGTACTTGAATTGATGGTGATGATGACAGTGATTCTAAAGAAATAAAGACCAAGAGCATCCGAGCTACTTCGACTTGGGATTAGGATCCCTCATTTACCGAGTTCTCCTTTGTAGCCATAATTGACAGTGTAGTGCTAAAAGTATAGTCAGGTATTAGCTAAGAGGTACTAGCCAATGAATAAAGAAACCATTCAAAGTTAAGGGTCATTCCCATACAAGTCATAAACCATAGCTTTAAAACCAAAAGGATTATAAAAGAAAGACTATTAAATTCAAAAACTGACAGAAGCAAATATTTACTATTTCACATATAAATATTAGTATTTTTATTTTTGTCTTTCTGTAAAGTAGCACTTTGGTTGCTAAGATTCAGAATCATATACAGCTGCTGAAGCACAAGTGAATGACCAAATCAAAGATGCTTTCTTAGAAATGGTGGGAAAATCTGCAGAGAAGAGGCAAGATAATGCATCGGTTTCCAATGGCATCACAGTGTGAAGTTTTCAGGAAATGATTAATTCTGTGGAAGACCTATGCATAGAACAAACAAAACTAGCAGGATCTGTTTTTATTGCACTTGACATATGCCCATATATATTATTCACGTGGCAATTGGTTTTGTGTGTGTGCAGTCTGAACATGATGTTGTGTGAAGGAAGTATGCTTTTTTTGACCTTCATTGCTGACAATGAATGCTAGTTTTGAAAAGTATAAGAGAACTGAAAAGGAATACATCATTAACAAACTTAGTATGGGGTTAAAGAGTGGTCCAAGAGCATGTTCTGATGGAATGATATAAAAATGTTCTAGAGTCATTGTGTAGATCGCAGGGCTTGGGTTAGAATACAGGTTCACAAAATGCACTGCTCCCCTCAGCAAGGAAGCCTTGCATTTAAATTAAAAGGACAGTTTCATGAAGCAGTGCCCCCAGCATTATACTAAAAATTGTGAAGGCCAACACATTAAATTGATGATTACTTTATTTATTATGAGATAATGTGGAAAGTGACGATAAGCTACTGTTATTTTATGCTGAGGTAAGAAGGCAAAAGGTGGGAAATTTATATCAAGAAGGTTTAAACTAGGAAATACATTATTTGTGCATCTGCAAAATAAGAAACACTTTGGCTCTACCTGTTGAATGATGGGAATTGGTCACTCAGACTTACTGTCTATGTAATATACAGGGGTTGGCAAAAGTAGGTTTACAGTCATGAGCACATGAAACCCAGAGTTTATTCTTGTATTATCATGTATTAATTATTGTATTATTTTCCATTCAAACAACTGTGAACCTACTTTGCCAACTCCATATTTGTTTGTTTTTCAAATGATCTTATAACTTGCATGCATGCAAAGAAGGCATGCAACCAGTTGTTCAGTGGCAGGTAAAGTTGAAGAGCAATTATAAAAATTACAAACTCAAAAGAGTACAAGGTCTATACACAAAATATCTAGCCATGTAACATGAAAAATAGAGACATTTATTGAGGAAGACACAAGATATGAGAAACATTGTACATAGGACAATGACACCTCCATCCCCTTCAAAGTGGGCACCTTGGGACCCTACACAGTTCTCCCAGTCACCATCAGCTGCCCTGCCGTGTTTTCCTGAATTTCATTGGCAGTCTGAAATCTCTTCCCTTTCAAAGGTGATTTTAGTTTTGGTAAAATCCAGAAGTTGCAGGCTACCAAACCTGGGCTGTAGAGGGGCTCAGTCACCTGGATAATTTCATGTTTCACCAAAAAGCTCTGCATGAGATGTGATGCATGAGTAGGCTCATTGTTGTGATGAAGCTGCTGATCACCAGTTGCCCAGAGCTGCAACCTTCTGAATCATCCCAATAGTTACCACAGGGGAATGTCTAAGCTTAATGCACAATTTGATGCTTTACTCGCTCAGTCATTTTGAATGTGATAGCCACACAGTACTCACGCTCACTGCTCTAGATCTGTGCTCCTCAGACTTTAACGTGGATATCAGTCACTTCAGGATCTTGTTTAAATGCAAATTCTGATTCATCAGACTTCAGGTGGGGCCAGAGATTCTGTATTTCTAACAGCTCCTGAGTGATGCCGATGTTGCTATGAGACACTACACTTCGAATAGGAGGTTTCCAAATAACAGCTCTTGTTGTTCTTTAGATAACATTTTTGGTTACTAAAGTCACTACAAAGTCTTATTTTATGGGAAACAATTTTTGATAAAACATTTAAAGAGTACATAGAAGTACATAGGAACCTCATAGGGTAATTTCTTCACAGTGACTACTATGCCTGGCTAGTGGGGCTTGCTTCAACCATGAGTAGTGCTTTCTGGTGAGTTCTGAGGATGGTTGGAGCAGACCATGGCCTCAAAGATTACTCGAAAAAAAAAAAAAGAGGTCAGTGGAACTTTGCAATTTGTCAATAAGGGTTCCCTGAGGACTCAGGACATGCTGCTTTTAAGTGAAGAGATGCCAGGCTTTCTAATAGAACATTTTTCCTGACCTTTTGTTTGTGGCTCAAGTCAATGCAATAGGAGTCCCTTCACCCTGCATTTCCACTGAAGGTAAGCTGAGCCAGGGTTTTTCTACAGAATCACCAGCATAAAAATAATAAATATTGGTGCAAAATATGGACATTTAAGGCCTTGTTTTCTGATCTGGTTTCTTTTTGAGGCTAATGTGTTCTAAAAACCAGAAACATGATAATTTCTTCATGACTGGTAATATCTAATGAGTATGGGTGAGCCTGTGCCGTTGAGCTGACATAAATACATCCCTTCAGTTCCAGATAATTTGCAGGCTATGCAATGTCCATATTAAGTATGTCCCGTTGAATACAGAAATGTAGTCAGGAGCCTTTAAATGAAAATTGACAGCTTAGAGAATCATATTTATTGATTGCAAATATAGTCTACAGTGCACATAGCTGCATGGGTAGATCACAGCTTTGAATATGAACATAGAAATAAGTGCAAATATAAAAATTATTCTAACAGCATCACTCTGATTCTTGCCAAGAAATATAATTTCTCTGTGTCATGCCAATTTCTGTCACCATGTTTTATAAAATGCGTAATTGCCATCCCACCTTCATACTGATTTTCAATAGTGTTTACTATGGAAAGAAAACCCCAAACAAATATTACATGTAGAGAAAAAAACTAGTAATTTTGATTTTTAATCTCATTTAAATATTTGAAAGAAAAATATTGGTGCTGTAAGGTAGAAAAAAAACTTTTCTTTTTACTTTTATACACATTTTCTTCATATTTGTATATATCATAAAACCAAACTTAAATGGTAAAATGAATAAGTCATAGTATATTACAATTACCAACTCACAAAGCAAATTTAAGAATTAATGATGGCAATACAATTCATTTAGGTATATATAAGTATTTGAAAAAACTTACTTGACTTATAGAAATCATACGATGTCCTTTGAAGAATATGATGTCCTTTTAAAATGATGATGATGATGATAATAATAATAATAATGATAAAAAGCTTCCAGTACTGTTATTTATCTGTTGACTATAAAGTACATTAAAAATCTCATTTCAGCAATATAAAACATTCACATTTCTAGGGCACACACATGACATTATTTTCCAGCTCCCTCAAAACACCATTTGAAGTTTTGTTTTTTCTTTCCAAAATGTTTTAAGAAGAAATCCATTTTTAGTCCACATCATTTCCCATTCTTTCCAATGACAGTAAAATCTGAATAATAGTAAAATTATAGAGTACTTTCTGGCAACAGCTGTCACAGATTCATGTTGGGAATTAGAGAAAAACAAGAGTTGGCAAATAAAACAATCGACATATTGCCTATGTCAGATATATTCATGTGATGTTTTGAAATAGATGAGGCCAGAACAAAACTGGACTTGTGAACAGAAGAGAATACCTTTCCAAACTTTAACTTTCATGGTGACCTGAAATGATATACAAAGCAAAGTAAAATCCAGAAAATATTACAAGTAATATTACAGTAAAATCCAGAAATATTACACGAATTTTAATCTAGGATATTTTAATCTCTGAGGAAAAAAGAGTAATTTATTGGATCAAGTGACAGTCATAGTAGGTGGTTTTCAACCAGCTGTACAATTATTTCATGTGTGTACATGAATAAAGTTGAATAATCACACCCATGTTTGTAGGTAGCCTATAGATATTTTTTATGTTAATATTAAAATATGGCTTTTAGAGATCTCTATTTTTATTAGGACTTATTCTTAACTTCTGAAAGGAATTGCTTCTTTTTAAGTTACAAAATTCAGGTTGTTGTGCCTATGTCGATTTATATCTTTTATATCTGTGGGATCCACTGTTGGGTTTTATTTATTTATTTAGGAAGATATAGAGAAACATTGATTTGTGGTTCCACTATTTATGGATTCATCTGGTATGTGCCTGGACTGGGAACTGAGCCCACAATCTTGGCGTATTGGGATAATGCTCTACCCAGGGGTCCCCAACCCCCGACTGCAGACTGGTACTGGTCTGTGGCCTGTTAGGAACCAGGTCATGGCAGGAGGTGAGTGGTGGGCAAGGGACCCAAGCTTCACTGTCATTACTGCCCATGCTCCTGAGCTCTGCCTCCTGTCTCCCCACTGCTCTACCCATGGAAATATTGTTTTTCACAAAACTGGTCCCTGGTACCAGGGACCAACCAAAAAGGTTGGGGACTGCTGCTCTAACCCAACTGAACTACCCAGCCAAGGCCTCTATGTTGACTTCGTAAGTTATTGAAAGGACAATCATTTCTTTAGGAAATGAAAAGATATCATTGTTAGAATGCCATTCTGTGGTGACAAAGCTTGGTGATGTTTTCCTTGACTCTTTTTCCAATCTAACCCTAAAGTCTCTATTTTTATTAACATAGTGCCTTGGTGTTACAATTGTCACACACACACAAAAAGGTAGTAGAAAAAGGCACCAGTGCACATAATTAAGATAGATAATAATATGGACGATAAGTGTCTCCCACAAAGTTTGAATATGCCAAGAAATGTTTTATTTACCAGTTAACTGACCTTTTATATATATCAAGATTTCTAAAAGTAGGACCAAGTTTAATTGAGATGAGGCCTTTACATACAATTTTGTGAAAATAATGTTTAAACCCTAACTCTGCTGATTTCATGGTTTCGGATAGTATTTGTGCAAATTGGGGATAATTTGAGGCTACTAGTTATGAGTGTTTGCCATACATGTACTAAATGAATAAATCAGATCAACCATTGCTATGCAATGTGATTTTTCTCCATGATTTAATTTTTAAGCTATTTTAGCATGTATACTTATTTTCATTGAAATAGTAATCATAGATAGGCATTCCACTTATACAAGGCTGCCTTAAATTGAGATTAAATGTCCATTGGTGGTAAGTATTGACCTTGTTAGAGGCCTCTGCTAACACTTGAGAGATAAGGACATAAACAAAATTGTATGTTAGATATATACTGAAAGGGTATAAACACAGCTATTAAACTTTTAATTAAAGTTCTTCTACCTTTCTACTTCATCAAGTGTATTTTCATATCAAAAGAAAATTTGTGTAAAGCTATGATTTTTATATGTTGAAAGTTAAGATATCAAAGACAACTGAATTTAATTATTATTGCATGTGTTTGGGTATTCTGCTTATAAAGCAGGTACATTTGATGAGTAAAAACATAAATACACAAATTATTTCAGGACATTTACACTCTAATTATGTTGCTGTTTAATAACATTTTTACATGGTTTTGCGTATTCATCATAATTATCCAAATGAGTAAACGTAAAGTATATACATGGAGCACATTTTTATCAAGATGTGAATTAAATTTAAAATATTAAAAGTAGTTTTCATGAGTGTATTTTTCTCATAAAATGTTAAATTTATCTATTAAAATAAAAGGCTATTCCATTTCATATAATTTATATCCCCATGGCTATTCTGTAACTACTTACTTGTACTTGCTAATCCCCTCACCTCTTCACCCTTTCCCCCTCAATCCCCTTCCATCTGGCAACCATCAAAATGCTCTCCATATCCATGATCCATACACACACACACACACACACACACACACACATATATATATATATATGGCCATTTTATTGTGGACCCATGGACATGAACAATGGTGTAGGGACCGCCTGAGGGAGTGGGGGAACTGGGTGGAAGGAGCAAACAGGGAAAAATTAGGACAACTGTAATAACATAATCAATAAACTGGAATTAAAAGAAAAATAAAATAATATAAAATAAAAGGCAAAATGAAAAACAATTTAATATACAAAATGTTTTCATAAAATTATTTAAATATTTTAAATTTTTAAATTTATTTTTAAAATTTAATTGAAACTTGTAAAACATCTTTTGCTAAAATATTATTTTGGCATTTAGTATCCATCCAGTTGCCAATGTAAAAAAAAAGTATCATGCCTTCAGCATTTTACTTGACCACATATATACAAGTTTAAGAGTAGTAGGAATTGTTTAATATTGCAAGGTGTTCATTAGTCACTACATACAACTTTTTTGTACCCCAATATTATCTTCAAGGACCTTCAGAACCACAAATTGGGACACAAAGAGAGGCATAAAAATAGATGCTCTCAGCACAGCTGTGAAATTCTATTTCATTATGGGAAAATTTACTGAATTTATGCTATTTGAGAAGGAGGAGTTTGCAAGTCAATTCATTTGTCTTTTTTCTTACTAATGTGTTTGTCTCCTAAATCTTTGCACTTTGAAGTAGTGTTCATCTCCAGTGTTGCTAATGGCACAACTCACAGACTTTCTAGCACTGGGACCTTTTGTTTTGAGGATGTAGAGGGAGAGAGAGATGTGATAAAGTATTTCACTGGGTCTTGAGTGGTATTAGGAAAGCAGATGTTCAGGGTTTCAGCTGTACCTCAGGTTCTAGAATGGAGCTCTGCAATCTGAATGACATAGCTATCCACGTTTTCTTTATTTTTTAATGAAATTTATTAGCCTGATATTGGTTAATATTGGGACAGGATAATAAGAAGCTAGGAAAAGTCCTTGGCAAGTGGAATAAGGAAACTGAGGCAGATACTTGAACACAATGGCTGAGCAATTTATAGTCTGGTTTATATGGTCACCAGGGTGGCAGGTAGGAGACCAACTGGGAAAACAAAGACCTCACCCCCAGGGTAACCTCTCCTCCCTTGACTTTTCTTCCCTGGAGATAGCATCTAGGAGATAACACCTAGGCCTCAGTTGTGTTTTAGCTCCTGGCCCAGAAAAGCAACAAAACCACAAAACCAGGTGGGCAACACCAAGTGAAGATCCTCTGCCCTACCACTGACCAATCAGTGGAGACCATGACCTTGAAAGGGCCCACCTGAAGAAATGATGACTATTCTGTGCAACCGTTCCTTGAGACCTCCCTAAGATTCCCACCTGCAAGAAAGATATAAAAGCCTCCAGACAAGAGGCAGAGCACACCTGATTTCTCTCCGGGGAGCAGCCCCACCACTCCCTTTCCTCTCTTCTCTCCCCCCTCCCCATCTTTTTCCCCACAGACACTCATCTCCTAAACTCTAAGGCAATGGGAAGCTGGCAGTTTGTCCCAGGCTGATCCCCTGATCCTGTCCCCGAACCCCCCTTTTCTCTGACTTCCCAGTGGACCAAGGCAGCCCAGCCCAGACTCTCCTATTGCCGTTTTATCCTGGGCCTGTCCTTCTTTCACTGTCCCCAGCTTTAATAAATGTACCCTCATAGTTTCCTGGAGTCGTGTGATGAAATCTTTCCTACATGAAGTCAAGAGCTCACACACTACCGCTGGCCCCAGGCAGACCCACTAAGAGCCAGGCCCCTGTTGGGTAACAATGTCATTATATATGTTTCAAGTATATAATTCTATAATACATCATCTGTATATTACATTGTGTGCTTATTGCCCAAAGTCTGGTCACTTTCTACCACTATATACTTGACCCCCTTTACCTTCTTCAACCATTCCCACTCCCTTTTCATGCGGTAACCAACATACTGTTGTCTACATCTATGAGTTTTTCATTTGTTGCTTTCTGTTTTATATCCCATATATGACTGAAATCATATGGTTCTTATCCTTTTCAGCCTGACTTATTTTGCTTAGCATGATATTCTGAAAGATCTCTCAATGTTGTCACAAATGGTAGTATTTCATCCTTTCCTGTGACTGCACATATTCCACTGTGCATAAGAACCACATCTTCTTTATTCAGTTGTCCATCAAAGGACACTTTGGTTGTTTCCATGTCTTGGCCACTGTGAATAATGCTACAGTGAATATAGTGGTGTGTGTGTGTGTGCGCGTGTGTGTGTATAATTTTATGAATAAGTATTCTCAAATTTTTGAGTAGATGTCCAAAAGAAGGATTGGTGGGTCATGTAAGGTATCTTTCTATTCTTAACTTTTGAGGACCCTCCAATACTGTTTTCCGTAGTGGCTGTACCAGCTTACACTCTCACTGGCAGTGAATGAGGGTTTCTCTTCCTCCACATTCTCTCCAGCACTTGTTATTTCTTGTCTTATTGATCACAGCCATTCTAACAGGTGTGAGGTGGTATATCATTGTGGTTCTAATTTGCATTTTCCTTATAGCTTCTGAAGTTGAGCATCTCTTTATATATCTATTGTCCATGTTATCCTTAAGGCATTTTTGTTTGTTTAATTGTTTGCTTGCAATATGGAGAATTCTTTAAAATACTAGAGTGCTAAGAAATCAGTTTGGGAATTCAACATAGCACTCTACCAGTCAATACATATTGTAATGGTGGGAAAGGTCAAACTCACTTATACAAGTACTCCTTTAAAGGAAGAAATTCAGTCTGCTTTATAGATATATTTTATGATTGGTCTTTATGTAAATTATAATGTACATGTTTTAGAGGTAAATGGGAGCTGTGCATAGAACATGGACATTTATAGTAGGTCACTACCAGTTACTTTTACATTAGTGATTACCCTAGGTGATTTTGGGAAAATTCTCCTGAAAGGGTTCCATGTGGATTGCAAAATATTTTGTAAAATGTTTTCAACTTAATTATTGATAAATAACATGATGCTAATTATATTTATGAATTTTAAGTCTGCTGAGGAAAAGACTCATAGCCCATATTTTTGCATATAAGAAACATAAGAGGGAAGCAAAAATAACAAAAAGGATAGAAAAAAAGAGAAAAGAAACATACTAGCAAGCCAAATGGCACAAATCCGGCAACTTCTACGATAAATCTGCCAAAGACGTCCTGCTGCTTTACAGTGTGGCCACCTGCCAAACAGCTCTGCCCTGCATCCTCCATCGGGTTGATGAGAGGAAGGGAAAAGGTACGCCACTGTAAAGCTATGGCTCAATTAATAAACACTCATTCAGAAAATCTTTAGTTGTTTAAATTGGGTATCCTGTTTCACAGAATGTGCAGACTTGTAACTGAATAAGAACAGAATTAATTCTGGTTAGACATTTTAAAATACCTGTTTTAAGAACATCTCTAAGAACAGTAACTTTGTGGCTAGGGTCCGTATTTTAGATAAAGGGCAAAGAAAGTACAAGTCATAGAGGGTTGAGTTCATAATAAATAGAGCAGAAACATAAACTCCTCCTCTATTCCACATTGAAAAATATGATTTTTGAACCAAATGGATTTCTCAGTAATGCTTCCAGCAAACTCTAGCACTTACATTATTCCTTAAATCAGTTACATATAAGGCTGTCTAAATGTCCAAAGTAAAATATATCATTCTGTTATTTTAATATTCATAGGTTAAGAGTAATTTTAAGTGAGGAGGAATAAGAGCTTTACAGAATTGGGCCTTGGAGAAAAAAAAACCCAAGAGAAATACAAAGTACTCAAAAGAAATACATAGGACAATAGAAATGTTTAACCTAGAATCACAGAATATTTTCAATGAATGTTATCTTAGAAATGATTAATCCAACCCTTAATTTTAGATATGAGGTAAAGGAGGGCTTAGTAATTACAGTCGAGCGCTATTCTTAGTGCAGTGTGTAAACTTTGACGTCCGTTTGAAGCACCTAGCTAGCAAGTTAAAATGCTGGTTTAGAGTCCCAGTGATTCATGTGTTTGGAGTGGAGTAGCAGAAAGCCACCTTTATAGATGCTTTGGGGGATTCTCAGGACATCTCAGTTTGTGGTTCAGGGACCTTACTTTTAGAATCCTTTCCCAGGACTCCACGTAATGCTTCTGTGTAGGAGATAGTACTGACGGTCAGGAAGGCCAGGAGGAGGATGGCTGACTAGTGACAAGATAGAAATGAGTAAAGGAAATGAGTAAATTAACCTCGGAAAATAGGAGTGAAGAGCCATAACTCCAAATATGACACCAAGGTTTTCCTTTTGACCCTTGAGGTGAGATACTTCCTTTTCTAATTTGCACCCAGCATCATTCCTCAGTCTGTCTTCTATTTGCTGCTTTCTGTGTGTGTGTAAGTGTGAGTGTGTGTTAATATCTACTTCTCCTCAATTCCAGAAACTGCTTTGAAGAAAGGCACAGTCTTACTTTTCTACCTACTCTCCACCTCTCTCCCCCAACTCAGAGAACTATTAAGATAAACTCTTGCACAAATAAAGTACTATGGCAAAAACGTGCTCCCAAGAGTTGTCTCTGAGACTGCCTGGTTATCAGAAAAAAATCTTAATATACTTAAGTATCAAATAGATATCTTTTATGTTAGAATTCTGCAGAACTAGATACACTCACGTTCTAGTGATCTGGGAAGATAGTTCTAAAAGCAGGGGTTCACGCATGATGCAGTATCAGTGAGTGCTGAGGTAGATCAAGTAAGGATGTATTATTTGATGGAGTAAATGCTTCTAGGTAGGACCTGAGGGCAACTGGAGAGGGCTTCTTCCAAATGTGTGACCTCTAGCATATTCGTTAATGCCTAATGTTCATTACTTTGAATTGAGGCATTTCCCTTGTTAAAATCCAAATAGTCCTGGGAAAGAGATCATATTAAGTCATATTTATTACCAGTGATAGCAAGATGCTTGTTGGTTCATTGATAGTAGGTAGTCAATAACTATGTGCCAACTGAACGAATGAACAAATGTTTGCCACAGGCTATTAAATTTACCCAGTTTATGGAAGACTATGGATTAAATACAACTGGTTAGTAGATTCTTTTGCTTCCCAGCCATAGCCTGAGGGAGTAAATATCTCAGACAGGGGAAGGAGGAAGGGCTCAGCATGGTGGCACAGGGGAGGGGTGCACTGTACACTTTTTCTGCTGGCAAGGAGTTCACAAAATTTGCCCAGTAAGGACATAGATGAATGAAGTCAATTTGGTCTCATCTTATGTACATTATCTCTGGCAAACTGTGACCCACACAGCAGGCAACTGCATAATGTCTCCATGGCTTCTAGTAGGAGCCCTGGATAAATGGAATTAACGGGGTTGGGAGGGAATCAATGAAAATAGCTCTGCATTCATTTGAGTATTTGCTGCTGTGATTTATTTATAGTAGCAGAGGGAAAAGAGCAACTTAATACTGTTTTTTTAGGGTGACAGAGAGAGGCAACAAAAACAGTTGTGCCAACATTTTCCTTTTTGTAAAAACATTCTAATGATGGAATGACAGAGTAAATGATCTTTCTATGTTTGGTTACCACCATAAATCAATTTTTCATGTATAAAATGCAGATAACGATACTCCCCAAATAGTGTTCTTGAGAGAATTAAATGAGATAATATCTGTAATATTAGCACAGTTCCTGGCTTAAAGTTAGGGCCTAATTAGTGGTAACTATGGCTACAATATGTGTGCACTGTTAAGAGTAAAAAATAGCAAAAGCACTAGAAGTGGCCCTGGATGCTTTAATAAGCTTTTTAGACAATTAATGAAAAAACATCCTTAGGGGTTTTTATATGGACAAGATTCTTAGGATTTTCAAAATATGGGTCATTAAAATGTTTGAATTGTAAGCAAAGAATGGAACAAACTGGTACTCATGTATTTTTAAAAATATTATCTATCTAATAGTCTTACTGGGAGAATTGATGGCGAGGTAAATAATTCACACAACCTTCAGGTGGAACTGCATCTTAAATCCACTGGTCATAAGCCGAACCTGAACTCTGCTTTTGATAGGCAATAAAAATTTCTGTTCATCTTCGGGACTTGTAATGTATGAATAGTCATGCATAAACTAGACATTTAAAATTTATAAAACTTAATTAAAGAAACTATTCTTCAATAAACATATAGTTAAAATAATAATTATGTAAGCCCAAAGAATTATATGTCTTGCTTTTAGCTGAGTTTGGCTTTTCCCCCCTGTAATCAGTAATTAGAAATTTTACAGATGAATCTCCCGAATACACTTGTTCCTTCCCATAAGCCTTACTTCTGTGTAATATTCCCATGGAAAATCATTCCTGGGTAACTCCTGAGACTGGAAATTTTTAAAAAAATTATTTGCCATAGTAAGAGGGGCTCTGAACTGCAGATTAACGGCCTGTATTTTCAGTATCATTTAATCAGAAGGGGCCAGGTAAGTTTCTTACACTGAGACTCAATTTTCTTATTTTTCAAATGAAATACATGACTCTAATCTACCTTGTAGAGTAACTAGGATCACAAAATGAGGACTGTTTTGGAAACGCTAAGATCACAAATGTGCTAAATAGTGGAGAGTTCACATGAGTGTTGCTCTTGCTCAGTCCCTGTCCCGACTCTGTTCTAGCAAAACCTAACTAGGCTGAGTCATCGCTACCTAATCATCGGAAACTGGTTCCCTCAAGACTAGAAATGGGACACAAACACAGTGTACATTGGGACCCTCTTGCTTTGCATTCCACTGAGCAGAACATTATTTGACCCACAACTGATTCCAGTTTTCCTCTGTACACATCAGAATCTGGCTCAGCTCACGGGGCCTTCCTTGCGTCCTGGCCTCAATTACCTCATTTTTCTCTGAATTTTCTTCACATTACTTAGTGTGACTTGAGGACTAAATTGTTTGTTCATTGCTTTGTGTCCAAGCAGCCTTGGGATCCTGAGGCTAAAGTCTGTATGTGGTGCCCGATTTCGCACCCAGCAGAATCCAGCAGAGAGCTTGGCACAGAGCTGGAGAACTATTGTGTTGAGCAGATATTTACTGTTTGATAAAGAGGTGTTACTGGATTTGAAATCTCACCCAGCATCCAACTTCCGGTAACACCTAGAGAAGCAAGAGAATGTTGTGGCAATTAGAAGACAGGAAAAGAACGAAAAGTCAATAGGGAAAACCAGGTTTAGATAAGATGAAGGAGGGAGAAGTGAAATGGAGGATGAATTGAAATCCACAGGTGAAATTTAAGGAAATGTATTTAACAAGAGATTTGTAAAACAAGAAATAATGGATAATTTTATTAAACTACAATTTACATCAGTAGTCTAGTAATAATGTATCAAAGATGCAATGAGGTTTGTGAAAAGGATGAAGGAAGGGAACTATTATTTCACCTGTTCATTATGTGTGAGGATCTGGAAAGATAATTTTTATATACTCCAATTTAAGAGAAAAAATGTGGTTTTCTGTTAAGCTATAGATACTGCAAAGGTAAACATAATTCTAATGATGACACTCAGATTAAGAAAAATGGAGGCAAATCTGGGATTAGATTTCGTGGGTGGTTTTTCTCCTGTAACATTGGGAGTTATAATGAAGGAGAAATATATTCGTCAATGCTCATAGAAGAGAAAGCCTGAGAGTCGTGGGCAGTGTGGCTCAGTTGGTTGGAGCATCGTCTTGTAGACCAAAGCATCGTGTGTTCGATTCCTAGTCAGACTGCATACCTACATTGTAAATTCAGTCCCCACTCAGGGTGCATATGAGAAGGCAAACCATTGATGTCTCTCTCTCTCTATCTCTTACTCTTTCTCCCTACCCCTACCTCTATCTCTGAAAGCAATGAAAAAATGTCCTTGGGTGAGGGTAAAAATAATTAAAAGGGAAGGCTGAGAGAGCTGAAAAAAAAAAGGTAGAGGTAAATACTGGGAAATGTTTTCCATGACATTGTTATAAAATACGCAAGGCAGAGGCATGATGTCTGCATTTCATACGTGAGCAGAGAAATTGTGCTGGATTCTACCTTCCATCAAGTTCATCAAAGAAAGCAGAACAAAATGTGTGGCAAAAACATATTTTTGAGGAGAGATGTTTGAACAATTTTGCGAAAAAACAATTCAAGTGAAGTTAATAGCCATGATTTTTCAGGTGAGGTGAGTTGAATAAACAGTCTTTTGTTTTTCTTCTAAGAAATATTTGAATGCTCATGGAGTTTAGACTACCTATCACCTTTTGAGGGCTATTATTTTCCATGTAATATGGTTGATAGTCTGATATTCTCCTATGGGTTTAGATAAGAATAGACCAAAATTGTAATTGTGTTCAGAAGTTTGAAGTCACCAAAAGTATAAAGGAAAGGATTGTTTAAGCCCTGGGGGAAAAAGACACAGAAATTATACTTTTAAAGGGAATGGAATGTTATTAAAGGTTTTTTCATGATAGAAGAAAATTGCATTGTCTTTGGTTCTCATAGCAGATCGTCTTTCCTATCAAAGTGTTAACCATTGGTCAGATAATATGTAGGTGTTCTTGCTGTTTTTCTATTTGAGTTCCAACCAATCTCAGGATTTGTTTTTGCATGCACTATTAATCAGCAGAGTAGAAGACACACATCAATGATTAACCTGAACTTTCTTCTACTCTTGGAGATTTCAAATTTGAGCCAGCTTTAAAAATATATATAAGTCTGTCCAAACTTGGTGGGTATCTCTGTTAGTTCCTTAAGTACATTTTCTCAATGCCAAATAGAAAATTTTTAATTTATTGATGCTTGAATGAATAATTCACTCTCAGACACTGAATGACCCAAAACAAACAAGTCAGTTCATATATTTAGATATATGAAGTTTTGGACCTACTGCCTCATAAATCTAATACTTTGCTGAACTTAAAAAAAAAAGTGTTGACCCCGAAGGACTCCACTATCAGTGATCATTCCCTGCAGACATCACGTCTTCTCTGTATTTTTAAGGATGCTTCGTTTTTATGGTGCTGTAAATACTTTATTTGTATTTTTCCTCTTACATCTGTGATGCTCCTCAGTAAGCACTTGACTAACTCTTGGTACAGCCTCAGTAAGCTTTTCTAGGGTGTTCTGCTGTGTCTGTGAGGGGGTAATTATTATTGATTTTCTAATACAAATCTGTGGCAGGTATTAATGTATTCAACTCTGCTAAAGAGAAGACTGAGCATCAGGCAGGTTGACTCAGGGACGAGATCATTTCAGTCCCAAATGCCACACTCCTTTTTTGTGGGGCGGGTGGGTCCTGTAAGCTGTTTTTCCTCCAAATACTCCTTTGCTCCACGACCATCGAGCTGGACCAATGACCTTCTCTCTGGCTTTTGCCTGAGAGATGTCTTGGCTTACTCCCCTTCCTACTGGGATCTCTCTATACTCTCTTCTTCACCTTATACTTCCCCCCTCAATGTTTATAACCATTTGGATTTTACATTGGTGTGATTACAACCTGGTATGTGTCAGAGACTACCCCAAAGGTCTATGAAGGAAGGGGTTCTGTTTCTGCCACCCTCATTGCTGCAGCACAGAAGGTGATGCACAGTGGGCACTTAGTAAATGCTGCAGAAAGAATGAGCTAAGGGGCGATATTCAAATCCAAGTGTGTGTGACTGTCAAGTCACAGATTTTCCTGTTGCAGGGGTGTTTGCAGTGTTACCATGATCAATGTTTGCAAATGAAGTTTTATGTCCTGGTGGCTACATGTGTCCTACCCTATAGCTTATACTGTTATACTGAAACTATATTGGAAGCTTATCAAAAGCACATCCTATAGTTTATGTTTATAGTAAGCAAAGCATATAGTTGGTACATCCTCAATAAATATCGATCGATTGAGAACTGATCCCAAAGTTTAATCTATGACAGAGAATTCTCTATTTCACTGAAGCCATATTCCTTTCACTGTTCCTTGACATGCTTTGTTCTTGTGTTACAGTGACTGACAATTATGTCACCAGGAACTGCTTGGTGCTAATGTTTTATTTTTTTTCTCCTTTATTCTCAGACCTTTGGAGTGATCCAGCTTTCAAATCCTTGAAAAGGTGAATGGCACTGGCTGTGGCCATTCAGCCACAGGCTGTGACAGGCTTGCTATTGTTATTATGGGCTGTACAGCTCTGAAAGCAATTCAAAGATCCAGAGCACTCAGACTGAAAAATGAGTACTGTACTTTCCACATTTAAAAGAGAAAGAGTTACATATTTTTGGAGTCATATACATTCTTTATCCCATTTATAAGATCCAGAACCCACGGCTGGGTACAAAGCAGGAAATTTAATACTGTTCTGCTTGTAGGTCTTTGCTGTTTTTCCTTCCCACCTCCTAACCTCCCCATCCCACCCTTTCTGCTTCTTTTGTTCTTCATAGTTTTCTGCTAACTTCAGAGCTGCAGCCATGTCATAGATCACAGATTTATATATATGAGCTAAGAGCAGGAATGCTAAAATAATTTCTTTCTCAGGCCTTAAAGATAGATGGTAGGTCAAGACACGTGAGTTCATAGCCAAACATCCGAAGGCCCAGAGCAACATGGCAGTAATTGGAGCTGAGAGTGCCAGAAGTGCTTGTTCAGCACTAACAAGAAATAGGAGAATCAGTATAATCTCATATTCTTATTAAATTTTAAAAAAGAGTGATGCCAAGGTTAAGACATGAACTGGCAAGACTAAAAGCAAAGCAAAACAAAACAAAACAAAATAAAAACAAAACACACACAACTCAGTTTTTCTGATGCTTCATCCTGTCTTTGCAAGTATGTGAAAGAGTAAAAATAAGTCTCATGGCATGAGTTATAGATGAAGTATCTGCCTTTAGCTTGGAATTTCCTGGCATTTTCAGCGTGTGACACAAACTCGATGTGATTAAACAAAGGCTTTTCTCCAAATTTAAACGTTTTTCCCCCCAAAGCTGAATCTAATATACTGTAATTTTTTTTTAAATGGGAGCAGATGCCTCTGTTCTATGAACTGGTTACCAGAGTGTGAGAAAGCAGAGTAGAGGCCTGTTCTGGTAGAGGCTAATAAAAAGGTCCGCCATATTTGTCCTTTCAAACTGCCCACTATACCCAAGTTCTGCAAGGCTCAGCACATGTTCCTCCACACAGTGGGGCTGGCGCAGGGTGGGGGGGACTTCCCTTAGTTTAGATTTTGCTTGGACTCACTTGGAGGAGTCCACTGTTAGAAGCACAGCCATGGAGCCAAGTTCAGTCCGTGGTCATAGGAGCACCCTCCCCCCAAAATAAAGAGTCAGAAGGCACCTCTACAGAAAAGCACAGGGTTGTTAAAATTGGTATTGCCATTAAGCTTCTTTTCTTTTTTCTTTTTTTGAGAGAGAAGTGAGTTGGAGAAATGGGGAAAGGTGAACTGAATGAAGCAGTAGGCTGTCTAGGGGACCTCCTAGGAGTCTATGTGTTAGGGCACAGGTGGCCAGGATTCTCTGCATCCTTGGTTTTGGTCAGGAAGGGATGGGATACAGGACCAGCCCCTGATAAGCATAGCCCCCTATGCCTAACATAGTGATTGTTACCATCATTAAGGGGCAAGGATTGGACTAGAATACCAGGGACCAAACAACCAACAACAAATAGTGAAAGGGGGAGCCTGGATCAGAGATAGACCTTACCCAAGTCCTTCCTCCTTTAGGGGAGCATAAAGGGAGATGAGGAATTCTCCTTGTTTTCCTTTCAGCTGCAGAGGTTTTGAACATAGGCCGTGAAGATGTGTATATGGTCTAAATGACTCTGGAAAAGATCTCATGCATCCAAATTGTCTCATTGCCGAAGTATCACTACTTACAGATATATACTGCAATAGTAAATAATTATTTAAAAATAATTTACAATAATAATTTAATAAGTAAATCTATAAAAATTCTGGTGAGTGTTGGAGGAAAGAGATTTATATCTCAGGGTAGAGTCATTTAATAAAATTATTTTCTCTCCCTGTAGATTCAGCTCTACAAAGGAAAGTAAAATATCGATGGATGGGTGGATTGAGGGTGTGTTTCAATGGCTCATGGCTGGAAACTGAAAGATTCTTGTTCTAGTGCTGTGACCACGCTCACATCACTGAGCATGTTGGGGCTCAGGTTTTGTGTGTCCATGAAGTGTGTGTATGCGAGTGGATGTAGTGGCTAACTTGGATGAGCTCTCAGGGCCTTTCTGGGCTGGATTTTCTATGATGTTCAAACGGAGAAGTGATTCTTGAGAAGGAAGCTGAACACAGGATACGAAGACAGATAGGGTGCTTTGAAGTGGCACTGCATGATTTTCTGTTGCTAAAGACCACAGCTTCATAAAAAGATATGTTTTTGTTCACCTATACTCATTTCTTGATGAGATATATTCCTTTAGACTTAATATTTACAAAGAAATTCTATCCACAATTTGGAGTGGGTGGGGAGGAGAGAGATTTTGTCATTATCTTGTGGCTCTTCTAAAGCCTATCTCACTCATGACGTAAATTTTCACTAGTTCACAGATTTTTGACTTTATAAATGGTAATGACTATAGTGACATACTTATGAAGACATATTCAAACTTTAAGAAAAGCACGATTGAAAATTTGAGAATTGTTTTACACGAATATAAACATTTTTGTAATTGGTTTAATTACCCATTCACTTTTTTGAATATGTATAAGCCATCCATTCAATAAAGGAATTATGTATAAAAATGTTACATCAGGAACTTCACAGTATTTTGAGAGTTTAAGCACCAAAGATCATATGGTCCTTGACACTCACAGTTCAAACCAAATAGCCTAAATGTTGTGCTAAAAAGAGCTAAAATTGATTTAAGGCTGTGCTCTAGTATTTGACCTGTGAAAGCATTTCAAAGTCCCTAAAACATAAAACCTGTAAGTCCACAGAAAAAGTCCAGTCTAACAATACCATCACAGACAATCTTAACTGTAAATGTTGACAACAGTAAGGAATTAGCCATAGAAAAATAATTGCAATTTCCCCTGATAGCTTTAAACAATGATGAGCCTGGAAGACTTACTGAAGGGAGAAGGAACTGAAAGGAACTGAAGGGAGAAGACAGGGAAGCTTTGCAGAAGAGCAGAATAATTTAGTGGTGGGGTATCAAAGATGACATGAATCAAAATTAGTCACTCCCTTTTAATGTTCCTAAAGTGCTTTCCTTGGCGCCTGTTACAGCCATTGCCAAAGATTTCACCTATAATACATTCAGCTGTGGACATGACTGTCTCTCCAATGCTCTAATGACTTATTAAGGGGAGGAACATTGTTGTTTACTTCCATCCTCTCCATAGCTATTGTTACAAAAATTAAAATGCTGATCACCAAAACCATTCATGCCTTTTAGTCTCTGAACTGTCTTTTTAAAAAATATATTTTATTGATTATGCCATTACAGTTGTCCTATTCCCTCCCTTCATTCTCCTCCACCTGCACACCTCTCCACCACCATTCCCCCCCTTTGTTTATGTCCATGTGTCACAAGTTCTTTAGATTCTATATTTCCCATACTATTCTTGCCCTACCCCTATCTATTTTCTACCTACCATCTATGCTACTTATTCCTTGTAGCTTCTCCCCCTTCTCCTCCTCCCACTCCCCTATTGCTAACCCTCCATGTGATCTCAGTTTCTATAGTTCTGCTCCTGATCTAGCTGTCCTCTTAGTTTGCTTTTGTCGTGGGTGTGGTTGTTAATAACTGTGAGTTTGCTGTCCTTCCACTGTTCATCTTTTTTATCTTCTTTTTCTTAGATAAGTCCCTTTAACACCAAGCCCATATAATAAGGGCTTGGTGATGATGAACTCCTTGAACTTGATCTTATCTGAGAAGTACTTTATCTGTCCTTCCATTCTAAATGAAAGCTTTGCTGGATAGAGCAATCTTGGATGTAGGTCTTTGGATTTCATGACTTGGAATACTTCTTTCCAGCCTCTTCTTGCCTCTAAGGTCTCTTGAGAAATTAGCTGACAGTCTGATGGGAACTCCTTTGTAGGTGACTGTCCCCTTATCTCTTGCTGCTTCTAGGATTCTCTCCTTCATTTTAATCTTGGCTAATATAATGATGATGTGCCTTGGTGTGTTTCTTCTTGGGTTCAACTTCTTTGGGACTCTCTGAGCTTTCTGGATTTCCTGAAAGTCTATTTCCTTTACCAGATTGGGGAAATTCTCCTTTATTATTTGTTCAAATAAGTTTTCCACTCATGGCTGTTCCTCTTCCCCTTTGGTACCCCTATAATTCAGATGTTGGAATGTTTAAAAATGTCCTGAAGGTTCCTAAGCCTCTCCTTACTTTTTTTTAATTTTTGTTTCTTCATTCTTTTCTGTTTGGTCATTTTTTTCTTCCTTCTGGTTCACTCCCTTGATTTGAGTCCCAGTTTCCTTCCCATCACTATTAGTTTCCTGTGCATTTCCCTTCATTTCAATTACTTTAGCCTTCATATGTTCCTCTAATTTGTGACTAAAATCAACCAATTCTGTGAGTATCCTGATCACCAGTGTTTTGAACTGTGCATCTGAAAGGTTAGCCATCTCTTGGTCACTTAGATTTATTGGCTCTGGGGCTTTGAGGTCTTTTTCTGCTTGAGCCACCATGTTTTTATCAGGTCGCACCTATTATGTATGAGGGGCAGACCCTTAGGTGTTCACCAGGGTGGGGCAACCCAGTTGCTGGGTTGTGACAGTGTATGTGGGGGCGGGGTCAGAGAGGGGCAGTGGTGTTTGTTCCACTCTCTCTCAGATTTCTGTCCCCTCTGCCACTTCCCACAAGCAAATTGGGTCCTTCTGGTGCTGGCTCCCAGGTGTGTGGGCCTGTGTACCCTCCAGGACCCTGTGGGTCTCTCCAACGAACTCTCTATGAACCTGGGAGCTTCTCCCGGCACCTCGACACGGAAAGTCTTTCCAATAGGTGCTTTCAGGCTCTGATTCCCATTGCTGGGGCCCTGGCCTGAGTGGTCTGTCTCACTGCTCACTCCTTCACTCGGTTTATCTGCGCACAAATGTGTGACCGCAGTCTGCCAGCCACCTTGCAACCTCACTGGGTCTGCCTGTTGCCACCCCACACCTGGGATCTGGCAACCACTGCCTGCACTCCTTGGTCGGTCAGACCAATTTTTCCTGCCCAACCCCGCTCCGCCACTGATCCTGCCCCTCTTAGTCGTCTGGCTGAATGGTTCGTTGTTGTCGAACTTCGGTATAGTTCAATTTTCTGTGTTTTGGCTGCGTTTTTTGTTACTAAAACTTTGTTGTCTTTAAACTTGGTTGTGCGAGGAGGCACAGTGTTTCCACCTACACCTCCATCTTGGCTGGAAGTCTGAACTGTCTTTACTGACTACTTGAAATTTTCACTCTGAAGTGTAATAATCATCTCAAACTTGACGTAGCTCCTCCATAGAAGGCTTGCCTTCCACCTTTACCTCTCCCAAGTCTGTTGTTTCCCTTTACAGTAACTGTCATAACTCTTCTCCTAGTTTCTCAGTCCAAACACCAAGAGCTATTCTTGATTCTTTTTGCCACTCACTTCCTGTCTTCTAGATTTTCAGCACCACCTGCAAAACTTATCCTGAAATCACCCACTCTTCTTCATCTCCAAGGTCACTTTAATTAGAATCAGCCTTGCCAATGTGGTGGTGTGTCCCAGCTTCCACACTTGTCCTGCTCCAGGCCCAGCTGTGCTCTGTGGAGCAGCCTGAGTTACCTTTTGGAAATTTAGACCTGAGCATGTGCTAGACCCTTCACTAGATTCCTACTGCGCTTTGAATAAATCCCCAAATTATTTCTGAGGTTATGCAGCCCTGCAGATCCTGGCTTGTCTTATATTTATTTTTTGACCTCCTCAGTACCACTCTGCTCATTGCTTACCATGCACCACCCACACAGGCCTTTTCTCTATTCTTTAAACACAGGGTTCAGTCACGTACTTGCTTTTTTTATAGCTGTGAATATTCTGCTCTGTGCACCTCAGGGCGCTGGCTCCTTCACACAGGTCTGGTGTCAGCCTAAATATCTACTTCACAGCAAGGTCTTACCTGACCATCCTGCTTAAATCAGTGCCCACCACAACACTTTTTATCTCTGTTACGTCAATCCATGTTGTTCTGTTTGCAGCATTCTTCAGTAGTAAACAGGACTTTGTTCACTTTTTGTGTGCTTTCTGCCATGTCACCGACTCCCTGCTTGAATGGAAGGCCCATGTGAGCAGGAACCTTGTCTGTTTTGTTCTTCGTTGAAGTCCTGGTCCTAGAACAGTGCCTGGGATGCAGTAGGACTTCAGGCATAACTGACGACTGAATAAATGAATCCGTGTCCCCAATTCCAGTTTCATTCCTGGACTCTGCGTTTAGTGAGAAGGGTACAATGACCCTGTTGGTATAGAAATTGATGAGGGGGGTAAGGGATGCTAACAAAGGCATACACTATGGTTTCAGTTCCCTTTTCTGTCTTGCCCATGCACCAACAAACACCAGACTATGTGGAAAGTGGGCTATTTGATAATACTGGGAGGTCTGAACATCCCTTTCTTATTTCACGTTTCTTGGTATCATCACCTGATAAATGATATTAGCAGTAACGAATCAAAGTAGAAAATGAAGCAGCAAGTTTCAGGTCTATGTCCAGAGTTTTAATCAAGATTGTTTTCCTAAGCTCACCATTCTCATTGTTTTAGGCTAAACTGAAGATGTTTTTTGTAGGATGACCTTGTTCTAGGGCTCTGGGTAAATGGCCTTGGTGCATTTAGATATTTTCTCCATTCTACACACACACACACACACACACACACACACACACACACACACACACACAGTTCCATCCTTCAGAGGGCATTTACTTACGTCTATGGGCTTGCGACCAAGATTCTATCTTTGATCACAAGGAGCTTGAAATACATTTGAGAAGGCATAGCATGTATATAAGAAAAATAGATAATTATTTATGGGAAAGACTTGAGAAATGTTGCAAAGTAGCAACATATGCAAAAAGATTCACTAGCAGATAAAAATGCTGATGACTTCAGAATCAAAGAGAGATGACTTTGAGTAAAATGAATAGAGAGGTCTTCATTCACATTTTGCCAAGCCATGTAAAACCATAGGGGATGTGGTGTGTTTGGCAAAAACAGTTTTTTTTTCAATAAATCAGAACTAAATATTCATCAAAAATTGTTGGCAAGGTACTATGAGACTCAAAGTTGAATCACACTCAATTAGCAACAATAACTGACACTTAAATTTTAAATTAATGGACTTAATACTCTGGTTTCTCTTCAGATTGTATAAATCTTTCGCCTTTTAAATGAATGGACTTAAAGGGTAAAAATGCTCTTACGTTCTTAAATATTCATATTTTATAAGAAAACGGACTCTCTGCCTTTTTCCCCCTATTTATATTCACCTTTTACTATTCATAGCCTATTTTCCCAAATACAGATTATATACTTTATTCTCTTCTTCACATACATTGCCCTTCTTTCTCCTTTTAGCAACTCAGAAGGAAAGAGAAACTCAACCTAGTCACATTTATTTTCTGTTACTTTAAGGTTAACAGCTCTAATCAGAATCTTGGAAATGACAGATTTTTGTCATCCCCCACCCAGGATCCTAGGGTGGTGAAGGAACACAGTTGTGGGCGCATGATTGTGACTGAGGCCCTGACTTGCCCAGTTTATCAGACAAGTTTTTGGAATGCATGATGGGCTGCTCTCCGTAGCTCTTCTATGAGGGGTCTGGCCTTCCTCTAAGAGCTTCCTTTCAAAGCTGCATGGGCTCCGTCTGTCATTAGAGGACATTGCTAGACTGGCACAGTGCTGTCACACAGTGCTCTTCAGCACTCTGTTGCTCTGAACTAATCTAGTGTCCAAAAGGGACACACTTGTGACTCAAGAAAATGCAAAGTAAATGCAAAACGCAGTGACTTGGTAATATAGGCTCTTCAATGAAAAAGACAATGAAAACTGACTCTTGGATTATTTCACCAAATTTGCTATTCAGCTTTCATTCATTTTCAGTTCTTCAGTAGGGATATTTTAATCAAAGATTAGCAGGATGAGCGTTTCTGGGGTCATCCCTGAATATGACATTTGCTGGTTGATGGCTGTTATTATAGCTAAATTCTTTATCAGAAAGACTTCATTCACTAGGCAGCTGAGTATTTTATTGCCTTTTCTCAGTCTAGTTAACAAGGGAGAATAATCCATTGAGAAATGCATAAATACATATTCAATTTAGACTGTAGCAATTTAAAAAGTGTGTCTGGGAATGCTATGAGCATTTTATGGATTTTGAATTCTTTCAGTTCTCAAGTTTAGAATTTATATCATAACCATAAAAGTTTTGAAGACATTTAGGAAAAAAATTCACTTCTCCTCAAAACTTATGTCTAAAACTGGTTAGCCTCATAAAACTCCCCTTTTTGTAGGGAAAAAGTTTACCAAATCTAGGGCTTACAGTTGAATCAGGACCATTTATATCTTAAATCATATTTATTATATACCTGGCATATACATCCCGGGTTAGACATTTCCTTTGTCATCCCCAGTGTGTAAGTGGTGAGTATAAAGAGCACACGTAAGAGAGTATCCAATGTTTATGTTTCTCCTGGCACATCACTTCAGTTGATTCTTGCAGGGTAAGGAGAAGGGATGTTCCTGAAGCCCCTGCTGCGTGTATATCCAAACGATTCTGACACTAGGCAGCCTCTTAAGGCAACCACTGAGATGCATTCTGTTAACTCTTACTATGGGTCAGAACAACTTGCTGGTTGTGAATATTAGTCATTCCATGAAGTTTATTTACATATAATGATATTCCTGTTTATTACTACTATGTGGAAATATTTCAAACAAAAGCTTTATTTCTATAACAATAACACTGTTTCATCTTTATAGTTTTTTTCCCCTTGTGTGGTACTGCATATACAAAGTGAACCTTGTAAACCAAAATACCCTTAGTACAATGAAGCCATTTACCCTAAACAGAAGCTCAAGAAAAATATCAATGAACTATAGTAGGATTTTTTCTATTTTACTAAGACTAGTAATACTTACATATATATATCTATCAGTATATAATATATTATGTTATATATTAGATGTATATATCAGCAGTTACATTAAAAGAGAGCAAGCAAGAACTCTATTTTTCTATTCTTTCTCTATTTTAAATGGTGAAGATAACATAGATCTCAACTCAGGATAAAGAAAGAAATGCTTATTAATTTAAAAGTTTACTTGCTAATCTTAAATTGAATTTTCTTGCTAGAATTAAGTTGGCATAAAATGCAGATTATTATCTATCCCCAATCCATGAAAAATTGTAAAGTGGAAGAAAGGAGCTGTTTTGATATAGGACCAGCTGATGTGACCAATCTTAATATTTCTGTATATCAAACCCCTGAAAGCTTTTTTGGTGCAAGTTTCTCGCATAGTGGCAGGCTTATGTTTAAGCGGGGGCAAGGATGGTGGTGGTAGCATTTTCTCCATTAGTTTTATAATACAGGAGTTTTTGTTCCGATGTTTTCCAACTGTGAGTGAGAAGAAGCACCACTTCTATTTTGCTCAACTGTTTCATTCCCACTATGTTTTTTATATGTTTTATTAGATATGAGAAAATAGAGACAATCTGTCAGTTACATGTAATTTCTGTTTCAGAGGTGAGGAAACTGGGACTCAGAGAAGCTAAGCAAATCCTCATGGTCACAGTCATTAGGACAAAGCTGGGAATTAAATATGTCTCTCTGAAAACCCACACAATGGGAGAGCATATTTGCCAATACATCTGATAAGGGGTTAATATCCAAAATTACAAATTTTTAAGAACTTACAAAACTCAACACCAGAAAAACAAACAATCCAATTAAAAATTTGAGAGGGATAAATGAGAGAAAAAAGTGGGACAAGTGTAATAGCATAATCAATAAAACATACTAAAAAAGAATTTATATTTCTGACTTCAATAAATTATTAAATGTCTTCAAAGTTTTAATAAATTTATGCCTCTTAAAAAACTAGGCACAGGACCTGAATAGATACTTCTCCAAAGAGGATATACAGATGGTCAATAGGCATATGAAATGATGCTCAAGGTCACTAATCATCAGAGAAATGCAAATTAAAACCATGATGAGATATTACCCCACACCTGTCAGAATGGCCATCATCAATAAGTCAACAAACAAGGGCTGGCAAGGATGTGGAGAAAAGGAACCCTTTTGCAATGTTGTTGGGAATACAGATTGGTGCAAAAACTGTGGAAAAGGAATATATCTGAAGAAACCCAAAACACTAATTCAAAAGAACATAAGCACCCCGATGTTCATTACAGCATTATTTACAATAATCAAGATATGGAAGAAGCCCAAGTGTCCATCAGTAGATGAGTGGACAAAACAGCTATGGAACATTTACACAGTGAAATGTGAAAAAGAAGAAAGTTTACACTTGGCTGTAAAAAAGAAAGCTTTATCTTTTGGGATAGCATGGATGGACCTGGAGAATATAAGTGAAATAAGCTGGAAAAAGCTTATTTTCTCTTATGAGTGAAATATAAGAGAAAGACAAATACCATATGACTTCACTCACATGTGGAATCTAATAGACAAACTGAACTAATAACAAAAACAGAAACACTCATAGATGGAGAGCAATGAGAGCTATGGGGGTGGTAAGTAAGGGGGTGAAGGGACTGAGCAAAAAGGAAAAAGGACTCGTGGCCATGGACAACGGTGTGGTGATTCCTAGGGGGAGGGGTGTAAGGGGACTAAATGGTAATGCTAAAAATACAATACAAAGGTAAAAAATATATATATAAAATTTGTGCCAAAATAAATAAGTAAGTAAGTAAATAAAGTCTCCCTGATTCTAAAACCCATGTTCTTTTCTCCTGTGGGATGCTGCCCTAGAGCCTTTTGCTTTCTTCCATTATTCTTAGCTCTGAATATTTAATTATCCTGTAACATCTCTCTGAATGTGCTCCAAATTTTTAAGTCGTAGTTGAGAGTGGACCCGGGTCTGCTTTGAGCCCTCTAATAAAGAGTGGGTCCATCTCTGGAGGAAGTTCTACCTGGGACAGAGTAGACTATACAACATAGTTCTCTAAACTTTTTCAGTGAAAAATGGTTAAGGGGAATATCAAGGTCCTCTTTAAAATAGAGCAGCAAGGGAACAGATGCCTTAATTGGCCAACTGTGGCCCAGAAAGTATGGAGACTTTAGATGCAGTCATTGCCTTTATAACTGTATACGGAGACAGGAGGACCCAGGCTGGGTCTAAAGGAAACTGAGGCACATGAGGGCCTGTTTTCAGGAGTCCTGAAGGCCCTCCCAGCAGTGGTGGCGGAGCGGTGTGTTGGTGAGGGACAGAAGAGCAGGAAGAGGGAATGCCCTGGGGCTGACAAACCATCAGAGGGGGGCTTACTTAAGACAGCTTCTCAGACTCCCAGAAATACATGAGGCAGGCTTTGTAGGGACTTCACTGGTATTTATGCAGGAGGTCAGATTTGGGTGATTACTTTTATTTCTTAATATGATCATATATGCACCCATGAAGGGTCAGCCAAGGGACCATCTGGGACTTAATTTATGGAGATTTCTAACCCTCCCAAAATAAAACTTTAGAGTTACAAAAATTACTGGCTGGAGAATTAAGAAGTATGTTAGAAATTCAAGTAAAGCTGAAGATTATGGGTCTTGACATTGCAAAGGAAGGACTGATTTATCATTTTATGGCCACGGATTGACATTGGTGATGTAGTAAAGTCACAGGTCATGGGACTTCTAGCACTCTGCTCTAAAAGCATTGCTCAGCTCCCATTTCCCCTCCATCTTCCACACTTCCTGTGGGAAAGAGTTTCTACCTCCTATATAATATTTTTAAGATGCTCAGATCCATTCTTATCTGCATTCTGTCCTGTGCTTCTGTAACTAGAAGTTATTACTGTCTAAATACGTTAATAAAGAATGTACCTCTAAATCTGAAGCTTTTGCTTTTTTGGTGCCTTGTTGTAAAAATGTAAAAATTCCTCCTGCACAGTTTCTGTAGTCAGTTATTTCTTAGTCACCTGCTTGAGATCCTAAATAGTTCGGAGTGTAGCTTCCATCATCTTATTAAAAATTCTATTGATTGCTTCAGGAGTGTATATAGGCAATTTCCTGTTCACCTACCACCAATATACCTACTATCTCTTCAAGGAACCCAATATGCTTACAGATTGAATAGAAAACCTAAAAGAAGGAGAAAGGGAGAAGGTTAGAATGGGACAGAGTATGTGTGTATGGAAACCCAAGTGGAATGTCTCCCTTCTCAGGGCCAGACAATGTGTGGAATCCCCAGTCACATTTTTTGACACACATCCCTCTAAACCAGGCTTAAAGGAATGATGAAAAGATTTAAGAAATGATGCAGGTGAAATTTCCATGGTTAGACAATGGCAAGTGATTGTAGGATAAAGTGAAAAGACTTTGTTTCAGTTATACTTCATGTTAAAAACAATCAAGTTCTTTTTTTGTATGGCAAGATACTTGACCTGTTTCCCAAAGCCTGTTCTGAGAGATATCAATTCTGCCATATGCTAACTAGAAACCAAATCTTTCAGAGTTTCATGGCCTTATAAATACATTTGGGAATACTGTTAGATGAGGTCAATACATTTCTTCACCACTGGGGGAGATAACTCATATGTACTCTCCTTTTTCTGAGAGGTCATTTTTAAGGCCAGTGCAACCACTTTGGGAAATTAGGGTTAGCTCAGTGGAGAACCACTTATTAGGAGTGACTCATCCAGGCAGATTATAGGATCAAGACAACTAGAAGAAGAACCACAATTTCCCACTGAAATTATTGGCAGATTAAATAGTGATAGTTCTTTATGAAAAGGTCCAGAAGTAATTTACATTAAATGGATTCCAAAAAGCTACATAGAAACAATGCCTCTTAAATATGAGATACATATTTTGTTTTCATAACAACTCCCTAGAAAAATCAAGCTTTTAAACTAAAACGTATGCCTCAGGGTGTTTCCAGACAGTGATAGCAGAAGACAGGAATTAGCATGATGTCAAGAAGCATAATTAAGGAATCTTCTCATTGCACGGGAGTTACCTCTGTTCTAAAACTCCTAACCTTTTTGTCCCTCAATGTGTCTGTCCCTCTGGGTTGTGATGTGAAGTTTCTAAGCTCTCTTTGGTGCTTATCTAGACAGACTTTCCCACAGATACTGTATGCCAGGTTGGGCTGAGGATTCACATGCTGGGGAATTTGCAAACATAGCCTTATGTACCAAAGGAACAGAACTTGATGCTGTTGAAAGATGAGGTAGAAGTTCATTAAAACAGCAACAAGAACAAAAACATTATTTAAGAAATTCTAACTTAGTAGTAATGATAATTAAGCAGTACTCAGTAATGATCAAAACAGTATGGTATCAAAATAAAAAGAGACACACAGATCAGTGGAATGGAGTGGACAGCCTGGAAATAAACCCACACCTTTGTGGTCAATAAATATTTGACAAAGGAGACAAGAATGTACAATAGGGTAGAGATAGTCTGTTCAGTAAATAATGCTAGGAAAATTGGACAGATACATGCAAAAAAAATGAAACTAAACCACCTTCTTATATTATACACAAGAATAAATTCAAGAAGAATTAAACACTAAAATGTAAGACTTGAAACCATAAAACTCATAAAAGAAAACATAGGCAGTAAAAGAAGTATTCAGAAAATCAGGCATATGAGATCTTTAAAACGGTCCAGGGGGAGGAAGACCACAGACATCTTCCTGTGTCTCTAAGAAAGGGCTTTGAGAGGCATGGACACTGTCCAGTTTGGTGACGCTGTGCTGGTCCGAGGTGGGAGCACCTGGGTGGCTGTGCAGGCCTCTCCCCAGGCCCTTCAGCAGGAAGTCACAGAGGAAATTTTCCCCATTAATTTTGAAGGCCCATGTTCATCACCAGAAGGCCATGGAAGGAAAAGCCAGAATAATCACCTACATCTTCAGCCTCTCTAATTTCTTACTATAATCTTCTATTTTTTCCCTCCCAGGTTATAAAATATAATGTAAAAACAAGATTGTAGCAAAGTATGATCCAGATACTTAAGAAAGTTGCATACTTAAGAAAATATGCAACTAATTTCTTAACATGTTTACACTCCCTAGAAATAGGTCTTTAACTTTATTATATAAAAAAATGAAGGTAATACAAAAAGTCAGCCCTACAGACAGTTCACAATTAGCTAAAACTGTGGCCATTTCCAGTGATGGCATCTGAATGATGTAATTAGTTTTTTCTTTTAAATTAAAAATAGCCCCTAGTCTGAGAATACTCTGGGTAAGCAGGAGAGGGGTGTGGCTGCTGTGGCAAGAGAAGAAGCTGATCACCAAAGCCGATTAGATTTGCTCTTTCTTGTTAGCAGAACAACAGTGGTTATAGCTCCTTTCTACCTCTGAGGCTTTATTTTGAAAGTTTTCTTTCTTCTTTTTTTTAAAAACTGAATTCTTAAAATTAATTAGGCTTTGTTTTAAGTTTTTCTAGAAATCGGTGCTATAAAAAATTACAAGTCATAGAATTTCAATTTTGAATCACAAGAAATACTTATTTTGGCTATGATAGAATTGTTATTATTTTTTGTTTGAACACTGGCTAAAAGGAGAAGGGAAAGAAGAGATTTTTTATGTTTTCTTATACCAAAACAATTGTGATAAATGTTATTCCTAAAGACTAGAATTCTGTTTAATATATGTAATAAAAATTAAGAGAATAACTTAATACTTTTGCCAAGCATTTTCCATTGATTTTTCTAAGTGTCAAATGTTGAAGGACTGTTGACATCTGAAAACTAAAAATGAAAATATGTTTAAATTTCTATACATTTCATATTTGCCAAGTGAGTAGATTTCATGTGGTGACTGCCTTGGTTAAGGAATAAGGAATATTCACATCAATGCATAATTCGATTTTAAATGTTAGTATAGCATTAAAAAACATGGACACATTTTATAATCATTATCATATCACCCAAGCAGTCCTGGATGAGGACTCAGGTGTATGTATACAGGAAACAGAGCAAGTCCATTCTTTAAGGACCTTATGGTCCTTAAAGTTGAAGGAAAAAAAGTAAATCCATGGAAAGTAAAACTATTCACAAAAAGAGTAAATGTAAAAGGCAGGATAAGTAATAAACACATGATTTTTAATGGAGTTCTGAGGAGAGAGAAAGAGGACTTCATAGCAGTGGTAGGACTTGAACCTGATGATGAAGGATGGGTAAGATTGTATCAGTTGGAGAGCACCTGTCCAACACAGAGCTTGTAGTGAGGGAGAGTGATAACTGTGTAACAAAATTGTGCAACAGGACCTTGCAGGTTTAATCTAGGGGCAAGTGAGTATAATAGTTTGTTTGCAGCCAAGAATCTCTATTGATCCAGAAATGAAGAGTCGTAGAGATCAAAAGAAAACACCAGGTCGGATCATGGAGGGTCTTGAGTGCCAGACCAAATCTGAACTTTATAAGATTTGAGAGCCTGGCATTTTAATGACATAGTTGCTTTTAGGAAAAGTGAGTGAGTATTATTTGGGAGAGGGAGGGAAGCATGGAGGCAAGGGGTACAGCTATTAGTCTGCTGGGGTTAGCGGACAAGCATCTGAATTAGTGAGCTAGGTAATGGGACTGGGAATGAATGGGAGAGAAGCAGAACCAGATGTGGGTAGAAGTGGAGGAGAGAAACGTCAGTGATAAATTTCTGATAGTGTCGTGGGCTGGCTTGTCTTTTCTTTCTTTCTTTCTTTCTTTCTTTCTTTCTTTCTTTCTTTCTTTCTTTCTTTCTTTCTTTCTTTCTTTCTTTCTTCCTTCCTTCCTTCCTTCCTTCCTTCCTTCCTTCCTTCCTTCCTTCCTTCCTCTCTCTCTCTCTCTCTCCCTTTCCTTTCCTTTCCTTTCCTTTCCTTTCCTTTCCTTTCCTTTCCTTTCCTTTCCTTTCCTTTCCTTTCCTTTCCTTTCCTTTCCTTTCCTTTCCTTTCCTTTCCTTTCTTTCCTTTCTTCCTCTTTTTTCAGTACCTTAGAAATTAAAATTTCATTGCATTTTAGCTATGAATTGACATATTCACTGGATCTTAGAGCTAGAAGTATGATGAAGCAACTTTTGATCAGCTTTTCTGCTTTTAGTGGAGTGGAGTTTGTTTATCCTTATTTTATGGACATGGTAATTAGAAGCCAGGGAGACTGGGAAGCAGTCACATCCGCGGCAGCACAAGAAGTCATTCTCCAGGCTCTGAAAGTGCTGCCCTGATGCACTGCCCTTCCCCAGCGGAGGAGTTACTGACACTGTGAGCAAAGGTCTTAGGTTGAATTTTTTAAATGCGTGAATATTAGTATCTACTCATTTATTATAAAAACTTGAAGCATAACTTGAAGCATAAAATTAGAATCACAGCTATGCTCAGCTACATATTTCCATTCCAATGCAATGCTTTTTCCTATCAAAAAGATTTGAGGGCAGTTTTCTTTTTAGAACATACACATTAGCAATTTCATAAAACTTGGCTTAGTAATATCTATCTATCTACCTCCCTAAATAAAAAGTGTCCCAGTCATAGAGACAACAGTGTGGTGACGGCCAGAGGGAAGGGGGAGCAGGGGCTGGGGGAGGGGGACAAAGGGTCGGAAAACGGGGACATCCACAATGTGTCCTCAATAAACATAAAGAAAAAAGCCCTAATCATTTCTAAGGGAATTTCCTTTTAAATGCATAAAACAAATAGTTTTCATTTAGTACCTCTTAGATAATAGTTAAGAAAGAAGTATGTGAAATAAGTTCTGAATTTCTCCAAGGGCTCTTTGCTGTCATGTTATGGCCTTCAATATCCTGTGTTACCAATGCTTATTTAGGTCACTATGTTTTCATTTTATGAGACAGCAATGAATATTACAAAAGGCACACAGATCTCTCGGACTCTCCTTCAGTGACACCCTGCCTCCTCTTCTGCACACACCAGTGGGAGTGCCAGCTGCTTCCGAATTGACTGAGCATCGCGGTGTTTCTTAAATGAAGATATTACTTACTTTCTTGATTCTGGTTGCCTTCTCCATTCCTTTCTTTTTTGCTTTTACCATTTATGTTATTTTCTGAGGTATGGAGCTCGAAATTGCATTTCCTTCATGATTAAAATGAAAACTGGAGCCTTGGGAAAAGATGACTTATTAAATTGTCACAAGACCAAGGAAGAACTAAGAAGTTTGTTTTAAAATTTGAAACTTCATTATCATGAATAATATAATTAAGTTTTACTAATGTGTAAATATTACCTGACCTTAACTAAATATACATATATGTATGACAGGAAATAAAAGAAGTGTAGATGGAATTGTAGGAAAGGACCTCAAAGAGGCCTGCCCACCCACAATGGGGCAGGAATGAAAGCTGAGAATTTTGGAGGATGTGACAAGTGTCTACTTTGGGTAGCAGAAAGGGGATCACAGCTGTTCTGAGGCCTGGCACTGCTCACTTACAACTGTGCCCCCAAACATGACATCTCTGCAGGAAGGAGCATGCTGGACCCTGAATACACACAGACAGAACAAGAATGCCACACCATTCACGGCAAACCTGGGACGAGATCCCTTTTTTGGGAGTACATTTTCGGATTGCTTCCCCTGTTTCACAAACTCGCATTGTGCAGCGCACAAACACTCCTGCTGGGCCTTGTTTTGTCCTCACGGATAAGAAAGGGAATGAAAAGTCTGGAAACCCGACCTGGCTCAGCCAATAAAAAGGCTTTTGTCTGTGAACCTGACCACAAGTGATTCATTAATAGCTGATTGAAAGATTTTTGTTAGGAACGCCCCTTCCCCCCTTTTATAGAAATAAACAATTTAAAACAAAACTGAAGGCTAAAATGGACTCAATTCCCATTTCAAAACTGTGCTGTCCACTACATGTAAAGGTGTTTATTTCCTTATGACAAAACATTTGTTAACTCTTCCAAAATCGTCCTCTTAATTAAACCCACTGTTTGTTTTGTCAAAAGTTCACTAGGAAAACATCTTTACAAAATGTTTTACTGCATCCTAAATTGATAATTCAGTTAGTTAAAAATTTTTAAAATGCTTAATTTTATGTGTTAGCAGATGAATGATTATACCCTATTTTAATTTCAAGCAGTGTCATACTTTCATTTATTATATTAAAGTTCAAAAGAAATTAGTAACTCAACTTTGAATTTTCATCACTCACTCATTCTTCAATCCTAACTAAAGACAAGTACTGACATTTTTAAAGCAGCGCTTACTAAATGTGTCTTGTGTTTCATTTCCATAGTATTTTTCCCTAAGAATCACTCATAATGTTTGGCCTTCAAATAAGAAAAAGTAGTGGCATTAAACTGTATTCAACATTTATTAATATAGCTTTAAAACACAAGAAAACTCCCAGACTCCAGAATTCTGACAATGAAAATTCATTGTAATCAGGCTTTGTCTCTGCTCTTTGTGAGAATTGCAAGAAAGCAGACGTGTTCTATGCTAAATAATATAAAATATAGCAAGTAGCACCCATTTGTGAAGTTAAAATCTTTTTACTATATTTTTTTGTGTGTTTTTTTTTAAAAAGGTATCCATTCTCTTCCTCTCTGATTTGAAGTGTAAGAGGATCAACAGACAAAAGTATGTATCATCATTAAGGCCTTGGAATCTCATTTAGAGAGAAATAAAATGTACCTTAAGTTTGGTGATGATATGATACACTCAGCCCTTTCTACCTTCAGACTCCAAATTCTTGGGTTCGACCAACCATAGATTGAAACCATTCAGAAATAAAAAATGTTATTCTGTTGCTGGTGTTCTGCGACAGTTAGGCCTACCAAAGTTTGCATCCAGATTGTGCAGACTTTTTTTTTGGTCATGATTTCCTAAACAATACATTATATCAACGATTAGCATAGTATTTACACTGTATTAGCTATTTTAAGTAATCTAGATTTTTCAAGTATACAGGAGAATGTGCATGGGTTATATGCAAATACTACACCAGTTTATAGAAGGGACTTCAGCATTTGCAGATTTTGGTATTTGTGGTCCTGGACCCAATCTCCATGTAAATACTGGAAGGGCCATTGTATTTATAACTGGTGTAAAGTCAGTCCTGTATAATCCCCACAAACGTTTCAATGTCAGTCTTTAACTCTCTTTGTAATTGCTTATATTCCTTTTAGACTCTAGTTCACTTGGTAAAAAATAAGATCTACGCCCTGAACCTTCTTGAAGCGGCAGGGGCAAGGGATCCAGATGAAGGGCTTGATTCACACACTCTCTTTCCACTTCTGCCCTTGAGCAAGCGAAGCATTTCCTGGAAACCCTCCCACAGATTGTGGCACTATTTTTAGCAGCTCACCTCCCAGTAAATGCAGCTATTAGATATCCAGATATCCCTGCCCCTTTCAGGTGCAGTAAAATAGACCATAAAAGGGTGTAATTGAATGATTACAGCTAAGGACTGTAACCAGGAGCCACAGGGGCTCTCCCTCCTCCAGAGAGCTCTGAGCAATGCCCACAAGGGCCTTTTCCTTCCCCCTCCCCATAGGAGTGGGGTTTGGGGGGGTGAGGGGGGACATATGCCCTGAAGATAGGGTGGAGCCTCAAAAAAGAGGCCGGCTGGGTTATTTTTCTGTTCACACAGGCTGAATAGAAAAAAAAAGAAAGGAAAGGGAATTCACACTTGTGGACAGCTGCTGTGTTTCAGGTCCTGTGTCTTCCCGCAGTTGTCACCACAGGCCCCCGAGGCAGGCAGGTATCCTTCCCATTTTACCAGTGAGCAGGGCTCACCAATCAGCCAGTTCCCCGACTGCCCAAGGACACAGGCTGATGAGCATCAAAGCTCAATGTAAATGCAGCCCCTCTCTCCTCACCCATCATCTGCTCTTTGAGGGGTGATGGAAAAGCAGGCTTCATAACTGCAGTGATTGAGTGATTTATTGTCCAGACCAGAACATGTCTAAGAGAGAAAAGGAGGTGCTATTAATAAAAATGCTGGCTCGGCGTGGGTACCTGTAAGGTGCTGAGCAAACCAGGATGTTTATAGTCAGCCTGTCTCTAACCCTCCCTCACTCACACCAGCAGAACGGGGAGTGCAGCTGAGTTCCCTGCTGAAAGCACCCTGCCCACACAGCTCAGGGTAGGGATGGCTTTACCCCAGAATTTTGCCTTCAGTCCCTCAGGCAGTAGGAAATAGAGTTACAAAAATATTCTTTTCAAGACTAGGTTTTAAGTATAAAAGAGGACCAATAATGCGGAAGGTGTTTTCCTTAAGGGCAGTAGAAAGATATATCACTGGACTAACAGGCACTCACGTCAGGGATATATTCAAACCACATAAAAGTTTCTAACATTTATTGACTTTTTACTGTGTGCCAGGAACTGTGTGAAGTGCCTTATGTGCATTATCTCATTTAATTTTCTTACACCCTTTGTGAGGCATGCACATTTTTCTCCATTGCAGAGATGAGAAACTTAGGCACAGAGGAATCTGCCCAACGACACCCAGCTAGTAGTGGCTCAGCTGTGGTTTGGGCCAAGGCCTTCTGCCTCCAGGGTCTGCCCTTTTCATTATGACGCGGTGCCGCGTGTGCTGTATTGATCTTGGAAATCGCAGAGCCACGAAGCAGTAACAGGGTTTCTGACCTCGCCAGGCTTTTAGATCACTGATGAGAGGCTCCTTCACATCAGCGGCTCTTAACTGAATGTTTGCTCAAAGCCATCGTGTGTGTATTTTTGCAAATCCTGTCAAGTGAATGACGCAGACCATTCCAGCATACGACACAATGTTTTGTGGGTAAGAGAAAAGATGGAATATGTTAATATTCATCTTAAGTCGGGATTTTATGCTCCCTAGCAGCGAGGAAAGCTTCACGAAGACTGTCTTACAGGTCTTTAAAGACTCCGCACCTGGCACTGGGCCTGGCTGTTGGAGACACAAACGGCCCTACTCTTCATGAGGACGGGAGCTTTTAAGGAACCACAGAGCGTGCAAAACAGGGGAGGCACTGAGCTTGCAGCACGGATCTGGAAGGTTTTATGGGAAATGTGGAATTTGAACCGGGCCTGGAAGGAAGGGAAAGAAGTTTTCAGAAATGTAAAGGAGAGAGACGAAAGGTATTCCAGGAGAAACAAAGGAAATAAATGAACTTGAGTAGGAATTTTGAGGAGGAAAGTGAAGAGGCCAGGCTGTCTGAATTGAAACATATTAGGGGAGGACTGAATTAGAAAGGCAAGATTCTGTCAGTTGATGTTTCATAAAAGACACGAAGTGCCCTGACCTGGTGCTGCAGGGCCAGGACCCTGCTCTTGGTGCCGCAGGGAGGCCAGGTGGTGCCGGGGTCATGAACCCAGCCAGGAACCTTGTCTTGTGCTGGGACAGGAAGACACTGTGGGCATTTGACAAAGAACCTTATAACAGCTGCTGGTCAGTTGTTATCTGATGTGAAAGGAAACTGGAAGTCCTTAGTAGGTTCTGAGAAGGAAAGAATATGATAAAGTTAAACCTGAAAGAATATGATAAAGTAAAGCAGTGTAGAAATTAATTTCTCATAAATAGGAAAGTCTCTTTGTCTAGGAGCAAGAAGGGGTTGATGGGACTTCTGGGGAAATGGGTGCTTGAGGAGTATACGGGAGAGTGTTCAAAACTCTTCGCAGAGAGTGCACTGGCGTTGCTTCCCTCTGCCGTGCCCACTGTGAGCCTGTTCCGATGGCAGGCGCTGGACCAGAGAGCAGTGACAGAAAATGAATTTCCAGTGGCTAGTTACCTCATTCGGTAATGTGTCTTCTGCCTTTCCTCATGCTCTAAACATTTTAATTTGTTTACTTTAGAAGGGAATGTTTCAAATTCATACTGAAAAAAAATCTAAGCTTACAAAACTTCACAAGCTTAGGAAGGGCTATAGATTCTTTCAATCCCTACAGGGTAACATCAAGCATAAGGATGGTTTTCCGAGTGTGAGATCTCCCATCAAGGGTGCAGGGAAAGCTTGGTGGACACCCAGCTGCTAACTGGCCACTGGCAGTGCTCCCCTAAGGTAGCAATTAAGTGTGTGGGGGCGGGGGGCAGGTATCAGACTGATTGTGTTTCACAGGCCTTCAGAGCTTTGCAAGATGGAATAGCTACTTTGTGATGACTTCCTTGGATTAAACCATGTTAGAAACAAAGCTTTGTTGAATGTTTGCACCCAGCTTTTTCATACCAGTTTGTGTGCTGTTCTAATGAATGTGTCACCTATGTGGCAGGCACCCTTCCATCTAAACCCAGAGATATGACTGTGATTCTGCAAGTAAATAAAGTAATCTGACAAGGAATTCTCACAAAACCTGTGCATATTTCTCTTTGGTACAGAGTTTTTTTTTTTTTCTGGTTCTTAGGCCTGGCATTGTGTATAAAGTAAGGCAACAGTTAAAAGAAGCCTATACTTTAAAAGGATACCTTCAGAGATGACAGCATAGGAAGCAAACAAGAAAAACATACCAGGTAGTACTATGAAAATATGGATATCTACCTCTTAGTCTCCAAGGAGGGCACCAGTACTATTGGAGTCTGTATCAGTTAACATGAGGAGCTTATGCCACAGTACCAAAACACCCCGTATCTCTGTGACTTGGAATGGGAAAGGTTTACTGATTGGTCACATTGCATGCCAGTTGCGGATTGGCTGGGGGTCTGCTTTGTAGCATCAGAGTCCTCACTCTAGACAGAGCAGTTCCTATCTGAAAACACTAGTAACTATAGCAGGGGGAAAAAAGGGAGTTGATGAGAAACAAAATGACTCAAGGCTTCTGCATGGAAGTGACCACATTGCTTCTGCTCATTATTCACTTTTGTAAATCACGTCCAAGTTTCATTTCAAAGGAGCAGGGAAGAATAACCATCTCCCAGTGAGGGAAAGCAGGCATTGGTAATGGCTAATACAATTTCTTCTCCTCCTCCTCTTCCTCTTTCTCTTCTTCACCTCTACTTCTCCTCCCCCCTGCTCCCCTCTCCTCCTCCTTCTTCATGACAGTGCACTGCCTGTCCTAGGTCAGAAGGGAGAAGCGAAGGGTCAGACCGAGAACTTGGAGGGAGCATGTGCATGCAGAGGGACACCAGACCTATCACCTTGGTAGAAAGATCCAACTGATCCATGAAAACGGAGCAGAGAAATAGTGGAGAATACACGGCTTGAACTTATTCTCCTCCCATCTTCTTATCTAGAGCCAAGAGTGAAAAGGAACCTATGGCTGTAGTCAGCAGAGGTCTACAGCCTCCTGGGGCAGGAGCAGGGTGGAGAAAGGGAGAGAGCAGACCTAGAAGAGCAAACATGAGATATGCAGTATAGTTACCAAGGACATATTTCTTGGCTGTGCTCAGGGTCATAGGCTCTATTGTGACTTGAAGATGAAGTGTTTCTTCCTCGTCTTTGTCTCATAGAATGTTTTGGAATGCATGACTGTAACTTGTATCCTATTCAGTTCAATGTCTGTCTATTTTTTTTCTGCTATTTTAGAATTTCCTGAGAGCAAGGGCCACGTCTCACTCATCTTTATACTTACAGTAGCAATGTGCTTGGCTTGTAATAGTTGATTAGCAGATGCATGGGGAACTAGAAATATGGAAAGTCAATGGTAAACTATTACTGAAGTTCTATGAATAAATTTGGTAGAGGGGACATAAATAAGTGCACAATATTCTTATTGCTCTCTAAGATGTCTATTACATATGGGCTGATGGAATTAGAAGACTCACTTGTTCACTGCTACAAGTCTTTTACTGTGACAATTTAGGTTCCATTTTCATTTTCTACTTAAAAGTTTCAGGTTATACTACCCACTTCACGAAAGAAGCACTGTAATCTGTCAACACAGAAGAAAAAGCAGCAAATGCAGGGTAAATGAGAACGTTCAAAGCTACTAGTAGTGTTGTTGCAGTTGGCCATTTATCAAGGTCAGTGGCCTTGGGAGGAGAGGATTGGATGCTCTGCCTTCCGGCCATTGTCACGTGCGGTTCTAGCTGCCAACTGAGAGTGGGGTGTGTTTAGTCTATGGAAAAACTGATTTTCTCCCCTATGTTACATTTTGATATTTTCAACCCATAGGTAAGGATTAATTGGCTAGCTTGATTTATGATAATTATTTTGATTTCAAGGGAATCACATACTTATGAATCCCAGGGACTGACAGTCCAGAGGAAAATTTAAATGTCCTAATTTCATTAATTGTTTTAGCATGTGTTTCTCCCACATGTCTGAAAGCAACTGTAATTGAGGGTTGTGGTTTCTGGGCCCTGGCCAAAAATACAATGTGACTAACAACTGAGAAAAATATCATGGGTTACCATGTGGTGGAAGATCTTTTATCTTTTCTCCCCCTGCCAAAGTGAATGTTTTCCAGTATTTAACTATGTTACTGGAGTATGAAAAGAAGGATATAAACTAAATTCTTGAATTGGTATTTTTTATCAGATAAGAAATAATATGTAAAATGCACTTTAAAATTCTGTGGCTATTTCATTCCCTTCTGAAGTTTTCTATTTCAAAAATTAGTTTTGCAAAAAACAAAACAACCCTTTTAATTCTTTAAACATTTCAATGATGATAAGGGTCTTTCTCAAGTAAACAAATATCAGGAAATTCTAATACTGGTATGAAACCATAATCTCCCCTCACCTTGTTGCTGCAAAGTATAATAACTCTATTGAGAACTCCTGAGCCAGTGGGTGATCTGACCCCAAGGTTCCATATACGATTTCTTATTTTTATGATGGGAATTTCACAATTTCAAGGCAAGGTCGAAAAACAGTCTATTTCCCCCCTGAAACAAGTGATCAGGTTGCTGCATGAACAAAACAAAAGGCTGAGCTCACAGAGCTTGGCCAGGAGCTCTCTTGAAAGCTTCCTGGTTTGGGATGGACTGCAAATGCTATTAGTGTATTTCCTGGTATTTCGGTGTTACGAGAATTGCACAGTAACTAGATCTTTGACCAACTAGCATCTGGTAGCCAGAACCCCACAAAGACTTTCCCATGTTGTGCAGAACCTTCTGCTTTTTCAGGCTCTTCTCTCGCTGTCTTAGACGATTCTTTCCGTTTCTCTCCCACATGTCTGGGATTCACAAACACTTTTGTCACATTTAAAACTGACTGTACACAGGTGACTGACCTGGTCGTTGGTGGGTCCAGCAGATTGTAGGAAGCTGCTGATACAGTAAATGCCCCCCACATACCCACAGCACCTCCCCATCCCTGCCTAATTGCTCTCAGCAGCTGTGAGCTGTAGCAGTGAATAGAAAGTCTGTCCTGCCAGTGGCTGGGGGAAAGGTTCCAAAAGTCACTGGGAATAATGTCACACATGAAAGTCAAATGACAGCAGAAATGAAAGCTGGAAAAGGGATTCCAGCATCTTCAAGGAACTGGGCATGGGCTGCACATCCTGAAATATACACATTTGCTTATAGGATCCCATTTAAATGTTTTGTCTAAAATTTACATTTACTCAAAGCGTTTGGGCAACAAAAATTTTTTCAAGGGTGACTATGGTCAAGAAAGTAGGATTAGTTAACTAACTTAAATGTTAACAACAGGAGAGAAGGAGGAATGGACAGTAAAAAATAACAAAAGAAGGCTAAAAGAAAAAGAAAGTAGGGACAACAGAAAGAATAGCACTATACTGCTTTTGTCACTTTCTTAAATTTGGCTTTGTGAAATGCCATGTGAGGATGCCATTTGGTCAGCTGACACAGGAGAGATGAAGTCACACGGAGGTTAGGCAACACGTTCAGGCCTGGGCACTCAGTATCGACAGTCAGCCTGGGGAGGCCTCTCTTAATTCCTGTTCTCAAACAACATGCTCTCTTTCTCTTGCTTAATATGTTTTATAAAATATATATTTTTATAATATGGAAGATAACATTACAAATCAAAGTATTATTTCTGGATGTTGTGATTATGGGTGATTTAAAATTTTATTCCTATCTGCATCTTATATGTATTATAATAAGCATCACTTAATTACATAATATAAAAAATTACTAAAATTATTTTCCCATTTCTAAGAAATCAGCAATCAGATCGTTAAATCCATCATGAACAAACTTGTTCATTTATAGTGAACATGGAGCATCAAATAAAAGCTGTTAGCAAGAAACTTGGATAATTTGATATCAACGTATGATGACCACTGTCACTATAGTGAAATGTGACTTTTCCATAGTTACTAGACAGAAAGCTTGATGAAATCAGTGGATAAAATACAGTGCTAACAAAGAGTAATTTTAATGTAAAATAATAATATTTGTTCAACTAAATACACTTTATTCTTCTAACATATATTGTTCATGGAACCACATTACCACATTTTCTGGCTGGGTCTGTATTAGGCACAATGAAAGAGAGACCCAGGCCATTAATATGGTCACTTCTGCTTTGAAAACTTGCTAAGTTAAACCCATCTTGTTGGAGATCTTCAGTGACTGAGTCAGCCATTTACTTATTTGCTAGAACATACTAAAGACAGTTGCTTGATTAAAAAAAAAACCTTAATTTTCATAAATTTTCTTTTTAGCTGCACTTTGTATAGAAACTGAACAATTCTCCTCTGAGGCAGGGGTCTTGGTTAGGCTTCTTTATTTCCACAAAAAGTTCTGAAACTGAATAATTGGTCCTCCCTCCAAATCCTAGAGTGTGGGATGCTCCCTTCACCAATACTCAGAATGTGGACTTCAAACTCTTCCTCCAGATGCCAAACTCTCCATAGAGAATGCAATCTTGGATTGCCTACGGTGTCTCTGCCCAAAGCCCTGCTGAGGCAACGACCATCTGGAGGGTTTTTAGAAGATAATCCCTTGGGTACTCAAAGTTCCATCCATGTATCAGGCTGGACCGCTGAAAAGTGACACCACACAGACAAGTACTTTGATTTATTCAGAATTGTTGTTCCCCAAGCTCTAAAGGCATATTTGAATTTTTCCCACTGGATTAAAAAGATACTATGAAACTACCTGCCATGTGACTTTTGTAAGTGTCATCTGCTACTTAGACCCAAGTACATGATGTAAAATCTTACCCAAAAAAGTTTTTCAGAATTTACAGCAGGAAAATTTTTTCTTGGAAGGAAAACTTCTTGCTTTCTCTCCAGTAATAAGAATATTTGCTCAGGGAGGGAGAAGATGACATTGGGTATCTTTAAGAGAAGACAAAATGGCTTTCTAGTAAAATTCTCAGTTTTCAGTGTTCCAAAGTTGATCCAATTCTGCGAGGCCAGTCTTTCTGATCAGTCCTCTGAGGGTCCGATTTCCAGTCACAAATGCCAGTGTTCTCCTGCTGAGGTCTGCTGCTCGGGCCGTAGTTAAGTCTCCTTAGGAAACGTGCAAAGCAGAGCCAAGAGAAAGGGACAATTTTAAGAGAAATTTCTTTTAGAGCTTAGGATTTGGTGCATTATCCTGGTCAAAGAAACACCCATATATTTGTTTGTTTGTTTATTTGTTTGTTTATCTATTTATTCATCTACCTACCTACCTCTTATTCACCTTTGCCTTTTTCACTTATTCTCCCCATTCTCACCCCTCTGGCAACCATCATTTGGTTCTCTGTTTCTATGAGTCTGTTTTTATTTTGTTTTGTTTTGTTTGTCTATATCTTTGAATTCCACATATAAGCAAAATTGTATGGTATATGTCTTTCTCTGATATTTCATTTAGAATAACACCCTCTGTGTCTATCAATGCTGTCACAAGTGGCAAGATTTTATTATTTTTTATTGCTGAGTGGTATTGCATTTTTTACTATCAATGTATTGATAGACATCTAAGTTGCTTCCATATCTTGCCCATTGTATGTAATTGCTACAATAAAGCATAGGGACAAATATATCTTTTTAAATTAATGTTTTTTTCCCTTTGGATAAAACCTATAAGTGGAATTGCTGGGTCACATGGTAGTTCTACTTTTAATTTTTTGAGGAAACTATACTGTTTTCATAGTGGCTGCACCAATTTACAATGCCACCAATAATGCATAAGATTTCCCTTTTCTCTGCATCCTCAGCAACACTAGTTATTTGTTGACCTTTGGACAATAGCTATTCTAATAGGTGTGAGGTAATATTTCATTGTGGTTTTGATTTACATTTCTCTGATGATTAGTAAAGTTGAGCATCTTTTCATATGTCTGCCATCTGTATGTCTTTGGAAAAATATCTATTTGTGTCTTCTGTCCACTTTTTAATTGGATTGTTTGGTTGTTTGATGTTGAATTATTGAAGTTCCTCATATATTTTAACTATTAACCCCTTATCAGATATATCATTTGGTGTGAATATCTTCTGCTATTGAGTAGGTTATCTTTTTGTTTTGTTGATGGTTAACACTTATTTATTTTTAATTCTAGACAATTTTTTCTCTTTTTCTCCAGGCTGGTGCTAAATAAAATTAGCTTTCCCTTAACCTGGAGTCAGGGAAACATTTCCTTTCTAGTCATGTGATCATTCTCCAGGGTGAATACAATATAATTTATTGGAATTCCTCTTAATATACCAAGTAGCATCATAAATTTGCTTCATTATATTAAATTTTAGTTCACCTTCATTGGAGTTTTGGATACCCAAAGCCTTGTGTGTGTGCATTAAAAAACCATGTACACACACATACTTCACACACATATGTAAGTAGATATACATATGCAAGTAAATAACATATATATTTACATACCTATTAATATATATATAAATGTGTAGTAACATTACTATATCTCTCATAGCTGACAAACTACACGGATACAGATTTTACTAACTTAACACTCAGAGGACAAACTACTTTCAAAATCAGGCCTTGGGAAGTGTACATTAGTATTTTTTAAATTACTACCAAAAAGATTAGGTAACTCATTCCATCCCTTGTTACTCCCACTGCCAGGAAAAAACACAAAACCAAACCTACAAAGTTAGGCTAGACCATGGGATTACATAGGCCTTTCGAGCCTCCATATTTGTGATATTTGTCCCAATTTGACCTTAAATATCTATTCTTAGTTATTCAGGATGGGACAAATGTAGGTTTATATTTATAAGTACACAAAACAGAGACTTTATTCTTATATTATTATGTATTCATTATTGGATTCTTTTTCATAGGAACAACATAAACCTCCTTTTGCCCCACCCCGTTATTTCTAGAACTGCAGTCTCACTTGATCTTTTTTATTATTCTTATTTTTGTAAGCCCTTCCAAATGCTTTGTGAACAAAGACGAGGCAAAGAACCTAACAGACAAACAAGCAAACAAATCAGCCATTTTGCGCCCCTGTCTTTAGTATGTGGGAGTTTTCTATGTTCTGTTGAGTAAACACAGAAACCCCCACTAACACAAATTTTTCATTGGTAAAATGAGAGGTGTGCTGTTTTTATAGTTTACAATGAAAGAAAATTATTAGAAGTCAATTTTGCTCTCTAGAATGGTCCGGTAACTCAATATTTTGTTTAACTGAGAGTTATGTTTTAATTTGGGGCATAAATTATATATATGTACATATGCACATATAGAGGATATATATGTAATGCACGTATGTGTGTGTGTATGTACATAATAGAAGTATAAGATTTACTTATACAAATTTTTGCAGTTGCAATCAAGTATCATTGATGAGAGCTGGGAAGGAACAAATCCTCTGAAATTTTACATTCTGGTTTCAATTCTAGATAATCAGATATTTAAAATATTAAGCATGGATACATAGGATATGCTATGTTCTGTACAAAGTAAGCAAATAAAACAGTAACTGTATCTACATAAGTATAAATTCTTACACTTCCTGTTTTGTTGATAATTAGACATGAAAGAGGATGGCTCTCTTATGACCCATGCATATAAATGTCAAGTTCGTGCTGCTTCCACTTCCCTTAGAGTCTCAAGTTTATGGAGTTTCTTGAAGAACACTTTAGGAATAGATAATTTAGCACATTCTTTCTCAATGATAAATCTGGGAAACGTGGAAGAGACTCATGACATGATTCTGTTCACAAAAATACTGCCACACATTTTGAACTCCTTTTTCCCTCTATCACAGGAAACTGAGTGGGGAATCTCATTCTAACCATGAAAACCAAAGGCTGTTTTTTGGAGAATGTAAATATATGTACATATTACTTCTTGTAAAGTGCACCCCTTCCCCAAGACTGTAATCAAGACACACAAATGTGGAATGAGTATACTGGATGAGAAAGTTTGTGTTATTAATTATGTATTTCAGTAGTTTAATTTTAGAAATAGTTTCAAGGATGCTATAAATAAAGTACAACTAAAATAAATTTTTCCTTTGGCCACAAAGTTTATGCATTTTTTCTGTAAGATGGCTGTTGCAGTGCTTAGTTGTCTTTAACTTCATTTGCAACAATTCTGTTAGATTTCTTACGATGATGCTGTCTTATCAGTGTGCATTACAAAAACTTAACTTGTTAGTTCAGTTTGTTCATTAGATTCTACGTATGAGTGAAACAAGGAAAATGGGGACAGACCCATAGATGGAGGGAGGGCAGGGTGACAGCTGGGGTGGGGGGAGGTGAGGGGTGGAGACATGGAGCAAAAAGGAAAAAGAGCTCAGGGACATGGACAACAGTGTGGTGATTGCTGGTGGGATGGGGTACAAGGGGACCAAGTAGTAATGGAAAAAATACAATAAAGATTAAACTAGAAAACAAAATAAAAGTTAAAAGGAACTTATCAAAACTGGAAAATTTTTGTGTAGCCATTTTAATATTGAAGATGGAAAAATACACATTTTTGGCATATAATGCTTTACTATTTCAAGAAAGGTAAAACTGCAACTGAAACACAAAAAAAGATTTGTGCAGTGTATGGAGGAGGTGCTGTGACTGAGTGAATGTGTCAAAAGTGGTTTGCGAAGTTTTGTGCTAGAGATTTCTCTCTGGACAATGCTCCAAAGTCTGGTAGACCAGTTGAAGTTGGTGGCGACAAAGTTGAGACATTAATTGAGAACAATTAACATTCTACCACATGGCAGAAAACTGACATACTCAAAATATCCAAATTAATAAAGTTATTGGCAAAAGTAAAAAATTTCTCTTATTTTATGGAGAAAACTAAATGGATTTTTGGCCAACACAATTCATTGAGGGTGCAAAAGTTTGAGAATAAATATAATTGTGATGAGCTTTGTAAAACAGGAGTGAATCTGTTATGACATGATGTCAGAAAGCCTCACCTTGATCCTCTATTCCAAAGCCATTCAGACCACGGAGGACCAAAGAACATCGACTCAGCCTCCGGGGATGATACATGTCTCACTTTCCTGAAGAATTCACTTCATAATATCACAACTTGGATTAGTGGAACACTAGTATCAGTGAAGAACATTACTTCTATTTCTTTTCCCAAAGCTAGGAGTAGTGATTATAGCCATTTAGAAGATTTCTCAGAGTTGATGACTATCCTCACAAGTGTGGGGTTCATTTGTGTTTTTTCTTTTTCCTCTCAGACAAAGTACATACTTTTACATGTGGCCAACAAGGGAAGCCTTAAGGAGCTAAAGAGTGTCAGGTGGTGAGGATGTTTGTAAGGAGAGAATTATGTGTGGACAACATGGCTGAAGTTTCCACCTCTGATATCAAATAGATATACTCAGATTCCAGCTCTGCCACTTATGAGATCTGTGATTTTGACTTTTTAAAATAGTATTTCCCCCCTAACTATAGACCTTTTAAATAGTAGAAGAAATGATGTCTTTCTCTTGAGTCACTGACCAGTTCTCCAAGACTAATTCACAATGATGAATATGCTCAACATTTACTTGATCTACTGCAGAAAAACTTTCTTGTATGTAGACTCTTTACTGAAGCTATTTGGGAAAATATTGATAATCAAAGGAACTGAAGAAATCATCACCATACTCTCATGATCCTTGCATTAAGGAGCCTATTAGCATTTCTAAGGATCTGTCTTTCCAGACTTAACACAAGCCACTCTGGTGTTGGAAAGAAAATAGAAAACAAGTGGATAACTGAGAAGGTGTGGACAAGTACAATTATAAACAATCCTTAAATCCTTCTGAACTTCTTAAGACAGAGCCACTTACATATTACTTTTCATACCCATAATGACATACCTAATAATTAATATTCATTTAAAAAGCAAGAGGTATTTTTCTGGCCAAAAGTGTGAAGAAAGATGTGTGAATTTTCCCCAAACTGAGAGTTTGTAGTCATCACCACTTATGAAAAGCAAGAGTTCACTGAAGACTCAGACCTGACTAAACTTGACCCAGGCATTGAGCTGTGGCAAAAAAGCACAATGTTTCCTTTTAAAAGAGTGGAATGACAGAAATATATTTTCCTCTTAATTGGTAAAATTAAGCATTTAATATGTTCTTGGTACTGCATTAGCTTGTCTGGGTAGTACACAGTTGCATAAAACTCAACCCCTTTTTAGCTCCAACATACTCCAATTCCAGATAAAACGGGGTCAGCATTAGTTATTGGCTAGAAGTTCAAAGGAGAGGAGGAGTTCTTAGATCACTCCTATGAGCATAAGGACCCTTGCATAAGTATGTGGCATTCGACTTTAAAGATGATAAAGGACTTTATCAGGACTTTACCAGAACTTTAAAGATGAAAAAAATTGAAGAGAGAAGTAAAAGAGAAAGTTGATCAGCCAAATCTTTAAAATTTTTTTTCTAATGTCCACTATCTTGAAGGAGGAAATAGTGTAAACAAAGGCAGGAGGGCCAGGACATTTGTGGAATGATTAAGAAATGACGAGGTTAGTTTTCTTAAACATGAGGGTTATAAGAGAAAACTGCAAGAGAAAACTGAAAGGGTAGATTGTTTCAAGAGCACAGGGAGCCTTGAGTGTTAGGCTGATGGGTTTGTTTTTTAATTTAATAGGGAACCATATTTAATAGTTATTATTTGCTGTATTATTATCTGGCAGCATTTCTCAACCCTCTCTTCATTATTGCCCCTCTGAGGAGCCTCTTTAGACAACTCTGCCCGATTATTCCACAGGTTTCTCTTACAGTCATGTCAAGAGGTGATCTAGTGCATCTTGTTTCCATCACTGGCCAAATTATTCTCTTTTCTTATCTTCTTTAATTTCCTTTTGTGTATTTGAGCCTTGAGTAGCTGTTGAGATAAAGCAATTGAACATCATTAGGTACTTGGTGAGTATTTGTCACAGGAGTGAAATTGCAGAAAGGTGGCTTTCCTAGTTTTGAACTGAATGAAGCGCTGTATGATGTTTGAGTCGGATTATTTTTAAAGAAGTCAACATTATCTCATACACACACATATACACACACAAATAATCATACCAAACATCAGGCTACAATGACATAAATCATTTTTACTGAAGAGAATAAACATTTATTGCCAACTGTGAAAGGGCAGATTTGATGACTGATGGAAAAATCACACTGCTTTGTCAGTTCACATAAATAATAATTCATCAAAGGAACGTGTGGATGAGCACAGTCTGGTTTGAATTTAAGCCACAATGCATTCTTGGGAAACTGCTGAAGTACCTGAGCCTCATTTAAAAATCTCCAGCACATTATCCAAGCCTATAAACAAATCTTTCCAGGTCATGTAGTGAATCTTATCAAAAACAGCAAGAATGTTCATGCTCAGTGATAAATAGAGGCGGCTTATATCTACCTTGAGGGAAGCACATCTGGGTATCCATAAACAACTGATGAGGACTTAAGAAATATGATCTGAGTTCACTTTTGCAATAGATGCTCAACAAAAAGGCTTGTGTTCAGATGAGTGTTTACCAGACACCAAGAAAAATAACAAGGTTTGGCTGATCACCTTTCTCTGGTAATCATTGTTCAGTGAGAAAGGATAGAACATGCTATATTCTCAGGTAAGAATTCCACCCTTGGGCCACCCCAACCCAAAGACCCACTCTGCTGTTGATGAACTGATGGGATTTGACTAGCCTGCGTGTGGATCTGGTGGCCAGGTGTCTCAGTGTGGGTGAGACAGGAGCTAACGGATTTGACATGTAGGAATATTACTCCCAGATGCTTCCCAAAGGGAAAGAACAACTTTCTTTCAGTGACTTGTCCTTTCAAGATGAGTCCTTTGGCATATGCACTGCAATTAGTTAGCTTTGTGAGAGGAAGCAATGCATCATGGGTGCCCTTCTGCCAGAAAAAAATAAGCATTTTGTATGGTTTCTGACCTATTTCTTAGTAAAATCCAGTGGTCTGTGTCTGGAGGTTATCCAAGGCAAATCAAAGAAAGAAATCTTCAGATGTTGAAGAGATAAGGAAGAAAGAAAACACTAAGATATATGGTGTTGATTTTACACTGAAGAGAAACCTAACCAGGCTAAGCCATCTCACAGACAGTTATGGCCCCTGCTGCAAAAGTCTTTATGGAAAAACACAACCAAAAGTTAATGTCCGTTGTGCCGGTGCTCCTACGTTCACGTTTCATAGCCTGTCAGGTCTCAAACACTATTATGTTCATTGGAAACGAGTATCTGTCTGACAACATTTTTACACTTGTATTTAAGAATCTTTGGTACTTGATATGAGTTGCATGAAGGACACTTTCTCAGTTTGTCAGTTCAACAAATTTCTCTGCATTTTTCCCATTTTCCAAACTCTAGAATGTAGTGTTTGTCTTTATAATTGATTTCCTGCTTCTAGATTACACATCCTGAAAATGAAACACACCATGTGCACAACTTTAGTGACACTATCTGAGTCCATGTTGGTAATGGGACAATTTAGGAAGGCACAGACATTGGACAGACACAGTTCACATTACCCAGGTTTTCAGGGACTGAGCCCAAGATGTGAGTCTAAGGTCCTAACAGTCTCTGCCCCATACCCAGTATCTAATACGGAAGTTCAATTTGTCTCTTCTTATAAATGTATTTTATTCTTTTCTTTTATTATATAAAATTATCATCACTTAGGTGCCAAAAATTAAACCGATTATATATTTCTATTTCCTGTAATTGTTTTTCAGCATCCTGCCATCTCTTAACTACTCTGAAGCAGAGAAAAGAGTGAAAAATATATTCTATTGCAGGTTCTGATTAAGATAGTCTGAGAAAGCTCTGAAAATATTTCAAATACTTCAGACTCATAATTTCAGGTTACATAACCCTGCCACTTTATTAGAATTTAAAAAAAGGAATGTGTCTAACTCCTGGGGTTTAAAAATCTGCAATCAATTGAACACAGTCATATTACTTCTGCAAGTTTCTGTACTTAAATTTTTGTTGATTTAAAACATAAAAAGGCATTTATAGTTTTCTTTTAAGAATAAAATATGAAGGGTTAATTGCCCATAGCCCTTCTGTAGTATACTAATTTTATATTATGTTATACATTCATTTTGCTTGTATAATTTTATTGTAAAGGTCATGTCAGTTACAAATTTGTCTTTCTGCTCCAAACCTGCCCTTCTATGCCTTCCTTAGTAAAAATGGAGCAGGACCCTGTAAACATTTTTCCTTGGCCAGCTGTCATGGTACTAGTCTTTGCTAACAAAAGGCACTGGAGGGACAGTGCAAGGTGCCATATTTTGGGGACTATAAGACACACCGCCAAATTTGGGAGGAAAAGGGGGATGTGTCTTATAGTCTGAATGTAGCTTACCTGGCTTGCTTTGGGGGTGGTGCGGTGGTGGAGTAGGGTCAGAGGTTATTAAATATTTTACCACGTTTTTTTGCTTCAAAATTTTTTCCCTATTTTCCTCCTCTAAAACCTAGGTGTGTCTTATGGTCCAGTGCATCTTATAGTCCTAAAAATATGGTAATAAAGACATGTGAATAACTCCTTCCTGGTCTTCCATTTGTTAATTCAGTGCAGGAATCCAGCTTTCCTAGCCACATTTTTTAGGCCACACTTTCCTAACCCAGGGGCTGCTTCTGCACCTCTCCTGAGCTCCATCTGTCTTTGGTGGCTTTGGTTGCATCCTCAGACCACACCCTCTCTGCAGAGATCTGAATTGCAGTCTTAGAGAGACCCTTTCCTACATTTTGAGTGTCTTTATTACCCACTTTCCTTCAGCTGAGAAGTAGTAGTTGTTTTTTTGCACCTGCAAATTCTGGGCTATTTAGAGTTCTTTTCTAGTTCTTTTGGTAGCTAACCTTTTATGAACTAATTTTGATAGTAATTCATACAAACAAGGAACTTTTATTATTAGAGTATGAAGGATACAGTTATAGAAGAGTATAAAAAATACAGTGGCGACACCCCATGTTGGGTGAAGCTGAGAGTGGGGATCAAACAGACTCCTTAGAGAAGTTGTCATTGAGCTACGTTTTCAAGGGTAAAAAGAGGGATGGTCTCCATAGATTAGGGAGAAAAGGGCAATGCTGGCAGAGGAAAAAAGGTCTGATATGTCAAGAAATATATGAAGCAAAACAAGGCAAACTTGAGGGATGTCAAGTCCTTCAGCCCTGTTGCTGAAATGTGAGCACACGTGTGTGTGTGTGTGTGTGTGTGTGTGTGTGATGGTGCCGTGAGTGGGGGAGGAGGCAGCACTGAGGACAGTGCAAAATGAGGCTGGAGGAGTAGGTAGCTCCAAACAGAAGAGATTTCATATGTCATGTTACAAGTTAAGATTTTATTTCATGGGCAACTACAAACTCAAAGAACTCAAAGGGTAAGGATATGAAGACTTTCAGAAAAAGCTATTAAATCGTTAGTTTTATGCACCCAGTATAATATATTTAAGGCTTCACTATGTAGAATGTGTTACTGAAAGATTCAAATGAATTCAAATCCTTAGCCTCCACATGGAACTAAAAGAGGAGAGATGATCACATGTGAAATATTTAACTACTAGGAATAAGAAGATGCACTAAATCGATAGTAAGGACCACAGTGTGCATTGAAGGCAGGCAAGACTAGAGAAATAAGAAGATGGTAGAATGCTGGTAGGGCCCTGGAGCACTAAAGGGACTGTGTTTGAGGAAACAAGCAGAATAGGCACATTTTGGAAAGGGGAAACAGGACTACGGGATGTTTTTGGCAGCAGGAGGAAACCCAAGCTGAAGGGGAGTGATGGGAGAGAAGGCGGGAGATGTAGCACAGAGCTTCTGCCAGGACCAGTGTGTGCTTTGTCCTCTACTTCCTCCTTCATGACCAGGCCCCCCGGCTTGTTCCTGCAGAGCTCAGAGGCAGTCCAGGTTCCTACTCTGCCCTATGCTCAGCGAGGCATTTCCAAATAAGGGTTTATTTTTTAAAAACTATTGATAGTTTTTGACAGATGGATTATTGATTATGAAGATTTTTCTGAATATGGTATTATTGATAATGAGTGGAAGGGAAGCTTCCAAAGATGGAAACCAGAGGCTGATGAAATTTTTCTCTATATCCAAATCACATTTCAGGTATTAAAAGTCTGCATGTTTCAGCTATTGTTTGGAAGATTGAAGGGGTGTTTGTGTTAAATGTACACTGATGCTATCTCCAAAAGAAACAAAGCCAAAGCACACCAAATGCCATAAATCAGAATGTCATGCTGAAAAAGCATTGTTTCACATTTCCATTTCTCCCCTAGGATATGGTTGACCTCAGAGTAGGAATTCAGAAATCTCCCTGACTGCTTCTTTGCCACTAAGAAAACAGACACTGGTTCCCCAGGCCCCTGATTAAGAAAGAAGCTGGAAGAACAAGCAGAAGAGTTTCCAGACTGTGAGTGCCCTTTGCCAAAATCCAGTGGAACAGTCTCTAGAGAAACAGAGGTCATAGAAGTATAAAAGCTTGATTATTTTTGAAACTTTTTACTACCTTCCTAGTACATATTGCCTTAATTCTTCATTCTTACTAGCAAATTGTCATTTATCACCCAATAATTCTCTTATTAAAACCTAGAGGGTTATTATTGTCAGGGATGGGTGAATTTAATTACCTTGCTCTGTCCCACAACGTTGCAAAGTATTTCGGGGGACAAAGTTCTTCTCATATTTTCCCCTGAATATATTCCCCTTTTACTGTGAAATATAAACCTTCACTACTGAAAATCAGATGTACGAGCAGAGGTAGAAAAATGCCTCAAAGCCAAGTGATTGCTCAGTGAAGTCAACCTTACTTACTCAGTTCTCAGTTCTAGGCTTGACTCTGTGAGGGACGCACCAATTCTCCAACCCTAAGAAAGTTATTTAACCTCTCTGTCTTGTCTTTTGAGTTAGTAAATATGGATAATGAAATTTTTCTCTGGCTTTTTATAGTACTGTTATCAAGAAATGCAATAATAGATCTTGAGAGTGGTTTTAAAAATATATAGTGTTATAGAAACATAAGAAATTCTTCTGTTTTCCTAATTATAGTCACTCTCATGATCAAGGCATTCAGATGGCAGTGCTGGGGGGTATCTGCCCCGTGTGGTGAGGTTGGGCATTACAGCGTGTGCGGAGGGCTGTGTGTTTTAGTTCTTTCTGTGCATGGGCAGTGGCATATCGGCCAGCAGACCACTGATCTCCCCCATGACCATAGTTCCATATTTTCTCAACTTACCTATTCAACAAATTTTTTTGAATGCACATGACATACCAGATTGTTCTAGTACTGCAGATACTGCATAAAGAATAGAGACAATGTCCCTGCCCTCATGTAGCTTATATCCTAATTAGAGGAGACACTACATAAAGAAGTAAATACACAATACATCAGATGGTGTAAAGTGCTATGGAGAAGAAATAAAGTGGAAGGGGGAATGTTAGACAGGGGCTGGTGAACTACGGCCATCTGAGCAAATCTTGCCCACTGCCTGGTTTTATAAATCAACTTTTTAATGGAACACAGCCAGAATCACTCATTTACATTCTGCCCACTGCTGCTTTGAGTTAAGTAGTTGAGATGGAGACCATCTGGCCCACAAAGCATAAAATATTTACTCTTTGGCCTTTTACAAAAACGTTTGAGGTTCCTGACCATAGGCCATGATAAGCCATTTTAAAGACTTTGACTTTTACCCAGAAGGAAATGGGATCCCATTGAAGGTTCCTGGAGCAACATGACCTGTCTTATGTCGTAAAAAGATTACCTGGGTGAATCTAATGACAATAGATTCGGGGGAAGGAGAAAGACCAATTGGGTAGTAATTGCAGTGATGCAGGGCAGGCAAGATCCCTCAAGAACAGAAAGGATAGGAATGAGGTAAGACAATGAAATTGGGATATCTTTTTAAGGTAACACAGTGAAGGATTTTGGTCTAAACGACTGGAAGGATAGAATTATCATCAACTAAAATACACAAACCACCAGAGGAGCAGGTTTGGGCATAGAATGAGGAGTTTGGTTTGTACTTAGTAAGTTTGCAATATTGTGTAGCTATGGAGGTGGGCTTGGGGATGAGGCAGGTGACTGTATGAGCCAGGAATTCAGGGGAGAGGTCTGGGCTGGGGATAAAAGTCTCACAGTTACCGATGTAATATATACATACAGTTAATATATACATTGAACATATGTATTCAGCTATATAGTTGATATAGTTTAGTGCCTTGACACAAAATAAAATCACCAGCACATCAGTTTCTCAGTTTTAGTGTTCCATCGCATTTTGTCTGTCAGCACCCAGATGGCCTCTGTGTTGCTGGACAGATGGAGAGAGTTTGATGTTGTGGCACATTGTATGATTGTTGCATATTTCTTGATAGCTATACAAATCATTGACCTGGTCCTACATTTTTGCTTAAAGAGAGTAGGAAAGGGAGAATTTGAGAATTTAAAAGTGACATGGGGCTCAGTTTTGAAAAACAAAAATAGAAGATGTGTGCCTGCTTTCAAAGCTATGATAATTTGTCACTTTTTCTGAGAAGTTACGGTTAGTTAAACGTACTGCAATCCAGGGGTTTTATAAACAATACTTCATTCCTCAGCTCAATTCTTGAATTTGCAAAATTGGGCTGGAGTTACTCCACTATTTCTATCATTTTATTCTTCCAGGTGGATATTTAATGAAAAGTTTTTGGCTCTTTTTGTTTCAACATCTCTTATATCAGTGAGAAATTGCAAGCAAAATTCCAAATTAGTGCAAATACGTTCTTGACTTTTAAAAGAGTTCACTTTCAGGTCACTTCTAAATTAACATGTTATTTAATCAGAACAGGTTGGGCCTTCCCACTAATTGCTGTTCTCTTTCCGAGGCTAAATACAATTTTGTAAAGCATCAACTTGAAGAATGTCAGTCATGCAAATTCCATGGCACTGTAGTGATTTTTTTAAAAAATAAGCATATTTGTAACCACAGACTACGCAAGATCAGGGGACAGAGTGATAAATTGTTCAGTTCTCAAGATTAAAGTATTACGCATACCTGAGAATAGAAAGAGAGACAATCTATTCACTGAGTCATCCATCTGGAATTGCTTTTGTTACCTAGAACCAGGTTTCTCAGCCGTGGCACTATGGGCCAGATCATTCCTGCCTTTGGGGATTGTGCACTATAGGATGTTTAGCAGTATCCCTGGTCTTTTCCTCCTACTTCCAATAGCAAGACCCCTCTTCCAGTTGTGACAACCAAAAATATCTCCAGAGATTGCCAAATACTTTGGGGCTAGGGGTGTTGAGAACCACTGACCTTGTAAATACATTCTTCCTATTTTACTCTGGCATTGGAAGTTCTCTATGGTTTACTGCCAAGTGTTTTCAAACTTTCTCTCCATAAATCTGCCTTAATATGCCTGTTCCACATATTATTCCCCCTATAAATTTTGTTCCTTTTGTAGTTGGTGCCTTTTAAATACCCACCCACTCTCCACTTATGGAATTCTATCCCTTTCTTCTAGCCAAATGCTATCAATGCTTATAAAACTGATGAAGTCCTCATGTTTAATAGTATTGTAGCATCAAGTCACAGAATGAGATGGGACTAGGCTGGTTCTTACTTAGCAGTTGAAAACAATGAGATCAGAGGGGTCAATGTTCATTGTTTATCAAGGTCGCAGGGACTGCTGAGGCAGGTGGTAGAACCCAGAGCCCTGCCTCTACACCCATGTTGCTTTGCCTCCCACCTGCTCCTCCAATGTCTCTGGTCTCATTCTACTTTCCCCATCTCTGAAATGTTTACAGATTTTGTTCTTATGATTTATTTTAGTAATCAGTGTCCTTCCATAAAGTAACATAACACATTGGCACTTAATACATCTATGAGGTACAAGTTACTTACCAAGACAGTACAGAAGGAACTAATCAGTCAACTTTATAGGTTTATCACAATTTAGCAACAGGAATTATATTTTTAAAGGATAATTTTTTAAACTCAATATAGTATTAAAGTTTCTTATATCAACACTGTCCAATAGAGATATGAGACACATATGTAAATTTAATCATTTCTAATAGCTATGTTAAGAAAGTAAATGAAACAGGTAAATTTAATTTTAGTAAAATATTTTATTTACACATTGTATCTAAAACACTATCATTTCAGTATATAATCACCATAAAACTGTTAATGAGGTATTTCCATTTTGTTCTCTGTATGAAGTCTGAAATGTAGTGTGCATATAACATACACGCACATCAGTACAGAACAGAAACACTTCAGTGCTCAGTGCCCCTATTATACAGCACCTATTGTACTTACAGCTAAATGCTAACCTCAGGGATGCTGTTGTGTATAAACTAGATGATCATCAAACTAAATGCAATCCTGTCCCTATATACCTGCTCCTCACAGCTCCCTACCAGCAGCCTTCCTGTGAGCCAGATGCCTCTGTACCATCCTAGCCCAGTCCTCATCTCAGGACTTTTTTCACATGCCCACAACTGAGAGGTTTCCAACCAATGTCATCACTGACACAAAAGGTTCCAAATCTCTCCCTCATGCAATCCCATGGTCACCACCACACTTAGGTTCCAGTCAGTTTCCTACTCCATTTCCCTGTCTGCAGCCTTGTCTCCCACTCTGACCACTCCTTCTTTCCACTGCTGCCCATTTGGTAGGTAGACACAGATCTAACTGGGTCATTCCCCAAACCTTTTACCCATTTTGGGATTCAGTACTCACTCCCAGTTCAGGATGCAGAGAGCAAGCAAGCAAGCAAGCATAATAAAGTGAATCTCTTTGTCCCCAGCTTCCCACAAGGACCTCATTTCCAGGGCTGCAGATCCCAATCTGTTTCCTGAAGACACTATGCACTTTCCTTACTCTTGTCCGTAGTTTTGTCTTGCAGTTCCAAACCCTTGACCCTCAGGCTCCTTTCTTGCTAGTTGAGATCTTGTACAACTCAAGTCAACTAGAGGCTCCTCCAGCAGGCCCTTCAGGATCTTCTTTCTCTCTTCTGTCCATCACCTCTTTGCCCCTTGTGTCTCAGGGTGTGTATGTGTGTATGCATATGTATGCACACATACTTTGAAGACCATTGGTATTCAACTTCTAACGCACTTGGAAATACTGTACCTGATTCATCCTGTATCCCATTCTTCTATTAACCTTATCAAGTCAGATTATTTCTCTTCCTAAATGAATTAGTTGAGATCTAAGTATTGGTTTATTTAGTGGGCAAAAGTCCCTTAAATATAAAAAGGCTCAAAATTGCCTTAGTACATGCCACTACACACACACAAAAGCATATCCGTTTCTTTTTCTTAAGGAAGGTAGAATAGCACATTGAATTATAATTATGTATATTTGCATGTCTGTTTTTGTCATTAGGTTATACATCCCATGACTACTGATTTTATCTATTATTCATCTTCCTTACCCTTGACCAAGAAACTGGAAGTAGGACTGATCTGTAATAGGAATTCCACAATTGTTTCTTTTTTTACTTGAAGTAACTGCTTCTTCCCTGTGAGGTTCACAGTGAGACAAGTCTATGAGCCTCCACTTCATCCTTGAGTCACAGTATATCCCTCGCCCTCCCATACCCATGTGCTTTTGCAGCTATACAAGGACACTCACAAGGACAGGACACAGGTACACACTCCCATGTGTGTGGCACAGACGGAGGCAACTTGTTAAATAAACCAAGTCAATAACGAGCCCTCTGTACCTCTTGTCAGAAAGGAACTAACTACTCAGCTGTCCAACACCTGGTTTTATATAATATTATGAACCACATTTTTAAAAATCAAATCTTTTGAACAAAGTTACTGATAAATTGAAATATTGACTCTTTGGGGACTTCCCTTCTCTAATTTTCCAGATTTTGGCATTAGCCAATGGACAGGGAAATAACAAAAAGCTGACTAGAAAAAGAAAGAGTGGGGAGTCACTGAAAAATAGCACATATACATTTCTAATAAGTGTTTACATTTTAGCACCTATTTCTGTATTCCAGTAGCAATAAAGAAAATTTGATTATTGAATTAAAGTCAGTGCTTTTATAAATCCTGGGTTCAGGCATTGGCAGCATCAGGGAGTCCACCTTTAAGGAGAAATAGGGTTAAGTGGCTTACAACTTGCTTCCAGGAAGTTTGGTAACGGGAGGTGTTGATGGCCTCTAGTTGGTTGCATCAACTGGAGTGAAAATAAAATACAAAGGTAAAATTGTTAGCTCTAAGGGATATTTTTATTCTTTAAATACATTCCTGTGGCTAAGGCTAAAATGGGCCCATCTGAGGTTTTATTTAAACAGAAATTCTTAGTAATATTTGAGCAGCTGGTACAGAAGTCAATGCATGTCATAGCCTTATGTTATATAATTTAGTTACTTATTTTTTGTTTTCTTTTTATCTTTTGACCCCCTTCACATTATTTTTAAGAGCTAAATAAAAATAAAGGTTTTGTTTTTTAAGTGAGAAGGAAAAAGGCTCTAATTTTAATTAACAATAATCTTATACATTCAGTATATATATTTACATTATTTTTTTTTATTTAGGAATATTTTATTTGTTAAATACCAACCTGCTTCCTTATGCTTGAAATTAGTAAAAGTTAGAAATGGATTTATAAAAGATGTTCTCAGTTTGAGTCCTGGATTCTTTTTGACATATTAGCATTTTCAAAAACCCAGGCACAACACTTCACTGGACCCAGATTCAAGATCCAGTCCTTTCAAAAGATTCAGGGAAGGTGGCTTCTTATCTTTACACTGATGTACGGGGCTGCTTCACTTAAATAGTAGTTGCTACTGTTATGGCACCAATTCTAGGTAATTCTAGTTACCTGCTCTTGGCTGGAAAACAAAGACACACAGAGACATGAAGACACAATCTGGGTGAGGTTACCTGGACCAAGGACTTTTCTTTATCAGGCTCAAAGGGGTATTGTTGTTGGCCTCCTCAGTTAATTTATTTTTCTTCTAGACATTGTAACAACCAAAAAGGATCAAGGAGAGAAGGAGGAGGATGGTACTAACATCACTGAATTCATACATTGTGTAAGGCCTTATAACTTTTTCACATGAATTATTTTGATTTAGAAACATTTTTATGAGTTAAGTATTATTTTGCCCCTAACACTCAATTGTGAAGATGAAGAAAATAAGGCTTGGAAAAAGTAAGGAGTTTGTCTAAGGTCCCAGAGCTAATACACCTCGGAGGTGGGTTCAGCTCCTTTTCCCTGCTATGGCACATGACCTTTCACCGTGACACCACTGCATCTCACACACTGTGTGCGCCTTACTGAGGGTTAACTAAGCAAACTCTCGGGGAGACACATGCTGGATAAACTGTGGGCTGGAGCTGGCTTGTACCAGCTCAAAAGAACTGATCGTTAAATTTTTAAGTGCTGGTTGATATACACAGACATTATTAAAAATTAATTTCTACACATTTAAAATCTAAAAAATTATATTAAAACAAAGATAATAACTCAAAATTCATCACAGTTTAATTATTTTTCTACAGTTTGCCATTATCTGTGTTTTTGAGGTTATTCATCCTTTTGTGTCTATGTGGTGGACACACTGTATGATCGTGACACTGTGTGATGCTATGCACAAGTCTTCTCACCTCCACATTCAGTGACTTCCCCTTGGCAGCATGGACGTGGCCACGGTAGGAATGTTCCCACGCCGCGGCGACCTGAGGAGGCCCTGGCACGAGTGCAGGGAGCGCTGCAGCAGCTCTGGGCCTCGGGCAGCGGAGAAAGCCCTTGCTCTGCATCACCAAGATGCGTGTCCTGGATTCTCGGGGTCTTAGCTCCCCATTAACTGTAAGGAAGCACTTCTGTCTTTGCAGGGCACTACCCGAGTAGCTTCTAGAGAAGGACTGTGTTATCAGTTGTACGAATTTCATCAAATTTCCAAAGCAAGTATTGAAAATATTAAGCGCTACTAACTCTTTTTATCATATACCAACTGCCTTAAAAAAAAAGGAGACCATGCAATAATTTCCTTTTCTGCTGGGAAGGAGTCACTAATTCCAGCATTCATTAGGACAAATCACTGACATCAGAAACAAACCTTCAAAGCTGAAGACTAAGTCTCATAACAGCCCCATTTATTTCTGCGTTAATTAGTGGGTAGTTGTCTTTAAAAATTGTCTTTGACACCACATAGACATTGAATTTTTTTAATGGCTCAATGGCATCAAAGCCTATAATTTACAATCTCAAGAGTTTTTATCTCCTGTGGTCCCACTTTTACCTCATTTGATTCTACAGTTGTATAATGATAAGCATTGTAAAAATGTCTGGGCGGCTAAAGAGATACTTGCTGAATCCATACCTAGGTATAGAAGGAGAAGGATGCTGCCCATTAAGTCTGCAGCAAAGCCCACTACTGATGATTTATGGTGGTGGAGAACATAACTTTTTTCATTTTCCTTATTCAATTTGGATAACAACCCCGTTGCTATGTGAAATAACTTGATTTTCCCCATTGATGTGCAATTCTCTAAAACCATCATTTGGCATACTGACTGGTGATTGGATACATTTGCTCAATTTTAACTATGAATCATTTAAATTACTTTCTGCATAAAAGCGTACATTTGCTTTGGAGCAGCCATTAGAGAATTAGCTTAAGCACTGTTTTGTTTTTTACTGTATTGTCTCAATTTCTACATTGGACTTTTTTTTCTCTTTAAAGCTTATTATTGATACTATTAATTGTCTTTTCCCTTTTACTTTACTTGAGTGTAACAAAGCACACCTTCCAAACTGAAGAGATGGAAGTTAGGGAAAGGGGAGAGTACAGAAGTGAAACCCATCTACCTGCTCTGCAAACCTGAGCTATAACGTCTCCTCTGCAATAAAGCCACTTCCCGCCAGGACCTGGACATCCCATCTTCTAGGTTGTGGTTGAACAGACAAGATCAAGAATGAATTGCGCTTTTTATAAAGTTGTAACTCCAACAACACCCAAAGCTTAGAAATCCATATGCTAAGCACCAGAGGAAACCCTGACGGCTCCTTTCTTATTTACCGAGAAGAGTCTGGGTCTCAATATTACACCAGAAGGAGGGCAAGGTCCAACCTGTGAAAGATCGAGAAAGCCATAGGGCCAGATGCTCAATAGATATAAACCTACAGCACAGGTCCTTCTCTGGAATCCTGTCTGCCAGAAAGTCCTCCCCAGTAGTCACTTCTTTTAGTTAAACAAAGAAACACATGCATTATCTCCAGGAGACTGCCACAAAACAAGATTACCTGGAAAGGTAAGAAGAATGGCATTCTGTTAACTGCTTATGAATGATTTGGATGTTAAAGAGTGTCCAACAAGTGGCCACTGATTAGATATGGCTATTAAGTACTTAAACTGTGGTTAATCCAAACTGAGATGCACGATTAAGTGTAAATAAGATTCTATACTTTAATATATATCAAAGAAGTAATATAAAAATGTCAGCCATTTTTACTATGTTATCATTACAACCAAAAAGTTTGGAATACTTTTTTAGAGATGTAGTTTCATGATTTTTGGCACCTACTTCACAGAAAATCTCTTTTAGGTCAGTTCATATTGATAAAGTTCTCTGAGGTCTGCAAATAATTAGGTTATCAAGTGGCCCCATTTCTCCATATTAACTAAAACACTAGAAACCAGCACCTCCTGCCCCAGGAGAACCATTTGTTAATATTTACTAGCACGCCACTGTGCACAGCTCTTACAAATAGTACGCATACTTTAATTCTTTTTTGTTTTCTATTGGTAAGAATTCATGAACATTCACACATTTACTAAGTACTCACTTATTAAGTGTGAGTGTGCCAGATAGTGCAACGTGCACCTCCACCAGCTTTATCATATCGACATCTCTTGTAATAGCTGTAGGTATCATTACTCCCACTTTGTAAATTAAAAATCTGAGGCTTAAAGTAAAATAACTTACCTAAAGTCACACAGCTGGCAAGTAGTGGAGCACAAGCTTCATTCTATGCTTAACAAAAATGCATTTCCCAACACCACAGCTGCAGTAACTTATGTGGGGGCCCTCTGGGACAGGGTTATAGTAAAAAAAAACATGTTATTACAATCATGCTGCTTCTTTGCCTATTTTACTACCACTACACTTATTCAAATGATAGCACATCTGATGAAGAAACATGACAATGTGTAATGTCGAAGAGAAACATGAAGACTAGACCATGAGAGGAGGATGAGAGGAGCTGAGGGTAAAAGGACAAACCAAGTGGTAATCTGGACTAGCTGTCTCACCCGAGGAAGATATTTGTGATACCCTTGTGCTGCAAACAGACAACACACAGTCCCTCCATTCTGAGCATGCAGTGTTCCAAATGATAACCTTACTAAGGAGAAAAAGAGCAGATGGCATCTATTGTTGAGTTAATTATGCTCTGAGATGTCCACTTGATACTTTGTAATACAGAGAGTCAAAGACTTCTTTCAGTGTGGACATTTTAGATGGGCTCAACCTCACAGACTTAGCGTTCATCATTTTCAACACTTTATAGGTCAGCAGTGCAATCCCTGGAGTCTCAGTCGTGTTACCACAGCACCGCTGAGTGGGCGCAGCTTGCTTCTGGCTCACATCATAATCCCATGCATATCAGGTGTTAGTGGCTCAGTGACTTTCCAGCAATGTGTCAGGGATCCAGCTGCTTCAGTTTGCAGTGACTTCATTTCAGAGGTCTTCACTTCTAGCCAAGGAGTCAGTGGAGATTTTGCATCTGTCCCAGCTGCCTGAGGCTGGCCTTCTAGTCACATTGTTATCAGTGAGTCCTCAGTCACATGGCCACAACCTTGTCAGAAGGGGTACCGTGAGAGGTAGGGGAGCCATAGGCAGTGGGTGGCATAGGTGGTCCTCTCCATGTTTTCTCTAACCCACAAGAGCTTTCTCTTGCTCCACCCACTCTTACTTTAGTCAAAGTAGATTGCTGTCTGCCAAACACGCCACAAAAAGTGAAGCATGACTCATTGAGAATATATCTCTTTTCTTAACGTCAAGATTCAGACAATACGATCTGAAGTTGGGCTGACGGAGACTAGCCAGCGAAACTGTTATGCTATCTGCTTCCCTTGCAGAGCCTTCTCTAACAAAAGGCCATAGATTTTCTTATTATATTCCTTCCTGGCATTTGAATGAAGGGACTCTAGGATGATATTGCTAAAACCTGTCATGGCACTTCTATATTTTAGCCAGTAAACCACCCAGTTGCTAAACCTTAACTTCTTTTTATATTTTACATAAATTTCTTATTTATTTAACTGGTAATATGAAAAATATTTTATTGACATATTTAACTTTTACTCATTGTAGTCAGCCCTTGTACATTTTTTTTGAATCTCAAGGTCCAGCATAAATTTTGTCCTTATAATGTATAATCTTTAACAGCTATTCCTCCAGAGTGGCTAAACAATCACTGAGCATTGATGTGAGGCTTATGCGACCCATTTCTAATCTCTGCCTCAAATTCTCTCTCCTTTTAAAGGATAGAGAATGGTTTGCTGAAAAAGTAGGAGGTTCTTTGAATGTGGGGTCCTCAGAGCTTCAGAGGAAGGAAGCGCCTGGCACACCACGGTGTGGCACTCCGTGAGGTTCCTCTCTGGGACACAAATACCATTCTTTCTCTCAGATCTTGTGTTTTGTTTTGTTTTCCTCAGGCCCCACTCCCTGTCCTCTGTATGGGAAAGAGACACTATGATATAGTATCTGAAGCATAGGTAGGGGGAAAAATGAAGCCATTCATTCAAACGGATTCACGCTAAATGTGTTTGGAGCAATGGAGGTTTGTTTCCATCAAGGGGAGACGCACCCAAGTGTCCGTAGAGGAAGTATCCAGGTTTCACAACCAGGTCCTTGTACCTGAATGGTTTCCCTTGATTTTAAATTAAGATGATGTAGAGATTATTCTCCATCATTTATTCCAATGTAGCTTTCAAAGCAGTTTTTTAGGGTCTCCTCCCAACCCTCCCAATAAAGAAGGAAAAGAAATAACAGGAAGAACCTTTTGACCTGGCACGCTCTTCCCCTTTTCTTTTGGTGGTAGCTGGCACATTCGGTTTTCTCCTTCGGTGGCTTCGACAGGTGAAATAAAATGGTGGAACTGCTGCTGTGGCCTTTAAAAGTTGTGACTTCAGCAAGTTTGCTTAAGAAAGATGGGTTTTGCTTTTCAAATGACCCCTTTTCCCCATTGTTTTAAGAAAAAATATTTATTACTTTAAAATATTCTGCTCCTTATATGGAATCAAGATTTTCTTGTTTTATCAGCCCTTTCTGGCACCACTTGTTAGACATTCACTGATATATTATTTCCTCCTGCATACGTGTGGCCCCAAGGCATAAAGAAAAAATAAAATGCCATATGAAGCCATGAAAAGTGTCATTCACCTTCAAATGGTGAACAGAGGAAAGGAAAGTTAGATTGTATAGAGTGACTTGTGGTCCCTTCGGTACAGTTCAGTCAGACCGAGGATATAGTCAACCTAGGAGAAGAACAAATTGAAACAGATGAAAATAGAGTGTGAGATTGTGGGCAGCATATGGAGGAAGAGCAAGGTGTGTTTTTGTGATGACATCATGGGTGACCCTGGATCTAGCTATGTCTAATCTACTCTTGAACTTTTTAGCTAATGTGAACCCACAGTTCTTCTTGGTTTTCAGCCCAGTTTGCTTTCACACAGATTTCTGACTCACAAGCTCTCTCAGGAAAGGTTGCATTTTAATTGTTTACATTTGTATGTCTCCCCAGGACCGGGAAATATGTTGAGTGACACCATCTCAATTCTGTTCCTGGCGATATTAATTCTTGTTTATTCTTTTACTCAGACAACAAATACACATGTTGTTTGAGTGCTTAGAAGAGAGGAGAAGGCCTGGCTGGTATAGTTTGGTGGACTGAGCACAGGCCTGTGAAACAAAGGGTCGCCGGTTCAATTCCGGATGAAGGCACACGCCTGGGTTGCAGGCCAGATCCCCAATAGGGGGCACGTGAGAGACAACCACACATTGATGTTTCTCTCTCTCTTCCTCCTTCCCTTCCCTTCTCTCTAAAAATGAATAAATAAAATCTTTTTTTAAAGGAGGATAGGATAAAGGGTTGTAGGTGTGAAAGGAACAGCTCTGGGGAGGGCTGACTGCCTAAATCTGCAGTTTCTCCACTTCTATGAGGTCAAGACCAGCCCATCCCTCAGTCACCTAACTCAGAAAAAGGTTGTTTTAAGGGTCAAATACAGTTACATTTATAAAATATAAAAAAATTGAGGCTAGCAGACACTGTATAATGTTCATTATCATCATCATGGGCATTTATATTATTAATATAGTTATTTTTACATGTGTAAAATGTTCTGCTAGGTCCCATTGATTCCTGAAAAATAAGACATATACTGTATTTCCAGGATGGAGTTTGAATTATATCAATCAGATATACCATTTTAATTACACAATTATATAACTTTTCTTATTTTTTGTTCACATGCTTATTGGGGACAGAAATAAGTAAGTTAAAAAGTTCTCTTATTAGTTTTAAAAGCAGCTTTTCCTGTTTTCTCCTGTAATTTCTGTTTTCTGAATATCTCAAGTGTGTTACTGGGAAAAATGTCATATCTCCCCTTTAAATTATAACCTTTATCTCATTGATAATTTTTTGGTCTAAATTCTATGTTGTTATATATTAAGATTTTAATCTTTGCTTTTCTTTTTACTTATCAAATTTTTGAGTATCCTTTCACTTTTTACCTTTCTGAATCACTTTTTTTAGGTGTTCTTTTTTCAATCATTTAATTAGTCCTCTCTTCTCAGCCCTACCAGCAAATGAATGGGAAGTCCATGACAAGTACATTTGTTTTTCATGGGCCATCCACTACAAATGCAGCACTTCAACTAGCCCCAGGTGTTACATGTGTGTAGCAGTGATTTTTTTAGTCTTTAGCATGCATTCAGGTCATCTGGTGCCTGTTAAACACAGATGGCTTGCTCAGCCCCACCTCTAGAGTCTCTGATTCAGTAAGAGGGGGGCGGGGCAGGAGCATGTCTATCAAGTTCACAGGTGGTGATGCTGCTATTAGTCCAGGGACCAGATTTTGAAGACCATTGGTACAATAAAATATGAAAACTAATCCTATAATTCTACATCAAGTTCAAAGACTTTTTATTCCTCAAGACATCAATAGCTTAAAGAAATTAGAGTTCATTTTGTCAAAATCTTCTTTGATAAGAGGACCAGAGCCAAAAAATTCAGAAAGTTTGTGTGTGTGGGTGTGAGTGTGGGCATGAGTGTAGAAAAATTACCTGTTTTACTTTTAAGAGCTCATGTTGTCTTTTTGTTTTGGAGAGTCAGTCTTTAGCTCCCAGTAAATTATAAACGGTGTACTGGCTGGTAGGAGTTGGTTTCATGGGCATGTGACCCGTGTCTGTTTTATAGTTCTGTTTTATAAATTCTTGATTTCTGAACAAAGGGTTTTCACAATTTTATTTTGCACCAGGACTCACAAATTACATAACATGTACTGTTAGCAGGAACTGTTCACTTCATTCATGTATTTACAGTGCCTATAAGATTATCTGGCATGTATTAGGTACTCAGTAAATATCTGGTCATTGGATGAGTGAATGCTGTCACCACGTTCTCTTAAGAAATTGTATAAATTAGCTGGACATAGGACCATAGTTCTTAAATTTTAGTGTATATAAGGATCCTCTGGGCTAATTTAGTCTTAGGTGCAGTTTCTAGGCCCCAGCCCCACAAATTGAAAATTCAGGGGGCATGAGGTGAGGTGTACTGAAGTTGGATTTCTCAGTAAGTATCTCCTGTGATATTGATGCAGGTCCACACAAGGAAAACCCATATGAGACAGAACTATATCATTTTCATCTTAATAACCTGATCTAGTGATTTTATCTACCTTTCACCACTGGGGTCAGGAGGGGGCACATTCGTCTGGCTTACTCTTACTTGTTATCCAAGATGCAGCTCAGGAATTATATTAACCAAATTTTTCTTGACTTTGTATTTCCTACTTTCTTCAGTTCATCTTCCTGTCTGCTTCTATGACTTTGTGGACATCCATTTTATTGTTATGCTGCTCCATGTTTGTTCTCTCTTTTACCTGGGGCCCTGAATTGCATCTGGGCCCCACCTCTTGTCCCTCTGTCGGTACTTGTACTTCAGGTAGAGTTGGTTGCTTCCCCCAGTTGGGGTGGGAACGTGGCTTCTAGCTCGTCAATCAGAGCATCACATTCCACTGGCCATGCAGTTTTTTCAAAATGACCAGATGACCAAATCAGAGGCAATGCAACATAACAACATGTTACCAGAAATTCTTGAAAAATATACTTTCAGTTATTTTGGAGATAAAATAGAGAGAAAAAAACCTGAAGTCAGTTGCCTCCTTATTGAACCCCCAAACAAAGCCAGCTGTTGAAAGAGACAAGATGAAAAGACCAGGATATTTTGATATTATCTGAGACATAAAAATCCAGCTGTACAAGAAGCTAGCTCTACCTATGAGCTTTTCAGTTACCCAAGGCAAATAATTTTCACTTTTCTCAATTGAGTTTGAGTTGGGTTTGCTAGCACTTATAACCTAAACAATCTCGATACAAGTAGGAACAAGTAACTGTCACTTATTATAACTGTGATTTCCTATGTCATGTGCATACCTACTCCACATGTACCACCCTGTAGCCTTATCATTCTGTGAGCAAATTGTGAGCTAATTTATTTTTATTTGTTCTGTTTTATTGAGAAGTAATTGACATATATCACTGTATAAGTTTAAGGTATGATGGTTTGATTTACAGATATTATGAATGATTGCTACAGTAGGTTTAGTTACCATTCGTAGTCTCATATAGAAACAATAAAAAGAAGAAAATTCTTGTGATGAGTACTTTTAGGATCTACTCACTTAAATTTCTTATATATCATGTAGCAGTGTTAAGGTACTCATGATGTATATTATATCCCTAGTATTGATTTATCTTATAACTGGACATTTGTAACTTTTTGACCATCTTTCTCCAATTCCCCCTCCCTCTCCCTTGCCTCTGATACCACAGATCTGATCTCCTTTTCTATTGATTTGGTATTTTTTTTAATTCCACATATAACTGAGATCTCATGAATTTTTTCTTTGTCCTACCTATTTCACTTAGCATAACGCCTTTTGAAGTTATATCCATGTTGTCATGAAATGTAAGATTTCCTGATTTTTATGGCCAAAGAGTATTCTATTTTATATATATATATATACACACACATACTATATATATATAAATTAGGAAATATATGTATATAAATTAAAATAAAAATAGGAAAGACATATATGTGTAACACATTATATATCTTATATGTAATATAATAAATTATATAATATATGCTATAATAATACATAGACAATATATTATATTATGATATATAATATAATATATTATAATATATATCTTTTGTGTTTTTAAGTACATTTTATTGATCATACTATTACAGTTGTCCCATTTTTCCCTTTTATCCCCTCCACCCTGCACCTCCCATCCAACCAGCATCCTTCCCCTTTAGTTCATGTCCATGTGCTGTACATATAAGTTCTTTGGCTTCTTCATTTCCTGTACCACTCTTAACCTCCCCCTGTGTATTTTTGTACCTACAATTTATGCTTCTTACTCCCTGTACCTTTTCCCAATTTTCCCTCCTCCCTCTCCCCATTGATAATCCTCCATGTGATCTCCACTTCTATGATTCTGTTCCTGTTCTAATTGTTTGCTTAGTTTATTTTTGTTTTTGTTTTTTTAGGTCCAGTTGTTGATAGTTGTAAGTTTGTTGTCATTGTAATATTCATAGTTTTGATCTTTTTCTTAGGTCTCTTTAACATTTCATATAATAAGAGCTTGATGACGATGAACTCCTTTAATTTGACCTTCTCTGGGAAGCACTTTATCTGCCTTCCAATTCTAGATAATAGCTTTGCTAGATAGAGTAATCTTGGATGTAGGGCCTTGCCTTTCATGATTTTGAATACTTTTCAGCCTCTTCTTGCCTGTAAGGTTTCTTTTGCGAAATCAGCTATTGGTCTTATGGGAACTCCTTTGTAGGTAACAGTCTTCTTTTCTCTTGCTGCTTTTAACATCCTCTCCTTATCTTTTATCTTGGGTAATTTAATTATGATGCATTTTGGTGTATTATTTTTTTTGGTTCCAACTTCTTTGGGACTCTCTCAGCTTTCTGAACTTCCTGAAAGTCTATTTCCTTTGCCAGAATTGGGGAAGTTCTCTTTCATTATTTTTTTCAATAAGTTTTCAATTTCTTGGCCTTTTTCTTCTCCTTCTGGTACCCCTATGATTCAGATATTGGAACATTTAAAGATGTCTTGGAGGTTCCTAAGCTTCTCCTCATTTTTTTGAATTCTTGTTTCTTCATTCTCGTTGAATGTTTATTTCTTCCTTCTGTTCCAAATCATTGATCTGAGTCCCGGTTTTCTTCCCTTCACTGTTGGTTCCCAAATAGTATTCCATTATATACACACACACACACATATATACTATATATATATAAATTAGGAAATATATGCATATAAATTAAAATAAAAAGGAAATACATATATAATATATAACATAATATATCTTATATATAATATAATAGATTATATAATATACAATATAATACATAGATAATATATTTTCTATTATAATATATAGTATATATTATAATACATATATTTTGTGTTTTTAAGTACATTTTATTGATCATGCTATTACAGTTGTCCTGGTATGTTTTTCTTTACTTCACTTTTCATAGCCTTCCTTGTTTCCTATTTGTGTCTGTACTCAATCAGTTCTGTGAGCATCCTGATTACTAGTGTTTTGAACTCTGCATCTGTTAGGTCGGCTATCTCCTCATTGCTTAGTTCTTTTTCAGGAGTTCTGATTTCATTTGGGCTATATTTCCTTGTCTCAGGACACCTGTTACATTGCAATAGGTGGAGCATGTGGTATTCTCCAGAGCAGGGCAAACCACTTCTCTGCATTGTGGTGTTTTATGTGGGGGAGGGGACAGAGAGGGAACAATGATGCTTGCTTGGCTCTCACTCTAATTTCAATCAGTTCCCCCCACTACCCACAAGCAAGTTGGGCCCTTCCGGTGCTGGTTACTAGGTGGATGGGTTTGTGTGTGTTCTAGGACCTCATGCGTATGTTCTGTTCCAACAAACTTGTGAGGCTGGGAGTTCCTCCTGCTGCTACAGTCCCCACAGGTTTTTATAGCCAGTGTTTTGAGGGTTTATTTCCCCATACTGGAGCCCTGGGTTGTGCAGTCTGTCAGGCTCTTCACTTGTTTCTCCTGGCTTATCTGTACATGAATGTGGGATTTCCTGCTCTGCCAGCTGCCACCTTACCCACCCAATCAAATGCCTTGCTGTACGTCCTCTGTGCCCCAGCTGCCCATCTCAGCTACTCCTACCCGTCTGGATAAATATTTCTTCTTTAACTCCTCGGTTGTCAGACTTCATACAGTTCGATTTTCTGGCAATTCTGCTTGTTTTTTTGTTTTTCAGTTTGTTGTCCTTCTTTTGGTTGTGTGAGGAAGCAAAATATATCTATCTACACCTCCATCTTGGCCAGAAGTCCTATATAAACTTCATCCATTGATGTCCACTTAGGTTGTTTCCATGTCTTGGTTATTTCGAGTAGTGCTGCCCCGAACATGGGGCTGCAGATATCTATTTCAGCTAGTGTTTTCATTTCTTTTACATATATTCCAGAAGTGAGCAGTTTTAGAGCAAGGAGTATATTCTTTCATTTCATGTCCCCAGAAATAACTTTTAAAATATATGGCAAATATCAGGCATGCAAATAATGTTTGTTGAACGAAAGAAAAAAATAAGTTAAATGTTCTATTTGCCCAGTGAACTTTTTGAGCCTGGTGAACAATTAAGGTACCTGCCCTTTTTTGTGCCCTTGGTGTTTTCATCCTTTCATCTTTAGGTTTGTTTGCCTTTCAGTGGCTTTTACTCTCCTCACTGGTAAGAAAATCCTTGACTCTGTATCCTTTTAGTTTTACCTGGAGAAGCCCTATGCTCTTTGATTTGTATCAAACAGCCACCTGTGTTTTTTATTCAGTTTTTAAGTCTTTGATTACATTATGTATTTTGCTTTCTTTTTTGGTAGCAATCCAGAATCATTCAGACAGTTTCCTGTAAGCATTTCCACCCACTTACAGGATCTCATACTGAATTTTCTTCCTGATACTTGGGAATAGATATTTATCATCTGTCTTTTAATGTGCATCTAAGACGGTTTCTCTACTAAATCTAGGTGACAATTGTGAAATTATTCCCTGTGAATCTTCCAAAGGTGAGGGAAAGAAACAGACTGCCTCTCATTCTGCAATTCCTTCATCATTGAAAAAATGTCCAATGGGCATCCTGTCTCTTGTTTCTAAGCTGGGGCTCCACAGATAAAAAACCCAAGGTCTTGCTCCTTGAGAACAATGGTGGAGAGAAACAAAGTAAACATAACTCAAAGCAGAGAACAAAGTAGAACTCAAAGACGTGAGAGCAGAGTACATACGTTTGACTTGTATTCAATTTGAATCAGGAGAATTTAAAAAATGAGAATGTGATATCCAGCATAGGTTAACAATAAGGATGAAGGTTTGGAAATCTTTGTTCTTAATGCAATTCTACATTTCTGAGCATTAGAGAGAGAACAGCAACTATAGGTATTAGAATGAAATGCATAGAGGAACACAGTAGAAAATGAGGCCAGAAAAGGTACAATATTAGTTTTCTATTGCCACTGATATACGTAATCAAAAACATAGTGGCTCAAAACAGATTTGTTATGTCAGAGCTCTGTAGGTCAAGAGTCTGACATGGGTCTTAATGAGATAAAATAACAGTGTCAGTTGGGCTGTTGCAGGGCACAACTCATTTCATAGACTGTTCTGGCTCCCAGAAGCCCCCTTCCTCCACCTTCAAATCTGACCACTCTTCCATGTTGCATTTCCCCCTGACCAAAGCCAGGAAAGGTCTCTGTTTTCCAAGATCCATGTAATTAGGTTGGGTCTACCTGAATAATCCAGAATAATCTCCCCAACTCAAGGCCTGTAATTTAGTCACATGTGCAAAGTCCCTTTGGCCATGTAGAGTAACATAGTCACAGGTTTCAAGCATGAGGATATGGGCATCTTAAGGGGTATTATTCTGCCGAATATAGGTGGCTTAAACCAGATCATGAAGGGAATTTGCTAACCACACTGCAGCAACACATTTCAAGCTTGGTAATATGAAGTGTTTTCCTAATGAAAGCAGATGCAGTGAGAATGGAGCGGGGAGTGGAGAGTTTGAAATAAACCTCAATATTGTAGGAAGCTGTGACCTCACAGATAATCAAACTGTATTCAGATAATTTACTCAGTCCTTGAATTTGCCCGCATATCTACCGTCACTGTTTGCAAACAAGTCCCTGAGTAAGATTTACAACTTGTACATTAATTTGATTCTTTGTTTTCCTTTCCTTTCTCTGATGTCATTAGTAATACAAATGCCACGGCAAATATCTTTGAACTGGGAACAAACACATTTTTTTGTCTTTTTAGATTATGTGCTAAAACCCTCACAGATATATTGTAACATTACTAAACATTGGACTTACCAAAGAACTTTTTACAAATGCATAGAATTTTCTTGTTGAGTTGAATTGAACACTCACTTTTAAGTAAGTAATTTGTAAGCACCTAAGATATACCAAGAATTTATGTCTTTATTCTTTAATTCATAAGACAGTTATCTATTAAGGCCCTACTATGTTCTGGGCACAGCTTAGCCTTTGGGAAGAAAGTAGTGAACTGACAGGCTGACACCTGCCATCTTGGCACTCGTATTCCAACAGGGCGATGGGGTGACGGATACTCTTCAGGATAACTAGGTGACCTGGGCAGTGTTTTAGACCGTGAGAAGTATCTAACATAAGTAAATAAAATGGAAGGGGCAATTTAAATATGGAGTGGGGGGTGAAATTTCTGATGATGAAGTTCACTGAGAAGGTGGCCTTCAAATACTGACTGTAGGAAGGGAGGTGGACCAATGTTTGCAGCTGGAAAACTCGCACAGTTGAAGTGTACTGACTCAGCAGGCTCCAGGTGACTGGCACTGCTTCCAGCCGCTGAGCGCTTCCTCTTCCCTTCCAGAAAGGCTGGAAGGGCTGTGGCTGAGGCAAATGTGGCTCAAACCTGATTCTGCCCTCTACTTGATTCCAAGCAGGGAAGGCAGGGCTCAGATCATTGTAATCTAAGACACAAAATGATTCCTAAATGTCAGGAGGGATTGGAGAAATGGAGAAATGTGCAAGGAGGAGTTCTGTTCATCCGCAAGAATGGCAGAGCCAGAAAAGCATTCAATCCTATAGAATCCTAAAATCAGTGCACCTGAGGAATAGCAGGTCACAGTTGCTTTTTGAATGCTTTTTATTTTATTATGCATATGAAGCAAGAACCTAAGGCAAAGGGGGGAAAAGACATACTTCCCTGCTGTATCTTTAGTACTGATGTTATTTGGAACATGCAAGTAAAGAGGGGTTTGGTTTTTCACTACTTTTTTTTTAGGTGGGTCTCCCGAGCACAGCAGAAAGCAGGACTCTTGTCTGACATCTAATTCCTGACATCCTTGCTTGCCAATCATCCTCCAGCCACCTGGGTTCTTTCCATTATGTTTTTGTTCCTTGTAATAAAGTACATTTTCTTTTTCTACAAATGAGCATCAAGATACCCAGAAAAGAAAGCCAGGTGCCCATTAAGGAAGCAGATGAGGCGTCTCGGCATATCCTGAAAGTTTCCCAAGAGGAAAAGGCTGCTGCTGACATGAATAGCAGAGGCCAGACAATGATTCTTAGGGAAGATAAACAGGCCTGTGATTCCCTCCTGACAGCTCCCACTTCTCTCCTCAATGACGGATCATAAGGCAAAAGGTCACGGAGATAATTCTGCACCTGCAGCCTGGGAAGCCCAGGCTCAGTCCTTGAAAAGAGCTCTGCAATAACTGATGCTAATTAATTAAGCCAAATGCATCCTTTCATTGAGGGGCAGGTGGGAGGCTCTGTTACTGTTGGGGTGATCCAACCAAGAGCAAGTTTAGAATTCTTTGCACAGATGTACATGTACCTGAGAAGCCCAAATGTTGCATATGGGCTGTTCATAAAGAAGTATCATAAGGAATTTCGGCAGCTCTATAATGAGATCCCCAGGACTCAGATGAATGACAAATTCTACCCAGTACCACCCAGAATATGAGAAAAGGAGCATGATTTATTAATGGGGCTTGAACTCTACTGCTGGGCCTCTGGGTCTTTTGTGAGATTTTGGACCCTACCATCTGTGCGCTGAGACAGGCTAACAACAACTTTGGAGACCTTGGAAGCCTCAGGGGTCCTGTTTTCATGGACACCCATCTGCTTTCTGGCGACTTCAGTGGTAGGACAGGCCTAGTGAGGAAAATGAAGAACAGAGAGGAAATGAGAAGAAATTCACCCAGCTATAGGTAAAGCAGAACTAGATTTAGTAGAATGCCAGCATGGACATAGAGACTTGCCCTTGACACTGACCACCCCTGTTTTGGAGAAGAGGTTAAGAGAATGTTGTATTTTCTTGTTTCAATGCATCATTTCTACTTTTTTCCTTCTTGGATTAAAACTTAATGTTTTTTAAAGGTTGCCCTTACACATCAAAATATCACTGCAGAACTGTACCAAGTGACAGACTATGCTCAAATTTATAAATTTCTTCCCAATACTGATTGTTTTATTGGTAAAAACACAATTATACCCCTTAAGCCAATCATTGAATAAAGAAAAAAGAGTTCACATATTCACCGATTCATCAAAGAATTATTGTACCCTGACTATGTTCTGGGCATTTATTCTTGGTTTTGACACAAAGATGAGGAAGCAGTCCTTCTCATTACTTTTTTCCAGTCCTTTAAAGATGCTGCTCCACCATCTTTTAGCTCACATTGTTTCCAGTGAAGCACCTACTGCCATTCTCATTCTTGTTCCTTTGTATGCAACATGACATTTTTCTTTGGCTGCATTGAAGATTTTTCTCTTTACTCAGGTTTAAACAATCTAAACATGTTAGACCTTGCTTTCTTCAGGTTTTTTTGTGCTTGGGCTCTTTGAGCTTTTGGGGTTTGTGGGCTTATTGTTTTGATCAAATTTGGAAAAAATGTTCATTAATTCTTCAAGTATATTTTTGCACTCACCAAGAGACTACAATTACAAATACATGCTCAGAGTTGGACAAAAGTTTGCTGATTAATTATTTCCTTCAGTCTTCTTTGTCTCCATGTTTTATTTGTTGATAGCTTTGTATAGCTAGGTCTATAAATTCACTGATTTGTTTTTCTACAATGTTTAATTCATTGTTAATTCTCTCCTTTAGACATTTTACTTTTTATCTCTAGATGTTCTATTTGTGTCTTTTATTATATCTTCTTCCATGTCTATTTTAATGTGCTCATGCTTTCCTCTACCTTTTTAAAAAATATATGGTGTATAGTTATAATAACTGTTTTTACATCCTTGTCTACTAATTTTATCATCTATGTAATTTCTGAGTCTGTTTCCATTGCATTTTTCTCCACATTACAGGCCTGTTTCACTGCACGTCTGTTAATTTTTTAGATGGAGATATTATGAGGCTTTCTGTTTAAGTAAACAATGTTTCTTTAAGTATTCTTGAGCTCAGTTTTGCAATGCATCTAGGCTGCTTAGAAACTTTTTGATCCATTCAAGATTTGCTTTTTGCTCTGTTGGATGGGACAAGTTTGCCATGTGAGCTAGAGCTAATTTAGCTCTACCTCTAGAGGCAATGCCCTTCTGAGTACTCTACTTAATGCCCTATGTATTATGAAAATCCTTTGCTCTAGCTGGTGGGAGCATGAACTTTCCCTGGTCTTGAGTGATCTCTAGAAATTGCTTCAACTGCTTTGGCAATTCTTTTCCCAGCCTGGAGTAGTTTCCTCTCAGGCACATACTGATCAGTTCTTAGCTGAAAATTTGAGGAGAATTTTCTGTAGGTCTTCAGAGCTGAGTCTTCGTCCTGTTCCTTTGCCCTGGGAATTGCAGCCACTCAGTTTTTGTCTATGCTTCATTCTGTCCTCCCAGTTTTGAACCCACTTTGGATGATCTGAGGTGCCTGTTAAAAATAGAGATTCTGAAGCCACTCACACCATCTGAATTATAATTTGTGGAGACGAGGTCCAGAATTCTGTACTTTCATAAGCTCCCAAGGTGATTTTCTAATACTATTGATTGCTGGAAACCATAGCCCTGATGAAACCTTTCTCAGGATTTATCAGTTGCCAAATCCAACAGCCTTTTCTGGGTCTACATTCTTCTTGACTAGGCTCAAGGTGGAGCCATGTGCATACTCTCCACTTGGGTCTCCTCAGCATTATAATGTATTCAAGTGGGTGCTCCCCAGTTATCCCAGCTCAACAATCCCTCACATCTTGGATAAAGAGAGAGAAAAGTTGGCTGTGACTTGGGACACCCAAGTCCTAGACTGGCCAGTGACACTGACTTGCTCCATTGGACTGCATCTAGGTTCTCCTTCTCCATCTGCAAGATGAACAATAATAATTAAATATACTTTCCGAGGGGGCTAACATGATCAAACTGAAACAGATATAATGCAGACAGCTTTTCTAAAGACTTCTCAGCTTTTCTTACATGTTTTCTATCTATTGGTCCTTTCGCTCTACATTCTTGAGTATCCACCTGGAGGTATTCCAGCTTACACATTCTATTTGCTGCTATATTTAATGTATCCCTCAACACATTCATTGTGGTGTTTTCATTTTTCTAAGGTATCTAATTATTTCTTTTCTATAAAATCCTGTTACTGTCTTATGGATGTGATAGCAACTGAAACCTCTCTGAGTGTATTAATTGGACCTATTGCATAGCTGTCTTCTGTTGCTCTTTTAACTTGGTTGCCTTGGATGTGCTTTTATTTGGTGAATGTGGTAATGCTGGTTTTTCTCAAATCTTTCCTCAATTGTTCATACTTTCATGTTTTTTTAAAGATTTATTTATTTTATCTTTAGAGGGGAAGAGAAGGAGAGAGGGAGAGAAACATCAATGTATGGTTGCCTCTCATGCGTCCCCTGCTGGGAACTGGTCTGCCACCAACGCATGCGCCCTGACTGGGAATTGAACCGCAATCCTCTGGTCCACAGGCCTGCACTCAATCCACTGAGCTACACCATCTGGGGCATACTTTCATGTTTAATGATCAATACATGTTCCGATTAGAGCAGCCTTCTCTGGAAACTATATGGGAGGACTGGTATGTTACTTGCCAGGTCTGGAGACTCCTTCAGGGTGTGGGAGCACCCTCTTTATTCCATAATCTTAAATTAGTTGGGGTACAGCTCTACTTCTGTAGACCCAATATTTATTTTGGGAGTCTTTTATACCAAAAGTACCCACTCAGGAAGTCTGGTGTATGGAGTTCACATAGAAAACTGAAAACTACAGATCTCCTTGTTTATTTCTTTGTCTGGTTTCCTTGTGGTGGGGTTCAAGTTTCTTTAGACTTTCCTTTGTTTTTCTCTTTGCTCCCATCACAATGCTAAGAACTCTGTCCTGGAAGATCACTCACTTTTTAAAGAATCCTTATTTTTTTTGGAGGTAGTTAAAGGGCATTTGGAGGAATTGCAGTTACTGCCTGTTGCTTTGTATAAATGGGCATACAAGGGGTCAAACTGGCCCAGTTATTCAGAATATGGTACTTCAATTACTCTGATTATTTCCTCAGGTCCACTTGTTTATTGACTCTGAGCTTTGATTATATGTGAATTTGCTTTTAACAGTAATTTTCTCATCCCTGTGTTTTGGACTGTTGTTTTCTCTGATTTTGTTTCTCAGACATTCTGACTCCATCTGCTTCCTATATCTTAGGAATTCCTCAAAATTTCCCAGGAACTGGTGGCATTCTTTTCCTTTGTCACTGATGTTGTGGATTTATTCTTTAAGAAAAAATTAAAGTTGGTTGTACAGGCTCGACCCCCATCTTGAAATAATCTTTACTGTAGTGCCTCTAATTTTAATGATCTAAGAAAAACTAGTTCAATGATTTAAATATATTCTTAGAGAATAGTTTTTCTAGCTGTGACCTAAAATTTGAATGTTAAGCTAATTCGGAACTTGCAAACATCTTTACAGGGTTACCTTGTAGAAGAAGACCTCTTGTGTGATCTCATGATAGGTTGATAAAGTGAAAAGTTGGTTGAAAGAGGGAATCACTAAAATGATACACAAATGCCTTTTATTTCAATGTAAATATATATATGTACATTTTTGTATCAGTCTTTTGATAAGGGACATTTTATTTTTGAATATAGATAATCCTATTTATAATCCAGTTAATCTGTTTTATATGGACCATGCCTAGAAGGTATTATTTGTAATTTCCAGTTTTGGTTTCTTTACAGTTGAACAAGAACCTAAAGTTATCTGAGTGGAGGATTTCTCTGTATATTTATAATGTTTATCCCTTTGTCCAATTCATTCACAATTGCTTAGCCCATGCTTGTTTTACAATAATTATTTTAATAATTCTTTTTATTGCAATCCTTCAAAATGTTTTTTTAGAAATTAAAGTTTTTTCAAAATACTTTTTATTGAAATAACTTTCCTTGTACTTCCATTTCATTCTTCCATTTCATTTGTTTATTAAAAGTTGAATTATATAGTTGCAATAAGTAGAGTAAGCATAAACAGCTTTGGTACTAAGACACCTAATTCTTACAAGTGTACAATCTAACTGGTGGGTACAAAAGTGCAAGGACCCATGAGGAAGTCTCAGCTGGCAGTGTTGAGAGACACAAACATCAGGCTGTGTTTAAAATGAGAAGAGAACTCTGGTTGATGTGGCAATTATGTAATATGGACACTGGTTAAAGAGGCTTTGCTATGAATAGGTTAGCATTTATTTATTTATTCCAAAAACTATTTTAGGCATTATGCTAGGCTCTGAAGATATAGAATTTAACATGGTGAGTAATAATAGGTTAAAAAATAGAAGAAATATACTAAAAAGGCTCAGAGAGAGGCTAGTTAGTATATGCATATATAATAAAGAGGGCATCATCAGTAATGGGGCAAGAACTAGGTGTTTAGTAGATGGTGTTGGGAAAATTATTCACTATATGGGGCAAAATAAACCTGGAAGCTTATCTATTGCCACAGACCATAGTAGCTTCCAGGTGAATTAAATATTTAAATATTTAAATGTGAAAGGCAAAATTGAAAAGTAGGTAAAAGAAACTAAGGAGAATATTTTTGTGATTAAAAGATGGGGTAAGAAAAGGCTTCTTAAAAACTTAAAGAACAAACCATGAAGTAAAATATTGATTACTTTGACATCAAAATTAAGCATTTCTGTTCAGTAAAGGATTTAAAGGACAATGTAATGAACAGGTGGCAAAATGGGAGAATGTGATTAAAGAGTGTAGATTGCACAAAGTACTCCTGACAAAAGTCAACAACAGAAATGCAGCAATCCCATCGGAGAAATTGGGCACAGATGCAGAGAAGAACCTCCAAAAGGCTAAGTATATAAAGTGATAGTCAAACACATTAGCAATCAGCAAAATGCAAATTCAAAACCAAAATATAATTTTATATTGCTAGAAAGGCAGAAATTTGAGAGGTAATGCCAAGTGTTGTAGAAGATGTGAGTATATTGATCTCCCCATGTGCTGTGCGTAGGAGGGTTGACAGATTAAGCTATTCTGGAAAGAATATTTTCGCACTACTTAGTCAAATAAATATGTGAGTTTTCAACTCCTAGAAGACATTTATATTTATGTACACACATACACACATCTATATATTTAACATGTACGTGTACATTCATACATTATACACACAGAATAGGATAATGTAGAATAGAATATATGCATATTCTATTTTGTATATGTGTGTACATGCTATATATGTGTGTATATATATATACATATATATATATATATACACACACACATTCTAAAGAAATTTCCACAGGATCTAACAGGGCATCATAAATGAATGCTTTTTGCTGCATTACGGTGGTAATAAAGTTTTGAAGGCAACCAATAAATGTCTTGGGAGACTGAATAGGTAAATTTTGGTGTCTGTATACTAGAGAACATTATGTACCAGTAGGAAGTGATAGATTAATGGACAAATGTGAGAACTGTATAGTTGAGTAAACAAATTAAGACATGGAAAAAGTTTAACAAATTGAAATACAGAATAATATAATACAGTGGCACTTAATATTTTTTAAATGTATACATATAAACAGGAAACAATTTATAAGAATTTATACAAATACAAGAATGTGCATTATCCCATTACACAGGTTGCCTGTGGGGTGGCAGAGAGGAATTAGAATGTTACATGGAGATTAGGAGATTAAGTAACTGAGTGAATAAATAGGTAAATCTAAATGGGGGGGTGATCTTGCAAGGACCAAGTATAACAATGGGCAATGAACTTGGAGACAGGATTAATTTAGCCCTCCTTACTTGAAATCCAAAATGTTTAGAAGAAAAGAAATCCCTGTAGAATAAATCAAATTCTCTGAGGTTCATAGAATGACTAAGTAATCACTATAATAAAATATAGGAAGGATCATTATAGAGGGAATTGCAAGATGCTAAAAGAGACCTTGGGGGAGGTATCTAACCCTTAGGAGACTCCCTGGAAGTGTTGGCACATAAATTGAATTCGTAAAGATAGGTCTGAATTAACCAAATGATATGGATAAAAAGTAAATAAAAGAAAGAAAAACAGGACAATATTTTCAGTAAAAAAGAATATTTATAAATTTTAATATGGTTATATGTATATAGTCATATAAATTGGTTTGGTAAAGATTTTATGTCCCAGTCTTGATACCAACATTAGAACATACTTGCTGAGTTTATCATGGAAAAATTGTGTTTAGAATTCTTAGATCTTTCTGGGAAATCTGGATAATCAAATGTGTTTATAGTCACTGTATCAGTTAGAAATTTTATCTGGCTGTAAGAGACCTCAAAAATATGGATTAAAAAGAGGAGAGATTTATTCTTCACTCACATAAAAGAAGTCTGAAGGCATGATATCCAGGGTAGGTATGTGATGGCCAAATGTCTCTGTGAAGATAATTTTATGTGTCAACTTCTTTGGGCCACAAGATGCTCAGAGATTTGATCAGACATTATTCTGGGTGTGTCTGGGAAGGCATTTCTGCATTAACAATTAACAGTTGAATCAGTAGTCAGAGTAAAGCAGATTTCTCTTGCTATTGTGGCTGAGCCTCGTCCAATCAGTTGATTGAACAGAAAAAATAGGCTTCAATAGAACAAAAAAACTGAATAAAAGGAAACACCTTTTTGACTGACTGTCTTCAAATTGAGGCATAATTTTTTCCCAGTCTTCAGACTCAACTGAAATGTCAGCTTTCCTTAATTTCCAGGTTGCTGAATTGCTGAATATAGATTGCATAACTTCATAATCATGGGTCAGATATCTATCTATCTATCTATCTATCTATCTATCTATCTATCTATCTATCTATATCTATATCTATATATATCTCCTATTGGATCTGTTTCTCTGGAGAAACCTAACTAATACAGCCAGCAATGTCCCAGGATCCTTCTCCTGTTCAGCTCTGACCTTTTGAATGCTGACTTCTATCCTGGCACTCCAGCCAAGTTAACTCACCCAGTATCTTCTGCTACATGCTACCACCCAGTTATATGGCCATGATTATCTAAAAAGGAAACTAGGAAATGTAGTTTCTCAGCTTGGTGCACTGCCATCCCCATGCCCAATACACAGTGGAGTTCTGCTATTTTGGAAGAAATGGAGTTTGAAAATGGAATAGGTGCCTACTAGTCTCTGTCACTGAAGCTAACTGCACATTGTAGATATTCTATATACATTAAGTAAAATGTTAATTTTTATAAAATTATTCTTTTATCAAAAATTTGGAGAAACATAATATTGATAGCTGAGCTTCATTACCCCCCCACTTTAAACTAATTCTTAAATGAATAACTATATAATATGCATTTTCAAAAATGCTGTTGAATGGTATTTATGTACTATAAGTTTTTCAATTAAGTTAATAAATTATTGTAAAAGAATCTTTAGTGAGCAGCAGATAAAATTTTACCATGCAGATACATATAAATTATTTAAGTGTAATCCAATGGTTCTAAATTGTTCTAGCATGTTTGAAAAATACATATTTTTAAGAAATTGAAACATTACCTCATTGGTCTTATGATATTGTCAACTTGCTAAGAAAATTTTTTTGTAGTTGAAAATAAGAGCTAAATTTCAGCCTGGTCTCTGAGTAATCATAAAATGTAAACAGATGAATGCTATCTCACGGAAGTTTTACCTGAATAGTAAATTTATTCCCAGCCCTAAAACAAAATACATGTATCTCATGCATTTTAAATGCAATGTGTTTTCAGTATTAACTGGTTATTCATTATGTTGAATATTTTATGCTTTTTTTCTTTTCTTTTTTAGTTTTTTTCTTTTTCTTCAGAGAAGGACAGAATGGCAGAGCCCTTGAATTCATCATGTAAATCTTACCATTCTGTGTTCAGAGGAGAGGTGCGTCAGTGCAGTAAATTCATTTGTTATGTTGATACATTTGAAGTCAGTTTTGCTTAAAACACACACACACACACAAGCACACACCACTTAATGGTGTTGGGTTAAAAGCAAAAATGATCACACTAAATAACTTACTCAAGGAAGAGAGAAAAGTCACTTAACCACTGCAAAAATGACACTCTCTGATTTTGAAATGAGGTCATGGGTGGGCCGCCTCAGCTCCTGCCCTGGGTGAGTTCCCAGCATCACTTGCTAGGGCTGCAGACTCTGGTAGAAGGGTCTCCAGGGCAATAGAATCCCATGGCAACTGGCAGATAAAAATGATTCAGCCCTCTGCTTCCAAACCCCTTTGCCAGGCTGTGAAGAGCACAGATATATCGAATATGATTGGTCCTTGGTATAAATAGCTGGAAAATGTTTTGTTCATCTGTAGATTTCATCCATCCAGCCTGTACATTCACTGGTCTGCATTCTTTGTCTCTATTGGCCAAGCATCTCCCCCTTCACCAATTATCCCACATGGAGCATAAGAATCTGGGATGTAAGATATAGTCCCTGAAATTAGATTACTACTAAAATCATAGGGCATGTCATATTCAGAAAGAAGGGGTAGAGTTATCTACAATGTTCCCCATTTCAGGTTGGAGAGGGACAATGTTCTGATTTAAACATCGAACAATAAAAATAGATATTAGTGGAACAACTGTAACAGCATAAGCAATTAAAATAAAATTGAAAAATTTTATTAGCTTTTTATGAAACCAGGCAATTTGTTTTTCAACTTTGTAGTGTATTTCATATTGGGAATAATATTTGACTCTAAGTAAAATTCTGGTGTTTTGAGCTTAAATTATTTTGATTTATCTCTTGGAATTTACTAATAAAATATCATATATTAATAGTATTCCCTTTTTTCTATTATTCTTTTTGAGAACAATTGGTATAACAAAAGCTACCTTTTGAGGTAGCTTTAAGTGAGAATAATTGAAGAAAACTCACAGTTCCTTACCATTCAGATCAATATGATTTCACTATTTTGTAGATGAGTTCTCTCTATAATTTGTGGTAAAGAGTATGCTTTGAAATGAAAAGGGACATTGTAAGGCAACTACTATTTGATATTTTCTTTTATCATTTGATATTTTACTTATAATTCTGAAGGTAAAATAACTAAAATTCAACTTCGTGAGTGAGTTTTGTTAAAGTTTAGAGCCAAGATTGAAAGAAGGATATTCTTTCTTGAGAAAGCGATATATTTCAAAACACAACTATTGTGGTATTATCCTTACCAAGAGGTAATACTCAGTTCTGCCTTCCTCCACATGGATACTGAACAGCCCATGGGGAGAAATTAAAATACATTTCTACAGAACAGTACCCCTGATATCTAAGGATTTAAGCTGTAGTTTTTAAATAACACCTTTTTTGGTCCTCAATAACCTATATGTAATGTGGCCATCTGAGTGTTTCAGACCAAATGACGACTCTCAGATAGTTACCTTGCATGCAATTGCTCAAGCCAGCTGTTGAAGAATCACTTCTTGACCTTACTTGAAAAGTGAATGATTTTGGATACTTGTCACTTATTTAAGTCAGATCTAATCAAAATAGTAGTGCAGCTCAGTAGTGGGTGCGCAAGATCTCTAGCATTCCCTCTGGTGGCAAGCTTTTTTCACCCTGTCTCACAGGTATGGTCAAGGACACACCTTAGTCAAGGTCTAGAATATCTTCTCCAAATTGGTGTCATCTTTCATTCAGCCATTCTTCCCCTTGAATGGTGGATCTCAAAGTGCAGCCTCCATACCAGCAGCTTCAGCATTATCAGGACTTAGTAAAAATGAGCATTTTGGGGGGCCCATCCCATAAGCCCTGAATCAGAAATTCTAGAGGTGGGGAGTGGGGATCTGAATCTTGTTTTAACAAGACCTTCAAGTGATTCCGATGACTACTAAAATTAGAGAATCATCCTCCTGTCTTGGCTAGTGGTTAGAACTCTTTAGAAACTTCTACACCTGTAACAGTGCCTTGCTAAAGCCCCTGCTGCCTTCTCTTAGTTACACAGCCTCACTTCTTAGCCTCCACAAATACCAGAGTCATATGTTTTTTAGCAATAGCAATTTTGAGCAATTTTAAGCAGTGCTGCATTGAGCATTTTACACCTCTCCACTTATTTGTTATTTCTGCAGTCTAAATTCCTAGATGGTAAACTGCTGGGTCAAATAGCATACATATATGTATTAATATATTTTCTTATTTCATGTGTTCTTGATGCTTTGGTATCTAGGGCCTTGCTGATCCTGGAAAGACAGCCCCTCCCAGGATTAGTTTAATTCCAGGAAACCACAAACAATTTGACCTGCAAGCATGTCTTTGTTATACAAATCAACCGAATGTAGAGACCATTCCTTTGTTCTAATTATCCTATAACCCAGATCCTGAAGAAATTATTCATACTATCCCATCCTAAATCTGCCTTCGCTTGAGTACCCTGCCTCTTCCTTAGAGAAATACAATAAAGGTTGCCAGTCATCCTTTCCTTCACCTCTGCTTCTAGAATCACCCTGGTGATTCCCCGAGTCTCTGCAAGGCCTGGCAGCCCCCCTCCTTTTGGGAACGGTGAGTAACACCCTATCTTTTAATAGCAATCATCTTCTGATCTGTTAGCCTCTCCATCAAAATCTATGTACATTTTTAAACAATAAGTGAAACACCACGAGGTAGTATTACAGAGAAGTTAAGGCCATGAACTCTGGTGCTGGAATGTGGGGTTTAAATTCCAGCATCTCTGCTTCCTAGGTGTGCACACTTGCACCAGGTAAGTTATTTGACATCACCATGACTTGATTTTCTCATCTGTAAAAAGGGATATAACAGCAGTACTGACCTCACAGAGTTATTGTAAAGATGAAATGTTAATAAACGTGCAGTCCTTATAACAATACATAACCCATGATGACTACTTGCTATCATTATTGTTATGGGTAAAATAGCCTAATCAACCTCTAAAAGGTTGAAATAATTTAATCTTCATTGAGATCACTTCTGAAAGCCTATTTAATTGTACTCCTAATGACACTGAATGATTGAATGCTATCGATTTATTGAAATTAAATTTTACTGAAATTGAATAATGTTTTAAATTTTTCCATCTAATACATTTTATAAAATGAATTCTATTAGCATTGTTTCACTACTAGAGGAACTGAAAATTGTTAGGATGTATTCGAACATTTGATTTTCTTCTACTGTGAATTATTTGTTTTCTTTGCATTATTTGATTATCATTTGAAAAGTGAATATTTAATCCAATACTTAAAATTGAATTTTTTTGTGACTGCATCTTAATGTTTTTATTCCATCTTTGGTCAAAGAAAAACATTTTAAATGTTATAGGCCATCTGATTATATTTTTCTTTGTGGCTCCTGGGCTTTATTTATGTAAAAATCCTCATGTATTTCTGCTAGAATTTTTATAGTTTATAGAACATTCCTTCTTTTACAATATAATCCTTCTAAGTGGTGTTTTGAGCATCATAAGAAAGACAGGTTCTTATGTTTAAGCAAGCCAATATCAGTGCCATCATAACAATTTTCTAGTTACTCCTTCCCAGTCTCACCCGACCCCCTTCTATCCTCCAGAATCTGTGGAATATGGGACAGACACTCACCGCAGGAACACCTCAACAGGAACCCTCCCCCACCTGACTAAATGCATAAAATGCCTTCTCAGGGTCCCAATTATTCTAACCATTTCCACAGACCGCAGATAAGCCCTCACCATTGGAGCCTTCTTGGTTGATTTGATTTCTTCTCTCCTCTTTTCATTTCCATAATGCTCATATGTTGCTATTGAAAAGTCTTCTAGACTCACTAGGCTTCTTTCTGATCGCTGTCCAGATCTCCCTCTCTATTGCATATTTGTGCCAATCTAAATCATTAATTTAAAAATTGTATTACTAATTAATTGTGAAGGGCCCACCTCTGGCAGGCACCTGGGATATATTGGTGACACAAATCTCAATGACAGAGACTCCTGTCCTCTTGAAGCTGTAACTCAGGACTTTTTGTGGTGTCTGGAAGACAGTGTGTATGTGTATGTGTGTGAGAGAAACAACTGGACTGTAAATGTAGATGCGTGGTTGGAAGTGTTCATTGATTTGAATATTTAAATGCAGCCATTTTCTTCTCTTAATTTTCTTTGCTCAGTGTATGTACATATACAGTTGATGCATGAACATGAGGGTTAGGGACACCAACCCCCTGCACACTTGAAAATCTACATATGATTCTTGACTCATATAAAACTTAACTACTAATAAATAGGTTACTATTGAGTGGAAGCCTTATTAATAACATAAATAGCTGATTAACACATATTTTGCATGTTAGATGTATTACATATTGTATTGTCACAATAAAGTATGCTAGAGAAAATAATATGTTATTTTAAAAATCATAAGGAAGAGAAAATATATTCACAGTGTTTATTGAAAAAAATCTGCATGTGAATGGGTCTGTGTATTTCAACCTGTGCCTGTCAAGGGTCAAATATACATGCCCACATATATACACACATACACATATATACACACACATGTATACACAGACATATAACATATTTTTATTTTTTTACTTTAATTAACAGGCTTAATCTTTTAGAACTGTTTTAGGTTTGCAAATAAATTGAACAATAGTGCAGAGTTTCTATATTCCTCTTCTGACCCTCTCCCCTCACCCACCCCTCCACAATTTTCCCTACTATCAGCATATTGAATTAGTATACTTCATTTACTACAACTAGTTAACCAATATTGATATGTTAATGAATTAAAGTCCATAGTTTATATTAGAGTTCTCTGTTTGCTTTGTATTGTTCTTCTGGTTTTGACAAGTACATATCATGATGTGTAGCTATGATTACAGTGCCATGTAGAATAATTTCACTGCTCTAAAAATCCCTTTTGCTTTATTTGTTTATCCCTTGTCTCTCTACTGCCCTGAACCCTGAGACCCTGGAAACCACTGATTTTTCCACTTTCTGCAGTTTTGCTTTTTTTTCAAAATGTCATATTGTTGGAATCAGACAGTATGTAGGCTTTTCAGATTGATTTATTTTATTTAGCAATATAAGGTTCTTTCATGTCTTTCTTTTTTTATGGCTTGGTAGCTCATTTCTTTTTATTATTAAATAATATTTTATTTTATGGATATACTACAGTTTGTTTATTCATTCACTTAATTGAGGGATATTTTGGTTGCTTACAGTTTTCGACAATAATAAGTAGAACTGCAATAAATGAACATTCATGTGCAGTTTTTTTAATTTTAAAAAGATTTTATTTATTTATTTTTAGAGGGGAAGGGAAGAAGAGAGGGAGAGAAATATCAATGTATGGTTGCATCTCATGTGTCCCCTGCCGGGCACATGCCCAGGCATATACCCTGACTGGGAATCAAACCACGATCCTTTGGTTTGCAGGCCAGCACTCAATCCACTGAGCTATACTAGCCAAAGCTCATGTGCAGTTTTTTTGCGTGTTTATGTTAGTTTTTATCTCATTCAGGAAAATCCCTAGGAGTGAGATATCTGTACCACATGATAAGACTATGTCTAACTTTGTAATAAATTGACAAACTGTCTTCCAAAGTCACTAGATACCACTTTACACTTCTGCCAGCAATGAATGATAGTTTCTGTTATTTCACATTCTCGTCAGCATAAGGTATTGTGTGGTTTTTTTTTTAGATTTCAGTCATCGTGTAGTGGCATCTCTTAATTTCAATTTTGCAATTTCCTAATGATAAATATTCTTTAAAATAAAAAAATTGTAGAAGGGATAATGTATTAAGCTGACATCAGTTATTAACATCACATTATTAAGAAGGCAACAAACATTATGTCACTTTCTTCTCTACTCAAGTATTTTCAATGGATCCCCACCATCTATAAGATATGTATTATTTAATATGAATTAAAATACCCATAGTTATTTAAATATTTAGTTCATGTTTTGACTTTTCCTTTCTGTTTTGGCTAAAAAGCATGTATTAATTTTTCTGATTTTTAAAACATGGTCTATATTCTATCAAAACTCTGTTCCCTTGAACTTATGAATCCTTCCACTAAAAATGACCTCTTGCCCTCAGTTTCCTTAGCCTGGCAGAGTGACTGACCATCTTCTATATTTGCCTTGGGCTTCTGTCTCCCTCTGATCCTTTCTTGGCTCACACATGTAGGCCAGCACCTGCAGATTTCTAGATGGCCTTCCAGGTTACTACCTAATGACTGTGTGGCCAGTGTCCTCCTGATTGGAAATAATATTTGTGAAGGGGAAAAGTGTTTCTTATCAACAATTCTTAATAAGGGTTCTTTACTGATTTACTGAAATGTGGGGAGTGAGAGAGCCAATCAGAGACACTAGCATTAAATTCTTTGTGTTAAAAAAGGTTTTAGGAAGACAAAGATTAGATGTGTGGGTGGATGAAGCTGGAGCCAAGTGGGCCAAATTACTGGGTATGTGTACGTATGGGGGAGGAGAGCAGCAGGAAAGCCGTGTGCCAAGAGACAAATTCCCAGCCCCTGGCAACTAAATAGAAACTTGGCAGAAAGAAGAACCTGTAGCAAATGAGTAGGTAACTTATTAAGATTTTAATCTGTGGATGTAGTTCCACTCAGGTAGACAGAAACTTTGATTTTTTAAAGGGCTAATCAGTATTAGAATTGGTGGACTCTTGCCCTGCTTCATTATATGGAACTGTGGTAGCAGTTTTAGAAGGAACAAGATCTCAGAGCGGACAGCTGTATGTGGGTGGGGCCTGTGGAAGCTGGACTTGAACATCCCAGGACTGGCAATAGCTTCTGTGCCATAAGCATGGCACAGAGTAGCAAAGTCACCAGACCTGAAGGGGCTCTGTGGTGTGAGACATGTTGTTATATCAATGGTAACTAGTATGGACCTGTAACTGTTGACCAAAGGAGCATCATTGAGTCTTTGGTGACGTGAAAGACGCTTGGTCATGGACAAAACCTTAGGTATTTGAGTGTGAGAGGATACTGAGCTAAAATACTGGGGTAGAATTTCCAATGAGCCCTGCGGTACAGGATCTCAGAGTCAGATTTAAGTCAGTCTGAACAATATGCAATTTTCATTATATACCAGTGAGGTATTTGTCTACAAAGAAAATTCTACATAATGAAGGGGAAAGTTATTAGAGTAGATGACTATAAAGGAAGATTTATGATTAATATTTAGAAATCAGTTGTGTTTTTATATATCAGCAGCAAAAAATCAGAAGTATTTTTGAATAGTATTATACCAATGAAAATATGTATGATATCTAGAAATAAATCTGACAAAAGATATGTAAGACTTTATGGAGGAAGGGATATACTTTTCTGGAAAGATATAAAAGATGCAGAATAGAAATGCAGAGAATCATCCTGTCATGTATAGAAAAACTAAATATCACCTACACGTACATTTCTGATAATTTTATGTATGTATTCAATGCAATTTCAGTAGAAATCTCCAGTGTTATTTGTGAAAATTAAAAAAACTGACTTTAAATTAAAATCATTTAGTGGAAAGAACAAGATGTTGAAAGATACGCTCTTTCAGATACCAGAATTTTAGTAATTAAGTCAAGCTTTAAAATACAGCTGTAGTAATTAGTAAGTATGCTATTAGAGTAGAAATAGACATAAATATTAATGGATGAGAATTGATAAGCAAGAAATGGAAAGGTCAATTTATTTGTGGAAAATTGGTCTGTAATAGAGGAAACATTAAACAGGGAAGAATATACTGCTTATATATACTGCTTATGATGAAAATTGGTTGTTTATATGGGGAAAAAGATAGTCTTTCCTATCTCATGCAATATCTGAAAATAAAGCAAGCATTTTAAATATTTAGGAGGAAATACAGGGCGCTATTTTTATGACAATGACCTAGGGAGAAATCTCTTAAATAAGATACAAAGAGTATAAATCATAAAGAAAAAGAATGTATAAGACAGAAAAGTGTACTTGAACAATAATTAAACAAATTTAAAAAATAATAATAAAATAATTTACTTCAGAAGAAAAAAGAATAATGAAATACTACATTGAGAATCTTTAATTTTTAACTACAGATTTTGGTAAATAAGCTAAAAAGCCACAGGAGTATATGTTTTCCATACTTATCATCATTAAATAATAAATTCAAAATACATAAAGAATTTCTATAAATAATAAAAAGAGATAACACAATAGTAAAGTACAAAAGATATGAATAAGCAATTCACAGGAAAGAAAACCACAAATCACACAAAAAGATGTTCAGCCTCATTAATTATCAATTAAATGTGAACTTAAAATAATGAAATATAATCTCACAACATTACATTTCCAGAACCCACAAAGTCTAGCAATACCAAGTATTAGTGAAAATATGAGTTATGAGAATTCTTAAAGTTACTCAATTGTATAATGGCACAACTACTTTGCAAAGAAGTTCACAATTTTAGAATACAATTGCTATGAATCAATAATTTTACTCACATATAAGCAAAATGTATGATGATTTTTTTCATAAGTATTGCATGCAATAGCAAAATTTACAAACCAATGTCAAGCAGTAGGAAAGTATGTGTATTTGAAAATCTCAAGATCACTCTCAGGTTCTATGCTTTGATAAGAGGACTCAAAGACTTCAATAAAGTTGTTATACTCATGGTTGTTGTATTCAAGTTGTGAGCGAAAGGAATCCCCGAACACTGAGAGCGGTTTGATGGTAAATTTATTGGCCAAGTTTTACCTGCGCAGGGGCGAACTTCCCGAACGAGACCGTAGTCTCGCGGCTACGCAGAGCCGCCAAAGTGGAAGTCGCGCCTGGCTTACAGACTACTGGGTTTTTATAGGGGCAGGCAAGCAAGCAAGCAGGGGATACAGAAGCAGACGTGACGGTTAGCTATTGGCTCAATCAAACTAGGGCAAAAGTTCCTGATTGGACTGCTGTTGGCGAGCAGCTGGTGTTGGCGCCTAAAAATTTCCTAGCCTTATTTGGACAGGCCCCTATATCCTAGCCTTATTAGACAGGCCTTTACATTCCTAGCCTTATTTGGACAGGCCTTTACATTCCCTCCTTCTCTTTCTTATTAGTCAAACCCTTGACTCATGCTCCTCTTGAGGGAGGATTGTATAGGGCTGAGACAACACCATAAGTTTTACTGTTTCTACTCTATCTTTAATAAAGGCTATGAGCTTGTTTAGAAGTATTGGGCCTATCGTCAGGGCTAATAGGAGGAGGATCAAGGGTCCGGCTAGAGCCGATATCAACGTAGTTAGCCAAGGGGAAGTCTTAGATAGGGAAGAATACCAGGAGGATGACTCATCCTCTTGTTCTCTACTTTTAAGTCGTCTAGTGAGTACTTTTATACTTTCTCTAATTATTCCTGAGTGGTTGGCATAGAAACAACAATCTTCTCCAAGAGCTGCACATATTCCTCCTTGTTGCAGGAATACTAGATCTAACCCTCTTCGATTTTGGAGTACTACTTCTGCTAGGGAGTCTACTTGGCGCTCTAAATATTCTACTTGCTCTTGGAGTAAGGAGACGTCTTTGGAGAAAGTCTGTGACAAGGCCCTGAGACTGTTTTCCCCATGGATCAATGCCCCTGCTCCTACAGCAGCCGACCCTACGACACCGATAGTGGCGACGATGGGAATTAGCAATGGGACTCGCTTGGCTCGAATGGGGGCATGTATCAGAAAATCAGGGTTTCCCCCATATAAGTACACTTGGGGAATGATGTAAGCACTAACACATAGCTCAGGGTTAGTTGGTACTAGACACTTGAAGATACCTTGAGTGCAGACAAACCATAGTCCTTCTGGAGCTAATGTAATAGTCAAATTCCTAGGGTCTCTCGGCAAATGCTCTTGGTTAAGGCAATAGTCACTATAGTTTGAGGCTGCAAGGGTATAGTTCGCTAGCAGATAACAGGTGCCTCGTCCATGGAATTCTGCTAATGTAAGGGTACTTTCAAATGTACACTGTTTGAAGTCTTTCATCTGGTCCTGGTCCGGGTTCTCGGGAAGGGGTTTTGTCTCAGGCACCCCCCACCTACTTTATAATTATATAAAGGAAAAGGGACGCAGATCTCATCTTCTTGTAACTGCTTCGAGCTGAAAATGGACGCTGTCCTACGTACTCCGGGGTCAGGGGTGCCCTGAAAGGGGAGGGGAGTGCAGCACAGAGGGAGTCCTTCCTGCAAGGGGAAAGACCTTACAGGGTCCTGGTCAGTTGGCTGTCACCTGGACGTCGCAGGCTTGGTGTCCAAAGGCTGGCATTACTGAACTGTTGGCATTCCGGTCAGGTCATATTCTGGAGGTGACAGATTAGGCAAGAAATTGGAAGCACAATTAAATCATAACCATTAATTGACAAAGGCAGACACTCCAGTAAAGAATGGCTTATTCAGTGGAAGGTGTACGAGGCATGCTACACCTATCTAAAAACTCTTGTGCTCCACTATACTTCACTCAGGCTGAGGGGAATACATTAAGATTTCCCTCCTTTCAGATTTCTGAGCCCTTTCTGTCCAAGCCATCAAGACAGAAAAGGGAAAATCAGTTTCAAGTGAATCCCACAGACCGCCCCAGCCCTTCACCAACCCAACTACATAGTTCAGCCAAACCGTTGAGTCTTAGGGGGGTGATGATGAAGATGGGCTCCTTAAGTGAGGCCTATATTGCAACCAATCACTCACAGGCATAGGCAGGTCATAGGCATACACTCTATGAAAACAGAGAACACACAGGTTAATTCACACAACAATTCCCAAACCAGTCTCTGCGCTGTGAGACTGTCTTTTGGGGAAAACATTCCATTGCAAGATCCTTTGCACCTGTAAATTGTGCATCTAATATCACAAACCTGGTTTCAACTTTCAAATGAAAACAAACTTTCAAGACAATTAGCTGCGCCATTCTGATGTCCAATACTGAGCATTGTGATTTTCCTTGAATTATAATTTTTCTCCCTAAGATCACCCTCACTGTTATTTACAGGGACTACTTTGGGTCCCGCTTTTGATTTTGACTGTTCGTTTGCATAAACACACCAAGAGCAGCCTGGATCATTGATGATCCCTAAGTCTACTTTGCTGGAACTGACACAGGGAACCTTCAGATTGACTTCTCACTCCACCCCTCAGGGCACAAACGCAGAGCCACACACCTGCCATCTGGCTTTGCCTGTACCAGTTGTTTCGCTCAAGTCCTTGAGCCTCCATTGTGCCTACAGGTTCCTTTTTAGCCATCTTTCAGGAAAGCAACCTTCGTTCCTTCCCTAGAAATACTGGCACGAACCGCACAACCAACTAAAGTACCAGGCTTTTCTTGTGGGCTTTCACTAGCTTCACAGGTCAATCCCAGTTCCTCTGAGCTTTCTGGTAACGACCAGAACACATACATGCCTCCTTCAGGCGTGATGTTCCAGTCAAAGTCCTGGTTAACAAAACCACTATTAAAGACTGGTCTTATTGGTTTTATGCAAAGAAACCTTGTCATCACTTACTCCTTTAGAATGCCAATTCTGGAGAGATCAGGTAGGGAGAAAAATATAAAGCATAATGGAAAATCTTTTTCCCTTCTGATATCCACTAAGATTGCATCTCCATGCTTTATACCTTCCATTACTAACTTTACATAATTCCTTTCCAAAACTTTTGCAAACTTCTACAACCTTTTACACACTCTCTTCTATCTTCACAGCTTCTCACAGCCCTTCAGCAACATTCAAAAAACTTCTTCATTTCCATATCTTATACCTTCTTTTGTTCACTTTTTTACAAAGTATGAAGTTTCAACCTTTCCTGGAATCTTCAATTTCCTTTTCAGAGTAGATACAGAGCAAAATCTGAAACACAGTGTTCTGAAACAATACAGGTAGAGATATTCTCTCGCACCAATGCATCCACTGGTGCCTCACAGAGACATGCTCCTTCAGGCCCGGTCTCTTGGCAGAGACATGCCCTTTGCCTCAGGCTGAAGCACTCGTCAGCCCCAAATGACCCTTCCTGGGTCCCAGGTGGCAAAAGCATTCTCCCCAACCGGTTACAGTGACCTTCCTTAGGTCTTCAATACAGGTTTCTAATCAGAAACAGAACCGCACATGGGAAATTTGCTTTTTCCCATGAAACCAGAAAACAAGTAGTTGAAGTTTCCTTTACTCTAGGTTTAAAACTTTTATATCCTCTGTACATATTTCTGCTCATTTAGATTTAACTATCACTTTCTTCTGAAGTGAACAAAGTTTGTAAAATTTGCTGGCAATCATCCCATGTCGGCTGGTGGGTTCTAAATATGGTCTCTAACAGGGAAATTAATCCCTGGGGCTTTTCAGAAAACGGGGGATTTTGCAGTTTCCAATTGTATAGATCACTGGTTGAGAAAGGGACATATATTAGCCGCGGTGGTGCATGTAATGGGGCGTCTGGAGCCGGCGGCACCTCCCTGAGAGGCAAAATGGCGGCGCCACCTGGTTTTGGCGCGACCGTTTCCAGCAAAATGGCGGCGCCATCCTGTCTTGGCGCCAAACTTTCACCCCCATACTGAGTACCGCCGCGGGTATGGGGAGGGCTCTGGACTCTCTCCCCTTTCCCCGCTCGCGGAGTCGGGCAGGGGTTGGCGATATGGGGGAGGAGCGGAAGGGGCCAACAGCGGGTCCTCAGGTACTTCAGGCAAGACAGGGTATAGCTTCTTCCCTTCCCCGTCTGCCTGGTCCCGTTGAGGCTGGCGCCCTTTGTCTGCCTGCAGACGGGGAGCCTGCCTCGGCGCCGTTGCCACGCAGATGGCCCTTCTCCTCCTCTGCCCATTGGACTGACACCGGCGTATGTAACCGGGGCGGTCAGCAGCTATGTCTACCCACACATCTATATATACCATCTGATCTGGATGGGGGTCCCATATACTATTCGCCTGACCGCAAAAAGGAGGGGCAAATCAAAAGTCCCCTGCGTCGGCCATCCTACGTCAAAAGACGGCCATTCAATTTCACTGAGAGTTCGCAGGACTTCTGGGTCTGGCGGTGGACCCCCATAACCTCGAGCGCGATTCTGAAAGTCAGAGAAATTGTTTAGTAAGCAGTCAAGGGCAGTGCTTGGGGTGGAGCTTCCTTGTCCCATCGCGGACGCCTTTTTCTCGCTTCTCACAGCGCCTGCGATTAGAAGGATGAGGGCTACCAATATCCCACACAGAAACACACACCTCGCTCCTCTCCACTCAGTCCACTCACGCACAAACAGGCCGTGGCGCACTACAGTCTCTTCACTCATTCACACTTCACTAGCGCGTTCAGTCGCGGCGCGGAACGAATACCAAAAACCAAATGCGACCTAGTCGCGGGAGCAAGAGCTCCGGTTCTCGAGAGCGTCCTCTCCTTGAGAACCCCGCGGGTGGACTACCGGCGACGTCTCGCCTACCACCTCGCGGCTCAAATGAGTCTAGACTCCCAAACCAAATTCCGCGGCAAACTTACCCGGGCTTCATAGTCTCAGTCTCCGGAGACACTCCTTAGATCTCGCTGGGGCCTCCAAATGTTGTATTCAAGTTGCGAGCGAAAGGAATCCCCGAACACTGAGAGCGGTTTGATGGTAAATTTATTGGCCAAGTTTTACCTGCGCAGGGGCGAACTTCCCGAACGAGACCGTAGTCTCGCGGCTACGCAGAGCCGCCAAAGTGGAAGTCGCGCCTGGCTTACAGACTACTGGGTTTTTATAGGGGCAGGCAAGCAAGCAAGCAGGGGATACAGAAGCAGACGTGGCGGTTAGCTATTGGCTCAATCAAACTAGGGCAAAAGTTCCTGATTGGACTGCTGTTGGCGAGCAGCTGGTGTTGGCGCCTAAAAATTTCCTAGCCTTATTTGGACAGGCCCCTATATCCTAGCCTTATTAGACAGGCCTTTACATTCCTAGCCTTATTTGGACAGGCCTTTACAATGGTTAAGGTTCACTACAGTGCAAAGATACAGATTAAAGTTAGCAACTTTCAAAAGCACATAATGCAGAGTCCAGGAGCTTCCAGCTGTCCATAGTCCATGAATAAACTTCCAGTTGCCCTCTCCCAGTGGCACAGAGAGAGCAACGCTTATTTTTCCCAGTCGCAACACACAAAGCTCATCTGAGCCTTGGTGTCCGTGGTTTATTGAGGTTGGTGACTTAGGCTTGGCTGACTGACTTTGTGACTGATCTTAGGCTGACCCTATTCTCTTGCCTCTCTGGAGGTCAATCTGATACTACATGGACCAGGTCTTCCACCATAAACTGTACTGTTAGCATAGACTGGCTAGCATTACCCAGAATCCCTAGGTAAACAAGGACACTTTTACCAGGACGACTCTCAAAGGGCTTAGAAGCTATCTCCTAAGATCTGGGCAAGGGACAACTCTTTTGGGGAATGTGGACAAGCCAGACTTGCTGAGTTAGTTCTTTGCAGCACAGTATATAAATTGCACTGTAGTCATACAAAGGGTGGATTACATTTACAAGTAGCAATGTAGATCAATTTCGCAAACCCAATGTTGAAAGAAAAAGCAAGCTGTAGGATAATAGCTACACTTATATAAGGTTTAAAAGTATGTAAAATATTACTACATTGTTCATGGATGCATGAAATGTAGAAAGAGTATTAAAATGTTAATTGGGATAATAAACATCAACTACAGGCTAGTTTCAAGCCTTTGAGCAGAAGCTGAGACTATATTCTAGGAAGTATGTATATGTTAAGGATATCGATTAAATCTGAAATGTTTCATTTCTCAGGCTGCTTACTGGGTATATGCCTGTTTAATTACTATCTAATAATTGGCTATATCTTAACTATTACAATGTTTTAAACCAGATAAAGGAGTATAATAAATTTTTCATGTAATAGCTTATTTCCTAAGTGTATACGTATTATAGTTACTTGCCATAAAATTTTGATATAATATGAATTTGTTATGATGTTCTGAGCAGTTGGATCTGTTTGTGGATTCATCACAGCAATGAGTTCAGCTTCAAGGTACAAGTTGCCAAGTTAATCTAGTTACCTTCTTTCGTGTATCTTCTTCTTCTGAACTACTTTGAGGGCAGAGACTGCCTGACGTCTTTTCTCTTGGCACATTATAAGTATCTAGCAGACAGATAGTGGGGAGATAGGTGCATGAATGAAAAATTAATAAGTGAAATTCTCCGAGGATAATGATTCAATGTAGGGTCCCACATTGAGTAGGAGAAAGGCCATTCTGAGAAGAATTAGTAGTAGGGTGATTTGGGGGGATATTCTCTCATCTTAGTGTTGCAAATAGAGTAGACAAAAGGATCTAGAGACAGGGCCTATTCATGACTATAAATACAGGTGCTAGAACAGAGTTGAAGAGAGAGGCTTAGACAAATTTCATCAACTTCAGAAGCATTACAGAGCTAGTCCTGGCCTATGTTGAAAAGGAAAAGGCTAATAAATGAACATGTTCAGTGATGCTGCCAAATCACAGAAATTAAAGGAATTATATAGTGGTAATTGTCCTAGGATTAAATTTAAAATCACTTGGAACCATATAGACTGAAACCCCCTGGGAATTACAATGGCTGAGGGTCTCATTGGAATATGCGCACAGAGAGGAGAACTCTCAGTTTGCAGTGAAGCTTTGGGAAATTCCTTTCCAGTTTGAGTAGGGGACAATAAAGTGAGATTTTGGGGGGTGACAGGGAAAGCATATATAAATAGTACCCATCAATCACAGATAAAATCAGACATTGCCCTGAAAACTAAAGCCAAAGAGAGCATGTTCTGGCCCATCACACAAGGTATGGCATGAACAAAGGTATCGGCTGTTCTACCCATCAATAGGACTTGTTATTGAGGACTGGCATGCTATAATTTTAACTGACTTGGTACAGATAAAAAAGATCAATTATGAAATCATATTCACAGTGGCCTCTAGAATGCCTAAATTTCATTCCCTAAGCCATAACACTGTGTGTACGTGCATGAGTGTGTGATCTCAATTTTGTGTGTGTGTGTGTGTGACTAAGGCTATAATTATATGGCTCCAGAAAAGGGCTGGTCCAGTTTTCTAAGTCTACGTTGTCTTAGCATCATGAATGGGGAGAATTCAGGATGCTGTGTGGTAAAAGTGAAAGAGCTAAGATATACCAAACACTAGGTCTGTGTGCCTTGTACCCTGTTAATCACTTTAAATGTGTTTTGTGCCATGACTGGTATAGATCAGTGGATTGATCATGGGCCTGTGAAGCAAAGGGTTGCTGGTTCAATTCCCAGTCAGGGTACATGCCTGGGTTGTAGGCCAGGTCCCCAGTAGGGGACACATGAGAGGCAACCACACATTGATGTTTCTCTTCCATTCTTTCTCCTTCCCTTCTCCTCTGCCTAAAAATAAATAAATAAAATATTTTTTAAAAATGTGTTTTGTGATTTGCTACTAACAACAGCTTCATGAGGAAACATGGAGAAGTTGAATAACATAACCATGGTAACACACTTTGTGGACATTTGAACCCATATATGTCCAACTATAAAGTTCAGACTTCTCTTAACCCCAGTGCCAAGATGACATTTTTCTCTTCTTAGTCCACTGCCATTAGCATGCATATGTGCCTATTTGAAAATAACATTCACACTGGCTTACCTGCTTCATAAAAATTATATGCAGTGAATTAGATTGGGGCATATTTTAAGTTTTTCTTAACCATGGGGAACATGTGACTATTATTATTAGTTTCCCTAATGCACCTCCACCCCCACAGATCGTGGGTATTGGCTGGAGCTCATGAGTGTTGTAACTACCTCTTATAGCTTTTTTTTAAAGCCTTTAAAAACTTTTTAAAAATTTTATTTATTTACTTTTAAAGAGAGGAAAAGAGAAGGAGAAAGAGGAGGAGAGAACTATCAATGTGTGGTTGCTTCTCACGTGCCCCATACTGGGACCTGACCTGCAACCCAGGCATGTGCCCTGACTGGGAATTAGACTGGCAACTCTCTGGTTCATAGCCCATGCTCAATCCACTGAGCCACACAAGCCAGGGCTCTTGCAGCGTTTTTTTCAAAGTGCATAATATAAATGACCAAAAATATAAAAGTTTCCAAATTTTGTGTTAAGATAAGGAGAATGATTGATGGTGTTGACCTGTAAGGGTTACCATTAATTTATCATTTATAAAACCCAGCTCTCTGCTAAGTATTATTCATGGATTCTCACACTGAATCTTTACTATCACACAGTAGGATGCTGTTACTGTTTAAATTTCACTACTGGTTAAACTGAAGCTCAGGGAGGAAAAGTGACTTAGCCAAGGCCAAGTCTCAGCAGCACTACGAGAAGGCAGTCTCCTACCACGTGCAACACAGCTTCTGCTCTGTCAGGATGCTCAGACTAACAAGCCCTCTTCTGATATGAATGGAACTTGGCCTCCTGGGGTGAAGATGAGAGCTGGGATATACACCTCATAAAAAGACACAGACATATTCATCTAAAAAGTTCTGTATTAAAAAGAAAAAACTGATAAATTAATTGCTGATCTGTTGAATTAATCTCATATAATCTAAATTAATAAGAACCACAATTTCAGAAGCTGGACAGGCAGGCAAAGCACCGTTCACATACATGAAAGTCCAGTGAAGCAATTTTTGGTGGAAAAACAGTGAACCGACTCTGAGCCCTTGGGTTAGTTAGGGAGTGGCTATGGGGTTTCTAGGTGTAATTAAGAAAGAAAGAAAACAATATGTTGAAAAGATCCCCGCCCTTTCTTAATTGATCTGTTCAATAATTCTCAATATTTTTTCATTTCTAAAGCTGTCTTACCATTAAATCTGTTTGTGGTGATATGAGTTTGACAGAAAAATGACAGTTTTTTAAAAAGCAAATTTACTTTTTTCATCATTACCATAATTTCTACATGTATTCACTCAACAACTATTTACTAAGTCCCTGCTGAATGCCAGGCTGTGTCCTCTGAGCCCCAGGAGTACCAAGGCAAACAAGACATCTAAGTCCCTGCCCACACAGAGTGCATGTTTAGTGGAGATAGGAAGTACAATCAACAGTACAGCTCTCAAGAGTGATGAGTGCTATGATGGAAATGAAACATGTCTCCATGGAGGAGAAATCTGAGAAGAGTCTGTGTGTTGTGTGGATTGGATCACGTAGGAAGCTGGGGAAAAGTGTTCCGGGCAGAAGGCACAGCCTGGGTATAACACAGGCAGGAACAAACTTGAAGAGTTTGATGTGCAGCAGAATCATGATTATGTGCTTACATGGTTGCCTGCCTAAGTAGAATGTTACAACATACTTCGTGCTCATTTTTTATTCTTAGTGGCTGACAGAGTTAGGGATATGCTTGACATGCAACATATATTTAAAAAATGAATGAGTGCACTGACACTTCTTTTCTAGAAGCTGTCAGCACAAGCTTTTTTAGCTTTATAAAGGCGAAATGAATAATTATCTTATCCAGCACTCAGTATGTTTACTGAGATACACTACATTTTCAACCCTTTTCTTTGGTCTTATTTGCTTAACTTGTTAAAGTGATGATGATCACATTCATGCTAAGACAGCATTCTGACAATAATTTTGTTATGTACTCTCATTTATTAGATAAGCATAAGGTATTAAATGCACTTCATTTAGCCATATTATTAAATACCCTATTAGGATCATTTAAGTTTTCTAAAAATTTTTCTGGAGTTTAGATCCTAGGATTAGTTTGAATAAAATGACCCTTTGAAAATGTATCATTATATTTGATTAGATTTTATTGTGGTATTTTAGTATTAAATTTTTTTAATATTTTGGTTTTAAGTATCACAAGTGCAAATTATAACATTAAATACAGATATTATGAAAGTGTATATTCTTAAATTTCAATACTCAACTTTGACATCATTATTATATTTAGGGCTATCAGTGTTCTACAAAATAGTGTTAAAATAAATGTGGAGTCTCTGAGAGCTTATAATGTTTTACAGTGTATTGTTTGGGATTTTGAAAATACAGTATTTGGGTATATGGCCCGACTACTTTGTGCACTGATAATTTCCACATAGAAACATACATATTATTGTTCCAGAGCATCAACAACAGCAAAAAAACGATAATGAGCTATCAAATTATTGATTGGTGACTGTTTATTTCCTTCTGCTTTTGTCTTTGTGATACTAGTTACCTTGTCAAATATCCAGCAAAATGAGCAAGTCAAGGTTTGGTTTTAAATGAACTTAATTAGTTGTCTTCTGTTTCCTAAGCTGGCTTCGATAATTACATGCTGAAATCTTTGCTTTATGAGCCTCTCATTTTTCATGAAGCCTGATACCAAGGGTGACTGTAACCATCATTCCCCTGGGAAGCTCTTTCGTCGAGAACAAGGGCCCAACAGATGTGTCTGCCTGATTCCTTTTCTCTCCTCTTTTCTACTCTTTTAGCAGAGATTGACAGTAAGGAGAGGGTTAATCACAGGGATAACATTTCTACTCTAAATAGATTCAAACCTTAAAGAAGGGGGTCTCATTCAGAACATTAATTCTATTTTTTTCTTATGCTTTCCCTCTCTCACCTAAAAACATGAATAAACATCAATAAGACTGAATTTCAATACATAGCCATTACCATAGAGTCTCAGATGACCGAGACTCAAATGATTTTTAGAAACTCTTTTAATAGTTACAATGATTTTGTAATAGGAAGTTCCTTAGGCAATATCCTTACTCATAGGTAAGTTCTGTTACTGTGCACAAGTCCTGCATTGTTTCCACACACCTACATGCAGAACTGCATGCTCCCTGATTCCTCTGGGTCTTGGACTGCATTTTTCCCTAGTCTACAAACTCATTATTTTTATCTTTTTTATTTTATTGATTATGCTCTTACTGTTGCCCCAATTTTTTCTCCTTTGACCCCCTCTGCCCAGTACCCCTGTTCCCTCCAGCAATCTCCCCACCCTGAATTCATGTCTGTGGGCCGTGTGTGTAAGTTCTTTGGCTTCTCCATTCCCTATGCTATTGTTAACATCCCCCTGTCTATTTTGTTACTACCAATTATGCTTCTTAATCCCTGCACCATTTCCTCTATTTTTCTTTCCCCTTCCCAGCTGATTACCCTCCAAATGATCTCCATACATATGATTCTGTTCCTGTTCTGGTTGTTTGCTTAGTTTTTTGTTTGTTTGTTTGTTTTTATTTTGATTCAGTTGTTGATAGTTGTGAATTTGTTGCCTTTTCAATATTCATGGTTTTGGTCTTAAATAAGACCTTTTAACATTTCATATAATAATGGCTTGGTGCTTGGTGATGATGAACTCCTTTAGCTTTACCTTATCTGGGAAGCACTTCATCTGCTCTTCTATTCTGAATGATAGCTTTGCTGGAAAGAGTAATCTAGGTTGCAGGTCCTTGCTCTTCATCACTCTGAGTACTCCTTATCAGTCCTTTTTTGCCTGCAAAGTTTCTTTTGAGAAATCAGCTGATAGTCTTATGGCAACTTCCTTGTAGGTAACTCTCTGCTTTTTTCTTGTTGCTTTTAAGATTCTCTCTTTATCTTTAACATTTGGCATTTTAATTATGATGTGTCTTGGTGTGTTCCTCTTTGGGTCCAACTTGTTTGAGATTCTCTGTGCTTCCTGGACTTGTATGTCTGTTTCCTTCATAAAATTAGGAAAGTTTTCTTTCATTATTTTTCAAATAAATTTTCAATTTCTTGCTGTTCCTCCTCTCCTTCTGTCATCCCTATGATTCATATGATGGCACATTTGGAGATGTCCCAGAGGTTTCTAAGTTATTCCTCATTATTTTGAATTCTTCTTTCTTCTTTCTGTTCTTGTTGAATATTTATTTCTTCTTTATGTTCCAAATCATTGATCTGAATCCTGTTTTCCTTCCCTTCATTCTTGGTTCCCTGTGGATTTTTCTTTATTTCACTTAGTATAACCTTCATTTCTTCCTTTATGTTTTTGTGGTACGCAGTGAGGTCTCTGAGCCTGTCCTGATCATCAGAGATTTGAACTCTGATAGGTTGGCTATCTTCCTTTTGTTTAGTTCCTTTTCTAGGGTTTTGTTTTGTTCTTTTATTTGGGCCATATTTCTTTGTCTCCTCAATTTGGCAGCCCAGCTGGAGAGGTAGTGTGACACGCTTACTCTCCTTGTGCAACCATAGAAAGAATTACAACCAGATATCAAAACTAATAACACCCAGAACCGTCAGAAAATTGAGCTGTATGGAAGTCCAAGAACCAAGGACTTAAAGAGCCACATTCATCCAGAGGTGTAAAAGGTGTGGTCAGGGAGATGAGCAGAGAGGCAGTGTGGCATTGAAAGGTGGCAGCAGTGGTGGCAGAACAGATGGTCCCACATTCATGTATGGCAGATAAAAATGGAGAGGGATACTTTCTGAGCAAGTGATTTGAGCCCCAGGCCAGACTGAACAGTCCAGGTTCCAGGTCCAGGAAGATAAGTCCCCATTACATCTGGCTGTAAAAATCAGTGGGGGTTGGGGCGGTGGAAGAAAGTGCTGGACTTCCACTGCTTTAAGGGCCTACACAAACCCACCCACTCTGGGTTTCTCCACCAGGGCAGCAGCTGGAAAGGCGCCAGTTACATACGGGAAGTGGGCGAAGTGACTGAAGTGACTGGAAATGGGGCGAGTACTGGGCAAACCTCCAGGAGCCAGGCAGTGGTGCTGTCCCCTCTCCGAGTTCTCACCCCCCCTCCCACACAGAGCCACAAAGCAGTGAATAGGGTTCCCCATCCTGGCAATTATCTAAGGCTCCGCCCTACACAATTAATAGGTGCCTTTTCTACATAAGCCACATTACTGAGAAGACATGGAGTAAAAGCAGTTCTACCTGAAGCTTATTATTTTTGCACAGTCCTCCTCTGTTACCTCCTCTGCTAGTAATTATTTAGTGGTTGTATAGATAAACATGCAGGAGTTCAATTCTCTTTATAAAATTATTTTGCATAGACCCCAATCTCTGGAGAAGTTGATTTGTATTATTATTATTGTTTGGTATGTGATTGCAGCGTGACTGCTCAGGATTTATCAAAACAAAACAAAACATTGTCTTCATTGGCAGTAATTTGGAAGGAAATTTTCTTGTTTATGTTACATTTTTGCAGAACCAAATACGCTGGTAAGCAAAGAGTTATAAAACAAGCTTAATAAATCCTCATATTGATGCAAAGTTAACATCGGTCACTTGGCAATTGGATAAAAATTCAGCTCACAAACAGCATTTTGGCTGCAATCAATGCTTATGAAAACCACGCACAGTTTTTGCAAACCCTGCTTGATTTGGCAGTGCTGGGAGTCAGCTGTGATTCCTGAGCATAATAAATGCTTTGGTTTGAATTCTCCTGTCTGTTGTATGTGAGGTTTGTCTGGAGCTCATTCAGATTCAAGATGCACTTTAAGATCAAATTAAGAGGGGAACTGAAGGAAAGAAGAAAGTCTTCATTTGAAATTCTTTTATTGAAGTGTGGACGCACTAGATGATTGCTGGACTGGAAATAGATAATTTTCAGAAATGAAAATAACATTGCTTGCCTTGGTTCAGATTTCACCCACAGAAACTACTACATTTTTCTCAGATTCAGCGTCAGCACTGCACGAAAACTTGGTCCTTTATGGGAAGGGGATAATCTGGCCTCTTGTTTCTAAAATAGAATAAAGATTACTCATTTACTTCTTTGCAATTAGAGCCATCAGACTCTTCGAAATTGTGTAAGGGTGAGATGATGACATGCCTGTAACACAAATCTGTATTGAAGAGCCTAGTGTTTAAAAATCCCCCCTGTTTGCATACTGAAGGGTTAGTTACCAGCTGATGCACATTACTGGTAACCATCAAATATGTGGACTTGGTGTCTGGGTAAAGAGTGAGAACAGGAAATGTATTCCTTGTTAATGTCTAGGCTCTCCATATAGGGGACACCTTTACAAAATAACTAGAGTCCTTCGTAAGCCTTTCAGTAGACCTCATGCAACTGGCAAGGGAGTACTCCCTAGGAAGGCCTTTCTAGTCAGATGAAAGGTCATTAATTTTTACAGATGACAGTTTGGAAAATTCAAGGCAAATTAGTAGGATTTTTGCCTGAAGCTCTGAAGACAAGAAACGGTGCTATGCTGGTCTTTCTGTTTCCCTTCCTCCCAGCCCCGCTTTGGACCTCTTTTACCTTCTGCAACAAAGTCCCAGAATGGCTAAGTGATATGCCCAAAGGCCAGAAATGCCTCTGAAATGTGAATACTTCTCTTCTAAAAGGATTCTAAAATGTGACTCCAGGAATCCTTACTTTAAAAAGAATTAATTTGCCCTCGCTGATGTGGCTCAGTGCATTGAGCACTGGTCTCCTAACCAAAGGCTCACCGGTTTGATTCCCACTCGGGGCACATTTGTAGGTTGCAGGCCAGGTCCCCAGTAGGGGGTGCTCAAGAGGCAACCACACACTGATGTTTCTCTCCCTTTCTTTCTTCCTTTGTCTAAAAAATAAATAAATAAAATCTTTAAAAAATTAATTTCTGTGCTTTTTTTAACCTAGTGCTTTTGAGATATTGATGACGAAAAAGCACTAGATTAGGATTTAGGAGAATGAGGTTCCAATGTTGCCTCTGCTGTCAGCTTTTTAACTAGTCTGAGATTTAGTTTCTTCTTCAAAATATTGAAGATACCTGCTGACTGTATGTCAAGAACTTGTTAGGTTAATCAATATGATATAGGTACCTTGTAATTATTAAGTGCTATATAAAATGAAATTGTTGTTATTGTCTGCATCTAATAAATAACCAGCAAACAGGTATCATATGACTCAACAATATTAAACCACCTTTGTGCTTTTATTCTCTACTTCCCGACATCCCTTACCAGTTCACTAGTTCTCCCTCTTTCCATTACAAATGTACCCATTTATGCAAACTCTTCTTCAATTGTTTTACTACATCTGGATCCTGGAACTTTTTAAAACTGTTTAAGCCCATACTTATCACTCTCTCCACTGCCGCCCTTCATTATGTGGCATGTAACTAAATATTACCTTGCATTATTCAAAGGTCATATGACACTTTGGTCATCAGTGTCATTTCTCCAATAATTTTTCAAACTCTCAGCTTCATTTCTACTCTGCTGATATGCATGTGGGCTTCGCGTAATACTGGGCAAATTTGATTTCTCTATTAGTATAGTTTGCCACAAGTTTGGCTATTGCTATGTAGAATCCAGTGTATTGACCTCCTCATATTGTGTTTCATTTACATTTGGTTGGCCATGACCCAAATATCTCTCCTTCTTGGCTATCTCTATTCTTACTCACCTTCTTTCTGCCTCTAGGACCTTGACTCCTAATTTGGTTGACTAAAATGGACTTGAATAAGAATAATTATTTCATGATGTGTAAGCAAAACAAACTGGAATAGCAGGAAAGATACTCACAGTGTAGAGTAGTTTATATAAAGAGATAGACAAGAATGCTTGCCCATATTACTTTTTATACAAATTATGGTATAAAATTGGATTGGAAGGGAAGCGATTTTCTTCAGTTACCAAAAAAATGATACATTGCTAAACCATGTATAAATAAATAAATAAATAAGCCTCGTGTCTGTTAGGCAGCAAAGTGCCTGCTGCATTTGGAGCAACGTTGTAGAGGGCAAACATGATCCGAGAGGATTTTGTTGCATTTGTCAAGGTTGCAATCATGCCTCTTTCCAATGAGTATGGTTGTGGTTGCCCAGAGGTTTGTATTAAATGGTTTCCTGGAAATTAAAAAAAAATTGAACTGAAATTACCATTTTTCAGTAGGATCCCCAGGCACAAATTCTGTTATTGGCATTGAGCAGCTGGTGTCCCTGTTTAAGCTTCTGTGTAAATTTACAAACAAACCGTTGCCTTCTTTTGGTAATTACGGAGCCTCAAAGTGCTGGTAAGAGGTGGCACTTAATAACGTACATTACAAAAGCATGGTAACTTAAGCAATAATAATACTGCTTAACGGATACCATTATAATAGGAGTTGCACAGTGGGTTGCTCATAATAATCAGAATAAGTTTAATGTATGTACTTATGCCAACTGTAAAGAGGTTGCAAACAACAGCAGGAGAAGCAGTATGTTACATGGAGAGAAAACTGAAATAGGGAACAAAACATATTTTTAACATATTTAGCCACAATTTTGTCTCCTAGAAGATGATTTAACACCATGAGTCTATCAACAGAATCAGCTATTTGTTTTCAATTTCAGTGCATTTGCGTTATAAACCATGAACAAATTAGTCTTATTGAAACTAAAGTGCAATCGAATTTCAAAACATCAATATGGCTGAGTATGTAAAATCCTATTCTAACCGTTTAATTTTCTTGGGCAGATTCAATTCACATACCCTTTTAAAAATCATTTATTTCCTTCTTAACCCAAGAACTGTTCAAGGCAATACTCCTGCACTTAAGTAAAACCCATCTATTCTTGGAATATTACTGCAGTGGATGTACCAGAATGTGAATTTTGATGGTAGGGAATTTCCTGGTATACTGTAGTACCACCAACAGTGTGGTTTTGCAACGCTAAACAGCAGGAATATCCAATTGCCTTTCAAAAAGCCACAGGCTGACTATTGATGAGTGCTCAGAAGTCACTGTGGTATGAATCAGGAGCTCTTTGCAGTCTCAGAAATGTATACCAAGAAAAGATATTTGTTGGTAGAGCCTTGATATTTATTTAATAAAATTAGAATTTTAAGAGGTTTCCCAAAGAAGCTCTTATAAATAGTTTCTACATGTTTTTTCTTCAATAGATAGAACACCTGTCTCATTACAATTATGAGAGCTATAGCTTTTGTTATAGCCAGCTATTAATTATTCATATATTTCTTAAGCTCTGCAATGCTCATGTGCCTGCATACATACTCTAGGCAGGAAATCCATTTAATGCCCAAATAATACTAATCCATGTGCTCTTCCTTTAAACCACTAAATAGTCCAATCAACTGTAGTTGTAATATATGGTAATCCCCCGGAATGCTAAAATGTTTTCCAAATCAATATTGGTTCCATTATCATCTCACCAGCTATGTCGGCCACATTACTTCTGTTCTAATTGAGGTCGTATTTTTGTCATCTTCCAAGAGGCAGCTACTTGTCCATCCCATACTGCTTTACCCCAAATGTAGTCACAAATAATCAGTTCTCTAAAGCATGCGTAACTACTCTTAATAACTTTATTTAGACATAATATGTACAGCATCAAATCCATCCACTTTAATTGTATAATTCAAAGAATTTTAGTATGTTTATGGAGTTGTACAATCATCACCACAATTTAATTTTAAAACATCTTCATTGTCCTAGAAAAAAAGCAAAAACCAGAAAAACTCCTACCACTTACATATATTCCCTGTTTACACCCCCAGCCTTAGGTTACAGCTAATTGGCTTTCTGTCTGTATAGTTTTATTCTCTGGACATTTTATGTAAATAGATATACAATATACTTTTTGCATGTCAGACTTTTTTTACTTACCATAGTATGATCAAGGTTCACCCATGTTGTAGCATCTGTCAGTCCTTCATTCCTTTTTGTTGCTGAATATTATTTCATTGTAGTGTATACCACATATTCTTTGTCTGTTCATGGTACATAAAATTTTAAATCTTCACTGAAGAAGGACTTCTATTCATACCATGTGAGAATAACACAAAACTTGCCTTTCCAACAGGAAAACAAGACAAAATATAGGAAACGATCACTACTGGTTTTAGATGTTGGACAAGAGCCCCACAGAACTGTGATACCTGCGAGAAGGCAACCTGGTGAGGGGATCTGTGTGTGCCCTAGTTTTCTTTCTGAGAGCACTTTCAGATTGTGGCCAAGGGAGAGAAACTCGAAATCAGGAAAACAATCTGTGTGACTCGAACAGATAGAGATCATAGAAAAAGAAGCTGAAGCGTCTGGAATGTATAAGGAAGAAGAAGCAGACAGTGAAAAGGAGCTACAGTCATCTGAAAGTCTCCTTTGAGTATTTGCTAATGGGTAGCATGGAAACTCGGTGAGGCGAGGCAAAGGAAGGACCTGGGAGCTGTCAGTGCAGCATTTCTCAGAGTTCCTACAGGGTCAGGAGATGTTTACACTTTTACCGGCCAAGGTTGGGAGAACTCACGAAATACCCAGTGTACTCAATTATAATCCAAAAGGCCCGTGCCTGAGGAGGAGGGCTGATCTAGCCCTCAGGTAAAGAGTATTCGGGATCCCTCCTAACAAATGCTTTTGAACAAGGCTTGAAAGGATTGATCTGATCTAAAAATGAATCAACTTCTAGCCCAAACAAAATTTAACACTCTTTAAGGGAATATACTGAATTTTTAGACCATAAGACGTGTCCAGGTTTTAGAGGAGGAAAATAGGAAAAAAATTTGAAGCAAAAAAAATGTGGTAAAATATTTAATAACATAAATAACATAATATTTCACCAATGTAAATATAAACAGAACTCAACAGCAGCATTAAAAATCATTATTCCTCCCAAATTTGGGGGGAAACGTGGATCTTATAGTCTGAAAAACATGGTAACTGAATCTAGACACAGTAATATAATTATCAATGGTAATAATTACTAGACATGAAGAAGAAAAATGTGATTATAATCAAGAAAAAATCAGTCACTAGAAAGAGAACTAGGTATATAAAAGATAAGCAAATTAGTAAATAAGAATTTTAAAACAGTTGTTGGAAATATGCTCAATGATTTAGAGAAAACCCTAAGATGGATATTCTGAAGTTGAAAATATAGCATCAGAAAATAAAATTTGGTGGATAGACTAAAGAACAGATTAGACACCACAGAAGAAATTATTGCTGAATTCAAGGCATAGAAAAAGTACAGAGATTTAAAAACACTAAGAAATGGAATAGCCACAATGATATACTTGGCAAGATAAAGTGTCTGATAGTTTTACAGCTATGATCTTTCCAGGAGAGGGTGGAGCATATTTAAAGAAACAATTGCCCCCAAAAAGGTTTCAATTCAATAAAAATTATTACTCGCAGATCAAAAAAACTCAATGGAGCCCAAGCAAGATAAACACTAAGTAAACATACCAAGGTGTACAATAATCAAATTTCTAGAAACCCGTAATAAAGAGAAAGCCTCCAAGATAATCATAGACAGGAAAGCGCATGGCATACAAGGGAGGAAAAAACCCACAATGTTTTTGTAAAAAAAGAGAAACATTTAAAGAAATAGTCTGATATTTAGGAAGAATCATTGCAAGCTAGAATACAATAGAACAATATCTTTAAAGTTGTACAAAGGAAAAATAATGTCAGCCTAGAATTCTATAGCCAGCAAAACCATCTTTTAAACTGAAAAACAAAAATTAAATAATTAAAGATACTTTCAGGCAAACAAGATTTGTGAGAATTTGTCACTGAGCTAGCTGTAACATAAATAAGGACATTTTTCAGATGGAGAAAGTGACAACAGATGGAAAATTGAACCTACATAGAGAGTGAAAAGTGCCAAAAATGGTAAAGCATGAATACATATAAAATATTTTGATTATTTTCAAATTTCTTTAAAAGGTAGTGTTTGAAGTGAAATAGTGAAAGTAGGTTTTGGATGTCAAGCGTAGCTGGAAACATGGAGTATGACGGCGCTGTCAGAAAGGACAGGGAAGGGCGCAGGCTCTGGCGTGTGCCGTCAGGGTGACATACTGAAGGTAGACTGTGAAAAGTTGCAGATCTATATGGCAAACCATAGAGTAATCACAAGTTAATTAATCAATCAAACAATCAAAGGTATATGCTAATAAGCCAATAATGGAGATAAAATGGAATATAAAAATTGCTAACCAAAAGAAGGCGGAGAATGAAAGGGGGAAGAGCAGATGAAATAAATGACAAATGTCTCACCAGATGGCAGACTTAAATACAACCTGTTACTAATTGCATCAAATACAAATGGTCTAACCACTTAAAAGGCATAGCTTATTAATCTGAGTATACAAAAGAGTCCATTTTATGCTGTCTACCAGAAATCCACTTTAAATATAAAGACACAGGTAAGTTAAAAGGATGAGAAGAGAAGTGGAATGATGGCACAGTAGCCCCCTTATCTATGGAGGATTCCTTCCGAGACCCCCAGTGGGTGCCTGAAACCACAGATAGTACCAAACCCTATATATACTGTTTTTTCTATATATACATAGATACCTATGGTATAGTTCACTTTATAAATTAGGCACAGGAATAATTAACAATAACTAATAATAAAATGGAACAATTATAACAATATGCTTTGATAAAAAGTATGTAAATGCAGTCTCTCTCAAAATACTGTGCTCATCTTTTCACTTAAAGAAAGCACTTTACAGCTTCTCCTTGGTGTATCTGAATTGCCCTCATCACTACTCTTGCACTTCAGGGCCATTATCAAGCAAAGTAAGTGTTATTTGAATACAAGCACAGTGTAATTGGGGCAATGGATCTGATAAGAGTTAGCTGCTAAGTGACCAATGGGCAGGTACTACACCCACACTAGACAGAGGGAGGGTGCATATTCAGGGCAGGAAGTACAGCAGGGGGACAGTGCCAGAAAATATTTCCAAAGCACAGGGACACATTGTCTCCACACTACCCCAGAAAGTTTTTAATAATGTCACAGTGACAATACTTGTTAAAGTGACTCCTGGGGACCTGTGCCCTCATACAGGATCTTAGTCCTCAACAAAGAATTTACAGCAATGTATTCTGAAGATCACCAAGCTAGATCTGGGAGGGCCATAGCACCCCATGAATGTGTAACAGAGGTAAAACTGACTGAATCAAAAGAAGAAATAAATGAATCTTTTTATAGTAGGAGACTTCTACACTTTTCTCTCAGCAGTTGGTAAAATAAGTAAACTGAAATTAAGCAAGAATATAGTTAACAAAGTTATCTACCAGCTTGACATAATAGACATTTCTGGAATACCAAATAGCATAATACACCTTTTTATTACTCAAGGAAATTTTACTGAGATAGACCATACCCTGGAATAGAAACAGTCTCGATAAGTTCTAATCGTAAATATAGACAGTATATTCTTTAATAATAGTATAGTTAAATTTGAAATCTATAACAGACATCTAGAAAGTTGACAAATAAATAAAAATTAATGCTCTTCTTAATAATTCATAATTGAAAGAAAAAACGGAAAATATAAAAATTTGAAATATAAGATATAGGAACTATATAACATATATGGGACAAAGCCAAAAAATGCTTAAAACGTAACTTACAAATTTGCACACTTGTTATGCTTATGTTAGAAAAAAAGGTAGAGCTAAAAAAATCAGTGATCTCAGTTTCTACTGCAAAAAAACTAAAAAGAGCAAATTAAATGCAAAATTACTTTAAATTAAATATTGAAAAATGAAATGAAAGGCAAGCAGAGATCAATGAAGTAAAAAGTGGAAAATAATAAGTAGCAATAAAACCAAAAGCCTTTTGTCTGTAAAGGTCAATAACATTAATAAACAGCTAGACAGAGAGAAAAAGAGAGAGGGAGGGAAATTACCAATGTTAAGTATGAAAAAGGGGAGGTATCTATTGACCGCGCATAAATTACAAAGATAAATATTATGAATAACTTTATGCCAATAGATGTGACAGTTTACATAAACTTAACAATGCTGTTAAAGGTACAAATTACAGAAATGAACTCAAGAAGAAATAGAAAAATCTGAATAGTGTTTATCAATTTATACTTTTTAATTTTAAAAGTATTTTTATAAAGAGCTCTCAGAAGCAGATGATCTTACTGCTGAATTCTATAAAATATTAAAGGAAATAAATAATACCAGTTGTATACAAACTTTTTTTAAAAGAAAATATCAGAGAGATAATATTTCCTAATTCTTTATTGGAGACTAGTATTTTTCTGATACAAGATCAGACCTACATATTACAGAAGAGCATACTAAAAACTTTAAATATTTCTCAGAAACACAGAGGAAAGTCTTTGGTAGCAATAAATTAAATTTGGCAACATATAAGTCATAACATGGAATGATTTGTCTTGAGATTAAAAGGTTGATTTAATATTTGAACTATTGACAGAATGAAAATGAAAACCCATTATCATCTCAATGGACGCAAAAAAGAGCATCTGAAAAGTCCAATTCCCATTCATGATGAAAAGAGAATAAAGTTTCCTTATTCTGAAAAAATGGCACTTAAAAAACTAACAACATATTTAATGATGAAAGCTTAAATCCTTTCCCTTAGAATTAGGACCATTCCCTTAGAATTAGAGAAAGGCAAGCATGTCTGCTCTCACAACTTCTCTTCAATATTATACTTTTATTTCTAGCCAGCACAATAAGGTAAGAAAAATAAAAGACATACAGCTTGGAAAGGAAAAAGTTGTACTGTTGTTATCTTTATTCCCAGGCAACATGATCGTGTAACACAGAACTCCCTAAGGAATCCACAGAAAAACTGCTAAAATTAATAAGGGAATTTAGTAAGGTGTCAGCACACCGGGTCGGTACACTGAACACAAGAGCAATTCTATTTCTGCATATTAGCAACAGACAAGTAGAACATAAAATTTAAAATGTTTCATTTGTAATATCATCAGAAAGATGAACTATTTAAAGATAAGTTTAATAAAGCAAGTGAAAAACCCATATGTTGAAAACTACACAACATTGCTGCGAAAAATTGAGAACCTAAATAAATGGAGAGATATATATCATGCTCACAGCTTAGCAGACTTAATATTGTCAAGATGTTAATTTTCCTTAAACTCTTGTGTAGCTTTAACACAACTGCAATCAAAACTCCAGCAAGATTTTTCTTTAGAAATTGACAGCTGATTCTAACATTTAATTTGATTTGCATTGTAAACCACTTTGCTATATGGATTCTCCCAAGCATCCTTAAACTTGCCAAAGTTCTACTCCAGTCAAAGGAAATCTCTCTGCCCTCAGAGCAGCCATCTTTAATTAGCCATTAACTAGGCATCAATCCCCTGATGGAATTTATCCACATGGAAAGTGAGAGACAGATTCACATGAATGCCAGATATATTTACATTATGAAATGTAATGTAATGTATAATGAGATGAACTGTGGAATTTTAAGAATGTAACGGATGTACTTGAAAATTGTAGCAGTGTGCATATGATCTGTTTGTCCAGGGAGGTGCCCCATCTTTTTATTCTGGACCTTGTAAACTCAGAACATGCAGCAATTTGACTTCCCTCTAAGATCACAAGTGCTCCAAAAGAAAAAAAAAGTTTGTTTTTTTTTTAATACTGCCTTGTTTTACGTGAGTGGCCAGTGTCTGTTACTGAGGGTTGTAAAAGGGATGTTTGTAAGAGGAGGAACTGCTTACATTACAAAAATTTCTCTACAATATTTCATCGTTAATAACTGTGGTTTCTTTCTGCTTACAAAAAGTCAGACTTCATTAACATTCCTCAGTCCTGCTGAGTCTCCCCATAGCTCTCAGCGGTCATTCACATTTCCAAAAAGCTTGAAGGTCAAAATTCTGCCTCTCCACGTGTCAGAATCACTTCATGACTTCAACTTACATTCAGACCACATGGGTCTCCACTATTGATTCTGCAGCAGAAACCCAGCAAGGACTCACTAGTTAGACCAGCCATGTTGGTAGAGCAATGAATAGTAAGTCTTCAATTGTTCAGTCAGATTATAAGGTTTGTGCCTTGAAGAGCAAATCAAACCATGTACCTGGATGTGATTGCGGGCATGAATTAATTATTTAATTTATAGTCAACCTCATTTATAGTCAACAAAAAAAGATTTTAGACAAAATGTGTTAGGAAACTTCTTAAGGACACGAACATAAAATATTTAAAGGTCAAAGGTCACAATGTTCCAATTAAAAATTTTTTTTTGATTTTAGAATAGTTTTAGATTTATGGAAAAATTGTGAAGATAGCATAAATTTTCCGTGCACCCATACCAGTTTCTCTTATTGTTATCACCTAACATTAGTGTGGGACACCTGTTACAGTTAAGGAGCCTGATTATTAACTCAGGTCTATAGTTTATTTACATTTCCTTAGATCTTATTTATTTGTTGTTTGTTTGTTTGTTTTGACCAATGTCTTTGTTCTGGGTTATGCCCAGCCTGCTGTGTTACACTTTGTTGCCATGTCTCCTTAGGTTTCTCTAGACTGTGACTGTTTTTCAGACTTTTGTGTTTTTCAGTGACCTGTTGACAGTTTTGAGGAGTACTGGTTAGATAGTTTATAGAATTTCTCTCATCTGGGACTTCTCTGAATTTTTCCATGATTAGATTGGGGTTATGAATTTGCAGAGGTGAAATACCGTCTCATCCCATCGTGTCAAGGACACATGCCATCAACATGTCTCATCCCTGTTGATGTGAGCCTAATCTTCTGGTTTAGCCTGGGAGCATCCGATTTCTTTACTGCAGAGGAAGTCTATACCACAGCCTTTGGAAGGAGTGCACCTTTCCAAACTGTGCACTCTGCTCTGTAAGGAGGTGACTAAGCACAGCCCATACTGAGGGTGGGGAATTGTGCTCCGACTCCTGGAAGGTAGAACATAAGAATTTTATTTGGAATTCTTCTGCCTAGGAGACGTGTCTCTCTCTTTTCTTTCACTTACATATTTGTTCAATCATTTATGTCAATATGGACCTGTGCATTTCTACTTTTATACTTTGGGTTATAATCTCATACTACTTGAAATTTTTCTTTTGCTGAAATTGTTTCAACTTTGGCCATTAGGAATTCTCTCAGTTGTCTTCAAGCTCATCCTGTATGTTGCCTACCCCAGCCTTAGATTCTATGAGGATTCTTATTCCTTTTATTGGATAATATTATTAGAAACCAAAATCTGGGTATTGGGAAGATGCCCCAGTTGTTGTAGTACCAGTTTTTTCCATATTACTGCAAAGACCCTGTTCACTCTAATTTACCGGTGCATTTTGGGGTCATTTAAACCTGTTTTGAATATGATACTTAGTGGAGAGTGTCAGACTGAGTAACATCCCATTGTTTCCATTGAATAATGGATGCAAATTATGCAACATGAAGTTTAAATGTACACAGATTTTAGAACTGATCACCCCTTAGAGCAGTTCTCAAATATTAATATGAATACTAATGACCTGGGCATTGTTTTAAATGCAGTTTCTCATTCAGTGGGTCTGGAGTGGGACCCAAGAGTCTGCATTTCCAACAAGTCTCCTGGTGATTCCACACTTTTGATAGAAAGATCTTAGCGCAGTGGTTGGAAGATTTTTTTTCTCTGAAGGGCCAGATCGTAAATATTTTAGGGCTTGTGGGCCATATGGTCTCTAAATCAATTACTCATCTCTATTGTTGTAGCCCTGTAGAAAAAAGGTAAAAACTGATCATGGTTGTGTTCTGATAAAACTCGATTTATGATCCCAGTCATTTGAATTTCATATAATTTTCGCATGTCACAGAACAGTCAGTTAAAAAACGTTCTTAGCTCTAGGGCCATACAAAACTATGGCCCAGTGGTAGGAAAAAAACCCCTCACCATCATTAGAGGTGCTCACAAATGGAATGGCCTGCTTCCCAGGCAGTGAGCTCCCTTTCACTGGCAGAGAAGATGGCTGCAGCCAGGAAGCAGGTGGCAGGTCTGAGTTTGCTGACTCCGTCCTAAAGCAATAGATCCCAAACCTGGTCATGCGTTGGAATCTTCAGTAAGGAAGATTCGAGTACAGTTGTCCAGATCTCATGCCAGAGGTATGCCACGGCGTGTGTATTTTACAAAGCTCTGTAGGTGATTCTGTTGCACAGTAAGGTTGGCAACGCTGCTGCTGGGGGCCTAGCCTAGCTGCGTCCAGTGATGGACACCTCTAATAATGGTGAGGGTGTTGCTCCTACCACTGGGCCTAAATTTGCCTTCCTGAAGCTTCTGTTTATGAGCTCCCTCCTCCTTCAAAAGCCATGGAAGTGGGTCACATCTAATCCAACTTCCATGTAATACTGCTTCTGAAGTGTTTGAAGAATGCTATCATCAACTACCTTCAAATCTTAAATCTCTTTTGCAGACTGAACATCGTCATCCTTCAAAGGCTTTGTATACAATGTATTTCCATCTTCCTGTCACTCAGGTCACATTCCTCTGGAACGCTGTGTGTTCCACTTGCCTTTGCCATCTATTGTTCCTGGAACAGCTGAGGTATGACGACTGCAAAATCCCGGGAGACAGTGGGGTCCCTGGGTTCGACACCTCCTTCAGTAATGCCACCTGAGATTGCATTAGCTGTTCTGTTTCTCTTGACAGTCATTTCACACTGCTGATTTACACTGAGCTGGTTACCAACCTAAATTCCTGAGACTTTTCCAATGGGACTGAAGTTAATTCAGGTCTGTTTCATTCTTCGCCTACACAGGGGTGTTCAGAATGCAAGTATATTTATTATATTTATAAATACTTTATTTTTATTCCTATGAGATTTATCCTTGTAGCTTTGGTTCACCACCTTTGCCATTAAAAAACTCTTATTTATCATGTGTTAGATTGCTGCAGTAATAGCCCGAAATTTATTTATACTTCCCTTTATCCCTCTACTATGCTAGTCCCTCCTACACTGACTCAGGGCTTGGCCCCATGACTCAAGGGCAAATACAACAGCAGAGACCTGAGAAGTGGTTGCAGAAGGGGCTTGTCTTCTCTTGTGTTGTTCTCAGGACCATGAGACCACAAAATGAACAAACTTAAGCTAACCTGCTGAAGAGTAAAAGGTTAGACTGGGGCACTCCATCCCGCAGGATGTCCAAGCCAACCTGCAGTTGATCATTGTCACATAAATGAACCTCAGCCAAGACATATCAAGCTCAGTTAGGTCAACAGAACTGGCCAGCTGAACCCAGCCCAAACCACTGACCCATAGAACTATGGGCTAATAAATGCCTGTTGTTTTAAGCACAAAGTTTTGGCCAAATTTTTTTTTACACAGCTAATTTATACAATGTCTTATATAGTACTTGTTCTTTCTACTTGCACACTACTTACAAATTCAGTTTGTCCCTATATTGAAATTATTAAGTAGATTCTGACAAAATAAAGGGCTCTGAGGTTCAACTCTAAATGCTGACACTGGCCAAGTCTCTGTTCACCCCGCTATTAAACACTACTTTACAGGCCGCCCACAATTTTCAAAAGAGGAATTGTATTAAAATAAAAGATGGAATTAGATTGTAATTTGAACATATTTCTGTTTTCTGTTCATTCTGGAAGATTACGCTCTGTTTTTTTATGTCACAATATTATTTATGGTCAGAATGTTTGAAGTATCTGAAAATAAATTATCGTTGTAAAAAAATAGTTTCCCAAAGCTTTTCCAAGAATGGTAGTCAAATCGTTTCATATTATGAAAACTAAAAGGAGGAAACTGTTGGGCATTTAAAAAATTCTTTACAACCTTCCAATGTTGATGAATTTTCTAAGCTTTTTAAATGTAATGAGGTTTTTTTTTCATTTTGAATTTTTATCTTTGTTTTCCTCATGAGGCTCCTATTGCCTTTAGTCTGACATAGAAGTGCTGAAATCTTCAGTGTCAGGGTTGGGGAAAGGATGAAAAAGACATTTCCTGTGTGATTAGTAGCAGGAAATACCAGAAGTCTCATTCAAAATAGTATTTTCCCTATATATTTCATTAGTTTATTTTATTATTCTTACTTTTGCTTTTTAAAAGCAACATATTATCTGCTTTGGTGCAGTTATCCCTTCTGTACTCAGTACAGTTTCTACATTTAGAAAAGAGAATAATTTGGGGATAATCAGAGACAGCAAACCAATGACCTATGATGAGACAAACTAATGTAAAGAACACTCAATTGGGAATCGCATCATCCTGGTAGAATTGTCTCGGGACCAATTACTTGCTCTGTGACATTGGGCATATTTCAGAAATTTTATTTCCTTATATATGACATGAGGATGATATTAATACTAACTTACTGGATTCTTGTGAGGACTATATGTGAAAATTATCTGTTGCATTATAATTAACAATAAATAGTAGCTATGATAACACTAATAAGAATAGATATATCTAATGAGCATTTATATATTTTGTGGCAGGCACTATGTTGAGGGCTTGGCTTGAATAGCATAGTAAGTAAGACATGGCATCAGTAACCAAGGCTTATTAATTCTATTAAGTTCAGTTCTCATTAGTCTTTACACAGACTGTCTGTGGTCTGTGTATTTTGTTGTTCATCATATGCAGCTTCCATTCCTGGTCCAAGAGGCCTGCTGGGAATTAAATATAACATCTCTGCTCCTGATAGCAACTGAAAAAGCAAATACATTTTCCCTTCAAGATCACTTGAAGGCATCTTCCTCACGTGGCAACACTTAACTATGAAAAGCACTTGAAAATGTAGTCTTTATTCTGAGTAAGTTAAAAATTTACTTACTCAGTTAAAATTGGGGATTGTGCCAGTTAAAAATTGGGGATTTTTATTACTGAGAGGAGGATGGATATTGGAGGAATAAACTAGAACTCTCTATTACAGATGTTTAATATATTAGTTCTTCAGTGCATCAGTGTGAACATATTTTTCAAACCCATTCTTTTATTTTGGTAGGTGAGGTAGAAGCAAAAATAAAGAAGGATACCTCTAAAAACTGCTTTCCCCATTCTAAGTGTTGCCTAGGGCTAGTCCAGAGGAGATAATCGATTAGAAAATTATTTTCTTGGCACCCTGAGTGTTACTGCACTGGACTGTGTCCCTTCCTCCCTCCCTCCCATGCTCTCTCCTTCCTTCCTTCCTTCTGTTATTCCACCATATTTCTCCCTTTCTATCTCCAAGTCAGAACAAAAATTAACTTCTAAAGATACTAACACTTCTGTGAAGTCAAAATCTAATTTACTTTTCCATTTAGAGCTTGCATAAAATTTGACTTTTTGAATAAGAGCGTGTCATTCTTCTGTAAGAAACAAAATTAAATTAAACTTCCTTTCGTGATGGATCAGTTAAATAGATTTGAAAGGCAGCCTCAAAAAAGACTGGAGGACATGACATAACAGCTAACTTCTACTTTCATTAAGAAGCATGCTTTAAATTTTTAATTTATTTTTACATTTTTTCTCCCAAAATCTTTATATTTTGTTCCCTAAAACATTCTAATCCCCTGAGATCAGTATTTAAATTTTCCTTCCTTATTTATTTATTTATTTATTTATTTATTTATGTCAGATATGATAGTAAATATTACAGATGCAGAATTCTAATGACAAAAGTTTATAAATTAATAAAAAGAATGACTATCTTAAGAATTCATATGTGCTATAAATAGCTGTATTAGTTTCCTCGGGCTGCCATAACACATAACCACAAACTTGATGGCCTAGAACGACAGGAATTCCTTCCTCAGAGTTCTGGAGGCCGGAAGTTGAAGTGCAGCTGTTGGCGGGGCTGCTTCCTTCAGGAGGCCCCAAGAGAGGAGGTCCTGCCCCTCTCCTGACTTCAGCGGCTGTGGGCAAGCCTTGGCTTGTGGCTGTATCACAGCAGTCCCTGCCCCCACTTTCACACTGCCTTCTCCTCTGAGTGTCTAATCTCTCCTTGCTTCTGCTTTCTCTTTTTTATTTTTTATTATTTTAAATTTTTATTGTATTTTTCCATTATCATTTAACCTCCTTATAACTTCTCCCCGCTGCAATCACTACACTATTGTCCATAACTGTATTGTTGTAACTGTGAGTCTTTATTCCTTTTTGTTCCTCTCCACCCCCCAAGCCTCCCCCACCCCACCTTACCCGTCATCCTGCTTTCCATATATGAGCCCGTGTCTATTCTACTGTTAGTTCAGTTTGTTCATTAGATTCCACATGTGAGTGAAATCATATGGTGTTTGTCTTTCTCTGACTGGCATATTTCACTTAGCATAATGTTCTCCAGGTCCATCCATACTGTTGCAATTGGTAAAATTTTCTTTTTTACAGCTGAGTAGTATTCCACTGTGTAGATGTCCCATAGCTGCTTTATCCGCTCATCTACCGATGGACACTTGGGCTGCTTCCATATCTTGGTGATTGTAAATAACACTGAAATGGACATAATGATGCCTGTGTTCTTTCAAATTAGTATTTTGGGTTCCTTCGGATATATTGCAGAAGTGGGACCGCTGGGTCAAAAGGCAGATCTATTTTTAATTTTTTGAGGTATCTCCATACTGCTTTCCATAGTGGTTTCTCTAGTGTGAATTTGCACCAATGGTATAAAAGGGCTTCCCTTTCTCCACATCCTTGCCAGCATTTGTTTTTTGATTTATTGATAGCCATTCTGATAAGTGTGAGGTGATATCTCATTGTGGTTTTAATTTGCATCTGTCTGATGATTAGTGACATCGAGCATCTTTTCATATATCTATTGGCCATCTGTGTGTCCTCTTTGGAGAAATGTTTGTTCAGGTCCATTGCCCATTTTAAATTGGATTGTTTGGGGGTTTTTTTGGTGTTGAGTTTTATAAGTTCTTTATACATTTGGGATATTGATCCCTTATTAGATAGGTACAGAAAAATGAAACTAGACCACATTTTTACACCACACAAAAATAAACTCAAAATGGGTTAAAGACTTAAATATGAGACCTGAAACCACAAAAATCCTAGAAGAAAACATGCGAAGTAAAATATAAGACATTACTTGTAGCAGTGTTTTATCTGATATTTCTCCCAGGTAAGGGAAACAAAAGAAAAATAAACACGTGGGACTACATCAAAGTAAAAAGTTTTTGCACAGCAAAGGAGACAATGAACAAAATAAAAAGACAACGCATAGAATGTGAAAACATATTCTTTGTTCTTTCTCATAAGGACATAAGACCCACCAGGATAATCCAGAGTAATCTGCTCTCAAGATCCTAAATTTAATTATGTTTGCAAAGATCTTTTTAAAAAATAAGTAACATTTACAAGTTTCAAGGGTGAGGACTTGATATTGATGGGTGGCCATTATTCAACCTACTATAAACATTTATATGAAGGTAGACCCCCTAAAACCAGAACTTACTTTTTAAAAATTTGTATTTATTCATACATGTTTAAACTTCAGTCACCTTCAAAGTACTCTTCATTTGATGCAGTACATCTATGTAGACATTTTTTTCACTGTTCGAAATGGTTTTTAAATGCATCAATTTTGATGCCTTTTAGTGCTTCTGCCATTTTTTGTTTCACCTCTTCCACATTGGCAAAACGTTCCTATGGAGGCTTTTTTTCATCTGGGGAGATGAAAAAAAGTCACTCAGGGTGAGATTGTGTGATAGGGAGGGTGGGGCATGGGAGTGGTGCTGTTTTTTGTCAAAAATTGCTGAACCCTCAGTGCAGCATGGGCAGGTGCGCTTGTAAATCACCAATCATGAAATGGGCAAATGTGTTGAAAGAGTCTTCAAAAAAAAAAAATCACTGATGTCAAATTCAGCCTCTCACAACAACACCAGCTGGCACACTGCTATAGATGGGTTCTTAGAACACTCACCTAGCTATAAGAGGCCTGCCCTCCAGAAGATAATTATGGGTTTTTTGGTCACCCACCTCATAAATGTTATTTAACATAATATTTTGTGACGTTGAAATAATAGTAACAGAATTCAACTCTTTATACTCCATGTAACAATGTTTCTACTTGGTAGAATTTGTCTTTTTATGAAAATTTTGAGTAAAATGTATTTTCACAGTATAAATAAAATTCTTTGTGAAGAGGCACCATATGCATTTATCATTTGATAGTGGCCAGTTCCAGAAATAGAAAGACTCCCAAGTGACTGATTTGCAAGACCCTGAGCTCTCCCCACTCTGACTGCCTCTCACTTTCTCTCACAAGTCCTTTAGCAATGCTTAAGGGATTGTAAATAATAGAAAGTGGCAAAGGTTTCATTGCCAAGGACTTCATAGGCTTCATCAGGCATTCCCCAGCCCTGGGTAGAATGCTCAGCCTGTCTCTGTTACTAAAATGGTGAAATTCTCCCTGTTGAACTGAAGGGTTGACTGCTTCACTGGAGAGGCTAGTATTATGAACATATATGGCATTGATGTGCACAAAGAAATTCTTATACAGCCTGTCTGCAAACAGAAACTAGTTCCTGGGGTAGAAGATGGTAAACCTGGTGAATATCCCGAAATAACCATGAACTTTAACACAAAAATTTTTTAAATATACAAATTAAATTCGATTATAATTCTTTAAAAAATAGGCTTTGATTAAACCTGCTTCCCTTTTTTCTTGTTGGTTTATATTTTACTTCTGATTCTGTTATTGTTATCCAATGCAAATTATTTTCTTTCTTTTATACTTATGGCGTAAACATAATAAAGAATATCTTAATGATTTCACCGAAGAGCTAGGAAGAGCATATGGCTGTTTGTGTGTGTGTATAAGCACTTTGAAGATCATAAGAATTTTACAAATGTAAGACTTTTAAATAATATTAATGAGTACTTGCTTGGAGAGAAAAATGTATATATATGTATACATACATACATGTATATATCAAGATTTCACATCTGTGGAACAGTGTTGTTTATTTTTCTTTGTCCTGCTCTCTGTTTCATGCACATTGAGCTATGTCTTTATTTAAGTGGTTCCATCTGGAACAAAAAGTAAAGAAAAGTTAAGGAAGCAATAGCATGCCCTCTCAATCTTGCAGACCGTATCTCCCTAGAGTTCAAGGTCTGGTATGCCTGGGAATCGTTTACAACATTCTATACTTTTTAAAAAACTCCTCCCTCCAATAATACAAATTCCTTTGTTAAAGGCACGCAGAGCCGATACTCAGCATGTTAGAAATGCGCCCACTGCGGGTCTGTCTGCATTATGGGAGTGGCCGGCAGGCACGCTGCTGTGCTGCAGCGTTTATAGAAAACACGTGCAAATAGACGCTCGTTACAGAGCATTCACAGAGTGGTGAGACTCTGCACTTATTTCCCCCAGACTCCACATTGTGAGAGGCAGTAGAATACATCTAACTGGTAGATGGTCTAGGCAGAAGTTTTACCTGTATTGGGTGAAAAGTAAACTTCCGGCAGAAGGGACCTCCGTTTGGTCAGGTCTCCTATACTGAGGGCACTTAGTTCGCTGCTCATTCTGAAGGCTCTTCTCTGAACATTAGTTGTGTCTACAGTACTTTAAGACATTTTTCATGGGAAGTGAGACTTTTGTCAGTCATCCAGATATGTAACGTACATGATGCTAGGCATCGTGTTAGATAGTTTGTAGGTGGAGTCAAAAACATTCTGATGGTCCCCAGTAGGGTAAACTATATATATGCATGTGTAAGCACATCAGTTGTATGATGGAGAGGAGAGAGAGAAAACGAAATGGAAAAGAAGAAGGGGAATGAGAGAAAAGGAAAGCAGAAAATTGCAAGTCATCATTAAATGTCTCGGAGACCTCTTCATGGAGTCCGTGCTATCGGCAGCCTGTGCCTGGCGTCAATAGGGCCTCGCACGGGTCTGTAGAAATGGCCCAGGCTCTAGAATTCTGTCCTTGTAGGTCCTACCCTCCCAGAAAGTATGGACTGTATTCACCATGTAGGTGAATGGAGAAGAAATTTACTATACTTATTATAAGCAACATTTCTTCAGCTGCTAACTAATGTCAGGATTAACAGTTTCATAACTGAAACTGTGTACCTGGAATCAAAATTAGGGGACCCAGGCATCAGAGTGTGGTACTAGCTAGTCAGGAAACTCTAATGTGAATATTGTTAAACATGATTAACTGAACATTTTAAAAATACAAAGGAGATGGCAATATTCTCTAAAAGGTCAGTAACATGTTTCCCTGTATGTAATCAGTATATATTTTAATATGAAAATTTCTAGAATACCATTCCCTAGCAATAGGTTAGAAATATATATGGTGCCAAAATTTTATTATGATTTAAACTTCATAACTGACCAATATTTTTCACTTTGTACATTTTCTAAAAAACAATTTAGAGTATATTTGAATTCTTTTAACCATTTCCATTGTGTGCGTGTGTGGCAGGGCGGGGGGACTATAGACTGTCATCCCGAAGTTCCTAAAGTGTGATCATTAACAACCTTATGTTAGAAAAGCTTTTGGTTAATTATACTACTCCAGATGGCTGGGTGGTTAGATTAATATATGAAGGGGGGACCCAAAACAGACCAAAAAAACACAATTATCTTCTGGAGGACCGGCCGGTCCCTTGTAGTACAGGCTTCTCCTGTTAGGTGAGTGTTCTAGGAACCCATCTGTATCAGTGCACCAGCTGGCATTGCTGTAAGAGGCTGCATTTGGCTTCAGTGCATTTTTTTAAGACTCTTTCAACGCATTTGCCCATTTCATGATGGGTGATTTACAAGTGCACCTGCCCACACTGTGCTGAGTGTTCAGCAGTTTTTTACCAAAAACAGCATGACCCCCATTCACCAAATCTTGCCTGAAGCAAATTTTGTTTGTTTGTTTGTTTTTCCAGATGAAAAATGTCCTCCAAGGGAAATGTTTTGCCAATGTGGAAGAGGTGAAACAAAAAACGGGAGAAGCAATAAAAGGCATCAAAATAGTTGAGTTCAAAACTGTTTTGAGCAGGAGAAAAAAAATAGCTTGGTAGTTGTATTGCATCGAATTGAGAGTACTTTGAAGGTGACTGAAGTTTAAACAGGTAAGAATAAATACACAATTTTTATAGATAAATTCCAGGGTTTTTTGGTTTCCCCTCATAGATAGGTAGTCCAAATAATATGTGTTTTAATTTATACCTTGAAAGCTATATATCTCTATTTCACCAGCCACTAACAACTGCTGTAACAAGTACTTAGGCTACAAACTCTCAATCTTTCTATAATTAAAATTAGTATTTGTTTTGAATCTTCCTTTTGCTAGGTAATGGACATCTTTTTCTAAACCTGCAACTCCATTATAGGGGGCTTCCAAGGTGCCAATGTATTACAAATAGACTTGAGCCAATTTCTGCTCCTTTCAAGAAATTTAATTCCAAAGCTAAAAAGAAAGTAAGTCTCAGACCAGATGCCACCATATGTATAAAACAGAGAGAGAGAGAGAGAGAGAGAGAGAGAGACTCTGTTAAATAAACCTTTATTAGTTAGCCAGTGCAAACAGTTCATAAACTTATTTTGCAATCTCCACAGAGCACCATTCTCTATTCTGTTTTTTAATTAGCTTCAACCACCACCTTACTTGGAAGGTGCCCTAAGGCAGATGTGATGATAATCTTCCGAAGGCAGGATTCCATGATTTTTCTACTGTCAGGTGTTAATAATTGTGAAGAAGCTGCGATTTATCCTACTTGCAAACTTACATGTCAATCTACTATGCTTCTGTGACTACTGCCAGAAGACTTGAGGCTCCTGGATCAGAGACACAGGACAGTCATTACTCACAACTATAGGAATAGCTTGAGGGGCGGAATTTACACTGGTTCTTGGAGTCCCAGTCCCCATAGGGCAATGTAAAAAAAAAGATGATACCTGCACCTTTAGGTGCAGATGTAGTCAGGTATTACAGAAGAGTAGACCTGAGTTTAGAGAATTTTGAATCTTTTATGCTGAATGGTAGCTTACTTTATGCTATCACCAAAAAGGTATATTTCTAACATTATTCATGCTGTGAATAAGCCACTAATTTCACTAATTAAAAACCTATTTTGGCAGTTTACTAATTGGATACAGTCCTGGTGTGATTAGAATAATGATAGCTGAAGTGCTTACAATAACCACATCTGTACAGGGGCTTCTCTGATATAATGCTAAGTGACCACTCCTGGGGTGAAGATTCTTAATTAGTATGCTGGCTGCACGTGAAATATGAAAATGTCCATGCTTAACTATTCTAATGAAAATTACAGATGTCCTCATGCTCCGAGTTTTTTTATTATCACCTGCCTATTCAGGCATTTGCTGAATTATCTGATGTGGAGTTATCATCAGCCATTAGTTTCTATTGACATATCCTGTATCCTCAATCACAAAACTTCTCAAGTCCACCCTCTGTCAATTACTTTGATGTCCCTTCGGAATGGTAGAGACACTTTTTGACTACTTGACAACTGCCTGGCTATGCATGGGAGCTCCATGAGGTCCTCCCAGAATAGTCTGCCAAGACAACATCCCCAGTAACTGCTGTTCTATGCCTCTGTGCAATGCTGAGGTATGGAAGTCCTGGAATTCCACTGTTGTTTTACAGACTACCTGTGACTGAAGTATAGTCCCCTTTGGTTCTCAGTTCTATTGTCTACTGTGATGGAGGGGATGGGTCAACAGGTCTCAAGCATTTCTCAGGGACACATATGAAGGCTTCTCTCTGTTATTAAATCGCTGATCTTCTTTCCTCTGTTTCAACCTCAGCTCTGTCTCTAAAGAAGTACCATCCAGGAAAATTTTCTGTGATGATGAAAATACTGTATAGCTTTGCTATCCAATATGATAGCCACTAGCCATATGTTGCTGTTGAGCATTTTAAATGTGGCTAGTGTAACTAAATAACTGTTTATGAATTTGATTAATTGTAATTAATTTAAGTCTAACTACAAATAACCAGTGGCTATCATATTGCATAGTGCAGTTCTAGAATCTTTATAATCTGGGGTGGGAGATGATTAATAGGTAAGGAGGGAAATTTTCTAATATGCATTTTCTATTTTTCAAAAGCTTTCTATGCCCTAAACTATTTTGAAATCTTTAAGTTAAGAATTGGCTTTGTTTCAAACCAAGAGCACCAGGCACAGGAAGGTACACTGGTGAATTCAACCAAACATTTAAGAAAGAAATTATACCAATTCTCTACATTCTCTTTTAGAGGATAGAAACAGAGGAAATACTTCCTAATTCATTCTATGGGGCCAGAATTACTCAATACCAAAGCCAGACAAAGAAAGCTTCTAAAGAAAACTACAAACAAATACCTCTCATGGACATAGATTCAAATAAAATATTAGCAATTCAAATAGAAAAAACATGCAAAAAGAATGATATACTATGACTAAGTAGGATTTGTCTGGGATATGCAAAGCTAGTTCAATATTTGAAAATCAATTAATGTAATCCATCACATCAACAGAATAAAAGGAAAAATCACATGATCATACAATAGATGCAGAAAAATCATTTGACAAAATCAAGCCTCCATTCTTCATAAAAATTTAGTAAACTTGGAGCTGAGGGGAATTTTCTCAACTTAGGCTTCAAAGTAAAATAGAAAAGTGTAAAACTCCTAGAAGGTAACACAGAAGAAAACTCAGATGATCTTGGCTGTTGTGATATTTTTTTAGCTACAAAACCAAAGACATAATCCATGGGAAAATATTTGATAAGCTGGACTTTATAAAATTAAAAACTTCCGATTTATGGAAGACAGTATCAAGAAAATGAGAAGACAGGCCACAAACCAGAAGAAAATATTTTCAAAAGACACATCTGTGAAAGGACTGTTATATAAAATGTACAAAGAACAGTTAAGAATTCAACAATAACAAAATACACAATCCAATTAAAAATGGGCCAAGACTTTAATGGACACCTCACCACAGAAGATATGCAGATGGCAAATGAACACATGAAAAGATGCTCCACCTCATACATCATCAGGGAATTGCCAGTTAAAACTGAGATAGTGCTTCCTACCTATTACAATGGATAAAATGCAGAACACTGGCAGCACCCAATACTGGTGGTGTGACGCAAGAGAAACTCCCACATCTTGCTGGTTGGAATGCAAAATGGTACAGCTAGTTCGGAAGATAATTAGGGGGGTTCTTACAAAACTAAACATACTCTTACCATATGGTTCAGCAATGTGCTTTATTTGCCCAAAGGAGTTGAAAACAAGTCCACACAAATACCTGCATGCAGGTGTTTATAGTAGCTTTATTCATAATTACCAAAACTTGGAAGCAGCCAAGATATCCTTCAGTAGAAAAATGAAGACATAAACAGTGACACATCCAGGCAATGGAACAGTACTAAGGGCTAAAAAACCGAGGGCTGTCAAGGCAATAAAAGACATGGAAGAAACTGGAGTGCCTATTACTAAGCAAAACAAGCCAATCTGAGAGAGCTCTATGCTTATGATCTCAACTATATAACAATCTGGAAAAGGCAAAACTGTGGAGACAATAGAAATATCAGTGGTTGCCATGGGTGGGAGTGAAGAGAAATATGCAGAGCAGAGAGGAGTTTTAGGGCAGTGAAAATACTCTGTAAGATATTGTAATGATAGATTTATGCCATGCATTCTTTCAAATGCATAGAATACATACAACAATGAGGTAAGGTGAACTATGGACTTTGGGTAATAATGATATGTCACTGTAGGTTCTTTTTTGGTAAAAAAACGTACCATTCTGGTGAATGATGTTGATCATAGGAGGCTGTGCATGGGTGGAACAGAGTGTATATGGGAAAATCTCTACACCTCTCAGTGTTGCTGGAAACTTAAAATTGCTCTAAAAAATGTTGAAAAAAGCCCAATAACATCCCCCATTAAAACCAAAACAAAACTACAACGAAAGGCAGAGGAATCGGCCTCTGTCTTCTGCTGCAACACTCTTCCTCGGACCACAAACGCTGCTGCCCAAATGTGGGAGGGCGCGCGTGATTGAAAAGGGGCAGTCAGTTACAGACTGGACATGTACTTCTTCCAGATTATTATCATAACTGCACTTTTCTAAGTCTCGGTTTAGGAAAAATCAAAGCACAGGGATAACTTCTGAGACAAAAAAGCATAGAAAAAACAGCATCGGCGCTTACATTTAATCTCCCTTTATTACTCACTCACAGTGTGACCTTAGAAAATCAGTTAATTTTTCAGAGCCATAAGTTATCAACTTATAAATAAAACAGGGACTAATAATATTTTTCTAAGAAGGTTGCAGTGTTTTAAACTGAGTATAATCATTCATATACAGCACTCTGGCAGATCGAACAACACTGGAAAGTGTGGCTATCATTAGCCATTCTGTCTCTGTGCTCGAAATAAGATGTGTTCATTAATTCCTTGGTTTGCATTGGAATCTCTACTTGTTCAAATTTAGCTTCTAAGAAATATATATGCATACTATTTCATTAAATCATTGATAATTTTCTTCTCCAAATAATATGTTTCAGAATTATAACCTTCTTGTGTATCCCTTTGTGACTGATACTTATTTTTAATACTTATATATTTCTATAGGTGGTATCAGCCCAAACTTTACCTAGAGGTTACATAAATAAATATTTAAAGGAACCTATGAGTATGTAGCATATGTTCACACACATAGACACACTACTCAAGCACTTTCCCTTTAAAAAAAATGAAGTTATTTGGCAGTTATAATAAAGAAAAAAAGAAGTCAAATCTGTATCTGAATTTTAAAGTCTGTTCGAGAAACTGGTTGTTTTCAGAGGGTGGTACAAGCTATAATAAACTTTAGTATAACCATAAACCAACATAGTTGAAAGCCTTTACACTCTTGAGAATAAAGATACATATTCATCAAAAGATGTTATGAACTAACTCTAACTAGAGAAATAGATAAGAAGGCTGTTTCACTTGCTTAACGATTGCACCAGACCCTTGGGTGTGCACAGGAGTAGTAGGTGGTTGTCATGGAGGAACCATGGCCCCCATGAAACACTGCCAGGGGACACAAAAAGGGGAAATTACAGGGAGTAAGGGCTAGGGTCATTTATTCACGCATGTGCTTAGTTAACCCCTATTTGTTTTATCTATATTGTGCTAGACCAATGTTTGTCAAACTTTTTTATTATTGGCACCCACCTACTACACCTCACTTGAATTCACCTCCCATGGAATTTTGGTACCACAACCATACTGTGTATCTATTTGTGGATTCTGACCCTTTCAAGGGTGAGAAGACATTATACTGTCTAAGATTTTTTTGCCTTCTCGGTGGTAATATCACTTCCATTGAGAATGCATATACTATTTGTCAGAAACAAGTGGAGGACAAAGCAGGTGACATTTCTGTCCTCAGAGTCTGACAGTGTAGTAGGGTGGACAATCAAAATAGACAGCTACATATCACAATGAACACTGCAATGGAGATAACAGAGAACCGGCTAACTTATCTAACTGGCAAAGCCATCTCCCAGTCCTCAAACCCAGGATTGGGTGTCTTTTGGGGTGCTATAGGAAACTGAACTATTGAGGCTTCAATTAGGTTTGAATCATTTCAAAATTAAAATGCCAATATTGTTATTAACAATAAAAACAACCAATTCCATGGAAAATTTTCCAGATGAAGCTCGGAGGACACAGCAGACTCATGTTTAACCCCAAAAAACACTAAGAGGCTGCCTGCAGAGGCCAGCGAGCAGAGGGGGTTGCTTGGGGAAATTGTCTGTACTCCCACTGAGATACCATCAAAGGAGCTTGAGTCTTTAAAACCAGATGCATAACTTGCAGTAGAAATGTTGGCCAGAGGCTATTTTAAAAGGGATAATGCCCAGCAGGGTTTCTGCCAGAGAGCATGACATCTGCAGCAGAAAGAACTGAATGTGAACTGAGGGATGCTGAGGAGCTAAGGAGAAGCTGTTGATGGTAGGAAGGGCCCTGCTGGAGTTGAGGGGCTCTATTCAGAGACCAGCAGAAGAATCAGGAAGACAAAGTGCCCACAAGAGGTTTTGAGAGCTGTTTCAGCTGGAGGAAACCTACACCAAAGAAAATCAGCTCCAGCCAAGTAAAAACGGCCTGGCCTTCCTTTCTTTTCCCTCTCCTTCCTTCCTCAGGCCAGTGGGTGAAAGAAGAGAGAGGAGGTTCAGATGAGAGAGAAAGAAGGTAACCAACCACACACTTCCTTTCCCCTGAAGGTGTCCAACCTGCTACAGGTGCAAACCGAAGGCCACAAGAAAACTCAACTTTAAATGCCAGAGATTAAACCCTTTTCCCTGTCTAGGACATATCAGTCACACAGGTGACACTTTTTTGTATTAGAATAGACTGGATAAATTTTTATGATCTGAGAGTAAGTACTAAACTATGAAACTTGCCCAAGATTTTACAAGAAGTGAGAAAACGAGCTCCACAAGGAGAGGCTAGTTCTGAACCGCTGTGTTCAGGAGTATAAGATCGCCTCTGATTGCCCTTTTGGAGGCCTGTGTGCTCAACTTACCTGGCCACTGTGGCTACGGTGAGAGCCAGCAAACCTTCCAAGGGCTCTGATGGAGCCAGAGAAGGTGACTGTTTCAGAAGGTGGGGTGAGACCAGGCCCCCGGGGGCATGAGTCAGAGACTCAGCAGGAGCTGAGGACAGACTGAGATGGAAGAATGAGACCACTGAGATGCAAAAAAGTAGATCCCAAGTGAAAAGAGGCAGACGTCATCAACACAGGTGGAATGCCACCCAGAGCCACCGGGGACCTGGGGGAGGCTGACAGATCAGCGGACTCTTTCCATTAGTGTGGTCTGCAAGGCCACATCCTGCTCTGCATACCCTCCTTCCCCAAATTTCATGCTAGAGAGAAGAATACTGAACTAAGAGAGCCTGAGCAATGGTCCCCAAAACAGATCATTACCTGAGAGGACTATTGTTTATTTTATTGCACTACGAATTAAATTTAGTTTTTCCCCCTTGCTATCCAGACAGTGGAAATGCCTGAGAAAAATCAGACTAGTTTTAGGCAAAATAAATAAACACTTTTCTTGCCCTAGGGATTATAATTAAGTACATTCTATGATGCTTCTCCTGAATATTTAGCTTGGGCACTTAAATAACATAATTAAAATGTTGGACACATAGTGGAAATTCTTATTTATTCACTTTCCCCCTTTACTAGGGACTGTGCATTTCCCATACTGATGACTCGAAGCAGGGTCAATCTTGACCCCAGTTCTCATTTTTAATGTGGTCATTTTAGTGAGGATCATGCTATTATTCAAAATGCTTGGTGTATAGCAGAACTCAATGCATGCTGAATAAACAAACAAGGCATCTTCTATTTCAGTAACAGGGTTGAAACACAGTGGCTGTGGGCCTCTGCAGACACCCCGCACTTCCCCATGTCTGCGTCCCAGTGTATTAAGCTGAGCATCCTAATTACAGCATCTGCTCTTACTCTTTCTAAAACTCTTTTTTACTTCATCTATGTTTGTCTCTCTGCATATTTGTATTCTTGTGCTTTGCATTTGGCTTCCAAATGGAAGATATTTCTCTCTGTCTAGTCATGAAAATCTTTTCATTCACTTACCTGGAGTTCTGCATTAATTTTTTTCATAAGATTGGTTTTCTTAATGGTCACTAACTTCTGGGCTTTTGTCTTGTGTTGCTCTTTGAATCCTATTTCACTTGGAAGTCTTCTAAAGAAAACCTCCATAGACAGTATAAGCACAAGATCCATAGTCTCAGGTCTCATCTTCTTCCTGGTCTTGCTGACACTGACCACAGTGACCATTTGCTGTACCTACTTGTGGGGCCCCTATTATGGTTACAACTTTGTGGTCTGTTGGCGCATCTGTACCTTAGTAGTCCCACTATTTCCCTTTGGTGTCAGCGCTCTGGAAAGAACTGTAATCTTCTCATCATGATTTGGGAATGAGTCACTTCTGGGGAGTGGGTGGCTATGAAAACAATCACTTTAGGACTTATATTTCTTTTTCTTGCTACTGGGATTCATGCTTTTTATTACCCTCCCATTGGGAGAAGGGCTGGCCTGTGTAACCCATAAGATAGTGTAGAAATGAAGGTACATAACTTCCAAGCTAGACTGTAAAAGATATGTGGCTTTCACCTTGCTGTAGGTGAAGCCAGCCACTGTGTCATGAGGATACTTCAAGTAGTCCCAAGACAGGTTCATGCGGTGAGGAACTGAGGCCTCCTGCCAACAGCCAATACCAATCTTCCAAACTCGTGAGGGAACCATCTAAGAAGAGAATCCTTCCATTGACATCTTGACTGCAACTTCACAAGAGACTGAGCCAAACCACCCAGGTAAGGCGCTGTCAGATTCCCAACCCACGGAAATTATCTGAGATAAATGCACCATGTTGTTTTAAGTTGCTATGTTTTAGAGTAATTTGTAATGCAGCAATGGATAAAACTCTTACCCTAGAAAAATCTGTACTTGATGTGATGTGAATTTGATGATGGAACATAGTGTTGACTTGAGAAAAAATAGGAAAGTAATAGTAATAAGTTTACTCCTCTTAAAAATCCATAAAAGATGGTGACATGTGATCTTAGAGTATAAAGGACAATGATGGTCACACCACAGCCAAATCATGAGTCAAAAGAAGCAGCTACAGTAAAAGCTCCCAAGCAGAGGAGAACATATGACTAAGTGAAATAAGATTCTCCACGTTTCAAAAACAAAGGGTACATTCTTGTTACTTTGCTTATGGAAAGCAAAAAGGTTTTGAAGGAGTTACAAGGGGGACTTATGAAATAAAATTGTCTTTACCATTTCAAGAGTTATTGATGACTTTTGATTTTAATTCCCTTGTAAAGATTCAGGCAGCAGTGATGAAGTACAGTAAATGACAGGCACGTTACTTTTACCCAGAAAAGTAAGCAACATATATATCACATGGAAAATATGTATTAGTTGATAAACCTTTTGATTACCATAAGAGTGTATATTTTGGCAAAGATTATTAGGTGCCAAAGACTTAGCTTGTTGAGAGCTGATAAAGCCAGGCTCATATGCAAATTCAGTTTTGTCCAGGTGAGTCAGCAATGCTGTAGTCTATTATAAATACTTGAAAGCAGCTGTTACAACATATTTTTAATTCCTGGAAATTTTTTCCCACTCAGAAGGCCACATATCATCTACAAACTGTTCTATCCTACTGAAGGTGTTCTCAAAACCTATATACCTCGTTTACAAACCAAAGAACCTGACAAGTGCATTTCTTCAGCATAGGACTAACAATCAGTTGAATTAAAACTAAAACTTTATAACAGCCAATACAATTTAATATTTAAAATCAAAACATACAGCAACAGAAGTTCATGGCCCTGGTTACCAAAAATATCTGCACTTTTCACTAGAGAGATACAGGGTACAGATGGACCAGCATAATGTCACCATACGAATCAACTAAAATAGATTTCTTTGCAGGGAATCTTGACAACAGCATAATTAAAAACAGCAACTCCTCTAGAGCCATTCAATATCAACAATTTTGTTCACATATGAGACCCCTCAGAGTGACAAAAATGCAAGCAATAGAATTTTTCCCTTCACCAATGCAGATGATGAAATACATTGACCTGCTATTTCTATTGTTGAAGCTATTACAGTTAGTAACACCAAGGCAACCTTAATAAAATGGTTTGGCTAACGGCTTCAGCGGTGTAGCCAATGTAATTCAGTTCAATATTTGTTTTGGGTTTTCTGCGTTCTCTTCGGTGCTTTTTCCCCTCTCTGTTCTTACAGTTGTTTGCTGTTCCAGTGACGAAAGGGAAAGTTTACCTGGCATAGAGTTTGTATGTAATAAGCAGGTTTATGTGGAGGCTAGTTCAGCTCTAATCAGTTTCTCATTATTACTTTGGGAGAATATCTCTTTATATGGGAAACAAATTTGATAAAGGGATACTGTATAGTTACTCACTTCAAGAGATTTGGGAAAATGGGGACCTCGAGCAGTGGTTCTAGCATTAGTGTGCAGCAGAATCAGCTCTGAACTTGTTACAGTACATGTGCTCCAGACCTCCCCAGGCTTATCCAGTACAGCTTGCCCTTGGGCTGTGTGTATACCACCATGTAATTCTGAAATGTGTCAGCATTCGGGAACCAGCAGAGCCCATATGGAGAGAAGGGCAACTGGGGATCAGGGCCACTGGCCACTGTCTCTCGCCTCCCACATTTATCTCCTAAGAAAGGGCTGCTCTGCTCTCTGGTTACTAGGTATTTGATGTCTCAGGAGGCCTAGACAGGCTTTCCTATTTCATCCTAGAATGAAGCTCTCCCCTCCCAGGAGGAAAGGGAAACCAAGCTCCACAGAGCAGTACTTCAAAAAAAATTCCTGGACTTACTTTCAGCATGGACGTTCAGATGAAAGATGCATTTTGCATTTTCGAGAGAAGGAAATGAAACTTCTAATGACAATCATCAAATTTCATAAAGTTTAAATGAGAGCTATCCTGGCCGTAAAACTCTTGACCTTCCAAAATACAGTTAAATTTCGCAGGTGGCAAGTTTCTTGTAACAGATTCTATAGTAGAACAGTTGGCGATAGATGCTCTACAACACGAAAGGAGCAGATTTTCTCATCCAGTCCTGCAGATTTTTCTTTCTTACAAATAACTATTCTTGCAATTTCAATCAGATGAGCCACCATCTTTCAGGCTGTGGCCTGAAGGAGGTTTAAAGTGCACTGTGTTGTGGGTATAACATGAGAAACCAATTAATTCTCTCTGTCTCTGACTATAGTTTTGCTTTCCAGTGGTTGATTAATAATGAAAGGGAATAATTTCAACCTGTCACATCTGGAAACACAGAGAATTTGAAGGCAACATCTGAAAGCAGCCCACCAGCTCCTCCACGCTCTTCTGACAGTGCCGGCAGGGCAGCGTCCGGGTGCTTCTGATGACTTACAAGCCACAGGCAGGAGAGTGATTGCAGATCTAAGCTCTGGCATTAGTTTAGCCCTCTGAGGAAATATTTTCTGTGGCTGTGTTCTTCTTCAGTGTTTCCTTTGCCTCATTGTATGAAAGGTACAGCTCCAATCCCACTGTTTCATTAATATCCTGGATCACAGATGAAATAACAAAGCTCTGCTGGAAATGAATACAGGGGCCTCCATAGGACTGAGCCTTGGAGTGTGTGCACTTTTGTTCCCAAGCAAATATCGCCACTAGAGATTTACAAGGTGTGAAGACAGCATCAAGAAAAGCATTTCTAGACATTTTTGCAAGTGCTTAAGCATACAGATTAGGTTTGTTCTTTGCCTTAGGAGTTCTGCACAGGTTGCCTATCATCTCAAACAAATAAATGAGAGGCATATTTGCATTTTCCAAATTAAAATTCAGTCAATAATAGCTTTTGGCCAGATACTGGCACAACAGGACTAGTCAGATATCAAATTTAAAGGGCAGGCATGCCAGGTTTGTAATAGGATCACGAGTCAAAGAGGTAAGCTGTTTCCAAGCAAGGCCTTGGAGGCATCAGGGGAGGGAAGCATAATGAAAAGCAGGGTCAGTAATAGCATTCCATGTGCAGGAGCCAAAGTCACTTCAAAAGGCTACAGGGAATTGCCTTATAACCCAGAGATTCCACTTCTTGGCATGTATCCCACGAAACCTAAAACACTAATTTGAGAGAATATATGTACCACCATGTTTATTGCAGAGCTATTCACAATAGCCAAGATTGGCAGCAGCCCAGGTGCCCATCCGTAACTGAGTGGATAAGAAAGCTATGACATATTTACACGATGGAATACTACTCAGATATAAAAAAGAAGGAAAATCTTACCTTTTGTGACAGCATGGTTGGGCCTGGAGAGCATTATGCTCAGGGAAATAAGCCAGTTAGAGAAAGACAAGTACCATATGATCTCTCTCATATGTAGAATCTAATGAACAAAATAAACTAACAAAATAGAAATAGACTCATAGATACAGAGAACAGACAGCTGTCAGAGGGGAGGGGTCTTAGAAGACTGGGTGGAAAAGGTGAAGGAACTAAGTAAAACCCAAACAAACATAAAACTCCTAGGCAGAGACTGCACAGTGGTGATGACCCGAGGAGAAGGAGGGAATGGAGGGAGGTCGACCAGGGTGAAGGAGGGATAAATGGTGGTGAAGGAAGCTTGACTTTGGGTGGTAAGCACACAACAGAATATACAGATGATATGTTATAGAATTATATACCTGAAACCTTTATAATAATTTTATTAACCAATGTCATCCCAATAAATTCAACAAAAAAATTTAAAAGGCTCTGGGCATAAAACATCCAAACTGTACTACTAGATCAGATGACAGAAGAGGTAGCTGGATACCAAAGATAAGAGTAAAAGATCAAGTGAAGAAGATAAGACAAATTTGATCCAATGATTTGCTTGCTGCCTCTCCCCGGTTTCCTTTGGCCAGCTGTGAATGATGAGGCCTTTCTTCCGGATGACATTTTAAAGGCACCATATAATTCTCTGACACTGCCTTAGCATGTCACCAAGAGACACAACGATGAAAACACAGTGCAGATTCAGACAGTTACCATTTATTAAGTTTTATTTTCTAAACTGACTAGTCACTTTATATATGGCAGGTGGATAATTTAAGTTACACAGAGCTCTTAGGGAGACAGACTCTAGATAAATTTCTCCTTTTCCTTAGCCATTTTAGAAACTAGTTTTGCATTAACATGTCATCATGTGGATGAAAGGTTTTTATTACTAGTACATTCGAATGTGAAAAGTCAGAGAGATAAGGTGAGAAAATCATTAGAGAGGCCATGAGAAGACTGGGATTCTGGTCCTGGCTAAACAGCAGTGAAAATTTAGGCAAACATTTAAATGTTTAGCCCTCTTTTTTTCCCACTTACTAAATGAGGCTAATAAGTTTTTTGTTGCCTAGTAGACATTTGGTGAGAAGAAAATATGGTAATCCATATAAATAACTTTAGATTTTCCAAAAATTATCACAATAGACCCTACTTCTAAGTCGTTATCACCCTAAAAAATTAAGGCTGACTCTTAAGTTATTATTTTATAAATAGTCTTATATCATCATCATATCAATAAAGAAGCTAGGGTCATCACTTGGATGGATGATTGAGTAGGTATCCCTGCCCTCTAATGATGTACCTTCTAGTAGGCAAACTAATCATGTGTAGGGAGCCATATGTCCCAATTACTTTCCCAGCATTTATTACTTTGTCTCCCTTCCTGCCTTTGTTCTGAATTTCCCAGCTGAATGAGTGTGAATGAGATTTATGCCTCCATTAGTTATTGTAATTTGCTTTGTTTAAAGAGTGGTCTAAGGGCTGGTTTGGAGAAAAGGGATTTGGTAACCAAATCAAGGCTGTACTAATTAGAGTGAGTCTCAGACATGTTTTGCACAATGGTGGAACACAGACTTGATGCTATAAGGATGACAGGCTCGATACGGCCGCAGTCACAAAGAGAAAGAGCCAGGAGCTACTTGCATCTACCCAAGTGGAAGCAGTTCCTAGGTATGGACCCTAGTGAATAACTGAGGTCATGGTAAGATACCCTCCCGTCATTCTCTCCCACCACCCTAGAGATTCTGATAGAGCAAGTCTGTCTTAGGACCCCAAGGCATTTGAAAATGACTCCAATGATCCTCACTTGCCAGGTTTGAGCATCACTGCCCTACAGATTATTAAGGCATGGATCCAAGACCACTAGCATGATGTCAACTATAGAATGAAGAATTTCTTCTGAGCGTGCAGTTCTACAAATCACATTATTCATGCTTTATTAGTAGACTTAATTTGTCCTTTTGATACACTCCATCCATTGGCAATCCATCCACTTACTTATTGCATTATTTACAATCCATCCATTTACTTATCCATGATTTATCTAGTATCGATTGATCCCCTATTTAGTGCTAAATGTGGCCATGAGGAGTGGCATTTGGGGAGGGAGGGGCGTTTGTAGAGAAGGAAGGCCTGTGTTCGGTTCTGAATTCTGAGTCAGGTAACTTACCACACAGTGCTGTAGGACTTCTCGTTTGAGCATGTGGGTCTGGTTACAAACCACACTTACCCACAAAAATTGATGGGTATAAATAGTATGATGGGTAAACTTCTTCTTTATATCTTTTTGAGGTAAAAAAAAAAAGACTTTCTAAGTGTGAAGGGGAAGTGGTTTCATTCAGTTGTGGGAGGGGCCCAGGGTGACTTCATGGAGGAAGAACGTACATAGACCTTGAAACACAGAATTTGGACTGGGAAGAACAGTTATTACAAAGGGGGAGGGAAAAGCATATTCAGGGACAGTCAATAGCCTGGTTAGACTGTTTCAGATGAAGGTGTAAATTTAGGAGTAGCCATGTTTATCTTCCCAGCAGAGAATGCTGATACTCTGTTCCACACTTGTTCTTTCATGAACATGAAGCCTGTAAAATGACTTTTATGGGCTGTTGACACCTCATCTGTTCACGTGGGCCGCAGACTTGTACGTGAAGGTAGTATGGTTACAATGCAGCAATGTTGGTGCCCTATTTAGTTTGTCGAAAAGGGGTTCTACCTGTCATGTGTAGTTAGCCTGCTTCAGTCAGCTCTTAAATCAATATTGAAATAAGGAAACCAGGAGACCCACGGGACAGAAACTCCTTGCCGCAATGTGTATCTAAGGGTTTTTCTTAAAAGAAGTGAAAAATAAAGAAATAAATAAGTGCGTGTTGAAAACTTAGGAGGGTTTAAGGAGTGCAAAGTGCTTGCTTTTTTGCATGCTGTTCTTGGATGCAGGCCATTTTCACAGCACTCAGTGGTGTTTTATGTTCTACCTAATTTATTGGGGATTTTATTTCTTGACCCTTAATCCAGGAAACACCACATAAGAAACACGCTGAGGAAACTTTCCTATTATAAATTTTAAATATACAAAAATGTCATCTCTGGGCATCTCAAGTACCTTAAAAAGCTTGTTTGAAAGGAGATCACAGAAAATCATTAAACTTTAAGCAAGCACAGGAGAGAACTTTTTTCTTCCTCTGATCTGATTACAACTATTGACTAGAGGTTTAAGTAGAACACATTATAATGCACTCGTCGTTAACATACCATGGCTTAGCAACTCCTTAGCGACTGTAGGAGCAAGTGCTCATTCCTTAGGGCCAGCTGGGATGCCCCAGATTTCTTCCTCAAATGGATTTTTTCTTGGTTGGCACATTATACACAACATGCCTCGGGCATCTTTGATGCCAGGCACTGCCCTGCCCTGTTCCATCCCTGTCCCAGGAGCAGACCCTGCTCAGCACCTCAACTGACGCTTGTTTCCACCTGGGGGTTCTGCTTGATTCTGACTCTGGGTGTAGTTTCTTATCTCGTCCAGCCTTGGCTGTGATTCAGCTTTGTGTTGACCCTTGGATTCCAAGTTACCTACTTGGGGCCCCAGTGTGGTTCACGTGTTGAGTTGGGGCCCTTGCTGTCCCTTTACATGGAAGTTTTTGCTTCCTGCCACATTCATCCAAGTGACAGAAATGGCAGCCTCCTAGTGGAAGTTCAACTCCTTTAACCCTTTCAGACCGAGGGAGATCTAACTCGTCTGGTTTCCATCCGCACTTTTTACCCTTTCATCTAAAATTTATGAGGACATCTTTAAAAAAACAAACAAAATTTCTTGACATAATCTCCCTAGAATATATCAACACAGAGGACCCATACAATTTTAGTATCTTTGTTTCTTTATCACAACAGGTTATAATTTAGATTTATAGTTGCCGCATTATTAAAATTTATTTTATGGCAAAGTTAAGTAGTTTCTACAAAAATTCAAATGTATGTATTCAAAAAAACTTGAGATATCAGAGAATTGTTCAGTTTGTTAAGATGTGTAATATCATTGGGTCTCCACTTAGAATTCAGGCTTCTGTATTTTTATAAACATAAGTGATTCTTATATTTAAGAGAAGCATCACTCAGTGCTTCTCTTAAATATGTCTGTGAGCCAGCTGGGGACCTTGGTGAAATGCAAGCTCTGATCAAGAAGCCTGAGTTAGATCCTGGTTAGCACCTGCAAGTCTACCTTTTTAACACACTTTTGGTAAAAGCATTGCTAATGCTGCTGACGCTTTAGGTAGCAAGGCTCTAGACAATGACTACATCTGTAGTTTTAGAATCCTAAAGAAACAGCATCTAACACACAGTTTGTGCAGTGCTCTGAAAGGAGGAGTACAAGAACAAAAACAAATGTTTTTGAGAAGGTTAAGGGTATATTGTATTAAAAAACTCAGAGTCCTGGAAAATGAATATAGACATAGGACATTGTCCAAAATGTACTCAGTGTTATGATTTTTTAAATGATGCTACATCATGATTTTGACACATTTAGCTACAGTCAACATTTATTGGCTGAGACCAACAGCATACCAGAGACTATGCTAGGTGATACAGAAATGAAAAATGAATTAGACAGCCATGTCTGCAAATAATTTATTTTGTACCACAGTTCATGAAAACAAACATTATTTGGAAATAACTTGTGATGATAACTTGGTTGTCACGTCTATTGCTAGCATTGATACAGCTTCAGTAGTTGCTCAGTCATACGTACCTACGTACTCAGCATCACATGCAGTTTTATCCTGAAGCTGGGCACCTGTTCAAAATGAAAAGAAAAGGTTCTTAGGTAGGGTAGCATTGAATAGCATAAAATAAGACATAGTTTAAAAAATGGTGATGATGTTGATATAGTGAATCTAATAAAGATAATAAAAACATTTATTCAGACCATACAATGTACTAAGTACTTTACAAAAATTATTTTCTTTACTCTTCCCAACATTCCTATGAAATAGATACTATACTTTTTTCATTTCATGTCTGAGAAACCAAGACATAATAAATAAATTAACTTGCCCAATATGACATGAATTGGTAGGTGGGAGAGACAAGGTATAAACCCAAGCAACTTGGCCCCTGTGAGGTTTATTCTCTCAGCTCCTAACGTGTGGTGCTGCACAAGAGGGACAGACAAACCTGGTGGAGGTTCCAGGGAAAAGAGACCACACCTGACCGAAGGGACTAAGCCTAGAGAGGTTGTAGGGTTTCAAAAGGTTCAATGAAGTGGCATGAGAGTCTAGGAAGGTACAACAGCCTGAGCAAATGCTCTAAGACCAAAAAAACCATAACGTTGACATTTTAATCCTCAGTAATCAAGAAAATGATGGTGAACATTAACACTGATAGGAAATCAAGAGGAAAATTATGAGATTTCTTGAGCTTATTTATTAGTAGATCACATTGATCATTAGAAAACTGGAAACATGTTCTTGAATTCAGAAAAAGAAAAAGTTCAGGCTTAAGATACTGACTTGAGAAGTAGCCACATTTAACAAGAAATTTCTTGTATACACACTTTGTCTTAAGAATGAAAATAATTAGAAAAGAAATGACAAAATTGCAACTGTTTTTGTATATCTCATAAGACGAAATGCTAATATTTGAAGTAATTTTGACCATTTAATATTTTTAATTTTAACCCCAATGCAATGGAATTCTGCATTGAGAAGGATGTATACAATTATTAAAATTTAGCAAAAAAATTTTTGGTACATTAATTTCATCAAACCTAATCAGAATCATTTGTTAATGGAGGAAATATGACTATTAGATAAAATGAATGAGGTTTCTTTTCTGTTTCTAACAATGACCCTTAAGTATACAATATATTGATAAACTTAACTGGAATGGTGACCAAAAAAGATGATGTGTCTTTTGCAAATCTTCAATTGTCATCTGGACTCAGAATGATAGAGCAGACCCTGGCCTGGGTTCAAATCCCAGTTTGTAAGGTTGAGTATTAGTGTCCTCATCTATAAAATGGAGATAATAATAATAATAATAATAATCCCTACCTGTTAGAATTTTGGAGGGAAAATAGTTGAATTAGTACATGTAATTTCTTGGAATAATAGCTGATATAATAATGGTAGCTCAGTTGTTATCTACCAAAAATTATTTTCAATATAGATAAAGAAGTAAGAAATGTTAGATATTATTATTACTGTCAATAACTTTCAGAAAAGTATTATTTCATACCAGGAGGAACATGCCCTGTGAAAAAAAATTCTAATTTATCCAAAAGAAAAGGTCACATCAGTTGCTGTTTTTTAATCTCTCTTCATGTTTTAATTCATTTAATCTTTAGAATACTGTAACAGAATAAAAGTTGAAAAGATGAATTTATTCTCTCCTAAAAGTTAAAATAGAGTATACATTTCTCCTAAAGAGGTACAGTACATGTTTACATTTGGAATGATAAAATATTTTCTTGGCATTTTAATGACACAAGGTGACATGAGAACTTGTGAATCATGAATTCAGTTCTTCTGTAAGAATTGTGAATTTTTTAATTTCAAAATTCTGGACAAATGGAGTTCTAGTCAAAATCTATCATATTCCAACTCTTGGAGAAAAATCTAGACAAGTTTTGATACCCTTTGGACACTCCCTATTATTATTTTTAATTAAATTTACTGGGGTGACATTGATTAATATAACTATATAGATTTCAACTGTACAATTCTATAATACATCATCTGTGCATTGCATTGTGTGAGCACCATCCCGAAGTCAAATCTCCCTCAGTCACCATTCATTTTAACCCATTTACCTTTTACTCCTTTCCCCGCCCTGAGTCCTGTCCACTCCCTCCTATTTGTCAGTGACTAGCCAGGGCCTCAAACTCCCGAAGCACAGCATGAAAGAGTTTTAATCATCCAAATACTGTCCTGTTGGTGACTTTTCTCTAGTTACAGTCTTCTGCTTTGCATATTAATAACATTTCTTTTGTCGAGGACTACTTTTTTTCACCAATATCCACTTCCACTTTTTATCCCTTTAGGTACTTCAGAACACCTTTAATTCCACAATCAAAAAGATGATTACTCATGCAGGAAAGATGAAAAAGGACAATTTTTTTACCCAATAATTTATGGTACTTAAGGAATTAGGGAGCCACTTAAATAAGAAAATAAAATGTGTCGATGATGTTCACTATGTAATTTTATGTTTCAAAACGTAAAATTTTTCTAAAAAATGTAACCAAGATAGTCATGCTTTAATATATATGTCGAAGCAAATGCACTATATCTGTTATTAATACAAGTTCTCCTGTTCTATTCCATCTATGTGGGCATTGTGGTGCTTTAGGAATGCAACATATATTTCTAACAGTTTAGGTGATTAACTGAAACTTAAATAAAGGAATTTGATAAAATATTTGAGGGAAAAATAGATTGATCTTAATTGTAGTTCCGAGACACATTTCAGTTGAGGAGCCACAAATTCATATTCCCCAAGAGGCAAAGTTAACACCCATGGTAAAGGGCTGGTTGGAATCAGCGGTGGGCTTGAGGATGGCAGCTTGCATGCACACCTAACGGCATTATGGAAACATTTTGAGCCAAGCAACCACCTGTGGTTTGGCTATAGTTTTTATTCACTGACTTGGAATTTGCTGCCACTTATGTTAAGGGATTTGATTTATGCTAGTTTTAAATACCATTTCTTGGCTTCACTGATCCATATCTGCTTGCCTATTTCTACTCCAGAACAAGGATAATACTTTACATCATTAAATTATATTAGATGTTTAGAAGAGAACAATAATTTGAATTAAGTCAAAGAACATATGTTGAATATAGACTATATGTCATACACAGTCTGCTGAGCATGACAGATAGGCCAACAACTTACAATAATATAATGCATCATGTTGTATTAGCTACAAGAATAAGCCTCAGGTAGCCCAGAGGAAAGGATGTTAATCTATTCTTCTCATTGCTTACTGACCTGAATAGTTTAACCTGGTTATACATACATCTTAGTGACCTGTAGGGTTTTCATTTTTACAAATAACGAATGTGAATTATGGTTCTAGCTTTAAAGGTTGTGAGGAGGGAAGCAATGAGAAGCAGCAGAAAAAAATAAATCCAATTTCTTGCATATAAGGATCTCAGGGTATATGAAGGACTCAGTACAACCAGGACTTTGGAGAGCCACTGATGCTGATGGAGAAGGGTACAAACTTTTTCAGGAAAGGTGGCTCTGGCTGTGAGCTGAACTAGCTCTCTCCACAGAGCGAAGAAGTCAGGTTAATTTTAGATGGAGGCAACGCAGTTATAAAGATCTGAAGATAACCTGTAAGTAACACATCTACATCCTTCACCAAAAATCATGGTCAACAGTAAGAGAATGATGCTGCAAAATAAGTTTGCTGTTATCCTTAATGGTTCAAACAACAGGGTTGTTGTGTATTCATGCAAAAAAATTAACTAAGTCAGTTCCTGAACAGACGATAATGAAAGAGTGGGTTGATGGATGGACTTTTTTTTCAATCCTTTGCACTAAATGACTGCGTTTCCTTCAGCCTTGTGCCCCAGTCCTTTGATCTTTTATGCTGGAGTACCTCACCCATTGTTCCTGATGCCTGTGACCAAGAGATGTATCATATTTTTGATGGTGATGATAATAACCTACTGTAAAATAGCTTGAGAAAAAAGAAATAATTAGATAAAAACTGATATTTGGAAATCAGTATTGACTGACACCCAATAAATACCAAGTTGCCATAGATTATATAGGACTATGTTATAATATTGTATAGAGAGCATATTTAGTCATAGCAAGTAGCCTTAATCTAAGCTCGTTGCTTCACTACCTGTAACATATTAATCACCTCACTCTTGTCCTTGCAAATGTCTCTTTTACCTTTGCCATTCCCATCGATTCATGCCTTATCTGTAATATCTCCATATATTACAGATAAGGTGTGGACTCTGCAGAGTCTTCAAAGGATTAGAATATACAATGTATGTAAAGCACTTGGCAACACGAACACATAGCATTGGTTGGGTCGATAATAGTGGTATAATGGGGATGTGTACAATGAGTATATTCTTATATAACCTGAGACTCTATAAATGGCCTCTTGGCTAGTTTTCGATACCCAAAATCTGACATCACCATTTATCTCTTGTTCCTTAAATGTCTGCAGTCAGAATGTCTTTCAGCACATCTGTTAGATACATAATTTTTCAACAACACAACCAATAAGTACAAGATACTTCCACTAATAATGAGGAATATAAAGTTTCTAAGTCACTCCAGGCTGTGTTCAGTTAAATCAAATTGTTATATACTTCTCCCTTTGAATAAATCCTTTTCCTATGACTTTTACTTATTAGTTCTAGATTTATCCTCTAGCCATAAAAAATAAATCTAATTCCTTTTGGAAGTTTTAATTAAATTTAATTCAAATTAAATATATATTTTAAAAATCATATCTGATCCAAATATTCAAGTGATTTTTATTTGCCCAAAGACTTTCATGAATTAACCTCAACTTACCTGTTTTGCCTTGTCTCCTATTTTAATATTTGTAACATGAACCCTGGATTAATCACATCAGACTTCTTGCAATTCTTCTGTTGGCCTTCATTTGTTCATACCCTCCTCTACTGCTTCTGCTTTCTCTTCCACTGGCCAATCTCTTCCTCTCTGTGTTCTAACGGTCTTTGGGTTCCTTAGAAGTATTTCCCCATGAAGAACCTCATTGGTTTCTATTGATCTTGCCCCCTCTAATCTTCTGTAGTAAACTTTCTCACTGGCAAACTCAGACAATTCCAGTCTTTTGATTCTTTCTCTTAGCTTAAAAACTCATGTTTTCCTTCTCTTTCTATTATATTCATATGTCTAATTGCATATGCACGGATATTTTTCTAACTTAATTTGATAATTATTAAATTCAGAAAACAGCTTCCATAGACTATATTTTTGGTAATATTCCCTGATTTGTTGTCAATAATTTGATATTTGTGAGTCCAGTTTTCCAAATAGGACAATAAGCTTTCTTTTTTATGTTCTTTTGGGGGTTCAACAGCATCTGATACATTTTTATATAGTACATGTTCAAATGTGACTTGATTGAAATCACCCGATACTCAGTAATTGCCCACTGCATACCTGGTTCTTTACTGGTTACTGTAGAGAATACAAAGATAAGGCATGAACCTTTCTCTCCAGGGACTTGGTGTTGGGAATAGATTGTCCTTCCAAAGATGTTATCATCTTATCAGAAAACCTTATCAAATTAAACTTCAATGTGTTTAAAGAGAGAAGAGTTTGTCTAGTTCACTTTTATCACATGCATGGCTCTATACAGTTATGAAGTCAAATCTAAGGTAATCTTGAAAGAAAATTTTATTTGCTTGTAAAAGCAAAAAACTTGTAAAAGATCAAGATGTCAGTGTCCTAGTAGATCTTGGTAGTACTTCACAGATTTTTTTTGGTAGAAATATTGTTTTTTTTCTTGATTCCAACCTTCTGTGAAATTCTAAGAACCAACTTATCTTGCAAAAACCATGTAAATCACCAGTCTTATCTTGAATGTTTAAGCCAATATATTTATTTTAAACTAGCAGCTAACAGCAATTCCTGCAAACCATCTGGAAGGACAGTTTATCAGATTTTCTCCTCTCTCCTCCCAACTTGTCCCAGACAACAGACAGTCTGGTGAATGGAAAATTACCTCTGTACTACCCAGAGGGGCCATTCTGGACACAAACTCCTAAATTAGTTGATGAAGCATATTTCACTAAAGATTGACGGTATTTACATCTGTAGCTATTGAAACAGGAGAAAGTTTAGGCTGTCCTTTCTATTTATTTGTCAGTCTTTTAACTTGGTGATTTTGCAGAAAGTCAAAAGTACTAAGTAATAGGTTCCCCAGTCTGTTTTCCCTAAGTCGATGCTTTGGGGCTTTGTCGTTGGCGAGCAGCGGTTGTTGCAACGTGGAAGCCCTCTGAGAATGTAGCATTTAGACAGCATCACTGAGCCATAATGTCTGTCTTTAGGGTTTACTTTGCTGAATGTGGTTACAAAAGAACAAAGATGTTTTTTTCCACTACAAATGACATCTAAATTTTGGAAAATCTAGAAAATGCACTTACAATAGGAGGTTTTATTTTGAGGAAGATTTCTTTCAGTTAACACAGAATCAGCTATTTCCAGTATAGACATTTTGAAAAAAATTAGACTAGAAATTGAAAGACAGGAAAAATAATTCACTCTTCAGTGGATTGAACTAAATTGTGTTGGCATTTAAGAGAATGAAGTCTTGAGGACTGCATTTTTAAAACACACTTTAAAAAGTGACTAGAGATGGTTTCAATGACTCTTCAAGCTGGACTTGCCTCCTGCTGGATAATCATCTGATTAACAAATGCAAGTAAAGCCTCAGATGGTTTGGATCTGCTTTGCATCTCACGGACAGTAACAACTGTGATACATTACCATCTTGGCCCGTGACTGGATTCATGTCTGTCCCAAAATACTTTCTGTGCCACTGTAGATTACTCATGAATAGAGATGCTGGACAGAGTAAATACAGTAACAGCATCTTTTATTAATTTTCGTAGAAGGTAAAGTAAAACTGATGTTTGTGTGTGTGTGTGTGTGTGTGTGTGAGTTTATTTTCTATGAAGCCTTTTATTTGCAACTTTATTTTGAAAAATGCAGTTGTGATCAAATTTTGTATTCTGGTCACACAAATTCAGTTTACTTGAAATTTCAAGAAATTGTTTTTCCTAAAATCAGCAAGTTTGTTTTGTGCATTAGGGATAAGTTTAATTTAGGCATATAGTTTAAATCCTTTTTCAATTTTCATTACTTTTATTACTTTGGGGTGTCCCTAGTTGTTAATCTGAAAGAAGTTATGTATTCAATGTTCCTCAGCTATCTATAGACAGCTTCACTCATTACTTATCATTTATTCACTTATTGACAAAATATATTGGGCACTTAATGCATAACAGATACTTTGACAATTAGCAGTGAACAGAAATGAAAAATGTATCCTCTGCACTCAAGTTGCTCTCAGTCCAACAAAGAAAAATGACATGTTCCACAGCAGACCCAAGTGCAAAGTGAGAAGTACACACTTTGTTATTAGAGCACAGAGAAAGAAATGGGCACTTTCTCCAGGTTGGGTATATGTGAGGGACATTTCAACATAGCAGACATTTATTTGGGCAAACTTCAGGGCTTCAGAAGAGAGGGTGGGTTGAAATACACTTAATCTCATCATATGGCAGCTGATGACTCCAATGAAAATAACAAAAGCCATTTATATTTTATAACCTTTTATGGCTCCAAAGTATTTCATGAATACCTCTTTATTTGATTTTCAAACAATCAGATGGGAAGGATGCTACTTTCAAATGAATGTAAGCTGATAAGCTTCTGTGTAAGAGAAACACAGCATCTTTCCTGGGCCTCTGTGTGGAAGTTCAGGCTGGACTAAGTGATGAGGCCGTGACCTTCACTGAGACCACGTTATGCTGGTTAGGAAGCAGTCAGGAGTTGAATGACTCCTTCATATAGGAGCTAAGATAAATTATTCATAACAAGTTATTGTTTTTCTTCACCAGACTCAATAATATGATTTGTTTAGTATTTCATTCTAAGGGTTTCAGTTACATTGACTCTTGAAATTAAAAGAAAAAAGTGAGTACAACTCTACTGAAACTGTAATGCTACTTTCTGTCAAGAAGTATTATGCTTTCCAATTTATACTCTCTGCCATATTTTTGTGAAAAATATAATTGAGAATAAGTTTGGTTTTCTATCACCTTGTTGGGTAGAGTGGGTTCTTCCTAACCTTGAAGGGAAAATCAGTGCATAATTCGTGTTATTTGTTTTCCTTCAAAAATACATAACTGGAAAAAAAAAGAACACTATATAATTTCACTAATTACACACTCCCATAAGTAAACAAAAAATACTTTAGGATAGATTTTATTTAAAGTCATCACCTTTCATAATTATTTTATTCTGCATCATAATTTCCTAATTAGGCAATGTAATTACAAGTTGAAAATCCTGTAATCATGTGTATTTAGGTTAATTATGTTAACCATTAATTACTGTTGAACTACTGAAATGGTAACCTGTGTAAATGCAATGCTTATAGAAAGACAATTCAGGTTTTAAAAATTATACCATATAATAAAAACAAAGAAAACTGTACCATTGTACAGATTAAAACCCTATATAAAACTCATTAAGTCAGAGACATTTAACTTTTCAATATTTAAACAAATTCAATCAGCATTCACTTAATGTTGACTTCAAGATGCTGATAGAATTATGTTTAGATTAATTTGTGATTTATAATTTATGTCAATCTATAGAATAGCTATAAATGCATTGGTAAGGAATTACCTAGCATGCATGTTATAGCTAAATAGTGAATGTTTTCTAATGGAAAACACAATGGAAAAAAAAAGCCAGCATTCACAAACTGTATTTTCTTTGCATACATAACCTGAAATCATTTCCTCAGTTAAAAATGTCATTGCCATTGGTAAGTGAAAACACATTTGCACTTACATAGGAATATATAAATTTCAACAATCCACTTGACCAGATTCTGTTTGTGGCTAAAATGTATATGGTCATTTTAGCAGAGCCAACAGAATGAATGGTATCTTCCACCATTCAAGACCATGATTGTATTATTTACACTTTAGGACTATCTTTAAAAGGAATTTCAATTTTTAGTCAATTGCTGTTGGTGGAGTGATGAGAACTAAGTACTAAATAGAACAAAGAAAAACTCCTAATTTTGGGAAGATTTCTTCCAGCATTCAGATGGGTAGGACTAACATATCTATAACTCGCTTAGTTTTAGGGGGAATATGTGTGTCAATTTGTTTTTAATGTAGTATAGTGAAAACAGAATTGAATTTAAGTGTAGGTAATTTAAAGATTTTTTATGAGAGATTAATATCTGCTTAAGAATTGCATCTCTCAAAAATTGCATAGGTTTGGGTATTCCTTCCAGCCCCACACTACAGAATTTCCGGGTATCAGCCATGTACTCGTGCAAGCACTGAAACAGCTACCAATGTGATTTTGAGAAATTCATCATGTCCTGTGAGACCCTCAAACTAAGACTGCTCAAAGAGTGCTCATAAACCATTAGTGCTGGCACCACTTGGAGTTCGTTAACAATGCAGAATCTCAAGTTTTAATTCAGAACTTCTGGATCAAATTTGAATTTTAACTAAAGTTCTAGATCTTTTGTGCATATTCTAATGTGTTTAATGTAATAACCACCATTCGAATGTGTCTGATTGTGTATTATTTTTGTCGTATGTATTCTTGCAAAGTGTTATTCATATGTTCTAAGTATAGTATAAATTGCAGTATATCTCATTTTGTCTCTTTCATTTATCATTATATTTTTAACATCCACCCATGTTGGTTTGTGTGTGACTTGTCTGCTGTCACTTACAGTGCTGCCTGGTACTCCTTGATGTGAATCCATTATACTTTGTCTATTTAATTCTGCAGTGATGGTCACTGACCACCACAAAAAACACTGAGGTATTGTGATATATGTGTAAATAACACAAATGTCTCTTTTTGGTGTGATGATTTCTTCTAACAAAGGTACAGTAGAAAAATTGTTGGCCCATACCACATGCCACATTTCTCTCCAGAATACCTGCTCCAGTCTACAATTCTACCTGTAGTGCATACAAATTTCTATATGTGCACATCCTCTGCAACATTTTACATTTCTTGGTGTTCTGATTTTGGGCAATCTAATAGAGGTAAAGGAATATTTTATTTTTATTTTTAAAACTCTTTTAAATTTGGTAATAATTTTAGATGTACATAAAAGTAGCAAAGATAGTACGGAAAGTTCCTATGTAGCCCCACCAAGCTTCTCCAAATGTTCACATAATAATGATACATTTGTCAAAACTAAGCGACCAACCCTGGCACAGAACTGTCAACTAAGCCAGAGACTTTTTGAGATCTCACATTTTTCACTTAGGCCCTTTTTCTGTTCCAGAGTTCAGTCCAGGCAATTATATTGCATTTCATTATTTCCCCTTAGTCCCCCGCTTTCCATGATAGTTTCTCAGTCTTCCCTCATTTTTCATGATCTTGATATTTTTGAAGAGCACTGGCCAGGTATTTTGTAGAATGCCCTTTTGCAGGCTTGTGTGATCTTTTCTCCTGATTAGACTTTGGATTTGAGTGAGGCAAAGAATACCATAGAGATGGTGTCCCCTTTCACCATGTCACATCGGGCAATACATGACATCGGTGTGATGATCAATGCTGAGTAAGTGGATCCCATGATTGTTTTAATCTGCATTTCTCTTTTACCTAGTAAATTTGGAATGTCTTTATAAACTTGATAATCTTTGTGTTTAACTCTTCTGTAAACTGCCTGTTCACATCTTTTGACCTTTTTCCTTTGAGGATCCTGTATGGTTTTTTATTTTTATTTTTGGTTGACTCAGAGTCATTTTTGCTATATGATAGAGATTAGTCCTTTGTCAATTTTAAACACTGCCAGTGTCTTCATTAACCAGATATTCTTAAATTTTATGTGATAATATTGATTTATTTTTATGAAGTTTTTTTAATGAGGCTTTTAAAGTTTAAAAAAAGTCCTTTTCTGCCTTTAGATCACAGCATTATCCTCTATTTTTCTATTAAATACATAGTTTTATCTTTCACTTTAAGCATTTAATCCACCTATAGTCCATAATACTTGTTGCATTAGGTATATTCAGAGGAGGTCTGTCCAGAAGGTATCCAGCCATGTAATAAGAAAGAGATATGTATTGAGAAAGATACAAGATATAAGAAACACTGTAGATAAGACAATGACACCTCAGTCCCCTTCAAACTAGGCCCCTTGGGACTTCACACAGTTCTCCCAATTGCCATCATCTGCCCTGTCCTATTTTTCTGAATCTCATCAATGGTCTGAAATCTCTTCACTTTCAAAAGTGATTTTAGTTTTCAGAAAAGCCAGAAGTTGCAAGTTGCCAAATCTGGACTGTAGGGGAGCTGAGTCATTTGGTTGATTCAATGTTTCACAGAAAAATTCTGCATGAGACTTGATACATGAGTGAGCATATTGTCCTGATGAAGCTGCCAATCACCAGTTGCCCATAGCTTCGGCCTTCTGAATCATCCCAATAGTTACTACAGAAGAGTGTTCAAACTTAATGCAAAATTGAATGCAGATTCATTGTTTTACTCACTCAGTCATTTTGAATTTAATAGTCACACAGTACACATGCTCACTCAGTGGCATCCACAGCCCCCAATGACTAGTACAGTGAAGTCATCATTGTTCATGAATGCACATTCCAGTCCACTCTCCTTGCCCATAAGATTACACCAGTGTGGCACAAACCATTCTCATTATATTAACAATGGCTGGACTTTTTCCAGACAGACCTCATATAATTTTATACTTCTCACATAGGGGATCCGTTTTTCAAACTTTATTTTCTAAACATCATGTTCTTTCCTATTAATTTTTTGTACCACTTTATTGTAAATTAAGTCTTCTCTGAGTTATCTGTTCTGTACCACTGGTCAGTATGTTTGTTGCTTTGGCAATACAATAATAGTACTTTTTCACTCTAATCTATAAACTTACTAATATTCTCAGATATTCAAATACAATTGTATTGGGTTGCATTTAATTTACATATACATTTAGAGAGGGAGAACTGATGTAAATATCTTTTTCAGTTGACCCTTTTTCTCTTTTTTTCAGTTTGAAGTTTTATTCATGGAAGTCTTTTAGACCTTTAGCTAAGCAAATTCCTCATAATTTTGAGGCTATTATAAAAATTATTTTTAAATTATTTTTCTAATTTGCTATTGCTGGTAGAGAGGAACACTATTGATTTTTATAAATTGATTTAGAATTTATAATCTCATTTATTTCTTACATTTTATGGCTGAGTTTCCACACTTATTTTTATTAATATACTAATATTTATTGATTCTATTTTGTGGCTCTAGGCACTTTGGGTAGATCGGATAGTAAAATGCTCTTATGAAGACTATTTGTCTACCTCTTGGGGACAGATAAAACAGTAAAAAACATAATAAATAAGTAAATTATATACCATAACAGAAGTGAACTATGCTATAGAGAAAGGAAATTAAGGTAGAGTGGATCAAGAACGTGATAAGTGTGTGAAACCTTACTAAAGAGGTCAGGGCAGACTGCCCGAGAAGATGGCATTGAACAAGGACTTAAATATAGTAAGTGAATTAGTTATGTAAGTATGTGGGGAAGAGCTTTCCACCAAAAGGATCAGCTAGCACAAAACCCCTGGCAGTCATGTTGGCAACAGGCTCCAAGGCAAAAGAAAAGGAATAGGGCCATCAGCGACAAAGCTATTTCAATAAAACATATGAAAAATGCTAGTTTGACCACATTGGTACCAGAGGAGATGGTAAGAAATAACTGAATTTTGGATATATTTGAAAAACTTGACAGTTTTTTTTAAATCAAGGTGCTTGTATTAAAGTCTTTCTGAAGGTTTAAATTTATTTATTTTTAGACATAATCTTTTTTCACATTCTCATTTCATTAGCATAAATACAATGAACTAAATCATTAAAATAACGTGTGGTATGAGAGGAAACCAGCTTCAAAAGAAACATAACTAATGTTAGTGTGCATATAACTCAAGATAATGATCTATCAATATAATGTAAAATTAGCTTTCAAAGGGAGTATTAGCATGTCCTGGGCAATAGCCTAATGTTTTACTGAGGAAATGAAGAACATTGGTTAGCTGAGGAAGTAAGCTGAGTGAAGATCAATTTAGAGTTCTCATTCTTGGCCAGTGTACAAAAAATTTAAGTATCTTTATGAACATAGGAAGTATAATAAGGCAAAGCATAATTTAAAGTAGATGAGGAAAGCAGACAAAAATAAAAAATAAAATCATGAAAGGTAACATAAGATAGAAAAGAATTTACTAAAGATGAGTTAGAAATCTTGTTTTAGTTTAAAGCAGGTTAAACTGTTGTTTATCAAACAATTTCAGGCTGGTCTTATATATAAATAACAAACTACACTTACAAAACACGGAAACTCAACTACCAACTTATACCATACACAAAAAATAAGCTCAAGATGGATAAAAAATTAAATATAAGTCACAACACCATAAAAATCCTAGAGGAGCACATAGGTAGAAAAATTTCAGATATTCCATGCAGCAATATTTTCACCAATATGTCTACTAAAGTAAGGAACATAAAGTAAAGAATAAACAAATGGGAATACATCGAATTAAAAAGCTTTTCACAGCTAAAGAAAACATCAGCAAAATGAAAAGGGAACCAACCATAAGGAAAAATACATTTGCCAACGATACCTCAGACAAGAGTTTGATCTCCAAAATATATAAAAAACTCATATGACTCAATGCCAGGGAGGCAAACAATCTAATTAAAAAATGGACAAAGGACCTGAATAGACACTTCAAGGAAGACAAACAGAGGGCTCATAAAAGGATGTTCAGCATCACTGGCCATCAGAGAGATGCAAATTAAAGTCACAATGAGATACCACTTTACCCAGGTCAGAATGGCCATCATAAACAAAGCAACAAACAACAAGTGCTGGAGAGGATGTGGAGAAAAGGGAACCTTAGTGCATTGTTGGTGGGAATGCAGACTGGTACAGCCACTGTGGAAAACAGTATGGAATTTCCTCAGAAAACTAAAAATGGAATTGCCTTTTGACCTGGCAATTCCACTGCTGGAATTATACCCTAGAAATCCTGAAACATCAATTCAAAAGAACCTATGCACCCCAATATTCATAGCAGCACAACTTACAATAGCCAAGTGTTGGAAACAACCTAAGTGTCCATCAGTAAATGAGTGGATCAAAAAACTATGGTACATTTACACAATGGAATACTATGCAGCAGAAAGAAAGAAGGAGTCCCTACCCTTCATGACAGCATGGATGGAACTGGAAAGCATTATGCTAAGTGAAATAAGCCAGGCAGTGAAAGAAAAATACCATATGATCTCACCTATAAGTGGAAAATCAGCAAAATAGAACTGGAGACATGGAAATAAAAAACAAACTGACAGTAACCAGAGGGGAGGGAGGAGGAGGAAAATGGGGGAAATAACGGGAAGGGTTGTCGAGGAACATGTGTAAAGGACCCATGGACAAAGACAACAGGAAATGAGGATTGAATGTGGAAAGTGGGGTGTGTAGGGGGTTATAGTAATGGGGGGAAGATGGGGACAACTGTAACTGAACAATAAAAAAATTAAAAAAAAATAAACTACACTTTTGGATGATTTGACTCTGACTTTATTTTGCATCTTTCAGAAATATACCTAACTACATGCAGTAGGATTTAGTCAAGGGTCAATATGAAATATGGATAGATAGATAGATATACATCATATACATATAGTATATATGCTATGAATAATATCATACATTAAGTTCTATAGTGCTCTCTGTAAAAATACCCACAGGTTTCCTTTTTTCAAAGCACACCATTTTGCATTTCTGTGCTGTCTTGAGGTACTTACTTTCAATGAATAATGGGTACTTTGCAGCTTGTTTTCCTCTTCAGTGTGACTCCTAGGGAGCTTGGGGCGATTGCTAGGGATTTACTTAATCTTCTTTTTCTGGTGTGATCATTTCCTCTATTCTCAGGCCTCCATATTATTTGTCTCTACTTTTTTAATCTTAAAAATAATCTTATTGTTTATTTTATTTGTGATATGACCATTTCGAATCCTTTTTGATAATGCCATGTATAAATTGACTAATTTATAACTCCTTTTTTTATAATTAGTAGAGATCTATCTTTAGCAAATACATTGGATATTCTCTTAGGGCTGCAGGAGGGAGGACTGCAACACTGACCCTGGGAACAGGGACCAGAAGGGGGATCAGAATCTATCTGTTATCCACGTTCCTCTCAGCAGGTTTGTTTTCTTTTTCCTTCTTACTGTGACTGGTTTCTTTTGCTTCCTCAGTTCCCACGCTGGGTGGAGGAGGGCAGCCTCAGTTCCTCAGGCCTGTGGTTGGTTCACAGGTCAAACACTGTGACTGCTGGCCTCCTGTTGACCAAGACAGTGCTTCACACTTTCAGTATTTTCCTAAAGATGAAAATACGTGGCTTAAAAGATGAATACAAGTAACAAAAAAATTACACAAATGAAGCTAAGAAAAAAGAAACACATATACACACTAATGATTTTGCTTGTAATATAGCTGCTTGACACTGCAAATTGAGTGTTGATTTGCTTGTTTAACATGCCCAATATTCACATGATTGGAAGACCTTAATATATGTATGCATACATGCACACATCTGTATATACACCTATACATACATGCAAACACATCTAAATACACCCATAGGAATTTACCTTGTTTGTTTTTAAAGAATTACACAAAGTGAGAATTAAAATATTTATGAAGCACCTACTGTGTTCTTGACATTGTTCTAAGGCTCTAGCTTCTGGGGATATAGCAGGTGAACAAAACAGGCACCATTGTTTATGCCTGCTAAGGATAAATATCTTCCTATCTACCGGTATACTTAGATATTTAGAAAGATAGCTTACTCTCTCTTTACAAAAAAGTGTTTAATTTGGTGTGTGTGGTTGTGTGCCCCATGCACTTTTTCACATTACATGCACACAGATAGATTCCTGTTTGCCTCGTTGTCCTCTATGAGAGCAGATCAAACAAAAATATGTATGAACTAATTCCTTTCACTTTAAAAATTTCTGAGGGTTATAGAATGTGCAGAATTGGCAGGTTATTCCTTAATTTCTATTATTACAAGGATATAGGCATTGGTATATGTTAAATTAACACAACAAAAACAGTGGTACAGCTGGATTTATGTTCCCTAGTGAAAAAGCGGTACTGTCACAGTCCTGGAGCCTGCCGGGCCCTGAGACAGCCCAGATGCTAGGTCATCCTTCAAAGGCAATAGCCGCACCGAGGTCAAGGCTTTGGCCTCCTTAGGCGCCAGAGCCGCAGAGGAGACAATCCAGATGCAGTCTGCTCTGAGGAGCAAGGGCCTAGAAGTCTTCCATAGGAGGAACCAGTAGGGATTTCCTAAAAAGGAGGAGTAAGTATATAAACTCACAGAGGTCTGCTCAGGGACAAAACAAGGAGTGACACTAACATGTTCAGTTTAGTCTGGCCCCGACTGAATAGGAAAGATGGTCAGTTTGCTCGGCGATGCTTTAAGGCATTGTTCTAGCAGACAACATGGTAGTGAATTAATGAAATAAATGATTATATATATATAAATATTTGACTTATCATTTGAATACAAAAATATTATAATATTGACTATATATTTAATTTACAATGTGACATTAAAATTTTAGCAATTTAAATGTAAATATTTAATATCTATTATTAATGAAGGGGGGTTATCATGGGGAATTACAGGCCTAAATAGGTGATCTTTTCTCCTTAACACTGGATATCATGATACAATTTTAATATAATTGATTGATGAGACACAATCTCAAGTTCCTGTTTAAAAGTGATTTAGCCTTCTCTATGAAAATTGTGGTATTTTTCACAAATACATTTTTCCTTCTGAAGTTTATGTCCAAGCATTGCACTTATGAAATAACACCTAAAGGACACACACACACACACACAGGAGAAAGATACCAGATTGACCAAAAAGTCCATTTAATTTTTTCATAAAATAAAAGATGCATTTTTCATTTTCACTGGTAATTTTATTGATTTGGATATTTTGAGTATGTCAGACATCTCCCGCTATTGGCTTCTAGTGGATAGAAGCCAGGAGTGCTGCTAAACATCTTCCAATGAGTAAGACAGCCCTTCAGCAAGGAATTAGCCAAAAGGTCAATAGTACCAAAAACTTTGCAAAATACTTTTGAAATGTTTGATGACAGAACCTTCTCCACACACTGCACAAATCATTTTTTGCATTGCAATTAAGTTTTAATCTTTCTTGAAATAAAGCATATACACTAAAAATGTTGCATATTTTCTTCCATGTTTAATATTTAAAAGGCTGCACAAAAATTTACCAAATTTAAGTTTTCATTTTAAATGTACATTGATATGACAGCTGTCACAACATTCTAACAAAATTTGTTTTAAATAAATTGAAAGACAACTAAGCTCTACTAGAGCCATCATATGGATAGAAACTAAATGAAGTTTTTGGCTAACCCGTTAGATATATATCTTTGATTCAACTGGTGACAAATTAGGTAATCAACTAGATTCAGTAGGCTCATTATTTGCTTTGAGCTTGATACCTGATGTGGGCTAATTTAATAAACTTTTCACTTAAGTGGGTTAATTGCATTAATTTAGGCAGTCACTTTATATAGATCCTGTAAGTCACACTCCCTTGCTTGTAAGATGGTAAGTTCTTGACATATGGGCAGGCTTTACATCGCATTCTTCATGATACCTGCTGTGAGCAGAAAACTTCCTCTCTTTCCCATCTGTTGTGGAATTATCCCTGATCACTGGGCATCATAATTTTTGGAAGTTAATGAAACACTTTTGAAAAAAAAGAAAAAAAGTAATAGAGTCTTTCTGGATTTGCTTGGGAAGTAAACTATCTTCTAACTCCTATTTGATACAGGAGTTATTTGATGGGAATGACACTTAATTCTGACGATCTGCTTTCCATGTCGTAGTGAATATGAAACTGAGCAATGGAGATTTTTTCTAATAGGATATGGTGTGATACCACAGATAATAGGCACACTGACAAAAGTTAATGAAGTAAGAACTTCCAGGCCAGGAGAGTTTAGAAGCTAAGGGACCTTCTGAAAGCAAAGCTGAGGCTGTAACTCAACACTACCAGCCCTAATGGCTGGTTGAAATATCCGAGTCAATCAGAATCTAGTCCCAAGGGAAGCAGTGAAAGGAACAGGTAGGAATTAGAGGTTTCTCTAAGACAAAAATGGCATTTGCTGTCAAAGTCAATTTAATTCAAGCAGGGAAAGAATCCATCTGGTATGATGGTTTGTTTTGAAATTACAAAAAATAGTCTTTTTTTCCTGATACTCCTCATTCAGTAAGTAGGCCTTCAATGATCTTTTTTAAAATTTTAGCAAACATACATTAAGAGCTTGGGGAGCTTCATAGTTTGCTTACAATGTCTCTTGTTTTTTCTTCTGTGAATGAAACAATACTATTCTTGGAAGTTGGAGAAAAAGTTACAATGAACTTTATTGGTGACGGTTTTTGAAAGAAATGTCCAACAGCAGAGATTTTATACTCTCTAATACAGTGGTTAAGTTATGGTTGTACTCTCTCAGCCACATAGTCAATTCTTGTCTCTTCATGAGTAGCCTTGAATTCCCTCCTCCAGAAGGAAGCCATTCTGTTGAACTTGTAGTGCAGTCGAAATCTCCAGGCCAGGTTATTATAGGCAATGCCACACAAGTCTTTTTGTAACAACAGTTCTCTGTTCTGTTTCTTAGCAATTAATATTAAATGAAGTATATAGGCTCTTTTGATGTGATCTAATTCAATTAAGAAGATGAGCTGCAACAAAGTGCTGTGTTTGCTATGATGTAGTGAGTAATGAAAGGATGTAGTTTCTGTCATGCATGTAATTTCAAGTGAAGAATAAGGAGTGGGGTGGATGGTAGATTTTTAAGTACTACTGCAGTCAGCACAAGCTACAGTGAAATGAATTCAATCTATTCACAAAGAAATCTTCAGCACATCCTGGGTACCAATTCTTTTGCTTCTTCATCAGTTTCTCTTTGTGCCTGTGCTTTCCACTCCTCTCCACCCAATGTATACATGGAACTGCCTTTTCCTACTTGACTTATTGTTGACTCTCAGTTAATACCTGGGGAAGGTTAAGATGCACTTAAAAGGTAAGAATTGTTCCCAGCTCCTCTATAGGAATGCAACATCTTTGCTCTCTTGAGTTTCCTATCAGTATTCTGACCTATTTTCACCTAACACACAGTAAAGAAGGGACCATTCTGAACTTTTTTTAGTCTTAAGCACCTCCAGTGACCCAGATAGAGTTCCAGATTCAGAGCTGTCTTACATCTGCCCTTGCTTCAGGATCAGAAGTGAACCAATGACTTAGGGACTAGAAGATTAAAAAAAAAACAGAAGAGATTGTGGATTCCTTGTTTCTAAATTTGGGAGCTGGCTAAGGATCCAAGCTGGAGGAGATCAAGGCATCAACGAGATTACCTGAGCAGAGCAAACTGAACGGAAGAGGGTGACTAACTATTCAGAGAATGCAAGCTGGTGCTCTGACTCCAAGAGGAATGTGGGGCAAGAATAAAAGTCATTGATGGGTCTGTATATGTAGTCCTTTTATCACCCTAATTTTTGATGAAGAAATTCATCTCTCAGTGGTATGACCTACAAAAAGTCATGCAAAAAACGGTTGCATCATTTTCTGAGACAAACATTACGATGACTTTCAAATGCACACCATCACCACCCACTTAGATAAAGCCCGTCTGACAATTTCTAGTGAACTCCTCAGCCTTCTTCAGAGCCTTGGTCTCCTTTTCCCTTCCTGAGCATTGTGAAATCTCTTATTCCTGATAACCATAAGGCCAAGTGTATCGAAGGCCTTGGATTGAACCCCTTTTAAAAGAAAGAAAGAAAGATCCTATAGTTTTGATACCTTAAAAACCTTGAGGATGGTGTTTACCAACCTCTGGCAGGAGTACTCTCACTTTTTTCCTTTCTTCATTGAGGTAATGCATATGACAGTCCGAGTTCCAGTTTTGATTCTGAGATGGCCCATCACACTGAAAAAAAGTACTGGAGGAAAGTCAGCCATCAAGCAGGGAGGCTTTCTGAGCACAGGCGCAGTGCAGCTTCACAGGCACACCCACGAGCTGGCCTGGGCACTGGTGATTTGAGAGACCCCCCTGCTCAGGGTCTCAGACTGCCTTCCCACTTCTCTCCACACCTAAAGGAGAAAGCAATTGACAGTTTTGGCTTCCATCATTAGTCTACCCTTATTTCATTCCTCTGCTCTATGAGGAAGATGTCACCGTGAGATCTGGCCTTTGGGCTATGGCCCACACTATTTCCTGGTTTTGGTTCATTTATCCTTGAGTGCTTTTCTCAGATTCCATTGTCTGTATAAGTTTTCCTGGTAAAACCAGGATATTTGATCATCTTTTCTTCTATCTCATGTTATTTGTTTGTATGGTGTATGTTAGTCTCAGATGGTGCTGCATTTAGTAGTCTATTTGTTTAATGTATTTTACACCTAATTATTTAATTTACAGGACTTGTATATCCCCCTAAATGGTTGTATATTTTCTTGAGACTGAGATTCCACCAAATACTTAGAATGAGGGGAGTGAGGCTAAGAGAGGAAAGGGCAAGGGGGGGGGGGCTTGGCTCCTTCTCTTGCGTCTTCAACAAGCCTTTGGAGAGTCGGGAAAAGCCAACATGTGGAAATCCCTGTGGCCATGCACTGACCTGTATTAACATAATTTCTGAGTGTTCTCATCCAGGAGGGGGCTCATTTCCCTGGAGCTGCCCTCCTCAGTAAGGCCCACTGTGAAAACACAGTGAGGGCTAATTGTTTTCTGACAGATTTATAGTTCCGCTTAATCAAATGTCACTGTTAAAACCAGATGGAAAGCTGTGGACCAGACTCACAAAGAGAAATATGGGCCTTCACTCCTTTCACCTCTTTTAGAGATAGATGAGCTGTGAAGGGAGCCACAGGGAACTGGGTAAACTGCTACTGCCATTTCCCCGTGTGCAGAGTGATGGGGGAGGAGTGATATCATGCAGCGTGTGTGAATAGGTGTTTGGCCAACAGTACTGTGCTGCACATTTCTCCATACCCTTCCCAGACGCCACACGCTGTAGGCATTACAATAACTACTCGGCTGTAGTGCTACGTGTAATTATACACAGTTGAAATCTCTCTGAGCCACTCTTCTCCCTGCTGCAGTCTACAGGAGGCAAATGCGTTACACACTTGGTTCTCCCGGTACACTTTGACAACTTTTCAAAAACCATCAGGGTAATGTTTGCATGTATTGTGTATCTAGAAGAATGAAAACTCCATTACAAGCTCTGAGATCGTGAGGCACTTGTAAACTGACATACGTCAAGCCCATTTAACATCGCCACCCAAGCACTCACGTTACAGGCACTGGCAGAGCATGCAAACGTAAGTGTGCCTTCTTAGTGACTGAAAGGACAAGTCCTCAAACGGGGAGATTAGGAAAGCAGCCACGTCTGATGCACAAAGGTATGAAAATACGACGCCTCTCAGTGTGGACACAGTGAGTGTTTGGGTCCATTTTAACTGCCAGTGACCATAATAGCTTCATGGTGTCTTATTGATTTGAGGATTTAATATCCTTATCTAATGGAGTACAGACCATAGGAGACATTCATAACCCCTGTACCTCGTCTCTCAACAGACACTAATGTGCACTTGCTGTATGTAACAGGGCTGCGATTCCCTCGTGAGCTCCGGACACGTCCTAACCTGGACGTGCGGCTCTCGGGATTTAGTAACCCCTTCCGAGGCCCGAGGTGGGATGGTCTCTATAAATGCAGTTGTGCACTTGACCGTTTATAATCCACTTTGCTAAATTTTAATGATAATGTACAATCCCTTTCTTGCTTTAGAGGTGCTTTTCAATTTGCTTTAAAAGGTGTTAGTAACTGTTTAATTCTTTAAAACATATTTTACTGGTAGCTTTACTGTCTTAAAAGTTTAGGTGAAAAATAAACTATATTAGAAGCTTAAGATTTCTTACTAGAACAACAGGGTGGTAATTGCTGGGGGCTGGGGATACAAGGGGACTAAATGGTAGTAAAAATACAATAAAGATTAAATTAAAAAGAGAAACTAAATAGTTTGGATAAAATTGCTGATATAAAGCCTCTAAGTGTGGTTTTTTCAAGGTAATCTTTGTTGGAATTTTCTTATAGTTTTTGTTCTTTTACCAAAGATGTATGAGTGAATATTATTATAAGGGAGTGTGTGTATGTGTGTGTGTGTGTGTGCGTGTGTGCGCGCATTTGAGAGAGAGGTCTCTGTGCCAAATACTAGACAATACTAAGATTGTCTTTATTTTTAAATATATTTTATAGTAGAAGTGGGAAATATAATAACAAAAATACTTCTATTATTTTCTTATTAAAATTAAATATAAAATTATTCTCATTATTTTATTTATTATTTTTAAAAAATATTTTATTTATTTATCTTTAGAGGGGAAGAGAAGGAGAGAAGGAGAGAAACATCAATGTATGGTTGCCCCTCATGAGTCCCCTGCTGGGAACTGGCCTGCAACCTAGGCATGTGCCCTGACTGGGATTCGAACCGCAATTGTGTGGTTTGCAGGCCCGCGCTCAATCCACTGAGCTACACCAGCGAGGGCACAAATTATTTTTATTATTTTAAATGACAGAGTCAAAAAGGTTCAGTTAATTTTCTACAAAGTCCTTTTAAACTCACTCTTACTTTAATTTTTAACTTGTCTAGCCAATAAACAAATGAAAAAAGCCAGAACTAAGCCCTGTATGTGCACATCTGAATGTGTGTGTAAACATGTATGTGAGCATGCCTGTGTGCATGTCTGTGCTCTTCATGCCCACAAGCTATTTTCAGTGTGCGTGTGTGTGCCTACATGGTGCACCTACATGTTTTTGTGCGCATGTGCTGGCATGTGTGTTTGTGCTCATTTGATCCTGTGTACATGTGCATGAGTGTTTAAATACGAGGGGAGACCCCAAAATGTAACTTATTTATAAAAAATGATGTATTTATTCTTGCATGTTTAAACCTCAGTCATCTTCAAAGTACTCTTCATTTGATGCAATACACCTATTGAGATGTTTTTTCCACTGCTCAAAACAGTTTTTGAACATGTTGATTTTGATGCCTGTTAGTGTTTCTGCTGGCTTTTGTTTCACCACTTCCACATGAGCAAAATGTTCCCAGTTGAGGACCTTTTTCATTCAGGAAACAAAAAAAAAGTCGCTTGGGGTAAGACTGGGTAAATAGAGAGGGTAGGGCATGCAGGTCATGAGGTTTTGGGTCAAAAACTGAACACTCAGCACAGCGTGGGCAGGCCCACTCATAAATCTCCCATTGTGAATGAGCAAACGTGCTGAAAGAGTCTTAAAAACGAAAACACTGAAGCCAAATGCAGCTTCTCACAACAACGCCAGCTAGTACACTGATACCAATGGGTTCCTAGAACACTCACCTACTGGGGGAAGCCTTCCAAGGGCCCAGCTCTTCAGAAGATAAGTCTGTTCTTTTTTGGAGGGTCCTCCCTTGTACATGCATTCCTGTGAATATGTGTGCAATAAACAAAAGCAGTTTGTGCAGACCACATCGTTAATTTTCACATCAACAAAAATTCACCAAGTACATGTCTGTAGTATTTCGTTAAACATACGAGATACAAAAATGAGCATGACCTTCTTCTGGACCTTGAAAATGTCAAAACAGAACAAAGACAATGTTGCATACAAAGAGCAATAAAATAATGAAATATATTTTACTAATTTGTGAACAGAGCACTGTTAACTGGGTGGATGGAATCGTACCTTCAAAGGAAAGATCCATAGCAGAGAAAGATGCTGTGTGAGATAGCCTTAAAGCTTGAAGAGACTTTTGCCCCCTTGGAGAAAGGAGGGAGGCAGGTAAGTTAGACAAAGGAAGTTAGCAGTGTAAGTAGGAAAATGGGTTTGTGAAAATGAATGCTCTGTTGGAGGAACACCTATTTAAATAATAATAGCACAGGGTACTTGGTAATAAAGAGGAACTAAGGTTTTTCTGAATGCCTACTGCCAGGTAGGGAAATACAAGGGTGAGAAAGATAGACTTACCCATCAAGGTGCCTAGCAGTGAATCTCATGTCTTTCATTTACAAGCTGTGCAGTTTTTGCAAGTGACTTAACCTCTCTGAACTTCAATTCCTATTTCTGACAGTAATTGCAATGAGAATTTGTCAAAATAATATGCTTAATATAATGACTGGCATATAGTAAACATTTAATAAGGGGTAGTTATTATTATCTCATGCTTAGCCTGAAGATAATATCAATAGCTCAAAGTTATTGCTACATGACAGACACCGTGCTAAATATATATCATTGAATCTTTATAAGAGCACTTTGGTTTGGTTATTGTTATTATCCCCTCTTGCAGATGAGGAAACACCTTAGGTCACGAAGAAGATCAGAACCGCACTCACGTTTGCCCCACTCCAGAGGCTGGCTGCCCTGTCTTTTCAGAAGGAGGGCACTGGTAGGGAGTACACGAGAATGCAAGTCTGGAGCTCAAGTGGTGGAGCACTGCGGTGATAAGACAAAGGCTTCGGCTTTTCTTAGAGAGATGACATTACCATTCATTCATTAGTTCATTTATTTTTTAATTATATTTTATTGATTATGCTATTATTGTTCCAATTTTTCCTCCTTTCCCACCTCCACACAGCAGCCCCACTCCCTCAGGCCATGCCCACACCATTGTCCATGTCCATGGGTCATGCATACACGTTCTTTGGCTGCTCTGTGTCCTGTACTGTACTTTACATCCCTATGGTTATTCTGTAACTGCCCATTTGGACTTCTTAATCTCTGCACCTCTTCAGCCACTCCTCCACAGCCCCCGCCCATCTGGCAGCCATCAAAATGCCTTCAGTATGCATGATTCTGTCTCGGTTCTTCTTGTTTGCTTAGTATATTTTCTAGATTTAATTGTTGATAGCTATATATTTTTTGCCATTGTATTGTTCACAGTTTTTTATCTACTTTTTAAAAAATAGATCCCTTTAACATTTCATAAATAATGGTTTGCTAATGAACTCCTTTAGTTTTTTTTTTCTTCCCTGGGAAGCTCTCCATATGTGCTATGATTCTAAATGATATATTTACTGGGTAGAGCAATCTTGGCTGTAAGTTCCTATTTTCATGACTTTAAATATTTCTTGCCAATCCCTTCTAGCCTGCAAAGTTTCTCGTGAAAAATCAGCTAGAAGTCTCGTGAAAAATCAGGCAAGTCTTTGGAACTTGCCTGTAATTAACTAACTGCTATTTTCTCACTGCTTTTAAGATTCTCTCTTTATCTTTAACTTTTGCCATTTTATTATGATGTGTCTTAGAGTGGGCTTCTTTGCATCCACCTTGTTTGGGACTCTCTGTGCTTTCTGGACTTGCATGTCTATTTCCTTCACCAAATCAGGGAAGTTTTTTTTTCATTATTTTTTCAAATAAATTTCCAATTTCTTATTCTTTCTCATTTCTTTCTGGCACCCCTATAATGCAAATTTTGGACCTCTTAAAATTTTCCCACAGACTTCTTATAAATATCTTCATTTTTTGGATTCTTTTTTATTCTTGTTAGTCTGATTGGTTGTTTTTTGCTTCCTTATGTTCCAAATCGTTGATTTGACTCTTTAGACTTATTAACTCCACTGTCGTTTCCCTATAAATTGTTTTCTTTTCAATTAGTGTACCCTCTGTTTCTTACTGGACCTTTTTTATACTGTTGAGGTCCTCACTATGTTCCTTGAGCATCCTTATCAACACCTTTTTGAACTCTGCATCTGAATAGATTGCTTAGCAATCTATTGTAGCAACCATTTTGTTTAGCTCTTTTTTTTGGAGTTTTGATCTGTACTTTCATTTGGGCCATGTTTCTTTGTCTCCTCATTTTGGCAGCCTCCTTGTGTTTGTTTCTTTGTATTAGGTAGAGCTGCTAGGACTCCCTGTCTTGGTAGCATGGCCTAATGTAGTAGGTGTCCTACAGGTTCCAGTGGCACAACCTCCCTATCACCTAAACGGAGTACTCAAGGTGCTCTCTTCATGTGGGCTGAGTACATCCTCTTCTTGTAGCTGAGCCTTGATTGTTATTGGCAGCTCAATGGGAGGTATTTACCCAGACCAATCAGCTGCAAGAACTGGCCGTGACCTCTGCCCTCTGTGGAGGATCAACTATGCAGGGGCAGGGTGGTAGTGCTCTGATGTGGTCAGTAGCTGTCCACTCTTTGGGCAGGCTCTGAGGTTTACCAGGTGGTGCAGGCCAAGGTCAGCCCCCTACCTATTCTACCTTCGGCCACCCTGAATGAGCTATAAAGCAATCTGCATATGGCTGCTACTTATACTGGGCTTTGATGTTCCCAGGTGAAGATAAGCTGTGAATCTAGGCTGTCTGCTGCTAATATTGGGCCTGGGGCCACTTAGCAAGAGATATGGGGGCTGGGGACTCACAGAAGCCAGCTGTTGCTTGTTTGAGAGGATTTAGGAAGTTTTGAAACATAAGCCAAAACCAGCCATTCACATGGAAAAGCCACTGTTAGCAGGGTAGGTGGGCCAGTAAGGTAGGTGGGATGGAGCATCAGGGGATCTCCAGGGAGTTGGCAAGCTGTTCCAGCCACACTGATGTACTCTCTGTCATGATGATACCTTGGCACCCATCTACCAGCTCTGTGGTTCTGTCAAGGGAGGGTTCAGAAAAGGGACAATGGCTCTGCCTGACTTTCTGTCTGGGAGAAAGCTGTCCCTCAGCTCTCACCTTGATGCCAGACACTTCAGTTCCACCTCATATGCCACTGGGACCTTCGAAGCTGCTGCCTTGGTTCTGAAGCTCAGAGGGAGTGAGTCTGAGTAAGTCTGTGTGTGGGTTCTTTAAAAGGAAATGCTTAAGGCTTTAGAAGTTTCTTCTACTGACTCAATCCCTGATGGTCTTTGCAGCTATTAGTTATGGGGCTTATCTTCCTGGCACTGGAACCCTGGGCTGCGGGGGGCTGGTTTGGGGCTGGACTACTTGCTCCTGAGACATCCCTCCCAAATTTTTTCCTTACCACACATGGATGTGGGACCAGCTAGTTCAGCATCTCCATCTCTCTTGCCAATCTGGATGGATGTGATTTCTTTAATTACGTAGTTGTCTTCCATTCAATTCTGTTTCTGGTGGTTCTGAGTAATGGTTGTTCTATAGATTAGTTCTAATTTTAATGTGATTGTGTGAGGAGGTGAGCCATGTTTACTTCCATCTTAGTTCATTTATTTAACAGTTACATATTGAACTCAGTAATATATACATAGCATCATTTGATTGATTTTCGAATACAGAGTTCTCTTGTTTGCTATATCCTGAACTTCTTAGGTTCTGACTTGTGGGTTTTTTTTAAAATCTTTGTAATCCATGCTACTGTATTCCAGGCACTGTGCTAAACATTGGAAAGAAAATGTTGAGCAACAGTAGATGTGGTCTCTGTTTTCATGGGCCTAACAGCTTAGCTGGGCACAAGTACATAACAGTAAAATTGCCAGTGTAACAAATGCTACTAAGGTAAGAGTCACAGTGGCATGAAAGTAGATAATAGGAAAACTGAACCAACAAAAGGAGGTCATAAATATTTTCCTTGAGGACAAGAAGCTTGAACAGAGAACTAAAAGGTGAGGAGGCAGTTAATGGGGCAAAGAACAGCAGGGATAGAAACAGCACATGCAAAGGGTCTGTGAGGGAAGGAAGCACCGTGAGTGTAAGTGGCAAAGAGGGGGCTAGTGTTTGGAGGAAACGGATCTAAAGAAGCAGTGTCCAATAAAAAGGCAGTGAGAGCAATGTTACTACGCAACATGAAATTGCTAGTAAGCACATTTTAAAAATTAAAAAGTAGGTGAAATTAATTTTATTATTTTATTTAACCCAATATATTAAAAATATTATCATTACAACATAGAGTCAACCTAAAAAGAATTAATTTGATATTTTACCTTTTTTCTTGTTTGTAATCCAGTGTGCATTTTAAACTTATAGTTCATCTCAATTCTATGGACAGTTTCTATAGGAATACTTGATCTGTGTTTGTTTCATAAAGTTTATAGGTAAAAAATAATTGCACATATCAAGTTGTTTCATACTTCAGAGTTTTCCAGTTAGTGAATCAAGTACCCATTTGATATTTAGGTTCATTAAAATTGAACAAAATTTAAAGTTCAGTTCTTCAGTCACACTAGTTACACTTCAAATGCTCACTAATCAGAAGTGAGAGTGGCTGCTTCTCCGCTGGGCAGTGCACAGTGGGAGAGTGAGGCCATGTCCAGACCACACTGGCCCTCGAAACCTCATTAAGAAGTCTGTCTTTCTTCCCAGATCAGTAAAACACCAACCACTAAGGAGTGCTATGTGTGGGGTGACATTATGGGATTTGAGTTTAACAAGATAATTCAGCTCACAGTGGGGAGAATAGCTTGGGGTTAAGCTGGAGGCAGCTTGGGGAAGAGGACGACCAATAAGAATGCCATTGCCATGATTTAGGCCAAAGGTAATGGCAATTTAGACATGTGTGTTGTTGATAAGTTATTGTATTCAAGAGATATTTAAGGGACATAATCCATAGGAGCTGTTAGACTTGAAACAGAGGGAGACATTGAAAGGTGACCAGGTTACTGTCCACTGCTGTGTTACCAATGGGTCAAAAATTGAGACAGGGCTCAGAGAGGTTAGCTTGCCACTGTTGCATGGTATCTGGAGTCTTAGCTGGAGGAAAAACTCAAATGGTTGGAAGTAGTTTGAATGACTGGTGGTTGGGACCACCTGGAGACTTCCTGTTCCTCTTCTCTAGGACTTGTCCTGGGATGAATTGATAATTTAGGCTCAATGGGGGCTGCCTACTAGATGACTACACATGTCCTCTGTATTGCTTGTGCTTCCTCATAGCAGGACAGCCTTGACATTATTGAAATTCTTATACACAATTGTTTTCCATGAGCATTCCATAAGATAAGGTGTAAGCTGCAGGACCTTTTATATTCTAATCTTAAAAATCACATGCCTTCTCTATCATAAATAATACTGCAATGAACAAAGGAGTGTGAGATTTGGAAGAGCCCAAGTGTCCATCAATAGATGAGTGGATAAAAAAGCTGTGGTGCATTAACACAATGGAATACTACAAGGCTATTAAAAATAAGGAAATCATACCCTTTGTAAGAGTATGGATGGACCTAAAGAGCACTATGCTAAGTGAAATAAGCCAGTTAAAGAAAGACAAGTACCATGTGATTTCACTCAGATGTGGAATCTAATGAATAAAATGAACTAACAAGCAGAGTAGAGACAGATTCATAGATGGAGAGCAGGCTGACAGCTGTTGGGGGTGGTTCAGGGATGGGTGGAGGTGGAGAGATTGAGCAAAAAGAAAAAAAAGAGAAAAAACTCATGGGCACAGACAACAGAGTGGTGATTACCAGAGCTAGGGGAAGGAAACAAGGGTGGGGAGAGGTTGGGCAGGGCACAGTGGGGACAAACAGTGATGGATGGAGACTTGACTTGGGGTGGTGAACACATGGTACAGTGTTCTGAAACCTGTATAATTCTGTTAACCACTGTCACCTCCATAAATTCAATTTAAAGTATCGTATGCCTTCACTTCCACTGGATTCTATTAGTTGAAACAGCCACAAAAGTATATAGATTCAAAAAGAGGGGACAGAAACTTCACCTCTCAATGTGGAGAATTTCAGAGAATTCAGAACCATGTTATAAAACCACAGAAGTGCGATTTCAGAACTTCTTATTTTAAGGTGCCTTTTAGTCATCTAAGAGAGGCAGGTGGGTGTTCTCCTGTTCTGGAGTTCAGAGAAGTCCAGGATGGAAATGTAAGTTTATAAATTATCCGTATCGATGTGATAATTACAGTTTAGATGAGAACCTCTAAGAAGGGAATCAAGGTTGAGTAGAGAGCCCTGAGGAATTTCATTCAGTTTCTGCTCCATAGGAGGGCAGGGTCGGAGCAGCCAGAGCAGCAGGGCAGAAGACTGGAGACTGTTATGTTTTGGAAGCCAGAAGAAACACAGGTTTATAAAAGGAAAGTGTAGTAATAGTTTTGAATCTTCTGAAGTGTCAAGAGGCATAAATGAACATAAATGTCTGTTGTCTTTATTGACAGAGCAGCCATTATTTACCTGTTAAGAATTAGTTTGGTATTTTGGAAGAAGACAACCTGGATGCATTATAGAAGACAGATTGCTGCAGGGAGAGTCTGAGGATGGGAAGGAACTGGCGACCGAAAAGCAGTATCTCCATTGCATCAAAATGACACTGTTGCTCGGGTCATAGAGAGAGTTATAGTTTCACTTTTGTAAATAGAAATGAGCAATTTCCTCTAGTCTCGTATCTTAAATACAGTTTTATTTGTAATACTTAGAGTAAATAAACTTCTATACTGTTTTTTATTCAATATTATAGACAAGAGCTACAAATATTATCACAAATCTGATGAAATTTTGTTGTCAGACTTGGAAAAATATCTAGATACTATAGGTTTGATTCTGGATATGAGCAACATAAGATTGTTAAAATAGCCCAGAATTCCTAGAGATCATGGGAATGTGCTTTCCATGTGTAGATTATCTTTCTTCTGAAAATTTTTATGTAATCTTTCCAGAGTTTTAAAAGGGGACTCAAAGTTTAGTTGTGTAAAGTACACATGCACACAAATCTAATATTGTGAGTTAAGAATATATTATTTCAACATAAATATACTTTAATGTACATTTTAACTTGCCATTTTATATGCATTTACTTATTCATCCAGTAAAGCTAAAATATCTGCTATTAATACTTAAAAACATAAACTGATATAAACTAATTGGAACAACAATCATTTTTAAAAGTTTATATAAAATGTAACTACTTCAATCTTTTAAAAATTGTTAGACCAATATGACATGGCGTTCAATGAGCTGAAATGAACGTGTTTTCCGTTGAATTTTTGAGATAAATCCATCAAACCCCTGTTGCCTTTGTGACAGCTGAGCTAGGTGGTGCTCTGTGTGGGCCAACACCCATTCACTTTCTTGAGTTGTGCTTGGAGCCGCTGCTGGATCCGTACCAGTCCCAGAGGCATCACAGTGGTCGCAGTGGTTGGGCCACATATTCTGCACTTTGTTCGCTTACCATTCACATTCCTGCCCAAACCTGGAAGTCGCAGAAATAGTAAATGACAATTAAATTTTTTGAATAGGCCGGCTTCTGTCACAACAAAAAGCAGTGTACCTCAGAGAAAAAATTAACTATATACAGAACAAAATGAACTGCTTTGTGTCATGAAGACTGATCAATTATTTGATTGATTTTTCAACCTGTCATTCCAACTGTTTCCCTTTATTTTCTAATTTCATGTGAAAAGAGAGCATTGTCGTCTGACTTTGTAAGGGGAGGTATTCCAGGAGCAAGAGCCAGAAAAGCACAGATGAGAGAAGCTATATCGCATACTACTTCTACCTTCATTGCCTTTTTTTATTTTTTGAAATCACTTTTCTTATGCTATTTTCTTTTACAATTTGGCTTTAATACTTTCACTCATTTTCTTCCTTTTTTCTTTTCACGCTGCTTCCATCTCCTTTATACTTTGCAGCTCATTGAATCTCACTATTGACAACAGATTTGTCTGTAGCTGATGACTTTCCTACTAGAGGTGCTACCTCCTAAAAAGAATGTAGATCATCATATCTTAGCATTAGCCATTAAAGCAATGAAGGAACAGGTGAAACCTGGTGTTGGTTTGCTTCAAAACAATCACGGACCTTCTGCAGTGCTGGCTTGCTTTTCGGGCAATTTTCTAAGCCCTGTATGCATTCTTTCTGAAATTTGAGTAACATACTGATTTCTCTCAGAAAGAAATAATCTTTCAGATTTGTAATGTTGTCATTCATTATTTTTATTATGTTTAGCTATGTTTACTATAATGTGATCTACACAGGTACTGCACAAAATTTTATATACTATATTTTGTCATGTATAACCACATTTTTGGCACACTCAGGAAAAAAACTTTAAATTTTTTAGTTCAATTATTTATTTATTTATGTTTAGATACTTGTTTTTTTGTATTATAAAGGAATTTCAGCATCTATTCTTGAGCATATGGTACAATAAATTTTATGTAATAAGTGATTACAAACACAAGAATAGATACAAGACATTTTTAATATATTTTTTATTTTATTGACTATGCCATTACATTTGTTCTATTCCCCTCCCTCTGTTCCTTTCCACCCTGCACACCCCTCCCCCACCCCTTTAGTTTATGAACACGTGTCTCAAGTTCTTTAGATTCTATATTTCCCCTACTATTCTTACCCTCCCCCCTATCTTCTACCTACTGTCTATGCGACTTATTTTCTGTACCTTCTCCCACTCCCCTGCTGCTAACCCTCCACGTGGTCACAATGGTCACTGTGACTGTGCCTCTTCCCCCCTCTGGTACCCCTATAATTTGGATGTTGGAGCGTTTAAAGATGTCCTGGAGGTTCCTAAGCCTCTCCTCATTTTTTTGAATTCTTGTTTCTTCATATTTTTCTGTTTGGTCATTTTTTCCTTCCTTCTGGTCTGCTCCCTTAATTTGAGTCCCAGTTTCCTTTCCATTACTATTAGTTTCCTGTGCATTTCCCTTCATTTCAATTAGTTTAGCCTTCACATGTTCCTCTAATTTGTGACTAAAATCAACCAGTTCTGTGAGCATCCTGATCACCAGTGTTTTGAACTGTGCATCTGAAAGTTTGGCTATTTCTTCATTGCTTAGATTTATTGGTTCTGGGGCTCTGAGTGGTTCTTGAGCCACGTTTTGATCTGTTTGTGCCTATTACATATGAGGAGAGGCGCCTTAGGTGTTCACCAGGGCGGGGCCACCCAGGTCCCTGGTTTGTGACACTGTATGTGGGGGCAGGGTCAAGAGGGAGCAATGGTGGTCCTCTCGCTCACCCAGTCCGCCTCACCACTCACCCGCCTGTTTATCTGAGCCCAAATGTGCGAGCCCACCACCCTGTGCCGAGCTTGATTTGTCTTAGTGCTTGGCTCTTCACTGGTTTATCTGTGCACAAATGCTCGACCGACCGCAGACAGCCAGCAGCGCTGCATCTTCCCTAGGTCTGCCTGTAGCTAGCCCGCACCTGGGACCCATGCCCTTGGCTGCCTGCGCACCTCCCGGGTCAGGGGATCTTTATTTCCTGACCTGCTCTGCTGCTGGCTTCACCGCTCTCGCTGGTTTAGCTGAGTGGTTTATTATTTTCGGACTCCGTATTGTTCAATTTTCTGTGTGGTTTGGTTGCGTTTATTATTGTTAAAACTTTGTTATTTTTAGATTTGGTTGTGTGAAGAAGCAAAGTGTTTACACCTACGCCTGCATCTTGGCGGAAGTCCAGATACAAGAAATTTTATGACCGTTAACAAATTTACAATATTGACACATCACAAAAGGCCAAGAACTCTTTGTCACTGTCAATATCAGAGGTATCATCTTCTTCAATTTTGTTATTGTTTTCTAGAGTGACACTTTTAACATATAAGCATAAATAAAAGAATTAAAAACATTTATATAGATACAAAATTAGTACTACCCATATATAACATGTATTCTTATTTTTTCCTAAAAAATTGGGCAAAAGTGTGCATTATACATGACAAAATACAGTAAATTTACCATGCATATGATTTCCATACAACCAACAACTAATCTATAAATTAAATACTAATAATGAATAGACACAATGAACTTCAAAGTTTAATATAAGACTATTGGCCTGTAGATTCACTTTTTTTGTTACTTGCTATCAATTGACTTTAGTTCAACAAATTCAGAATATGTCTGGTAGCATTACAATAGCACACAAAAGAGTAGTGATAAATTCAAGGTTGGGATAATGTCATTGCTCAGCTAGCAATACTCTAATGTTGCTTTAATGAGAGCTTGCTTGTTAAGTCTATAAAGTTTTATTCTTCATTTGAAGGAAAAATTAGCTTATAGTATTATTGAAATTTGTATTAAATGGGGATGTAATTTAATTATTTCTGGAATCAGGAACTGAAAATTAGTGTCTGAAGTTGGTTTTATTCAAACCCTCATGAAGCTATTACCTGGCATTTGGCCTTTAGTTGGCTTACAGATTTTATTTTAGGATTAAGCCACTTTTCTTTTCTCTTTAGGCTCAAAGAATAAAGGTAATGTATTGCTCTATCACAAAATATCATTTGTCATGTAGAAGCAAAGTTTTTATTTATTTTTTAAAATTACAAAATTTAATTATATTACTAAGGAAATATATAACTACCATAAAATATTTACCTAGGTGAGGTATTTGATATTTATTTCTAGTGAAATGATTCAGTATGAAGACAATAATTTAGATAAAAATTGTTGTTGGTTCTCATATATGTTTACCAAAAATTAAATATCTCTATGATCATCTGGCACAAATATCACTGTAAACAAGTATAGAAATGTGAACACAAAATATTGTGGTAAAACTTGGTGATAAGATAGTGATCCACATAAATTGGAATAGTTAATTTGAAAAAATAAACTTAGTTTTAGATTTATGAAAAAGTTACAAAGATAGGACAGAGAGTTCTTATATATCCCACACTCAGTTTTTCTTATTATTAATAACTGGTATTGATATGGTTCATTTTTCCAATTAATGAACCCTTGTCATTATTAACTAAAGTTCTCACTTTATTCAGAATTTTTTTTTAGCTTTACCTAATTTGTTTTGGATGTTGTTTCAGCACCCATATTCTATTCCTGGATCATATTTACATTATATTTTGTTATCATGTATCCTCAGGTTGCTCTTGGCCACAACATTTTCAAACACTTCCCTTGTTTTCGATGATTTTGATAGTTTTGAGGATCACTGGTTATATATTGTGTAGGATATCACTGTACTAGAATTTGTCTGCTTGCTTGTCATGATCAGATCAGAATTATGAGTTTTTGTGACAATGACAAAGGCAAAGTACCATTCCCATTATGTCATAGCAAGGGTATATGGTATCAGGATAACTTCACTGTTGATGTTAACTTTGATCATCTCACGAAGATGGTATTTGTCAGACTTCTTTACTGTAAAGCTACTTTATCCCCATGTTTAGATGCTGTTCTTTGGAAGGAAGTTACTGTGGAGTTGAGTTCGCTTCACTTCCTTGAACATTAATTATTTGATATTCTTCTGCACAGATTTGTTTCCTATGTATTTATGTATTTAGTCAGTCATCTACTCTTCTCAGTAGGGACTCATGTGTATTTACTTTGTACTTCAGGTTGTAATCTAGTAGTATGTTATTTAGTTTGTTGCTCTAATTGATTCAGCTCTGGCCACTGTGAGTTGTTTCAGCTGTCTCTTCGGACATGCCCTCATCACTATTTGTTTGATTTAGGTTTATGCTTCCTCCTGGCCCTACAAGATGCTCCAGGCTAGTATCACATATTTCCTTCCCCTGCCCTAGAATCAGCCATTTCTCCAAGCAGTCTGGAGTTTGTTTTATTAGAGAATGACATTAAAAACCACAATCTGGGCTCATTGCTACATGGTGTCATTGCTTGTAGGCCATCTCAGATGACAGAGCAAGGAAATATGTGTGTGTGTCCTACTCGGTACATGCACATATTAAAGACACAGAGCAGAATCTTCCCTCAAGTCTCCAGAAGGAGGGAAGCTCTGATGAAACCCTGATTTTCACCCTGTAAAATTCATTCATACTTCTGACCTCCACATGTGTGAAACATAAATTTATGTTGGGTTAAGTTGCTAAGTTTGTGAGAATTTATTACACCAATAATAGTAAACTAATACGGCTAAAGACAAATGATGTTAAACACCTTTTCATATGCTTATTTGCCTATATACCTTCTTTGGTGAGACATATGTTCAGATCATTTGCCCATTTATTACACTGAGTTATTTTTTCTTGCTGATTTTTAAGTGTTCTTTATATTTTTTAGATACAACTCCTTTACCACTCATGTATTGTTAAACTATTTTCCCCCACTCTGTGGCTAGTCTAGTCATTCCACAAATATTGTCTTTTACAGAGCAGACAGTTTTAATTTTAATACAATATAATTTTTCTTTCATGGGTTATGAATTTATTTGTATCTAAAGCTAAGATACAAATTTAAGATTATATAGGGTTTTTTCCCTGTGTTTTATTCTAGAAATTTTACGGTTTTACATTTAGCTCTATGACTCATTTTAGTTAACTTTTGTGAAAGGTTTGTGCTTAGGTGCATATTCTTGCATATTGATGGCTCCCTCCTTGACCAAACTTTGAGGCCTCCTCCTGACCTGGCCTTGACCTATCCCAGATCATGGTTTCAAAACCATTCTCCAACTAAGACAGTTTTATCTTTTTCTTTCCAATTTGCATAATTTTTATTTCTTTTTGCTTCCTTATTACACAAACTAAAGACTTCCAGTATGATTTTGAATAGGAGTGGTTCATGTACCTGATCCTAGGAAGAAAGCATCTAGTCTATCACCATTAAGTATGTTGTTACTTGTATGATTTTTCATAGGTGTTTTTAAATCAAGGTAAGTTCCCCTCTATTCCTAATTTGCTGAAAGTTTCTTCTAATTTAATTTTTTTCAGTTACAGTTTACATTCAGTATTATTTTTACTGGTTTCAGGTGTACAGCATAGTGGTTGGACTACCGCATACTTTACAAAGTATCTTCCCTGATGTTTCCAGTAACAAAATGGCACCATGCATAGTTATTACAGTATTATCAACTCTATTTCCTATGCTGTACTTTACATCCCCATGGCTATTTTGTAATTACTAATCTATACTTCTCAATCCCTTCACCTTTTTTCACCCAGTTTGCACCTCCACTTCCCTCTGGCAACCACCAGTTTGTTCTCTGTATCTATGAGTCTGTTTCTGTTTAGTTTACTCATTTATATTGTTCTTTAGATTCAACATATAAATGAAATCATATGGTATTTGTCTTCTTCTGGCTGACTTATTTCACTTTGCATAATACCTTCTATACCCATTCATGCTGTCATAAATGGTAAAAGTTCTTTCTTTTTTAATGGCTGAGTAATATTCCATTGTTTTTAGGTACCACATCTTCTTTATCCACTCATCTACTGATGGGCACTGGGGTTGCTTCCACAGCTTGGCTATTGTAAATAATGCAGCAGTGAAAGAGAGGTGCATATAGTCTCTCAAAGTAGTGTTTTAGATTTCTTTGGATATATACTCATAAGTGGAATTACTGGATCATGATGCAGTTTTATTTTTAATTTTTTGAGGAAACTCCCAAGTGTTTTGCACAATGACCGCACCAGTCTGCATTCCCACAAACAGTGCACGAGGGTTCCCTTTTCTCCACATCCTTGCCAACATTTGTTCTTGTGGATTTATTGCTAACATTCTGACAAGTGTGAAGTGATATCTCGTTGTGGTTTTAATTTGCATCTTCTGATAACTAGAGACGTCATTGAGTGTCTTTTCATATGTCCATTGGCCACTGCATGCCTTCTTTAGAGAATTGTCTATTCAGGTCCTTTGCCTATTTTTAAAATGGATTGTTTGTTTTTTGGCATTGTTTTATACATTTTTAATAAATTTTGGATATTAAGCCCTTACCAGATGTATCATTGGCAAATATGTTCTTCCATTCAGTGGGTTGTCTTTTTATTTTGTTGGTTTCCTTTACTGTACAAAAATTTTTAGTTTGATGTAGTCCCATTTTGCTATTTTTTTCTTTTATTTCCCTTGCATGAGGAGATATATCACAAAAAATATTCCTTAGAGAAATGTCTGAGATTTTACTGCTTGTTTTCTTGTAGGATTTTTTGTGATATTGAGTCTTAGGTTTAAGTCTTTAATCCATTTTGAGTTTATTCATATATATGATATAAGAAGGTGGTCTAGTCTCATTTTTTATACTTGTCTGTCCAATTTTCCCAACACCATTTATTATATAGACTTTCTTTACCTCATCCTATGTCTTTGCCTCCTTTGCCTACAAGCAATGACACCACGTAGCAATGAGCACTTCTAGAGCCCCGACTGTGGTTTTTAATGTCCTTCTCTAATAAAACAAACTCCAGACTGCTTGGAGAAATGACAATATTTGTCAAATAGTAATTGGCCACATTTTTAATTTGCTGAAAGTTTTTTAAACTCATGAATTGGTATTAATGTTTGTCAATTGCTTTTTATGCATCAATTGATATGAGCACATGGTTTTTTTTCTTTAGCTGGTGGATATGTAGATTATATTAATTAATTTTGGAGTGTTGAACAAGTCTTGCACACTTAGAATAAACCCCACTTGGTCATAGTGTGTAATTATTTTAACAAATTATTGGATGAAATTTGTAACATTTTCTGGAAGACATTTGTGTCTATGTCCAAGAGAGACCTTTGTCTGTAGCTTTCCTTTCTTGTGATGCCTTTATCTGGCTTTGGTATTGCAGTAATGCTGGTCATAAAATGAGGCATAAGGGAGGAAGCAGTCTTTCTGCTTCTGCTTTTTGGAAGAGACTGTGGAGGACCCAAGTTCTGCTCAGCAGAGGCACGGCGGAGGGCTGCTCCGACACAGCCCTCCCACGTGCAGAGGAGCACGGTCCTCCTTTGAGGGAGACTGCGGATGCTTCCTGCTACTCACAGCTGAGTGTGATTCCTCAGTACATTTTTAATTATGTGAGAATGTATGTGATTAAAACTGTGTGCAAGATTATTAATTAATGAGTCACCTTTATTACATAGGGCGTATTATCTATTTCTCCTTATGTGACTTTGGTAGTTTATGTCCTTCAAGGAAGCAGTCCTTTTCATCTAAGTTATCAAATTTGTGGGCATAAAGTATAGGATTCATTTCTTATGTTTTTAATGTCCATAAGTGATGACACCTCTCTCATTTCTAATTTTGGTAAATTGTATCTTCTTTCTTTTCGACTTGGCTAGCCAGATAAAATTTTGTTTTGGGAAATTTTTAAATATGAGTTCAATTTCCTTAAAAACTATAAGGCTATTTGGGCTATATATTTCTATTTGCGTACATCGGTATAGTTTTGAGGCATTCCTTTTTTTGTCAAATTTATATGCATAGAGCTATTTGCAGTATTTGCTTATTATTATTTTATTGTCTACAGGGTCCAACTCAGTATCTTCTCATTTTATTCCATATGCTCATAATCTGTCTTTTCCTCTTTTCCCTCGTTAGTCTTGCTAGGGTTTGTCACTTTTCTTGATGATTTCAAAGAACCAACTATTATTTTTCAATTATTTTCCAGTTTAATTAGTTTCTGCTTTAATTTTTATTTTATTTTCTGCTTGTTTTATTTAAGCTTAAATTCTTCTTGTTTTTTTTAGATGCTCAAGGTAAAATGCAAGTTACTACTTTATATTTTTCTTGTTTTCTAATGAAAACATTATTTTTATAAAATTCCCCTTAAAAACTGTATCCCACAACTTTTAGTGAGTTGTATTTTCATTTTCGATGAACTTAAAGTATTTCAAAAGTTAGAATGGATATTTTTAAAAATTTTTAAATTTTGCTACAGTAACAAAAAATTCTTATAAAGGCAGTTTCAGATTCTGAGAATTCCTAAGAGTTTGCACTCTCGCATGTGAGATGCCCTAGAATAATCAGTAATGACAGTTTTTCATGATACATACTGTAGTCTGTTTGACTAATAAGCCAGAAATTGGACAACTAGGTTTAGAAAAACAGCATCAGGACTTTGGTAGTGAGACCAGAGAATTAGAACTGGATGCTGGTACTTAGTAGCAGACAAATTTACTTTGCCATTTGGTGAAATCAGCCATTTTGAATCAAAGAGCTCCAAGAGGAGCGCATTTTATAAAAAATTATTATAGTCTGTCAGACAGACTTGGGACTCTCTGAGGTCCCATGGTTATGAGATAGGTGACTTAGGTTTTTTCTAATCTGGGCAGAAAGGTGAGGAAGTGGAGTGCTTTTTTCTCTTCTGATAATGAATAACAAAGAATTATGGTGCTGTATGGGTGCTGGAAATACACTTTGTAACATGATTGTCTAACTATTGAGCCGTATACCTGAAACTAATACAAAAATAATATTGGATGTGAACTGTAGTTGAATAAAATTTAAAAAGAATTAGTTGTCTCCCTTTCTGCTGCAGCTACACTTAGAGTTCTGCACTGACAACCATGTAAGGTTTCCCTGTGAGGCTGATCTATCTGCACTTTTTATTTGACTTTGTTTCTCTACATATGTTTCAGATTTTAGGGATCCTTACCCTACGTGCATTTTAGGTTAAACTATTCATTATATACATGCATGCTAACCCTCTAAAATACTTTTTGAAATAAAGTAGAAGCAAAGAAAATTTAGATGAAAGATAAAATATTTTTTAAAACACCTTACCAATCTCAGTTTCCCATTTTTAAATAACATGGGGAAAGTAACACCTGTTTTACTCTGTTGTGGGGCTTATGTGTGTTACAATGTAAGAGCTTTGCATGGTTTTCGCTGAAGGACTGTTGGCTTTCCTCTCTCTCTTGCCTACTAAGTACAGCCTATGTACAAGAATAATTTAGTTTTGCTCAATTCAAATTTTCTAAGTCCTTTATTATCCTCAGATTTTTTTTCATTCATCTCCCATATTTCTTCCATTCCCTAGTAAGAAATTACAGACTACATGTTGTATCATGAATGAACACATATTTCTCTAGCACTTGGTATCTGCCTAGCCCTATGCAGGAGGCTCTGAGAGATACATAAATGAAACTAACCACTGTCTCCTTACAGAAACTGCAGTCTGGTTGGATGGAGTAGACTACCATCAATAAAGTAATTAGTGAACAATTAAGTTGATATGTTACTAAGCCATGAATGGTTAATTGACGACCGTAAATAGCAGCAAAACATCAGGTGAAATTGCCCACAACATTCCTTTAACTTTAGGGAGTTTAGATAGAAATAGTTTATTCAGTTGATTAGCCAAGAGTATCTCATCAGTTGTTTTTACTGGGACAGAAAACAAGTCAAAACTAAAATACCCATGTAATTAACAAACACTAAGATGGTTCAGGTCATTGACCCTAAAATTATTTTTAATGCATAGACACGAATCCCTCTCATTTTGTCTCCTTGAGTGATTTCTGGAATGGGACCTCCATTGGAATGGAAAAGAATTTCGTTCTGTGTATGCGTGTCTATGTGTGCACTGTGTGTGCACTCATGTGCCCAAAGGGGACATAAAATTCACTGCTTTCTGCTCAACTCAAATGCTTGACTATCTATTGCATTAAAATGAATAAGGATGTCATTCACCCAATACTCCTCAAATCGTTTCCTTCATATTGTAAGCCTGCTAAACTGATACCTGGTAGTTCCTTCTTGCCTGGAGGCAAGAAGAAGCCTGGGGGGGGCGACCCTTGGGTAGAAAGTCGGAATGGGGCCGACTGTGCACCGGTGGTACGTGTGTGTGGGAGCTCCATTCTGGTGGTGTTCCTCCCTGGGGGGCCATCACAACAGCTTCCTCTCACCTGCTGTAACATTTCTCCAGCTACAGTGGTTTGCGTACCACTTTGATGATTTTTCCATGTCTATGTACCACATGTATCATTATTTTTAATGTATATTTTAATATATTTCATAAAATAATTAATACATTTATTAATAGCATTTAGTGTTACTTCTGCAGATAAAAACCAGTATTTCATGGGCTTCATAGAAGAATCTCATTTAAAAATATTTTTCCCCAAAATGTTTAGGTAAAAATAATCAAAATATTAAAAAAGAAAACCCCACCTAAAATTAGCTCATGTTCCACTGAAGGCAAATGCGAACTTCCAGCGGTGTGGGTATGCAGAGGAAGGTCCACGCACTGTACCAGCAAAGCACACGAGACCACGGTTCCCTCCAGCTTCATCTCCTCCCCAGGCAGTGCTTCACATTCCATGGCTTAGCTTGCTCAAATCATTTATGTTTTCCAAATTCATCCCCTTTTAAAGGTATGGCTTTACAGCAATTCCAGACAACCTTGCACTCCTCTGTTTACCGGAAAAAAAAATCCTACATTTTCAAGACCTAATGCATCACCTGTTCCCTGAAGCTTTTACTGATTGACTAAGGTAAATTTACTTCTTTTTCTGTGCCCTTTTTTAATGTTTAAATGACTTCTCTTCTTTAGGGGAGTCTCTTTATCTACTACAATAGATTACAAGTGTTTTCTGATATCCGTAGGCACCCGGAGTAACAATGAAAAAATGAAGTTGGAGTAGGTGAATGACTACCTAGGGTATCCTCTGTGGTACCCTTCAAATCAATGTCTCTGCATACTGTTCAGGCCTGAAATTCTGAACATTTCTGGCTTTAAGTATTTGTGTCGGCTACTGCATAGGAAATATAGTCGGTAATATTGCAATAATTATGTACCATGTCAGGCGGGTACTGGCAATGGCAGGGGGATAACTGTGTAAAGGATGTGATTGTCTCATCACTATGCTGTGCACCTGAAACTAATACAAAATAGTATTCACTATAAATTGTGATTGAAACATAAAATTGAAAAATAAAAAACTAAAGTAAAAGAACAGATTTGTGTTTATTGTAAAGTTGAGTGATCCCTAGTGTTGAAATCACTCAATCATGTTAAATGGTCTGCAGATTCAGGTGAAGGTTCTGCACACCCTCACCTGAGATTAAGCTTTGAGCAGAGGGGATTGGAAGAGAAGTAAGAATGTAAACACTGAGGGAAAGATGGCACCAAACAGAATTGAAAAATTGTTGAAAGAGACTGTTCATTTTCAGAATTTGTCCATACACTACCATGTTGGTCATTTCTACCAGAGCAGACTAGAGCAGTACAGAGAAGCTTAGATCATAGGGGGTGTGATACTCCAACTCCCACCGTGGCCACACACTCGATCCTGGCTCCAGGGCCCAGGGGCTGTGGGATGAGGGAAGTTTCATGAGACGAATGCACTACTTGGGCTACCAGGGCATGGAGTGCTATGTATCCCAAGGAGATTCAGCTTCTGGTGTTTTGAGAAATAGCAGAAACTGTGTTCATGGAAATTCACCTGAAAGGCACAGGTGTGGTGCAATAGGAGGGCAAAGATGCTCCTTGTATTTTAAATATCAGTAGTTACAAATTTCTATGCAGGAGGAAGGGAATAGGAAAGAAAGAAAAATATTATGTTGGAAAACCTAAAAAGAATTTCACAGTATCGCAGATTGTAAAAGTCCATGGAATTGAAAAAAAAAGTACAGGAAATAGTCTGTGTACCACTTTAACGTGATTCTCTTAGACCTCAGCCAGAAGGAAGTAATTCTGGTTTTTAACTGAGAGCTGGAAGGTGCCACACTTCTCATTTAGAAACAACTCCTAGGTCTGTTTGCCACATGTTTTTTTTTTTTAAACACTCATTTGATTTTGGTGAGATAGTTTTGTGTAGCTATCACTCTTGTTTGTTTGTTTGTCTATTTGCTTTTTGCTTGCCCTTTTGAGACCATTACTTTTCAGAAATAAAATAAGATCCTGACATGTCATAGAACATATCTGAAACATACAACATCTGAATTGCTTCTGCAGTAAAAAAGAAACCCAAGAAAAAGCCAATGCAAGACTTCCCCAAGTTTAAGGAGATAATGACTATTTTATTTCTTCAGGTAAATTTAGTTATTTTCTACAAATATAAAGTGTGTTTTTCTTTAGGCTTAAGGAAGTTGTGAGATAAGTGATGGTGAGACATATGAAGGAGAATTTGCTCTTAATTGGAAGAACCACATGAGCCAGTGATAAATATTTCTAGCTGGGATATGGAATATGTTTCTCCTTTTTTCTCTGAGGAATTCTATATAAAGTAAAAATAATTGTAGAATATATATATAATATATATGTATAAATATATGTAATATATATATACACACACATATATAAATGACATGAAACTAACAATGTACTAGATTGTAGAAACACATATCTAAATGAATGAAAGTCACTGGACATAGAAATTTGGTTGCCATCACTCCAAGGGGGCCAGCTTTCATAATTCTGGCTCAATAGGGTCTTTAACTTGGGGGTCCTATTCATTATCTTTGCAATGCCACATAGTAAGTGATTCTTTGAGGATACCATCTAATAAAAATACCATACAGATGTGTTTTGTTATTTCCACCTCTTTCTTCCTTACCAATTCAGGTCTCTGATTACTGAGAGCAACTAAATTCGACAGTGTTCTTTCCCATTGATCATCTGATAATCTCTAACTTTTCCTGTTTGCAAGCACAACCTAGGTCATGGAATCACTTACATTTTTAAGAAAGATATTATGTTTTTATATTCTAGGATGGACGTATAGTAGGTACTTTCTAAAGCCTCCATTTCTAATATTGTACCTTGTGCCCTGAATTCTAACTCAGAAATCATGCAGTTCTTCAGGAAATTCAATGCCTGCCTCAACTGTAGGTTTCAGAACAACACACTGTGCTTTAAAGCATCTAGGCGTTATCTTAGAGCAAGTTTGCTTGGGAAATATTGTACTGTATCCAACTTCTTTTTATTGGCAAATCCCTTGTCATTATTGTTACTTCACACCAAGATGCCATATCCTGCTACAAAACACAGTAAGTAGTAGCATATGTAAAAACAATTTGTGTCGTGGAATTTATACCCTAAAATTCCTTCCCTTTGAGATATGTGAAATATGAGCTCCTATGGTTCTGAGGAACTTGAGACTGTGACAGTGTGTGCGAGAGAGTGTGTGTGTGTGAGTGTGTGTGAGTGTGAGTGTGTGTGTTGGGGAGTGGGTGTGAGGGCAATGGAACAGTTTAGAATGGAAGAATTCTCGTGACACTCGAGCTAGTGGAAGTGAAGCATTAAATCCCTGGGCATTCCGAGGCATCTTTCCTCTACATTCGAACTTCTACTAGAGAGTACCATAAATTTTCAGTGGAGAAATGTTGTTTTTTTTTCAATTTCCGAGGCAGCCAGAATGATGCAAAGGCCCAGTGGAACTTGAGCAGGTAGAGGAGGAGGAGGGCATCTAGGCAGAAGCTCTTCATCATTCCTTGGGTTTTAATATATGCTATGTGACGTGATCATAATACTTGTTTTATTAAATTCTAAGCATGTTTCCCATCCAGGGAAATGTACAGCCAAGCAGACACAAAGATTCGTTGTATCTCTCTAGTCCCAATATGTGCAACCATGGCTTTATTACCAGCCAGATGATGGGACCTCGGTTCTTGTCTTCTTGAAAGAAAGAATTCAGTTAAGAGTAAAAGTGCAGCAAATCAAGCAAGAATATATGGGCTGCAGCAAAAGCACACCAGGACAGTGAAACAAGGAAAGGTTTTGCATAGAAGAAGCAACAGGACAGCTGAGGCCAGGCTGCTTTTACTCACTAGCTCGCTGAGAAGTCAGGAAAGGGGGCTCTGGAGACAGGTTTAGGGAGTTAGCCTGGAATGAGCTGCCCCTGCTTATTGCTCCCTTGGCTGCAAATCTCATAGAGGCCCTTAAAGTTTAGGAGATGCATGCCTGTCGGGGAAGAAGAGGGGAAAAAGAATGGTGTAGGCGAGCTCCCAGAAGAAAAGCGCATGCTGGGTACTTCGTCTTGAGGGTTTTTATCTCTTTCTTGCTGGTGGGAATCTTAGGAAAGGTCTCAAGGGTAGATCTCAATACAATATCAGTTCTCCAGGTGCGTTCTGTCAGGGTTGTGTTCTCTGCTGACTGGTCGGCACTAGGCTCATTAGTTGATGCAGCTGGTCCTGAGGCAGCCACGGTCTCACTCATCTGATCTGCCAGCTTTTCTGGGCCTGCAGCTGAAGTACAACTGGAGCCTAGATGTTATCTTTAGGGAAGAAAGGTCAGAGATTCTAAACTGCATGACCAGAGATATGCTAGGGGAGGAAATGTTACCCTGAGGATGAGGTCCTTGTTTTCCCTGTTTTTCCCATTGCTAGGAACGCGGGGCTGCCAGCCCTGATGATCTTCTGTACCTGGACTATTGTCCTGCTCCACTCATGCCTGTCTGACCACCTACCACAGCTTGTAGTGTTCATTTCAAATGAATGAGGGGACAATTCCCAGAGCTGCACCACAAAGGAAAATGCTCCTGGGAGGTAATTTCAGCAGCACTGTAAGGAGACACCCAGTACTCCATCCTCTACTGCTAAATGATAACCTCACATACAAGCACCTGGGCAATTCCCAGGAGTTTAGTTTGAAAGCTGTGGACCAGAACTCCTCCCGCAAACCTGAGAGCATACTCTCTGGTCCAATCCTGGAAGAATCCAACTCTGTACCTCCACATCTGTGCTCACAGAATCAAGCATAGAAGAAACAACACGAAACTTGGCGAATCTGTGCAATTTTAAGTCTGTGGTCACCCATCATAATGGGGCTTTTAACACGTCATACAAATTCTAGTGAGATTTTTCTTTAGCTTGTTACCCACTCTCTAGAAGGGCAATTTAAAACATTTTCCACTCAAATAACATCTGCAGTTTGCTTTCTTCTTGTTCTTCGCAGATGTCTTACTTCACAGAAAATTAAAATAGAAACCATGCACGCACACCACCTCAACTTCCTGCCGTCATATCTACAAATCTACCTCAATTTACCCCTTTCCTTTTCTCCCCCTCCTGTCACAAAGTAGGAAGTGCCCCCTCTGAGTCACCTCTCCTCTGGATTTACTCCTCACAGCCTCAGTCCTCATAAAACAAAGCTGGGCCCTGCCCTGAGTTATATCAGAGGCCTTCTCCATAATAGTCCAGGCTTTCCCTCAGCTCTTAACTCCCTCCAAGTTGCAGTCAGACTGAATATGTAAAGCGTAACTGGGCTCATGTCACTGCCCTGTGCTAAAGCTTCTGTTACAGGCTGAATTTTTGATCCCCACCCCCACAAAATTCACATGTTGAAGCCTTAAACCCTAGGACTTCTGAGTGTGATTGTATCTGGAGATAGAATTTTTAAGAGATACTTAAATTAAAATGAGGTCATTAGGTTGGCACCCAATCTAATATGCCTAGTGTCCTTATAAAACAGGATACCAACTCGCATAGAGGAAAGACCACTGGTGAACACAGGAAAAAGACAGCCACGTACAAGCCAAGAAAAGAGTCCTTGGCAGAAGACTTGCCACCACCATTTTGGACTTCAAGCCTCTAGAAGTGTGAGAAAATAATGTTCTTGGTCGATCCATTGTTATGGCAGCCATAGCAAAGTAATACACCTTACGATGCCTCTCAGACATCTCTAGGATAAAGTTCATAGAGTCTCACATGGTTTCTAAGGCCCAGGATGATTTGGTTCATGCTTCACTCTTCCACCTCAACCTGGGCCTCTTTCTGCCCCTCTGTTCACTCCAGCCACACTGGCGTTTGTGCAGTTCACTAAATATGCTGTTATATTTCTTGTTCTTAAACTTTTAGATGTGTTGTTCCTTCTGTCAGAATGTTTCTACCTGTTCATGCTACACATTCACCTGTCACCCCCTCATCTTTCAAGTCTCAACTTAAATATCACTCCTTATGAATGGATCAAAAAACTATGGTACATTTACACAATGGAATACTGTATAGCAGAACGAAAGAAGGAGCTCCTACCCTTCGAGACAGCATGGCTAGAACTGGAGAGCATTATGCTAAATGAAATAAGCCAGATGGTGGAAGACAAATACCATGTGATTTCAACTATAAGTGGAACCAAATCAACAAAACAAACAAGCAAGCAAAATATAACCAGAGACATTGAAATTAAGAACAATCTGACAGTAACCAGAGGGGAGGCGGGAGGAGATAATGGGGAGAAAGCTGGGAAGGGTTTTCAGAAATGACTATAAAGGACACATGGACAAAACCAAGGAGCGGTGGAATCATGGGAGGGAGGTGGGAATGGCTGGGGTGGGCAGGGGAGTGGTAAGGGGTAAATGTAGACAACTGTACTTGAACAATAAAACAATTAAATTAAACAAAAATCACTCCTTAAAAAAGGCATCGTCGGTCCCTAAGACTAGGTTAGGTCCCTCTGTGTAATTTTCCATAGAGTATTGAACTTCTTCTTTATAAGCCATATCACTCCCTAATCATATGATCAATATATGTTTTCTCTGCAAGATTTAATGGATTTATGGTGCTTGCTGCCCCTCCTATATCATGTGTGCTTTTAGCTGTCATGTATTTGCTGTTCTGCATGTGCTCGAGTGAAGCATCAGAATGAACTGCTTAACAGCAGGCAGGATCATGACTTCTTGCAGAAAAATAGAAAACTATAGAACTGATTTGGTTATGGTGCTGGCAAGATTTTTAGTCATAAGTAAAATCCAATTCAGTGTATATGTGTTACTGAAGTTGAAATAGTAATTACATATGGAAAAATGTGGTGCTACTAATCAATTCAGATTCTCAGAGACAAAGGTTAATTTTTTATTTTCTCAGTCAAATTCATCAAATGTTTAGGATTTGTTGAACTAGATATATGATAAATCTGATTTATTTGGGGATGTAGATGAAACAATTCTATAAAGAGTGATTTTATTTTTTCACTTAGAATTTATCATCCTTACAGAAACAGCCAAAATGTGTACAGAATTTGGGCACAACCCTTGTGTTACTGAACAGGGACCGTTACTGCCACTGGAAATTGGGTTTGTTGCTGCTCCTTGTCTCTGGTTTCTACCAGAGGGTGGAAACCCTTTAACTGAAGTACTTTGGGTTTCAGAGCCTTTCTTGTGGTGTGTTGTGGGAGGTGTTAGTCATATGGGGGTCACTAGTCTGTGAGTTCAGTGGGAGCAATGTTGGGGACCACTATTTGCAGGAGGGTCCATATAAGTTTCCACAGAGGAGGAAACTTATGATACATGGGCTTGGCTCTTGTGGTCAAAAGGAAGGTGGTTGTAACAGCATCATCATGCCAAGAGAAGCCTTTTGTTGGCACTTGTGTGATAAGTACAATAGTGCCATCTATTTGTAACTGATATTTTTTGATGGGGTTGACTCTTCCTGAGTGGGCTAGGGACAAAAAGAGTGACGTAGCTGGCCATCATTTGCACATTTATTTACAAGTCAGGGCTTTTGTTCAGATTGTGACTGAAGCCTATTTGTAGAGTCAGCCTTAATGAAGTAAACCTCATTGAGATTCACTTCAGGGCATATCCAAACAAACAAGATCTTCATTCTGAGCTCATCCAAATGTCCATAATTTGGTAAATTACTCATTCTATTTGAATGTATTAGTCATCGTTTATGAATGTCAGTGAAATTGAATGGACTTCCCTCAAAGCCCCTTAGAACATTTTCATCATGCTACAAATGCCTGATTTTTTTTCCAAGACGTTTTTCTGCTGCATGTAAAATTTCTGATTCATGAGCCAAATAGGCAACCTGAAAAACAAAGTCTTATGTCCAAGTAGCTAATGCCTTTGTAAAATTTTTTTTTTAGATTCGAGCAGACTAAGGTCACAAGTCAAAGGCCAAAATGCAGGAACCTTCATGATCTTCAGATTTAGTAAATACTTATTAAACATTTTGGAAATCTTAGTAAATTTCAAAATAAACAATCAATGGTCAATAAGAAATAAAGTAGGAAGTCTCTTGAGGAAGACAATGCCTTAATAGCTCACCTCCTTCAAAAATATATATTTTCAAAATTATGAAAGTTTTTAATTGAATATATTAACTAATAATAAATAAATAAATAATTTAAAGGCCTTGAAAAGAAATACTGCACAGAACTTTATTAATGCCTTGATGTTCCATGTTCTCTTTAAAGTTAAAGAATTTTAGTAGAACAGCAAAGAGATAAATCTGACATTTTGACATTTATCCAGTATTTTCACTATTTGCAAGTTATACCAATGAACATTTCCTTTACCATTTTACTTGCAGTATGCCTGCTAAAAGCCTTTGTAAAGCATTGCAAAAGCATGATGATGACAGATGATAAGCTAAAGAAAGGCTTGTCACTGAAGTTCAAGTGTATTTAAGTAATTTTCTTAATTCAGAGTTGTCTGGGCTAAAGAGATGTTGTGAGTTCTCTTTTATAGTTATTTAAGGAATAACAGAGGTAGCAGTGTCCATAGTCATCATTGCTCAAATGACTAGAATTCTTACTAATTTAGCAAGGAGATGTTCTTTCTAGAAAAGGATCTTTTCAACCCTTAGAAAATTTCATAAATTAAGATCTAATATTTAAATGAAGTATTAACAAGTAGTCACAAGTTTTCTAATTCAAAGATGGACTCTTGTCCTTAGTCTGTTTTCTGGAAACTTCCCTATGCTCTACACAGGCAACACTCTTTTTTTAAGGAGAAAAAAAAACTGTTTTAGAATCTGTATAAAATGTCTTCTTTTATTGATGCATTATATTCCAGCTGCTCATATACTGTTCACTCTCCCTGTATATTCTTTGTATTTTAATACTAGAGGACTTTCTTTCAATACAGGAAACATTTAATAATTCACACCTGGGGGAGATTTGATTTCCAGTATATGAGGTCTGTCTGGAAAAAGTCCAGCCATTGTTAATATAATGAAAGTGGTTTGCCCGACATCAATGTAACCTGCCAGCCAAGGAGAGTGGACTTGAATTTGCATGCGTGAACAATGACGACTTCACTGTACTAGTCAGTGGGGGCAGTAGACTCCAATGAGTGAGCATGTGTACTGTGTGGCCATGGCATTCAAAATGACTGAGCCAGTAGAACAAGGAATCTGCATCAAATTTTGCATTAAGCTTGAACATTCCTCCACGTTAACTATTCAGATGATTCAGAAGGCTGCAGCCACAGGTAACTGTGATTGGCAGCTTTATCACAACAACACAGTAATTCATGCATCATGTTTTGTGCAGAGCTTTTTTGGTGACACATCAAATCACCCAGGTAACTCAGTCCCTCTACAGCCCAGATTTGGCGCCCTGTTACTCCTGGCTTTTTTCAAAACTAAAATCAACTTTGAAATGAAAGAGATTTCAAACTGTTGATGAAATTCAGAAAAATACAACAGGGCAGCTGATGGCGATTTGAAGAACTGTGTGAGGTCCCAAGTTGCCTACTTTGAAGGGAATTGAAGTGTTATTGTCCTATGTACAATGTTTTTTGTGTCTTATGTCTTCTTCAATAAATGCCTCTATTTTTCATATTGCACGGCTGGCTACTTTCTGGACAAACCTCATTGTATGTATAATTTGCATTTTTATTTAAGCATGTATATGTGTGTAGCAAGAATTTATTAGTGTACCATCTTTCATCTTGAAATTAAAAGCCTCGATAATTTTTAGAGAGGATATTAAACTTTCTTACACAAGCATTTAGACTCAAATGTTTAAGGTTCCAGAGGAAAAGGAAATGCATAGAATGGTTGTGGGCACAGTGGCTGGAGAGGACTTGCTTTTTCTGAAGGCACCAGCATCTACTCATCTGTAGTCAGTTGCTGACATGCAAGAAGAGTCCAGTCATGAAGTCATCCAGGTTTACAACAGTAGCCATAAGCCCGGATTTTCATTTGATATCTCCAAATACATACATTCTGGTAACTAATTCTAATGAGAACATGCGAGCCAAACAAATAAGTTTATGGGTGCCACTATGCAAATGTTTTGTAAAACAAAGGGTATATTATATCTAGAAAGAAAGTACTATACCATAAGACTTACCAACTTCATTTAATAACTATATAAAATGTCTATAAAATAAATATAAATGTAAAATACACATCTAGATGATATGTTTGGGAGAATTGCTTTAAGGAAGAGAAGAACTTCTCCTTCCCCCTACCCTTGCCATTGAGGAATCTTCTGGTTCTGGGAACTGATTCCATTCTACACCACCCACCTCCTCACCCCAACTCCCACCAACGTAGGGGAAGGGCCTTTATGTTTCCTCAGTGCCCACTTCCTTGCTGAGTGTCTAGTGAAATATGATTTTTGGGTTATGGTTGTCCTAGAATGCGATGAAAGTCAAAGTAGTTATTCAAAGAAATGTTCAGGTTATGCACACCACTCATGCTGCATGCAGCCTGAGGAAAGTGATGGCAGAGAAGAGAACGGCCTGCCAGACAATAGCAAGAAATTGGAAAGGATGGTTCTCAGCCTTGTTGGCCTCAGTTCACAGGGAACAAGTGAGGGCTGGATGGTTTACATGATCACTTAGCCCCTAGGCAGCCCTGGGGCCCTGGCGATCAGACACCGAGTAGTGAACTGATGCAGATTCAGCTCCTGCATTGCTGAAAAGTCGAGAGGAAGGCCTGCTGCAGAAATGTTGCTCATTCCTGTGTCTCTCCCTTCAGATCTTTCCATCTACACAACCCTTCAACATCTCGGTGTCAAACCATCGTGCTATACACCTGCACTTACTCAGTGATGCATGACAATTATTTCTCAATAAAACTAGAAAAAAACTTATGCTCTTGCCACACTTCTCTCTGCTGAGAGGAGACTTCCTCCTCTCATACCAGCTGTGTCTTCCCTAAATCTGACCATGGCCTAAGTCTTCTCCATTCTCCTAAGGCCTTAGGGTTTTAGGAATAAACTCCAAAAGTTTCTCCATTTCTCAATTTTTCACTCTGTCACATTCATCTCTGACACAATGAACACATTGAGTAGCCTGCTTGAATGGGAGGAGGAGAAACTCTAAACACCAAGATTTAAAAGGAAAAAAAAATCTTATCCTGACACACGAATATGTTTAAAGCTATTCTAGTTTTTATTTGTATTAATTCACAAATCAGGTATAATGTTTTTGGGTCTATGAAAGACAATCACATATTCAAAATAACATTCCGCTCAAATGGATAAGATCTCTCTGCACTCCTTCCTCCTCTTGTCTCCTTACGGAAGACAGGGAGGCTCCAGACAGTCCTGAGCTGTGTGCCTGTCAGTCTGCTCCTAGGGCAGCAGCGCAGGAAAAATACACTTGAAATGTATAGGAATCATGTTGTTTCCCACCTTTAGCCCTGTTTCCTATGAGGGGTGTTCCATGAGTGAAGTCTGTGTGATTTTGGTGCGGCACCAGACTGATCACATACTGGAGAAGCCAGATTTAGTTTTTTCCAAAGGAGGACATGTGTGAACCTGCTATTTTTCTGACAGATAGATAACTAGAATTCTCCCTACATGATGAAGAAGAAGGGAAACATAGGTAAATTCCCACTGTTTGTAAAAATTCTCATCAGTTAAAGAAAAAGGAATTCAATAAAATTCTCTCCTCAGTTACTATATCATCAAAGTCATCATACACATTTCTCTCGCCTGCCAGAAAAAAAACACAAAACAAAAAATACCTCTTGGATATCATTGTCTTTCATGCACAAGGAATTTTTACAGAAATGAACAAGTGAGACTTGAAGAAAGTGTCTTTGATGCCTTCAGGAACACTGCGGCATAATGGTGGGAAAATATTTTTGGTCACCTCCAAGACTTCTTGTTAAATCTGTCCCTTTAACCTCTGCACTTGTTTCACATGCTAATAGATTATTTGTATATCTGATAGATATCAAAAACTTTTATGTGCTATATCGCATTGAGTTATTATAAGTACCTGTTAATTCATTCAACTTAGTGAGCGTATATGATGTGCTAAGGGTTTTTTGACATTAAAAATTGATGAACAAGAGTGAGCTCACAGTAGAGTTAGGAAAGCAGGATGTGCAAATAGTATGCTGTTATTTGTATTGGAAGAGATGTAAACTGGCTGCTCTGACAGATCATACAATGGAGTGAGAGGAGGCCCCCCAGGAGAGATGACCCTTTTGTTCGGTCTTTAAGAGTAGGTGGTCGTCATCCAGAGCAACTGGAGGTGAGAGACCACCACAGGTTAAGCTGGAGGAGCTATGCACTTACAAGTACATCTGTATAACTAGGACATAGGGTGCAATGTGGAGAATACTGCAAGAAAAGGTTTACAGGGAGACCAAGTGTGAAAGGCTCCATAGTTCATGGTAAGGCTTTTAGTCTTTAGTGCCGTGTGGGACCATAGGAGGAGTTTAAAGTAAACTAGTTGTATAAATTATCATAGTAAAAGCACTCCCTGGATGAAGTGTAAAAATCATTGGAAACAGGCAAAAGTGCAAATGAGGAGGCCAGGTAGGAGGGTTTGTTGTAATCCAGGATAAGGCCCGCACAAGGCAATGGCAACTGAGATGAGAAAAAGGGGGCAGATGCAAAAACTATTTAAGAGGTAGAAATCATAGACACGACTCAGTGGCTTTTGGATGTGAAGAGTAAGGGAAGGAAGTCCCAAAATCTGGCTTTGGCAATGGGGTGTATAGGGATACCAAAAGCCAGCACAGGAAATTCAAGAAGAAGATGAGATTTTACATGGAGGATGATGAGTTTATTTTTGGACATATCTAGTGAAAATGCCTGTGCTTTATCTAAGATCAGACATATCATGTGCAGCTGGGTGAGGGCTTAATACAGATTGGCTAAACATGAAGATCTGAGATTTACCAGGTCTCAATTAAAGCTATGAAAGCGGATGAGATAAACCAGGAAAATGCATAGGAGGCGGGGTAAATTTATAGATCTGGGAAACGCTAACATTTAAGGAGTAGGCAGAGGAAAGGGAGACTGCAGGAAAAGCTGGGTATACGTCCAGAAGATTAGAGCCCCAAAAACCAAGAGGTAAGGGAATTTCAGCTGTGAGAGTCACTGACATCAAATTCTGCCCAAGGATTGGGCAATAAAAGAATTAAAGAGTTATCGAGATTTAGCATTCTGTTGGTCTTTGGTGGCCCTTGAGTAGCTCTTTTCAATATATAGTAGAGACCATAGCCAGACTTTAGGACTTTGAGGACTGATTGGATTGTAAAGGGTCATTGAATACAGTTATCCTGGGTGTCTTGCATGAGAACTCCCAGGACAGTAGGTGAATGTGGACCAGACATAACTGCTTGGTCACTGACTGAGTCCTGTGCCCTAACACAAGGTGATTTTTACAAGGGCATTGATGGGTTAGCTGAGGCCTGATGGAAGATGCTATTATTTAGAAATATTATCCATGATGAAGAGAAAAGGAAGTGTAACAGCTAGAGAGATGTAAGAATTGTTTGATTTCTAAAGATCAGCTAGACTTGAGTATTATTAAAGGCTGGAGGGCTGATACATGGTAGAAAGAGCTTAGAGAACTGTTTCTAATAATAAGCAGAAGGCCCTGAGGAGGCCAGGGAGAACTGGATCTAGAGACAGTTAGAAAAATTAGATTTGGACAGAAGAAAAGATTTCTCTTTTACTGATGTGGAAAAAATGGAGATAAGAATGGGAGGAGACACAGATAAGCTTATAGGTGAAGGAAAATAGCAAACAAAATAAAAAAGAACTAAAATAGCCAGAAATAAAACAAATTGTGGCCAAAGGACACCAAGTAGAAGTACTAAAAATGATAAATTTGCTATTGAAAAATGTCAGTAGAAGGACTGCTCCAAACTGGATGTAAATTGAGACCCTCTAGATAACTCTGCAGTTTGTCCAGAATGTAAAGGAGAGAAGGAGACCATTTATTTTTTAAAGGAAGCTAACACGCATGGAAGGTACAGTGAACGGGCCCACAGATGTTTGAAAGAAATTCCAGTGGAAGTTAATAAAAGGAATAATCTGTAAACAATATTGAAAAAGATAATGCATATTTTTAGAATGGAAGAAAGATATTAGCTCTAAATTAAAAGGTTCACACCTATTGTCAAACAGATTAAATAAAAAATAAAGTGTGCCCTGGCTGGTGTAGCTCAGTGGATTGAGCGCGGACCTGTGAACCAGAGTATCGCGGTTCGATTCCCAGTCAGGGCACATACTGGGGTTGCAGGCCAGTTCCCTGCAGGCCAGTTCCCAGCAGGGGACGCGCGAAAGGCAACCACACATTGATGTTTCTCTCCCTATCTCCTTCCCTTCCCCTCTAAAGATAAATAAATAAAATCTTTAAAAAAAATAAAAATAAATTGTGATTGTCATAGATGAGGGGTAAAAAAGAAATATTCAAAGCCACAAGGGAGAAGACAGTTTGCTGCTATGGCAGTTTGCATTATTTGCTGACAGATCTCTCTTCTCCACCCTTGCCAGGGCTAGTGGTATGTTTTTCCTATACCCCTTGATTTTGGACTTGGCCAGTGGAATATGGGTCTAAATAACAAGGTATAAAGTCTAAGTATAAAGCCCTCTCAAGTTTGAACTGTTTCATGAAGGGCATTGTGACAGGAGAAACAGAATGTACCTGAAAGCTCAGAGCCTGGTTTGGTCCATGGGAGCCTGGCCAAGACCAGCAGAATGACTATCTATAGACCTGTGAGTATAACAAATGAATGCTGTTTAAGTCACTGAGATTTTGTAGTTTATTTTTGTTATGTGGATTATTGAAGCAGACACCTGACTGATAAAATTACAAGATACAATAATTAAACTAATAATTTATTTCTCATCAAGATTAAAAAATCACAGAAGCAGATGTAATATCCTAAAAAACATATGAGAATAAAACAGGCTAGTATTTCTACCTTAACTATCTTCAAAAAGTATGTGTGAAATAAAAACATCTCCAAGCATATATGAGCCTATGAGATTATGTAGCTCATAGATTTTCACTAAAAAGCTGCTGAATAATGTGCTAAAATGTACCCCCAAAAGAGGAATAGAGTACCTCCTGAAGTTATAGTAACAGTAAACTTGGAAGCTACTGATTAATGTAATTGACTATAAATATAATAATTTTTGAATGTATAATTCTAAACAATAGTAAAAGAAATATGTATATTTGTATGCACATGTATAGGGGTGTGGTCAATATTAAAGATTTATATATATATATAAACACATACATCTATAGTTATAGATTTTATTTATTTCTTCATTTATTTATATGCAATGATAGCTTCTAAACTCTCAGAAGATGAAAAAGTGAGGGGGATGACTAAAAGCATGTAAAATAGGAAAGGATGATAGAAATAAGCCTAAATTACATTAATTTCAATAAATGAAAATGAATTATACCTGCTAGTAAAGTTTATTGGTATTTCAAACCAAATAAACAGACAAAAAAGACTGTCACATATTACTGACAAAAGATATATTTAAGCCAAGTGACTCAAAAATGCTAAAATCAGAGAGCTATAAAAAACATTTCATAAAATTCTAACCCAAGTGGATACAGTGATATTAATATCAATCAAAATAAAATTTAGGGAAAATGGCTAATAGCTAAGGATACTTATAAATATAAGTAAACTTCTAGCAAGATGTAGTAGTCATTTACTTTTTTCATATAGCAATACGACTTCAAATTGTCTAATTTCTAGGAGAAATTACCAAACAATCAATAATAGATTTTAATATGTTTTAAAAACCAATAGATTAAACTGACAAAAATTCAGTCTTAGAAGATTTAAACAACAAAATTACTAAATGGAATATATGTTTTTATATTGTTATATTATATATATTATTTTTGAAGCTCAAGTGGACTTAAAAATTGACCCTTTATAAGGCCACATACTCAAAAGTTCCAAAAATTACATAGCATACAAATTCTTTTAACCACAATTTAATTAAATCAGGAATTAATATATAAAATGGGTAATTTTTATCAAACTTCCAAAAAACCAATAAAATTAAATAATTTTTGGATTAAGTGGTCTTTCTGGAAATTAGAAAGTACCAAGAACTAAAAGAAATGGAAAATATTATAGAAAATATCATGGGGTGTACTTGTGGACCAGAGAATCCCTCTGTGCCCTGACTCTAGATCTTAGAAAAAGATTTATAACTTTAATCTAGATTATTAAAAAATGAAGGAATTTGGAAAATAACATACGAGCATTCAAGAACTAGAAACAACTCAGGAACTAAAACACAGGAGATAGTGAAAATGAAAATATAAGTTGATGAAATCGAAACATAAGCAAACAATAACAGCACCAACAATAGATGGGAGTAAGGCTGTTCTTTTCCTTTAGGGTAGGTGTGGTCTGTCACTGATACTTTAAAGTTACTGTATAGGCTTTAAGGTAAAAACCAATATCTGCAAACATTGTTCTTTAAATAAGGATTATCTTCTCGAGAGTAGTCATAGCCAAAACATTCCCTGCAAATTGTCCTTTATCAGGAAAATCTGCCAGCATTCAATGGTGTGATGTCAACTTTGTAGTGAGCAGAACATATGAAACTAATCATCTTCTTTTTTTTTTTTTTTGTATTTAGTGATTGTTGACCCGTTATGGGACTATTGCTACATGATCCAATGTTGTTTTATTTATAAGATTTTGATAAATTATTATTTCCTCTGCTTTTGTTATTCCTAGTGAGTTGCTATATTGACATATAAGGTTTCCCTCCACATTTGGGCTTATGCCAGTAACACAATACCAAGATCACAATCGGAAACAACTCAGATATATCCTATCCTAATGCAGGGGCCTGTCAGAATGTGATAGCTTGCCAACAAATGTCAGACTTTTATACAACAGGAAATCAGGTTACTTTTAAGTCAATCCTCTTGTGACAAACTTTCTTAATCAATACCCTGGTTTCTCTTCAGATCATATAAATCTTTCCCCTTTTACAAACTTTCTTAATCAGATTATGTCTATATTCAGAAAGGAAAACCAGAAACTAAGGCGCTAAGGTTAATATTTCTAGCTTTAAAAATGTGTTGGCTGGTAAATTAAGATAATTGATGCCTGGGTAATATTCAGAAACCTCAATTATCTAGCTTGTTTTTTCATTTCTGCATTTTACCTTACACACTGTGATACACTTTGTATCAAAAAATAGAATGGAAAGTACAGTTCCTATTTTAGGTATATTGTGGGAAATTTAGGGGATTATTAGAGTGGGCACATGTACTTTTTAACTATAAAAAGAAAAGACTTTTACAAAATTATAATTATCTGGCCAGTACTTCTCAGGGTTGATATAGCCTGCGTTCTGAATCCTGTCATTCATTATTCTGCCTGCAGAATAAGGCCTATATGTGCTATGAACATTAATGTGTGGAAATAACTTCAGCAAGTGTTTTTTTCTATTTTATTTAGCATTCACAGTCAAAACAGGCTATTTTTATTGACTACAATCAATGTCCTTCATGCCTGAGTCTAAGCTTCCTAAATCAGAAAGTGCCAGAAATTACACTTTGAACCTCCACATAGTGTGAGCTGAACAGAAGTGTATTTTTGGACACCAAATGTACTCTCATATCCTTCCAACTCTGCAAAATCAAACAAGCAGGAATTTCATTATCTGGGCGTTGAGCCTTTATCCCTCACAACTGTCCCTGTCTTCCTGTGCCCCTGTTCCCCTGCACCAGACAGAGCCATAACTGTTTCTGCGTTCATTTCCATCACACCACCACCACCCTCAGTCTCCCTCCCCCTCTCTCTCCCCTTCCAGCGGCGAAATGCTTCAACAGAAGGAGAAAAAACTCAAAGAATCCCCCTTTACTAACTAGAACTAAGATGAATTGTGTCAGAGTTCAGAGCCCCGTTGTTGCTTTGACATGAAATCACTGCCCTTGGTTTCTGCCAAAGCGAGTGTCAGCTGGTGAATTATAACACTGGCAGACAGGACGGAGATAAGCAAAAAAATACAATGACAGCTGCTACACAGAACTATTCTTTCTGGCCTAGTGAATACAAAAATACATTGTATAAATAAAGACAGACAGCTTCATTATGCAATTGTCTGCTACTGTGTCACTGCGAAAGAACAAGCATTGATTCTGGAGAATATATCCAGACTCTTCAAGCTCTTGGCATGCATGGGCAGTAGGGAAAGTAATCATCTAATGAGAATTTCCCAAGATTAGAGCCAAAACAATATGTAAAGTTAGTGAGATGTCTTAGTACTTTAGGCATTTGATATTTAACATTTTTAAAAGCCAATTTTGCATTCAAGTCCACAACTATATGCATTTTTGTAAAGTAAAATTCCAGGACTTTGACTGGGTTTTTATGAATTATGAAATATGTGTGTTAATCTGCTCAAGTTGCCATTACAAAAATACCATAGACCAGATATCAAAATACCATAGAACAAAACATAATAAAACACTGGGTGATTAAATAACAGAAATTTATTTTCTCACAGTTGTGGATGCTGGAAGTCCCAGATCAAGGTCCAACAGGGTCACTTTCTTGTGAGGACTGTATCCCTGGCTAGCATCTGGCCAACTTCTTGCTGTGGACTCACATGGTGGAGAAAAAAAAAGAGAAGAAGCACTCTGGTGTCTTTTATTATAAGGTGTCTCTTATTATAAAGACACTAATCTTATCAAATCAGAGCTGGATCCTTATGACTTCCTTTAATCCTGATTACTTATTAGAGGGTCCCTCTCCAGACAGAGCCACAATGGGATTTGTAGCTTCAACACGTGAATTTAAGAAAATATTCAGTTCATATGGGCCCAACCTGATTTTTGTTGTACATAAAGTACTTAGTAAACTTAATCTTTTGTCTTCTGCTTAGTGATTCCTAATATACTAAATAGTATCTTCAGCAAGATGTTATTTAGCAAGTATCTTTTCTCATTTTGTAGCCCGCTACTAGGGATAAATCAAGAGAAGCAAGCTGTGTGTGCAGTGCAGCCGTGTTGAAGGTGCATTTCCCAGATGCCTGTGGGCGCCCAAGATCTTTTTGTCAAAGTCAAACCTATTCTCAGAATAATGCCTACTTGCTATGTGCCTTTTCCATGACCTGCACACCGATGGCACAAAAGTGATGGGGGTAAAATTATTGACACCTTAACAGAAACTGAAGTAGTCACAACAAACCACACTCGTAATCATGGTATTATACCCCTCATGCCCTTTGGTGTCTCCGCCTCGATTCATGTGAATGTGCCAGTAATTTTACCCCCATACTTTTGTACCATCATTGTGAAACCTGCACATACATGCCTGAAATAGTGAAAGTAAAAGCATAAATTGTCAAAATAGAAACAAAACTAACAATGGTTGAACCAATAGATGGGAATGAGATGTTCTTTTTCTTTGAGGTAGAGGTGTGGCCTGTCACTGTTACTTTAAAGTTACTGTGTGAGCTTTAAGGCAAAAACTAATATTGGCAACATCTTCCTTCAAATAAGGTTTATCTTTTCAAGATCATACATAACCAAAACATTCCCTGAAATTGTCCTTTATCAGGAAAATCTGGCATTATTCAATGCTGGATGGTTATATATGTGTGAGTGTGTGTGTGTATATATATATATATATATATCCACACATACATATGTATTTATGTGGTATTTACATGTAGATTTCACTTAACACCATCCTTGATGAAAAAGTAAAATTTATAACTTTTATTAAATTTTTACCTGCGAGTATCCATCTCTTTCATGTTTCCGTGTCAAAATGAGAAGTCTGCTTAAAGCACTTGCTGCATACCAAAATGTGGTAGTTGATCCTGAGCACAAGTATTTGCACAGTAGTTTGAACTGTAAACTGAACTGGCCACCTTTCTTTTTTCTTTTTTTTTTTCATAAAACACCGTTTATACTTGCAAGAACAGTTGACAAACAAATTACAGTTATTCACACTAGGGTATTTGGCAGACATTTTCCTGAAAAGAAATGAAGTGAGCCTGTCACTTCAAGGAAAACAACTGACAGAATTTGTTTCCCATGATGAAATTTGAGCTTTCAGGGGAAAATGTATTTACCACTATGGCTTCAAAATACTTAAAAGACTTCAGTGATGTAAACATGTGATTCTTTTTTATTATTTTATGTAAAGAAATATGCCCACATTTAGAAGCTGCATAACTAGGGGAAGCAATATTTTCCGTACGGTCAATGCCTGGTCTCACACACACCTTCATGAATATAGGCCTCATTCAGCAAGCAGTACAAGCCAATGGACTTCAAATTAACAGTGCACAAAAGAATTCTTTGTTATTGTTTCAAATTCACTGGTGCTAACCTTTAAGAAACTACCTCTAATTGGGCTTTTGACATAATGTCAAAGATGAATGCATACAATATCTTAAAGCGCTATCGACATATTTCTTCCTTATTGACTTGCATGTTAGTACGAACTGAATTTTCTTCATATGCTTAAACCAAAACACTATATTTTGACAGATTGAGCAGAATCTGATCTGAGAATCCAGCTGTCTTCTGTTATGCCAGACATTACAGAGATTTGGCAAATATGTAAAACAATGTGTTGCTCTTCCTAGAACATTTTTTATTTTGAAAATAAAGTTATTTTTGGTAAAAAATGTGTTATCAATCTTAGTGTGTGATGTGTTTATTATCATTGATTTAAATGAATTAACAAAATATTTTATAACGTGTTTAGTTATAGGATCAGCCCTGAGAGAGGCAGTGTATGGAAAGAAAACCTCACTGGGGTCTTGGATAGTGTTGAAAGTGACAACTGTGCTGAGACCAACCAGTGTGAGAACCACTGGGGCAGAAAGACGAGAGCATTTGGCAACTGAAAACTTTTCTGTAACTGTAACTTCTGCTCGTTATTTTGTGAGTTGGGGTAAGTTATGTAACTCTGAGCTGTAGTTATGTCATTTATAAAGTGGAGATAATAAGGCCTACTTCACGTGGTTTTGGAAGGGTGTTTTCAGTGGGTTCATGAACAGGAAAGCACCCTGTAGACTGTGAGGTGCTGCACAACCTCAGTTGCTGTGTTGAGCTTGTCTGTAGCACAAACGTCCAGGACTGACAAGATACTGAAAGCCCACAGGATTTTCCTTTACCTCTTTAGTCTTGATTTGCCCCTCTCAGTCCTGTTCATCAACACAAACAAAACAAAGATGACACATGCTACCCTTTCATTCTAGGCTCTCCAAGACATCCCCAATTTACCTGTCCCCAGTCACTTTCACAGGTGCTCTGTGTGAGTGGGATTGGGGGCTCTGGCCAGGGGAGCTCCTCTTGTAGGTCGTGCACTGTGCTTTCTGCTCAGGCAGTTTTCTGTGCCCGGGATGCTACATGGAACCCCTTCATCTTCAAGGCCTGCTCCAAAATCCGTAGGAAGCCATTCCTGCCGCTCTGCTCCTCTCCTGAATTTAGAAATGGTTTTCTCTGTTTTGATTCTGTGCATTAATGAACCTCTTTCCATGTGCATCTCCTGGATCATTTGCTTTTGCAGTTATTTAACCTGAGGGCACTTCTCTGGGACCATGATTTTCATCAAAAGGATGCATTTACACTCACTCTGTTATTCTTTGCAGAGAGAATTGCTCATACGAAGTATTTAATAAATTTGCATTGAGTAAACTTGAACTAATAAATATGCCAAAGCCTTTTTTATATGGTGAGAATAATTTGTTTATAAGGGGCAAAGTGGCATATGAAGCTTAAATTCTTTTGAAGTCTGAGAACAATTCCCTAAGCATGACTTGTAGAGGGGGACATCAAAAGATCACTTGTGATTTTCCCATTGGAGCGGGTAAATGCTGCTTCCCTCTCACGTCTCTCTCAGAACCTCCTGTCCCTGGTGCTACATATGTTTCGAAGAGCTTGTAGCATACCTACACTCATGCCATGAGCCAATTGGGTAAGTCAATTCAATAAATTGAGCTGGAAAAAAAATCAAACGGTTTGCAGTACATATCAGAAAACTTACTTTGCTTTTGTTTTCCATGTTTCCCTTTTCAAGAATATAATGGCTTCTTGAGAGATTACTGAATTATATTTTCAGGTCTCAAAGGATCCTGAGCCTTTAATTCCGGTTTAAAGGTGGCCATATGAACCCCTGTCCCTCTTGGTAAACTGCAAGATTAGTGTGCAGTAGTGGCGCCCAGCTGGACTTCTTCCACTAGAGGAAATGTTCTCCATCACTGCTGTCCAGCGCACTAGCCACTAGTCAACTTGCTTTTGAGCACATGAAACATGGTTAGTGCAACTAAAAAAACAAAATTTTAATCTCTTTTTAGTGTAATTAGTTCAGGCATGAAATTGAATTTAAGTAACAGTGACTAGTGTCACTTTATTTGACAGTAGGGTGTGCGTCACAAACTTTTGCCTGTCTGGGACAATTGGCATAACACCTAAAAATAACAAAAATTACTCTTTTTATTTAGAGAAGTCCAGAACAGGTAATGCCTTTTATTTTATAACTGAAGGAACATGGAAGAAGAATTTATGACGAGAGGCAAAAAGTAGAGAAAATAGAAACATCAAAACAGATACAGGAAGTGACCAATATACGCTGGGACAAAAACCTGAGGTAAACAATGCAACGACAGTGTGCAGGATATTGTGGGGATTCTGGGAGTTCATTAGATAAACTTCCACCTTACCCTGCATTTTATTTTGATTGTCTTAAGATTATTATCACTTCAAACATTAACCTTTTACAGTCTTGTCCTTCATTGCTCATTGTTCTCTGATTGTTTTCTTTCATCAGACAAAGGTGATTGGTGTTCCCTAAGATAATTCTAGAATGTCACTGAGATGAAAGGACTTTGTTGTGCTGCTGCATGGTGTCCAGAGAAGCATTATCCTAAACAGGGCATAAAATTAAGTCGGGAGTGGGGTGGGTATGAATTTATGAAGAAGCACGAAGAAAGGAAGTAGCAGGAAAATAGTATCCTTAACCGAGGAAAGAAAAAAATATATACTGTTTTAAGCTTTATGGGTTTTAAGTTTATACTGTTTAAGTTTAATATATATCAATTTGATATACATCACTTCTTCCCTTGTCCCCTCATTCCTTTATTAGATGATGTCTGAGGCTGTTCAATTTAAGATGTTGATAATTGGCAAACATGTTTAGTAAAGGTCATTAGGTTCCATTAAAAAAAGTTCATAGCATTCTCTCCTTTGTAATCTCTAGACTGGGAATAATATTGATTCAGCTACATCTCCTGAAGCAGGTGGTAGGCCTGAGGACTACTCTACCGGTACATCAACCCCACAACAATACTGTAAAAATGGATCATGTTCTTAAAGGCCACCACTAAATTCCAGAAAGCAGTAAACTGGAACTACTGCCTGGGATTTCAGCTAAGCAAACCATATGGTTGAAAACTGAATAAATTTATTTTAAACTCCTTCTAAGACTATTCCTTCTCCAACCTCTTCAATGCTCACAAAACCCTTTAAGTAATAATCTGTAACAATGCCATAATTCACTAGTATTAGAAAAAATTAGTAAAAATAAACTTTGAAGTCAGTTTCATTATGCATTAAGTGTAAAAACGGCAGTGTTTTCTGAACTAACGGTCCCAGAGCATCATGAAATCAGTCTAGGGCTTGACCACAGGGTCTGTCTCTTCAGAACAGGATGGGACAGACTAGACTGTGTTGTAGGTAGTCAAGATAAACATTATATTAAGAAGTTTTGTTTAATTTAAATAAAATATATGCATTTATATAATGCTTCTGTTGTATAATGTTATTATGTTGTGGGTTACCTCGCCAAAGTCCACTTTGATTAAGCATTTGATTGATTTAGCACTAGTTCAAAACAGGGCTAAAACTTCCACACAGAAGCACACATTCTTTCTTTGTTAGCAATGAAAAAAATCTTAAAAATAAAAACAAATATATAGAAATTAAAATTATAAAAATACTACAAATATAAAATTATAAAATTATATTTAAGGAAATTTTCTTGTTGATATTTTTGGGTTAAAAGTGAAATTATGAGGTTTTGTTGTATTGAAAATTTAAATATATGGGAAATCTATGTACCATTTCATTTTATTTTGGTAGTTAATTGGTGCTTGGAACTTGGTGGGCCATTTCCATCTTGAAATCGACGCTCTTCAGTTCTGGGAAAGTTTCTTGAATTCCTTCTTTGGTAATCTTCTTTCTATTTCTTTCATTGTTCTTTTCTGGAACTTTTATTTGTATGTACCCCTAATGGCAAATTAGCTAATTTCTCATCTTTTATTTTCTACCGAGGTTTTGTTGTTTTTCTGTTGTACCTTCTGGAAGATTTCCTCACGTTTACCTAAACCTTCAACTAGATGTTTTATTTCTTCTACCACCTTTTTAACATCCCAGGGCACCTCTTTCCCATTTTTTTTTAATACAAGCACACCGGTTTTCATTGTGTTTCATTTCATTGCACTTAATAGATGTTGCATTTTTTTACAAATGGGAGGCAAGACCATTCGCCATCAAAAAGATTACAAGTCTTTACTCATATACTCACTCTATTGCGGGGGTCTGGGACCCACAATACGTCTGCGGTGGGGCCTGTATGGTCTGGTTTGGTGAGCTTGCGCCTCTGGTCAGAACCTCACAGGAGTTGTTCAATTCTGCCTTCCCAGCCCCGCCCCCACCCCCCACTGTAGTTAGGGGGGACAGGATGGCTCTAGATGACTGAAGCCCTTTTCCATGGTGAGTTAGGTGATTACAAGCATTAAGTTAATCTCTGTTCATTAGTTTCTTCTGAGGCCTCATTAAGAACAATCAAGTGCAGGCGTGTTTCAGAATAGTTCTTTCTCCCTCCCGCTACGGGAGCCCAAAAGGATTTTTCTGGCTATTTATCTGGCTACCTGGTTGAGCTCCTGAAGGTAAAGTTCCCAGTATTGTGGAGGTACCCCCTGAGACTGGGTCTCCCTGGAGTGTTGAATGCTAAGAGTTGTCCAGGCTGAACCTCCAGCAGGTAGTCATATACAGCCTGGTTCTCCGAGCCCACCACCCTTCCTAGGGCTGTCCCGCACCCAAGTCAGCTCTGCTAACCTGTAAACGTTTTCCTTTTTTCAGGGCTGTTTCTGCGCCCGAGACTCTGCTCTGGTGAGTTGTAAATATGTTCCTTTTTATAACATTGCATTTCATGTTTGCAATGTCTTCACTTATCTCTAAAATATATATATATATACTTTTTTTCTATTACTTTACCCTCCTTGCCCATTCTCTCTTTCCTACAATGTGTTCTTTTTTCCTTTTGGACTAGTATTTACATTGAAGATCTTTGTGAAGTATCTGGTGATTGTAAGTGTTGGCGCTTACGCCCGTGCACAGTGCTGCAGAGAGGCTGATTGGAAGCCCTGCGTGTGGTGGTGGGTCCCGGGGACAGTGGTCTGCACTGTCCAGTGAGCCACCCGGACTTCGCGACTATGTCCATGTCTTAGACCTTCATTCCTTGCCTTCTCTCTCCATTCCTGAGTTGACTTTTGAAGTTTTATTTAAATTTTAGAATATTTGTTATCCCGATTTTTTGTACTTTATATTAATTACATATACAATTTAGAATTTAAATTTTAGAATTTAGTTTTCTGAGGAAATTCCATACTGTTTTCCACAGTGGCTGCACCACCATCAGTGCACTGAGCACCCCCCCATCCTCTCCAACACTTGTTGTTTGTTGATTTGTTAATGACGGCCGTTCTCACAGGTGTGAAGTGGTATCTCATGTGGTTTTAATTTGCATCTCTCTGATGGCTAGTGATGCTGAGCATCTTTTCACGTGTCTCTGGATCCTCTGTATGTCCTCTTTGGAGAAGGATCTGTTCAAGTCCCTTGTCCATGTTTTAATTGGATTGTTTGTCTTCCCGGAGTGCAGTCGTCTGAGTTCTTTATATATTTTGGAGATAAACCCTTGTTGGAGGTATCATTGGCAAACATATTTTCTCATACAGTTGGTTCTCTTTCCATTTTAATGCTGTTTTCTTTAGCCTCCTTGAAGAAGCTTTTTATTTTGATGAGATCCCATTTGTTTATTCTTTCCTTTATGTCCCTTGCTCTAGGGGACATATCGGTGAAAATATTGCTGCCTGGAATGTCTGAGATTTTCCTGCTTATGTTTTCCTCCGGGACTTCTGTGGTGTCATGACTTAATATTTAAGTCTTTTATCCGCCTTGAGTTTGTTTTTGTGTATGGTGTAACTTGGTGATCGAGTTTCATTGTTTTTTTTTTTAATATTTTATTTATTTATTTTTCGAGAGAGGGGAAGGGAAGGAGAAAGAGTAGGAGAGAAATATCAATGTATGGTTGCCTCTCATGTGTCCCCTGCTGGGAACTGGCCTGCAACCCAGGCATGTGCCCTGACTGGGAATCGAACCGCGATACTCTGGTTCACAGGCCCGCGCCCAATCCACTGAGCTACGCCAGCCAGGGCGAGTTTCATTGTTTTGCATGTAGCTGTCCAGCTCTCTCAATGGTTGAAGAGGCCATTTTTAGTCCATTTTATACTTTTGCCCCCTTTGTCAAATATTAGTTGACCATAGAGACTTGGGTTTATTTCTGGGCTCTTTATTCAATTCCATTGGTTTGTGTGTCTGTTCTTATGCCGATACCAGGCTGTTTTGATTGCAGTGGACTTGTAATACTGTTTGATATCAGGTATTTTGATCCCTCCTACTTTGTTCTTCTTTCTCAAAATTGCAGCTGCTATTCAGGGTCATTTATGGTTTCATATAAATTTTTGAAATGTTCTATGTCTGTGAAATATGTCATTGGTACTTTAATAGGGATTGCGTTGAATCTATAAATTGCTTTGGGTAGAATGGACATTTTAATGTTAAACGATGATGTTAAAAATATTATTGGATAATAAAATTTGTTACTGGATTTTTTGCATCTAAATTATCATGTTTTTCTGTCTTATCCTTTGAATGTGGTGAATTAAATGCATTGATTTTCATATGTGCAATTAATACTGCATTTTTAAACCTATTTGGGGCATAATTATTTCTACATATTGCTAGACATTGCTAATATTTCATTTATGCTTTTCACATATAAGTTTATGAAAGTGACTTATCTGTTGATTGGTAATTTTTTTCCTTAAAATGTCTATATCATATTTTGGTGTCAAATTTTGTTGGTCTCAAAAAAGAAAAAAGAAGTCACTAAGTATTTCCTCTTTTTCTGATCTCCACAAAATTTTGTGTGAGATTGGATTTATACTTTCTTTAAATGTTTAGTAAAAGTGAAAATAATAGCATCTAGATCTGAAAATTTCTTTATTTGAAGGTTATTAACTATAAATTTGATTTTAAAAAATTGATATGCCACTACTCAGATGTTTTATTCCTTCTTATATGATGTTATTTGTGTTTTCCTAAGAATCTGTCCATTTCATCTATTTTTCAAAATTATTGGGCTCAGTCATTTATAATACTCATTGTTGATTTAATGCATCTGTTATCTGTCCTGATCCCCCCTTTGTATTCTGATGTTAGTCCTTTGTGTTTTACGCCTCTTTTTCTCTTTATTTTAGTCTCATCTGGGGTTTATTAATTTTATTAGTTGTTTCAAAGAAAGAGCTTTTGGATTTTTTTCCCTATAAGATCTATGTTTTATTAATTTCTGCCCTCATTATTTCCTCACACGTAGTGTCTTTGGATTTACATCCCCTTACTTTTATTTTGACTCTGTATTCCTTTAGCTTAATGAAAACCAGTGACACTAGAATTTTTAAATGCATTCTTCCTCAAAAATCCATCAATGGAGTATATGGTGTGGATAATTTAATAACTTATGAAAGAGTCATAATGTTTAAAATTACATTTAATTAATACTTCCTGTGAGAAAATTTAAACAGCTTTTTAAGATAGCAATTTGAGGTATTCTGATAATATGTTGTTGGGAAAAATCTATATAGTAATAAAAGAGTTTGATTAACATATTATTAGAGAAAACATGACCAAAAATAGTAATATGTCTAAAGTTGAAAGGAAGAATTAAGTATAGGGATTCTTGAGGATGTAATAAAGTGATGTGCAGAATATTAAAGATGTTACTTATTATTGAGAGTTAATTTTAAAAAGCTATATGTAAATGTCAAATTAATTACAATTGTTGGTATACCTTAAATGTTAGGGAGAAATGGAAAAGAACTTATATGTCATTAGTGTTACTTTCAGAAAAGGCAAACAAGGAGACTGAGTAATCTTCCACATGTAATTTAAAGAATTCATATATTATGGATCAGTCTTATAAAAATTCTGAAGGTTGTGAAATAAAGTTTTAAATGTTAATTACGCACACTTGGGTTGAAAATGCACTAGTATCAAGTTACTGTTGATTGTGTTGCAAAATTGAGTCTTAATGGGATTTCAGAATTTCTATAAATTTATAAAAACAGCTTCCATTTTGAAATTCTACTCATTTTGCCTTATTTATGTTTTAATATTTTTTGAAAGATTGTTTATTTATTTATTTTTATAGAGAGGGGAAGGGAGGGAGAAAGAGAGGGAGAGAAACACCAATGTGTTGTTGCCTTTTACATGCCCCAATTGAGAACCCGGCCCACAACCCAGGCATGTGCCCTGACTGAGAATCAAACCAGCGACCCTTTGGTTTGCAGTGCAGCCGAGTGTCTGAGCCACACCAGAGAGGGCTGATGATGTTTCTTTTAACTTCTTTTGTCAAATGGTGTAGGAGTCTACATTAGCCTCATTTAAAATACCATTATTTTCCAGCATGTATAGGAAATATATTATGGAATAAACTTTTTATGTATATGTGATGAATGAACATTATCTCCAGAGTAGTAGTAATGGCTGAATGATATCATTTGTAATGATTAGGATATAGCTTTTGCACCGCGTTGGCAAAGAATCCTTAAAGAAAAAGGAATGGCCAGATTAGAACCTAGATTGGGTTTCTAGTCTAGGACAATGTTTATAACTTGTTCGTGACTGCATATTTAGTAAGCGCTACACAGTATACCAATCTGATTACATGCTGAGTCTCATTTAATGTTCCCGGTAACCACAGAAAGGAGATAAATGCGTGACCCCTTTCACAGGTGAGCTAGTTAAGAACTAAAGACGCTGAGCATTTGCCTAAAGTCAGTTGAGCGTTACTGAAATTTAATCTGAGAAATCTGATTACAGTGCTCTCTCAATATGTTTTTTAAGTGGAGAATAATAGAAATAAATATTGCAGTTCTCTATTTAAACAAAAGGCATCATGGAACTCAATGCTATCTCTCAGGTGGAAGGTATTTATAGTTCTTAGAACTTTTTAATGTTTGGGATGATCTTGTATTTGGAATAGGAGACTTTTCTGAAGATTTTTGGTAGTCAAAGATACCACTGAGAGTAAACAGAAAGAAGCTTTTCTTAGTCACTGAATATCCTTCTATTTAGAAAGTGTGCTAACTTTGAACAAAGCTCTAGTTATTTTCCTTTACCCACCCCCACCCCAAAGAAGTGATAGTTTATAGGCATAAACAATAATACTGTTAACCACAACACCTGGATTTTAGTGTTGGGACAAAGTTTAAGCACATTGGTAGGACAAACCTTCAGATGATACTAATAATTAAAACTTTTTTTTTAAGTTCAAGGGCACTCACTACAAAGTTTTATTTCTAAAAACCACACAAACCTTAAAATTTTAGCTTTCATTTCTCAGTGGTTATTTTATGTTCAAATGCTTACTATTTCCTGGGTTTTCTAGACAAATGGTTTTACTCTGGTAGCCACAGCCACCACCCTAATTCTCTCTCAAATGTAAGCTCTTTTTGTTGTGTTCAGGGAAAGAATTGGTCCCTGGTTAGGTAAAGCTGACTGGAGAAAAACATGTCCCACCCAGAAAGATGTTGCCTCAGTGCTTTCAGAAACACATTTTACAATTAAAAGTAAATTACTAAAATGGTGGTGACAGATTTAACCATATTCGGAATATGATCAAAGAGGAATGTGAAATTTGGTAGAGGATTTTTAAAAAATGTCAGGGCTATATAATTTCAAACTGGTGTTCTGATTAAAACAGAAAGGGATTCCCTTCTGAAACATAAAACAAAATTTATATTAACAAATACCTCATCTGTGTTTTGTGGCAATGAGAAATAAAAATTAATGTTCTTGCTTCTTTATCTTGTTGTTTATAGCAAAATCTGATGCTGCATATGCATGGTGTTTTTACTGTGCCAGAATCTCTGACTTTTCATAAAGTAATTTATTATAAAGCTTATATATCTTCCTTTAACTGAATTGAAGAGAGGAGATGTGATCATCTCATGCAATTTATTGCTGTTGAACTCTCATGTGATCACTCAGTTCAGAATGTAGTTCACATGAGGATGTCATATGATTTCTTTCAAATTTATTCAGTTTGTTTTGCTCTGGAATTTACAGTGTCATGGCTATTATTTTTAAATGTCTTTACCTCATTTTACTTCTGATTTCATCTCCAATTTTATACCCTTTTCAATCTCCTTATAAAATAAAACTAAAACTAACAGCTAAAGAAGAACATCACTTGCAAGTATTTTGTGTTGTAATAAATAAGTTGTTTTACTGTCATTTTTAAGAGCATATAAACAAGAGTAATAAATGAGCTAAGTGATCAAGAAACTGTAAATGCATTCTTTGCTTTATCAAGAAGAAAACAGGGTCAAAGTCAGCCTTTGTTTCTACTATTTACTAATAACTTAGTCTTTAGAGTTCCATAACATGTGATTATATTCTAAGTATAAACAAATCTCACTGCATCCATATTTTTAGTGCAAGAGCTCAGACCGTGTATGTCAAAGTTGAGACCATGGAGGACAGAGACATGGGTACTGTGACTCACTCAAGGGCTCTCACCCATGTGGCAGATTCAGAGAACCACCCTAGGGCTCCTGACTCCCAGCCCAGGACTCTTGGTAACACCATGCTGCCTTCCCTAGAGAATCTCATGTATCTTAGTATGTACACAGTCATGTCTTAGAATATATATAAATATACCTTGTGCTTCTCTATGAATATAAGTGTACATATATTGATGTAAGAGCGAAGAAAGTGATTAAATCAGAGAATGGGAAGACATGGGATTTAACACACATGACAAGTGAAAGGTGTTTTAAGCCATGAAGGTCATTGTGAGTCCTTGATCCGTCAACAGAAAATTTGAAGAAGCTGCAAGAAAATGAATATATTTCTGAGAAATTATAGTCAGTTGAAAGCTTAAGCTGGAAATTAACAAAATACAATGGTTACATAGAAAATTCAGTCTACTGTCATCTATGATAAAAATATTTGAATTAGGTGTTTTTCTTCTGCAATCTAATAATAAAAATGCATAACGTAGAATTGAACAATAACATGAAATAATAAACAATTATTTATGTTTAAGAATCAGTGCTTAGAAAATACAAAAATATTTGAATTTGATTATTTTTCTTTTCTCAAGAGACATCTGCTTAAATAATGCATTCAACCTACTATTCTACCCACCCCCCACCCCCGCCCTTGTCTGGGAACAGGTCTTACTGCCTGAACTACTATAATGTTGTTTATTTTGTAATTTATATGTTCTATTAAATATACTTTTAGCCTATCTCTTCCACCTTTCTCCTTACCTCTATTATCACAGCAACAACTTCCTTTCAAAGAAGTTTTTATTTGAGAATATTAAACAGTGAAAGCCGTAGGAGTGATGCTATATAGACAAGCTACCAAAGACCTCTTAAGGAGCTTCAGACTGATTGCTTTTCTCTAAATGATGTAAAAAGTGTTTTAAAATGTCTATAAATTAGTAGACCAAGTGCACAATGTGATAGTGAATTGTGCAAATTTCAGGACACTTGCAATTGCCAAGTATCCATTATGGGTTAGTTCTAAACTTAAAAATAACCATTTTTTTGCCTTCCAAGGTTGTGTTTACTTATTTAAGATGCTCAAAGCTATTAAGTGGTCCCTGCCTCAGAGAAGGATGATTTCGCAGATTAGATGTTGTTTGTGTGGCTGTCCTTTTGAGAACTGGTGGGAAGTTTCTTTACCCAGTTCCTGCTTCCTCAGGCTCTGAGGCAGCTATTGTTTCCTGTGGACACAAATATTGCCTTGTGTGTGCCTTAGAGGAAGGGAGGAGATGCTCTCCTTCACTCCCTGATCGTACAAACAGTGAGACGATGAAATGGGTGGAGGAAATCTGCGTGTCGGGAGCCTGCTTAACCCAGTGAGAAAGCCCCTCCAGCTGCCACACTTGGCTCTCGCCACACGTGACTACTGAACACATCTCAAATTCTTGCAAAACATGACCCAGTCACTTAAAACAATGTTCGTGATTATTTTTCCAAAATCTAAGCATGTCTTTCAGAGATTATATATTGTTTTTATAAGAAAATTAACTGGTCATGTAAAACTCTTGGCAGAGGGCAACAAATAGCTCAAAACATCTCCTGTTTTTCTTAAAAACTATATTTGATATAGTTATTTTTAAAGTATCTAAGAATAAATAAAAAAGTATTGTTTTCTGATGAAATCCCACCACGTTCATTTCATTTTTATTTTTAATTTATTTAATTGTTGTTCAAGTACAGTTTTCTGTCTCTTACTCCCATCCCAGCCCCCCCAGTGCTCCCCACCTCCCTCCCATTTCCACCCCCCTTAGTTGTTGTCCATGTGTCCTTTATACTAGTTCCTCTAAATCCTTCCCCCTTTTTTATAGCACTTGTAACCTGTGTAGGTAAAATGTTTCTCTTTATAACATTTATCTGAAAGACTCAAAGTAGTGTTTGATTTTTATCTTTCTTTCCTTTTATTTAATACATTTTTATGGAACTCATACCATGTGCTAGGCATACATAGGAAGAAAACCCTGGCCTCACAGAGCTTTCTAAATCAAGAGATCAGACATTTACTACTCTAAATATGTATAGATTAAAATAATAAATGATAAATCCATGGAATAAATGCAAATACATACAAGGTAGAGACACAGCCCAGAGGAGAGGTGGAGTATGATGCAGTCAGGGAAGGCTATCTGAGGAGGATTTATCTGACCGGTTTTCGACAGGTGGATAATTTACCCAACAGAGAAGAGTTGATGGGGCGAGGAGGTGGGGGTGATCCAAGCCAAGAGATGGTGTCATGCCTTGAATGGTATCAGAATATGACCTTACTTGCATCTTTAACAAGTTTAGGTCTCTGCCAAGTTAAAATGAGGCCCTTAGGCTAGGCTCTACTACCCTACAACCAGTGTCCTTATAAAAAGGGGAAATTTGGAAACAGTCTAGCATACAGAGAGAATGCCATGTGAACATCAGGGAGAAACCAGGTGATAACATCTAGAATTTCCCCCACAGCTCTCAGAAGGAACCACATTTGCCAACATCTTTATCTCAGACTTTCTCTCCTTTAACCATCTAGTCGGTGGTGCTTTGTCATGGAAGCCCAAGAAAATTAATATAGATTGGCAAAATCTTGAAGGAAGTACAGAAGAAAGAATACTAGTTGTCTGAATGTGAGGCTCCTAAAAGCAAGTGGTGGCTGAGTCCCTAGAAGTGAGGCTTTGTCATTAGACAGCAGTGATTTCCCAAGGGCTGAGCCCAGGAGTTGGACTTCATCATGTACATAATGGGGAATCAAACAGCACAAATCTTATTTAACAGAGTAATGTGGCCATGTTTTTGTTTAAAAAAGACCAAAATTCACAGCAGCAGTGTGAATGCTGTTTTGGGGGCAGAAAGAATAGTAGGGGGAGACATTGTAAACAGAGGTCTCCTTGGCCACACTTACCTTGGTCTAGTGATGCTTGAGTGACTTAAAGATATTCGCAGGGCAAACTGCAGGTGGTGCCAAAGAGTCTATGCTACGGCAACTCACATATCCAATCAAACCAGTGGGAAGTTCATTTACATGTGTGTTCTCCACATTAGCTAAAATCAAAGAATAAGGAAAATGCTGCCTGATTCTTAGGAAAGATCTTTCCTTTAAATTACAGTCATTATACTCCATGGAAAATACGCGCTAAATAGGGATTTTCTTGATTTGTGAGGAATAGACTGCATATAATAAGGTGTATTTTGCTAATCGCAGGCTCTCTTACTTACTAATGGACAAGCCCCCCAAAGAGCTAACCACTGTCTTTCATTGGCTCTTTATTAAGTAGCCTGCAATGTAGATAATCATTTTCACTGGGTCTGACATGCAGCCTGGTTGAACTAGCCTGGAGAAATTCATAGGTTGAAAAGCCAAAGTCTTAGAAGCGAAAATTACAAAGCTGAGAAAACTTTGAGCCAGTTGGTCTATTCAGTACCAGCTTAGTGTTTGACAGTATTATAAAGGAGCATGACTGAAAATAAAAACAACTCTAAAAATACATTTCTGTTGCTTGGCAAATTATTGCTTTTAGCATGGCTGTTAAATACCTCTTTGAGCTTTGGTCTTTCTCTTTTTGGCATAAGCTTAGTCCCTATGACAGTATGTTGATGTTTTCATCTGTGGGGTCACTGAACATCTGTACAGAGTCTTACCCACTCACATTGATAAACTTTCTTGTTCTGTAATCATTTTGCACTTATTTATGTAAATATGTCTGTATCTATGTAAATACATTATTTAATTATTTCTTACACGTGTCTGAGAAGACAACTCCCCTCCCAGCCACTAATGGCTTCTCAAATGGGCAACAGAAATAAGACTAGATTATCATGTAAACTGTGGAAATGGGGAGAATTTCTGAAGAGTTAACTCTGAAAAGAGTTGATTCTGAAAGAGTGTATAGTGCCCAAGTAAAATCCTGTAATAATCAGTAGCCTGAGTTGTACTTTGTGTTTGGGACATTGGCTCTCCAAAGCCATTTCAGAAGTGAAATAGAACTGTTAGGAGGGCAAGCAGACGCAGTTGAAGGGCTGTAATACTGTGCTGACAATTTCTGGCATTGACCATGTCCTTGTCATATCTTAGTTACTTCATCACATACGGTGGTGCCCCGGTACTCCTTGTTAATTCGTTCTGGAACTCTTGACAAGTGCTGAAACTAGTGAGGACTGAACAGTGAAGCATTTTCTGTTGTGCAGTGGCGTCGTGACTCATGTAAGTTCCATCAGGTGTGATGAGTCCTGAGCAAGCACCGAGTGCTGAAACTTTTTTTGCTCATCAATATGCCATGCATTGCAGGGTTTCACAAGTTCTGAAGGTGACCAGTACCAAGGTATAACTGTACTTTGTATGTTTTACTTTGTTTAATTCTCATTGTACTATACAGGATTATGAGTATTATCCTTAGGGGAAATGGATTCTTAGAAATATTAGTAAGTTACCTAATTAGGTACATGGCAAAGATGGTTTTTCGTGGGAAGAAACAACCATCAGGCAAGACAGTGTCAGATGTTCATAGGTAATGTTGTGTGTGTTTGTGTATATGTTTGTGTGGTGTGTATGTGCATGTTTATATTTGTAGTGTGTGAGTGTGTGTGGTGTGTCTATCACTCATTGACTCAGGGGCTGAGGAAGGACAGAGGAAGTTTCTTTCATCATCCTTGAGGCACCTGTGTTGCTGTGACCCATAACAGATAATATAATTGACTTAGCATTTGAGAAAATACGTCAGTATTTACTAGGCTATCTCAAATGAATTATGATTTGAAAAATAAGTTTATTTGTACTTATAAATGTGTACTATACAGGCCTTTTCCCCTTTTCTTTATACTTACCATTCCTGTGGGGGCAAACACATGCCATCTGCAAATTCATTCAATACCAAAAACCAAATGACTCAATTCTCCAAGGGTCTAGTTTGGAACTTCCTCATAAACTGAACAAGAATGGCCACATTAAAATGAAGCAGACTCAGAAACCCTTTATAGATCTGCAGAATGCCCCTAATCACGTATTTAAAAGTTCAGCTTGTGTGTGTGGATTCTGTAATGTTTAAATTATGTTGGCAGTTCTACTTGCTGTGGTTGATTTATTCAAAGAGAGAAGCTTAAGGAAGTGTGTTCCCAACAAGCCTTAACGTTTTGGAATGGATAGGTTTCTGACTGCAAAATCCCTCCCCTTAAACAGGTATATTTTGGTAGTTTAACACCTCTAGATTTCTGATGGAGGAATTCTTTTAACCTCAACTTCAGATATTTCACTCGCACTAAAACTTGTACTTCTGTTTTTGGACTCTTTTTTTTCTAGATGGAAACTTCTATTTGACAAGATTCAACTTACATAAACAAGTGCAAATATTAAACTTCCAAAATAAAAGACTAGAAGTGTATTTCACTTTTTAGACTCTCTGTGACCTTGGAAAATGTCTGCCAGTTGGCAGCAGCCGCTCCCGTAATCGTGGTGTTGACCTCATGGGTGCCTTTCCAAGAACACAAATGGTAACAGAGTTCTTTCAGTGGGAAAGAAAATGCTTAGCTTAAACATTTTGTTTTCAATTCCCTCACACCTGCTACTGGACCCAGGGAGGAGGTTTGCAAACACAGAGATACAGTGGGAGAGAGCTTAGGTCAGGGCTACAAAAACAAGCACTGTTTGTTTTACAACAACAAAAAGGACCACTTCCTCTCTGAAGAGCAGTGATAAGCACCCGTGGAGGCCTGTGTTGGGCTCTTAATGAAATTAGTCTTTCTGTGTTGTCACAAAAAGAGCCTGCGGCCTTCATTGTTAACGCAAGAGTTCACACCCCATTTCCTCAATTCTGCCCCTTCTTTTTCACAGGCCTCCTTCCTCTAGCTTCCAGCCCCCACAAACCTAAGGAGGGTACAGACACAAAAACAACACGTATGCAAACACACACACGCAGCTCATAGCTCACAGCGATACCAATTTTTCAGGTTGCAAATGGATTCTCTAAAATGAGGCAGAGAAGTATGAAAGAAACAAGAATTTCTTCTTCTTCCCCAATAAGTGTAAGAATAACCTGAAGTCTGCTGATGTGAAGTAATTATAATCCTACATAAATATGCAGTGAAAGTATTTACTTGTTTATTGCATCAAATATTTATTGTGTTGCGAATGTGTCTCCTTTGCATTAAAAGAGTGGCAATTCAACTTTGTAGCATATAAACTTATTTCAATTTGTTAATTCTCAGAAGAAAGGTAGTACTTTTAAGCTATCGGTTCAAATACAAAGTTTAATTATTTCTGTAACTGTTTACTTGGGATTTGCTTATTACATTGGCCTTCCTAAAAGACAGTTAAGCAAGGCAGCATTAACCTTTCTGGGAAAGAATACACAGTAATGCTCATAGTCACCATAGTATATTCGAAAAAGAGACTGGCTTCCCAACAGAACTTCTGTGACAAAATGTTTTGTGGGTTTCTGTTTGACTTACAATTCACTAAGATAACACAAATACTGGAAGAAACGATTCTGCCATTGATGCTAACAGCATTGTAAAGATTTAAAAGGCCAGTTTAAAGCTATTTTAAGTAATTCTTGTCACCATTTTCCCAGAAACTTGAACCACTTTTTCTTGACAGTTACCATTCATGGCGATAACATTGACAGTGTCAGATTTTATCCAACGTCCATAGAGAAAGCAGTTTTCTCTGTTTCTGAGCAGCACGTGTGGCTCCCCAGTACTTGAAACATGACTAGTTCAAGTTGAATGTTCCAAAATGTAAAAAGGACAATGGATTTCAAATACTGAGAACAAAAAATGTTTACTGTCTTGTACATACATTTTTATACAGATCATATGCTGAGTGATAATATTTGGATCTATTGCACTAAATATTATTTGTTATTAAAATTAATTTTCCCTGTTTCAATCCTACTTTTAAAAATGTGGCCACGAAAAATTTTCAATTACACATGTAACTCACATTCCATTTTTCTTACAACAGTGCTGGTCCAGCCAATTTATTGTATTTCCTACATTACATGACCAGCTAGGAGCATATAATTTGTAAAATGAATATTTAAAAATTTCTTCTCCCCTCAAAATATACCTTTAAATTTATGGCTGGCTATTGGATGTCAATTTTGTTTCCCTACAGAGTACCTAGCAGTATTCATTGTGAAAAAGTTAAGTTTAAGAGGAGTTTATCTTTTCATATGTGTAATCTTCCTTACATGTGTGTATGTCTGTGTTTCCAGTATAAGTAATGATTACCCTCTGTATTGTCAGATTAAGATTTTGCTCAAAAATACGCTCTCATTGCTGGCAATCCAGCTCCTTTACTATGGCACCACTTTTTCTAAGTATCTTAGAGAGTCTTTCAATTCTAACAATAAATTTTGAATTTTAACTGTGTAGATCATGACCTATTCCTTCCTGGGAAGGATATAAGCAGTTAGTCATGTCTGTCAGTCGGTTGGCAATATCCAGCTTTCTTTGGGCTTGGCTCTCTGCTAGTGTTTTCAGTTACTGTATTTTTCCTTCCATAATATGCACCCACATTTTTGGCCCAGAATTTCAGGAAAAAAATATTTTGTTTTAATTTTTACATTCAATTATTTATTTATATTTAGCTACTTGGATTTTGTATTATAAGTGAATTTCAGCATTTATGTTTGAACATATTATGGTATAAAATACTATGAACAAATAATTACAAAATGCAAGAACAGATACAAGGTATTTCAGGTTCTACTGACGTATAATGCACATCCTTATTTTTCCCTCAAAATTTTGGGTAAAAATGTGTGCATTACACACAGCCAAATGTGGTAAGGAGAAAGAAAGTCTTGGCCCCTATGCTCAAGAAACTGATTGTTTAGTAGTTGAAGAGACTAAAGTTGTACTGAACACTTGGGAAGTAATTTATGTTAGAACGTTTCCTATTGAAAGTCAGCCTCTCTGGCTTCTTCTGAGCAGTGGTGCTGCGGCCTGCATCGGGGCAGTGGTGGCTGATGTCTGAGGGTATACAGCTGCTGTTCACATTAGATGGACGTACGGTCTGCAAAGAGCTCCTTTGCATTATCTGTGTGACTCATGCAGGCATTCGAGTTTTCAACTTCTGGTCTAGGTCATTATTGCTGTCCCTTCCAACTCCCAGTTTCAGTTGTGAGGTTCTTGACCCAGTAGCTTAGAAATCTTCCTCAAAGGACTATATTGCCAAAGTCGAGTTGGAGCCATTATCCTCCACAATTTTTGTTAGAAAAACAAAGCCTGTAAGCAGTCCTTTCTTCCACTAGTGGGAAGAAAATGTCAGGTGACAGTTCAGATAGTAAGCCTGTGGAAAATCACTTGTTACCTGCATGAACTTATCACAGTAAAATTGAGTATTTGACACATCTAGTTTCTATTGCTAGTGCGAGATGCTTTTTTTGGTAAATAAATACTAATATGGGATCATTAAAAATTGCTTACGTGTTTATGTTATCTAACAGAAAAGGGATAATCGGTATAGTAAAATACTGTTATGTTATTGTTCATTAGCTCAACTGAGTGGAGAGTAGTAAGATACAGGATGACAAAAAGAGTGACTGTTTTTTCCCCACTTGTAGCTAGTCATCAAATAATGTGTCTACCACATAAAACATGCCTGTCCCTATTGTAAACTACAGTAAGGCAGAGTTGCTCTTATTAGGCACCCCCAATGAAAGCAATATGGTAATAGTTTGCAATATGTTCTTTTACATACTCATAAATGGAGGAATTCTGTAATGAAAATTAAAAGAAATTGGTAGTAGTGGAAAGGAAGACTATAGTAATATATAGAAATGAGTGTATTATAAAAAATTATAAAATATCAGTTACATGAAGTGAACAATAATACAAATTATTGGGTCAAAATGATCACTTTTTAATTTTTTCCTGTTGTTCTATTACAATTGTCCCAATTTTCCCCCTTTGCCCACCTCCTCCCATCCTACCCCCTGCTCCCACAGTCAATTTCCACATTGTTGTCCATTATCACTTGTTAAAAAATCAGCATATTATTCTTTCTGCAATGTATATAAGAGAGTATTTTAAACAATTCCCTGTATGATCAGAAAGCACTTTGCAGAATTTTATACCATTAAACTACAAATAGACATTGTACTGATAATTCATAGCTGGGTCAAATATTTCTTAATAGAGAAAATGCCATTCTAGGCCAATGAGAACAGTTGTTGAAGGAGAAGATGTGATCAGGTCAGATATGAAGATATGGAACTTTGTACTTGGTATTGTTTTCTATGTGTAAATTTGTTCCTTATTAGTCAAGGACTGGCAAAGACATTAACAACCAATTTTTATTACCTTACCTTCCCCTATATACTGAACAACTTTCTAAATTATGTGACAAGCACAGTTAAATACAAAACATAATCTTTACTTTCAAGAAATATACACTGTGTCTTGGGATTCAAGTTGTAAACAGATAACAAATGCTACTTAATAATATGTGATAACATACTGTAGGATTTTAGTGAAGTTTAGTGAAAGCTCTGAGCCTGAGAAAGCCTGGAAAAGCTTCGTGGATAAGGTAGAACTTTATGAGGACAAGGATGAGGCTGAATCATAGTGCTTGCATTTGGTAGAAGTGGTACAGATATGAGGGAAATTTCAGAAGAATTTCTGTCCACTCATCATTTTAATGTTTTATGTTTCTTATTTTAAGAGCATGACAAAACAGCTCTGATTAAAAAAAACAAAGAACTCGTTAGAAAAAAGAGTATGACAAATTATGCATCAGAATTCTGAATCTATTTTTGATCTGTGAAAAGTACACTATTATACTTTTTTATTTTGCCCACAATTCCTCACAATAGAGAACATTAGGAGGTTTACTTGGTTCCAACACAGTTCTTCCATTGGTCAGAGAGAGTGAAGCCTGAGGAAATGAAGTGAATGACCAGGATTATTCAGTTGCTTCTAATGTCCAAATAAAATAAAATAAAGTGATAGCTACTATCCTGGCTGGATTGTACACTTGACAGATTAAACACATTTACAGGACATCATAACATATGGCCTCAGAAATATTTTAGGGAGAGATGGCAGGCTTTTATGTTGACATTAAAATTACTATCAAAAGAAAAAAAGCAGGACTTTGTTGGATGTTCTTAAACATATTTTTTGGTTCAGTAGTGTTTATATGGTTTGGTTCAGTATCATTTATATAGATGAATGGTAAGGAGTGGGCATCATGATTTTTTAGAGTGTTGGGGTTCTTAAAATCTCCACAAAGCCCTTGTGGTTTGATACCTATTTTGGTCTTTACTGTGAAAGCTATCTTTATATTTTTCCCAGAATAATCTCAGATTAACTTCACATTATTTATAATTCAGGTAAAAGTGTGCACTGCTATCGGGCCCAGCTTTTCTGGGCCTTTCTGAAATACATGTGCTCTTTCCCTGTTGCACACCCAGACTGCAGAGTCCGGCTTCATCCCTGCCCAAGGCCTGGGTGGGGCCAGACCAGGCAGAGCTGGATGGCATCAGCCACCAGCCGCAGGTGAATATTCTGCTGCCCCTCTCTGCATTTTGCTCTTCTTTCAACATTTTAAAAGGAACAGAATTGGGGGGGGGGCAGGTCCATGGAAAAAGGGTGGGTGCACACAGATAAGAAAGGAGGCAGCCCTTGCCATCAAAAGTGCTCATGCTTGCCATGTGAAAATACACTTTTATGAATCAGTCTGCCCAAGGTCAAAGGAACCATGAACTCGATCTAATCCATGCAAATATTAGCACAATGTGCATTTTTAAAAAATATTTTATTTATTTATTTTTAGAGAGAGAGAGGAAGGGAGGGAAAAAGAGGAGAGAAACATCGATCCATCGGTTATCTCTTATAGGCCTTCAGCTGGGGACCTGGTCTGCAACCCAGGCATGTGAAACTCAGGCACATGCCTTGACTAGGACTAGAACTGGCAACCTTATGCTTTGCAGGCCGACACCCAACCCACTGAGCCATACTGGTCAGGGCACAAAATGATGTGCATTTAATGGGAACATGTTTACATAAGACTTGCCATGCTTGTGAAACAAGGGGAAATTTCATTATCCATTCATTTGAATACTATATTACTGTCAGTTAAAAGGATGACTTTTATTTTTATCTTCAATTCATCCTTTGGATGAATTGGCCAGTAGCACATTGAGCAGAATGACAAACAGCACTGGACATTTCAAATCTGTTTTTGGCATTATTTGGAAAGGTTCTTATAGTATTAATAATAGAATAAAATAAAGCTTGGATTTTAACTGCCAGTGTTTTTTAGAGAATTATGCTGCTGTGTTTATTTAAATAAATCCATTATGCAGTACAAGTTTGCATTTTAATAACTTGTGATGAGGTAGGTTTGTCTCTTGCAGTTGAGTCAGTTCTATCTGATACTGGGGTGACCCTTTCGGTAATTATTTCTGCTAATCACAGGACTAAGCCTCTAGTGCATGCTAAGTGGATGTGAATTGATGAGGATGATATAACTTGAATTTGTTAGTGCCATGAGGAGAATGAGGAGCCAGGGATTTATAATAATGGAAGACATAAAAACACATCTTTACCAGACTCAGCTAAGAGTTTTAGCTTGGAGCTGACATTGTCTTTAACTGACCCCTGCAAAAAAACAAACAAACAAACAAACAAAAAAATGCAATTGATTTGCATCTTGCCTTTTTATTTACTTATGGCACACAATATCTTCCACAAAACTCTGGGGAAGAGTGTCCCTATAGTACACAGCATTGTTGGAGATTATAGTTGTGTTCTCCGCTCCACCTGTGGTGTTGCCTGATTGAATTATGGACTGCAGCAGAATCCCCCACAGGCCCGCTATGATTAGGCTTTTCATCATTTGTTTATGTTGTATGTTTTATCAGAAACACACTGAGGAAATAGGTTTTCTGCCTGCATTATGAACTTGATTTCTCTGCTTATAATTCATGAATATTAGTCACTGAGTGACAGATTTTGTTGTATGTGTTTGTATTCATTGCTCTCTGAGTGGTTGTTATATCTCAAATGTGCCAGCTGTCTCTGGGGACCACTTAACAAAATGAGAGGCTTTTCTCAAAGGATAGTATTTTTCTCCATAAAGTAGATCAAGTTCTATTTTTTCCCTTCATTATTTGATAAAATTAAATATTGTGAAGGAAAAACATTTCCTTTTCAAATTGTTTCTTTCACATAAATGGTACTTAGTGCCGAGATTTTTGTATTTTTTTTCCCCAAACAGAAATGAGTAGCACAAAGACATTTGACTTGAATTTAATGGAGCTACATGGTAAACACTATATAACACATAGACTCATCTTCAACAATGACATTTAAGAAGACCTTTATATCAGTAAAAGACTATGGAATAGAATCTGCGTTTCTTAAAAGTTCTTTTCTGCAGATAGGAAATGGATATTTGCCGAGAGAAAATGTGAAACATACTGACTCTGAACAAGGGCTATTTTGTCTGCTACTAGATAAGAATATTATTTTCTCTTCTGCAATGAAAAGTAGCTGTGAATCCTAATTCAAGTATAGTTAATATTAAAATCTACATGCATTTTAAGATAAGTGAGAATCATGGTGTGAAGAAGGATCATGCCTTCTGTCTGAAGTCCAGTGGATGAAGTTTCATGGTAACACTGAGCCTCAGGAGCTGAGGGCACATCAGCAGGAAGACCATGGGTCAGCTCAAGGGTCAGAGATTAGTGAGAACAGGGTGACTTCTCAAACTGTCACATTTATGGTGGAGGCTTCAGTACTGCTCTAAGTTCGTGGCCGACTGCTGGAAAGTTCAGTAAGCAGAGAGTGAAAGTAGCATCCCTAGAGCTCAACTACGTCATACATGTGGGACAAATTCAGGGCATATCCAAAAGCTACCCAATAAGAATCAGCCCATGGAAGTTGAAGGAAAACGAGTGTTTTAGGAGTATGATCAATGGAAATTAAGGCCTCCTTCAAAGGAAACAAATCTTGACATAATTTGCATATTAAAGTTATTCTGATTTGTAAATATTTTGTTCCAGAGACCAATAAACTGTGAAATAAGAATGCATGTGGTACAGGAAGCCATCTTGCTTGGTCCTCAAGCAGGGGTTTCTCTTTTGTGGTGAGAGTTACATCTAGAGAGGGGATCCCTTCCACATGCAGTCATTGTTCCAACATCCAAGCAAGACATTATTTGTACCTCCTCCAGTTAGAAGATCAGAATGGGTCTTGGAAATCTTATTTTGGTTGAACCACATGTTCTAGTAGTCAAGGGCTTTCTCTTACCTGGCTCCTCTTGGCTTCCCTGTGTTGAATGTACCTTCTTCCATCATTCTGTTTATCCTTTACCAAGAGCTGGGATTAATCCTGTCCACATGAAGTTAACTGTGTCCCTCTCTAAACAGGCCCAGATCACTTTGTTTTAAAGATATGCATATATCTTTTCATTTTGGGGGGTACAGAAAGGAGAGTAAAAAGACTACATGTTTCAATGAGGCTAAAAGTGCAAATGTGTGTTATGATACTAGATATCATGTATAGTATCATTAAATATATTAATGGTTTTCTCAAGACCTCCCACTTAATCAGCAGTACTCCTCAGAAAAAAATTTCCCAGCCAAGATGAGGGATTCCACTGGGACCTTCAGCACTGGAATGAAGAGGCCAAGAAGCCTCTATGGAAATGATGTGGGTTATGTCACATTGGGAAACCTAGAGAATTCCTCTTATGCCACTTTCACAATTAAGAAATCCCTAGATGTTGAAATAACATGTAAAGGTAGAAAGACAATTTTCAGCCTCACAGTTACAAAAGCTAAAGTTAATTGGGAATTTTTTATGTGCCAGACAGTAGGCTAGATACATAAATTACAAGAAGGGGTGAAAGTAGGTTTATATAAATAATTCTTATATTATTTATTAATTATTGTGTCATTTTCCATATGAACAACTGTATGAGAATTACTTCATTTTTTGTCTCAGCACTTTTGTAAGACAGGTACTAATATCCATCTATTTTTCATATGAGAAAATTAAAATTCAGAAAGGTTAAATAACTTGCTTAAAATAAAACAACTACTAAAATCCAGTGCCTGGTTTCCAACTCAAGACTGTTTCCTGAGTCTGAATTCTTAACAAATTTTATAACTCTTTTAGGAACTGTAAAGATAGAGATTTGGTTTTACAAAACTTGAATAGTACTTGAATGTCTAAATCACTACAAATAATGATGATAATAACTCTCATTAATTTTGTACTTGGTGTTTCCTAAACACATTGCTTTGTATTTATGTCCATAATGGGTTGTACTGTCTGCTTTCTATATGTGGTAAAAATGAGACTTAGTGAGCCACAGTGGCTTATCCAAGGTCACATAGCTGACAAATAATAGAATTCATACTTGAAACCCAAGCTTGCCTGCCCCAAATCTGGCCTGCTTAAAAGCTGCTGTGCAAAAAGCAAACTAAGCAAACAACTAGAACAGGAACAGAACCACAGAAATGGAGATCACATGGAAGGTTAGAACAGGGGAGTGGGAGGAAGAGAGAGGGGGGAAAGGTACAGAGAATAAGTAGCATAGACACTAGGTAGAAAATAGACAGGGGGAGAATAAGAATAGTATAAAAAATGTAGAAGCCAAAGAACTTATGACACATGGACATGAACTAAGGGGGGGAATGTGGGTAGGAGGGCATGTGCAGGGTGGAGGGGAATGAAGGGGGGAAATAGGACAACTGTAATAGCATAATCAATAAAATATATTTTTAAAAAATTTAAAAAGCATTTGTACAAACAGCCATCTGGAAAAATATTTGCTTCATTTGTAACAAATGGTTAATAACTTTCACATAGAAAAATAGCAAAAATAAAGTGCAGAGGATGGAAAAATGTACAGAATATATGAAGTGAGCAACAAGAAATAAGCAAAGAAAATACAAGTCAATAAATAAAATTTTAAATTAAACTATAAAGAGATTGAAAGTAATGCAAACAGTAACCAATGATATCCTATCTTAGGAAAATAACTGATATATCATTGTGGTTTTAATTTGCATTTCTCTGATGGCTAATGATGTTGAGAATTTTTTTGTATGTCTATGGGCCCTCTCTATGTCCTCCTTGGAAAGTTGTCTATTCATGTCCTCTGCCCTTTATTTACTGAGTTATTTGTTTTTCTGGTGTTGAGTCATGTGAATTCTTCATGTATTTTGGAGATCAGACCCTTGTCTGATGCATCATTGGCAAATATGTTCTCCCACACAGTCGGGTCCCTTTTCATTTCAATGATGGTTTCTTTGCCTGTGCGGAAGCTTTTTAATTTGATGTAATCCCATTAGTTTATTTTTTCTTTTATTACCCTTGCCTTAGGAGATATATTGTCAAAAATATTGCTATGTGGGATATCTGAAATCTATGTTTTCCTCTAGGACTTATATAGTGTCATCACTTATATTTAAGTCTTTCATCCATTTTGAGTTTATTTGAGTGTATACCTTGAGAATTCTGAAACAGCAATTCAAAAGAACCCTGATGTTCACAGCAGCACTATTTATAATAGCCAAGTGTTGGAAACAGCCTAAGTGTCCATCAGTAGATAAATGGATTGAGGGATTTGGAAGAACAAATAGGAAGGACACAGGGATGAGAGCTAAGGGGGGTGGAAATGGGAGGGAGGTGGGGAGCAAGGGGCGGGGGAGGCTGGGATGGGAAAAATAGACAAAAAACTGTACTTGAAAAATAACTAAATAAAATTAATTGTTTAAAAAAAACTGTGGTTCATCTAGACAATGAAATACTATACAGCAGAAAGAAAGAAAGAAGGAATTCCTACCACTTGCAACGGCACAGATGGAACTGGAGACTATTATACTAAGTGAAATAACCCAGGCAGTAAAAGACAAATGTCATATGATATCACTTTTAAGAGGAATCTAATGAAAAGAATAAACTAATGAGCAAAACAGAACCAGAACAGACTGACAGCTGCCAGAGAAAAGGGGTGAAAGGAAAGATGGAAAGAAGGGGAAGGGATTAGTCAAAGAACATGTATGAGTGACGAATGGACATGGACAATGGTGTGGAGATGGACTGTGGGAGTGGGGGTGGGGCAGGATGGGGGGAAATTGGGACAACTGCAATAGAATAAACAAGATTTTAAATCTTTTAAAATTTTAAAAAGAAAATAATTGATCCAGAGTTTTTAATTAATTTTTAATAATGTCCAGGGGCAGTAATACATGAGTAAACAGTTGTTTATATACACTGTTCATGGGAGAGTAAAAAGCTCATGTTATAAGTTTTTCAGGAGGGAAATTTGTCAGTATTAATCTTAAGTCCTAAAAATGGATATTGACTTTGGTTCAGTAATTCCGTTACTAGGAATTTCTTAGATTTGACAAAGACTTGATGATATAGTAATTATAGCATCGTTAGAATGGTACAAGATTAGAAACAAAGTAAGTATCTAGCATTAGGTTTGGCTAAATAAGTTAGCACTCATTTATAAAATAAAATGTGGCACAAATTTTACCTATGACAGTACAAATGTATATGGATTAATAGAAAATATAATCACAATGTAATAACTGAAAATCAAGATACTTAAGCAGTATGTATACCGTTGCCTCGGCCCGCGAGGCAGTCAACAGGGTCCGCCGATATACCTGTAACGGATGAAGGGGGATGGGACAGGAGGCGCGAAGAATGGCAGCAAGACAAAGGATTCTGATCAAGCTGCAAATTTTATTTCAGAATGGAGGGAGTTATATAGAGGAGGGCAGTGGAGGAAGTGCAGTGGATGGGTGGCTTCAGAGCGTGCTCTAGCCTGCGATTGGCCGGGGGTGCATGGCGGGCGCGTGATCAAGGCACTGATTGGTGTGCCACCCGCATGTCCAGGAGGGGGAGTTCCATGGCTCCTAACCGCAGCATCCTGTTATTCAGGCGCAACCTTCAGGTCGGATTGTATCAGCCTGTTTCAGGCTTATCCCAGCCCCCAACATACCAACTGCTTTTTTTAATAATAAAAAAGTATGTCACCTTTTTTTTAACTGTTTGTTCATAGGAAATTTTGAATACATAGATTCTAACATATTAACAATGTCTTTTTTTAAGTAGTGCATCTGGATGATTTTTTTCCTGCTTCTCTAAATTTCTTACTACTCTTGGTTGACAATATTTAACTAAAAATTAAAGTTAAAAAAATCTAGTATACATTTTCAAATTTAGTAAGGGATATGGAGTTACTGACAGATTTTTGCACATAGAAAAAAATTCTTCTGGATTTTCAAACAATTTAATACCCAGCAAATTAGTTCCTAGACACAATCAAAGTAAGAGTTGATATAATTTACCTGTAGTGATAGGTACTACATTGTATGTCTCTTTATTACTTTATGAGAAGATGATTGAGAGTAAAAGAATGCATGTTTCTGACTAAACAGTCATTTGTTTAATAAAATGAGAAACTAACATCAAGGTGAAATGTATTTTCACAGACAATAGCAGAACAGGTCAATTCTTTATTTTTTGGATGATTAATTCTGCTCATGTTCCCAATGTATAGACTGTGAGTAGTATTTATCTATAACATTGTTCACCAACAAAGGATAAATTTCTTTAAATGACTAATAATCCTTGCATGGAAAATTAAAAATAATTTGATATTTATTTTTAAATGAATTTTTAACTTTGGAAAGCAATAATATTACACATTTCAGTTACTGACAATGTCTCTGATACTCCTTTATAAATTACATCCTTCTATGAGTGATCTTGATTATATATTACAATTGTAAATTTTTTTCATAGTCAATACTTTTTCACAGTAATTTAGATTTTAATCAATATTCTTGTAGGATAACAGGACTAAAAATAATGTTTACTTATTTTTAAGTTCACATATACATAAAATGACAACTAAAATGAATACTATTTTCGGTCTCTGATCATCCCTCCGCTCCTCAGATGCCACACCTGTCTCTCTGTTCTGTCACCTGTTCCTCTCATCTCTACCATTTGTCTATCACCTATTTGTTATGTATTATATAGGTGTGTGTATATATAGAAAGTGTATTGATGTTAGGAATACAAATAAGTGCACAAAATACAACCCTACTAATGAGAAATACAATTACATACAAAATGTTCATTTTTTAAATTTTATTTTATGAACTAGAATAAAAGTGTTTTAGATTTGAAAAATGCACTCAATTTTCTCCCAAAAAGAGTCTTGTACTTTCTTTCTCTTTATAAAAATACTTACTAGAAGTTCATATACATATATAAACTTTTAATACTGTGTACATACCCTAAGCTTGCATAATATATGTCAATTATATCTCAGTGTAATTGGGAAAAAACATTTTCCATAAGTACAGACCAATTTCAGAGGAGGAATGACCTGAGAATTTCTAAACTGAAGAAAAATCATTTTCTTTTTTTATTTTTAAGGCAAAATACAAAAATAGAAAAACTGTGTCAGGAAGAAGACTTTGTCTTTACTAATGATGAAAGTTCCTTTCATGCAATTCTTAACACAAGGCCAGAGAACCTGTAATTAACTGTAACCTTTTAACCCATAGTTCTTTTAGTCTCTTCAATTTAGATACAAAAACAATTGGTCTTAAATGACCTCACATCTATGATGTTATATCTCATTCAGTACAATAATAAAACCAAAGCTGTTTTTCCCTAGTCAACTATCTGTTTGAGTTGGGGCCTTCTGAATCATTTAAATGATTTGTTCCTCTTCTGACATCTATTGTTAGAGAAGTACCTTCTTTTCACCATTGCTGAAAAGTGCTGTGTTGGCAGGCAGTATTTGGGGAGTGCAGACTGCTTTCCTCTCTAGCTGAAAACAGACAGAGGAGAGGAACTGTCTTCCCACAGCCCCGTGCGTCCCTCCTGGTAGGATGTTCTCTGCAGCTGCACAGCTGGCCACCTGGGCCGGTGGCCTTGTTCAATAGCTGGATATCCTGTTCTGCTTTTCTGCTGCTGAGCTGTCCAGTTTGATCACCTGGGACGTGAATTGTGACTTTCCAGGGTTTTAGCCTTGCCAAGGTTAGTTAGGAAAACACAGTTTGGGGTTATACAAATTCCAAATCTTCTAGCATGCCTTGCTGCCTGAAATTTAAGAGAAGGAAAAAGTATTTGTGGGGGTTATGTGCTTAAGTATGTTCTAAAATGAGGTTTTTTTAAAGTATATAAATGATCAGAAAACGCATTTTAGATGCAAAGCCAAGCACCCTATTGAGAAAAAAGTTTTAAATAATACATTTAAAAATACAAGCTCCCTTTGTAGTTCATGGATTAATGTGTGGAAATTGTTCTCAGAGCAGGGTAAAAGAAATGCCAAGTGTGACGGTGAAGAGATATCTTTGAGGTTTAGTTAAATATCATTTCACCTCAGTTTCAGAGGGGTAGTCCTGCTTTGGAGTTGTCTTGATGATCCAGGACAAAAAGAACAAACGGTTTTGAGGGGAACAGTTGTTGCAAAGCTTCCTCCTGTGGCAACTCGGATACTTCTCACAGAGGGTCCTAGTGCTGACAAATTCATGTGCTAACTTGCTCACGAAGTCTCAGACTCCACAACAGCAAGAAGTCTACTTCATCCTCACTTGAGGTGGATAAACTCATGAATCTGTTATGTCAAGAGACTGAGTTGGACCAAATTGTCTCTATATTGAGTATTGATAGTCCCGTTTATAACTGTCTTTTTAGGGAAGATTCAAAATAATTCTTTTTATTTGGTTGCAGATCATGTTTTAAAGTCCTGGGCTTTCTCATTAAAATATGTACATTTTTTTGTCTGCTTGAAAATAAAGAATATATAATTATCTGTTTTTTTTATTTTGTTTTGGGGAGATAATTAAACCAATATCTCTACCATAAAATACCAGCTTATGAAATTAGGCTTGGAAAAGCAATTATATCACTTTATCACAAAATTCAATTATTGATGTTAAATGTCAGATCTTATAACAATCAGAAATTTCAGCATTGCAATGAGCTTTATAACAAATTTATTTACACAACGTTTTACTAGTGACAAAGAAGGTAAATGTATCACCAAGTAAAGAACACACGTGTTCATTCCTCTTACAGCAACTTCATCTCCACCCCCATCCTCCAGTCACACACTGCGGTTCTGTGCCTAGTGATCTGAGGACCTGCTCTAGGAAGACATTTATGGGAGTATTTTCTTCCCCTTCTGTATATCCCTGTACTTTTTGCTCTGCTGAATCAGATTCCTTATGACTGATATTTTAAGATAGAGATAAAAATCAAATATATCAAAAAACCGAGAACTCACAAAAGGCTGGTATTAATTTGGAAGTTTGCGATTCTACCTGTGAGTCATCTAAACAAATCATTGTGCAAACATTACAGTTCACTTTTCCAGTCCTAAACCATAGAGTACAACAGCTAAAACTTAGTTGGAGGACAGAGCATTAAGCTTTCACAGGCTCAGGGAGGAACAATAATTATTTACTACCACCAAACTTCATAAATTCTGGGATTAGATTATTGCCCTCCAAAGTTCTTTCTACTAAACTTGCCTTTATACTTTTAAAGGCCAAAATATCTAAGCATTTAAATTTTTATATTATTTTTAAGGCCTATAGTTTAACTCAAAAAATTACATGGGATTGTAATACATTGAAATCAAAAACTAATTTTCATATTTACCTCTAAGTCTATCTTTTGATAAGTTATGTAGATAAATATAAACTTCTTAAAAGACTCTTGTCAAGAATAAAATTTTATATCCTATCATCCAAACCATGCATAGGGTTTACTTTAAGCTTTAATTTGAATTCCCAGGACCTGTCTCTTAAATGTGCATATGGGTATCACACATGTGTGTGAACACATAAAGAACTCAGGGTGTGGATCCTCAAAGAGGTCAAGTTAAAAAAAAAAAGTGTCATTACTCGTATTTGATTTTATGCACAGCTGTGGTTTTCCCTCTTGTTTTTAGTAGGGCTGCATCTTCTGTTTTTAGTAAAAATAAAATGAGCATATTGGAGATTTATTTATAGTAAGGCTCAATGTCAGTCGACATTCAATCTTTACTTTAAAGGGTAGGTATGTACATGTGTGTTTAATTTTATCTACTGATATGGCTAACCATGATAGTAAATGGCTTTCAAGAAGAGTTTCATTTTTTTAATGTAACACTCTTTAAGTTTTCTCAACACTAATATATGAGGAGGGACTGCCCCCCAAATCCAGAATTTATTTATGAAAATTGTGTATTTATTCTTATTTGCTTAAACTTCAGTCACCTTCAAAGTACTGTTCATCTGAAGCAATATATCTATTGACACTTTTTTCCACTGCTTAAAACAATTTTTTAACTTATAAATTTTGATATCTTTTAGTGCTTCCACAGTTTTTTGTTTCATCTCTTCCATATCAGAAAAATGTTTCCTTTGAGGACTTTTTTCTTCCAGGAAACAAAAAAGTTTGTTTGGAGTGGTGTGGGCAGGTGGACTCATAAATCACCCATCATAAGATAGGCAAACACAATGAAAGAGTCTTAAAAAAAATTCACTGAAGCCAAACACACACTCTCATGACAAGGCCAGCTGGTGCACTGATACACATGGGTTCCTAGAACATTTACCTAGTGAGGGAAGCCTGTACTGTAAGGGGCTCCCCCTCTAGAAGATACTTCCCAGTTTTTGTGTGTCCCCTCTTGTAATATGAGTAGTATAAATCACCATTTCTTAGAAGCATAATTCCTGATATTTCATCAAATAATCCAGACTGAGTGTTCTTTGATCACCATGCTTCATTTCATTTATTCATTTAGCAAAACTTTAGTGTCTGACATAAAAATTCAATGTACTCAATAAATTGACCATAAAACCAGAAAAAAAGTTTGTGAGAATTTTTATAGTAGGGTCTATATTATTGGTTATCTTAAATATGTATATCATAAGGTAAAGAAAAACAGATTATTTTAAAGTTGATTATGGAAGGTATCTACAGTTTTTAGGCAAAAATATATCATTTTGGTAATTTCAGGATTATGAAATACATCAAATAGGCAATAGTCTTCTGCATGTTATTATAAGCATGGTGATTCTATGATGAGGTTGGCAAAAAATTTGTATATAGTTCTAAAAATGTGAAAACAGAACTTTTGGTTAAGATGCAAACATAGATAGACATGCTTCATCTCTTCACACAACCACAAGAAGAATCACAACTAACCTCAAAACAAAATCACCCAAAACTGCTAGAAAATTGAACTGTATGTAAGTCCTACAACCAGGGATTTAAGGAAGTTGTATTCATCTACACAAGTAGGAGGGGTAGAGATAGGCAGGGTGAAGAGGACACAGTATAGCTCAGAGAGATGGTGGCCACGGTGGAATTTGCAGTCCCACATTCATGTGTGATCCATAAAAATTGGAAGGGATACTTTGGGAGCAAGCAATCCCAGCCCCAGGCCAGACTACACAGCTCAAGATTCCAGCACCAGGAAAGTAAAGCCTCACAATTTCTGGCTGTAAAACCCAGTAGGGGGTGGGGTGGCAGAAGAAACTGCCAGATTTTCAGTAGAGTCTGTTTAAAAGGCCTTGACAGTCCTAGAACATACATAAACCCTCCCACTCTGGAAATCATCACCCAGGCAGCGGATAGAAGGGTGCCAGTTGCATACAGGAAGTGTGTCAAGTGACTGGAAATGGAGTGAATGCGGGACAAGCCCCCAGATGCCAGGCAGCAACATTGTCCTCTCTCCAACCCCACCCAACCACACAGCATCACAAAGGGTGAAGCAGGTTTCCCCACCCTGGTGAATACCTAAGGTTCTGCCCCTTACAACTTAATTGGTGTGCTAAGACAGTTAGTGAAAGCAACTCTACCTAATACACAGAAACAAACACAGGGAGGCTGCCAAGTTGGGGAGACAAAGAAATATGGCCCAAATGAAAGAGCAGAACAAACCCACAGAAAACTAATTAAGTGAAACAGAGATAGCCAACTTATCAGATGCAGAGCTGAAAACGCTGGTGATAAGGATCTTTTTCTCCCTCCCTTCCCCTCTCTAAAAATAAATAAATAAATGGTAATTTTTTTAAAAAAAAAAGGATGTTTGGAGAAATCACTAACTATGGCAAAAATATAAGGGAAGAAATGAAGGCTACACTAAGTGAACTAAAGAAAAAAACACAGGGAACCAACAGTGAAGGGAAGGAAGCTAAGATTCAAATCAATGATTTGGAACATAAGAAAGAAATAAACATTCAACCAGAACACAGTGACAAAATAAGAATTCAAAAAAAAAAAAAACAAAAAAATGAGGAGAGTGTAAGAAGACTCTTGGACATCTCCAAAAGTGCTAACATCTGAATCATAGGGATGCCAGAAGCAGAAGAGGAAGAACAAGAAATTGAAAATTTATTTGAAAAAGTAATGACAGAAAACTTCTCAAAACCAAATTTGGGATTTGGTAAAGGAAATAGACATACAAGTCCAGGAAGCACAGAGAATCCCATAGAAGTTGGATTGAAAGAGGACCACATGAAGACACATCATAATTAAAATGCCAAAGGTTAAAGATAAGGAGAGAATCTTAAAAGCAGCAAGAGAAAAGCAGAGGGTTACCTACAAAGGAGTTCCTATAACTATCAGGTGATTTCTCAAAAGAAACTTTCCAGGCAAGAAGAGACTGGCAAGAAGTGTTCAAAGTGATGAAAAGCAAGCACCTGCAACCAAGATTACTCTATCCAGCAATGCTGTCATTTAGAATGGATGGGCAGGTAAAGTGCTTTCCAGACAATGTAAAGCTAAAGGAGTTCATCATCTCCAAGCCATTATTGCATGAAATGTTAAAGGGACTTATTTAAGAAAAGAGAAAAAATCAAAACTGTGAACATTAAAATGACAACAAATGCAACTACCAACAACTGACTCTAAAAAACAAAACCAAACAGCTAGAACAGGAACAGAATCTTAGACATGAGACCATTCAGAAGATTTATCAGCTGGAAGAGGGAAGGGGGAGATAGAGGAAAAAGTACAGGAATAAAAAGCATAATTGGTAGGTACAAAATACACAGGGGAATGTTAAGAATAGTATAGAAAATGGAGAAGCCAAAGAACTTACACACATGACCCATCAATATCAACGGGTAGGGGTGGTTTGCTGGAGGAAAGGAGAGTACTGGGTAGAGGGAGGCAAAGGGGGAAAATTGAGACAACTGTAATAGCATAATCAGTAAAATATACTTAAAATGTGAAAATATGAGAATATTTCAGCAAGGTAAAACTTTGGTATAATATTAAATAAATACTAGGTAGGGCCAAAGTAGGTTTACAATTGCATTTTCTTTATATGTTTTTTCAGTTCATATAAAAATTATAAAGGTACATGTTTATAATATTGATATAATTTAAAATTTATGACTCTACTAAGGAATTATTAGAACTAATACATAATTAAGTAAAATTACAGGATACAAAAATCAGTACACAAAAACCAGTGGTGTTTCTACATGCTAACAACATATTCATGAAAAAATTAAGACAATGCTATTTTTTTAAAAAATCAAAAACAATAAAGTGGTTAGGAACAAATTTTCAAGAAGGCAGAAGATCTATACAATGAAAACTATAAGCCTTAATAGAAAAAAATGAAGAAGACATGAATGGAAAGATATCCTATTCATGAATTAAAATAATTAATATTGTTAAAAACTTTATATAACCCAAAGCAATCTACAAATTCAGTTTAATACCCATCATAATCCCAGTGGCATCTTTTTCCCACAGAAACAGCACAAACAATGCTAAAATTAGTATAGAACCAGAAGACACCTAAAGTAGCCAAAGCAATCCTAAGAAACGAGAGCAAAGCTGGAGACATCACACTTTTTGGTTTTGAATACACTGTAAGACTATAATACTCAAAAGAGTATGATACTGGCATTAGAAAAAAAGACACACCCAAGGAACAGAAATGAGAGCCCAGAAATAAACTTATGTATAGGTTTATTTGATCAATTAATGATTGGCAAAGGCACCAAGAATACACAAAGAGGAAAGGCTAATAGTCTCTTCAATAAATGCAATTTGGGAAAACTGGATATCCACATGCCAGAGGATGAAATTGGATTTTTATCTTATGCCATACACACACACACAAATAAAACTCAAAATGGATGAAAGATATCAGTTAGATCTGAAACCATAAACCTCTTAGAAGAAAACATGTGAGAAAACCTCTCTGACATTGATTTTTGCAATGATTTTTTTAATCTGACACCAAAAGTAGAAGCAACAATAGCAAAAATAGGTAAGTAGAACTACATAAAACTAAAAGGAAATAATCCACAAAATGAAAAAAAACTATTGAAAGAGAGAAAATATTTGCAAACCATATATACCCAATAAAGGATTAATAAATAAATAAATAAATAAATAAATAAATATGAGTAGGGAATTCATACAATTCAATAGCAAAAAACAATAACAATAATAATAACCTAATTTTAAAAATAGGTGAAGGACCTGAGTAGACATTTCTTACAGATGGCCTCAGGTACGGGAAGAGGTGCTCAAGATCACTAATCATCACCACAATGAGGTGTCCCTTTATACCTGTTTGGATGGATATTATTAAAAAGTCAAAAGATAACTTGGTAAGGATATGGAGAAAAGGGAAGCTTTATGTGTAATTAGTGGGGGTGTAAATTGCTGGAGCTGTTATGGAAAACAGTATGATCCACAGAAAGTTAAAATTTTTAATTACCATATGATTCAGTAATATCACTTCTGGATATATAGTCAAAGGAATTGAAGTCAAGATCTCAAAGAGGTGTCTGCACTCTTCTGATTATTGCAACATTATTCCTGGTAGTCAGAGGTGGAAGCACCTTAAGTGTTAATCAACAGATAAATGGATAAAGAAAATTTGATAGGTATATCTCTATATAGATATAAATATAGTAGAATATTATTCAACCATAAAAAGAATGAAATCTTGTCATTTCCAACAACCTGGACAGCATTTTGCTAAGTGAAATAAGCCAGAGAGAGAAAGACAAAAACTGTATGATCTTATTTCTATGTGGAATATAGAAAGTCAGATTCGTAGTAACAGAGATTAGAATGGTAGTTAACAGGGCCTGAGGGACAGGGTAATGAGGACAAGTTGCTCAAGCAGTATAACCTATTTGTTGTAATATGTGTAAGTTCTGGAGATCTAATATACACATGATAACTAAAGTTACTAATAATGTATTATAATCTTGAAATTTGCCAAGAGAGTTGATCTCAAGTGATCTTACCCCCCCCCACAAAAAATTTATGTGGATACAGATAATAACTTATATGCAAAAGTTAAAACATGCAATAAATGATTATGATAATCATTTTGAAATGTATACATATATCAAAACATACTATTGCATGTTTTAAATATACACAGTTTTTATGGTTGTTCTATTATAGTTGTGCCAATTTTCTCTCATTGATCTCCCCTGCCCTGCCCCCGCCAGTGTTCCCACAGTTGATCTCCATGCCATGTATCATTTATACTTGTTCTTTAATTAGGCCCTTCCCCTTCTTTCCTTCCTTATTCCCCTCCCCCATCTCCTCTGGTACCTGTCAGTCTGTTCCTTGTTTCCATGACTTTGGTTCTGTTTTACTCATTTGTTTGTTTTGTTCATTAGGTTCTACTTATATGTGAGATCATATGGTATTTGTCTTTCATCACCTAATTTAGTTAGCTTAGCATAAGGCTTTCCAGTTCCATCCATGCTATTGCAAAAGGTAGGAGCTCCTCCTTTTTTCTGCCCTGTAGTATTTCATCATGTAAATGTATCACAGTTTTTTGATCCACTCATCTACTGATGGGCACTTAGGTTCCTTCCAGCACTTGACTAATGGTAAATTGTGCTGCTATGAACATTGGGATGCATAGGTTCTTTGGAACCGATGTTTCAGGATTATTAGGGTATAGTCCCAACAGTGGAATTGCTGGGTCAAAAGGCAGTTCCATTTTTGGTTTTCTGAGGAAATTCCATACTGTTTTCCACAGTGGCTGCACCAGTCTGCATTTCCACCAACAATGTAGTAGGGTTCCCTTTTCTCCACAACCTTTCCAGCACTTGTTGTTTGTTGGTTTGTTTATGATGACCATTCTGAGCAGGTGTGAAGTGGTAACCAATCGTGGTTTTAATTTGCATCTCTCTGTTGGCTAGTGATGCTAAGCATCTTTTCATATGTCTCTGGGCCCTGCGTATGTCCTCCTTGGAGAAGTGTCTGTTTAGGTCCTTTGCCCTTTTTTAATTGGATTGTTTGTCTTCCTGAAGTAGAGTCATGTGAGATTTTTTTATGTATTTTGGACATCAAACCCTTGTCGAAGGTATCTTTGGCAAATATATTTTCCTATATGATTTATTTCCTTCTCATTTTGATGATTTTTTTTAGCTGTGCAGAAGATTTTAGTTTGATGGAGTTCCATTTGTTTATGCTTTCCTTTATTTACCTTGCCGTAGAGTATGTATGGGTGGAAATATTGTTGGGGGGGATAACTGAAAATTTCCTGTGTTTTCTGCAAGGACTTTTATGGTGTTGCAGTTCATGTTTAAGTCTTTTATCTATTTTGAGTTTATTCTGGTGTAAGATGTAAGTTGGTGGTCAAGTTTCATTTTTTTTTGCATGTAAATGTCCAGATCTCCCAATACCATTTGTTGAAAAAGCTATTTTTACTAAAATTTTATTTGTCAATTATGCCTTAATAAAGCTGAAAAAAATTAAGATGACATAAATGAGTATGAGTTCTTGTTTTAATTGACATGTTTTTTTCAGTTTTGTATATTAATATTAAGTTTTAAATCAGGATTTATTATTCAGTTATGTTATATATGTATACAAAACTTATATATGAGTATACACATATGTAAATATACAGTGCCTTAAAAGTGTTTTTAATACATGTAATCTAGCATTCTAAAATAATGAGAAAACATATTAACAAATACATTTTATAAAACAGACTTTTTCAATGTGAAACAAAACAGTTTAAATGAACATGAAGACATCAAAATCAGGAAATTAACTGAAAATGTTTTCCATATGTACATCTTGTGATATTGACACATATAAGAATATTTTAATGTATAAAGTACAGGAAATAGGTTTAATAGCTCAGCATAGAATATTGGACATGGTTCAAGGATCCCAGATGTAGAAAAAGATCTGCCAAATACATGCAAAAATATAATTTGTGTGATTTATGAATATATCTCTGAAACAATTGAGAAGAATATGAGATTGTGTCTATGCATTTCCTATGGAGTGTATGTAAATTACTGCCTGTATTATTTGCTGAACACCAGTGGTTCCAATGAATTTAGAAATGCAAGTGCATAATTTGATTTAATGCATAATTTATTTGTATTTTATATGGATTTTTCATTATGTTTTCAGTAGTTTTAAATGACTAGAACATTTTGGCAACAACAGTTGTCAACCTAAGCTGTGTGTACAGACATTGTTTGTGTCTTTGAATAAGATCCAGTTAAATTCATCAAGCGGAATAATGTAAATGTCAAATTATATAGCGAAGTCTTCTTTTTAACCTAGAAAAGCAATTTTCAAGTGGTATGTCACAAGAGGCACACTGGTGTGCCTCAAGAATTTTTAAAACATGCAATACCTGACTACTTAGGGGAACTGACCTCTTTTCCTTTAGATTGTCACATTAAAAAATGACAACAGCCAACACAATAGCCATTCAGTGTGAGTAAATGAAAATTATACCTATTTTTTGTGAGCTTGGCAAAAATGTATTTTATGATATGCTGCAGACTTTTAGTAATTAGTTTATGTGCTACAAGATGAAAAAGGTTGAAAACCACTGACCCAGAAAATAATCCACATCACAAGAAGTGTGGAAGTAACTTGATTAACCATCAACTGAGAATAAAGCTCCTTTTAGGCAAGACATCGTAGACCTGATCAAAGGTGAGATTATTTTCTTCATTTCTAGTCACTGTTTACAAAGCAGGGGAAGAGAAAGAAAAGAAGTATCACATACATCTTCAACTCTCAATAAGTAGTTAAGTAGTCAACAGATGTTAGCTACAGTATTTTTCATATAAGTAACATATAAATTTTACATATTTATAAAATGTTTTTATTTCTGTCTTCATTAATAATCACGTATCTACCCCCAAAGCACATCTACCATTAGGAGACTTCTTTTCATTAACAGAAGAATTGTAGTAACTGTATTTGCTGGTTAAAAAACTAAAGACTCAGGCATTTGAAGACAATTTCCAAAACAGTGCTTGGCAACATAGGTCTAAGTCATTAAGGCAGCTTTAAAATTTACCAATGAATAATCATTTTAAATCTTTCCTTTTGAGACATTACACAAGCTTGTTTTCTACAATATATTATAATTTATTCTAAAGTGCTTAAATGTTTTAATAAATCTATGGGAACAATGAAGAAAAGAAAAATTAACAGAGCAGTTGAACATAGCACAAATTTTATTGAAAATATATAGTCTAGGTCTAATAACCTTGCATCAATTTGCTAGAGCTGTCATAACTAAATACTACATCTGCATGGCTTAAACAAAAGTATTTTCTTACAGGTCTGGAGGCTAGATGTCTAAGATCATGGCAGGTTCATTTTCTCCTGAGGCCCCTCTCCTTGGCTTGTAATATGGCCACCTTACAGTTGTGATCATGTCTCCGTGTTTCCCAGTTTCCTCTTCCTTTAAGGGCACCAGTCAGACTGGAGTGGAGCCCATGCTAATGGCCTTATTTTAACTTGCTCACATCTTTTAAAGACCTATTTCCAAATATAGTCACATTCTGACATACTGGGGCTGAGGGCTTCAACATGCAAAATTTGAGGGTGACAATTCAGCTTACGACAACACTGTAGTGCAGCAATTTTCAACCTTGTTCATCTCAGGGAATACATAAAGTAATTACTAAAATTCTCTGGCACACCAAAAATATATATTTTGCCTATTTGACAAAAAATAGGTATAATTTTGATTAATTTACACTGGATGGCTATTGTTTTGTTTACTGTTGTCATTTCTTTTGACAGTCTAAGGGGAAAGAGGTCAGTGTTTCTGACTAGTCAACTATTGCATGTTTTAAAAATTCCTAGGTCCCACAGGTTGAAATTTGCTGCTCTAGTCCAAAGTGAAAAAACACAGATAGTTTTAAAGTAATTAAAAATTTAATTCACGGTACTTGTAATGAGATTATTTTATTTGCCCCTGGCAGGGCCATAATTCAACTACTTAAGTATTCTCAAACATACTGAGGAGGTAGTGTTCTAATAACAATTTGATAATAATAGAATTAGCACTCGGAGCAGTAGTAACAGTACTAGTAGTTGTACTATAGTAATAGTATTAGCAGTACTAGTAAAGGGATTTATTTGTCCTGGTTTCGGGGCTCTCTTTATATTATTTTTTCTCTCACAATCATACAAAATTATCATCATCTTTGTTTCTCACACAGTGGAACTGAAACTGAGTCAGAAACGTATAATAACATGTTCAGTGCCCTTACCCATTGAGTTTTAGAACATGGATTGCTTCAGTCACTAAAAGCAGTAATAGTAACAGTCACATGTTAATTAAATGTGGATGCACATTCATTCTTTATAGAAAATCACTTATGAAAATCAGATGAGGAAATATATTTATTCATTAAATCATTGAAAAACATTTATGTGTAAGCCATAAGGTAGACAAAATTGCAATCAAGATCGACTTAGTAGTTCCCGTCATGCATTAAGCGCTAGAGGGGATAGGTCAAGTGCCTCACCCGGGAGACTGTCTCCAGTTCCTGGAAGGCGTTCTCCGTGTTTCTGTAGCAGTGGCTTAGCACACGTCCCGGTAGCATTTCAGTAGCTTGTCAGTGCTGACCAATGTGTTTGTGTTAGCCATTTCTTTGGCCTTTGCTGTCTAACATTTATTGTTTTGTTTTTTAATATAGCTTGATAATTTTGATAAGTACATGATGAATGTGATTTTATGGTGATTCAAAAAATACTTTTAAAATAAATATTTATAGAAATGTATATTTTAGGGTAGAAAAGTTGGGGGATGGGGAAAATGGATACAAAATTATAATTTCAACTTCTTTTTTTAAATATTCAAGATTTTTTAATAGTTAAAAGGGCAAAAGGTTACATTAGGTTTGTTTGATTGGAAGAAAATGTAAAAAGAAAAAGTCATCATAAAAAATGTTATTCGGAATGGAAATGATCACCAAAGACTTGTCTCATTTCTTATTTTATTGAGTCCATGATGTTATTGAACATTGTGCCTTCTTCCCCTGACATTCTATTGAATGAAAAATGATAGAGCTTGGCTCATGACTTGATTAGGGTATAGAATTATATCTGATATGTCAAGATAAATGTTAACACTGATACAGAATTAATGGATTTATAGACAGTATTTAATTTTCACAAAGGAATCTTATCAAAATTGTTAATCATTTATTATTGTCAACAGAACTGTGTGGCAGGTTTCATTACACTGCAGCAAGAGATGCTGAGTGTAAAATATCTTTCTAGCCTGACTGTTGTGAAACACGCAAAGCATTGTGAAGAGGAACAATTTTTACTAGTCTTTTCAAAAAGATTTACACCACCATCAGTTTTAGATAAAGAGAAACCTATGCCCGGAGAGAAAAAATACCTGCAAGTCAAATGTACATAAAATATCAGCGTGCCTCCATGAGGATTAGAGCAAGACTTCAAAAGATACTAATTTTCTTAACGTTAATTTTTTTCACTACCAAGTTGCTTTAATGCAAAGTTAATTTGTGGAATATTTTCCATATCTGTTGGTTTGGAAATAAGTTCCGCTTTTATCTCAAGTAAGACAACTCACTAGGAAGGATATTTCTATTCAACATTCAACATCCCGATTAAAATGTAAAAAATATTAATTTACAAAGTATTTTCACAATCTTGAATATTTTAAGTATAGCCCTATCCTTCCTCATATTTCAGTGCTAAATTGAAATGTGGCTTTTCACCTAATTATGTTAGTAGTTGGTAACAGTTATTGTATACTAACACTCATCTTAGCAAATTAACTCTTTTTGTGTGTGGTAAAACGAATAAGCAGACAACAGAAACAAGAAGGATTATTCCTTAGCAATCTAAGTTGGGAAACCTGTGCTGTTACCATAAAAAATTAACTATAACAAGCAGAAACATGTTAGTTGATTTCTCAGGATAATTCATCCTGAAATAAAGTGATTACATAAATATACCATTTACATCATATATGCTAAAATCGTGTGAATTAGATCCTGCGGTGAATCGTTTGAAAAAGAATGACTTCAATATAACAGAAACTAAACCCTGGTGGCCTTAGGAGTTAATGTGTTTAAACAGCAACAACAACATCAAAGCCCTCTACTCCCCAGGAGCAATTTATGCACCGGGAACATTATGAAAACTTGTAAATGAGTATTAGCATAGAAATCTATGAAATGCATACAAGATAGCAATTCGGGTTTTAGTTGAATTATTTTGAAAAGCGACCACCTTGATTAGATCTAAGAAAATGACTCAACAGGGAAATTATATGTATGTATTTTGAAATGCAATTTATTTTAAATGACCTTCTGTATGACAGAAAAAGCAAAACTGGATGATTTGAGATTGGCATTGAATATGTTCTTGGCTTGATTTTTTTCCTCCAGTTAATAACCTTATAATGTGGTGAGCCTTAAACTCTTTAAAAACAAATGTTCCCTGCGCTCGTTGTACAGTGAACTCTCCTTTTGCTCTGGTACCAAATGAAATGAATAGCAATGGAAGAGATGTGAACAATTCTCCAGTTATAAGCAATAGTTTATGTAGCAAGTATTAATGTCAGTGACAATAGCTTGCTTTTAAGGTAAAAAAAAAAAAAAAAAGCTCAGCACCTACTTTAAATGCAGGATAAACAATGGACTAGAAGAAAGCCAGAAAAGTAAATTGTCATTTACTAAAATGACAGTTCCACAGAATTGTCCATATGCAGCATGAATGTCTAATCCAGTTTAACACACCCATTGCTCTGCCTCCCCACAAAGATAAGCCACACATATCTGGCCACTATTTCACCTCCATCCCTGGGTGTCGTATCTCAAGTTGCTCCTGAGTTGTGTTTGCTTCTGATCTGCTCTTCATCTCTTACTTACGGTTTGACTTCTGTCTCTTAATTTTATCACCTGTATTTGTTCTTGCTTCATTAACTCTTGGATCTCTCTCAGGGACTTAGTTTTACTTTCCTACTGACTCTTACTGTCCCCAACTCCACTTTCAACTGGTCACAGACTCATGCTGGTTTTCCTCCTGGTGTTTTGTAGAATGTAAGTCCTGCTGTCCATCATTACCACTAGTTTATTACTTTATTTATCTAGAAAATTTTTATTTATTGATTTTGAGAGATTGATTTGTTTTCCACTTATTTATGCATTTATTTTTTTTTTAAAGATTTTATTTATTTTTAGAGGGGAAGGGGAGAAGGAGAGAAACATCAATGTATGGTTGCCTTTCATGCGTCCCCTGCTGGGAACTGGCTTGCAGGGAACCAGCCTGCAACCCAGGCATGTGCCCTGACTGGGAATCGAACCGTGCTTATGCATTTCTTGATTGATTTTTATATGTTTCCTGACCAGAAATCAAACCCACAACCTTGGCATATCAGGACAATGCTCTAACCAACTGAGCTAGCCAGCCAGGGCCAGGTTTCTTAATTTTAAAATGTCTCCTTCTCTCACTTCACATATTATAATACTCTCTTCACTAGTACTTTTCTTCCCAAAGTCCTTGTCAGCTTCCAATCAATACATTATACTTTTCCAGAGTAATCTTTCTGTAATAAAACTTAGTTTCCTGCTTAAAACCATTCCATGCTTCCCTAAACCTTTCTGGATATAATGCCTACTCCATTGAATGATGTCAAGGTTGTTTGTGGTCTGGCTCCTGCCTGTCCCCTAACGTTAATGGAAGGGAACACTGTACTCCTGCCGTACTGAGCTACTTTTTCTTCTTTGAATATATCATGCCGTTTCATAACCGTGTGCATCATTCCCTATTTTTCTGTGGCAAATTTAATTAAAATTTTGAATATGAAGAAGATATCTTGCCTGCTATATGTAGGGAAATGTCATGGTTAGGTTGAAACATAGAACCCCCATAGAACAAATGACATCTGAAGATTTTAGAGAACATTAGGAACCCAGGTCTTGCCTGAGAACTAAGGTGACCAGCTGTCCCAGTCCACATCAGCCTGAGCTCTTTCTCAGAACATTGAATTTTCAATTCTAAAAGCAGATAGTTCTCAGCAGACCAGGATGATTTGTCATCCTAATGGAGGCTCAAGAGCTAGACAGAAAGAAATTTTCCTCTTACATGTTTCTGTTTCCTAAATCTTTAGCCCTCATCACTCTCTATTGTAACTGCTTTATATTTGCATCTGATTGCCACACCAGACTATGAGTATCTTCAGAAAATGGGTCTTGTTCATCTTTGTGTCTTTAGCAATTACTTTGTTGCCAGTCACGTGTTTTTGTCTCCAAAAATGCTTGATAACTAATAAAATAGTGAAGGAATTGATGTACATATGAATGAATAGTTGAATGATATAGTAAGATTGAAAAGGGGAGGACAGGACTCATGTCCCAAAAGTTCAAGACAAATTAACAAAATTGATTAAGAAACTAAGACCTTGGATATAGATCTGAGAGCCTAGCAAGAAAATCACTTGTCAGATTCTGGGGCAAAAAGCACTTGGGTCAGCACAAGTTTCTTGGCCTCTAGAAATGCGAGGTGTATTAGTTTGAACTCTGGTTCCCACATTGTATGGAAGTATAAATCTCCTTCCAATACATTCATAAATTCTGGAGGTCGGGGGGTGGGAAGGAGTTATGTTCTGAGGGTCATATTTGTGTTCGGGTTCTTGGTTCTTCAAGCAACTACCACATGTGTTTCTACGAGCCATGACAGTTGTAAAATCCAGTCTTGACCATGGTTTCCACAAACAATGCACTCAAAGCATGAGTGAAGTTTGTAAAGTTGTAGAATTTGTAAAATTGTAGAGTTTACTGAAGTTTCAGAGTCAAGTAGAAGAAACTGTATCATATAAATGTAAAAAAAACCCAGCAACAACAAAATTTCAAATTTAATATATGGCATCTGTGATCTTGTTCTACAGTATCTTCTGGCTATCTTCAGCAGGCGAATATCTGCTCACCTTCCCTCTGAGAGTCCCTCATCTTACAGTGGGTCTGGGGTTCCTGGCCCACTCCCTTTTCTTCTCTGCTCTTGTTTTCCTCTCCTCTAGCTCCTTTGTAGAAATAAAGTAATTTCCCTCCTTGTCTCCTACTAAGCATATAGCTTCTGTTCTTTTAAAATTTCAAGTTGCCTTGGACTTACTCCCTACCTCAAGTGGCTTACCAGTGTATACTCCATTTCCATAAAGAGACAGTTCTCACCCTAAACAGAAGTTCTAGTCAGTTTTTTTTGATGAATATATTGGGTTGGCCAAAGATCCATATAGTTTTTCTGTAAAATAAAAGACACAGTTCTCATTTTCATGAATAACTTTTTTATTTGGATATTTTGAGTATGTCAGCTATCTCTTGTGCAGTAGAACACTGATTGTTTTCAAGTAACATCTTGATTTGATTGCTGTCAACTTCAAATAGTCTACCAGATTATGGAGCATCATCCAGCGAGAAATCTCCAGCACGAAACTTCACAAACTACTTTCGACATGTTGGATCAGTCACGGCTTCTTCTCCATATACTGAAAAAAATCATGTTTTTCATTCAATTACATTCTTACCTTTTTTGACATAATTAATGATGATAAATAATAAAAAAGGATAATGTGCCAAAAATGTTTCTTATTTTCTTCCATCTTGAATATTAAAATGACTATAAAAAGTTCACCAATTTTGATGTTTTTTTAATGCACACTGGCATGACAGCTGTCACAATACAATGTAACAAAATGATTTCAAATGAAGTTAAAGACAATTAAGCACTAGTAGAGCCATTTTACAGAAAATAGACAAATTTTTTGGGCTTCGCAATAGTCCTACCCCATTATCAAAGGTCAAAAACAGATTAATCACAATGATGCCATGCTGATGAATCTCAGAGTCAAATAAAAGGTAGTAATTTGTTGTTATCTAATGATCGTTAGAAAAGGCAGGAGTAGAATTGGATTTTAATTTCCTTGAGGATAGAGACCATCTCATCAGCTTTTGTTCCAGTGGCTGATATAAAGTACTCACTAAGTGTTTTGAATTTTGAATAAATGACTGAGTTTGTAAGTTTGGTGACACAAACATTTGATCAAATTAGGCCATTGAAATAAGTGGTCAGTTCAAGGAAAAACAATCAGTAAAGCCACTTAATGAAAATAAATGGCCAGTTTATTAAACACAATCGTCAGCAATCCTTAGACTTAGCAATGCAATTTTACAATTGTTTGAGAAGTAAAAAAATAAAATTAAATTAATGAGTAATCCCTTTTAACTTGAAAACAAATGTTCATATGTTAACTAAATGAATTATTACTTTAAAAATTATATAGGCAGAAATAAAAGCACAAATAAGCATTTTGCCTAAATGTATCACCACAGAATATATGTAATTGATTTGGTTCAAGATGAATCTTAACATACTAAACAAATAAGTGTACACATTACTAAGAAATTTATAATTAAATTATTAAATTAAAGCCAACAGGCCCTTACCAGAATGCTTTAATATTGCTAATGCTGTTAATTCAGAGTTATAGAGAATGGTAAAGGCCTCATTTCAAAAAATAGTTCATAAATTCACAGTGATGTTTTTGTTACCAAAGATGTAGCAGATTCTTCTCATACCAGGGTTAAAAGAATATCTTCAGTGATAGCAATGGTAAATTTATTATAAGTGTGTGTGAGACATATAAAAAAACAACAAGAATCTCAACTGTACAATTATAACTACATTAAAAATACTAAAGCAAGAATAGTTTCAGAGGGGTTCTTTTTTCACTTTAAAAATTCTTTTGTAGTTCTGTCATTTAAACATAATACACGTTAGAAATATTTTACTTTGGGGAGTTCTCAAAAAATGTTTTGGTATTTTTATTCTATTTCAGTTATTCCTCCAGTGGATTATTTTTATACCTTTAACTCCAGAATGAAAGAAATAATTGTAATGACTTTTTTAAAAAAGCTCTGTTGTTAAGAGACAATTATGGATTATTAAATATCAGGATGCTGATTTCTAATATTTAAGAGAATATTTAATGACCGTTAGATACCTAGAATGACAAAGTCTAGATACTGTTTCAGTTCTCTAATTCCACAAGTGAAATAATCATGAAAACATCTAAAACCCCTCAGTGGATTGTCTCCTACAATGGCCCTTTTACATGTTTGCTCTCTTCCTCCATTTCTTTCTTTTCTCCTGGTTTTTGTTTTTCACTAGCCCCAAGTGTGACTCAAACATCGCAGCTATTTCTGCTGAATCGTGAGGCTATGCTGTAATGACAATAAACTCAGATTGTCAAGCAGCTCTGATTACAAAAATTTTTGCTTTACTATTTTTCTCCAAGATGGCAAGAGTTGTTAGCATTCCAATTTGAAAAACATCTATAAGGGGAAAAAGAACTCATCCATATTGTTTTGTAAAAGTCTGGGGTGGTGAAAAGGAGACCATATTGTTTTGATTTGTTGAGTGAATAATTTCTTTAAATCTTTTGAATTACTGAAATCCAAATATAAAACTAGTATTCATTTTGATATATCGTTTTTTAGGAGCTTGGAGTTTAAAAAATTGAAATAATTGCAAACATGGGACAAAAATGGGTGATTTAGAGTTTTTCTTCTCCAACGGTTCCCCACCCTCTGCTTTGCCACATATCAATTACAGATCCAAAGAGACCCTGTTGGTTTTCCTTTGATTATTTATGGCAACACAGACTGTTCCTGACTTTTTTTGGTGGAGAGGTGTCTGGGGAACATTTTTTACAGCTCTTAAAATTGCTCTGTCATCTCTCTCTCTTTGTTTTCCCGAATGAACACTTTAGTTGTGCTCATAAAACATTAGCTGTGACTAAAGTTCAGTATTTAAAGTAGGATAAGGCTGTTTTTAAAAAGACAAATGACAACATTAATTAAAGGAAATTATATGTATGTATTTACTTATGTATTTGTTTGCTCTGTTTTCTTAGCTAAAATAGGATTACCCAGGGCCTATGTCACAAGCAAGCAAGTTGCCCCGGTTTTCATGGGCTCCTTGGGGAGCTGCATTCAGTGGAAGGGAGTTCCCACGAGTTGAGTGAATTGTGAGTTCAGTGAGTCAAAGAAAACTTCCAAAGATCCCTTCTAGGATGTTGTTTATATGCACAGAGAATCCGCTTCATTTTTCTTAAAGACCAAAATATATGTCTATCCCTTAGCAGATTTTAAATTGTTATTTATTACTATTGATGTTGGAAAAGAAAATACTTATTCATATTACCATTTTCCCAGAAGTATATTTTTTCAAGACACCTGAAAACTTGGCATCATCAAACTTTAAGTGATTCCAAGGTTTTCTATGGCCAACTTGGAAAAAAAGTCAAATTAGCACTCATACTGTGCCCTCTGATATCTCTGAGTATTCTCAGACTCAAGCCAATTTACTACATTAGTCTTCCGTGGTAATAATCTTCAACATTTGTGGTACAGAAAAATTAAACAATTCTTTGTTATTTTTTCTTCTTCCGTAGAAATTTCTTGAAGTCATTTATTAGTCTTGTGAAGTTTTCTTCTTTGAATTGTTGGATACATTTTGCTATATTTTAAAGTCCAGGATATCTGTTATTCATTTAGTTGTAGAAATTTCTTTATTGTTTTGCACTAAGAAGTATTATTGAATTAGGTACAAATAATTTGTTGTTAAGTTTGTTATATCATTATACTGCAAGTACTGGCCAGTATATCTTTTTAAAGAAATAGTTTATTCTTAAATGTAATGATTTTATCTTTTTTACTTTCTTTTAAATTGATTAAAAGTTTAAATGTACTCCTTGCCTGTAAGTATACACATATGAAATAAATATGCTATCCCTGCATTTAGTCTATTGAGGTTTAGCTCTTCCACTGTTCTAGGCATTAAGAGATGTCACAATAATTGAGAAAATTATTTTGTGTATAACATCTAATCATTCTTAAAATTTCAGAAAATAACCTCTATTATAACATTGTAAATGAAACATATATTATTTATTACCTTATGCCTAATAGATGCTTACTTAAATAGTAGATATATATTCCTAATAATTTCAATGCCCACTTAAAAGTTCATCCACAATGTGTTCTGTTACTTGTATTTGCAACAGACACACAAAAAATATCAACAGCTTTCCCCAGGGCTTACTTTCTCATTTGGGGTGAGAAAGTAAATTGCTTATAATTTATTCAGAGCAGATATTGGAAAAGCTAGATAAGTGTTTTTTTAATCCTTCTCACATATTCTATTGGTAAAAAAAATACATTGAGTTTGCAGAAAGAATTTAGCCTCTGAAAATTAAAAAAATTAGTCTTAAACCTATGCAATTAAATTATTTCTTCTTGAGTTGTTCACTTGAACTTGGCAAATCTTGGGTATATATGGTTTATCTTCTTACCTAATGAAATAATTTTTTAAAAGGATGATTCAAAACAACTGTAGATAAAACACTTTTTATGCTCTGAATCCCAACATCATAACATTTTGAATCATAATGTAGGTTGTTAATAATTGTAAGTTGTCAGTGTCTATCACTACACTCCAGACATCATGCCCTCTATTGAAAAGATTACTGAACAGACATTTCTCCGAGGAGGACATACACAGGGCCCAGAGACACATGAAAAGATGCTCAGCACCACTAGCCATCAGAGAAATACAAATTAAAACCACAGTGAAATACCACTTCACACCTGTGAGAATGGCCATCATAAACAAATTAATAAACAACAAGTGTTGGGGAAAATGTGGAAAAAACTCTAGTACACTCTTGATGGGAATGCAGACTGGTGCAGCCACTGTGGAAAACAGTATGGAATTTCCTCAGAAAACTAAAAATGGAACTGCCTTTAGACCCAGCAATTCCACTGCTGGGATTATAACCTAAGGATCCTGAAACACCAATTCAAAAGAACCTATGCATCCCAGTGTTGATAGTAGCACGATTCACAATAGCCAAGTGTTAGAAGCAACCTAAGCGCCCATCAGTAAATGAGTGGGTCAAAAAGCTGTGGGACATTTACTCAATTGAATACACAGCAGGAGGAAGGAGCTCCTATCCTTCAAGACAACATGGATGGGACTGGAAAGCATTATGTTGAGTGAAACAAGCCAGGTGGTGAAAGAGAAATACCATCTAATCTCAACTATAAGTGGAACTCAATCAACAAAACGAAGCAAGCAAAATACAACCAGAGACATTGAAATTAAGAACAATCTGACAGTCACTGGGGGAGTGGGGGCAAGGGATAATAGGGAGGGGCCATCAGGGAACATGTATGAAGGACATATGGACAAGGCCAAGGGATGTGGGTTTGGGGTGGGAGGTGGAGATGGGTGGGACGGGGGTTGGTGGGATGAAAATGGAGACAATTGTACTTGAACAACAATTTTTAAAAAAGTACTGAAAAGAATAGCTAACCTCTGTGGCTACCTAATCTGTTCTGTGATTTAGAATTCATCTCATAGAAGTTAGAATTCAAGTGAAAAACAGAAGAGGGCAAACAGTACTTCAGAAATGGAATTGTGCAGTAGCTACTCAAATGTATGCTTCTGTGTGTGCATGTTATATAGGGAGAGAGTTTCTCTTTTATACTGGGCTGTAGTCCCCCAGAGAGTTCTGAATGTAGCTCTTAACAGAGAGAGAAATAGGAGAAAAAAGAGATAACTCTAAAACAATAAACATTCATATAAATGTCAAAATTAACACATTGGGGACCTGACACATTTCAAAAGTACATGGCTGCTATCGAAATATTAATTTCAAGTTAATTCAAAACATCTAGTTTCTTTATAGACTTTTTCAATTTCTTTGGGTGTGTTTGTGATATATATCTTACAGGACACTTTGCTAAATTCTCCTGAGAGTTTAATTTATATTTTCTGTATTTTTAAGTCATCATAAAAGTCAAAATGGACCAAAACTGATTTAAAACTAATTAATGAGTTATGTTTTACTATTAACATAACAAATATTTCTAATTATATATATATCTGATAAATATAAAAGGTAAAGTTTAAGCTCATGAAAATTAATATTATATATTTGCTTTCTAGATTTCATTGTTGACTGGACTTACTAAATTTTTTATAATGGAACACACACACACACACTCTTGAATATTTAGAATAACCTCCTAAAAGTCGGATTCATTTCTCACTAAAAATGTTTCAGCCCAAATATACTAAACTCAAATATTAACATCTTTCCCTTTTATCTTACTGTTAACAGTGTCGGAACAATATTTCATTTATTCTTTTGTGAGATTTAGCACACTAAAAATTATTGGAGAAGATCTACATTCTTTCCTGCTTTTAAATTTGTGAGAACAATTTTATGCTACATAAGACTCAATTTTATAGTCTCAAATGCCTCAAAAATGTTTTAGAGATTTGTTCCCTTAACAAGACATATTGTCTATTCTCATCCAGGCTATAGGTCCATACTTAAATATTAAATAGTCTCAGGCAACATGATAACCACAGTATTTTTCAGGCAGCTGTAAAATACTTGACTTTGTCAGAAGGAATTCATTGTAATAGTTTAAGAATCCTTAGAGTCAAGCTGTGTCATTGCACAATTTTATTCCTTCATGTTGGAACTAAATCTCAATTTTTTCTTGTGCTGTCGGTGTAAAATAAACAAAAGATTGTACACTTGCTAAACTCAATATGGTTATTGAATGAATGAAATTATATATTATAGCAAATTATAATATTTTGCTAATGAATTTCTATGGGTCAACATTTAACTAAAAATGAATAACTCAAATTGAATTTTCCCAGTCTGTGTTCATTGCATTGAACTTTGTTGTAATATCCTAAATAGTTATATTTAGGATATTGTATCCTAAATATATTTATAAATTTTTATATTTAGGATGCTGTATACTAAAGCTGAGTATTTCATATGTGAAATAGAGATACATGCTCAGCTTATTTTCTGCTCCCAAACCTGTCACTCCCTGTCGGTGCTGTGCTGGTTTCCCACTGTCCTTCCTTCCCCAAGTCCAGTCCTCATACGCGTGCTCGTCACTTCACTCTCCCAGCTCCCAGGGGAACTTGCTCCACCCGTGATCCTGCTTCATCTGCTGTGGTTGCACTTCATCCCTCATTTATCTAAGGACACTTTTAGTGTCAAGTGTCTCCTAGCTTAAAATAGCAAATGCAGAGTGGCTCACACTGCTGTCCATCCTTCTTCCATTTCTACTTGTACCTCGACTGCCTTCCCATCACCCACTTAAATTACTCATGCAGTTTCATTACTGGCCACATCACTTGTACATTTTCTAGTTTTCATCTCATTTGCCTTCTCAGCAGCATCGACATGATGACCAATGGCTGTCTCCTCCTTCTTAGAATCTCAGTCTCAGAAAAACCGTTCAATCTAGTTTCTTCTAATTTGCTAGGTGCTGTTCATCAGGTTTGGGAATCTTGTTTTTCCTAACACTCTTTAAATACTATTCCTCCCCTTGAGGACAGTGGTGGGTCTTCTCATGAATACAACTGTGGGTCTTAGTTTGTTCTCATTTTGCAAACTCTGAATTCATCCCTACTGACACCTTCCACTGCCTCAAGTACCTCTTGGCTGACCCCTTCAGGTGCTAGGAGGTAGTCACTATAGTTGTGATTCCAACTGGCATGGTTTAACTGTTCATGTCTTGGCATTTTCTTTCTCCTCAATTATGTGTCATTGAAGATGAAAACAAAACTCTTAATTTAAATGCTTAAATTAATAAATATTATGATTTTAATTCTATTTGATAAATAGTGAAATTTAAGGATTAATTGAATAAACATGAACATAGATGATAATAATATGTTTCATTTATATCATTTTATCATTTTCAAAGGACATTCTCTTATTTAGTCAATAAGTTCTCACAGCATCACATAACTTTATTAGCATCTTATTGTAGGAAACTTAGGTTGCTCGAGGTTTGCAGGCTTGCCGAAGTTCACACTAGTGACAGAACAAGGACTTGAAATACTTAGGAAAAATTATGTATCTTTGCATAAATACTAAGTCTTTAATTGTTACCAATAACAAATTAATTAAATCCTGCCCCATGCCTGAAAATAGTTTTCCTCAAATATGCTACAAAAAGGAAAATACTGTCTCTTTACTAATTCTTTACTAATTTTTTTGTTAGAAGTGATAATTTAGTTCAAAGTGATAAGAAAAAATGGAAGATTAAAGAGGTAAATTAAAGACCATATGCAACCTACAACTTGAGTTTTATGTTTTAAATAATCAATAGTTAGTGACTATGTAAGCATTCTTTTGCTTGAGAGTCACAATAAAACAAGCTAGGTAATATATATTTAAAATTGGAAAACAGATCTTACTCTTTTTTTCTTAAAGGATTAAAAAGCTACTTCTCTAAGATTCAGAGAAATCACCTGTCCCTAGTGCATTTTGCTCAGTTCTCTCATATGGCGACGGCCTTTTGACATTTGCTTTAGGCCTTTACTGATCCTACAACTCATTCGACATGTTTAAACAAAGCATGTGGCTTTGCCAGGGTCCTGCCATCAAGCTGGAAACATAATCTCTGAATGAGGCGGGAGGCAAGAGCCCAGAAGTTCTTCCGAGTTATACTGGGATGAGACTCCCGGCTAGCAATGAGGGGGCAGTAACATTCCTCCCTGGCGCCTGCTGAAACAAATTTCAAGAATGGTAACAGGCTCGTTGTAGGGTTTTAAAACTATCAGTCTGGGATCAGCAGCCTGTCTGAGAGGCTGTGGATGCCAAATTCCAGCTGTCACAACTTGCTTCTCTGAGAATGTTGTACTCCGTTGGTCAGAGACTTAGAAGATGAACTTCATTAAGACCATGCCCTGCAACTCTTTTTATAAACAGACCAAACCAAACCGCAAATCTCTTTCTTGAAAACACTGGCCCTTCCTTTCTGCTTTTGGAATACAGGGTCAGCACAAGGTTATCTGTAGGCTGGGTGAGAGCACCCAAACAAAATATTTAGCCAACTGTATGACTAGTTTGTGGTTTCAGGTTTTTATTTCAAAATCTTTGCAGCCCATTAATCACTACCATGAAAGAATCTTCATCAGGAGTTCATGCTCAGTTCACTTATTGAACTACAGAATCAGTGTTTGTATTTTCATAGCACAAAGAGAAAAGCAGTAACTGAGCAAATTCAACCAGAGGCATGCCTAGAATTTGAGACTTCCATGAAATGATTTCTCCATACAGGACTTTCAATTACCTGTACATGACTATACAGTAGCTCATTGAGTGATACTGGTTTTCTTAGGGAGGGAAAGGTAAGGTTTCAGCTACACATGTACTTTCTCAGGATCAGAGCCATGACTAATGAATTGCTCAACAGCAGGAAGATTAGCTGGTCTTCAGAAAGTTGAGAGTATTTAGATGGTTAGGTGGAGTGAGCCTTATATATAAATAAAGTGTTTATTGTGTTTGAGTGGTCTCTAATTACACTCCTTAAACAGAGTTTCTAAATTATTTTCAAAAGTGATGAAGTAATAGTTAATAATAATTGAATTCTTAATAAGTGCAGGGTACAATTCTGTTACTTGTCTTCTAGGAGCTAAACAAATATTTCATCTTAAGATTGCAAAGAACAGTATGGAATTAATCTAGTCTTCTAGGCTTTCCCCAGGTGGAAGCAGAAATTCTAATCCTTGACAACCTAAGAACTGGATCAGAATGTACATGTTCTGTGTAAGAGGAGGTCAGGAAAACATGTCCTTTGGTTCTAGTTTAGAACCATAGTCCATAAAGCAGGCTTATGAAAGGCAGTAAGGATGTGGACACCAGATAAATTTTACAGGAATTGAAATGACATTTCCCTCTTGTCTCAATTCTTAATTGATTGCTCATGGTCACTGGAGTGTTTATAGAGCCTCAAGGCTGGCTCCATTCTGCTGCCTTCTGTCTTAGTTATAAATACACTACAGGTTACATATGGCTCCTTAATTCCAGTGAGCCTAAAGCAGGGGTCCCCAACCTCTGGGCAAATGACTGGTACCTGTCCGTGGCCTGTTAGGAATTGGGTCCTACAACAGGAGGTGAGCTTGAGTGTAATGCACTTGAATCTTCCTGAAACCATCCCAACCACCAAGTCTGTAGAAAAATTGTCTTCCATGAATCTGGTCCATGGTATCAGAGAGGTTTGGGCTGCTGGCCTGAAGCATTGTCTTGTTCCACAGGGATACTTGAGACAAATGACTAGGAAATGAAATTAATAGTTCCCCAACTCTCTCAAAATGCTTTTCCTTTAGTAGAAAAGGCTACTATGGGAAACTGACATTAATGTCACATCTTCTTACATGTTTATCTACTCTAAATTGAGGAGACATTTTTGCTTTTAAAAGTATAGAAAGAAGGTTGCATTATATTTTTATCTGTAGTCAATAAAATTAATATCTACCAGATTCAGGCTCAAAACTTACTATTTTTTTCATAGTAAAGATCATTATCATTTTTACTTGATGATGATGATGATGATATTGGTTGTGGTGCTGGTGCTATTTTACTTGACCTGGACATCTCATGATCAAAAATTAAATATATAGTATTCATTCAATGAAGTATTTTGTATACATGCAAAGATATCTACGTTAATCATCTGGGTAGTTGTTTCATGAAGACACTTGGAATCATCATTTCCCTTGCTCTTTTTTATATATATATTTTATTACTGCCCTGCAGAATCCTAATCCTTGATCTCTGCAACCATCGACCCTCCTAATTTTAACTAAGCAGTGCTGGAAAACTTATAAAACAGTGCAACTTGGCCTGAGTACACATTCATTGTCTTGGGTTTGATGGGACCACAGTTTATTACCATTTCCTTTCTTGTCTTTCAAACCTGTCCTTGGACTGTTAAAAATTCTGAAACCTCACCATTTTCTTTGTGATCTAATTGCTTTCCTTCTTCTCCTACACCCCCATTCAACATCTTACTTCTTATAGTTGTGGACTGCTCATTGGGGCACCTCATCTTTATCTTCTTAGTTATTCTACTGAAGGCTACCTAGTCCGTTCAACTGTGCTCTCCAATATACTCTTCCCTATCTTCTCAGGTGGGGAGGGCAGGATGCAGAGGGGCGGGTCTTGCTTTACCAGTTGTCTGCTTTATCTTTAATCATGTTCTATTCCTTCTTTACTGGATCCTTTCCTTTCTCAGTGAAACTTCCAGGCCAACATACTCTCCCTGTGTAAAACATTTAAAAAAAATGACTTTACTCCTAATATTATCATTAGAGTATAAAACCTCGTACACTTTTTTATCATCAAAGTTTTTGAATCTATTCTCTGTTCTTGCTGTCTTCACTTCCTCTTTCATTTCCTTAACCTCTGTTAATTATCTTAAAGGATGTACTCTTATCTTTTTATTGTTGTTCAGTTACAGTTGTCCCACCCTTTTCCCATTGCTCTCCCCTGCCTTCACCCCCAGATCCCACAGTCAGTCTCCCCCATTGACCATGTCCATGAGTCCTCTATTCACATTCCTTGACTTGTCCCTTCCCCTTCTTTCCCTTATTATCCCCCTCAACCTTTCCCTCTGGTCACTGTCAGTTTGTTGTTTATTTCCATGTCTTTGGTTCTGTTTTGTAATATTTTATGCTTTCCTTATACCTGTGCCATCTATGTGGGCTCCTTTTTCTCTATCCCTTAAACTATCAGTGTTTCTAAATTGTTGCAGAGGGCCCTGGCTGATGTGGCTCAGTGGACTAAGTGCTGGCCTGTGAACCAGAAGATCTCCAGTTCGATTCCTAGTCAGCCCACATGTCTGAGTTGTGAGCCAGGTTCCCAGTTGGGGGCATGTGAGAGGAAACCAATCTATGTTTCTCTGGCACATTGATGTTTCTCTCCCTGTCTTTCTCCCTCCCTTCCCCTTTCTCTAAAAATAAAATCTTAAAAATATATAAATAAAATATTGCAAATGGACCTATGCTATTTAGTCAATTCATGTTCTTAAATTTCTTTTTTTGGTAAAGAATTGTTCATTCTAGGAGTTTGAGATGCCAAGAAGTTGCTACTGCTCCAGAGTTGTTACTGGATTAGAATGAAAATGCGACAGAACAAATTCAGCACATAAACTACAGATATTTATTCAATAAATATTCACTAGAAAAGCAGGAATTAAATGGTTCTGACTTGGTTCTTAATATTTATACTGCTTCTTTCTGTAGTTGCATTAAATACCAGGATTTGAGTTATATGTGCACATGGGGCGGGTAAGAGGGGTGCCTGGGTCCTTGTGTGTTTATGTTGGCCCGTCATGAAACAGGTGGGAAAACCTCAAACACATTCCACATTCTCCTGTGCAAACGAGACAGAGAGAAAGGGGAAGGAGAAATATTTTATTTTCTTCAGTTCTGTTCATTTGAAAGTACACTAATAATTCCAAACTATTTTGGAACAACTTGCAAAAACATTTAATGATATTAATTTGGAAAAATTCTTGGTGATCTACCAGTTAATTATAATATATTTTTATTTCCCTTTAAAAACTTCCTCTTTAAACTGATTTAAAATATTTTATTTGAACAAAAATAAGCATATTTCACTTTTACAGTGACTTGAAATGGTTGAATGAGGAATCATTGGTTTCTAAATCAAAATTATTTATAATTCTGACAATTTACTAAAGTGATTATATCATTTATAATGTCAACTTACCCAATGAAACAGTTTTCATTTTTTATTTCTTTTAGTACTATACACTGTGTATCATATTTTACAGTTGTAACTTTAGGGTAAAAGTTACTTTTATGTCATTCTAATATTTGTCCATGTTGCTACATCTTCTTTGAAATCACTGTTTCAAGTGATGTTGAGCATCTTTTCATGCACATGTTGACCATCTCTATGTCTTATTTATAAAAAAGAGCTATTGAGATCTGGGCATTTTTAATTATATTGCTTTTGATATTGAATTGTGAATTTTTTATGTATAGAATATTAACTCTTATGAGAGATATAATTTACAAATATTTTCTCCCACTCAGTAGGTTGCTTTTTCATTTCATCGATGGTTTCCTTTATTGTGCAGAAACTCTTTACTTACATATAGTCCTAATTGTTTAATTCTGCTCATATTGTCCTTGCTGTTAGAGTTGGAGCAAAAAAAAATCATTGCTGAAAACAATGTTAAGGTCTTACATTCAATTTTTTGATTCATTTTTAGGTTGCTTTTTGTACATAGTGTAAGAGAGTGGTCCAGTTTCATTCTTTTGCATGTGGCTATCTAGTTTTCCTAATATTATTTATTAAAAAGGCTGTTCTTTTCCCATTGCATATTCTTGGCCCCTTTGTCATCAGTTCATTGGCCAGGTATACATAGTTTTATTTCTAGGCTATTTATTTCATTGACCTATGTATATGTTTTTGCACCAATACTACACTGTTTTGATCACTATTGATTTGTAATATAGTTTGAAATCAGGGAGAATGATGCTAGCGGTTTGTTTTTCATTCTCAATGTTTCTTTGGCTATTGGGTACCTTTTGTGATTCCATGTGAATTTTAGGATAATTCTATTTCCATGAAAAAATCATTCAAATTTTTATAGGGATTGCATCAAATTTGTGAATTGTTTTGGGTAGTATGGACATTTTAACAATATTGATTCTCCCAATTCATGAACATGGAATATCTTTCCATTTATTTGTGTCTTCTAATTATTTCATCAATGTCTTATTGTTTTCAGTGCACACATTTTTCACCTTTTAGTTTCATTTATTCCTGGGTGTTTTATTCTTATTGATGTCATTGTAAATGGTATTGCTTTCTTAATTTCTGTTACTATAACTAAACTGCATTTCTCCATCTTTTTTCTTTTGGTTAATTCCTTTGTGTTTTCCCACCCACTGTTCCTTCTAAGTAGGCTTTCATCTTCTCCTGACTCTCCCCTAGTCCTGATTGGACTAGGCTCTTTCTATGTGCTCTCTTTGCCATATTTTTGTTATATTACAATCTAATTTCTCCTGTGGCTTAATACACCGTGAACTCTTTGAGGGCAAGAATAGTGTCTTTTTGTTTGTCTGAGTTCTCAATGTTAAAAATAGTAATCTCTGAGGAAGTTATCCTAATATAGACTGTTTGTGCCATATGTTAATATTACTATGAAGCATAAGCTAAAAATAGTTTAATGACACGGAATTTACTACCACACCAAATTCAGGATGTGTCCTAAGTCCTAATTCCTGAGCTAAGGATATAGTGAATCTATTTTAATGTTTTTTTGGCAAAATTTACATTGGCGACAATCAATTCTAAAACTCCTGTGACAGTTTTCACTTGGTGGTCATGCAAGGGCACAACTAGAGTTTCTATGTTGAAAATTGTCATAATAAAATTAGTTAAGCTCTCACAAAGTACCCCTAACATACTTTAGAGCTTGGGAGCTGGATGTAATCTCCCCTTCCATTTTTAGAAGACTTTTGGATTTTGGTTGCACACATAGATAACACAATTTACTTTCGGAAGTCTGATATTTTAGTAATATCTAGGTCAGAGAGATGGCATCTGGGCTTTCTTGATCTGATTATAGCTTCCAGGGGATATCAAAGGGTGGGTAGACTGACTTTTCTGCCTTTGACCCAAGAGTGTTTTCCTATCTGCTTAAGTAATTATAAACAGAAAAAGAAGCTAGAGAGGAATCCTGACATTGAGATTTTAGGGAAATGTTATGCTGGTGAAACATTAGTGGCCTGGCCTGGTTTGGGATTTTAACTACTTGCTGCTGCCATTTCTCCGGCGATGCTCATGTCACTCACAAGTTTTATCCTTAGAAGTGGCTGTAACTATCACTGTTGGGTTTCCTTTGGTTTCATAAAATCAACAGTAAAAATATTATCTTTATTTGAGAAACATAACCAATTTAAATGTATTAATAGCTATAATACTTACTTTTTATTTTGGCACTTTTTAACCTTATAGTTTACTGTAATAATAATGAACACATTATACCTCCTTTCCAGGTAAAACAAGTAACATGCCAAAGGAAGGCATTTGACAAATTTTTATAATACCCTTTATAGGCAAGGAATCAACAAGAATAATGGCCTCCATTTTTCAGAAAAGCAAATAAGCCATGATGATGTTTTATGACTTATTCATGGCAAATTCTCTATAGATCAGTAACAACCAAGGAAGCACATTGGCAGCCACATAACTACTTGCAGATTCCTGAACATACCAAGCCCAATAGCAGGGATGGTAATAAATCACCACGAGTTAAAAACGTTTTTCTTCAAATATTCCCAAATGAAATTTTCCTCAAGTACATATTTTTTGAAGAAAAAGAATAGGTATAAAGAATAAAGTTTTATTTAAGATGATAGTCTTATTTATGTGTATTATGTAAATTATTTATTTATATATTCATTCCTTTGACTAGATAACACATACTCATGGTAAAACAAATAATAAAGTACAAGGTATGTACAATGGAAATATGTCTTCATCCCATCGCTTACCATGTCTCTCTAGAATCAACCAGTTACCAGTTTCCTGATTGATAACTAAGATCTTTGTTTGTACATTTATGCATGTATTTCCCCTTGTTTGAAAGACAAATAAATGCATTTTGGTATAAGTTAAAATTTTTCAGCAAAAAAAAGGCTTATATTAGAATAATCTATATTCTTTTCAAAGAAAACCACAAATTTAGAGCCATTATCATTCCTAACCAGTTATCTTACATTAAAGAAAAACACGTTTGTTTCAGTCAAAGCTGGCCATACTTGGAAGGAACACATAAATATTAAAAGAAAGCAGCAAATGCTGAGAAGTAAAATAATGATATCAGCCGAATTCTTACAGTACATCTTATGTACAAAATTATATGCCTTTTAAAAAAATAATTCTGGAAAGGTTCTTATAGAGGCCTATTTATGAAGTAAATTTTAATGCTTAGTTTTGGAAATATTGAACATCCTCAACTGCATAGTAAAAAAGGACATTATTGTAAGTGTATTGGTAACATTATTGGCAAGATACAGTCAGTAAAATAGATTACTCACTTACTTCGTTTCACTTTAGAAAGTCCTCTGCCTACTTAGGACTTTCTTTTATTTTCATATCAAGTGTCAATTCATGTGGCAAAGTAGAGTATCTGGAGAGATCAAGGAAGAGAGAGTTGTGATTGTTTTTATCATTTTCTAATTCTGGATGTTGGGGACCAAGACTTTACTTTGTAGATGACTTGCTTGGACATATAATTTTGCTTTGGAGAATGTAGAGTTTAGAAAACTCTTAGAGAAGAACAGTGAATTAATCGAAAGTCTCTTCCACCATTAATCATAAAGTGGATGTTAGTAACATTTTAGCTCTGTTGTCAGGACAGTGGTCAAAATGGTTAACTGAGTATTAAATCAGGTTATTTTTCATTGATTTTCTTTTGATTAATGTAATGTAATAAACTGTGTAAAATTAACGTTTTTGATATGATTTTTGAATCTACTATTCTAAAAATGTCATTACCTAGTTATAATTTAAATGAAAAGTTAGTAATACTTTTATTTATGCTTTCTTTCCCATTTATCAAATACTTGACATATGATAGGTTCTTCCTATACATATTTTTGTGATGAAATTATGAAATTTTATTTTTCCATGTAATGAGTCATAATGGGTGACAAGGAGATATTTGTAGGTTCTCTCTTGACAATTCCTTTTAAATCCATTAATATAATATGTATGTGTGATAGTTTATGGCACTTAATTATTTTGTGGTAAAGCTAATCTCATTGTTGCTTCATTTTTAAGTATTTTAAAAATACTACTTGATACAAGTCTTTTATAGTTCTCATGAATCTTAATCTTGTTTTTCTTCAGGAAAAATCATTCGATTTTTTTGTGTTGTATTAACTGTGTACATGAAATTTGGAAGAATGTATAACATATATACTTGATCAAGGAAAAAGTTGAGAATCACTTTGAGGATAGTTTTTAAAAGTTATGTTTTTTAATAAGAAATGTATTAACAGGGAAAATGTTTGATACCATACCAAGCAATAAAACATGGAAAGTTATGGTTTTTGCAGTCATGTTCCCTTCTATAATTATTTTATTTTAATTAAACTTTCTATTTCAAAGTAATTATAAATTCACATGCAGTCGTAAGAAGTCATGGAGATTCTGATACGCGTTAGCCAGTTTCTCCCAATGGTAATATTTCGCAAAACTGTAGCCTGATATCATAACTGGGATGTTGACACTTGATGCAGTCAAGTTACAGAATCTTCCATCACCCGAAGATTCCTCACATTGCCATTTCATAGCCATGCACTCCCCTCTCAAACCCCACAGCCTTTTACCCCTGGCAAACATCCCACTATTCTGTGTTCCATTTCTACCAATGTTTTAGGATGTTAGGTAAATGGACTCATACGGTAAGAAACCTTTTTAGATTTTGTTTTCTTTTCCATCTCAGTATAACTCTCTGGAGATTCATCCAGAGTTTCACTTGTCAATCGTTTGTTCCTTCTTAGTAATGAGTAGTAGTCCATGGTACGAATGCACTGCTCTCTGACCATTCAACCCACTGATGCATGCTGGGTTGTTGCCAGTTTGGGGCTATTATGAATAAAGCTGTTATAAACATTTGTGTAGACATTTCTGTGTGAAAATAAGGTTTGACTTCTCTGAGATAAATGTCCAGGTGTGCAACTAATGGCTTGTATAGTTGTTGATCATTTAGTTTACTTTTTTTTTAAAAGGAATTGTTCAACGTTTTCCAGAGTGGCTGCTTTACATTCCCAACAGCAATGTATGAGGGATCTGGTTTCATCACATCCTTGCCAGCACTTAGTTCTCTTACTACCTTTGCTTTAGTCTTTAAAAAAGAACAGGGCTATAAGGATATCTCTTATTTTGGTATTCATTGCCTTTCCCTAAGACTAGTACTGTTGAAAACCTTTTCTTATATGCATTTGCCATCTGTATGTCCTCTGCAGTATTTTGACTCTTCATGTCCTTTTCTCATTCTCTAATTAGACATTTTTAACTGTTGAGTTTTGAGTATCCTTTATATATTCTAGATCTAGTCACATATGTGGCTTGCAAATGTTTTCTCCCAGTCTGTAGCTTTTCTTTTCATCCTCTTACCAGGATTTTTATAGAGCAAAAGTGTTTAATTTTAATGAAGTCCAATTATTCAAAAATATTTTATAGACTGTGATTTTGATGTCAATTATGAGAATTCTGCCTCATCTTAGATCCTTAAGATTTTCTCCTATATTTGAAAAAATTATGACTTAAATTTTTTAGTTAAATCTGTGGTCCATTTAATGTTAATTTGTGTACTAGATGTGAGAATCAAGTTTATACTTTGCCAGTGGATATCCAATTCCTCCAGCATCATTTGCTAAAAAAGATTTTCCTCCATTGAATTGGCTCTTCACCTGTTTTCAGAAATCAACTAAGAATATATGTATGGGTCAATTTGTGGGTCTTATTTCTATTCCTCACCGAATACCACATGATTTTGGTTACTGTAGCTATATAATAAGTATAATATTCAGGTAAACCGATTCTTCCTACTTTATTCTTTTTCAAAATTGTTTTAGCTATTCTAGTTCCTTTACTTTTTCATATAAGTTATGGAATAATTTTGTCAATATCTTGAAAATTATTTTGGAATTCTGATAGGGATTTTGTTAAATCTGTATATTAGTTTGTTCAAAATTGATATCTTTGTTATCTTCCATTTCTTTAGTTCTTTTTGATTTCTTTCATCAACATTCTATAACTTTCCTTATGCATACTCTATATGTGTTAGATTTAAGCATATGTATTGCATTTTTGAGCCATTGTACCTAGTGTAGTCTTTATAATTTTTATTTACATGTGATCCTTGTTAGAAGGATCACATTGCAATATGATTGATTTTTTTATGATGATCTTATGTCCTCTGACTTTACTAAACTCATCTATTAGTGCCAGGAGTTTCTGTGTAGATTCTCTGGCTGGTTCCATGTAGACAACGGAGGAGCGAATGGTTGTGTACCCTCAAAATTCGTATGTTGAAATCTAATCCCAATGTGATGGCATTCAGAGGTGGCACTGTGGGATGTAACTAGGTCATGAGGGTGGAGCCCTCGTGAATGAGTTTTGTGTCCTTTTAAGAAACCAAAGAGCTAGCTTATCTCGTTTTGCTCTGTGTCTCTGAGATACAAGAACTAGGCAGTCTGCCACTCAAAAAAGGGCAGTCATCGGAATCCAGCCCTGCTGGCACACTGATCTCCGATATCCAGTTTGTAGAATTGTTAGCAATACATTTCTGTAGTTTACGAGGCACTAATCTATGGCATTTTATTATAGCAGCCCTAACAGACAACAATATGTTATCCCTAAATATGCACAGAGATATTTCTTCCATAGTAATCTACATGCTTTTTTATTTCCCTTTCTTGCTTTGTGGCACTAACTAGAGCTTCCAGCACTGTGTTGAATAAAAGTGGGAAGAATGGACGTCTTTGCCTTTTTCCCAGTCCTAGGAGGAAATGCTCATTTTTTGTTTTTGTTTTTTAACCAATAAGCATCATATTAACTGTAAGTATTTTATACATGCTCTTTATCAAGTTGAGGAAATGTTCATCTATTCCTAACTTGCTGAGAGGTTTTGTCATGAGTGCATTTTTAATTATGTTCATTTTTTCTTACATAAATTAATGTGAATATGACCTTGTGATTTTTCTCCTTTAGCCTATTAATATGGCAGAACACACTGATGGGTTTTTGAATATTGAACCAGCCTTCCATCCATGGTGTAAAAATCATTTATTCACTGCAGTATGTAATTCCTTTCATAGGTTTCCAGATTCCATTTGGTAATATTTTATTAAGGAGTTTTGATCTATATTCATGAAGAATACAAGTCTATATTTTTCTCTATTTTTATTGTTTTTGTCTGGTTTTGCTATCAGGGAAATACAAGCTTTATAAAGTGAATTGGAAAGTATTTTGTCTCTTTATTTGTGGAAGAGATTGTGTAGAATTGGTGTTCATTCTTCTTTAAATGTTTGATAGTATTCTCTCATGAAACCCTCTGGGCCTAGAGACTATTTTGGGGGAAATGCTTTGTTACAAAATAAATTTGGGGTAAATTGTGATGGTTTCTGATTCTAAGGACTGTTCCATTTTGTGTAAGTTGTTGAAGTAGGTGTGTAGAATTGTCCATGGCACCCCCTTACTCTCACGGGGATATGCGTATGGCATCTGTGGTGGCAGCCACCTGTCTCACTTCTGAGGGAGTCGTTCCTGTCCTCTCCTGTTTTCTGTTTTAAGCTGTGAGATCAGTTTTGTTGATTTCTCTGAAGAGTAGGCTCTTCGTTTCACTGATTTCTGCTCTTGTGCTTGCTTTCTTCTGCTTGTTTTGGTATACTTTGTTAATCTTTTCTAGGTTCTTGAGGTAAGCACTCAGATTATTGAATTGTGGTTTTTCGTCTTTTCTAATATATTCACCTAGTGCTGTAAATTCACCTTAGCACTGTTTAATCTTTTGACTCAAGAAATATTTAGAAGTATATTGCTTAGTTTCCAATGTTTGGAAATATTCTCTTTTTTGTTACATATAATGAAAATTTTAATTTTAGCTTTGAGATTCATTTAAATTTATAAATTGTCTTGTGAAGAATAAACTCCTGAGAATGTATATTTATTTGCTAAAGAACATAGTATTTCTTTCTGTTTATGTCATTCTCAGTAAAGCTCCATTTTTTAAAATCACTTTTTATTATTCCTTTTATCTTGTTACTGATTTCTAATTTATTTCACTGTACTCAGAGAACACACTGTATAAGATTTTCAGTTCTTTTAAATGTGTTGTTTTACAGCCCAGGGCATAACTTACATTGGAATATGTTTCATGGTAACTTGGAAACCATGTGCATTCTGCCATTATTGGACACAGTGTCCTAGAAATCGTGAGTGTATTATGCTGGAATGGTATGGAGGTCTTGTATATCCCTGCTGGCTTTTCTATTAATTGTTGAGAGAGGGTTGCTGATGTTTCCAATTATAATTGTGCATTTTTCTATTTCTGTTTTTATTTCTATCAGTTTACTTCATATATATTGCTGCTGTGGTTTTCTAATGCCTACATGTTTAGAACTGCTATCTCTTGTTGATAGAATAACCTCATATTTTTATTATGTCACATCTTCCCTGATTTTGGTAATTTTCTTTGCTCTGAAGTCTGCTTTATCCAACATCATACAGTTACTCTTGCTTTCTTTTGGTAAACATTTACATAATATATCTTTTCCCATTCTTTTTAGTGCAACTCTCTTGTATTATTATATTTTAAATTAATTTTTTAGCCTATGTATATCATTTTTCTTAACTTGCTTGACCAAGGTCCTGTCTGTGTCATTCAGTCGATCACAGCACCATCCTGATACACCAAGGTTGTGGGTGCGTCCAGGGTCAGGGCACATACGAGGAGCAACCAATAAATGTGTCAAGTAGCGGAACAACAGAACATTGTTTCTCGCTCTCAAGTGAATAAATTGATTTGCTTGACCAATAATCTGTTTTGTTGTTCACGTAATTAAATTATTTATATTTATGTAATTACTGATACATTAGGGCTTAAATATGCCTTTTTATTTTTTATTTTCTGTTTGTTCCTTTTGCCCTTTGTTTTCTGTGTTTTATTTGACCCAATTTCCTATAGGTTATTTGAACATACTTTAGAATTTTATTTTGACTTATCTACATTATTTTCTTAGTGATGGCTTCATGTAGCTTTATTAGCTAATTACTCTGTGTATAACACTGTACATAAATAACCCAGTCTACTAGGGTTGCCATTTAATCAGTTAAAATGGGGTATAGTTAAATGAGGTGTACAGTCTATCCTGGCTTTTGTTTACCATTAGCCTATCCATTTATAACATAATTACATTAAGCATTTCCTCTTCCTATACTTAACATTACATCAGATGGTACTATAATTTTTGCTTCAAACATTGAACATAATTTAGAAACTGATGAAGAGAAGGGACATATTTTATATTTACTCATAATTTTGCTTACTATGTTCTTTATTTTTTCCTAATGTTTCATGGTCTCTTATTTTATTACTTTATGTTTTGAGAACTCACCTTTGTCATTCTTTTAGTTTAGATTTGTTGCGAACAAATCTGAGAGTTTTCTAAGTTCCTCGAATTTGTGGATTTGCATCTTTTAAGAACTTTGTGATCTCTTCTTTCCAACAGTTTCCAATAGTATGAATATTAGAACTTTTTTTTGTTGTCCCACAATTCTCTGAGGTTCTCTTTCATTCATTTATATATATATATGTGTGTGTGTATTTCCTGTTGTTTAGATTGAATGATTTTTATTGTTTTATCTTCTAGTTCACTGATTCTTTTCTCTGTTCTCTTTATTATTCTATTGACAGTGATGCTTAGTAATTTTATGTTGGTTACTATCATTTTTAGCTCTAAAATTTCCATCTTGGGCTTTTTTATATCTTCTATTTTATTATTAAGACTTTCCATCTTATTTCTTTCAAGTGCATCTGTAATTGCTGTTGAAACATCTCTATAATAGCTGCTTTAAAATCATTGTAAGATATCTAAGAAAAAGAAGATAAAAAAGATGAACAGTGAAAGGACAGCAAACTGACAGTTATTAACAACCACACCTAAAACAAAAGCAAACTAAGAGGACAGCTAGATCAGAAATAGAACCATAGAAATGAAGATCACATGGAGGGTTAGCAACAGGGGAGTGGGAGAAGGAAAAGGGGGGGAGAAGGTACAGAGAACAAGGAGCATAGATGGTAGGTAGAAAATAGATGGGGAGGGCAAGAATAGTATGTGAAATATAGAATCTAAAGAACTTAAGACACATGGTCATAAACTAAAGGGGGGAATGATGGGGGAGGGGCGTGCAGGGTGGAGGGGAATGAATGGGGGAAATAGGGCAACTGTAATGGCATAATCAATAAAATATATTTTTAAAAATAATTAAATAAAATAAAATCATTGTAAGATAATTCTGAAACCATTGTCATCTCGGTGTAGGCATCAGTTGATTATCTTCATTCAGCTTGAGGTCTTCTTGGTAATCTTTTTATTGAAGGTAAAAAATTATGGCATTATGGTAATAGACTCATAATCTTGTGTAAACCTTCGTTAGCTGTTTTGTTTTTTTTTCTGAAATGGCTCTACTAGGGGAAAAAGAGCATCCCTGATTCATACTACCAGATGAGGGCATAGTTGCAAGTCACCACTAAGAGGAGAAGTTTAGGTTCCACAAGCAACCCTTTAGATATTGATGAGAAGAGATTTGTCCTTGCTGTGGGGTGTGAGTGACTTTTCTGGCTCCTCAGTAGGTGTTGATTGATATGTCTCTGGCAGAGAGGGGTAGAAGTACTCATTACAGCTCCCCATGTAGTCATCAGCCACATCATGGTGTTGGGGGTATTTCTTTTTTCTGGGTGGTGGTAAAAATTTTTATTCTTTTTGAGGTTTCTTTCTATACTGCCCCAGCAGAGAGAAGGAGGACGACTTATTATTACTGAGTTGGAGTGAAAGTCTAGACTTTTTAGTGGTCCCCACTGAATATGACCAGATAACCTTGTTAATACTTAATGATATTAAACTCCTGGGGACCTCTGCTTGACCTTCTATATGACCTTGGTGGTGGGGGATGGATTGTATAACCTCATTACAGCCTGGCAAGGACAGAAATCTAGGCTTACCATTCAGCCTTTTTTGACATGGGTAGAGATGAGGCCATATTTTTTCTGTGGCATTAGGTTGGAGTGGTAATTGTTTAAAAGTTTTATGTCTTGTTATGCTGCCTCTTTCCTTGTCTGTTGGCCAAAAGAACTGTTTTCATTTATTATTTTATTTATTTTGTTTGTACCTGTTCATGTTTTTTTGGTTGTCAGCTTCTTCACCTCTGAGTCTGGTGTATATGCAGCAAACAAACAAAACAAATAAACAAACAAAAAGAAAGGGAACTCACCATATCTACAATCCTGGAGGGTCTGCCTTTTCCTTTCCACCTTTCAAAGTCTTCTTACGTTTGTTTTACATATAATGTCCAGGGTTTTTAGATATACTTAGCAGAAGAAATAGAAAAATATATCTACTTCACCATCCAGAAGCAGAAGTCTAAACGTCTTTAAGACTTATAATTCTTGAAGTATAATACTTAAATATAATATCATTTAAATCATTAGAAGGAAGTTAAGTGCCTACTTCATTAGTGTATCAATCAAATATTATTAAGATAACAATTCTGTCACAGTATTACCTAATCACCAATGAAATCATAATAATCATTCAGAAATGTCATGTTTACTTCAGTTCGGAGGTGACCTAATGAAAAATTGACATGCAGCCCACCACAGAAAGTGTCCAAAGGCTGGAAAGTCTTCTGATTAAAGAATCTCATGGGGGTATCATTTATCTTTTTCCATTTCTCTGTTTTCTTAAAATTACACTAACATTCCTAACTTAGTCCAGTATGATTTCATTTGGGAGGAGTACAACTGCAAAGATAAAAACCCTAGAGTTTTAAATTTGTTAACATGTTTTACATTATCTTTCCTTTAAAAATTTTTCCATGCCTTGATTGGACTGGTATAGGAGCAAAGACTTGCTCAGTGTTGCTTAGATTAAGCCCCCAGCTTGATGTAACAATAAATTGATAAACAAGCAAACAAAAAAAGCAGCTCCTTTGAGAAATAAAGTATGAGCATAGTGCCTTTGGAGACCCTTCTCATTTTTAGCACATGGACGTGGGCCTGTGGCTGTGCGGAGTCTGAACGTCGGGGCAGTTGGAGCCAGTGGCAGACACTGCCTTTGGAAATCTGTGTTTGGAAGAAGGTCTTCCTCTCTGCTCCGAGTCCAGTGCTCAAATATGAGCCTGGGGTGATGGCCACTTTCAGGGGCACATCCAACCTTTGCTGAGATGGCTTTAGTTCATCAACAGTAGAACAATGTAATTATCTCATTCTGTGCCCATATTCACCCTATTTCCATTCATTTAATAAAGATGGACCAGAAAATGAAATACTTTGGGACCATAAGTCATATATATACATCAGTCATATATATACATCCTATAGAGAGACTCAGTAACACCCCCTAAGCAACCTTCCAAATATTTTAGGTCTCCTCCTATAAATTGCTAACCATTGCCTGTGCTAACTTTCCTTCTGCTCAAAGCTTCAGATGTTTGAGTTGCAGCCACTGTAGTAAGTAAGCACAGTAGATTTCAAAACAGTGAGCTCTTAACAGTTCTTTTCCTGATTCCCAGCATGCTTTTAGGAATTACCAGTATGTAAATTTTCTCCATAGAGAAATCAGTTCCTATGAAGATAAATATAAATAATCATTTCTGTCTCTTTATCTTATATCTGTGCTGCTTTGCTAATAACTACAATAATAAAATAGAAGAAAACACATATTTATGTTTTATGCAAGTCATTACTTTAAGCTATGTTGACATCTAACTAGCATATCCTAGTTTCTAGCCTTGTAAGATCACCACATTTTATTTTCTGAGTGAAGTTTATTTTCAGAAGAATCGCAAGAGTGGGAGGATGTGTAATTTGAATTCTGTGTTAGCTCTATTTTCTAGTAATTCCATACATATTTCAGAAGACCGCATATGAATGTTAGGTCTATTAAGACAGAAATGTGAACATAAGGATTAATAACTTCTTAAAAGCCATGCATATAAAGAATGAGGGAAGGGAAAAAATACTAATCACAAACAAACTTTTCACCTTCCCCCAAACTCTATGTCTAAGAAAGGGACATTATGCCAGATTAATGGGCCTCCGAATGTGAGAATCCAATGACCTTCTTCTGAGAGTAATGCTCGGAGCATCAGGAACTCAGCACAGATGCTCCCCCTCTAGCGGTTTTCACACTGATTAATTTCTTGCCCTGTTTCCACTGGGCAGAGATCACCATAGTCAGGCACTTCGATTCTGTTTGGTGAGTACTCACACTGCCGGATTATCACCTACCTGATCAGAGAAAGTGGTATCTGTTCCTGCAGTGAGCATTTGGAAGCTAGAACACACGACCAATAATGGAGATTATTATTGCAGTGTATAACTAAACTGGGTTGTTATTGCTGTTTTTTTAATATAAGTTGTAAGATGTTAATATTCAACTTGCAAAACCTTTCTTCACTCCTGGAAAGAAAAGTGGAGATTTGCCGTCTTTATATCTGAAGATAGTAGACTTCCATTGTCTCCTAGAAGTTCAGATTCACATCTAGCTCGAGTGTAGTGTCAAGAAAAGGCAGGCAGAGATGAAAGGACTAAATAAACCACCAAAAGCCAGCCAGTTAGGTAGTTTGTTGCAACCCCTTGGTTTATTTGCCTTAAACTGATTTCCCAGTTCATAATACAGTAATGTATTAATAATTACATGTCAGGCAATTTGTGACCATTTGAAGGTAAAAAAATACCATAGTAATATCATCATATCGTAGAGAACTTTCTACTTTCAAAAGTGCTTCCCTGTGCATAATCTCATTTGCTCCACAGATATCATATCATGTACACTGGGAAAATATGATATTCCTCATTTTTCAAAGGAAACTAATGTTCACGAAGTTGACTGACAGGTAAAAAAACCCAATATCAGTCTGGTAACTAGGCCTTCTGAATCTTACCTGGATTAGCGCTCTAATCAACAGATGAATTCCCATCAATTCCAAAAGAAAATTAAGGCTGAGTTTTCAGCAAGCCGAGTCTAAGACAGAAATTCTTTTGCAAATGATTAACTGAGAGCATGTTCTCAGGAGAAACTTCTAGGGCTCTGAGTAAGCAGGACAGAGCAGGAGGAGAAGCCAGACGGAGATAGGAGTTTAGAAGTCTGGCTGCAGCCTGATCCCACAGGCAGCTCTGGAATGCGAATTGCAACAGAAGTTTTTCCATCGAAAGCGAGAGAAATATTGTTGCTGCTGCTTCCTCCTCGCCAGTCAGTCCTTAGCTAGGGGCACTCCTGGGGGTGTTATGGGGAGAGGCTCAGCCATCTAAGGTGGCTTCCAAATGAGCAAGGACTGTACTCTGAAGGAGGGGCACAGGCGCCCGCAGCCGGGGATGGCGAGTCAGACTGCTGAAAGCACCTCACGGAATCTGCTACAGACAACTAATTATCATCCTTTGTTAGAAGATAGCTTTCTTCTACATTTTATTGTGCATCCTATAAAACATGTATAAGGTAGAGAGAATGACGTAAAGAACTCCAATCTTCACATCCTCATCATTAACGATAACGTATGTCCAATCTTGTTCTCATCTGCTGAGAGCTGGGGTTTGCAGTACAGGGCATGTTACTCTCTGTATTCAGGAATACTAACATACACAGTCTAGTTTAAACAGATTATTCTGATTGAAATGGTCTTGTAAGGACAATTTAGTTTACTGGAGTGGGACTAGGATTTATGATATATACATTGCAGTCTTGGTTCTGCAAAGTTGGGGAACTCAACAGATGTTCCCTGTGATCCTTTGTAGCTTAAATGCTTGGTGATTTTCTGACCAAAGGTAGCATTGAATAAATACATTATATTGTTGAATGCATTCAGCAGCTTTTCAGCAGTCCTTTAGTGCCTGGTGAACACAAGACAGACTCCCAAGTGCAGCTGTGTGAGAGTAGCTGTGTGAGGTTCTTCAGACCATGTGGGACAGAGGGGCATGGCATTGGATCCCTGGGGTGTAGGTCTTGGTAGATTCCTGTTGCTCATAGAATGAAGTCCATACTCTTAGTACACAAGGGTCTACACAGGCCCACCCCAACATACCTTTCTTACTTCACCTTCCTTAAATTTTTCACATCCATGCTGTGTTCTCGGTACACTGAACTACTGCTTTTAAGTCACCACACCTTTCGATGCAACTCTGAGCCTTTCAGATTTCTGTCTTTCTGCCTTGACTCTGTCTCTAAATTTATATATGGAAAAATTAGTCAGAGGGTATGCCACCATGTAAACATTATCCATCCTCAGAAATATTTTTCAACTTCCATTATTTCCTCTTTCCATACTTTGTCCTTCATCCCCTCTTCTTTCCACCCCACCTTACCCACTCTCTTCCTAGGCAAAGAGTAATCTACATTTCTACAAATATCCAGGACAGTGCATTGATGCTTAATCTACATTTGCACTAATCGGGGGTCTAGATAATTATATCCAATAAATTATCATTAAGTGGAAAAATGAATGTAACTCCCTCCTTTCATTCCCATCACATTTTTCCTGTGGGTGATAGTACAATTTTTTGTGTGATGATTTGCTTCCATGACCACCTTACCTGTTCTGGTGGTTTATGTTTCAACTGGACTGGGCTAAGGGAGGTCCAGATGGCTGGCACAACATTATTTCTGGATGTGACTGTGAATATAGTCACAGAAGAGATTAGCATTTGAATCAATAGACTGCGTAATGGAGATCACCCTTACCAGTGTGGGTGGGCATCATTTAATACATTGCATAGAACAAAAAGGCAAAGGAAAGGTAAATCCTCTCTCTTCTTGAGTTTGGGCATTCATCTTTTCCTACACTGAAACATTGGAGCCTGCCCTGGCCGGTGTAGCTCAGTGGGTGGAGCACGGGCCTGAGAACCAAACAACCACGGTTCAATTCCCAGTCAGGGCACATGACTGGGTTGCAGGCCAGTTCCCAGCAGGGGACACATGAGAAGCAACCACACATTGATATTTCTCTCCGTCTCTCCTTCCCTTCCCCTCTAAAGATAAGTAAATAAAAATCTTTAAAAAAAAACATTGGAGCCTGGTTTTCAGGCCTTCAAACTCAGATTAAATTACACCATCAGCTTTCCTGGCTCTTCAGTCTACAGATGGCACACTGTGGCATATCTTAACCTCTCTAATTGTGTGAGCCAGTTTCCATAATAAATCACACACACACATCAAGGTAAAGAGAAGAGCATAAGGAATTCCCAACATCATATTGGTTCCGTTTCTCTGGGGAACCCTGACTAAAACACATTATCTTAATTTGGGTTTTCCCAGAAGAATAATCCTGAGATAAGTCTAGAACAAGTAGCTTATTTGTGGCATATATCAGGAAAATGAGTAGAGAACTGGAGAAATTAGTATAGAAGGGATAACAAACACTGTGGGAAACTGGAGCTTAAAAGCTCTCAGGGAACTCTAGAACCTGCAGAACACGGACTTCAGTGTCGTCCATGTGCAGGAAATTGGTACAGAGATGTTTCTAGGAGGCACTGATGAACATGAACTTCAGTGTCATCCATGTGCAGGAAATTGGTACAGGGATGTTTCTAGGAGGCACTGAAAAACACCCAGAAAACAGGGAGCAGAGCACACCACACCAGTGCAGGAAATTGGTACAGGGATGTTTCTAGGAGGCACTGACTTCTGGAGCACAGGCCTGACGCACATGGGCAGAGCAGAATGTGATCGTCAGAAAAAGCCAGGAGAGTGTCCACGTGGGACTGAGGATACCTATTACGGATTTTAATCACGATCTATTCTTCTTTTACCCCACATCTTCAGGCTAGTGATACTGTGGAGCACTGATTAAATGCTATAAAATGAATGAATAAGTAAATAGATAAATGAGTGGCATAAGGAATGGCTCTCCTAAGTTAGAAATACTCTAAATCTAATCAGGCCTCTGTATCCTCTGAGAGTACCTCAGACCAGTAACCCTGTCCTGAAAGGTAATACACTCTCCCAGACAGACAGATTATAAGACCCTCAACCAAGTGCTTTCTAACATACATGCACCACTGGAATGCCACCCTTGCTACATGTGCTAATTCTGTTCCCCAGTCGTGGCTTGTTAGCTGAAACCATCAAACATAATATGAAAGACCTTGATACCAGTAACCTCATTCCAAACTTTCCCAAGCCCATTTTTTATTACATTGCCAACATGTGGTTATTGCACCTGGAATGTAATCCATATGGCTCATTTACATTTACCTCTGCTAATATTGCTTTATAAAAATGCACTAATGTCCTCAGGAACATTTTCAAAGATACTTATATTTGAATATATATATATTGAATATATATGTGAATATATATGAATATGAATATATATATATAGAATATATATATATATATATTTGCCTGGAAGAAAACGTGACCTAGAAAAATGAAGTTGATTTTTGTGAGTTTTGGTATCAAAAGGTATAAAATTGAGTTGGGTATGCACCGAAGACAACACAGATTCTGCCACCCATGTGGTGTAAAGTGTTGGGGTTTTGGGTCATAATATTCATATTTGGAAAATGAATGGAATTATAATTCAGTGTTAAAATTTTTTGGAAAAGAAAGATGCATTACAGCAAATTTTCCATAAATATGTGAATGAATTCTCTGATATTAGATATAAAATATTTCCATATGCTTAGAATATTTTTCAAAACTGTATATGGACATTAAAAAGATCAAGTAGCAAAATATTAGTATCATTAGTATAAGTTTGTAATAGAATCTATGCTTTCATTCATATATATGAAGAGAGAAAGAGGAAGAGAGAGGAACTTGTATTTCATTTCATTTCTGGATACAATATTGCTGTAGCCTAAGATATATTGATATCATGTATCATAAAGTCATGTGCTTAGTATCATTATAGGTTAATTCCTTTATTTCCCTAAAATCTGTAAGAATTTAAGATTTTATGTTAAAGTTTTCTCCCAACACTTTTTTTTTAAATCCTCACCCAAGAACCCAAGGACATTTTTTCATTGATTCTTAGACAAGGGGAAGGGGGTGGTGGAGAGAGAGACAGAGAGAGTCAGAGATAGAGATGGATGAGAGAGAAACATCAATTGGCTGCCTTCTTAGATGTGTTCTGACTGGGGATTGAACCTATAACCTGGGTATGTGACCTGACAGGGAACTGAATGGGTGACCTTTTGTTGTACAGGGTGATACTCCAACCAATTGAACCATACTGGCCAGGGATCTCCCAATACTTTCTTACTAAAATTTTCAAAAATAAAAAAAAAATAGTTAAATTTACATTGAACACCCATCACCTACATCCTACCATTAACATTTTGCTATGCTAAATTTATTATGTGAATATCTATCTTTCTCATCAATTATCTTAAAATTTTTACTCATTTGGCCATAAATGCAAATCTCAATGCTGTTTAAATATTACAGCATAATAGATTCCATGATAGATTACCTTGAATAAAACTGTTTTAAAAGATAAATGGTAATTTTATTCCTATTTATTCTACCAAGTTTTAGAACAATTCAGAGTCTATTTCACATCTAATGTACTTTACATTTGAAAGTAAATATCAAACTATGTTTATATACATATGGTAAAATGGATTGGGATTAAAGGATTGGATTGATCCACTATGTCTTGGTAAATGATCTAACTGCTTTGGCACCAGGAATCGATTCTGCTTCTGCAGGCTTATCTACTGAGCTTTTGGCACAACTAAATGTGTATACACCCAATAATGCCAGAGCATATAGATGTGAATATATGCAGCAAAATGTTAAAATGGTGCATTTGGTTCATGGCCAAGGAATTTATTTATAAATACTCTTTTGAGCTAGGTGTGTCTCTATAAAAATGCTTTTATTTTTGTGGAATGTGACTAAATATTTATAGAAAAAAATAATTCAAGCACCAAATTAACTTTCAAATACAGTGATTTCAATTAAAAACACTAACTGTAAACTTTTCCATATATATTCAAGGAAATTTTGTTTGCCATCATAAAATTATCATTGTCTAATTTTATCCTGCTTTTAATAATCTCACTCTGTATGTAAATCATGAGTTAAGTGCCAAAAAGATTTTTGTTTCGTTTGGCTTTGTTTTACATTTGAATTTATGTGAATTGTGCAAGTATGCAAAATTCAGAAGGGGATCTCTGTAATACATATTTTCTTTAAAGATTTCCAGTATTTCCTGCATCTGTTGGGTGGAAATGGCACCCAGTCCAGCTTTTACAACTATTTCAATAAAAAAAACAAAGGTGGATAGAATAAAAATTTAAAACAATGGGGAAAATTGTTGGTTATTTTTAAAAAATGTAAGCCTACTTCCTGAAAAGGTCAACCTATTACTTATTTCTTGTCCATAAGCTGAAAGTAACTTCAAGGAAGTAAGGTTAATTTATTATTGCATGTGCATTCACATGTAAAATCTTAGTTTCTAGCAGTTTTAATGTCTGAATTATTACTAGTTTTTGTTAGTCTATAAACTGTGGTTAATTAAGGGAAAATGCCATTTTGTTATAATAAGTTATGTTATAACTCCGCTGTAATTCCAAAGCAGTATTTAAAATGCCACTTGAAATTAGGAATTAATCTCTGTAAGTTTATGTGTATTTTTCAAATCCTTAAAAAAGCGTAACAGTGGTAGAGGGGTCTGATTTCCTTTTGATATTTGATCACTGATAGTTTTCAAGCTCCAACTTCCTCTTCTTTCTCTGTACCATTTGTAGGAGCTAAGAAACGTCACACATTCCCTGCTTGGCACTAGCAGGAAGTTTAACCTCGTAATCCTCCAGCCCAGGTTCTGGGACGTTTCCCCAGTTCCAACTCCTAGTCACCATATAGACTCAACCTCTAGTCTTTCTCGTTTAATACCTGCCCTGTCCTTCCCAGCAATTCCTCCATGGGGTGTCCCTCTGAAGGGACACAGTACACTGTCATCTGACTACCCATGGGAATACCTTTAGAATCCTGCCATGGCACAAGAGCTTAACTGCATCCACCTTTCTCTAAGAGGTCAGGTATGGTATCCTGTTAAATGACCTCACCCTCCCAGCTATATTCCCCCTCCCTCCCCCATAATGACGTCAGTCCAGCAGGTGTATGGACTTATGATGACATCAGCTCTGAACCTGGATTCATCCCTATGATGACCTCAATCCAAAAGTTGGAACAGTTGGACTAATTCTGGGTAGAACCTTGAATCTCATATAAAACCTGTATATAGTTCAGATTTTATGTATAAAGCTTAAATGTATTTTCTACTTCCTATAGTCCCATCTACTGCCACATCACCTCTTTCCTAATTAAGCCGTAACTACTGTGAGCTACCCTACCTTCTCCCTCTTCCTTTTTGCCTTCTGCTCCCAAGACCTCTGCTTTTCTAGCCCCACCCCCAGTATAACATTACCTACTGTAAAGGCATTACAACATTATCATATAAGCCTCACAGAACCATCAGTCCATATCTCAAAGCATACTACTTGTCGGGCATGTCATGGGGCACTCTGTCAATCACCTGGCCACACCACAGCTTCTCCAGCTGACCTCGAAGAAACTTGACAATAGCACACACACCTGCTGCCAGTCCGTTTAGCCAGCCACATCTTCAACCTAGACCTAAGTTGCTCTCCTGGCCTTCCTTTTTAAATACTAACTCCAGCCATTCAGGATGGCCTCCTGTAACATCCCAATGACAATGCTTTTACCTTATTAATTCTTTGTTGCCCATGTACAATGCTAAGTCTGCGATTTTAGCCCCAAGGAGTTATTGGTTTTATTGACTTAAATATCCCTCATTTTTATACTTATTTGTATCTTTACCTCAGACTTCCTCTCTGTTTGACTTCTGTGCCCAGCATTTTTGGGCTAAATATAACCTTACTGTTGTACTGAAATTACTCATATCAATATTTTCTGTCATAATGGAGAGTGAACACACTTAATGGTGCCAACAACCACTAGACAGGCTTGTTAACAACAGAAGCAGTTCCTGGTGCTAAAGCAGTTAAATCAATGGTCAAAATATACTGGCTTAACTAATCCTTTGATCACATTGTATTATTCTACATGTATATAAACATTTTATTTTGTCATACTTTGCCAGTTCTTTTGTTTTCAGATCCTGGCCTCTGCTAATCTTGTCCTTTTCTGCCTCTGACACCGTATCTGGAAACACTGCTTGTCATACCCCTTCCTTCAGTTTGGTGCTTTCGCTTCCAGCTCGTCTCCTGTGCTGTCTGTCTGTCTGCTTCCCTTGGCTTTTAGCTTCACCATCCATTCAGACTTCTGTGCACAATTGTCCCCCTGGCGTGGATTTCCTGCATATTGTCCTCTGCCCACTCCTCATGCCTGTCACTTACACAGGACATTCATGACTTTGTAGATTCTAGCCTCAGTTATTTTCTTTTTCAAAACCTGCTCTTCTCTCAACAACCACTGGAATTTGTTACCTGCCTCTTTTGCCTGCCTGTCAGATTTTGGCCATGTCAAGAGTTAGAACTGATAGCTATCTCTGGTGGTATCACAGTGTGCAGGGGGCAACTATTATATATGCCTGCCCAGAATTCATCCACTCTTCTTGTGAAAAGCACTTACTTTTTTGTGGAAAAAACAAAACAAAACCAAAAAAAAACCACCTCCTCTCATACTTAATGCATGCAGTTTGGAAGAAGTTGATTACAGCTATATATCTTAGAGGATTTATGAAAAGTTCTTTGGGACTAATGATATTTAAAGAAAGGACTTTGTAGAAGCATAATAACATTTTTTTCCTATAGGACTTGCTGTAAGATTAGATATAAGCCTGATGATTCCTTGCAATTACTCCTAGAAGGGAGTGCTTTCTTTGTCTCTTCACATGGTGAGAAGGGAGGGCTGGATTGGATCCATAGGTCTGTGAATCATTATCATGTGTGCTGAAGGGTAAGCCAAGGACATAGGTGAGCTCCCTGAGGGACTATCTGTCAAGTGAGAAAATGTACCACATGAAACTTTGGGGGAAAGCCCAATATTTCATGGTTAGGGAAAGGAGAAAAGATTCATAGAATAAAAGAATGAGCAAAATAAGTAGGAAGAAATTGGGAGCTGTAACTGTAATAGACAGAGAATATGTTTTGAGAAAGAAGATATGGTCAACAGAGTTAAAATCTGCTGAGGGATCAATTAAATTGGAACTGGAAATTGGGCAGTCTTTGGTGATTTGGGAAAAGACATTGAAATAAATAGAGGAGGGAATGGAAATGAGGAAATGGAGACAGAAAGTCCCCCTATTTTATAAAGCTGGACTCTGAAAGCTGAGCAAAGGAAAGGAAGCAGCTGGAGACCAACAAAGGATCAAAAAGAGGTATTTTGGAAGATGAGAGAGATTCAAAATGCTAATATATTGGTAGAAGAGATGGGAAATGAGAGAGAAGAAGAGATAGAAGGAGGAGGGAGAGAAGAAGAAAAGAGAACGAGAAAGAGGAAAGAATTTGTCATACACAGAAATATAGCAGCAAGATGTCAGAAAAAAATTCAGGGTATGTCCAAGGCCTTGGTTCTAGTCATTTGTATCACCCAGCTTTTATTTTATCATATATCTATTGGCACTGCAATTATGCTTTTTTCTTACTAAATTATGTTAGGTGACGTTCTTTCACTCGAAATGGAAGGATTTTTTAATAACACTCTTGAAAACTCTTAGTTAAGGAATATGAAAAGATAAGTCAACCGCATCTTTCAAATTTTGTGAGATTATTTTGTGGTAACAAATTAACTTAAATTTTACAGGCTTAGAAGAACAAAGGTTCATTTCTCTTTTATATGTGAGGTGAGCATCACTATGGGGCATATTCAATATGAGATCCAGACCAAATGAACTATTTTTATTTAGAACATACATACCTTTCTTATGTCAGAGGGAAGGAACAACTGCAGAACTATGAAATAACTATAAAACTTCTGCAGGTCAAGACACACAACACCACCTCTTCTAGCCTGTCATCCATATCAAGTCGTATGGCCAAATCTTTGTTAACATGATGCAAAGTTGTTCTTCTCACAAGGAACTTCGCTAAGTCACATGGCGATGGACATGATGTGTGACACATAAGAAAGGTGGTAAATAATTGATGATGATATTTTCTGCCAAAATTAGTTTTTTCCTAAAGTATTCCATATTCTAAAGTTACATCTTGCTCTCATTGAGCAAATTCATCCCATTGATATTTCACTCCTTCTTTTATCTGGTCTCAGGTATATATTAGGAAAAGAAGAGTGGACCTCTCTTAAAGACTTTGAGAACTATTTTCATTGTTAAAATAGGGATCACTTTTTAAAAATTGGAATTGTTTGAATAATAGAAGAAATAAGAGAAATATCTCAGACAGCGTGACAAAAACACATTTTGAGTTATATCTGCTTACTTCAGCCTCATCATAACTACTCAGCATTTTTCCTACTTTAGCTCCGTGAGACAAGGTACGAGAGCAGGGAAGCATGGTGCGCTAGTTGTCCATCCTTTCCTTGGAAGCCGGACAACCTGTGCCGAAATCCTGGCTCTGCTGTTTCCTAGCTATGTGATGCCGGGTTCTTATTCTTTCTTTTTCTGAATTTCAACCAAATAATACCTTTTATACAGGATTACAAAAATGAAGCAATTCTAGAAAAGGCAAAGAATTTAAAGCAGTATTGAGCATGGATATAAATCTTAGTTGTTACTAGTCTAGAAAAGTAGACTTTCTGGCTTATAAGCACATGCCCAGGGCTTACCACAATAACCTTACATAGCAGGCTATGAAAATATTTATGTATTGAATAATGAAAAACCATGTGAAGGGGTTTATAATTATTTGTATATATTTTTATACATGTGAATATGCTTCAGCCTATATATAAGTATGTTTGTGTGTATATACATGTAACTGTTTTGTTTTTATGCAGGAACACATTAAGGCAAATACATCTAAAGTGCAGAGGTAGCAAAAGTCTTATAGTTTTCAAGCTACACAATCATAAATTTTGGAAAATGTCAGATTTAAAAGGAAATTATCAGTGAAAAGCCATGGAGATGTTTCTGTGTGATGGGACAAGAGGAAAGAGGGATGGCATTTATTCTTCTGCCCTGTCACTTGGGCTTTATGTCAGCTGCTTTAAAGGTGGCACTGAAGCATGTGATTGGTTTCATCAGAGCCTCAAAGATGAAACAGAATAATTCTTGCATGTTAAAGCAAAGGCACGGAAGGTTCAGCAGGCTGAAAGCGAATGAGGAACAGGAATAATTATATTGTGTTGTAGGTACCAGGGTCTTATTACTGTCCCGAAGTGGACAACTGAGAGGATCATAGGGCAGTAGACACTTGCTTTGTGTCCTGGTGGTTCTCCATATTCAGGACCTACTTCTAGTGTTAGGGAGTGTCAGTCATGATAGCCAGCTGGGAACTTTTGTCCAACTGAGTCAGGAAATTCTGCAGCTAGAAGAAAACTCAGGTCATCTGACTCCGGGTCCAGTGTTCTTTCCTGTTCTGTGACGGCTCACTTTGGCCCGATCTGTTCTGTGGAGCTTGTTAGAAAAAGGAAAGAAAACATATACCAAACGTGGCACATTACATTTAATAATTTGAACACATACAAATTATTCATTTGAATTTAGAGAATTTGTTTTTCATGTTTTAGACAGGGTAATTCAAAATAGAAATTTGGTGCCTTCACAAACCAACTTTACCAATTGTAACAGTGATTAGAGGTATATTCAGTTGGCATTCAGTAACCAGTTTACAGTTGAATGCCTGGGTAAATCTTTTTTTTCCTTTGTGAAAGATTATTTTAGTCTAATTTATGAACAGTAAAATCTCTTAATTTAAAGTACACAGTTTGGTGAGCTTGGTATAGGGACAGGCAAACAGGTACAGTCGTTAACCATGACAAGATAAGGACTTATTTTTTTACCCAAAAAAGTTTTCCCATGTCTTTTTCTGCTTAGTTTCTTTTCCCAACTTGTGTTAATTTGGCTTGTCCTTGAACTTCATGGAATTTAAGTGATGCAGTATGAACACTGTCATTCCTGGACTCTTTCACCAATGTCTTACTGAGATTTTGCAAGTTGTATGTATCAGCGCTTCACTCCCTTTCATTTCTGAGTGAGATTCTATTATGTGGATGTATTACACTTGTTACTTTGTTCCTATTGCTGGACATTTAATTGTTTTGAGTTTATTAGTTATTATGACTGAAGTTTTCACGAATGAACATCCTTGTATTTTTTTCTGAATGTACTTTTCCATTTTCCTTAAGAGTAGAATTGATGGGTCAGAGGGCAGGTATGTTTTAACTCTGTAATAAAGTGCCATTTTTCAAAGTACTGGTACCATTTTATACATAGAAATAATGTATACAAATTCTGGTGGTTCTGTATCCTCTTTCTATTAGGATTAAAATCTTAAATTTTAGCCATCATAATGGATGCAAAGTAATATTTCATTATATTTTCAGTTAGTATTTCTCTGGTTCCTAATGATGTTAAGCATCTTTATAAATACTTGTATTCAAGTCTTTTTGCTTTCATGTATAAGTCTGTTATCCATTTCAAATGAGCTCACATATGATGTGAAATAGAGATCAAGGGTTTTTGTTTGGTTGGTAGATTTTGTTTTGAATGTGTGGATATCCAGTTGTTTCAGCACCATTGGTAGAAAAGTCTACCAATGAATTATGGTGGCACATATGTAAAAAAATGTAATTGGTCGTGCACACGTGCATGTGTCTTTGAAATACTGTTCTGTCCCATTGACTTGTCTGTTTGTACACATACACTCTATCATATCCATTACAGTGGCTTTATAGTAAGTTTAAAAATCAGATATAAAAATATAGTTCTTCTAAATTTATTACACTTTTCAATTTTTTTACTATTTTAGATCCGTTGTTTTTTTCACACTATGTAAGAGCTCAGTTTGTTCATTTCTAATGAAAAATTTTGTTGAGATTTTTCAGAGGTATGTCATTGAATTTATAAGTAAATTTGTATCAAATTAACATCTTAACTATGAGTCTTTCAATTACCGAACATGGTATATGTATTCACTTAGTTAGGCCTCATTTAATATATCTATAGGTTGGAGATTTTTAGTATAAAGATCTTGGGCATTGTTTTTAAATATATTGCTGAGCATATTATGTTTTTAATGTTACTATAAGTGGCAGTGTTTCTTCACTTCACTTCCACCAGTTTGTTGCTGGTATGTATAAATTAAACTTACCTTGTGTATCGGCTTTCTAGTCTTCAATCTATCTGAAATCCCTTTCTATGTTTTAGAAGGTTCTGTATGATGCTCTTACATGTAAATAGTAGTAGAACCACCAGTGCAATCAAGGATGACATTTACTGTGCATTAGTGCTAATTACACCGTCAGCACGAGCATCTACCTGCTGCCACCCCCTCCTTTTTGATAGTTATCCCGTCCTGCAGACGTGCCTAACCTCTGCCAACCACTAATCTCTTTCCTCAGTCTTTAATATTATAATTTAGAAAATGTCATATAAATGAACTCATTAAGTCTGTGACCTTTGGGCATATTTTTTGACTCAGATATTTTGAGATCTATTCAAGTTGTAAATGTAGATAGTTTTGTTACTTTTTATTGAGCACAGTAGTCCCCCATTAACTACAGTCTCACTTTCCATAGTTTTAGTTACCAGTGGTCTACCTTAATCTGAAAATACTAAATGGAAACTTCTAGAAGTAACAAGTTTTAAGTGGAGCACCATTCTGAGTAGCCTAGAGAAATCTGGTGCCACCCTGCCTGCCAGGAATCATCCCTGTGTCCTGTGTCCCACGCTCTACATGCCCCCAGCTCTCAGTCCCTTAGCAGCTATTTTTTTTTATCAAATTGGTTATCAGGAAGACTGTACATTCACATACAGTTTACAGTAGTACATTGTTACAGTTGTTCTATTTTATTACTAAAGTTGTGAATTTTTTACTGTGCCTAATTTATTAAGTATTGTTGTAGTTATGCATGTATAGGAAAAACAGTGTGTATGGGGTTTTATAGCATGTGAGGTTTCAGGCAACCACTGGGGTCTTGAAACATGTCCCCCATCGACCAGGGGCCATCCGTTCCATGGCATAGAGGTGACATCTCATTTAACTGTTTACCTACTAAGAGGCATTTTGATTGTTTCCCGGTTTTTTTTCTCCTGTTTTAAATAAGGCTGCTATGAATATTTATGTATGGGTTTTGTTTTAATATAAAAATTTCTTTTTCTGGGAAAATTGCCCGACAGGGTGATTCCTGAGTCTTATGATGAGTGCATGTTTAGTTTTTCACAGAAACTGCCAAAGTTTTTCAGAATGGCTCTACCATTTCATATTTGTTTTATTGCACCTCAGCAGAATTTTGCACAGTCAGTATTTTGCTATTTCAGTTGTTTAATATATGTTTTATGATATCCCATCATGGCCTTAATTTTCATTTCTCTAGTGGTGAAGGATGTTTAATATTTTTTCGTGGTTTTTGTTTCTTTGTTCCTTTCCTTCCACGGATCCCCTTTGATAAAACATCTCTTCCTGTGCTTTGTCCGTTCCCCCATCAGGTTGTTTCCTTCTTACAGGCGAATTTTGAGGTTCTAGATTCTAGGTACAAATCCTTTGCCATATGTGTCATATGCAGATTTTTCCAGTCTTTTTATCTTAACAGTGTCATGCAATATGAAAGTCTCTAGTTTTAGCGAAGTCCAGTTTGTCAGGTTTTGTTCCTTCTACGGATCATGCTTTCAATCATCTTTAAAAAATCTTCACCAACCCCTCGTTCTTAAAAATTTTCTCTTTTATTCTAAAAGTTTTATATTTGCATTAAAATGATCCATTTTGAGTTACACTTGTATAAATGTGAAGTTTACATGGTTTGGGCTGAGTTAAACTTGTATAAGATGGAGGGGAGGCTTTGTCTGTTTCTGTTGCCTATGGTAGATCAGACAACAACTGTTCTTCCTCCACTGAATTGCTTTTGCACTTGTGTGTATTTTATTTCTGGGTTCTCTATTCTGTTCCATTAAGGTATGTGTTTAAGCATGTGCCGACCCCACCCTTTTGATCAGTATAGCTATATTGCAGTTTGGGCCACAACCACTTCATGTCACTGTTTCAATGTCAAAATAAAAGGAAAGTTATATTGACAAAAGATCTTAAAACTGGGTAGGAATATTCTTCCCACTTTATTATTCTTTCCTTTAAAACATCTATTCTAGTTTCTTTGCCTTTCTGTAAAACTTCAGAGTAATCTAATCTACATCTGTAAAATACATTGCTGGAATTTTTATAGTGATTACCTGGAACATATATCAACTTAAAGACATTTGACATCTTTGTAATGTTTAATGTTCCAATCCATGAATATGGTATATATCTTCATATTATTTAGATTTTGATTTTTTTAAAGCAGTGTTTTTAGTTTCCAGCATGCAACTCTTATGCATGTTTTATTTATTTTTACTTAAGTATGTATTTTTAGTTAGTTTATAAGTGTTATTTATTTAGAAAAATTAATGGTGTTTAATTTTTGAATAAATGCAGATGGAACTATATTTTAAATTTGGTTTCCATTTGTTTGCTGATTATTTACAAACATAAAATTGATGTTTTAATGATGGTCTTATATCCTGTGACCTTGATAAGTTAGGTATATTTGTATGGTCCCTAGGATTTTCTGTAAGGATAGTCATGCAATCTGCAAATACAGACAGTTAATTTCCTCTTTAATGATCTTTGTGCATTTTATTTTCTGTTATTTTTGCTTTCTTCCACAGACAGGAGTTTCTAGTATTATGCTGAATAAGAGTAGATATCCTCACCTTTTTCCAGAACTCAGGGTAAAAGCATTTAACCATCACTGTTACATACGATATTATATGTAGGTATTTTGTTGTTGAGGAAGTTTCTCTCTAATGTCCAATTTGCTGAGAGTTTCTATCATGAATAGCTGTTGAATTTTCTCAAATGTTTTTTGTGTCAGTTGATGTTATCATGTATCTTTCTTCTTTAGCCTGTAGAAAAACAACTAAGTCAGTTGTCTTCTAAATATTGAAACAGCTTTGTATCTTTTCAATAAACCCTTCTTGGTCATCATGTATAATTCTTTTTATATATTGTTTAATTTTATTTGCTATTATTTGGTTAAGAATTTTTGCACCTATACTCACCAGGGATATTGGCTTGTAGTTTCATTTTATTTATTTTTTTTATATTGCCTTTGTTTCTTTTTGGTATTAGTGCATTAGAATACTAACTTCATAATGTGAATTGAAAAGTGTCCCATTCTACATTTTCTGCAAAAGACTGTATACATTGGTATTAATTCTTTTTAAGAACATTTGGTAGAATTTTCCAGTGAAATTGTATAAGCTTTGACATTACTGTTTGGAAAGTTTTACAATTCTGAGGTCTATTTCCTAATAATTTCAGAATTACTTATACCTGGACCACCAAGCACCATGTGTGTGGTTTTTTTTTAAGAAATTCATGATTTTGGGAATTACATTTTTCTTCCAAAAAAGACATGATAATGAAAAGGAGATGCTCTCTCTAGTATCACTTTGTTTCCCACTTCATATCTATCATTTTGTTATTCTTTTGTGGCAATAATATCCATTTTCTTCATGAAGTGGAGATTTAGAAGCCCAATGTAGAAAACAGGTTGTAAAAAATGGTCTGCAATGAAAGGAATCTGTCTTGTGTTTGAACCTGAGGTATCTTTTGAAATGAATAGGACTCTGTGAGACCCACTGACCAGTGACCCTGGTCTAGAAATAGAGTACTGTAGAGTACTGGAGTGTGAGTCAGCAGGCACACACTTAAGAGTTATCCCTGCCACAAACTGTCCATGTGACCTCAGTTATGTCTCTTCACTTCTCTAGGTCTCATTGTCAACCTGCGCTATAGAATATGGAATTAAAATTAATCAGACACTCACACTTAGGATACATGAAATTATATTCAATGCTTTGTTTACCTATGAATAGATGTATTTTCCTTGATAAGATATTTATATTTTTAAAAAATTAAATGTCCAATAATTTCTGTGACCTACGAACATTCAGGAAACTAGGAAGCAAAAATGTTCTGTTTCATTCTAGTTCAATAAATCTGTGTTCATTGCATTTTAAATCTGGTGAAACCATGAAATGTAATGGTTTTCATTTTCTAAAATGTTATGAGTTTAACTTGCTTTTGTTCACATGCTTACTTGATTGTGATAACAGTCTGGTAAGATGGTGGTGCAGTTGTTTCTGTATCTGCTCTTTCGGGAGGAAAGAGTATAAATGACTTGTCTAGGGATGAGAAGCATCTATAGAGAAGCTGACAAATGAACACATGCCTTCTAGCATTGGATCCACCATTTTATTTCCTGCCTCATGTCCCTGCCACCAAGGTTGAGAGTCATTTCTTCTGAGAGCAATTTTATGCTAAAGCAATCCATGGTGGTTCAATTTATCTAGTGTTACATAAGGTCAACTGAAATTTTAGACCTATCATCCCACCCAAAAGGTTGAAGATAATCCATTAAATTCACTGCCAAGTTAAAGTTGCAACCACTCTACCATCTAGACTGCAGGTAAAACTCGATGCTGAGAAAAGAATCTAAAACTGTACTGAAAGCTTTTGGATTGTTAGAGAGAATATGACTTTGCAAGTTCATTGTGTAGTTTCTCTTTTTCCCACACTCAGGAAATAGTGTCGTTTTCTAAAAATAATTTTGTGCTGCAAATACAAATCTGATGCTTCCTAAATTTCTAGCCACTTGGCTTCCAACACCTTAGAGAGCAGAAACGTAAGGACAGAGAATTCTCATGAAGTGTAAAGTATCAATAGCAACCTTGAAACTAAACCGAAGGTCCAGGCAGGTGGTGGGGAAGCAGCACTTCATTGCTTTGATCTCACTGTTTCTGAAAAGAGTGAAAACCACCTTAAAAGTTCTCCAGAAGAGAAGCCACACAGTCGGACACTGCAACAGCCTCTACCAGATTCCTGAAAGTTGTTTATGGAAAGGCTTTTGCTGACAAAGATATTTTTTCTCTCTCCCTAAAATTTTAACTCAAAACTCTCTGCCACTGAGTGGACTTCAGCAGGGACTCCAAAGTACAAATTCAGACTTTATCAAAGAAGCATTCCCAAGAGGTCCCCTACGAAGTGATTGCACCAAAGGAATAAAGTAACTGAAAATGCTGAGAGGTTTTTTAATGGATTCCTCTTTCTTCTTCAGAAAACATCCACACACACTTCCTAATTAGAAGTTAACAGAGAAGGCTGGGGAACTACCGTCAGATGACTGCCTGGCTGGGAAAGTCAATTGTATATTAAGGGCCACATATCTTGATATTGCACATAACATTTCTGAAATCATATACATATTTTAATAAGCTGCATACATCTCATAGCAATACTTGTATTTCTATGGCTTTCAAATAAATGAAGCAGAGCCTGCTTTACTATGCTTTCAGGTTTTTCAGGATGATTGTGAGCGAAGGTAAATACCTTTTAAAAGAGTAGTTTCAAGAGAATTAGATTTCAATATACACGATTGTTCCATAAAAATAAACTGCCATAGTTCACAGAGAGTCATTTCTCTCTGAACTTTATCACTAATAAAGAAAATGTAGAGAGCATTGCCTTTGAGCCAAAAAAAAAATCTCCAGCTTCAACTGACGACATCTGGTCAGTAGGAAACTTGTCTGCCCTTTGAGCAATGGAATCTGAACTTCAGTGAGTAGAGGTTACAATGAGTCCAAATCCTTTAAAATTCTCTCAGCCTCATTTAGGATTCAGAAATCCACCACAGTGGAACTATTGTTGGGGTTACTCGAAAGCTTCACAAAACATGCGTACCAATGTTTGTGGGAAAATTAGTAATAGTCCTATTTCAGAAGAAACAGGAAGACTGTTTCTTCAGGCTGATAGAAATGAAGCTACCCAAAGCTTTGATTTATTTTTATTGTGGTAAAGACATAACATCCATATTTTTAACGATTTTAAGCACATTAGTACAGTATTGTTAAGTATATTCAGGTTGTAGTGAAACAGATCTCCAGAACTTTATCTTGCAAATTGGAAACTCTATAATTATTAAATAATACCTCAGCTTTCCCCTTTCCTCCGGCCCATGGTAATATGGTAATCTTTATTCTACTTTCTCTTTCCATAAATTTGATTATTTTAGACATCTTATACACATATAAGTGGATACATACACTGTCTTTTTGTGACTGGCTAATTTCACTTAGCATAATGTCTTCAAGGTTCATTCATATTGTAGCATGTGACAGTATTTCCTTACTTTTTAAGTTTGAGAGATATTCATTCATATATATATGTTTGTATATATATATGTTTGTGTATATATATATATATATATGTACATATATATACACACAGACATATATACACACATATATATGTATATACACCACATTTTGTTTACTTATTTTTGTTTATGCCTTGATAGAGCATCTGTCAGTGAACATTTAGATTTCTTCTACCTCTTAGCTCTTCTACATAGTTATGCACCAAAGCTTTTATCTTATATTATTTTTCTAATTTATTGTTAAGTATGGGAGAATATATTTAAGTAGCTAGGAGTTTTATTTTTCTGTAAAACTAACCAAAATAATAAGTACAAATAAATTAATTTTATTTATTTTTAAAGAATTTATTTATTTATGTTTAGAGAGAAGGGAAGGGAAGGAGACAGAGAGAGAGAGAAGCATCAATGTTTGATCAGTTGCCTCTTGTGCACATCCTGTCTGGGACCAAATTCACAACCCAGACATGTGCCCTGTCCAGGAATTGAACCTGTGACCTGTATCTTTGAGGGACAATGCCCAACCAATTGAGCCACACTGGTCAAGGTGCATATAAATGAATGTTAATAAATGAATGAGTCAGGTTCAATTGCTTTTAGAGAAAAATCAAAGAGAGAACATACTCCTAGAGAGACTGCGGTAACTGGAAGCGGGAATGGATGTTGAGAATTAGTTGAGATAGGAGGTGAGGAGCATGGTTGATTTACCTGCCTCCACAATCTAGTGACCCCATGCAGGCCAGGAGTTCAGTCCTCTGGTCCATGGGAGCTGGGGATTTAGAAAAGGGCCTGCACAGGAAGTGGAGGCCTTTGCAATGAGATTCCCCAGTGAAATCAGGGATAAAAATGCCCACATACATGGTTAAGAAGATAATCATTAAGGCTTTTGCTCCAGTTATGAAAGGAAAAGTGACCTCTGAGAATTCGTAACTTACATAAATTTTGTGTTTGAATGAATACAATTAAGCTGAAAAATAGCACAAAGTTAATCCCTGCCACACCAAGTATTTGCAGAAATATGGAGGAACTGGAACTCTCAGTGCTGGTGAGCATGTAAAATAGTACAGCTGCTGGGGAAAATGGTTTGTCAGTTTTAGGAAAAGTGAAACAAATACCTATTGTATGACCCAGGCATTCCACTCTTAGGTATTTATCCAGGACCACTTAAACATATTTTCATGTAAAGGCTCTACATAAGTGTTCACAGCAAATTTGTGAAAAATAGCCTCAACTTTAAACAATCCAAATATTCATCAACAAGTGAATGTACAGCAAACAAAGTGTGAACAGCTGTACAGTGGAATACTACTCAAATTTTTAAATAAATATATTATTGATACAATAAACTGGATTAACATCTAATTTGAAATATTAGTATCAAAATCACTATACAGAATAAAAGAAGGTATGCAAAAAAGAGTATACACTATATCATTCCATTTATATGTTTTTCTGGAAAATGCAAACTAGTATCTAGTGAGAGAGGACAGATCAGTGATTGCCTGAGACAGAAGCGGAAGGAGGGATGGGATGCAAAGTGGCGCAATGAAGTGTTTAGATTGGTAAAAATGTTTATTGGATTGTGGCAAAGAGTTCATAAATGTATACACATGTCAAACTGGATTAAATTGTATACTCCAGCATTTGTTACATTTATTTTTTAAAACATTGCTAATGTAAGAGTTGCTATAGAAGCTCATTAAATACTTGTTACCTAAAATTATAAATTTAATAGGGAAGAGCAATTATCAAGAATAGACAAATCACTTTGAAAAAGGAGAACAAGTTGTGTATTGAGAAATATTACTCCTGCAAACTATCAACATTTAATGTTAACCTCTTTTCTTTAAGGCACTTATTTAAAATATTATAGAGCACAACAAATAAAGAATGTAACAAGGTCCTGAAACAGACCCAGTACAGACTATATAGAAAAGATGTATCTCAGTGGTGGAGTTACAGACTAGTGGAAGAAGATGATCTATTTAATAAATATATACAAAATTATTTTCAGATGGATCAGAAACCAAACACAAACCTTTACAAGTTTTATAAACAAATATAAATGAATATAACAATGACCTCAGGAAAGGAAAATTTTCTTAAGATATTAAAAATATAAATCAAAAAGCAAGTAGAAGTACATTAAATTGTAAATCTTCTGTTTAACATAGGGCCGTAAACACACTGGGAGGAGATACTAGAGATACATATTTCATATGTATGTGTATATCCCACAAAGAATTAAGACCCATATAATAGGAAGATATATGCTAACAAATAGAAAAAGAAAAAAATGAATAAAAATAAAACAAATATGAGCAAGTTACAGAAGAAAAAAATCTAAAGGGTCAATAATCATAAGAAGTTTCTTGCAGTCATAGAAATACAAGTTAAAACAAAAGTTATGTACATCAGAGTGATAAAAAAAATTTAAATATGACAAAACTATGTTGGCAAAGAATTCTCATATGGTCAAGGTGATAGTATGAACTTGTGTGACCACACTGAAGAGCTCCTTGGCAACATCCAGTAACTTTTAAGATTTACTTATCTTAAAATCAAGAAATTCCATTTCTTGGCTTATATACCATGGAAATACTTACACATATGTCTAGTAAAATATTTTTGTATTTCCCTTTAGTATTATTAGTAATAGCAAAACCAGAAAAATCCCCAAAATATAGTTACAGAATAAATAAATTAATTGTAGTATTTTCATTGCCATTGGGAAAAAAAGAGGTAGAGAATGTATCTACAAACATAAAATTAAAAAATATATATAGGCCCATTAAAAATAGCAGTCCAAAGTACTATATAAATGTTATGTCAGTACTATATATTTTGTCTAATATTTTTGTGGTAAAAATATTAAGGCACACATATTCATAGTAATGATAAATATAAAATTTACTGTAATGCTTACATCTAAAAACAGGAGACTGGGAAATTGCATTCAAGAGGGACATATGCAGATTTTTAACTATATCTATATTTATTAACAATAAATTTTAAGACACTTATTTCAACATAAAGTTTAAATTGATCACATTGGGTACAAGCTCGCTGACTATATGATGATGTGATTTAAAAATCAATTTCTCCATCACACACTCCTGTATCCATGTGGCTTGTGTAATTTCCCAAATAAATAAATAAATAAATAAGCAAGCAGGCAAGCAGTGCAGGAAGCTTGCATAGCCATGGTTCTAAGATACCCAGGCACACTCACTTTTCTATTTTGTACTGCCTTTGTTTTGTACGCGTTGATCAGTTATCGATGCTACGAATGATGAAGCATTCATACAGACCTAGATTATTATGGGCAGTGAATTTTATAGGTTAAAGACCAGTGAAAATTTGTGACAGGTTTGAAGGACCTCTTGGTTTCTTAATACATCATCTAGTCCTTTGGGTGGTAGTGATGAAGAGCATTTAACCAGAACTCAGAAAACTATCCTTAGCTAGTGTTTTCACCTTGTGAATCTTACTTAAGCTCTTGGTACTTACCATTTTTTCCCATAATGCAGAGATTGAAGTAGCTCATGAATAACCATCTTTCCAGTTCTAAGTGTTTCAAATTTCCTTTTTAAAATTAATTCATAGTTAGCCCAAAGGGAATCATTACAATTTTATCTACTATGTTGACACAGTTGCATTGTGACAAGACTTGAGGATGCCTAGCTCGAGGTCTCAGATATTGTTTGCTAACATTACTTCTAAGAAGGCATAATTATATTTGGTTTATCAACTAGAGGCATGATCAGAGAAGTTATCATAATATAATTTAAAATGTAGTACTATATTCTGTCAAGATAAGGATTCACGTACTAAAGATTTAAATGTGAACCAGTTGATTTACAAGCTGTTCAGGGAATTTAGATACCTCTAGGATATGCATTAATGTTTGGTCACAGCATGGGTCTTCCTTCTCCAAACTATGTTTCATTGACACACCATAATTAATTGGCTTTTAAATGTGTGTTCTCTTTGTATTTCCCTAACTGGCGTGTGTTCTCTTTGTATTTCCCTAACTGGCAAGAAATTAAGCAAAATCAATTATTTATTTTTAACTTGAAGGAACTTTCAGATAAAAAAATTTAATGTTATGTTTTTGTCATATGAGTTAGTTTCCTCAAAAAATACAAATAATTGAAGAACATTTTAGGTCTTAAGAGATGACTATTTTTTTTAGCTTGGTATAACTAGGAAAGCTCACAATTTATAATATCTCTTTAATGATGTATGTATTTCATTAACTTGTAATGAGATGATTTCAAAGATAGGATCACAAATACCGTAACAGTCTGCTACACATTAAAGCTAATACCTTCCAAATGGCTGGAAACTCTGTTATATGCTCCAATCGTCACCACCACCCCACAAAAATAATTCTGGACTTACACAAAAATATAGTTTTTTTAAAACTTAAAAATGGTGCCACGTGTTTAAGCTCCAACTGTGTAGTTAACTGTTTAAAAATGTATCTAAATAAGCCCTTCCCACAATTTCTGTAAGATTTAGTCTTTATCTTACCAATGGGAATAAAGGGGTTTCTGGGGAAAACTGTTTATAAGTAACTTTTTCTCAGTACTAATTAAGATTTTAAATGAAATAATTCATTACATATAAATCTGAGCAAACTATATATTGAGTTTTACACAGTGTATACAATAATACTCTTGTATTGGTTTCTTATGCATTACTTGAGCAGAGAAATCTGTTGTTTCACTATAGGCAGATTAGTAGAATTTCTGTATATGACACAAATGGGCAATATTTTCATTTTCACTGATTTATCATAAAATTAGTCATATAGTAAAATTAAATTATGTATAAATAGTAATTTATTGAAAACAAATTATTGAAAATGTTTAGTTGTATCAATATTTCATCATGTACTGTCAAATATACAGGTTGTATAAGACAGCTATGTAGGACTTTGAAAAAATTAGTGATTCTTCCTGGTACATTTGTTAATATTTCACCTGTCAGTCTTGATTTCCCAACTAAATTTAGAGTCTCATATATCTTCTGAGGTTTTGAGAAAAATAGAAGAAACTAATTAAATATATGATGTTTTCAGTAATTTCAAGACAGACTAATCTATTATTTTGGAAAAAATCTTATTTTTTACAAATTCATATAAATAAGCTTATTGGTCTTTTAGAATTGGCCAAATATAGGTTTTCACTTTTTTCTTTGACTATAATATGAAATTTAATTGAAAAACAATTCTAAATAAGATTTTATTAATTTAATTGACAAAAACTCTGGATTGTTCTTAGGTTATATAACTACAGATTAAAGATTCAGAAGAACTAGGAAAAGATTCATTAGCATAACCTTCTTACTGATGTTTCTTCAGTGGGGCACCAAGTAACACTTGAATTGTGTCCAAATCTGTTCACGGTAACTGTACTTACTTTAATTTTATAATTTAATTAATGTTACAATAAACCAATTAATATCACATAAAAACAATAAGAAATGAGTGACAAATAGAACAAAGTTGTGAAAGCTTTGGAAACATTAATAATATTAAGGTGAATTAAGTAGAAATAAACGCTAAATTAGTTTTGATCAGATAATTATAAAGTATAAAAGAAAATTCCATGAAATTCATAGGTGAGTCTATATCCAGAAGGCTTCACACGTCTTTAATTGTGTGTAAGTTCTACGTAAAGACTGCAGGAACTCCAATACTGAGTCTATATCCAACGACTATATCTGTACAGTAAAGGAGCACAAACAGATGCACATTACATTTATATTTTATGATATGTATATAGCATATGTATGTTTCCCATACTCATAGAACTAAAAAATATCTGCCAATGACTACTCCTAATCATCTGACAATAGAGGGTATCTATTAAGAGGCAAATAATGGACACTGGGTTAGGAGTGATAAACAAAGTCATAGTGACTCTGAGAATTACTTTCTGTAGAGAAGGGAGTGAGATACATGTGAGGAGACAGACAATAAATACAAAAGCCAAAAATCAAAAGATAACTTACAATTTAACTTAAGGTAGTATGTGCAAAGAAGAGACTATAAACATACAGAATAGGAAGAAGTGATAGAGAATCGCTTTGATTAAGGAAAGCATCTTTGGAATAGTCATGAAAATATCTGGGCAAGGGAACTCAGGACATAAAAGGTTAAACACGCTTAAAGACTATCTAGAAAGCCATTGTGGCTAGACAATGAAGAGGTTAAATTCAGAGAGATGGCTCAGGGTCAATTTACATAAGGCTTTTGGGTAATAGGAAGGTTTTGATAAAGGGGTGACATTAGTTAAAGTACAATGTGAATACACTGGAGATTATTATTAATATAATAACATATATATGGTATATATATAAAATAGGATATTATATAATCCCACTTCTCTTTGGCTGCTTCCCTTCCCTCTGGAAAACCAAGAGGAAAAGAATAAAAGATGCAGAATCTCAAGGATTAACATAGTGTCCATGGAGATGGCAGTCTGCCATTTGATTTAGCATCTCTTTTCTAGAAAGTAGCCAACAGCTATAACTGGAGTGAGAGAGAGAATAATAAAAAATATTTTGTAAGTTTTAGGCTTTGCATCATTAGCTAAGATTGGGATGACTAGGGAAGGGTGGGTGGTAAAAAGTAATGAGTTTTGAACAATAATTTCAAAGTCGAGATGCCAGTTTGGTATTTATGTAGAGATGTCAGTAGGCAGTTGATATACAAATCAAGATCTTAGTAAAAGGTTTAAAGTTGAAGATATAAATTAAAAAATTATTAGTATATAAGTATACTTGAACACAGATCTGGATTAATGTGTCTAGGAAAAGGACAAGTCCATAAAAGAGAAGAAAGATAATAGTTGAGACATTAGCTACAGTTTCCTTCAGAGGTTGGGCCAGACTCAAGGAACCAAAAAGGTGAATGAAAGGAATAGCCAAGGGGGTACAGAAAATTTGATAACTCTCTTGTAGTAGAAAGTTAAAGCAAATGATGCTTTGAGAAAGAGAGTAGAACCAAGAATATAAATGGTTAGAAAGGTAACGACTGTTTTCGCTTTGATAGCATGTTAAGAGCTTTCCCAGAGCTCTTCTTGTGAGTAGTGAGAAAAACCTTACGGTTCCTTAAAAGTAAAGACATGAAGAAGTAGACCCCAGAAGTAATAAATGTCTCATTTTGCTGTGAATTGAAGAGAGAAATGAGTGGTAACTACAGAGGATTACAGAGGTCACCAGAAGTATAGAAGACAGCAGATATTAAGTGAAAAGTCTTGCTATCAGTGATAGTAATGCTTGTCTGGAAGGGAAATTGAGGACACAGAAGAGAAGCTGCACCACTGTAGAAGTCTATTCCTTGAACAAGTAACAGAGATTGGTTCTAGCATAATGTAGATGTTGACCTTAGATGAATGCAGGGAATTTATTTTATTATGAAAGAAGGAAATGCAAAGTAAATGAATCCAGACGCAGGGGGTGAATTTGTATTGATAAAATTGTTCACTCTCATTTGACTACTTTGAGCTTAAGAACACTGCTGTGGGTTGGACTGTCCAGGTTCAATTCCTTAGCCTGGCACCTGACAGCTTTCTAATCTTGTACAAGTTGCTAGACTTTCTAGGACCATAAATATTTTGTTTCTGATCTTGGAACTTTCCACAAATGAAATGCAAGGATGTATACCCTTATGCATCTGGCTTCCATCCATGTTGGTGCATGCATCAGCCATTGTTGTCTTCCATTGTTGTGTGGAATTCCACTGTGTAAATATACCACTTTTTTTTCCTTTGCTACTGATGGATATTTGGGTTGCTTTCCAGTCTGTAGCCATTTTGAGTAAAATTTCTATGATTGTTCTTTGATTGTTCTTGAACATGTGTTTTGGTAAATACTTTTTTTTTCCTTGAGAATGTGCCTAAAAGTGGAGTGACTTTAGTAGATGAAGCCAACCAGTTTTGAATCAATTATATTCCCACCCACAAAGTTTAATAAATCATACATATTTGCTGGCACATAGAACCTGGGATAATAACTTCTATGATAAATATAGGAGTAAAGAAAAGATGTACAATAACTTTATTCGGAATGTATGGTAGTGTTATTGACGTGAATAAATATCCACTTAACATTTCATGACCCTAATTTTAAAGGAGAATGAGTGGTCCTGACTGTCTAATTCTCTCCAATGAAATTCATCTGCCTGGGTGCTGGTGTAGGTTGTGGGACTTATTCAAGGTGTTTTGGAAAAAGCAAGTAGAACAGATTGGAATCTTTTGAAGCCCTTAACACCTTGTAGCTAGGAAGTTTGTAGAGGTGACAGTTAGGAGAGGTGATGCAGTGCTTCCAGAGTGGTGATTGCTACATTTTGGGGTGTTACAGGGTTTTTTATAAGAATTTCAGTATCTCCTTTGCATTTTTTAACATTTTTGCATATTTTTTAGAGAGTGTGAAAATTCATGTTATCCTCAAGAAACTATTTAAACAATCGACAGATAAAATTGCAGTAATATATCACTGTTTATGCATTAGTGTCTCCTGTTTTGCTTTTGTGTTGCTTGCAGTTTTTACCAGCAAACCCCAGCATTTAATATTCTCTATAGAATTTAATGTAGTAGAAAATTTACGTAGTCTATACTATGCCCATTATCTTTTCTTTCACAGCTTTTAGAAACATAAAAGGAAATAATATCATCACAAATTTCTGATTCCAGTTCCCCACATATTTATTAAACCTATTCTGCATCCCTACCATTTGGAAAGTTTGTTGAGACTTTCCTCCATAGATGCCCACTGGTTTTTCTATATTCTACCTACTAAGCAGACTCCAATCAGCTAAGGAATATCTTGAGGAAAACAAGATAGTCTTTTTTAAAGGTCTCAAAGTGGTTCAGGATTTAATAAAGATTTGCTTTTATTTTGTCATCTTCTTGGGTTATCATCATCATTTTTGCAAATATGTGTGTAAGGAGGGTATCTGCATGCATGTGTCTGTGTTTATAGCTGGGCACTGCGAACAGTTTCCCAATTCTGCTGACTGGCCCATCCCTTTGAATAACATTATTTTACTCTCATTATATAGAATTCTTGACTAAGAACTTTGGCTAGAGTGACCTTAACTTATTTTACTATGCTCTTCTTCATTTATATATGAAAAATAATCTTAATATTCCTACTCCACAGTAAATTTAATTTTAAAACATTTTGAAATGAAAATGTCATTCTTAAAAAGTTCTAGAAAATACTTTTTTGTATCTCATGACAACTTAAAATGTAGAGCGATTTCTAATACTAGAAAATAGGTCATTGTATTGGGAGGTATGATTTTTAGTGGTCTTAGTGACTTCTCTGATAGAATACCTTCTGTTTCAATCTGTATATACCACATGACTTTGCAAGTAATTGGAATAAACTCATAGGTGAAAAGAATAAGTTAGCTTTTCTTCATATAAAAATATATCCATATTGCTACAGTATGATTTAACATTTTTATCAAGAACATTTGTAACAGTGACTTTTATAGAAAATAAATATTATAGTAGATTTCAAGTTTCTAGATATAAGGAGAACCTAGTTTCAACTCTTTTCTAATTTCAAAGTCTTTTTATTTTTTTATTATGTAGGGAGGGTTGGTTTAAGGGCACAGAAATTAATATTATTCAATGCTGTAACTCTTTGTATATAAAACTAGAAATTTGGTAGTTTCAAGAATTTATTTTGAGCCCTCACTGGTGCAGCTTAGTGGATTGAGTGCTGGCAAGCCAACCAAAGGGTCACTAGTTCGATTCCCATTCAGAGACTGGGTTGTGGGCCAGATCCCCAGTAGGGGGCGCATAAGAAGCAACCACATATTGATGTTTCTCTCCCTCTTTTTCTTCCTTCCTTCCTTCCCCTCTCTCTCCCTCCCTTCCTTCCTTGTGCTCTTTCTAAAAATAAATAAACAAATTTTTAGAAAAATAATTTATTTTGAGGGGAGAAGATCTTACTTAGATGGCAAGATTAAAACTGAATCCATTCTAAACACTTGCATCATTTAGTATGCAATTGGTTGCAAAAAACAAAAAGCCACCAGAAACCAGTTTTGCCTTGCTGAAGCAAAAATTAAGAATTATTAAAAGGATATGTTGGGCCACAAAACAAGAGGAACCTGGGAACCAGGCTTAGCCCGAGGAGAACTGCTTAGATGTAAAAAGCCAGAAGCACAGAGCTGCCCTTTTACAGAAACAGTAGGGTAGATCTTCTCTATAACACGGTCTCTACTGCATCCTTGAAAGAATTCTTATTGTTTCACACTCCTGATGATATTCATTCAAGAGAGGAAGGCCTAGTTTGGGCCATCTGCTTAGCTGTTGCAAAGTGACATGCACGTGTACTTCCTCATAATAGGGCAGAGCAAGAGAATTCTGGCCCTTCTGGTGTTGGTAGTGGGAAGCAGATTGTTATCTTTCAACAAGATGACCCACAGGAAGGAACTGTTGCCAAGAAGGAAAGAAGGATGGAAGCTCATCAATTAAAAAAAAGATACAAGTCTTACAAATGACCTCTTCTCCATGAAAAAATTAAATATATGCATACATATGCACATCGAGGCGTATATATATTATATCAAATATATTTATTATATATAAACTAGATGTGCATGTATATGTATTTCATGTAAATATGCATGTATATTTTATACATGTATTTTCAAAGAAATAAAAGTCCTTAAGAAAAAAGAGATCAAAAGTAATTTTTTCCTGTAATTTTTTTCCCTCCTTTTACTCCTCCTGAGCCGTATAGTTTAACCTAGAGAAAAAGTACCCTGACTATGTCCTTGACCTCTGTGCAATGGACCTGTGCGTTAACTACGTGAATAAAATACAATCGATATTTTTCAGTGACCTTGCCCTCTCATATTCAAACAAAATGTAGAATTGTGCCATTATTTCTCTTCCCGAACAGAGAGAGGATAAATTAGTTTCTTAAATGTGAAATGGCCACAGACCAGTGATAATGCCACAGGTGCTATGTGAAGTGTGTCTCATACATGGCCCTGTCGCCCTGAGAAAGCTCTCTGGCTGCTTCCATTAACCCTCTCTTCGCCAGGGGTCTGCATGCTCTGAGGAGACTGTGGGCCCGACTAACCTTTCACAGCTGGGCCCTGATCACCCTCCTTTCACTCAGCACCTCTCCAGGAAAAGGCTCTAGGGCTCCCAGCAGCTCCAGCCACAGGGGGTAGCTTATTAGATGTTACTCTTGGTGGGTTTTCAAATGATAAGAGTTTGGAGTTCTGATAAAAAGTGTCAGTTTTTCATACTAATGCTGCATCTCAGAAGGGGGACCAGAATCCCTAGTCTAAAAAGTTATGAATGTGAATTTGTCATTAGAGAAGTGGCAAAGTAGAACAGTATAAAATTTCAGATAACCAGGAGATAGTTTTGTACATCACTAAAACAGAAAATCACAGTTTCAAGAGAATCATACTCCAGACTTGTAAAAGTCTTTGAAGTAAAATGATCATTCATTTTTTTCTTTATCTTTAATGAAAATATATTTTAGAGAACAATATACAGCTATACTTACAATTTTGGAAACATATCTAAAGCTCTTTTATAAAGAGTAATCTACATAGACTGTATTTGGATTGCAACACTAAAATTTAAGAAAATAATTCCCCATTGGGTTTGTTGTGTCTGTGTACAAAAGTAGGATCACTCTTAAATTCAGACTCTCCATGACACTGACCCACAGATTCAAATAAGAAAAAAGTAACTTACAGAATTTTAGATATTTTTCTTGGTCTTACTTGATGTTTTATATTTTCTATAAAATAAAAAAGTACATATCAGCCCACTTCCCATCATGAAAGGGTTACATTTAAAATTTTTTCGGCATATATGCATTGCAATACAACATTTTCTAGAGTTTAAAAATGGCTTATCAAAGAAACCTCACTTAGGGAGCAAAGTTGGCTCAAGTCCTTCACGGATGCAGTCAGCGTGACTTCCAAACAAAAGTAGAAAATGCATACATCCAACGTGATCTAGGTAATCGTAGTTGTAATCGAAGCCTGGTTTTCCTTTGCCTTTGGAAACCCTGAGTTTTCAAGCAGAAGCAGAAGTGGGTTAAGAGGAGGACACCTGCTTTTCATTTGAGAGTTGACAGGTCATCAAACATTAGCGGTTCTTGCCTAGTTCTTAAGATTCTTTTCCCTGCTCTGATTTTATTTTTCATTCTGTGCTCTTCACCATAAATTAATTCTTCAGCCCAATCGCCCAGACTAATTTTTTACTTTAAAAACCAGCTTGCCTTCCTGCCCTTATCTTTTCTTCTGCTTAGTTATTTTATTGTCATTTCTTTATGCCTGGGCTTTAGTGGATCACTCATTGCCCCCAGCTTCCCTGCTGAGCCACCCTGCCAGACACAAAGTCATTTTATAGCAACTGCTCTTAACTACCAAGCAGAGAAATAAAATTGAAAACAAGCCTCATTATGTGTAAGCAGAGGTGTAACAGAAAAAGTACTTCTTTGTTTTCATATTCACCAGTTCCCTTGTTTTATTTTCCATTTTAAAAGTAGAAGGTGAGTGTATCTGACAGAGAAGCATATTTTACATCCCTTAAACCGAGGGAGCATAACAGGAAATCATTTTAGCCAAGGATAGAATGGCCAGCGTCCGCCTGTTGTGTGTGGAAGTAACACAGAGTGCTCACATTGTTGAGGAAGATCCCTTTCCCAGCGGTTTTCACAAAGTACATTTCATTCTCACTAATGCCTTCCCTTCCCCCTGTTGATTTCTTAAAACTCCATGAAAATGATTAAGTGAGGGATGGGGAGAGTCTACCTTCTCTAGATATATTGGAAAAAAATTTTTTCCTGTTTAAATTTTTTTAACTTAATTTTTTTTCTCCCTTTGCCTTTACATGATTGGGTTTGAGACAGGTTAAGTTAGCTCAAGTACTTTGTTGAAAACAGACAAATAAACTACATGGAAATAATGTTAGCCACCATAGCAGGTGTTTATCCAGACCTTATTAAAGACACAAAAATTTGATTCAAGGACTCTACTATTACAATTCGAACTTCTAGCATTATTTAAATGACTGCCTTCTTTATAACTAATATTTTTAGCTTGTTGATTTCGGACAGACAGGGGCCACTTCACAGCTTGGGCGAATTTTGCAAGGGTGGCTCATGAAGAGCACGGGCTTGCCCTCTGTCCTGGGGCCAGCAAAGCCTCGGCAGCCTCCGCAGCCTGGGCCACGTCAGCAGGCGCCCCAGGGCTGAGGGGATGGGCACTGGAGCCAGACTGCAGGCTCTCATTATAAGGGTAGCTGCTCCTTACCAAAAATTCTCGGAAAATAAGTCCAGGCTCCTAAGAGGGGTTCTCCCCGCTTTCCTGGAGATAAGCCTCCTGTACCCACCGAAGTGAGGATGGAAGCTTCTGGCAGCCATCCCAGGTAAAGAAAGGGCCAGAGAAAGGCTGGTCCAGACTCATAATAGAGAGGGATTCCCAAAGGTCTGAAGAGATAAGAGGCACCTAGTATTAGTATCAATTCTGTAATTATTTGTCTGTGCATCCTTCATTCTGCAATCATTTATATTACTGAGTAGCTTCCAATCTCTTCATCATGACCAAGTCTATTATAAAATATATACTTTACATGACAACACAATTACAGATGTATATTTCACCTAAATAAGTTTTTATGAAACAATGATCTTATTTTTTATACTCTTTTTTTGTATTCCATATGGTCAGACCTATTCTTTTACCATGACCGACACACTAATGAGTAATGATATATAGGATAAAATCTGTATTAGTTATTGGTCATACAAATATGAATTATAAAGGAATCTAACCCTTAAGAAGTTCATAATCATGCAGAGAAAAGTAACAAATACTACACACTTGCAAGACAGAATTGCTATTTACTATGATGGAGAGAATAATGAAGAGGTTTTGGAACAAATTGCTTGGTTACCTAACTTAGGTTTTTATTTTGGAGGCATAGTAAGACAGTAGGTGGGGATAGGATTTCTGAAGGAAGGAGCATCTGAGCTGGGTGTTAAATGGTAATAATAGCAGGTGAATAGTGACATAGAGGGAGTCAGGAAGTTTTACAATGAAACATCATGTGCCTCCCTGGCTGGTGTGGCACAGTGGACTGAGCATCAGCGTGAGAACCAAAGGCTCGCTGGTTTCATTCCCAGTCAGGGCACATACCTGGGTTGCAGGCCAGGTCCCTAGTTAGTGGAATATGAGAGGCATCCACACATTGGTGGTTTCCTTTCTTTCTCCTTCCCTTCCCCTCTCTCTAAAAATAAATTTATAAAATCTTAAAAAAAAAATCTTGTGCAAAGGCACAACTGACTCTACCTATTTTTCAAGGTGCAGGAGATGATGTGTGAGAAAAGAGGGGGTGAGAGGATCATACCTTGGGAAAAAAGAGGCCTGAGCATCGGGCAGGAACCACCTCCTGAGGAAGCCTAGGTTGCCATAGTAAGAGGCATGGGCTATGTCCTGGAGCTACTGTAGCTGCGCAAAATAACGACACAAAGGGGAGGAACACAGCAAACCTGTGTCGGAAACTTTCCCTCTGGGTGTGGTGAAGACAGGTGGAAGGGCTACCTGGGAAGGGAGAAATGAGCTAAAGACCTTAAATGTAAAATTGCTGATATGGTTGACAGAATAATGGTGCCGCAAAGAAGCCCACATTGCAATCCCCAAAACCCGTGAATATACTATTAAATAGCAAAAGTTAATTAAGGTAGCAGGTGGAATTAACCAAGCAATTTGTTCCAATACCAATATTTTGAAGTCAGCTAATCATGCTGACTTCAAAATAGACTCTTCTGGATCATTTAGGTGGTACCAGTGTGATCACAAGTGTTCTTAAAAGTGGAAGAAGAAGAGGTCAAGTGACACAGTGTGAGGACACAACCCACTATTTCTGGCTTTGAGATGGAGGAGGGGACTATGAGCCAAGAAATGTGGGTGGCCTCGAAAGACAGAACATACAAGAAAACAGGTTCATGTTCAGAGACTACAGAAAAAAAACAGCCCTGCTGATTTGACTGTAGCCCATTGAGACCAATGTCAGATGCCTGTCCTTCCAAACTGTAAGATAGTAAATGTGTGGTTTCAAGTCACTGTCACTTGAATATACTTACAACAGAGCATCAGTAGTTCTCCCTCAGTGTCAAGGTTTATCTATTGAAAACTTACCATAATCATGTGAAGGTTGTACATCAAAATACAGAAGAAACACTTTGTAAGATCACAGCCTATGATACTTACAATTAAGTTAAATATGACTAAATCAGCCAATAAAGTAAACTATTCAATAGACAATTGAAAAATGTGATATGTAAAGTAAAATGAATTAATAAAATTTCTTTTGTACCTGAAGTAATTATTTTATGCAGTAATAGCATTACAATTCAGTTAATTATGTCTAACCCTCCTTGAAAATGAATGTTCATTTTCGTTCACATTTTGAATTCACCATGTGTATACTTTATATTAGAATGTATCAGAGGTCAGACTTAGGTATTGACATATATTTGTTTTTATTAATTTAACTGTCGAGTAAAATTACACAGGTGGACAAATATTGCTCACTTTCACCTGCCCAAAGTTCGTGTTTCTTTAGCAAAATGTCTAGAAGGTATTTCTGTTTCCTCCAAGTAAAAGCACTATTGACAGAAAAATATAAACAAGTAAGTATATTAACAATAACATTTGTGAATATCTTATCATAGTGACTTACAAATAATTTTTGAGCAATTAAATCAGAACTTTAATCTGTTCGTATTGCTTTAGTGTATAGATGAGACAGGCAATAATTCCCCTGAGAAATTTCTGGACCATCCTATCTTTTTGTCTATTTTATAACAGCTACAGTCCCTAAGGAAAAATTCATGAACTTAACTATTACCTGGAAATAGTCTGTCATAAAAATCATAAATTTAACTTTCTACTCTTTACCATACATTCTTCTGTTCTTCAGTCTCACTCTAAATTTCTCCAATATATCTACTTTTCAAAATTAAAGAGAACCACACTCCCTGATATGTTCCCCTCAGCCTATCAGCCTTGCTCACCGCCGAATCACCTGTCACTCCCTTCATCCCTCCCTTATCCCATCCCCAATATAGTTGACACTAGTTAATATCAACCTTGCCTTCTTCCACTTCTATGGATAAGAGTGCTAAAAATCAATGGACTACAAGTATCTTTCCTAAAAATCCTGATCTATAATCCCTTTTCATTATCCTTGGCACCTTAGCAATGATAGGCTTACCTGTGCTGCTGTAACAAATAAATGTAAAAATCTCAACATTTATTTAACACATAATTTTTTTTTGTGTTAAATACACAAAAAAGGCTTATTTTTTTGCTTCTGTTATACTCCAATAACATTTAATAGCCTTTCTTCAACTTACAGTTCTTCCATTTGGAACCCATGGTCTTTAAGATTTTCACAGCTGGAAAGAGCATGGAATAAGTGCACGCATTCAAAACTACCTTGGCCTGGATATGACACATCACTTCTGCGTACGTGAGCCCTCCTAGACGCATGAATACCCAGGAAACGTGGAAATTCGCTAGACACTAACAATGTCTGACACATGGTTAGCTTGACTCTCTTTTTCTCAATGTCTGTTTCAAATCTTTACCACTTTCTTTAAGACCTTAAATCAACCTCTGTGTCTTTCCGCCTCACCTCTCTCACTTTCCTTCCTATTCTCTGGAGATTGCCTTTCTTTCCTGCATGAGAACTTTGAATGTTTTATGTTTGATCTCCCTCCATTTTCTAATCCCATTCATCCTTCATCACTTCCCTTCTACTCTTCTGTCAATTTATCCACTCTCATCCTTCTTCACCAAGATCATGCTTTCTCAGTTGCTTCCTTAATTTTTTATCATTAGGCTACCTGTCTTATCCAAGGAACTTTTCTTCAACCCAAATGCATGAATTTTTTTTAATCTATTTTAAATAACTCTTTAACCCCCTGTCTACTCCTGTTGTCATTTATACTGTTCACTATTTGGGTTTCTTATTTCTCATACACCTAGGATGCCATTGTAACCTACCTTTTGCCCTCAGGAGATTTTTGAAATTTCACTTTACCAGGTCCAAATTATAAATGACATCTTCGATCTTTATGTTATTGTACTTATCTACTATATTTGACTCTGCTAATCAGCATTTGGTTCTGAAAACTTTAACTTGTATTTAAAAAGAGCATACTCTTTTGAGCCTTTTTCCGTCTTTGCTTTTTCCCCTTAATGGATTTCGTTCCAAAAGCCTTGCCAATATTATATTTCCGGAGGCTTTATCTTTAGCCACTGCTCTTTTCACTTTGCGCTCTTCATGCATAACATTGTCCAATTCCATGTTTCCAGAGGCCAGTTATATGCAAGTGACTCTAACATGTGTCTCTAGTCAAGGCCACTGACATGACTTTGAAGACCTTATATCCAATTGTCTTTTTTATAAACCCAATTAGAAGTTCTAAAGCACCTCAAAATCAAAACTTTTTAAATTTCCTCAGCACCATTATTCAACTGAGACTATTTCCTGAAGCATGTTTCAGTTGGAGACAGCATATTCCACCCTGACACCAAAGTAAAATCTTTATCAACACCTTGACCTTCTCTCTCATCTGTGCAATGATCAGCCAATGATGAAGGCCCATCAGGATGTATATTTCTAATGTCTGTGTGCAACCACCCATTCCTAGTCCCGTTATCATAGTTCAGATCTTTTTCAACTTTAAACTTTATTACAGTACTAGTCTCTTCAATGATCTTCCTATTATTTCCTGCATTTCCATAACCTCACTATACTGCTTTAATGTCACTCCACTGCTTAAAATTTGTCAGTGACTTCTCAATACCCACAGGATAAAGTCCAAGTCCCGTAGCAGGGTATATATAGGTCTTTGCCATCCGATCTTTGCCTTCCAGCCCACTTTCACCTTTTGAATATTGTGCTGTCACACGGAGCTGTTACATCTTCTCCCAGCAGGAACACACCATGCTCTCCCCTGCCCCTGTGCCTGTGATCATGCTGTTCCCTTTCCCTGGAATGTCCCTGGTCTCCCCTTCAGCTGCCTAGTCCTCCTGTCCTTCTCCTCATTCTTCACAACAGTAGCATTAGTCTGCAAAGTCCTTTGCTCATGCGCCACCTAAAAAACTTTTGAGAAACAATGTGGACATTCACACATTTTCAAGCTGGTGTATTAAAATTTTCCATCATATGTTTTGGCAGTTATCAAAAATGTAATCTTTAGTACAATATAAATATTAGTATTATAGAGTGGGGCTTAGCAAGCTACCTAACACCCACGGCCCCAAATCAGGCCCACCATTTGTTTTTATAAATAATGTTTTATTGGAAAATAGCACTGCTCACTCCTTTGCATATTGTTTCTGGCTGCTTTTGTGCTACAGTCGTAGAGTTTAATAGTTACTATACAGAGACCATGTGGCCCACAAAGTCTAAAATATTTGCTATCAAATCCTTTACAGAAAAAGTTTGCAAAATGCTGTTTTAGTGTAATGTAAAACTCTTACTCTACTTTTAAAAGCATATCCAGTGTAATCTGTACACCAGAATGAATTAAAAAATTACTGTTGTTAAGTTTAAAAATTAATAAACAAGCTCTTTAATGACCAGATATTATATGTAGTTTTTTCTACATATAATGAATTAACATTTTTATTTCATGTTTCTACCTGTATTAGTCCCAGTTCTCCAGAGACAGAGAACTAATGGGAGGCACATGCAAAGATTTATTGTAAGGGGTGGCCTCACATGATTACAAAAGCTGGTAAGTCCCGAGCCTGCAGAGCAAGTGTCTCTGTGCAGACCTGAAGTCGAGCAGGCTGCTGTGTAGCAGGAAGAGCTGAGGCTCCAATTCGAAGACTGGCCAGTGCCTTTGTGGGTCAGTGGTGAGTCAGCCTTTGTTCTATTCAGGCCTTCAACTGATTGGGTGAGGCCCACTCACATTATGGAGAGCAATTTGCTTTACCCAGTCTAGTAATTTAGATGCTCATTTTATGCACAAATATCCTCACAAAAACACCCAAATAATGTTTGACCAAATATCTGCTCATTTCATAACCCAGTCAAGTTGATAATATAAATATAACCATCACACCAGCTACTGCTATTCCAATATGTTTTATGTGATGACCTTACCATACTTTCATGCAATTAAAAAATAAAAAAAATATATATATATATATATATATATTTTACCACCTATGTTTATTTTTGAATTTAAAAAATTAATGTATTTTACAATTATAGCTGACATACAATATCACATTAGAATCAAGTATATGACATGCATAGTGATTTATATTAAAATTTTAAATTAGTTTTTTGGGGGCAGGTATGCTTTGTGTTAATTAATTTCTTCTGTATTGATATATTATCATAATAATTATAAATTGATTAAAATATGAATATATTACATATTCCATATATTGTTAAAATCCAAAATTTTACTAGGAATTTATATTTTAATAACATGGCTACTTCCTCTTCAAATAGTTCCTCTATATTTAGGTGAATAGTATTTTTCTTTTTTTGTATTTCATTCCAAATATTTTAATGAAAATTGTGTGTTGAAATAAGCTGTGAAATACATTTTGTTTAAAACATTATTATAAATCTATAGAGATTTGGGTTGATAGTTGTATGCTGAGAAATCTAGTACATATTTGCAGAGTTTAAAGACATTCGTAAAATACGGTCCACAGTTGATAGGTGAATAGTATTTAATGTGAGACTGAGAATAGGTTTGCCATCAATTCTCTCTACTTTTCATTTTTATAAACGTGTATAATGAGGAATCTTACTTTTATATGGCAATGTCACCTGACTCTTCGTTACATGCCAAAAATCACATAATGATCTGTTATTTTAAAAAATTCATCTTTGGTTGACAGCTTGATTAGGGACTGTACCTCTGGAGTCAAAGAACCAGGAGCCGCCCTTGGGTGGTGACCTGGGCTTCCTCAGACTGCCACAGGGGGCACCGGGAAATGGTTGTGCACACGTGTCTCTCTTTCCCACTGGCCGGCGAGTCCCTAAAGGGCGGGGACAGTGTGGTGGCTACCTTTTGAGTCCACAATGTTATGTACTTGTTATATAATAAGCACAGTATAATAAAAATTAAATGATATATTGTGGCTTGTTTTATGGGCATTTTTATTAGCTCCAAAGGTAGATAAAAGGTCTAGCACACAAGGCATAAGTATGTTAGGTGGCATAACATACCTATATGTTAAAGAAAAGAAATTTCAAGTTTCATATATGTATACATATATACATGTGTGCATTGTGTATGTGTGTATATATATGGATTTTTTAAAAAGAAGAATTAGTTTCTCCATTGTGATGGACGGCTAAACAAGCCTGAAACCCACAGGACAGGCAGTCAGGTCCCGAAGACCACACGTGGGCTGGACCTCCACGGGAGCGGATGGCTCTTTGGCTGCTGTTTGGAGACTCTTCGCTCAGGGAAAGTCCACACCTGTCCTTTAAAAGTAATTGAGGCATGCCACCTAGGATATTCTCTCTTTTGGTTAATTTAAAGTCATCTGCTAAATCCCTGCATAGCAGCACGTGGATTAGTGTTTGATTGAACACCAGCAGAAAGTGTGTTTATGCTGCAGAATGGAAGCTGTCTCCTTTCTGTCTCCAGCCCTCAGGAACCACTGTCCCTTGCAGCCCGCTCTATCTGGAAACATATGGGGAGGGAGTGCTGAGCAATGGGCAGTAGTTCAATATGGGTAAATTGACACATCAGAAGGTGCTTTGATAAAGTATAGATAAATTGACAAAATTTGCAATCAGTGATGAAATGATCTCTGCTCATAGGAATTTGGGGATGACATAATTCAGGCCATGACAATTCCTAATTAACAAAATAACTAAAATTTACCTTAGTTATAGCTTTAGTTTTATTTCCTGATGAAAATCTATTTTCCCCTTCATATTTACTCAGATACTGAGTTATTTTATGGTAGGCCTAAATCTTCATTCTTTCAGACCATCAAGGATGTGACTTTGTAAGCTGGCATGGGTCCTTGCTCCATGCCTACATGGCTAATTGTTAAATGCAGCCCAATTGCTCTTGTTAAATGGGAAACTTTCCCAAATCTGTGCATATATACCCACTGATCAAAATAAATATAGGTACATAGATGTATAGATAACTTAGTGAAAACATTCACAGTGGAACCCAGTGTATTTGTTTTGCTATTTTTATGTGCTTATCTCTACTAGTTCAGGAGTATCTGGAAGGCAAGGACATGTGTAGTTCAACATGGACTTTGAACCAAATGAAATGCTGGGAATATGCATAGGTGTTCATCAGTTAATTTTGAATAAAGAATGAAGGCCAGTTAAAATTGTATCTTATTTTTTGCTGCATTTCAACTGATGATGTGTTGGTTTTCAATTAGTTGGTGTAAATCCCCTTTAGTCTTCCTGGTGTGTGTAAAGAAATTAACTAGCAATTCAGTTTCATTCATATGGGAGAAAAGAATGGAATAAAAGCAAGAAGTTTGAGCCTTTCGAGTTTTCTGTCCTCTCATCTTCAAAGCAACTGGTACTTTATTTCCTCATTTTCAAGTGCTTGTGATTAGACGTCAGTGTTTCAGGACAGGAAGCATCTTGTTCTATTTAGAACTTCTTTCCCTGTTCAGGAAGCTGCTTCCTCCCAGAGAACTGGGTTGTCTACCAACACACTTGTGTCTTGTCTTTTATTACTTGCTAACTCTTCTCACCAACTCTCTGAAGTTTTACTTCCGGATCAGCTGGGACTTTACGCTAGCTGGCTCTGTGGTTGAAAATGTTTGTCGTTTCAAGTGTAATAGGGATGGTCGTGTCCCATAAACCATCATCCTCACTTGATCAAGCATCCTCACTGGAGGTGAGAGAGAGGTGCAGCTTTACAATTCTCTGTCACACTGCATCTTCCTTCAGGTATGATTGTATGTATTCATGAACAAAGCGATATGAAATTATATTTAAAGTATATACATATGACAGATCATATTAATCCTAAAATAGTTTTAAGCACAGTTTTAGAACAGTGTTTAGAGTACCAGTTGCTTCTTCCTGTGAGATTATTTGTAAATATGCCCTGGTCTGAAAAGGAATAATGAAAATATTAGTCTTAATTTACCAGAGATTTATTATAGAAAAAACAGCAATATAAGAACAAATGTAGTTAAATGTCTCAATGCACCAGATATTTTTAGAGATATTTTGCAGAAAATGAAAAAATAACCAATTAATGCCCAATGCTGCATAAACACAAAACATGGATTGAAATAACACAGGTCCACTCAGATAATTTTCTAACCATACCCAGAAATGCTAAAAGCTTAATCTTTATTGTCCATGTATAAGATTTTATAAATTTATGGATGTATTTTAAATAACTATGAACACCCTGTTCTCAGTGAAGTACAGAGAAATAAATATAAGAAATATGTTTCCAACCTAGACAAGGCATATATATTTTGTTGTTGTTGTTAAACTTGGCCCAGGATATTAATAGCTCAACTTTGAAAAATGTCATCTAAAATAATATTAATCTAGACCAATTTAGGAACAAAGAAATAAGCCTAATTAAATAACAAAATGTGTTGTAAAAATGAGAAACTGTGCATATATATCATATAGAAAACACTGGTGTATCTTCTTGGCAACTACCTTATATTTAGGAACTCATTTCATAAGTACTTATTTTAATAATCATGACCTAATAGGTATTGGATAGATGTCATTATTCTCCATGTACATATGAAAATATTTATGCTCAAAAAGTAAAAATAAAAATATGTTGTAAAAACAGAAAAGAAAATGTTCAGGGAGGTAAATGGTTCCATTCATGAGTGGCAGTGCACAAAACAACCAAATAAACAGAATTAGCTGGATCTTTCAAAATCTGCCCCAAGTTGAGAGTGATTATACAGTCATTATTGCTGACTTGTTTGGCAGTTTCTACAAAAGCCTGACCAAAAAATACTGAAGGAAGTCAGTCTCCTTCCTTTTTCTAAGTTTCCTTTAGAGAAAATAAAATGGATGGAGTCAAGCAATCCAAAAATAAATCACTGATTATCTAATACTGAAAGAGAAGGGAAAGAGATCCTTCTTTGCTTGCCCTACAGTCCAGAACATACCTTGTCCATCAACTATTTTAAAGAACATCCCCTTGATATAAATCGAGGTATAATAAATACATGTATATTCAATGGGCTTTTTCTTATTATTGGTATGGTCTGAGAATCAAAAGAAAATGTCTGACCTCTAAAGAGAAACATTTAAATAATAAAATGGAAACAATAATAGTTACATGAAGGATTTAAAAGACTTCAATTTTAATAGAATCACAGAAGCCCACTGAACCAATGAATGAAGAGAAACTAGATACAAATAGAGCAGAGAATAGGTAAAGATATATTTGATGGAAGACCCAGAGCTTTACACAGAAAATGCATGCATTTAAAATAATCAAAGAATATTATAAATGGTTATACAAAGTATATTTCAAAATACAATAGATTAGGACATAAGAAAAATGATAGTAACAGAGTGATATTAGAAAGTTGTGATTATAGGTAATTTGGTACCTTTCTAAATAAAACAGCAATTACAAAATTTCAAACACTAGTTTTGTAATACTATGATTTTGGGTTTTGTTTAAAAGTATGAACAACAGATAAGTATATCTCGACAGCATTAAATAACAAAAATTTTAACAACATTTACAGCATGCTGTAGTTAAATCAGGCTGTAGCTACATGCCTGTAGTTCCTCAGGCTGAGTGCATTTTGTTAAAAATGTTCTTAGAAAAATAGTTTGTAATAGGCTCAAAGTTGAATTGTTTTCAATAAAAATTTGCATTTTTAAATAGAATGGAAAACTCAATACCAGAATGTTTTGAAAAGAGTTTGTCATAATTTTGAGATTAAAAAAATGGTAAAAATGTCTGGCAACAGCCTAGGAAAAAATAAATAACAAAGCTTTATGAAGATATAAAATAGAAATATAAAACTAAAGCAACAGAAAATTTTTGTCATGTAGAAATGTAAAATCAGAAAAATATAGAATGCAACATTTATTCTTAAACTTTTCAGGAAGTCAGAAAGTAAATATACAGAAGTATTGAAGACTTTAAAGCAAAAATAACATATAGAAAATTAGAATAAATGAAATTGTTGATGGTGATGGTGGCGGTGGGGTGTGTGTGTTTGTGTGTGTGTGTGTGTGTGTGAGAGAGAGAGAGAAGGAGAAAAACTAAATATTAAAATGAAACCAACCCTAAGATTTTGTGGCTATATTTAAAGTAATTTCAATAATAAAATGCTAAAATAAAAACAAAGAGTAAAACAACCTCAAGTTGAGCTTTCAGTCCCATTGGTGAGACTGCTAAGACCATGGACCATGAGACCTTTAATCTAAACCCGCACTATATAGCCTCACATACTTTCTCGAAATATAGCATAGTTGTTAATAATGCTATAAAAAATTGGTATTACACAGCTTATTATGTCAGATTCGTGAAACCATGGATAAAGTCATACCTGTAGTTTATAAATCCATCTACACTAGAAAACACTGCACGGTGGCTTTATAAATCTTATATACTCGCTTAAAATAGAGTGAGGATAAGAAAGAATTTGAAAGATAGAATAATGAAACTTTGGAGTCAATAACATGATTATGGTGTAGAGCATGAATAATAGGAAAGGTAGAAATGAAGGGAATATAGGTACGTGGGAGATAGACTCCCAGGAGTGCTGAGAGTTACTGGTGGACGGTCAGTGAGAGCCTGGGAAGTCTCCCCCATTGGTCCGGACAGCAGCAGAGGACACAGAGCATGTGAAAAGCCCTCCTCCCTGTTTTCAGTAACTGATTGGGTGTGGAACCTGGGGGGAGGGGCAGGGAGCGAGGTAGGGGGGAAGCAGGCACAAGTGCCACAGAAGTCAAAATGGTGGTGGGGCGGAGGGGGGAGTGGTCTGTCAGGCTAGCCTGGAAAAAGAAGGGATCAAACATAAGGTGGACCCACCTGAAGCACATGAAAGTTTGGGAAGTTGCTTTGGTCATTTTGAGAAAACACCTGGTCCAGCCCACAGTCAAGCTCATAAAACTCAGGGAAACAAAGAAGGCTCTCTTACTCTTTGGTTTTCTGGCTTGGGACCTGCAGTGGGACAGTGGTCTCCCTTGTTCTCTCCATGAGCCACATGATCTTAGCAGCCACATGGCCTGTGACCTCAGAGGAAGCTTCTTTCACTCTCTTGGCCACCTAGTGATGTACTGGCCAGTGCGTTTGCATGACATTGCAACCCTGGCAGCTGCATGGCTCAAGGCCATGCAGGCTCAACGTGCATCCCCCATGGCCGTGGGGCGAGCCTGAAATGGACAGCAGCTGGGAATTAGCTAAGCCACCTGATGACTGCTTAGCAGCCACCTCAGGGCTTCAAAGGACTGGACTTTAAAAGGGAGCAGGAGCTGTGGACACTGCCTTTTTTCTTGGTCTTGTGCAGGAGATGGGCTTTGAGATGGGGAGTCCGCCGTTCTCCTGGGTTGTGCAGCACCTGAGTGAAAACCTGTTTTCCTCAGCAGCTTTTCACCAGTATCGGCCTCATGAGTTTGGCTTCTGTAATGGCAGGCAGCTGAACCTCTGTGTTGTTGTTGTTTGGTAACAAAAGGGGAGATTCTGAGTACACCACAGTGGCATATGCTGGTAATTACTATAGAATGCCACTGCAAAAACAAAGTGGCCTGGTAGATTAAAGGGCTTTTTTCCCTGAAACTGCTTTATTGAAATTAGAACCCAGAGCAAATTTCATCAAAGACATAACTGGCACCATTTCTTCAGATTCATTGATTTCTGCCTCTTAGCTTGCTAACTGTGGAAAAGAGACAGAAAAGCTTAAAAAATAAAGTCAAGAGTATAATTAACCCACTACTATTTTGTGTGTGTGTGTGTGTGTGTGTGTGTGTCTAATATTGCCCATGGCCTAAAATGACCAATTAACTGAATTCACTGGGGAAACAGCAGGGTGCAAAACCACATCTTTACAAAGGAAAAAAAGGAAATGCTTCCAATGTCTCAATTATAAGTGACCAAATTGCTTCAAAATATAATTACATTTTGTAATAGAAGAGATTTGAAGCTTGGCTCCTTGAAATACTTTTCAAATGATTATTCTTGACTCTGCTTGAACCTTCACAGGCTAAGGTACTCTGAGCAATTGCTTCAGGCTGCCTACGATCATGGCTGCCTGTAAATAGGTGAGATGGATATAGCAGAGTTTACTAACATCCTGACTTCTAACTGTGTTACTGGGGTTTAAACAAGAAAAAATACTACCAAAGCCAGTATTTTCGCAACAAGTTATATAAAAAAAAAACAAAATAGGCAAATCTCAGTCTAGACAAATAACTACTGTACTTTCCGTTTTCAACTTCTGCCTCTTCCAATTCAGTTGACTATCAGGTTGTCTGTGATTAAGTGGTGTCGCTAGGCAACAAGGGTAGTCATTGCTACTCCTGGGTCTAGGAGCTGCTGCTGTGCCAAACATTTACAAAAACCTGTATTGTCTATAAATATCCAGGACCCACTACTGTCTTTCTGCTGAGAATCACACGTGATAGCAAACCCTATTAATATTTAACAAACGGATATTAGATTTTATGAAAATTTTCCTACAGAGGAATCAAGGGCTTCACATACAGCAAAGGGGTCCATTCTATATAAAACGGCTAATAATTCCTGGACTACAGATAATAAAGAATGATTATAAAATCATAATTTAATTTGGGAGACCAGAAAATTTACCTATCTATATTACATGTCATTAAATTAAAAATTGAGACTTAACTAATTTAAAAATATTAATTTGAAGTCCTGGGCTGTGGGCTCAGTTGGTTAGAGCATCATCCCATAAGTCAAAAAGTTGTGGGTCCGATTCCTTGTCAGGGCCCCAGTCGAGTCTCTTGGGAGATTTTTCTCTCTCCATCAGTGTTTCTCTCTCTCTCCCCTCCCCCCCCCACCCAAAATCAATAACTGTATCCTCAGGTGAGGATAAAAAATATAAATTAATATGATGAAAATCCTTCTTTTTTTTACATCTGGGAACATATGCAAGGTCAACTCAAAATTCTAAGTGATATCTCCTTGTATTTTGACATTTTCTGCCAGTGTTTTTCTACCACTATAGATTGGACTCCCTCATGCCATTTCAGACATGACTATTATCATGTACTATCTTAAAATATTTACCTATGTTACTGTATTGTCAGATCAAACACTAATATCTTATTGCTTCTCATTTTGCTATTTCTGTCACTTTTTTTCTAGAATTAGGTTTCTTAAGTATCATCTTTTTTAAAAGATTTTATTTATTTATTTTTAGACAGAAGAGAAGGAAAGGAGCAAGAAAGAGAGGGAGAGAAACATTAATGTGCAGTTGCCTCTCATGCACCAACTACTGGGGACCTGGCTCTCAACCCAGGCATGTGCTCTGATGGGGGAATCGGACCAGCAACCCATTGATTTGCAACACTCAACCCACCGAGCCACACCAGATGTGGCTATCCCTGTCACTTTTTATACTTGCCAGTATTAATGACCTTTCTCTTTTGAATATATTTACATTCATCTTAGGGGATTTTTCAAAAATCATAAACAAAAATTAAATGCACTATCTTCTCAGTTTACTGAGGTACATTTTATTTTACTTTTTGCTTTTTGTTTCATGAGTGTCATTTCTATTTAGCTTAGCTAATTATAATCCTCAATTCATGGCACATTGTCATCATTGGTCTGTTTTGTCTGAGGCTATTAATTTCTCTACTTCAGCCTCTCCTTTTATGTATATATGCCTTTTACATCCACATGCTTGCTTGCAATATAGTTTGTTTTAGAAAAATAATATCATATTATATTCTTGTTTTCTTTCCTACCCAACATTATGTATTTAGGACCAACTCATAATGAGATCTAGCACATACACACACATCAAGTTTAGTGTTTTTGATCACTGTGTAGCATACCGTTGTATGTTTCAACTATGTGAGCTTCCCAGCCTCCCAGAAACTGGGGTGTTTTATTAATATCCACATCTATGTCCTCCCGTGGACCTCTAGCCACGAGCCCCTGCAGACACAGTAAGGTCAGGAATTGCAGGACCAGAGGGTCACTGCCACTGTGCTGTTTTTCAGAGAGGCTCTACTTGTTCATACTCCCACTTCTAATTTATAAAGGTTTCCATTTCATCGTGTATTTTTAATATTTAATGATACTATTATTGAGCATTTAAAGTTTTTTTCTTAGGTTTTATGAAGAAAAATGCACCCCATATGCCTTTTTCGGGTCACACAATCAGTTGATCCTGAGAGTCTTTTAGGACCTCCTTCTGTGATGTATCTGTACGTGTCCTCGGGCTATTTTTATGTTGTGTTTCCCATAGTTTTCTTGCTAAGTAATGATATTTTTTAATTAATTTTATATATTATTCACTTCTGTGATTTAGGCTTTTACTAATGATTTCCTCCAGTGGGGCCCTCTCGGAATTCCATTGGTAGTGTTCTCTCCACTGGAGAGAAAGCATTAATTTTGTTGTACTTAAATCATACTATTTATTTTTTTTTGCCTTTTGGTTTGTGCTTTTGTGTTTTAAGAAATTTCACCCCAAGATCATTAAGAGATCCTCCTACATTTAAAAAAAATATGTATCTTATAGGTTTACCTTTCTATTGAGATATTTAGTTAATCTAGATTTTACTTTTCTGTTACTTAAAAGAAGAGTTGAATTTTATTTTCCCCTATATGTAAAGCCAATATTATAAGTTCAATCAATTAAAAAAATATGTCTATTCCCCTAATATTCAATGTTGTCACTGATATAACAAATACTACTCTACCCAAATGCAAATCTGGTTCTGGGCCTTCTTTTTTTTCTTTGGCTCTGTGTCTGTTCCTGAAGCAGTATTAAAAATGATAATGTGAATTCTCCTTCCTATTCTTTTGCAGAAATTCTTAGAAGGAAAAATAATGTATTAGTTACATTTTTTTCATTCAATACAAAACTTCCTTTATTTGAGCTATGCTGAGAAACAATACATAAAGTTTTTTTATTACCTGCTTCATTGCATGTCAGTGTGGAATCAGGCTCTGCATCAGAACCACAGTTGGTCTTCAGTTTATGAGAAGTGGAAACTGACAGCCGTATTTTAATATTTCAGTCAGAAATTAGAGCTCAGCTAGAAAAATGTTGATGCTCAGCTTGAAAAATAGTCCTCAATTATCTTTTTGTTGTTCACCACTGCTCAAGAATGTAACATGAAATATTAACTTGTCCTACCCTGGTAGCTCAGTTGATTAAAGCATCACCTCTATACCATACCACACAGTTGCAGGTTTGATCCCCCTACAAGAATCAACCAACAAATGCATAAATAAGTGGAACAAGAAATCAATGTCTCTCTCTCTCTCTCTCTTTCTTTCCCTTCTTCTCTCTCTAAAATCATTCAATAAATATTTTTAAAAATAGCTAATTAATTCATAGCTAAAGTCCCTTTTAATACTTTCTCTGCTGCTCTTACTCCTATTTTACCTTTACTGGAAAAAGTATATGAAAAGAGTTTTATAGACAATAATAACAATAAAGACATATAGCTGTATAATGTTTTATAAATTTATATAGTAAGACTTCACTCCTTCCTTGATTTTAAAGCCAAAACTCTGACTCGAGTAAAAGAATCGTTATTTTAAATTACAAAGGGTCCGAGGCTCAGTGTGGTTCTCTTACTCTTCCGAGCTCACGCGGTTGAGCGAAAGGCAGAATCGGGATTGGACACCTCCAGTTTCCCCTCCTGCGGCATGCTGACACCATTTGACAACTTGTGTTGGCAGAAAAGCCTTGTCTACTGTAACATATCAACAAGAAACATCTGTAAGCCACAGTGACATGCAAGGTCTGTCCAGAAAGTATCCAGCCGTGCGCTAAGAAAAGTATTGATGAAGATACAAGATACGTTTACTGAAGAAGATACAAGAAACATTGTACATAGGACAATGGTGCTTCAGCCCCTTTTAAAGTAAGCACCTTGGGACCTCACAGAGTTCTCCCAGTGTCTCTTCCTTTGTTCAAAGCACTCTGCAAAATCCTTTATTGGAATCGCCATCAGCTGTGCCCCGTTGTATTTTGCTGAATCTCGCTGACTGTCTAAAATCTTTTCCTTTTCAAAGGTGATTTTAGTTAGTTTTGGGAAAAGCCAGAAGTCACAGGGTGTCATAATTAGGGTGTAGAGGGACTGAGTTCAACATTCTCAGGTGTCCTGCTTGGTACAGGTCTTCCAGCACGTGGACCACTTTCAATGGACTCTCGACCATCTTTGAAGTGTTTCTGCCATACATTTATTTGTGCTTCACTCACTGCATCACCCCTGAAAGGCTTCTCGATCACCCAAATAGTTTCCATGGAGGAATGTTCAAGCTTAATGCAAAATTTGATGCAGATTTGTTGCTTTACTTGCTCAGTCATTTTAAATGCAATGGCCACACAGTACACATGCTCACTCAATGGCATCTACCATCCCCACTGACCAGGACAGTGAAGTTGTCATTGTTCATGCATGAACATTCCAGTTCCCCCTCTTCTTGGCTGCCAGGTTACATCTGTGTAGCACCAACTATTCTTGTTATGTGAACAATGGCTGGATTTTTTTCTGGACAGACCTCATCATACGTTGGAATCTACTGTAGGTTTCATTATAGCAGAGTTTCTGGGTAAGAAAGATAACCATGAGTAATGTTTTTATGCCTGATTTATAAAGAAATATGCTGTGGCTGTCATGCAAACTACACTGTGGTAATAAGGGTATGAATAATCCTCTGTTGGCAATCTTTTTCTAACCTAACTAAGTATTCAATCGCCTTTTCTCATGGCTCAGCTTATATCATTATAAGTTCTCTGGATTTGAAATTTGTGCCAGACCCACTTGGCATTTATAATAAAAGCTTTCCCTCACAGACAAAAGTTGGCAAACATGCTTTGAGGCCAATGTGAGAGGTACTATGCTTTTGTGAAGCTCAGAATATTAGGAACATATGATCTGTGATGACAAACAGATTAAGCAACAATAAAGTGTGCACAGCTCGCCTCTGATTTTCCAAAACTGCAATGTGGGAAGATTGGAAAGCCTTAATCTGTTCCCTCTATTACAGAGAATCTTCTCACAAAATGAAAATAACAAAAGAATTTATACCTAAATATTTAAAGTTTTCATGGATAAAAACACAATGATAAAACAAATAAAATACATTTCGTGCTCTTCGTTGTATATTTAGATAAATATGTATACACATTTAGATAAATATTTATAATTCTCTCAACATTTTTGGGAAAGGGAAAAGCTTATGATGTCTCAAAACCGCTAGATGCCTTAGAGAAGGGCTTAAAGGAGTAGATCATGCCACCTGCTCTTTATTATTTCTTGTGTATTGGACTATACGTTAAGGGATCCAGCAATACAGGTGAATGACCATTAAACCTACTGAGTGGGACCTACTGAGAAAACCTAGCAATGGTTTCTTTCTTTCTCAAATGAACTACACTAAACATTACCAGTGTTTGTGAAGCTTAGATCTTCAGGCTTCTGTAAATCACTCAAGCTGGCAACTGTAGTTGTCTCCCAAGGGCTCCTTTCCCCTGCTGTATCTCCTAGTACCAAGTCCCAGCTCCTGCATCTCTGCAGCCGTCTCTCACTTCCTCCATCACTACTGCCATGGCCTCAATAACTTTTTTCCCAGGAATAAGCAATTCTGTGCTTTACTAAATAATGAATAAATTAATATTTATACATTAATACACAACATATTAATTCTCATGTAGGATAATTCCAGTAAAGATTTTTCCTTCCCTCATCAAGATTTACAAGCCTGTAAACATCCCAAGGATGCATTTTGTACTGCCCAGGTATATTCACCATTGCCACTCTGCCAGTTTTTTATGCTGCACCTCAGTTACGTGCACACACATTTCATCGTTCTGATGCCTCCAGGCTATGTGAGGGAAGGACGCATTTTTAATTGGCCTTTCTAACCACCAAATTTCTTCAAGTTTGAGTGCTTGATGTGTTGTAGGCAAGAGTAATCCATATAAATCAGGGTATTGCCCAAAGTACTGTGATGGAAAATGAGAAATACAGGCATTGCTTTCTTTGCACAATTCCGATACGCACACATTTTAGCTGCCATGATTGAATAAGTAACACCAGCCTACCAGCACTGTTTAAATTTCAATAATCACTGTACCAACCCTGAGTAATTGTGTAAGTACCAATCAGTACTTAGTAACATACACATATCATGATCAGGAACCAATCATATCACTTCTTTCAAAGTTTGTTAGTGATTAGTCACTGTACATCTATTATTTGATTCACCCACAGACAGCAAGGATTGTTGTTGCAGTTAAATGAATGATCAAAAGAAGAAATTGGCCAAGAAAGATCAAAGTGCAGCAAACAAAATGAAGAACAATAATGCTGGAAACACAATGTGAATTGGGCATAAATGGAATTATAGAAGAAATGGCTGACCATAGGAATGTTGACTCACAAATTTTTATGAGTCAAAGAACAGTTGGAATTTGCCTTTTGATTGTTATTAAGATCACTTTATACAGATTAAGTTTAAATGGAATTTTTATAGTCTCGTACTACTCCACAAAATGATGATATACAAGGCAGGGGAATCCCCCAAAACAGAATTATCTTCTGGAGGGCAGGCTTCCCCACTATAGGTGAGTTTACTAGGAACCCATCTGTACCAGTGCACCAGCTGGTATTGTTGTGAGAAACTGCATTTGGCTTCAGTGAATTTTTTGGAAGACTCTTTTAAAGCATTTGCCCATTTCATGATGGGTGATTTACAAGCACACCTGCCCAGTCCATGCTGAGCGATCAGCAGTTTTTGACCCAAACCTGCATAACTTACCTCCATGCCCCACCCTCCCTGTTCACCCAATCTTGCCCCAAGTGACTCTTTTTGTGTCCCCAATGAAAACAGTCCTCCAAGAAAAGTGTTTTGCTGATGAGGAAGAGGTGAAGCACTAAAACAGCAGAAGCACTAGAAGTTATCAAAAGCGACAAGTTCAAAAACTGTTTTGAGCAGTGGAAAAAACATCTCGGTAGGTGTATGGCATCCAATAGAGAGTACTTAGAAGGTGAAATTTAAACATAAAAGAATAAATACACAACTTTATAAATAAATTTGGGGGCCCCCCTTCATATTCCAGACTTGGTAAAGGAACGGTCTCCTTTTCCAAACCCTTCCCGGCATTATAAACAGCATCCAAATCCCATTTGACAACTTACAAACAGGGAGTTTACTATATTTAAGTTTGGATACTGAAACTTATCCCTCTTTACACTTTAAATGAGCAGATCTACCAGACCAAGAAAATGTGAATTTGTTGTGAAGTACTAAAGAGGTTACCTTGATTAATAGTTGCAACGTATTCACAAAGACATATAAACTCCATGCTCAGTTTCTACATCTGAATATGGGTATTATAATAATTTATTCTGCATAATCCACAGGATTGCTGTGGAAAGGTAGGTGGTACATACCTTTATCCTCGGTGGTGTATGATAAATACTGAAACACTGTCAACTATTATAAGGAAAATCACATTATTTATCTCCAAGTCTGGGAGTTTTGTCTGACACAAATGCCAAATCGGATTCAGCATTTGGGCTTGAAATAGAATTTTTTCAGTAAAACCAGGATATACGGTACCCTAGTTACTGATTATTTTTACTTATTACAAATATAATTAACCTTTCTACCCACCCATTCCTCCATCATTTTGTTAGCATATTCCAACTTACCAAAGATGGCAAATGCAACAACCACAGGATGGCATTAGTAAGTGAAATGGGAGAGCCTAATGTGTCCAAAGTGCATGCGAATGCCCAGGAGTGCAGCTGATCACGGAAGTGGGGCAGCCCAGTGAAGTATGAGCACAGCGACAGCAGTAGCATAGAACATCATGGCCAGCTCCGCCTGCACAGGGGACTTGCCAGACTGAGTCCTTTGTCAGCACCTTGCTACCCTTTTCAAAGTTCTCACTACCATTACTTATATTTGTACAAATTTAGGGCTGTGACTGTTCAGTTGTGACTTATTATGTGAATTCCAGCCAATAGTCAATGTGCTCCTCTGCAAAACTCAGTGATTTTTGTGAAAGTAAGTCTTCAGAGTGAAATCATTCTTACCCATGAGCCTCATTTTGCTCTTCAGATTAAGCGCGTATTGTATATGGCTACAAACTCCAGAAATATGATGGCATTTTTCTTCCTGGAGCTACAAAGATGTAACAAGAAACCAAGCGCATTTATGCAATGATGGTGCTGTAGGTTGATTGTGTCAAAATTTCCTCATTTTTTATGTCAGATTTACCAACAATTATGAACATTTTTTAAAACAGCTTTCAGCATTTTAACATAATTTACTTCTATAATTAGATAAACTCCAAAGAGATGAATTAAGAAAATGAGACCATTCTCTCATGAATAGCATTTTGGGGCAGTTGGGTGGCTAGTGTGTCAGGTATAAGGGCTGCTGGACATTTCCTCTTTATATGCCACATTTTGGAGTCGAAGAAGCATAGATACATTTTTTGACTAGTGTTGGGAATATTTCTGTCATAAACTTAGTGTCAGACTAGGCCAAACAAACTGGGCTTCAGCTAGCGTTTTCACTTAACCTCTCAAAATTTCAGAGTTCACTCCTTAATGACAGATGCGGAGTAAGCAGTCTTCAAGGCCTGTGCTGTATCTGTGATCTTGTTCTTCTAGAACTTTGTTGTAATCTTAGGAGAAACTAGAAATACTTCAGAAATAATAAATCTTGCAATCATATGATAAAGAAAATTGAAAGAAGAGGGAGAAACTCTCTTCCCAGTATCAAAATCAAGGCCCTCTGTAATTATGCAACATCCCCCGGATATTGTGTCTATGGTTAGAAATGTTTGCAATAGGAATTCTAGTCATTTTTAATTAAGATCAAGGTCAGTGGTGGCCACAGTCTAATGCATGTCCTGAGTTACTCTTAGTACCAAGCACTCAGTCACATAGGTTCTTTTGTGTGGGCCAGAGAATCCTTTACATCTCAGAACACTTGCATTCTTCAGGGCCACTTGACACTGCTGCTTCAGTCTCGCAAGTCATTCATTACACTGTTAATTATACAGCAGGATGCACTTGACATAGAGCCAGTCTGTCATTCACAGTAGTATGACCATTTTAGCTTCAATGGAAGAGTTGATGAAGTTGGTTTCAACCAGGATGCAATAAGATTGGCCAGACTGGGTGTTATGTTGGAAGACGAATTGGAAAGGAGACTACTCATTCATTTGCACATTTTAATCCATCCTTTTCTTTAAACCTCTGACCTTGCACTCTGAACCTTCATTTTATTGTTGCATAATCTTTTGCTTTGTTTTGTTTTTAGTGTAAATGTCGTCATCTTGACCTTTCCTTCAGAATCATTACCTGTGTGGCACTTATCCTGAACATATTTTGGAGTTGCATTTAAATAGTACTATAATAGAATCTCTTACAACTCTTTCTCTGTGCTCTTGCCAAATATCCTTCTTAAATCCTCAGATTACTGAATAACCTGAAAATGCAATCAGGGATCCATTCTTTAGAAAATTGTCCTCAGATATGTGAGTCTCAAGAGGAGTAAACAGAATCCCAACCTTATCCCCAGACAGCTATCAAAGGTGAAGGGAAACAGGACCTAGTTGTACTAACATCCAGGCCAAAAAGATTCCAGAGGAGTTTACACAGTGTCTGCCAAGACCATAGAGCTTCATCACATGTCCCACTAGGAGCACTTAAATTTGAACTGAAGGGAATTTTAATATGATTGTAGCTACAGAACAAATATATCATACCTCCAAAAATAATATGCTTTTTTGGTGAGTTGACATGTCCTGGCCTGCTTTTCTGCATGAAGAAGCTCAAGTTTCAGTACATTAAATTTATGATGCCACTTGGACCTGCCAAGTGAACTCAGGAAACAGACACATGTTGTCCTTAGCTTAAGTATTGTTTTTAAAACCAACCCCATTTTGTGTACAACTTAACTATGTTTAAAAAAAAAAAGCAGTAACCACTCCACGTTGACCCCCTTTCCAGATCAGGGAACTGAGGTTCAATTTATAATTGGCTGAAAATATGTAATTTTATTTACTGCAAGTTGGACTTCAGGTTTTATACCCAATTTGACATTTCACTAAGCTTCTTGTCCCATGAATTTGATCCCATGTCTGTTTCTTACTTTCTTGCCAACTACAGCAACTTTGAAATATTTGCCTATTATAAAATTGTGCTAGTGTAATAATTCCCAAAGAAAACCAAATTCAGGCTTGGGAAGTCATTTAAGTCTCTGTTTTTTAAAGTATATCCTCACCTTTGTATAATAATGAATTTCATGTAGGCCACAGTACCAGTAGGAGGCCCCAGGACTGGGAAACATTTCCTGGTGTGTCTGAAGCAAATGCTGCACAACTTCCTGGGATCCCTACTCATAAACTGGGGAATGTCTTTTGTTTTTCAGTGTGTAATCTCAGAAACCCAGGAATATATAACTTTTATGTACTGGAAAGCATTGAGGGCTAGAAAACAGTGTAAAATTGGAAGTCACTTGACTTGTAAATAAGAATGTTGACTCGGAAAAAGGCATAAATAAAATATTTTTCTTTTACTGGCTATCTGGAGGGATTAGGATAGAAATACCAACACCATAGGAAAAATATACATGCATCAATGCACAACAGATGAGGTTAAAGAGAACTTCTGGGTTGTTTGAGCTTTGGGGTATTATCTTGAAAATCAGACTGAATTGGAGGTCTCCTCTGGGGTGGGGGGAAACTTGATTGTTGCAGCAAATACTTTTATTATTGTTTGTTGCCTCGCACATTGTCTGACACAATAGTAAGTGCCCTTAAAGAATCTGTGGAATGAACAAACCAATATACCCAATATAGAAACACTTTATGATTAGAAACAAAACTAATATTGTCAAGTGTTTTTTTTAATTCATATATTTTTTCATGTAATATCAGCTGTGTCCGTCCACTCATTGCAAAATTCACATCAACGTTTCTCTTAGTGGCTTATATTCAGTAATGACCATTGCTTGAAATGTTCTTTTTTTAGGGTTTGTAATATTGTAATTCTTTTTTAACATAATTTCTTAGCTGGGATTTTTGAGGTACAATTTTTTTATTAGTTTATTATATTGTCCTGTTCCATCTCCAGAACCATGCTGTTCAGTTACTGTGATTTTGTAACATATCCTTCTGTAGAGTAGGGATGCCCCTGTCTTTACTCTTCTTTATAGAAATTATCATATTTATTTATGGATATTATTCTTCAATATTCATTTTTAAGTCAACCTGACACGTTCCTCCAGAGATCCAGCGGGGTATGTTTTTGGAATTGCATTGAATGTACAGGATGATGCAAAAGTAGGTTTACAGTTGTTGGTATGGAAAATGACACATTAATAAATGTTTTGCATACTCACAACTACTCTTGCTACCCTGTATAGATTAATTTGTGGGGAAATTATTGACATTACATTGTAAATGATGTTGTCACCCTATCTGTTAACATATCACTTTTTTTTCAGGTCTTCTCTAATGATTTTCCAACTAAATTTTAGATTTTGGCCATTAAATACTTATGTCTTCTTGGTGAAGCTAATTTCTAGGTAATTAGCAGTATTTGTTACTCTGTAGATGGTATTAAATTTTTACTATATTTTGTTTTAATTAAAGTTGGTGTAACATAGTGATTCTTAGCTTATCTGAAAATAATTCATTAGGCAGCATTTTAAAGATAGAGATGCTCACATCCAATGCCTGATTGACTTAATCATAAATGAGTCTACATTAAAGTGCTTATGTGTTTGTGGTTGTTATAACACTTTGATACATTGTACCTTTTAATAGTTTGGAATATCCTTATAGGTAGGACATTATAAGGATATATATATACACACATATTTATATATCTCCTATAAGGTGATATATATATATATATATCCAGAAAGTATCAAGCCATGTAATATGAAAAATAGAGACATTTATTGAAGAAGATACAAGAGACATTGTGCATAAGACAATGATACCTCAGTCCCCTTCAATGGGCACCTTGACACCTCACACAATTCTCCCAGTCACCATCAGCTGCCCCATTGTATTTTTCTGAATTTCACTGATGGCCTGAAATCTCTTCTCTTTCAAAGGTGATTTTAGTTTTGGGAAAAGCCAGAAGTCACAGGGCACCAAATCTGGCCTGTAGGAGGGTTGAGTCACCTGGGTGATTTGATGTTTTGCCAAAAAAATCTGCACAAGATATGATGCATGAGTAGGCGCATTGTCATGATGAAGCTGCCAATCACCAGTTGCCCAGAGCTGTGGCCTTCTGATCATCCAAATAGTTTCCGTGGAGGAATGTTCAAACTTAGTGCAAAATTCAATGCAGATTTGTTGCTTTACCCAGTCATTTTTAATGTGATGGCCACAGAGTACACATGCTCATGCAATGGTGTCCACCCCCCCGCCAGAGTAGTACAGTGAGGTTGTCATTATTCACACGTTTGCATTCCAGTCCACTCTCCTCGGCTGCCAGGTTACACCAGTGTTGCATGAACCATTTTCATTGTATTAACAATGGCTGGACTTTTTCCAGACAGACTTTGTATATCTCCAGTATGGAAACACTGTGTAATTAGACACAGTCTAAAAACAACATTGTCAAGGAAACCTTAAGATGATTTTCACTTTACATACATTTTGTTTTGTGTCATGTTAGAATTGTTACTTTGTTTTAATTCCCATAGTTCTTTAATTTTTATACTTTGTTTCCTCTTGTTGTATTATGATGTAATATGGAATATTCTCTTTAAATACCTCTGAGAACCTCTGTCATTTGATTGTTTTTACCAATTTATATTTAATTTATTCCTCATTTATTAACTTTAATTATTCTTGTATTTGCTATCTTATTCTGTATTTGTATGCACGTGTGGTGTGTGTGTGTGCATGTGTGAGAAAGAGAGAGAGAGAGAATTTGAGCACCCGAGCTCCATGGCCAGCCAACAAAAACAAAAGGAGGTTCACAATTACATTGGAGGAGGTGACACCTTTCTCAGGCTACTCTAATGGCAGCTTCTACACTGGCCTTACTCAGGGCAACATGGGAAAGATACCAGAATACAACCAGAATTCTCTTCAACTTAGTCTTCTTGAGTTGGCTGTTTTCTTCTTATCTGAGGACTTGTTCCCTTTGTTGCTTTTCACAGATAGCTAAGTGTTTCCTATAAATGCCTTAGAAGCAATGGTTCTCTACCCTTCCTGAATCTACTCACCATGAAGGCAATATTTAAAAAACATCGATGCTGTATTGTTGCCTTAAGAGACCCTGATTTAATTGATGTTGAAGGAGATTTAGGAATTGGTAGAATTTTTCCTTTGTATGTATGGCTGTTTGTTTGTGTGTTTGTGTGTTTTTATAAAGTCATGTGCAGCCAGAATGCAAAGCTACTGTATGACAAACATCACCTACCATGATTCATAATGTCTCCCTAACACAAGGTACAAGGCCTAGTCTGAGAGTGTGCTCTTCCTGGAGTGCCGTGGAAGCTTCCTGCATGTGGAGAGCTGTTTCTGGGCTTATGAGTTGCCTGAGTTCTGGACTTAGCTACCAAGCTCTAGACAACATCTGTGACTATAATGTAGAGGGTGCTATCCCACTCAAATCATTCTTTTAGGAACTTCTGGTTTGTTCTCAACCAGGACAATACAGGGAAAGGGGTTTAACAGGTACAAGGAGAACTTTCTTCCTGAGCACATACTCCATGTCTTTCGAGGCTCTCTCCCATTCACTCTAGGCTTCTATTTCCCCCCAGAAACTTAACATCCTTCTTCCAAGGGTCTCTTCAAGATTTTTTTCAAGTGTCCAGCAAAGGTTTCAGTTCTCTCAACCTTGCCTATACTCTCTCTGGTGCTGAATGCTTAGTGTAAGAGCAACACTTTCCCTTAGTTCTTTCTTCTGTTCCTTTGTCCACACTGCCTTTGTCCATCTGCTAATGTAGGTTTACACATCTAATTGTCTTCTAGATGAGAGTGTAGTCTTCTTGAGGTCAGACTCTTTTTCTCTGGTAACTACTGTCCAGAGAGGTATTTGGCTTGGTGCATAAAATTATCTTTATTTCATTCCTGTTATCTTCAAATATTGAGGCTCTCCATCTTAGACAACTTTGATTTTACAAGTCTGAATAAAAATATTTAAAGTAGAATTGAGAAATAAAGCATATTAATTCAGAGAATATAGATTTTGTTTTAATAAGAGTGGCTGTAGTTTCAATTTTGTTATGGCATCTAAGTAGTTAAAAAGAGCTGGTAAATATCAACCTATTATTACCATGCTGTGTTTGTTACTGTTGACACAGATCAATCTGATGTGTTTATTCAGGAAAACCATATTTTATAAAAGACATAGATCTCTAAGATATTTTAGATTCCTGGCTTATTACTACATACTGTTTTTATAATACCTAAAGTTCTGGCAGCAAATAGTGCCTTATATGAAAGTGAAATAGTTGAGGGTGTTTTGTTACACTTTGGATTGCAGAAAGGGAAAAACAAAACCAAGCCTTGGAGGAAATAAACCAAGTGCAGAGCATACCAAGAGCCTCAGGAAACAGGATCTGATGCCTTTAATTAGTCTCAGAGGATGAAGAAGGAAGGTCATAGTGCATGGTAAACACACCATCTTGCAATAGACTTTAAAACAGGCCTGGAGTCAGTTACATGGCAGAAGATGTGGAGATTATCCTTGTGGAAAAATTGTCCTGAGAGGAAGAGTCTATGTCTGCTAGGAAAGGGGAAAGAAGAAAAACCTGGTGGGTTTGGGATGGGACATTCAAAGAAGGGGCCAGGGGAGAGAAGGATTCTGCAAAATACTTTTCATTCATAAATGGTCTGTAGCATTTTTTTCCCTTTTGGAAAATGTCACAGTTTAAGTGGAATTTGAACAATTTCTAAAGCTTGTTCAATTTCTTTGGTTATGGCCACCACATTTACCAAAGGTAAAGAGCTCAGTATTATTTTTCCTCTGTTCGTCAATTTATTTGGTAAAATATCAAACAACTATAATATAAAATAATTTTAACTTATAACATCAATATGAGATACTAATTTCCATTGTCCTCTAGAAAGAGTATAAAAGGCATATTTTTGCCTGAAGGACTTGACATATTTATAATAGCATATGCATCATGTTGTATTAGTTTGAAGCATTGTGCTAAATTAAATAAGCCAGTCAAAGAAAGACAAATACCATATGATTTCACCCATATGTGAAATCTAATGAACAAACTGAACTAACAAGCAAAACAGAGACAGACTCATAGATAGAGAGCAGGCTGACAGCTCTGTTGGGGGTGGGCAGGGGGTTAGCAGATGGAAGGATGGAGCAGAAGGAAAAAGGACTCATGGACATGGACAACAGTGTGGTGATTGTGGGGATGAAGGGAGTGGGTGGAGGTCAAAGAGGGTACAAGGGAGATAAATCGTAATGGAAAAGATACAATAAAATACATTTAAATGAAAATAAATTCAAAGAAGTTATTTAAAAGTGAATTAATTTTATGTGAATTTTTTATTCATTACATTTTTTAACCACTAACAAATTATTATTACAAGATGCTATATGTAAAGAATACACAGCTCTTTGTGGTTTAACTGTTGACATTTACAACCACAATATTTTAAACTTCTGAGTCTTAAAAGTATATTATAAATTATCACAAGGTAAAACTTAATAAAAAATAATCAAGATAATAAGAGATGTCCTTAAGAATTATGGAGTGATACTGTACATTGGGAATGTCCTTAAGAATTATGGAGTGATGCTATAAATTGGGAATAAGTAGGGCAAATTGAAAGTCACCTTACTTTCAATTTACTCCCAGATACATACTCAAACCCTACTCAATTACCAGAACAACTGTTTTAGTTTCTCTGAACATTTCTAAGAATCAGAAAATTTAAGAATTGGTAATGAGCTTAGATATCATCTAGTTGAGTGATCTAAACTTATAGAAGAGAAATCTGAAGCTCAAACAGGAAAAATGGCTTGTCCATGGTCAAATAATTCTTTGGCATGAAAGTTATTTATAGAACCCAGGGTTTTGACTCCTAGTGCAGTGTTTTTTTTACTGTAACTATACTTCAATAACAATAAGAAAAAAGGAAATAGTTATAGTATTCATTAAATTTCTGATAGCCAATGGGGACATTGGGATTAAAGTTTGTTCCTATTCTAAAGTTGAAAAAATTTAAGCTTTACACATAATTTTAAGACATTCAGAGATAAGACAATAGTGCATATCTAACTGGCCAGTGAACTGAGCTAAAGGATTTAAAGACTGTACAAGTCAATTTAAAAAGGAATTCAGACATATAAATCACCATGGCCAGTGTTCTGCTTCCAAATAATAAATGGAAAACTCTGTAGAAAATCTACAGACTCCCATTATAGAGAATGCCATGAAGCATCAATTGTTCCGTAATTTATTATTAAACAATAAAACAGTGTATTTTCATTCCTATAAAATTTGAATATTTTAAACAAAGCAGAATACTACTCATTTCTTGAACAGATATTGCAGCTGTTTTCCCCAGAATAAGGAGTCTATTGTTTTATAAACCAGATACGCCTGGAGCTATCTACATGGCTGAAAAGAACCGGATAGTGAATGGCTCATCTATAATCTCAGCAAGTCAGTTTATTGATGATTCAGTCCCTCAATTTCTTGAATTGAAAAATGGTATTTTTTTTTCAGTTGATAGATGTGTCTGCCTCCAGTCTCAGAATTTGCCTAAAGCTCTTAAAAGATAAGTACACATACTTTATCAGTCAAGAAAAGTTTATTTGAAGTTTCAGACCATTGATTGTCCAATGGTAGCAACTTCCTTAATTTCTGTTTTAGATTAGTCTTCTAAAAAATGATGAGATAGAGTTTGTAAAAATTATATGATAGCTTTCTTCCAGCTCTAAAATTCTACAGCATTACCAAAGGATCTCATTCCATAAATATACTCACTTGGAATTATTCATATTGATTAAAAATTGGCCACATATATATTGCTCTCAACTTGAAATCCTCATGAGTAAACTCAGCACTGAAATTGTGACTCAAGTAGAGTGTTTATACCTGTCCATTTTCGGTCAAAATTAAGAGTAAAATCAAGAGTTGTCAAAAGATTAAGTGATCCTAAAGCCAGAGGTGCCTATAACTGATTTGTACTCACCATGGTTAGTAACTAAAAGAAGTTTTATTATGGACTTTAAGTTAAATCCACAATTTAATCAGTACAATCACTGATATGTTTTGTTGAAATAAACTATGTATGAATTGCTGACACATAATTCCATGGACTGTAATCATTGACCACTTTCTCCACTTATCTGAATGTCATTGCTCTGGTGTTTTCAGGAGTGTCAGGAGTGGCCCAGCTTTAAAGAGCTGCCAGCACAGTCAGGGCATGTGCTCTGTGAATCAGCTCTTCACAGTTGGACCGTAGTGAATGCTCACCGTACTCATTTCCAGTCTTTTACACATGAAATATAATACAACCAAACATTCATCTAGATTTGAATGAAACTTAAGTTAATTTCTTGGTAAAAAGCTCTCAAAAATAGTCTGCTTGCATTCCCTGGTCTGGCTTATCATATTTTTGAGTCGAGTAGGAACAAACTAAAATAATCTGCATAAATAGCATGCTAACCAAAGAAAACAATGGTTCAGTGCCATAAATCTTACAAGAAGAATTTTACTTGTGAGGTTTTGCAAATCTCATTGATATATGAGGACCTTGGGCTATGTATTGGTGTAGGGCTGATATTCATCAATCAGTGCAAAAAAATTAAGGGAGAAAACACTAGAAACACTCATTGCAAAAATGGTAGAAGTTATGAGGTACTTCTAATCTTTAAAATGATTCCTCTCTTTGGAGGATATCTTACAAAATTAATTTATTATTCAAACATTGTTTTTCTCATCACATTTCTATTTGAGCAGTGTTATCCTATTTTTTAAATATATTTTATTGGTTATGCTATTGTACTATATACAGTTGTCCCATTTTTTTCTCCCCTTCATCCCCCTCTGCCTTGCAATCCCCACCCTCCAGCATTCTGCCCCACCTTATTTCATGTCCATGGGTCGTACATATAAGTTCTCCATTTCCTATACTATTTCCTATACTATACTTAACTTCCCCCTATTTTGTGCCTACCAATTATGCTTCTTATTTTCTGTACCTTTTCCCCTATCTCCCCCCTCCCCTTCCCCACTGGTAACCTTCCATGTGATCTCCATTTCTCTGATTCTGTTCCTCTTCTAGTTGTTTGCTTAGTTTTTGTTTTTTTAGGTTCAGTTGTTGATAGTTGTGAGTTTGTTGTCATTTTACGGTTCATAGTTTTTTATCTTCTTTTTCTTAGATAAGTCCCTTTAACATTTCATATAATAAAGGCTTGGTGATGATGAACTCCTTTAACTTGACCTTATCTGGCAAGCATTTTATCTGCCCTTCCCTTCTAAATGATAGCTTTGCTGGATTGAGTAATCTTGGATATAGGTCCTTGCCTTTCATGACTTGGAATATGTCTTTCCAGCCCCTTCTTGCCTGTAAGGTTTCTTTTGAGAAATCAGCTGATAGTCCTATGGGAACTGCTTTGTAGGTAATGCTCTCCTTTCCTCTTGCAAGGCAGTGTCATTCTTTTCCTAGAAAGTTTATTTTGTGTTACGTGCCTTTGTAAATCTTTAAATGCTCTTTTGACATAAATTCTTATACTACTGTTTAAGCCATATCTTAAATCTTTTTTAGAGTCTACTCTTAGAAGAAAACAGTATTTGATATGAAGAGTGTTTTGCTCTATTAAAAATCAATAACCAAGACAGAGAACATTGAAATAACTTGAAACTTTTACGATCTAGGGTGGCATATTGATATGTACATTTAAAAATATATAATGGGAGGAAGTGAGGAAGAGTTTTCAGGACCATGTATAAAGGACACATAGACACAACCAAAGTGGGGTAGGATCAAGGGTGGGAACTGGGGGTGGCTGAGGTGGGGGGCAGTGGTGGCAGAAAAATGGGAACAGCCGTACTTGAACAGCAATAAAAAATGTGAAAACAATAAAGAAATCAGAAAAATTCAAATAAAAATATACAAAACAAACATATGTCATAAAAAATTAAACTTGAAGACATCTCAGAAAAAAACTACAAGTATAATATCAACAAAAAACGAACTTAATATAATAATAGACTAGTAGAAATTATACATGTCTATTAATAAAATATAATTATATACACTACATACAGTATATAACTATGTCTAAGTATTTAATTTTAAATCTAGTATTTTATATTTCATATTTTATGAAGTAATCTTTAAAATTAATAATGAACAGTGGTTCCCCTACCCTTTTCCTACTTACCTTATTTCTTAGGAGTGAACACTTATATTTCTTTGTTCTTTCTTTTGGATAGTATTCTTCTGGTGCTATTTCTCCAGCTATCATTTTTGTCATTGACTCTTTCTTGGCATGAAAGATGAAATTTATCTCCATGCTGGGGATAAATATTTTTTTCTCATGATTTAGTTCCTGGTTTAAAATGTCCTTCTGTATCTGTAGGTAATGTGTTAACTTCATATTTTTTGTTCCATCAGCCACAGATGCTCTGTTTGATGCTCCAGTTTGTAAAGTATGTATATAATCCCCCCATCCAACCCCCCAAGAGCTCTTTCCATAACTGTGTATAAATAGTGTCCATGAAAGATCCAGGAGTAATTATGATTCCATTTCACTTCTGCTACTGCTTTCCTTTCCCCTGAAGTTTCTGATTGTTCTGTTTTATGTACCATTTAAAATAAATATACCACCTACCTTTTATTAACATCTTTATCTAATCACGTGATTTGTTTTCTGAGAGACCTTCCCCCACCACTCTGTGTTTAGTTTTGGTCTGGATCTGTACTCTCTCCACTACACCTCCTCCCTTATTCCTGGGTTCTGTGTTCTTTTCTGTCCCTTTGTTGTCTTTCCCCCTCTGTCTACCTCTGCTTTCCTGCAAAGCATTCAAGTGGTTGGAGTAGGGGCCAGAGATTCTGTATTTCCAGGTGAGGCTGCTTCTGTTGGTCAGGGAGGCACACTCTTCATGGCCTTGCCCGTCGATGAGTGCTGTCCGATAGAAATATGGTGCCAGCCAAACCTATGCTTTTAAAATTTCTGGTAGCCACATTAAAAACATCAAATGAAAAGGTGAATTAATTTTTATTATTTTTCATCTAACCCAACATATGCAGACAAATAGCATATCAATAGGCAGTCAATATTTTTAAATTATTTAGAATATATTACCATGCTTTTTCATTCCAAATATTTGAAGTCTGGTACATATTTTACTCTTTATAGCACAATTGTATTTCATAAGCTTGACTGTCCCCTGTGATTTCATAAGCTTGACCATCCCCTGTGTGGCAAGGTGCCACTGCATCAGACAGTATAGCCTGAGGGGACCTCTGGTGTGTAGGTGCACCGGGACATGTGCACTAAAATGTTCATGGTAATAATGCTCCAGACGGTAAAACCTACATTCCTGTTGACAGAGTGAATTAATAAAGTGTGATAGGTAAATTGTATTACTATGTAGGATTGAAACTATAACCCCACACTGCCACAGGGATAAATGTTAGAAACTTAAATTTGAGTTAAAAATGAATTGCATAAAAGTATACTGTTATGATACCATTTTGTAAAGCTCAAAGACATGCAGAAGCTAAACAATATTCCTTTGGAATATATACATATGTATGATACTAGACTTATTGGGGGGATCACTTTGAATGTTATATAAATGTGTACCCACGATACAGTATAGCTGAAATGTTTAACAGGTGCTCAATGAATGTTTAGTGAATGCCCTTTTATTTTTCAAGATTTAAAAATAAATCCTACCCTTAGTTCTTTTCTTAAATTTCAAATTCATGTAGACTGAGGGACTTCCATCAGTTTTATAAAATTTTCGATTTCTGAATTACATTCAACTGAATCAAAATCTAACAAAAATTTCACTTGTCTTTTTTTCAAGAACTCAAACCCGGAATCACTGTTTGGAATGCGTAACCTCTCTGCATGTAGCTGTGACTTTATAGAAACTAAGCTGGCATTTACGTTTTAATGAAACCTGAAATTGGGCAAACTCGCAGGGCTTCAGGCCTAGGCGAGTGCTTTGCCTGGCAGTTTGCACACTGTGTGTAAAGTGGCCTTTCACCAGTGCTTCCAGACAGTGCTGGGCTTCCCTGGAAGTATTTTTGGGTGTGAAGAGTTACAGCTGAGGGATTCCTGAGTTGGTGCAATGTATGTCTTTATGCATCAAAAATGTAGGTAGGACAAATGTGCTTTATAGGTCAAGTAAATTTCCTATAATACTGATGTTTGTATATATTACTTATCTTAGACTTAGGTTATTGTTAAAGATTTTATTTTCCATTCAGCATTTGGGGTACTATTTAGAATTGTTTTTCCCTGACACATAGTACATTTAAAAGCAACTCAATGTCCACGAGTCCTTTTTCCTTTTTGCTTTATTCCTCCACCACTAACCTTCTGCCTCCCCACCAGAATTGTCAGCCTGCTATCTATGAATCTGTCTCTATTTTGCTCATTAGTTTCATTTGTTCATTAGATTCCACATGAGTGAAATCATACAGTACTTGTCTTTCTCCAACAGGCTTATTTCACTTAGCATAATGTTCTCCAGGTGCCACCATGGAGTAAAATTTTCCTTTTTTTTTTTTTTTTTTACTGCCACATAGTATGCCATTGTGTAAATGTCCCATAGTTGTTTTATCCACCCATCTACTGATGGACACTGGGCTGCTTCCATGTCTTGATGATGGACAACAGTGTGGTGATTGTGGATTGGTGGAGGCATAAGGGTGCTAAATGGTACTGGAAACATACAATAAAACTTTTAAGTATAATAAGTTAAAAAATAAAACCAACTCAAAATGCTTTCCACATAGAAAATGCTTTGTATTAGGAGATACTTGGTATGAAATATACATGGTCTTGCTCAGACGTATTGAAATTTCCATGCTGGTCAGTGGGGAGGAACAACATAAATAACAACAATGATTTTTATACCAGGAATTTACAAATCTGAACATGGGGGATTAGTGAAGCTTTAAGGTTGGCACCAATCCAGATCCACTTTGGGCTGAGTTAAAGTCCATTAAGTCTCATCTAGGAACTGAGTTACGCATCATGGGTCTCTGAGGAGACAGGACACTCACATTCAGAAATTGCAAACTCTGCTTTGAATGGAGGCAGCAATTATATTTCATTCATTCATGAGACACTATATATTGGGACCTAATAAACATCTGTCTATTGAGTTAAATTCCCAATATCAATAACTGACTAGTTACTAAAATAAAAACAACAACACAAATTTGCATTTTGTAATTCAAAAATGTTTGTTTGAGATTTCTTTGAAAAAATGTACTGACAGTTGTGCAGGGCACCTTCACCCAAAGCATTAGGTCAAAGACAAACACCTTCACCACTTATCCTCAAACTAAAAAACTAAAAACAATTTAGAAAGAAAGAAAGGTAAAAATTTTTTGTGCTCCAAATTATTTTTTCTTGAGGCACCACACACACGTGTGTATACATTTGTGTGCATATACAATGCAATAATTTAGAAAAATGACATAGAAACATAAAGAGCCTAGATACTCAAAGTAATTTAAAGTTAGTAACTTCCCTACAAATATATTGTATATGGTATACTTCTTAGGGTTTTTATTTGCTTTTTTGTGGGGGGGGACTTTTCCCACAAGCCCCCCGATCCGCCATGGATGAAAGTAAACACTACCGAGACATGATCTGCTTGGGGAGGAGAGGTGGCCAGTTTCTCAGAGGAAAAAGGCCTCGAGCCCCTTCTTCCAGGGGCTTTTATTGGGTTGTAATACACAGGAATACAGGGCGGCAAGGATCAAACAATAGATAACATTTCAAAGAGATCTGAGGACTTAGTCTGAGTCAGTGTCTGTCAGGAAGTTTTTCAGAAACTTTAGGGTTTCCTGCTCAGACCCTTAACATATGAATGAAAGCACTCTTAGCAAGGTTTCACAGGTTTTTTAGGAATTCTTTGTGATGCCAGATTTTTCCCCTAGGATCAGCTCTGGCAAGGCAAGTAGCTGTACCCTTCCCCATCAGATATTCAGGCTTAAGTGGATTAGAGCCAGGAAGCACTTCTCCCAGAGGACATGGGGACTCAGGCTATGTCACAAAGCCGGGGGCAAGGGTCCATGCTTGCTCTTTGTTGCAGCCCCCCCGAGTCCTTCCATGATGGCCTCCCAAGTGATGGAATCTGGCTTAGGTTGCCCCTCTCTCTGTGAGGAGACTTAGAGTCATGGACATCCAACCATGCTTTGGGGCAGGGAGGAAACTGAGGCAGCATTTGCTACCAGAGACAAGCTTCGTCTCCTGTGGCTCGAATTCTGGAGGTCACTCGCTCATCCTTAGCCAAGGGAGGTAGTTACAATTCCTGAAACTAGGCAGAGTGGTTCACAACACTTTTTTATATATGAATATTTAATAAATCAATACATGAGTGATACTCAGAAGAGTGCCTATTGAAAATGGCACTTGTTTCTCAAGGAAACTTGCCAATAATTGGAACATCTGTGTCTACTGAGATAAGAGAGAAAAATCTTTATAGTCATTCTAAGGTATAACACAACATAACATCAAAAATTATAAAATGGAACTTCAGAGTACTAGTAAAATTTCAGATTTTAAAGCGTTTTTAGTTTGTGTAGCAGTAGAGTTGTGTTCTGCAGATATCCAATTCTCATTTCCCTTTCTATCATGCCAAGTATTTTGGTTGCACCATTTTCAAATATCAATTTGGAAAAATACGTCTGTCAAGAGCTCATTTTCCCATCAATTTAAGCTACTACCATAAATTTGTTGCAAACTACAGATGGCCTCAGAGATTGTGTTGACAACATGGAACTGTGCTGGGTGCTTTCTTCATGTATAGTAAAACAAGAAGGTTTTTCTAAGCCGAGACATTACATTTTTTTCAATGAAGATCAGGAAATTATTTAGATGATCATTGATATACTGTCCATCAGACTTTTAGGACATAATATGCTTTCTAATAAAAAAGAAATTAAGAAGAGATCTCCATGAAAGAGAAAAGTGTTCTTAGATTGCCCTCAGCCTCCATGAGCTCCCTTCTCACGAGACACAGTCAACATACACAGACACTGATGGTTCTAAAAACCATATTTCTGTGGTGATGAAATTTACTCCACTGGCTCATTTACTAAATTCATTAAAGATTTAAAACAACAAGAAAATAGGTCCCCATTTATACAGGTGCCAGAAAAGATTCAATGTACTTATATAGTTGTAAACCAAGGCAGCGACCAGTACAGCAACTATGTAAATCACATGTTATCAGCTTTCAGAGCATTTACTGCTATGTTTTAAAAAGTCTTTGCAAGATGGAACATTTACAAATTGTATTTTATTTCCCTCAGAAACGAATTTTAATGTTGTGCATCATAATAAGTATAAATTGTATGAAGTATTATATTTAAATATTTAAAGCTACCCTTTAATTAAATTCTTAGAAAGTTAATTTTGAAAAAGTGTTAAAGACAACCTTACATCCATTTCTTTATTTTCCATGTGACTGATAGATAAGCAAAGGAAATGGTCTGTTTTAAAATACATTGAAGTTTATAAAAAATGGGCTCTACAGAAACATGTCCAGAAGCAAATGTATGATTTAGAGAAAAGACCTCAGGACCTGAGGACAGCAGAGACTGCCTTTTATTCTCATGTGCTATGATATTTCTAACAAGCTTTTAAACATCTCCAAACTTCAGATACCTATCCCATCTGTGAACTGAAGATCGCGGACAAAATTCTGTCTAAAATTCTATTAGCGAGAACATTCAGTGACCTCACCCTGAGAAGGGACAGAGCCTTGTTTGGTTCATTTTTCTCTTATTAAACCCAAATTACAGATCCCTAATCATATCCCAGATTCTTAAAAATGATTTTTACATACTGTTGCATATTACATTCTTAACATTTTGTTGACTTTTGATAACTTGACATGTGAAAATTTTAGTAAACATTAATCCTTTTTGTCTGAGGAGTGTTTGTGTGTGTGTATACATGTGTTTGTGCCTAAAATGCAGCTTGCATAATTGTAATCAAAGTGTACCTCCTACATTTTATGTTCCTTTTTTTTTTACATTTAACATTATCTTATAAACCTGTTTCCAGGTATGAGAATAAAACTAGATTACATAACATGAAAATGATATTTGGACTCAATGTGTATTTCAGAGTTTAGGTATTTTCCTCCATTTGAAAGTGAGTCCCTCAAATCAGGGATTCTTTGTTGTTCATTATATCATCTCTAGAATTAGCAGGGAGTTAACATACTGACACTCTGTAAAAATAATAACTAATTATAGCTAACATTTTTTCAGCTCATATCAGATGTTGAACTAATTGTTTTGAATATGTCATTTATATAGTAATCATAAGTAACTTTTCATAAAAAGTTATATCATCTAATTGTTTAAATGAGAAAAAAAGGGCTCGGAAAACTTTAAATAACTCTCTCAGTTTACCCAGTTTGTAAGAGGTGGCACTGGTTTTATAATACAAACAGCAAGCTCTTAACAATCACACTATACTTTAGTTCCTTTTTTTAACATCTGTATATTAAATGACCTTTACCCTTTTGACAGTCTGTAATTTTATAAGCTATTTCTACATGGATAGATAATCAGCTTTTTAGGTTGTCAACATTTACATATGCTGCTACTAAATACTTATAAGACCCCTTAGTGTATGTATGGATGAATTATTCTCATCCTCAAAGAATGGAATTTAACATACAGTATGGATAAACTTTGAGGACAGTAAGGTAAGACAGGCACCAAAGGAAAATTACCATAAAATTCCACTCATATGAGGTGCATAGATTAGTCAAATTCATAGAGATGGGAAATAGAATGGGAGTTGCTAGAGGCTGGAGGTAGAAAGAAGGGGAAATTACTATCTAATGGTACAGGGTTTCAGTTTGGGAAGTTCAAGTTCCTGAAGATGATTGTGGTGGTTGCACAACTGTGTGAAATAAGTGATGTCACTGAACTCGACTCTTAAAAGTGCTTCAAATGGAAAATATATATTTAAGCACAATAAAATAGAACTGAATCTACATCAAATGAAATAAATGCTATTAAAAATTATTCATTGCTGTTTAATATTTCTAGATTTCCTTTTTATTGTTATTGTTTTTAAAAAGCCCCATCACTGCAACAGGTTTTCAGAAATTACCCTGTGTTTCAGGGTCAAATGTATTCATATGTTTGATTACAGACCTGAGTAAATATAACTCTTAATGGGTATACACTAGCCAGCTTGCCTTGAAACATGACGAGCCCCAGTGACATAAGCGATAGTGTTGCGAGGGGGTGGCATAGGAGGCTGCGCTGAGATTGAGGACATTTGTCTGTGTATAGGGCTGGCCTCAGAGTTGGTAGTGATACCATGTCATTTCTCAAGGAGTATGATGAATTAAGGTTTGTTTTAGACCAAGATCAATATGCAAAGAGTGCCAAACCAGTGGGCAGGGCAGGGCCATAGTTGGAAACTAAAACTCAAGTCAGATAGGACAGCTAATCATGTTCTATTCAAAGAAGTACCTAACTCATACAGAATAATATTGAATGCCAAGTGTAATTTTAAAAATTACCAAAAAAGAGCCAGAAAAAAGTAATATAGTAAATATAGAAAAAGAAAGAAAAAAGGAAGAAAGGGAGAAAGGAAGGAAGGAAGGAAGAAAAAGAGTGTTGTGTAAGAGAGATGTGAATTAGGCTAGCTTTGCTAAATTAAATGTATAAAATGAAAGCTATCAAATTGCACCTTAAATTAATGCTATGTTAAATAAAATATTAACAAATGCTTTTTTAAAAGTATCCATTTTTTCATATGTCTATTGGTCATCTGTATGTCCTTTTTGGAGAAGTGTTGATTCAGGTCCTTTGCCCGTTTTTTAATTGGGTTGTTTGTTTTCTGCTATTGAGATTTGTAACTACTTTATAAGTTTTGGATATTAACCCCTTATCAGATATATCAGTGAATATGTTCTTCCATTCTGTGAGTTGTCTGTTTATTTTGTTGATGATGCAAAATCTTTAGTTTGATGTAGTCCTACTTGTTTATTTTTTCCTTTTATTCCCTTGCCTGGGGAGATATATCTGATAAAAATGCTGCATATCACTAATCATCAGATAAATGCAAATTAAAACCACAATGAAATACCATCACACACCTGTGAGGTAAATCAACAAAAAAAAACCACAAAAAAACAAGTGCTGGAGAGTATGTGGAGAAAGGGAAATCCTTTTGCACTGTTAGTGGGAATGAAGAATGATACAGTCACTGTGGAAAGCAGTGTGGAAATAACTCAATTAAAAATGGATCTGCCCTCTGACACAGTGATCCCACCTCTGGAAATATATCCAAAGGAACCCAAAACACTAATTGGAGAGAACATAAGCACCCCTATGTTCATTGCAACATTATTTCCGATCATCAAGATGTGGAAGCAGCCCAAGCTTCCATCAGTGGAGGAATGGATAAAACCACTATGGGCCATTTACACAATGGAATGCTACTTGGCCATAAAAAAGAAGAAAATTGTACCCTTGGCAACAGCATGGATGGACCTGGAGAACATTATGCTAAGTGAAATATGCCAGTCAGAGAAAAACCAGTACCACATGATTTCACTTATATGTGGAATCTAATGAACAAAATAAACTAACAAGCAAAATAGAGACAGACTCATAGATAGCAGATGAGAGCTGTTGGTTGGGGGGTAGAGTTAGGGGATGGAGGGATTGAGCAAAAAGGGAAAAATGACTACAACAGTGTGGTGATTGCTGAGGGGAGGGAAGTATAGGGGACTAAACAGTAATGGAAAAATACAATAAAGATTAAATCCGAAACTAAAAATTAATTTTTTTAAAGTATCTAGCAAATGACAGTAAGGTTAAGGAGTCATTTCTGTGGAAGGAGTAGAAACTTGTCAGCTCTCAAATTGTCATTTGTAGGGAAATTAAAATGTACTTAAATTACTCTTATGTACTGGATTGCTCCCAAGCAATTGCAAGGGACCTAGTACAAACCTCTAGACACCCAGCACAGATCTCTAGTAAGTTAGACTCCAAGACAGAGAGATAAATTTCAAATATATTGGACTAATGCATTCATACCTATTCACTATTTACCTGGGCGAGGGCTCTTTAAATAACTTGGTCTACAATTTGAAAAATATTATTTTTTTTCCAGCCATAGGTAGTGAGGAATGAATCTTCCAGTTAAGTGAATTATCTTCCTTCTGGACTTTTGAAATTTATTGGAGATAGTTAACTTTTAGCAAATATGTAGCAGAAAAGGCAATATTGTATAGGCGAGAGAACTTGACTATAATGCAACATATGTAGTTTTTCTGAGAATAACTAAAGCTGAGTTATTTCATCATGAGTATTGACCATTAGATGAGTTAATCCCTAAAGTACTGTTTTAATTGTAAACTTATATGATTTAGAAATTGGCAATTATAGTTACAAATAGAAAATTATCAGTTTGTTTTTTATTGCATGGTTATGTATATTCAGCTAAAATGAAATATTAAATATAAACCACAGGATATAAAAATTAGGTTCAATAAAATTTAAATTAGGTTTAAGGAGAAACCAAATATCTAAATTTTAAGAAATAATTTAAATATAGTATATAAAAAGAAATTTTAAATCACTGTTTTTAAATAATAAGCATGGGGATGAATTATTTTATTTCTCACAGAAATTGAAAACTTTGGGTTAATATGTTAATTACTTCACAGTGTCAATTCCCTTTCATCAAAAACATTGTGAAGGGCATGATATGTGTCTGACTCTATGCTAAATGTTGAGGGTCTGAAGGTAAAGTACGGCACCTTGTTTCCCCTCAATTTCATGGTCAGGGAGAAAAGGAGACCACTGCAGGAGCTCCTCAGAAGACCCTGAACCCTTGGTGTCACTGGCTATGGATTTTTTTTCCTCTGGCAAGTGACCCTTGAGAATGGAGCCTTTGCCCAGTAGGGAAGGCCCAGGAAAGTCAACCTAGACATAGGAACAGTATTAAAAAAAAAAAAAAAACTTAGGGGATTGAAAACACACTCCTCCTGTAGTGAAATATAATTATTTATAAAGTACAAGAGTTTTTAAGAAGTCATAGAAAATGGGCCAGAAGCTTTGAGTGGGAGATAAAGAAGGCCTAAATGTACTAAAGAATGTGGACTCAGTGTTTTGAAACTGGCAAAATTATGATGCTACCATTATATACCTTTTGTTGGTGTTATGAAAAGAGCATAGATTTTGAGACAAATCCCTTGTCCTCTAAGTAGCTGAGCACTTACTAGAAAATTCCTTTGCCTTCATCAACATTAGTACTCTCTCTTTCCGACTAGATGATCTTTAAGAATGCTTTTCATTCTTAAAGAATCTTAAAGAAGTTATGAATTCAGTCCTATCAGGTCTCTAATAATATAAAATCTCATACATTTAAACATCTTAAAACTTCACTTGGGGCAGACATAGAAAAATTATCTTTGATCATCATATAGATGACCACACCTTTTCATCTATAGAAACATATAGATGAAAAGGTACAAATTCTGTGTTTTTATATTAAAATTTTAAATGCCTTCATAAAATGGTTGAATTGAAAACAGTGTCACAGAAAGTGGCAGTTTTAACCAGAAATCAGCATTTGGAGCACTTGTGACAGACTGCCATTGGGTACCCAGATTTACAGGTACACACATTTCATTTATTGTTAATATCACATAAGTGACTTTTCAGGAATGTATTCCTACTAAGTTCTCATGAGACCGAGGTTTAAATCAGAGCACCAGTCTTCTTTTCTCATCTGCAATGAGGGAAATATATAATTCTAATGACTAAAATAATCACCAGATAATGGTATTTTTCCCTTGGACAGCATTATAATTTCACTATTCACATAACAGAAAAGAAATAAGTGGTCACCAAAATATAGTAAAACCAATTTCTACTGACCCTTTAGAATCTTAAATGGCTTTTAAATTCCACTTTAGGGTGTCTTCCCTGATATTTAGTTATTTCCCCCTAGGTTATATGCTCTGTAGCACCCTGTAATTTTTTTTCCATAGAACTTAAAATAAAAGCAAAGTAATAATTTGTGTGATTATATTGTAGTGATCCCTCTGTCCTCAGTGAGCAAGAACTATGACCGCCCTGCTCATTTCCATAGCCCCAGTGCTGTGTCAGTCAGGCAGCGGAGTAGAAACTTTGTTTTCTGGGGAAAAAAATGCCCGCTTCTTTTGTACTCTATTCAGCTAGCATTCCAACTCTATATGATGTCTAAGGCATCCAGTGACCACCTAATAGATATAGTTCCTTGTTATTTCAGTCAGTATATGTTAAATGCATTCTACTTTAGGCACAATCCTGGGGTCAGACATTTTTGGAGAATAGGCAGAGGAAAAAGAAACAGAAAATATTAGCTAGTAGTAGCTGTGCAAAGATTTAAAGTAGGATAATGTACTAGATAATGCTTGGCTGCTCAGTGAAGACCTCTCTCAAAAGGTGACAGACAGGGTAAGACCTGAGTGACAAGAGATAATCACCCATACAAGGACCAGAGAGAAAATCTTCCAAGCAAGAGAAAAACAAGATGAAATATCTTGAGATGAAATTGGGCTCACCATATTGAAAGAACAACTATGACATAAAATGTCTGTGATGTTGGAAGAAAATTGGCAAGGGGAAAGTGGTGCAAGATGAGACTAAAACATTAGGTAGGGCTAAATCCTGTATGGTTGTTCTGGCCAAAGTATATTCATGGCTTTATTTTAATTAGATGGAAATGTGTGGTTTTAAACAGGGAGGAAACAAGATCTGACTCATGTTTCAAATCAAATTCCTCTTCTCTTTAGAGAATAGATTATAGAGGATCAAGAATGAAAGGAGGAAGCAGTTAGGGGATTATTGTAGGAGCCTCAAAGGATTATCCTAGCAGATAGATGATGTGAAGATTAATCTAGTGATAGCAGAGGAATGGAGGTGTGGAATACATGTTCCAGATGTGATTTTTAATTAAAGTAAACAGTGCTAGGTTGGATGTAATGTATTGGGGAGACCAAGGGTAATCATGGGAAACACTTGGGATTTTAGGGTAAACAAAAGACTAAGTCTGTTGCCATTCACTCAGATGGAGGGGATTTGAAGAGGAGCAGGTTTGGGGGTTAGAATGAAAAGTTGATGGTACTGAGTTGGAAAAATATATGTAGACGTCTTTGCATATAAGCAAGACTTCCTTCGTACACATAACAGGTCTTCTCAGGAGGAGGAGCACTTGGAAATGTCGCTTTGATGGTCATCAACATGTAGAGTATAATTTACTCATGGAACTGAATTAGGTAGTTTGGGGGAGTAGAGAAAGAGAAGAGGAAAGTCCAGGATTTGTATTTGAGCCATTATGAAATTTAGAAGCTCAGCAGAGAAAAGAAGAACCAGCAAAGAATAGCTAGACAGGTTAAAATAAAAATCCAACCAACCAACCAAATGAACAAAAGCCCAGGAGAATGTATATCATAGAAGAGAAAAAAGGGTCTCAAGGAGGAAACTTGACCTCAAATCATTTGGTAGTGTACAGTGTCCCTTCAAAATTCCCTTCTTAGTTTCCATGATATGGTTCTCATATGGCTTTCCTATAGACTCCTTGGCTATTTTTTTTAAGATTTTATTTATTTATCATTAGAGGGGAAGGGAAGGAGAGAGGGAGAGAAACATCAATGTGTGGTTGCCTTTCATGCATCCCCTGCTGGGAAGCGGCCTGCAGGGAACCGGCCTGCAACCCCGGCATGTGCCCTGACTGGGAATCGAACCGCGATTCTCTGGTTCGCAGGCCCATGCTCAATCCACTGAGCTACACCAGCCAGGTCCTTGGCTATTTTTAAAAAGTTTTTTATTAAATATATTGGGATGACATTGGTTAAGAAAATTACATAGGTTTTATGTGTACAATTCTATCATACATCATCTGTATATTGCATTGAGTGTTTACAGCCCAAAGTCAGGTCCCCTTCTGTCACATATATTTCACCCTCTCTACCCTTTACTAACCCTTTCACTCCCCTTTCCTTCTGGTAACCACCACACTGTTGTCTGTGTCTATGAGTTTTTGTTTGTCTTGTTTGTTCATCTGTTGCTTTCCGTTTTATATCCCACATATGAGTGAAATCATATGGTTCTCAACTTTTTCTGACTTACTTTGCTTAGTGTGTTATTTTTAGGATGTTGTCACAAACGGCAGTATTTCCTCTTTTCTTATGGCTGATTAGTGTTCCATTGTGAATATGTATCACATCTTCTTTATCCAATCAAAGGGCAATTCGGTTGTTCCCATGTCTTGGCCACCATGAATAATGCTGCAATGAACACAGGGGTACATATAGCTTTACAATGTAATGTTTTCAAATTTTTCAGGTAGATACACAGAAGAGGAGTTGCTGGGCCATATGGTAACTCTATTCTTAATTTTTTGAGGAACCTCTATATTATTCTCTATAATGGCTATCCCAGTTTACATTTCCAGCAGGTTTCTTTTTCTCTATAACTTCTGCAACACTTGTTATTACCTGTCTTACTGAATAGGGACTTTGAGGTGGTATCTCACTGTAGTTTTGATTTTCATTTCCCTAATGGCTAATTAAGTGATCATCTTTTCATGTATCTTTTGGTCATTTATGTATCTTCTAGGGAGAATGTCTGTTTAGGTCCTCTTTCCATTTCTTAGTCAGATTGTTTTGTTGTTGTTGAGGGTATGAGTTCTTTATATATTTTGATTATTAACCACTTATTGGAGGGATTGTTTGCAAATATCTTTTCCAATTTATTCAGTTGCCCCCTGCCTCCAGAGAGAAGAGAATATCAATGTTAGATAGAAACATCAATTGGTCATCTTCTGTAGGTGCCCTAACTAGGGACCAAACCTGCAACACAGGCGTGTACCCTGACTAGAAACTGAACTGGCAGCCTTTCAGTTTGTGAGACCAAACCCAATCATCTAAACCACACAGGCAGGGAGGTGTCATTTAGTTTTGTTAGTGGTTTCTTTTGCTGTTCTGAGGATTTTATTTTGATATTATTCCATCCATTTATTTTTACTTTTACTTTCTTTTGCCTTTGAGGTCAAATTTATAAAATTCTCTCAAAAACCAAGGTTCATAAATTTAGTACATATGTTTTCTTCTATGTAATTTATTGTTTCAGGTCTTACATTTAAGTCTTTGATTCATTTCAAATTAATTTTTGGATATGGTGACAAATAACAGTCTAGTTTCATTATTTTGCATGTTTCTCAATTTTCCTAACACTATTTATCAAAGAATGATTTTTGGCCCATTTGTAGATTATTTGCCCATATGCATGTAGCTTTATTTTCTGTGCTCTCAGTTCTGTTCCATTGATCTGTGTGGCTATTTTACTGCTAGTACCATGCTATTTATATTATTGTTGCTTTGTAGTGTAGTTTTTGAAACCTGGGTGTGTGATACCACTGGCTTTATCTTTTTTTCTCATGATGGCTTTGGCTATTCAGGGTCTTTTGGAGTTCCAAAAAAAACCTGATTATTTTTGCTCTGTTTTTTAAATGCCATTGTGATTTTGATAGGGATTACATTAAATCTATGTATTTTTTTAGGTGATATACACATTTTGACTATGTCAACTATTCTAACTCATGAACATGGACTATCTTTCCACTTATTTATTCCTTTAAAAAATTTTTAATAATGCCCTTCACATCCTTTGTCCCATTTATTCATAAGTATTTTATTCTTTCTGTTGTAGTTACAGAAGGAATTGTTTTGTTTCCTTTTTTCTGAAATTTCATTGCTCTATGTAGGAATATGATGGATTTTTGTATTCTGAAATGTTCCTGTATTTATTTATTATTTATAGTAGTTTTTTGGTGGAGTCTTTAGGGTTTTCTATCTAAAGAATCATGTTGTCTTGAAAAAGTGACAATTTTCTTTCTTCATTCTCAATTTGGATACATTTTATTTTTTGTCTTGCTTGATAACTCTGGCTAAAATTTCCAGTATCATGTCAAACAACAGTGGTAAAAGTGAACATTTTTGTTTTGTTTCTGACTTTAAAGGAAAATTTTTCAGTTATTCACTATTGAGTATGATCTCAGCTGAGGGTTTGTCATATATGGCTCTTACTATGTTGAGGTACCTTAATTCTATACACATTTTATTGAGTTTTAATCATAAGTGGATATTATACATCGTCAAATGCTTTCTCTGCACCTATTGATACGATCCTGTGATTTTTACTTTTTATTTTGTTAATGTGCTGCCTTATATCAACCATTCTGCAGAGGCTGAGTCATCCTTGTGCCCCTCCCCCCCCCAACAAAACCCACTTGATTGTGACGCCTTCTTTATCTTTTTAATGTATTTGTTGTACTTGGTTTGCTGGTATTTTGTTTAGGATTTTTGCATCTGTTTTCATCAGCAATATTGGTCTGTGGTTTTCCTTTTGTGTGTGTTATTGCTTCCCTGACTATTTCTTAATCATTTCTTTTGTTTAATGTCTCTAACTCTCCTTGCATTTGGAATGTTGGTGCCCTAAGATTCTGCCTTCAGACACTTTTCTCGTAACTGCTTGTGTTTTCTCTGGGAGATCTCACCCTCTTCCGTGACTTAATACCTTCTTGATGAGGATGTTCTTTAGATCTCACTGCAGCAGAGTCTGAAGAGACTAAATAATACACGTGGTGATCAGAAGGCTTGAATCCTAGTCCTGTCCCTCCCAGTTATGAGCTTTGTGTTGTAGGTAGTCATAATAAGCCTTCTGGGTCTCAGTATTTTTTACCCATTTTCTATGTGTAAAAAAGTGAGAGGATTAATGATTGTTTTCATCTCTTCCAGTCCACACAGGTAGAAGTAGAAAACCAGGGGGAAAATATATGAATGTAATAATGTGATTTTTATCTCTCTTCAGTAGTCTGTTTTAATGTATAAGTATACATTAATTTCTACTTAGTTGTAGAAATAATGTATAAATATCACATTTATTTTCTACTTAGTTGGCATATTTTTTCATAAACACACATTTTTGGAAAAATCTCTTTTTTGGTAAACCTTAATCTGTCATAAACCATGATATACTTGGTGAGATTCATTATATAAGAAGATTTGCTGATGGAATTTACTGGGCTATTTTGTACTTGCACAGGAACTATGGAGAGAATAAATTTCCATGGAAATAAAAAACTTTTGATGATTGACTAAAATGAAATTGTATCTAACAAAAATAATTTGCAGCTAAAAGAACTTCCTCAGCTAAAGTAAAAAAGGACTATCATAAATGAGAGGGCAAAAGTACACTTTGGATAAAGACAGAGACCTCTGTATGAGGAAGAAGAAAATCTGATAAGAATTTTTTTGTTTGTAGTGATATGGAGTACATTTGTTAGCCAGGAAAGTTGTATTTGCTTACTCTTACCAAGGGCAAGACCTAATATGTTATTCCAGAAGCGAGTTCTCTATCAAAAATATACAGTCTAAGCCTTACATATAAAGATTCTGTTACAAACACTGAAAGAACTATCAGATTTTTTTAAAAACCTACAGATGTGCATCTTGTAACCATAAGTCAGAAGTATAGTGCAAGGCTATAACACTCAGAAGTGGACATAGAATGACAATGTCTAATCAATTCTACCTCTGACCCAGGTTCTCAAACTGACTTGTTCCTAGGTTACTAAGGAATCTTAAGTCCATCACTTGCCCTTATGCAGATCCCTTTCATTGTCCCCATAGTAACTGGGCTGCTGCTGCTGCTATAATCTAAAAATAGTGGCTTTGGAGACACTTATTTTCACACAGTTATAGGAGTTCTTTGAAACACCTGGACCACACTGTCCTTTGATTTTTCTAAGGCCCAAGGCTCATTCATAAAAACAAGAGAGTAATTATTCAATGTATGACAAACCAAAGACACTTATAAGCCCTTTGCCACAACATTCCCTGAGGGTTGATGTAAATGCATCAGTCATCCTGCCAGGAACTGAGTTTACATTCTAGCTTGTATTAAGGACATCATAACAAGCAAGGTATTTTATGTTTTAGGACATCATACTTAAAGTCTTTGAACAGTTCTTTTTTCCTTCTTTGGAAGAAGAATTTAAAACACTTAATGTGATCTAGCATCCTACAGTTTATAATAATTTGTACAAAGTAAGTAAAAACTATTATAACCCCTTTTGTAGATTTTAATTATTCTTCTAAACTATGAACCAGAAAAATAAATTGTAATCATTCCCTCAATAAAATGTTTGATAGATTTTATTAGTTATTATAACAAAGTTATAGAATACAATTGTGTTACCAAACTGAAGTGGGGTTTGGCTGCCTGCCATCAAACAAGGATGTATTCCAAAGACAAAGGTTAGTGAGAAAGGAAAGAGGTATTATTAAAAGGTTGCACAATTTGGGGGCATAGGGGGCCCCCTGACTTCAGACCAATCTCTTCCACAAAAACACAGAAAAAAAATCTGGTCCCCAAAAGACCCAAACCATGCCCAGAAATCTCACTCCATTCTTATCTGTCCATCTGGATAGAGTCCAAGGCTGCTAAGCAGAGGACTCTCTGGCTTTGGGCTTCTCCCTTGAGTCTGTGCACATGGCCAAAACTGCCATCGCCATGCCATGGATTCTCACACCAGGGGCCCAGGGGCACTGCCAACTGCTGCAGCTGGTTGTGCAGGGGCTCCATCTGTGGGGCCCAGCACCTGAGGCCTGGCCTTGTGGCTTCCAGGGCCCACCAGTGTGCAAGAGGTGAGGCTCTGCCTTCCCTCCAGTTAAATCTCCCAGTGCAAACTTCTGTGCATTCCAGAAGGGTTCAGCTCCCCCAGCCAATCCCCTCCTTTTCCCAGGCTCAACTGACAGGTCAATGCCTCTACCTGCCACCATGTTGACCTTTAGGGCCATGTACCTCTGTGTCCTATAGTTTCACCTTCCATCAGGGGCAGGAAAGAGAGTAGGAAGCCTTTCCCCTTTGTCACTGACTCTCACTAGCTTCACTTTTACTCCATGCAATAACTTCCTCCTGCCGTGGCTCTTCCTGAGGACAGAGAGTCAGTCATCACATGCTACTCTAGCTTGTTGACCTGGCGAATGCAGCCTCCCCACGCTGCCTCAGGGCCCCTACGTCTGCTCCCAGCACCGTGCAGTTTCAATTGCGTTATTGAAAAGTTTCTAATGCAACTATAATTCTGATTAATGTTTGGTTAATGCCTTTATTATATATGCAACTAGAATTTCTCTACACAAGTGCAATGACAAAAATCTTAAGACAGAAGCATATAGCTTGCAACTAAAGGTAAGGTTGAAAGATCTATGTGTTTCATTAAAAGTTTGTGACAAATTCGGAGTATGTGCAATCCACATACGTTTATTTAGACACTGGATTATATATTTTAAAGTGTCGTGATTAATGTTTCTCCTTATAGAAATTCTCAGAATAATTTTTAAAGATGATAAAAGTAAATGCTCACAAGGAGATATAATTTACACATACAATTTCTATCTCCCTGTCACATGTGTGTCACCATTTATGAATTAAGAGTCATGGCGTATACCTAATTCTGTTTGTTCACGTGTTCTGTAGAATACATGAGCAATCACATACAAGCATTCTGAGTTGATCCTTACATAAATCTGTTAGTGTTTATACATATCTAGATGGATGATTGGGTATATGGATGGGAGATATGAGTGATGTCAGCCTGGACCTGTTCTCTCGTAATCAAGGTAAGGTGAGTGGGGGGAGACAGAAAATTACTGGGGCTGCTGCTGTGGTAGTCACTATGCCTGGAGTTGTTATGTAAGGAAAGGTCAGTCAGCCTGGAATGATGCAGCTGATACAGACCTTATGTTTGGATTGGATGCACAGTACTCAGAGTAATCAAAGTGGAGAGGTAAGGGCAGTACCTGCAACTGGAGTCATTTGTGTACCTGAGCTTTTAGTATAACATGGATGTATCCAGTTCATTATGAGTCCCGTAAAGTCAATTTTCTCTAGCTAGTTAGGATGTCGGTCTCATCACTGGCTTGAGTATGAACTCCACAAGGATGTAGGTCTTCCTTTGTCTTATACTTGGCCTCTGAAACCATTCAGCTGAGACTTGGGCCTCTGTTCATATGGGCCCCAACACAAGTCTGTACCATCCCCCATGCTCTGCCAACTCCCAGCCTGTTCATCCCATGCAGCTCTGTGTAGACTTTCACCCATAACCATGGACTGTAACTGTTACAGCTTTGAAAGATCACAGAGAGGTGGCCTGGGTAGCTAATGACATTTCACTGTGTGTTCTAAAGTTAGACAGCCTGTGATCAACTGCCTGTTATGCTACTAATTGGTTATCAAATTTTGAAGTTATATGATGTTTTTAAGATTCAGTTAACTGAATCTTTAAACTAATAAAATCTATTTCATAAACATTAGATAGGGGACCATAGACAGTGCCTGCACTAAATAAGAAAAACAAATGATGTTTTTTTTTTCCTTTTACCCCTCAACATTCAGTTGAGTATGGTTTTTACATAATCACTAGGTAGTTGCACATTCATATCTAGAACGAGATCATAAAAACTTCTCCAAGATGCACCTGCGGAAATATCTCCATCGCCCCAGTCTTCCTTTGACTACTCTCCACACTTCCTTCTGAGCCTCCAATGACCTCCCACCACTTCTGCCTCTCTGAGGCTCCAACAGTCCTCACTTCCACACCACTCTTCTCATGCTGTCACCTCCTCCCTGCATGGAAACTCCTTCTCTTAGGCTCAACTCAAATGTAAAATAATGGCTGACACTTTAGGGAGAGCTGAGATCTCTCATGTGTACTCCCAGAATTCTTTATATGCACTTCTCCAACTACTCCTCATATGAACATTATTTGATTTTTGGTGAATTTACAAAGATGTCGGTCTGATGGCTGCTTTTTAGGTTTTAATTCCTAAGAATATAAACATCTTCCTTTGAGAATAAAGACAAATCCATATTAATATCACAGAGTTCTAAGGCACAATTTAAAGCACATCTTTTAAACATATTTTCACATTGGATCAACAAAAGGCTTTTTTTTCATTGATGCCAGTTTTTTTATTAGAAATGTTTATGTCCAGTTCTATGGATCCTGTATTCAACTAGATTTCCTCTTTTTTTCCTATAGTTTTGACAATATTACCTGCAGGCATTGGGTTGATGACAACAAGGTTTATGATAACAATATAGAACCATAAATTTAAAAATCTTTTGACTATCTATGTAATTAAGTGAAAGAAAATATTCTTTAATTCTGGTCGGTTATTTTCAGGGCCTTTTAGTATCTAAATAGCTAATTTATCACTTCAATTCAGGATCTGGTGTTAGATTTGCCTAAAAGTTAAATAAACATAAGGTAAATATTAGGCAATGTAGTAGACTTTTACACATTGTTGGAGACCATTTCAACAAAATACCCTGCTTTTGAGGGTATTAACCTTTCTATAGTTTTATAATTTTTATTTGTTATGATCATAACAATGATAATCTGATAGCATTTTTAATGAATCTTTCATAAAATGCCACCAAAACATTTAACATTTCTCTCATTCTCTCTCTCTCTCGTACATGCGCACACACACACACACACACACAAAAATTATTTCAAAGTAGTATACTATAGGTTTTTTATAATACATAACTAATTGTATGATTATAGTGGAGAGAAAAACTAGCATGATCAGTTTAGGGAACAAATGCAACTGACTTTTGCTAAGCACAACTTGTGGGAGAACATGGGTGTAGGTAAGTGAAAGATTAGCTTGCAGATTGGTTACAGGCATTCAACAAGCATTCAGTGTCCTGTGGGCATCACTCAACAATGTTCATTTTGTTTAGTGGGTAGTTTTGATCCTAATTTAGACCTGTTCTCTTTTTAAATAAATAAGTAATTAAATTTAGCATCGCATTTTATCTATCTATCCATTTATTTATTTATTTATTTATTGTTCAAATACGATTGTCTCAATTATTTTGCCACCACTTTCTTTTGCCCCACCCACCCCCACCCTCACCTCCCACACTCAATCCTACCCCTTTTGGCTTTGTCCATAGGCCCTTTATACTTATTCCTTGACGATCTTTCCCCTTCTTTCCCCAATTATTGCTACTCCCCCTCCCCTCCAGTTACTGTCAGTTTGTTCTTTATTTCAATGTCTCTGGTTATATTTTGCTTGCTTGTTTGTTTTGTTGATTAGGTTCCACTTATAGGCAAGATCACATAGTATTTGTGTGTCACTGCCTGGCTTATTTCACTTATCATAATGCTCTCCAGTTCCATCTGTGCTGTCATGAAGGGTAGGAGCTCCTTCTTTCTTTCTGTTGCACAATATTCCATTGTGTAAATGTACCACAGTTTTTGATCCACTCATTTACAGATAGGCACTTATGTTGCTTTCAGTACTTGGCTATTATAAATTGTGTTGCTATGAACATTGGGGTGCATAGGTTCTTTTGAATTGGCGTTTCAGGATTCTTAGGGTATAATCCCAGCAGTGGAACTGCTGGGTCAAAAAGCAGTTCCATTTTTAGTTTTCTGAGGAAATTCCATACTGTTTTCCACAGTGGCTTCATCACTCTGCAGTCCCACCAATAGTGCACTAGAGTTCCCTTTTCCCCACAACCTCTCCAGTGTTTATTGTTCGTTGATTTGTTTATGATGGCCATTCTCACTGGTATGAAGTGGTATCTCATTGTGGTTTTAATTTGTATCTCTCTGATGGCTAGTGATGCTGAGCATCCTTTCATATGTCTCTGGGCCTTCTGTATGTCCTCCTTGGAGAAATATTTGTTTAGGTCCTTTACCCATTTTTAAATTGTATTGTTTGTCTTCCTGGAGTGAAGTCATGTGAGTTCTTTATATATTTTAGAAATCGAATCCTTTTCCAAGTTATCATTGGCAAATATATTTTCCCAAATAATTGGTTCCCCTTTCATTTTGCTGATGTTTTCTTCAGTGGTGCAGAGCATTTTAATTTGATGAAGTCCCATTTGTTTATTCTTCATGTCCTTTGCTCTAGTGGACATATCAGTGAAAGTATTGCTGTTTAGAATATCTGAGATTTTCCTGACTATGTTCTTTTCTAGGACTTTTATGGTGCTGCAACTTATATTTAAGTCTTTTATCTATCTTGAGTTCATTTTTGTGTATGGTGTAAGTTGGTAGTCGAGTTTCATTTTTTTGCATGTAGCTGTTCAGATCTCCCAACACCATTTGTTGAATAGGCTATTTTTACTCCATTTTATGCTTCTGCCCCCTTTGTCAAATATTAATTGACCAAAGAGACATGGGTTTATTTTAGGCTCTCTATTGACCTATGTGTTTGTTCTTATGCTAGTACCAAACTGTTGTGATTAGAGTGGCCTCATAATACAGTTTGAAATCAGGTATTGTGATCTCTCCTACTTTGTTCTCCTTTCTCAAAATTGCTGAGGTCTCTCTCAATTGTAACTCCTATTAAATATATCTTAAGAAAAAGAGGGGCTGAACTAAAAGTGTATATACTATATTTCAAGTTCAAGGATCATGGATTTGTAAAACATGGATCAAATCTTTGTGGGCAAGAGATAGATTTATACTATAGTAGACATTCTGAAGTCTCTTAAATAAATGGTCTTTTAAAAAATATCAGTGTGTAGTGTGTAAACTGTGACAGATATATGTCCTATGAATATTGACCACACTTCTTCAAGAACAGTTCAGGATATAAATTGACAGGGCTTGAGAATGGCCTGATCTGTTTTCCCTTTAATAGTGTCTTTCTATGCCAATCATGATGTTCATAGGTCCCAAATAAATTGTGAGGTATAGGGGAATGAATAGAATTTGTTAAGAGTTCTCCCATGTGGTGACCAGTGTTTGTAAGGAGAAATACTTACTAGGTAAACCACTTATATTTATTTAACAATGTAAACTTTTATAATGTTTTTTGTGTCATTGTGGGATTGATTTGTCCTCTTGCATAGCTTTCCTGGCTGTGCTTCTGTTTGGATACAGGCACTGAGAGAGTAAGTATATAATAGGTGTGATGTCACAAGGTAACTCTTTCCACCCTTTGACATTTAACAAAAGAGAACACAGTTTAAAGTTTTGGGCACATAATAATTTAATTAGCTTTTCTTCTTTCTTAGGAATACATAAATGATAGGATGCCTTACAATTGATGATTCAATAAAATATAGTAATATTTAACACACATTGCAATTTTTCATGTCATCTGCAATCATCACCCATCACTTCTATAAAGAGAAGTGAATCACTAAAAAATGTTTATTTAGTGTCAATAAGCTTAATATCAAAGAGTTTACAATGAGAAATTTTATATCCAGAATGCAATAACACAATAATTAAAACAACACCAGTGATATAAAAGGGATACTATGCCTCTCCTTGCAAAGTTATTCTTTACTATATTATTTCTCCTAAGAAAACTGAAAAGGATATACATCTAATAAATGACTACCTAAAATATTACCAAATTTTTATTGCTAAAAAAACCTTTTCTTAATCCCTTCACCCTACCTTCCAGCACCACTCCCCAAAAAACCCCTCATGGTCAGGGACCACAAGTGTGATGATTGCTAGGGGGTGGGGAAGAGGTGGAGGAGGGTATAGAAGAAGTAAGTGATGATGAAGGGAGACTTGACTTGGGTTGTGAACTCACGATACGGTGTACAGAGGATGTGTTGTGGAATTGTGCACCTGAAACCTGTATAACTTTATTAACCAGTGTCACCACAATAAATTCAATTAAAAGGAACAAAAAAGAAAAACTTGTGAAAACAGTGATGAAATCTATATATTACAGAAGCTGATTTGTGTGAACTTAATGTTTTTTGAATTCTTTTTTTTTTTAATTTATTTATTTTAATTTTATTTAGTTATTTTTCAAGTACAGTTTTTTTGTCTATTTCTCCCATCCCAGCCCCCCTGCCCCGTGCTCCCCACCTCCCTCCCATTTCCTCCCCCCCCCTTAGTTCTCGTCCCTGTGTCCTTCCTATTTGTTCCTCCAAATCCCTCCCCCTTTTTCCCCTTAACTTCCCTTCCTTCTCCCCTCTGGTCACTATCCCCTTGTTCTCTATTTCAGTGTCTTTGTTCTTGTTCTCTATTTCAGTGTCTTTGTTTTTTGGGGTTTTTTTTTTCTGCTTACTTGTTTGTTTTGTTGTTTAGCTTCCTGTTAAAGGTGAGATCATATGGTATTTGTCTTTCAGCACCTGGCCTATTTCACTCAGCATAATGCTTTCCAGTTCCATCCATGTTGTTGCAAAGGGTAGTAGCTCCTTCTTTCTCTCTGCAGCATAGAATTCCATTGTGTATATGTACCACAATTTTTGGATCCATTCATTTACTGATGGGCACCTAGATTGCTTCCAACTCTTGGCTATTGTAAATTGTGCTGCTATGAACATTGTGGTGCATAGGTTCTTTGATATTGATGTTTTAGGATTCTTAGGATAAGAAAACAGTATTAAATTAGCAAGACAACCAACTGTATGGGAAAACATATTTGCCAATGATACCTCAGACAAAGGTTTAATCTCTAAAATATACAAAGAACTTACACGACTCCACTCTAAGAAGACACCCAACCCAATTAGAAAATGGGAAAAGGACTTGAACAAACACTTCTCCAAGGAGGACATACAGAACATTCAGAGACACATGAAGAGATGCTCAATATCATTAGCTATCAGAGAGATGCAAATTAAAACCACAATGAGATACCACTTTACACCAGTCAGGATGGCTATCATAAACAAAGCAACAAACAACAAATGTTGGAGGGGTTGTGGGGAAACGGGGTCCTTAGTTCACTGTTGGTGGGAGTGCAGACTGGTACAACCATTATGGAAAACAGTATGGATTTTTCTCAGAAAAATAAAAATCGACCTGCCTTTTGTTTTTTGAATTCTCAGAATTACTCAAAACTTAAACTCAAATAGCAGCAGTTGTACTAAACCAATATGAGGCAGAACACATAGTCTAGCTTTATGCCTTTAGACTGCTTTTACTATGCCACCATTAAATCAGAAGGAAACGAGTAACTTCAACTTCATGTTAGTGTATTGAAAGGTTATTTATCTGGACAAATTAGTTTGGCTTTTGTCTGTCTATGTGAGAGAAAAAAGTCATGTTCAAATTCCTTTCTTACAAAACTGACTAACAGGATTGTAAACCCCTTCAATGGGTGAGCTTACAATTTGTCTTCAACATTTAAGAAGCTTGTGCTTATAACTTCATCACTAATTTTTAATCTTTTTAATACTTCAAGATTGCTTGGTTGTACATTTTGACTCCCTTCACTCATTTCCCTTGTCACCCATCCCTTGCCTCTGACAACCATTCATCTTTTCTCTGTTTCTAAGAGCTGTTTTCTTGTGTGTTTTGTTTTGTTCTGTTAGATTCCACACATTGGGAGACATCATGTGGCATGTGGTTTTCTCTGACTTATGTCACTTAGTATAATGCCCTCAAGGTCCATGCCTGTTATTGCCAGAGGTCTTACAAAATGCGAGAGTTTTATTTGAAGCTGAGAATTCATTAGTGGTAGTTACACTGATAAAAACATCTGGTTGGGGTAAACTTACTTGTTGTATAATTATTATTTTTTATTTTTTTAAATTTTAATTATTTTTCAAATACAGTTCTCTGTCTTTTACTCCCATGGACAGTTTATGAACCTTGAATGTGGGTGAAGCACAAGAATATTCGTCCATTTTATTACGTAGAGGAACAAGTTTAATTAGAACTGCTGTCACCGTCTGATTGGATCTGACACAAGAGCATGACGCATGGTGGAGTGGGGCAGACACGAGAAGGGAGACTGGGTCCCAGTCCTGGTGTCCTCAGCACAGGCCACACAGTGCCTCGGAGCCTCTGGTTTCTCACCTGCAGCGTAGGATTCCCATCTGCCCTTTCAACATATTTAAATTAGGTGATGAATGTGGAAACTATAAAAGCTGAAAGGTGCAATGAAAAAATACATAATTCATTGTACTTTACATAACATTTAATCCTTCAAAATTGGCTTTTAACATGTAAAATATATTAGGTGTTTTTCAAATATGATAGGTTGTCAAAGCTTGCTTTCAAACAAATCTTAAATGGGGCCCCAATATCTGTAGTACATAATCTGAAGAGGAAATATCCAATTGATCTAAGAGAGGAAAGCCCTGGTTCCTACTTCCTGAGACTTCCTCTCATCTTATAAGGCATCTTCCCTCACTCCTGAGACTTCACAAAGTGATGTTTAACCCTAGAGAGGCAGGCCAGCACTCAGAGTTTGTATACAAGGAGTCTGAGGACCAAAAAGGACAGACAATGAGATGGGGAAATAAAATGTCTATGGTTTTACTGTTAGAAGTTTCTGCTTCTTGTCACTTTGCTCACATAGTAATTTCTAAGAGCTTGTTGGATTACTAACACATTATTGCACTTGCTGGATTGCTGAAAGGTTACTGCCAGCATATGCATAAATGTGGAGAGTAAGTAGCACACATGGTCATAATACAGCACATGCAGCATGGGTACTGCACCCATGACAATGACATTGGGTAGGTCGTTCACTCACAACACAGCTCTCAGGTACCTGCCATGTGCCAATGCTAAACATAGTTCACTCAATTCAGTAAAAAACCACATTTGTTTATATAAAATGTCAAGATTAAATTTCTTGTTTCTTTTGGAAATGTTTTGGGTAGTAGAGAGAAAGCACATGATTTCTATTTTAACAGATAGTGTTGTATATTTCTAGATAGAGAGGCAGTCTCGGTCCCCTCTCTCTGTCTCTGTCATGAACATTTAAGGCAAACAAAGAAATTGCTTGAATGCATAAAGTTTTTTTCAAAATATTGTATCATCCTCTAGTATATCAGTCCTAGACAGTTAACAAGTAAAAGAAGTTATTATAAACTAACCCAAACCAGAAAAGTTTACGACATACACAACACAGGACATTTGTATGGTGTTATTTTTTCATGTTTGTGGATATCAGTGTGAAATATGTCACTTGTATCCTAATAAATTAAATTAAAAGTATTCAAATATTGAGAATAAAGTGCCAAATTAGAAACAGACATTTTGAAATTATCTGTGCAGCTGGTCAGCTTTTCTAAAAGAATATAGTTGGTTCACTTTTGAATGTGGGAAAAGTTTATTTGAGTAAAACAAGAGGAGTCCTAAGGGAATGGCACTTAAATATGCTGGAAATAGTACTTTAGGAAAAAAGGGGAACATTTTTGACCCACTGGGAGAATCTAGAATTAAATTTATGTTGTAAAAATATAAACAGAGGCTAGAATCCAATGTGGTTAACTAGGATGTAACTGTAGCAAAATAAATTAGCAAAAGAACTTGGAAGCACAAACAGTGTGGTAAAGGAGACAATTTTGAATACAAGTAAAAATCAGCGAAACTAAATGGAAAAGGATAATTAAGAAACAAATGAAAATAAATAGTGCTAATCAAAAATTTGCCAGTGCCTGAAAATAAGTTTGACAATATGTGGGAGTCAGCAGTTATATCATTGGCAAACTCTATTTGAAGACTGTATCTGTTCATTGTAATTGGAGTCTTTTACTGATGAAAAACTCCATTTGAATATTTCCTTTTAGTCATAACTGAATTAACAATAATTTCCCCTAGAATGCTTGACCTAATTGAAGATCTCCTGTTCAGAAACTTGTCTCCAACTTTTTAGACAATCCCACCAAATAGATATAATTAACAATATTTTTCACACTTTTAAGTAACTTTGTCCTGGCATTTCTAAATTCAACTAATTGTTTTTCTTTCTCTACTTCCTTTTGCTTTCTCCAGCCTTTGTTTTCTCTTTGTTCAGGATGGTGAAGCTCTGCTGGAATATGTGTTTCATCCTGTTTTCTTTCTCTCTTTTTCCAAATCAGAACAGAGCAGCAGCACTGCCTTGGCACATATGAACATGGAACATATTACAGTACAATGGAATTACTTTCTTCACCCAGTACAATGTCTCAGATACCAGTTCTGATTTAGAGAGGTTTAGCTTCTCTTCAGCTAATAAAAACTTAATTTCTGATCCTTATGAACTAAGTTAATGGTACACTAACCTGGGATCTGTATCCTGCTTTCTTTGAAAATATTTTTCTAAAATATGTTTTGTAAATTCATAATAGATTAGGGGAAATTCCTTTCTGAAATTTTTCTCAATTAACCGATATTTATTGAAACTGCCTCTCAATTAGAGCACCGTGGATCACACAAGGAAGAATCAAGTACTTTGTCAAGGGAGACAAATATGTGTTCTCATAACTCTTGCAAAAGTGCACAGTAGTGAACATTTTTAAAAATAGGCCCAGTTTAGGGATCTTTGCTCCCGACACATGGATTTTTTTTCACACTGTGCTATCCTCATTAGTTTGAGGCCTATGTCCCCTGTATTACTGACAGATTTTCTTCACAATGCCCCTTAGACAATAAAATATTGACTGGATTGGCAGACATCCAGCTCATTTCTCCCAGGGACATTAGGAGCAGACACAGGGTGCAAGAGAATTAAAAATTCTACCATGTCTCATTTTCAACCAGTGACCTGTGTTCTTTGAAAATAGGAGAATATATCACTCTGAAGTGATAATTGACCTTATTCCCTTATTTATTTAGGGGAATAAATGTTCTGCCTTTTTAAATAATAAAACATAATCTTGTATCTCAAATACTTTCTAGCCACTGTGGTTTCAATATGTGAAGGTTCCTATAATTAACTGAATATAAACAAGATATGATTTAGAATCTCATTCATCACATACTGAATTTTGTTTTGCTTTGATTTACAAGTAGAACACCACATAGAGTAAAAATTTTAGCACTGGAAATAATCTGGAATTTTTCTTTATGGCCAAGGCTACAGTAAGATGAGTGAGAATCTGTTTTGGACATAAAATTTAGGGAGATGCTGAAAAACTGAGTTATTCATGATAAATACTGTATAGTGAAATATTTATAAGTATAAAAATTAACTGAGAAAATACATAATGAACAAAGTATCACAATTTTGAATAAAGGTAGATCAGTGTTACTGACTTTTTTCCTTGAGCTGTGACTCAGGATGGTACTAATGTCATCTTGAACCTTCAGTGTCAATGACCAATGTCGAATTGGTCATTCATTCATAATCTTTTGTTCAATTAAAGGCATAGTAACTGTATAAATCTGGAGTGCTGTAATTATCTGGCAAGCTCATCAATTTTCTCCCAAATTTGTTTTGGCTTGAACTGACAAATCATTTTAATGACATACAAAACTCACCATACTTATTCTTTTATGTCTTTTATTAACTTTGTAGTTGTTTTTTATTCTTTTTCCTCTTGTGACCTTATTTCTCATATATGTTATATTTGACTTTTGTGGGGACTATTTTTATTATATGTTAAAACAGATTTTTATTGCTTCCATGATTGCTTTGCTGAGGTATATACTCTCCAGAACTTTGTAAAATTGTGAAGAAAATATGGGAAATGATAGATCAAAATTTTAAAGCTGATTATAAACCTAAATCAAATTTCCTCTAGAGAAGATTTACTATTATTTCTGAAGTTTAGTATTCTTCACCACAACAGATGAGTAACATTTTTTAAATCAGAATGAATGATTGTCCTTTACTAGTGAGAAATACTCCTGGTAGAGTATAATAGGTAGCATTTATAATTATAATACCCCAGTTCCATTCACTTCTGTTAAATTGCTGCATGAACCCAAATCATTCAGGTCTGAAACTAGCTTTAAATATTATACTATGCAGATGGAGTAAGAACCTTACATGAGTGCAATCTCCATTCCTCCCTCCCACCTTTTGTGCTGCTCTTGTCATACATTTTATTTTCATGTACTCTATCAAGGTACAGTGCTATTGGTTTTGCTTTAGAAACACAATTTTAAAGAAATTTAAAATAATCAAATATCTACTACAATTATCTTTATTTTAGCTATTTCCAGAGGTCTTCTCCAGAGGTCTTTGTTTCATTTCAGTTTCTCTCTGGTATATGGCTTCTGCATATAGAAATTAGTTTAAAGTTACTTGTAGAGTGATTCCGTGGGTAATTATTCTATGTTTTTGTTTGTCTGGAAAAGGTTTTATTTTTTCTCCATTTTGAAAGGTATTTTCTCTGGTCATAGATTTCTGGGTTCAGTTTTGCTTCTTCCTCCACCCCCAGCTGTTTAAGGGGTCACTCCATTGATCATTAACTTGCATAGTTTCTGACAAGAGGTCTGCTGTAATTCCTATCCTTGTTCTTCTGTAAGTAATATAACACCACAGATAGAGACCCGCTAGTCTCTCGGGAAGACCAATCTAATACTAACTTTTGTCATTTGGCATGCCTGGATAAAGCTCAATCTATTCAAAATGAACAAATAAATAAATGGCATTAAATGAAGGATTTGTGCACATTTTTGTAAAGAAAAAAATGTATAAAGTATGCTAAAGATAGATGAGACAAGAAATTTTGATAGTATAATGCAAGACAGAAAAGAAAGCTTTTGATGACTCCTTCTTTGAACTTTGCAAGAAGTTAAAGGAAACATAGACAGGAAAAGAGATGGGAAAAAAGTACATGACTGCTCTTAAATGCAGTTGGTTTTCTGAACTCAGAGAAGGTTTTCTGAAGTCAACTCACATAGGTTGCTATGTGAGTATAGCAACCCCAGTATCTCAAATGCCTTACAGATGCTTTCATCCTGTGCAATTTCAAATCGGATTTTATGGAGGAATTTACCAGCATTTCCTGTACTCAACTTCACTTAGCATGCCATTGCTCTCTCAGGCAGCAGAGTTATATGCTGATCCTTGTTGCCTTTTATACAAATTCTACTATATATGGCAGAAATTCATGTGTGTGTGTGTGTGTGTGTGTGTAATGCTCCCTAATTTTGAGACCAATGAAACAATGATGTGTCTGCCACATTTTTCATTTCTCCCTGATCATTTCACTAGAATTCTAGAGAACAAATTTGTAAGCCCCTTTACTATTATTTTTTCTAAAAGTATGTGTAACTGATAAAAATTTAAAAAAGAAAACCCCAAAAAACTATTTTCATTAAAAATAAACTAGCAATAATAACAGAAAAAAAGAAAACCTATGATATCATCTGTAAAATTTTGAACGTTATGAAATATTCAAGATCAATTAATATATATAGGACTTCAATATTAACATTAAATTTTTACTTTAATGTATTTACATTTTATTAAGAAAATATTAGCTATAAAAATTAGAATTATAGTTTAGTGAAAAGGAGAAAATAAAGTTACCAGTGACCTCACTTTCATGTTAAATATTGTTGATTTATTAGTATGGTACCTTCAGATTTTTTAAAAAATCTGTTCCTCACCTCTCACTCTCCAAATTAACAATGCATTAAGAATATTTCTTTAGGTGTGTTAAGTTTTTAAAGAACACCTCCACATTATTTTACCTTCACTATTGTGATGTTAGACATTTTCTAATTATTTGCTATAGCTATATATTTTTTTTATTTTAAGCTATCTAAATTGGATCTAGTACAATTTTCTTTATTCCTATATCAGTACTATTGTGCTTTGTAAGAGGTTTTTTGTTATCTCAACATGGCCCTTTTAGCTGTGTTGCATAAGAATAAAAAGAAAATCTTGTTAATTATTTTAATTGGTGACTTTCTAATCAAAATACAATGGGTATTTTCTAATTATGAAGTACCTGGTCAAATCTTGTGCTACTTTTAGTGAGATATTTATTTTCTTATTGTTTGGTATTCTTTCCAATATATGAAGAATATATCTTCATATTTAAAACATAAATGTGTTTCTTGATTTCTAATTTCTTGCTTTGGTGTCATGCTAAGCGAGTGATTCTATATGCTACAATTCAAAAATTATTACCTGACTTTTTTGCATATCTTAGTATTCAAACTAATTTTTACTTTTTTAACATGTTAAAAACTCTGTGAGGAATTTATTTTGCATAATGAGTTTATAATGTATAATATTGGTAAATGACTTTATATTACAAATTGGCTCCTCTCAAGTGGGTAGCCTGTTTTACTACATATTTTATTTTCTCCAATTATTTCAAATACGATTTTTATCATATGCAAAATTCAGGCTCAGTATGTGCCCTATTGTCCTATAGCCACTCCTGCAATAGTATACTTCTTTAATAAATATAGTTTTGTAATACACTTTTAATTTAAAACCTTTTGATGTAATTACAGATTCACACATAGTTTTAAGAAATAATACAGAAAAATTCTATGTATGCTTTATGCAGTGTTCTCCAATGATATCTTGCAAAAGTATATATATATTCCATTATCACAACTAGGAGACTAAAATTTTTACAATTCATGAATCTTACTCAGATTTCCTTGATTTTTATTCATGCTAATTAGTGTATCTCTGTGTATTTAGCTCTATACAACTTAATCACATGTATAGGTTTGTATATTCATCATCATTGTAAAAATTCAGAACAGTTCTATATCACTAAGATTTTTTTCTGTTTCCCTTTAGCATCTACACCTGCCTTGTTACTTCCCTATCCCACTTCCATGCCTAATCCACGTCAATCCTTATTCTGTTCTCCATTTCCTAAATGCTGGTGAGGATGCGGGAAAACTGGATCACTCATTCATTGCTGATAGGAATGTAAAATGGTACAACCATTGTAAAACACGCAGTTACCATATGACCTAGCAATTGCAGACTTGGGCATTTATCCCAGATATATTCACATAAACACCTTTACACACATATTTATAGCAGCTTCATTCATAGAATTACTAATAATTGATTATTGATACGTACAATCTGGTCAAATCTTGAGGGAAATATGCTGAAAGCAAAAAGCCAATCCAAAAAGATTACATAATGTATGATTCAGTTTATGTAGCATTTTGAAATGAGAAAATTTTAGAGATAATATTGCAGTTTAGCATCTTTTAGCACATTACCCTTATCAAGTTTTTTCAGAATTTTTCTTCCTAATTTCACATTTTTGAAATTATGGAGTAAAATATAAAATTTACCATATTTCCCAATTATTGACTTGTGATAAAGTTGAATCGATTAAAATCATGAAATCTACCCTAGGATTAAATATTGTCTGGCAAGTTTTAATGAGTACTCCAGTTTCTAGCATTTTTTTATGTTGCTCATCAGAACTCATGGATTTACCCATGGTGGTCTCATACAATTCTTGTTAAGATGGTTCCAAGTCACCTTAAGCAAATTTCCTTTTATTATTTCATTTGTTACTTCTAGTATATATGAAAGGCTCTGATTTATGTACATTCTTTTTATAAAAACTTATTCCATTCATTATACATCAAATATGCTTGTTTTTCCTTAATGCTCATGATTATTGAACCCCAAGTTTACATATGGGTTACATTCACATTTTTGGAAAATTATGTATCTCTGGTTATACTATGAAACAGTCTTTGAGATATCATTTGCATAATGGATAATTTTATTTTATATTTGAAATTACAAAAATCTCTTGATTAAGTGCTTTTTAATTCGCATCTGCAGATGCTAAATTGACATAAAAGACTGATTATTATTTGGGTTGAATTTCTCATAGGTCTCATAGAGAAGACATTGAAAAACATATCAGAGCTCTCTGTATATTTGGACACAGATTTAGGTTCAGACACATTAGACTGGGCATTTCATTTCTGCCACTGGTCAGTTATGAGAACTTGGTCAGGAGCTTCAACTTCTACAGTCTCCACTTCCTTGTCTAGTAGAGAAAAGCATTTATCTTACAGTGGTGTCATGTTGATAAAATATACATAAAATATTTGGCACACTACGACAGAGACTTAGGGGTCAATAAATTCACACACATATGTGTATGTGTATATGTGTGTATATGTATTTATGTGTATGTATATATGTGACATAGATAACATATGAGAAGTTACATCATGGTAAACTGAATTCTTTTAGTTGAAGTCATGCTTCAGACTCCAGTATGACTGCACAGGATGGTTACTGACTCCATCTTTACATGTTTTATATTTTGTTCATTATGACTTTTTGCATTATTTTTTATTTTTAAAAGTCTTTTTAAACATTGCACTAAAATATTACTTATCTTTACTACTGCATTTTTTTGGTGACTTCTTAAATTTTGTAGCCAAGGCAAGTACCACACGTGCCTCACCTTAATCTCAGCCATGATAATGAGTGTGGCTTTACTTGGTGAATCTACATATACAAATGTCATATGATGATATTATTGCAAACTTGGCTGTGCTTCAGTCATTCCTTTCTCAAGAAATGGCTCCACCAGACACTCAACCACTCTCAGCCAGAAATGTCAGAGGTTTCTAGCTGATTTTGCCTCCTTCACAGTCATATGTATGTAACCTGCAGATAATGTGGATATGTGTGATTCACATGTAAACTCATCTGGCTGGTTTGCTCTTCAAAATATATTCTATATCCATTTTTTATTAACTTCTCAAATATTACCTTAATCTAAGCCTAGATCAACTAGTTTCTTTTCTTAATTCTCATGCTCCTAGTCGAGATGAACAACAGGAATTTTTCTAAAATGTAACTCATGTTGTGTCATTCTTATCATGAGATAGAGAGACATGATTTATGGCTTACTATACAATTGGGGTTCATCTTGCATAAATTGTCTCTTAGAGTCTAGTTGTAAACAAACACTAAAGTGTTTATATTCTAATTATTACTGGCTTCTAATGGTTTCCATTCCAACAGAATAAACTCAAATTCTTTTCTGTGTTCTAGATCACTGGAGAACCTATCTCCAGCCCACCTCTTTCTTGTCATCTGTGACCACTCCCAGCCACTCTTACCCTGGTCTAGCTAGAGTTCTACTTCTGTTCCACTACCCTGAATTATTCTGTTAGATCACTGATCACCTTTTAGTACATTATCATTGGTCACATCTTTATGTATTTATTCTCTGACTTTCACAATTGAAGATAGTCTTATTTAGGCTAAGTAATTTGCCAATAAATTTAATTTAAAAATAAATTAAAGTGCAAAAAAGCCCCATGTAAACTATGAGAATTACTAGAATATTATCTCTATGAGATAATAATTTGTTTTGCATTTACTATGTTTTTGGTGCCCAAAACCATTCCAGACACATAGTATGAGCTCAATAAGTATTTCCCAAATATGTGAATAAATGTTGGTTACAATGAGAATTAGCTGAATAGAAATTAAGCAGAAGGCTATAACTGGCTTATCATTATTTACAAGATAATAGATAAAAATAAATCTTTAGAACCCTAATTCAGAGGTACCTAACATCAATGGGAATAGGCTTTGAATTATTCATTTCCACCAAATTATAGCTAATCATGATTGAAAGCTTCCAGTAAATTACATAAATACTGAAATAGTTTTCTCTTGGCTCTATGATACAGCAAGTTTTTCTCTTTGAAGAGCAATGGAGAAAAAATATTTCCAAATTTTTACTGCTATTATCATTTCAGTCAATTAAAATGATAGCAAAGACATAGCATCCTATGATAATAAATTGTCAAGAAGGTTTTATAAATTTTACAGGGCAGGGAGGTGGGGAAAGCTAGGGTGGTGGAAAGGGGTGGGGGGTTAAAGGCAGAAAACTGTACTTGAACAACAATAAAAATAAAACATATTTTAAAAATAGTAAATTTTACAAGCAAACTTTTATTGTTAACTTGCAAATTTTTCCGCTATCTCTATAAGTCTATTTTACAAATAAGGGGTTAGAAATAAGAAATATACTTGCTTGTATATATTCTTAGAGGAGTTAATCTTACAACTCATCTATATGAATGCATGAATATAATAATAGAAAAAATAAGTGTTGCAGAAAAAAATTTTTACTACAGCTATACCTTAAAACATTATGCTTAAGCAAGTAATGGGGTATTTAAACTTAAATAATTTAAAAATTGAAATATAAGATTATTTAAACCATGTAATTTCTATAAGAATTGGAATTTGAACACTTAAAATAATTTACACTTGGTAAGTGTTATGATATGTCTCTGTATATATGCAATCTAGAGTCTGAGACAGTTTATGAAAAAATGAAAACTTACAGTAGAGTCAGTCACAGCAGGCAGAATTATTATCACAACAGTGAAAAACTATACACAACTTGTTCATGATTGGTTACAATGTTACTTCACGTTTATTTGAATTAAACTTAAGCACAGGCAGAGCACTGCATATCAACCCATTTTACAGATATGGATTTAGAGGATGATTCCTGAAGTATTATTATAGACAATGATTCTTAAAAGTTATTCATTCTCCATCAAAGAAACTGTACATTTAGAAACAAGATTTATTGAGTTGAAGTTAAATGCTTTATCTTCTGAACCACATGGAAGTACAAGAATTAATGTACTGTAGTTATCATTTACATGAAATACCTGGTGCTATCTCAGTTTATACAGATTGATATGATACAGCCATCACTTTAGACTGGTACTATAGCAGCCATTGGGCTTACAGATGACAGAGTGATTAAAAATGTAAGATTTGTATTAAATTGCTAAGTCTCTTATCTAAATTTTATCCCAACATCAAAGGTTGAACTGTCATTTTTTTTCCCTCATTTGAGTTAATTCCAACTTCAGCACCCTATTTAAGTTCTCTCTCACTTACCCCCCACCAAACCCTACTGGCAAAGTCTCCGAAATGTCTCCCCAGTCCCACATCTTCCCATTCCCACTATTACTACTGTAGTTCAGGGCATCATTGTTACATCAACAAACCCAGACACAATAATCAAATGTTAAACCCGTTGGATTCCTCTAATACCTTCAGAATACACATTTATAAAACATGTAATGTTCACTTTAAAAAAATTTTTTATGCATGAATTTTTTTCCAATTACAGTTGATATTCAACATTGTTTTATATTAGTTTTAGATGTACTGCATAGCAGATAGACATTTGTATAATTTACAAAGTGAACCCCCCTGATAATTCTGGAACCCATGTGGCACATACAGAGTTATTAAAATATTGTTGACTATATTCCTTATGCTATTCTTCACATTCCCAAGAGATGTTCACTTTTAAAAATTATTTTTAAAACGTTTTTTAACAATTGTGTTGTACCCTTTCTCTTTTCAATAGAATATTGATATGTTTTTCTATTTTAATTCTTTTACATTTTATTATATCAAATTATTAGTTATAGTTTTTTAAAAACAGCAAAAATCTTATGTTTTTTAAATCATATGAATTTTGAATTTTGATGTTGAGATGCAGTTGAAATACACTTTCAAATTTTTTTAGGTTTCAAAATTTATAAGCACTACTTTTTATTACAGTGATGACTAAATATGTAGGGACAGTCTGTTGTCTTCGTGGTGAATTGATGGGGATTTCAAACTCTGCATGACCCATCATTCCTACAAAGGACTCAGGAAGCTCTTTGTTTCTGATAGGTGGTGTTCAATGCCTGACTGTAGTTTCTCTTCCCCCCTCCCTCCCTTCCTCCTGTCCTTTCTTCCATCCTTCCTTTTCTTTTCTTTTTTTTAAAATTTTTTCTCTTAACAGTTTCACGCTGTCAAGAAGCATATTCTATTTGCCATTTTTTTCTAGCCTCACACCCACAGTCATCATAAAAAGAAGAGGGTGATTCTTATCACTAAGGTCACACCCTTGACATCTAAGGTAACAACCATATGTGCCAGTAAGCCAATCACAATATTTAATATACAAAGTTTATTTAAAAGCCAAAAAAAATGCCTTACCTTTAAAGTGGATTTTTAATAAAAACTGGATTTAAACCTAATGGACAATTTTACAGGTTTTAAATTTCTCAGAAAAGTAAAAAGATGAGTAATGTTTGATTAAGCCATTAAAAGATAACTCAAAGTCAGTTACCACATTTGGTCTTTAGCTAGACCATGGAAACTAGTAAAGGCAGATGACCCTCAAAGAAATAAAACAAAATCAACAACAGCAAACTCCTGTAATTCCCAGGTGAGTGTATCACTGTATTTTACCTTGCATGCTATCTCCCAATTCATAGAAATTTTAAGTATCACAACTCATTTTCAAAAACTCCCCCAAACTGTGGAAATGAACATTGAGAAAATGTCTCAGTGTTGCCTAACTGCCTAATTTTATACAAGGAACCTTTTATGAAATTCACTGGGGGCAGAACACTACACTTTTACAGTCTCATAAAAGACTTTTGTGTCTCTATTGAAAAATACAAAGGACAAGGAAAAGAGTGTAAATTTTTTAGATTAACAATTAGAAGTTAAAATTAGATTTGAGTCATATTTAGGGTGATTTCTCCAAAATACAAACTCCATAGAGGATGGAGGAAATGTTTTAGCTGTTCAGCATTAGCACCATCTTCATAGAATAGTGACAGTAACATAATCTCGACTCCCTGTCAAAGATTTATATACTTTACTCTTCAGCTCAAAAAATTATTATAGTACATTTCTTAAAGAATTGGCTTCATCTTGCTCAGTTGGTTTTCTGTGAAATTATTAGAATTCTCACAGATTTTTAAATTTTTCTAAGAAGTACATATTTTGATACAATGCATGCAGAATACTCAGGGTTTTCCCTTGATAACTATAGCTCTTTTAAAAGTATTTCACATTCTGTGGGTTGTATTTTTATTTATTTTTTGATATATTTTGTTTGTTGTGCAAAAACCTTTTAGTCTGATGTAGTTCCATTAGTTTATCTTTTTTTTCCCTTGCCTTGGGATATATATTTGATAACATATTACTACAATATCTGAGGTTTTGCTGCCTGTGTTTTCTTCTATGATTTTTATGGTTTTGAGTCTAGCATTTAAGTCTTTAACCCATTTTAAGTATATTCTTGTGTGTGGTGTAAGAATATAGTCTAGTTTTATTTTTCTGCATCTATCTGTCCAATTTTCCCAATACCATTTATTGAATAAACCAACTTTAGCCCACTGTATGTGCTTGCTTTCTCTGTTGAATATTAGGGACTGTAAGAATGGGTTTATTTCTGGGCTCTCTATTATTTTGCTCTGATCTATGTGCCTGGTTTTATGCCAGTACCATGCCGTTTTCATTACTATGGCTTTATAGTATAGTTTCACATTAAGTAGCATGATTCCTCCAACTTTGTTCTTTCTCAGGATTGCTGTTGCTACGAGGGGCCTTTTGTGGTTTCATATAAATTTTTGAAATATTTGTTCTAGTTCTGCAAAATAAATCATTGGAATTTTCATAGGAATTACATCGAATACATAGATTGTTTTGGATAGTATGAACATTTTAATGATGTTAATTATTCCTATCCATGAACATGATACGTGCTTCCACTTATTTGTATCTTCCTCAATTTCTTCAGTGTCTTTTCTGGGTACAGGTCTTTTACATCCATGGTTAGGTTTATTCCTGGCTATTTTATTCTTTTGAAGCAATTGTGAATGGGGATTGTTTTCTTATTTTCTCTTTTTGTTATTTCATTATTGGCATATAAAAATGCAACTGATTTCTTTGTATCCTGATGCTTTGCTGAATTCATTTATAGGTTCTAGTAGTTTCTTGGTGGAATCTTTGGGGTTCTTTATGTATAGTAAGTATCATGTCATCTGCAAATAAAGACAGTTTTACTTCTTCCTTTCCAATTTGGATACCTTTTATTTCTTCTTCTCATCTGATTGCTGTCTAGGACTTCCAGAACTTATTCACTGATACATCTGATAAGGGGTGAATATCCAAATTTTATGAAGAACTCAAAAACTCAGCACCAAAAAAACAAACAACCCATTTAAAAAATTGGCAAAGGACCTGAATAGAGATTTCTCCAAAGAGGACATACAGATGGCTAATAGACATGTGAAAAAATGCTCAATGTCACTAATAATCAGAGAAATTGAAACCAAAATGAGATATAATCTCCACCTGTCAGAATGGCTGTCATCAATAAATCAACAAACAACAAATGCTGGCAAGGATCTAGAGAAAGGAGAATACTTTTACACTGTTGGTGGGATGCAGACTGGTACAGTCATCATGGAAAGCAGTGTGGAGATATCTCAAAAAATTAAAAATGAATCTGCCTTTTGACTCAGCAATCCCACTTCTGAGAATATATTCAAAAGAGCCCCAAACTATATTCTGGAAATATATTCTGGGAACATATATTTATGTTCTAATTTGAAAGAACATAACCATCCCTCTATGCATTGCAGTGTTATTTACAATCACCAAGTTGTGGAAGCAGCCCAAGTGCCCATCAGTAAATGAGTGGATCAAACAACTATGGGACATTCACACAATGGAATTCTACTTAGCTGTAAAAAAGAAGAAAATTTTACCCTTTTTGAGAGCATGGATAGACCTGGAGAAGATTATGCTAAGTGAAATAATCCAGTCAGAGAAAGACAAGTACCATATGATTTCACTCATACGTGGAATGTAATGAACAAAATGAACTAATAAGGAAAATAGAGACAGATTCGTAGAGAGCAGGATGACAGCTAAGAGGGGCATAAGGTTAAGGGTTGGAGGGATTGGGCAAAAAGGAAAAGGACTCATGGATATGGATGACAATGTGATGACTGCAGGTGGAAGAATATAGAGGGGTTAAATGGTAATGGAAAAAATACAATTAAAAATTAAAAAGAAAAAAGCAATATACAGAGTTGTACATATCATATTAATCAGAATAACATAATATTTATAACATATAAAACCCTACTGAATAAAATGTTTGTATAGAAGAAAAAACAGAAGAAAGTAATTGTGAATTGAGGATGATGTATTTTTCTCCACACTCTTCCTTCATCGAAATTTGTGGCATAAAATAGTTATATCTCTCCTCAATATATTAGTACCACTGACAGAGGAGGAAAAAATAAAAGTATTTCACAGTACCACTATGGAAAGATAAGTTTTAAAAAATTAAGAGTATTTTTTGATGGTTAGCATCTTCTATCTAATTAGTATCAATTCCATGATGTTTGCAGCTACTCCTTCATTTTCTATAGAGTCATTAATTTAGTTCAGATATATGCCCTGGTATATGTTTTCCTTACTTTTGAAATAAGGCTTTAATTTAAAAATCATGCAAATGTACATATGTACATAATTGAAAAAATTTTGAAACTCTAATGCTGTGGTACTTTTAAGGATGATTTCTGAATGTTTTGAGATTGAATAGTTTATTTCTTGACTTTTTAATTTATGCATATCTAACTTCCTTGAACTTTTATCAAAGGGCATGCATTACATTTTACATGGAAACAAAAGTTAAATCATTTCATATCCAAAACAAACTCTAAGACAGTCATAAATTCTACCCATAACATTTATGAAACTGCAACTTCTTTGGATGTTATACTTTGAAAGTTTATGAAATCATCATAATCAGTTTATATTTAAAGACAGTATTTTAAAAATAATAACTAACTTTGTTGGAAATCTTAAAGTGACAGACCTACCATTCTTTCTAGTAAAATATTATAAGTCACAAACAAAACTTAAATTTTCTCATAGCTACATTAAAAAGTAAAAATAAACAGGTGAACTTAATTTTTAAAATATATTCAACTCATATCCAAAATATTACTTAATGTATAATTAATATAAAATTATTAACAAGAAATTTTATTTTTTTTTCTCTGCATAAATCTTCAAAATCTAGTGCATATTTCACATTTGGGAGATGCCATAATTTAAATCCCATCATATCAGGTACATAATAGCCACATGTGACTAGTGGTTATGCTGCAGGATTATAGAGAATCAGCAGGAGAGAATTATGTTTTTGTGATCATTACTTGAAACTGCCAGCAGAAACTTTCAGGTAAAGTGTTGTTTACTTGAAAGGTTAAGACTATGTTTTTTTTTTTAATTTCAGAATTCTCCGATGGAATCCTCAAGATTATAACTTAATTTTTAAAATAAAAAATCTAACCATGGAAATAATGTTTTAATTGGCATTCAAATCTGATATAAACTAAAATGTTTATTTAAGAACAAATTACATTTAAGGAAGATTTGCTCTAGGAAAATACTGAACAAGATAATTTGAGAAACTTTCCTATGACAATATTACCAAATGCTAGGGAAACTACAAAAAATCTACTTCTTAAATGTAATACTGAAACTTATGAAGGACATTTTTTAAGGTAAGCAGAAAATAAATACAAAATTGCAGTAGTACTGGGGACAAGGATATACCAACACTAGTATTAGGAAACCCAATAAACATTGGGACTCCCTCAGATTAGGAAATGCAATGTTTGATTTCTTGTTAATCCACCACCCTCCAAGTACATCAGTGTGGTCCCAGTATAGTAAAACCCATTGGCCTCCAACAAAAACAAACAGTTTCTCCTTGGAAAAAAGCATCCTCCATTTGAGTTTTCAGGATAACCATAGATTAAGTTCAGTCAAACATGAACTCCCAATGAAACAATTAAAAGCCAAATTAACAACAAATACCATGATTACATGACAGCTACAAGGATAAAGTATTTGAGCTGCAGGTGTATTTTTCAAAGATTTTATTTATTTATTCTTAGGGGAAGGAGGGAGAAAGAGGGAGAGAAACATCAGTGTATGGTTGCCTCTTGAGCGCTCCCTACTGGGGACCTGGCTGGCAACCCAGGCATGTGCCCTGACTGGGGATCAAACTGGTGACCCTTTGGTTCCCAGGCCCACACTCAATTGATGAGCTATACCAGCCAGGGCAGGTCTTTTAGACACAGGAATTATTAGATATTTCATATAACATAAGAAATTTTAAAATAGATGCATTTTTTAAATAAACAAGGAATAAAAATGTGTATATATTACTTAAAAATACAACAGAAGAAAAAGAACCAGATATAAATGAAATATAAATTATTTCATTTATAATGAAAAATATTATTAAAATTTAAAATTTAATAGAAATTTTGAATGGCAGAAATAATTAACCCACTGAAAGGCAAGCCTAAAGAAATTATTCTGCGTGAAACATAGAGAAAAAAAGAGAAACATGTTGTGGTGCAAGTCATTAGCTCTTTTTATTATTCTGGTGTGTGGCACATGGTAGAAACGTATTAAATGTTTATTTAATCACTTATGAAATAAAGCTAATTGTTTTACATTCAACATATTTAGTTGCTACAAATTAAATATTTGAAAAATGTTTTTTATCATAATAAACACTACATGTTATTATTGAAATGTGTATTTTTAACCACCTGGATTTATTTCCCCATGGCATCTAACAATGGCATCTTTGGAAATATTTTAACAAAATGCTTTTTTTTACAATAGAATATTTTTCATTACATAAACACTACTTCAGGATTTATATAACTAAATATAAACAAGATGTAATAATATTTTACATAAACATTTGCAAAATCTCCAGAATTGAACAATGAATATTTCCATGTCCAGTGCACTAAAGAAAGTACACATGCAGACATTGGCTGTAATAAGGGTAGCATTCAGCTTATCATTTGCTCTTAACAACTAGAGGATGAAAAAGAAGTGCCATCACTTGAGATTTAGACCTCTGTCTTGAAAGCAAACTCGGAGTCAGAATCTTCTTTGTTGATAAATTTTGTCATAGTTCACATTTAAACAAAATTGGACACTTTCTCAATATTGACAATTTAGTGCTGGAGGAAAGAAAAATATGAAATTCAAAACTTTCTGTCACAATCTTTTTGTGTCAAATTTGTACTTTGATTGACAACACAGAGGCCCGGCCTGGCACCATTCACTCACCTCCTTCTGTTTTTATGTTTTCCCTTGTGTTTTACCAGTAAAATAGCAATGCTTTGTGGAATAGATAGTAGGACCATTCTTCAGGGCAGTGCATGGCAGTAATGCATAATGAACTACGTGTAATATTTTAGACCCTTAATGTTCAGTTGGTTTACCAAAAGCCCCGGTAGAGCTGGAACTAAACCTATATGGAAGAGTCCAGAAAGGGAGGCCTGAAAGGCAAACAACTCCCCCCAAAAATCTAGCTCCGAAGGTAAGTCTTTGTTTTGAAGCAAAGGTCACCCAAAGTGACTGGAATTAAAATCCTGTGGTAGTGACTGGTGAGCCCGTGATCTGACCTTGAGGGGAGTGTGAGCACCCTAGGAGAGACTGCACACACTAAACTGTGAAAAGCCCCGGAAAGGGAAGCCAGGACATTTGCATATTGAGTACAGTTTCCGTTGTCTGAGTGAAAGCTGTTCTTGCTTTGCTTCAACCTCTGTAACAGTCCACCCAAGTGTTTATACACTCTCCATTATGTTAGTGTTGGCCACGGAAGGGCTGTTGCAAAGATATTTTCTTTCAGTTTACACTCTGGGGAACTGTGGGTGTTCAACAGCTTGACAGACAAACCTGCTTTGTCTTTCCAAGAAACAAGAGAATGACCTTGGGCTATTGAGGTATCTGTGACCATGAACAAGGGTGTGTCTCCTGAACCCCAACTCATGAAGTCCAGTTCTCAAGTGGAGGAGAGGGCAAAGCAAAACAGACCAGACAGGAGAAGAAAAAAGTCAAGGCTTTAGTATGTGAGAGTGTTGTGCTTATCATTATTTCTTTGTCTTTCTTTTGTGCCTCACTGATTGTTTCAAATAGATATCTTTTCTAGACTCCTCATTTTGTTTTTATTTAAATTACATTTATTGGGGTAAAATTAGTTAATAAAATTATATAGGTTTAAGTATAAAATTCTATAATACATCATCTGTATATTGCACTTTGTATTTACTATTCAAAATTAAACTTCCTTCTGTCACCATATATTTGACTCCCTTTACCCTTCCTCCCTCCACCTTCCTTTCCTTTTGGCAACCACCATACTGTTGTTTATGTCTATGCGTATTTGTTTGTTGGTCTTATATGTTCATTTATTTTTTCCATTTTATATGCCACATATGAGTGAAATCATATGGATCTTGACTTTTTTCATCTGCCTTATTTTATTTACCATGATATTCTCAGCATCCCCTGATGTTGTCCTAAATGGCAGTGTTTCATCTTTTTGTGGCTGAATAGTATTCCACTGTGTGTATCCTCTATCGAAGGACACTTTCTTTGTTTCCATGTCTTGGCCACTGTGAATAGTGTGCAATGACCAGTTTGTTTTTAAAATCCACTTCTCTGACCTGTTGGGAGTGGAAAGATCTGTACTTTAAAAAGCTATCTGTCAGCAGGTCCTGGAGGTGGTATGTTACAGTCTCCGTCACCTGAAGCATTAGCTGGGGTCCATGACATTCCTGTCACAGCATCCAAAACAGAGCCTCTGGTTAACTCCACTGACTGCAACTCCAGTTGAAGTGCACCAAATCAAATCCCACTCTTCAAATGTAGCAGCTAAATGCAGGAAAGGTGCTCATGTAGAACCCCAGATAATCTTCTTCTGCTCTGAGTATGTGGGATTCTTATGTGCTTTTTAAAAAAAATATTTTAGTGTGATATGGTTTACCAGGAGGAACAGACAATTCTGTGGCATAAATAAATCTCAGTGGGCCTAGTCATAAGTCAAGCTAATTATGACTTTGGTCAGATAACACCTGAAAACTTGTCTCCTGTTCCTATAATCCAACCAAACTTGGTAGTTAAACCAGAGTTTCACAGTTTCCCTGGAAATACTTATTGTTAAATTTAAAGTATTCTGTTATAAGAGAAAAAAAGAAAAAGTTTCTAAAATTTTGCATATAAATCATTTTCATTTTTATTATAAAATTGTCAATAAAGAACTTAAAATTGTATGTAAATTAAAATCAACTGCAAAATAATTGAAAAGTATTAAACACAAGGAGTAGAAGAGAGCGTAACAACTTAAAGGATGTGCAGAAAGGCTCGTAGAATTCTAGTAATGTTCTATTATTTTATTTGTGAGATGGTTATCCTGGTTGTCTAACTGTGTATTTAATATTAATTGAATTGCACACATTATTTTCACATTACTCTGTACATTTAAAAATTCAAAATGCTTTAAATCTGATTTTCTCTCTCCAAAAATTCTTCATGTTCCTTACCATTATGAATATGGGAGTGTAGGCTCAATATCTTCTCCCTTCTTTTTCAGAAAATCATACCCCCCCAAAAAAAATAGGAAACAAAACCAAGCAAACAAAAATAATATCATAAACTCTCTTTTTAGCAAAACTATGAGAGCAACATCATTTCCTTAGATTCAATAAAAAATTAGAAACACAACTAAAAATATCTTAGAAGTTGAGGTGTTCACACAGAACAAAAAGTTATGCTGTCTTTTTTCAAGAACTTTACTAACAGTGAACCGAGGTATATATCCTGAATACCAGCTAGACCTTAGTAAGATCTAGGCCTGGCACAGCTGATTTCTGGCTGAGAATGTGCAGGGTGACATGGAAAGAGGAGTAGAAAGTCTTCTGGGTGCCCAGTGAGGGCAAGAAGTGCCAGCAGATACACATTTCCTAAGCAGAAAGGCTCACCCTGTGATGGAGCACCAGTAACTCTTGTTGACACCAGCTAATTCAAAATGTGGGGAGTCATGGTTTATTATAGGAAGTCCTGTTGGCCTGTTATGATTCAAAGAAGGAGTCAAAGTAAGAGTACACACAGATTCACCATAATGTGAAACTCTTCTTTCAGGAAAATCCATCTTGTGTAGTTATGATTAATAAAAATATCACTGGCAGAGCATTAATGCAGTGACATCAAAAGGATAGAGTGGAAAAGAAGAGCAATACCTACAACAGCTAAAGAACACGTTTCAGAAAATAATGATGCCACGAGTGAGAGGAAAAGTATTGTCAAATATTCTACCATAAGTTAAAAAGTAATTTCATGTGGTGACCACCTCTCAGGTGGAAGAGCAGAAAGTACAAATATGAGAAATAAGGAATGAGATAATAAGACACAGGAGACTGTAAAACACAAGCTGGAAGATTCAGAAATATAGAAGAAAACAAACTATCTGAGAAATAAAGGTAAAATTGGAAAAAGAAAGTAGACAATATAGAAAATAGAGAAAGGCACATAGGATATAGAAATAAGAATAAGAATCAAAATAAAATGAAAACAAGGAAAGAATTGAAAAGAATTGGAGAAGATGGTAGCCATAGAAGACAAGCAAAGGAGATACAATATTTTTCTAAAAGTTCCCAAAGAAGGAAGAAAGGAAGGGAGGAAGGAAGGAAGGAAGAGTGAGCAAAAAGGAAGTCAAAGAAGGATATGAAAGAGTGGAAGAGATATATACTGTAAAGTACAATTCAAGAAAACTTGAACCTAAATATAAGAATGCACTATGTACCATATTCTGCAAACTTTATCCCCAAAAGTCAATATTGAGGCACAGATTTGTAAATACATTCAACAAAAAGTAGAGAACAAATTGATTGAACAAATTGCATGTTTCAGGCAAAAACATTAAGCATGTATACAATGAGAAAAACAAGGCTGTCCACAGACTTTGACACGGTGAAGGTCGTAACCAGAAGACAGAGGAATGACACAAGATGCTCACCAGAGAGGGAGGGGTGAGATTTACAGCCAATCAGATTCTCATTCTAGAATGAAGACTGCAGACAGACAGTTTTGAACATTAGAATACTGAGGAAATATTAGTCCCATGAACCTTATGGAATACACCTCTTTCTAAAGGATGAACTTCAGCCAACCGAAGGGTTGTTGGAAATCCTGTGGCAGAAGAATTGGTCCCATATTTTATATCAGTCTAAGAAAACCCAATAATTTCCTCTATTCTGATGACTCACTTTTTTAAATTGCATTTATTGGGGCGACTTGGGTTAATAAAATTATAGAGGTTTCAGGTGTACGATTTTATAACACGTCACCAGTATAGTGTACTGTGTGTTCGCCACCCCAGGTCACGTCTCCTTCCATCACCATTTGTCCTCCCTGTGCCCTCTCGTTTCTCCCTCCAGCCCTCTTTCCCTCTGGTATTCACCACAGCGCCATCTGTGTCTTTGAGGGTTTTATTTATTTATCTTTTTGGTTTAATTCCTTCACCTTTTTCACCCAGTGTCCCAACCACTTCTTGTTCCCTCTGACAGCTGCCAGTCTGTATGTGTGAGTCTGTTTCTGTTTTATTAGTTTATTTTGTCCATTAAATTCTACATATAAGTGAAATCATATGGCACTTGTCTTTCTCTGACTGGCATAATTTCACTTAGCATAATGTTCTCCAGGTCCATCCATGCTGTAGCAAAAAGTAAGATTTCCTTCTTTTTTATGGCCAAGTAATGAGCAATGTTCCACTGTGTAAATATCCCACAGTTGTTTTATTCACTCACATGCTGACAGGAACTCGGGCGACTTCCAAATCTTGGCTATTGTAAATAATGCTGCAGTGAACATAGGGTTGCATACTCTTTCGCATTAGTGTTTTGCATTTTCCACTTTCAGAAAAAGAAAGATTGAGAAATATTAGAAAAATTGTTAAAGGAGAATAAATTTATAACAACACATGCAAATATATAAACAAACAAAAATATAGGACTTGCCATCTCAGTATCAAATAATAACAAAGGGAACAATTCACATTGAAGATATACAGTTGTGTATATTTACACACCAAATATAGTAGCAGAATTTATAAGTCAGACATTAGAAATCAAGTGGAAATAGAAACAAACTAGGGGGAGAAAAGGTTAATTCACTACTCTCAGTCCATGACAGTTTGAATAGACAGTAAATAAAGATTTCACAGATGTTTTACATACTTAATGAGGTAACTTTGTAACTTCTATCCACCCATCACCTGTCATCTTCCTATTTATCTACCTGTTTATCCACACATGTCAAAAACTCTCTATTGAGAAAATAAAAACATCCCTACAGAGAAAATGGAAGGCACAGATTGCCTTTAAAACATTCACAAAAGTTGTCTACTTAATTAGGCCATAAATATAACCAACAAACTTCAAAAAATGCAAATAAATGCAAATTTAATTTAAAAACGTACGTAAAATCTATGATGGCCTGGGTGAACCGCAACTTTCCTCTCCCCTGACCCCTCAGGCGACCTCTCTAGTCTCCTGGGCACAGCTCAAGCCCCCTCTATTCCCAAACACATGAGGCATGTTTGGCTTCAGGACTTATGCCTTATTTTTTTCTTTTCTTGGACTATGTTACCCCAGATGACCATGTGACTTGGTTCAGCTTTTCATTGTGATCTTTATTAAGTGTTTATTAAATTTCAAAATATCAAGAAATGGTTTTAAATCATCCCTGGACACTTTTTATCCTTCTGTTTTTTCCCTTTTCTCTTTAGCCCTTCCCTTTATCTCGTATGCTCGTACTTAGTTACAAACTTGTGTTATAAATCTTGATTAGTACTGTCAAATATTAATACATAAAACCAAAGTTATTTAAAGAGTGAAGCTCTATACAAACTTTACTTGCCATTTAATTTTGCTTAAATTTATTGCCTTTTATCTAATATTCCGAGGTTTCCTTTTTAGATTGAGCAATATATTCCATCCAGGATTTATTCTAGCATTAAGTACAAAAGAAAGATATATGGCAATATTTTTTTCTCCAAAAATCTTGCCAATATTCTTGACTCCATTTATCAGACTACATGCTGACTTACATGCTTCCTTTGCATATATGAATGTCACCACCTAGATGTACTAATCACATGCATACCTATATGATTCTCCTTGTCACCGTCTCCTTCTCTATGGGATTTAGCTGCGGAGAGTGTACTTTTGGTTTTGGTTTATTTCTATTCTTTTGGACACACCTACTTCTTTGAGCCCACCAATATCATACTTTTTATTTACTGTAGTTTTATAATATTTTAAATATTTGATTCTCTCTGGTTAGTCTTCTGTAAACTTTTTTACTGTTTTAAACTGTTACTCCATTTAAAATATAAAACCATTTTATTAATAGAAAATAGTCCATTGGTATTTTGATATAGAATTTGCACAAACCTAAGGAGGAAATAGAGTTACTGATGCCCTTCCGATATCCATCTACTAACCTCAGACAAGTTTTTGTTTGATGTTTTTAAGCAAGGGTGAAGGTATGATTTCTCTAGAAGCAACACTGTACCTTGTCCGATCATTATTACCGAACATTTTCTGGCTTTTTCAGTCATTATTCCAGCGCACCCTCACAGAGTTCCACAAGCCAGTGGGGTCGATGGGCATCTTCTTAGATAGAAACTCTTAAGAGTGTCAGAGGCAACATGACTACATGGGACCTTCTCTGGGTTTCCGTACTAAATGTCCCAACCGTCACTGAGTTACTTGATGAGCCACAGGACAGAAGTCCTAGTTTTCTTATCATTTGGTTGATGGTTTCCTTCGCTGAACAAAAACTTTTAAGTCTGACGTGGTCCCATTTGTTTGTTTTCTTTTGTTTCCCTTGCCCAAGGAGATATATCAGGAAATTATTGCTACAAGAAATGTCTGAGATTTTACTGTCTGTTTTCTTATAGGATTTTTATAGTTTTGAGTGTAACATTTAAGTTTTTAATCCATTGTGAGTTTATTTCTGTGTAGTATAAGAAGGTGGTCTAGTTTCCTTTTTTGTACATACCTGTCCAATATTCCCAACACCATTTATTGACTAGACTACCTTCAGCCCATTGTATTGTTTTGCCTTCTCTGTCAAATACTCATTGACTCTACATGTGTGGGTTTATGTCTGGGCTCTCTATTCTGTTTCATTGATCTATGTGTCTGTTTTGATGACTATGTACTTGTAGTGTAGTTTCATATCATCAGGTAGCATGATTCCTTTAATTTTGTTCTTCTCTCTTAAGATTGTTGTTGCCATTTGAGGCCTTTTGTGGTTCCATAAACATTTTTGGAATATTTGTCTAGTTCTGTGAAATATGCCATTGGAATCTTGATAGGAATTGTGTTGAATTTATAGATTGCTTTGGGTAGTATGGACATTTTAATGATGTTAATTCTTCCTATCCATGAACAGAGTATGTGCTTCCACTTATTTATAGCTTCTTCAATTTTTCTCTTTGGCATCTTAAAATTTCTGATTACCAGTCTTTTACATACTTGTTCAATTTATTTCTAGGTGTTTTATTCTTTTTGAAACATTTGTGGATGGCATTGTTTTCTTAGTTTCCCTTTCTAGAAGTTCATTATTGGCTTATGAAAATGCAGCTGATTTCTGGAAATTTATTTTGTATCATGCTGCTTTACTGAATTCATTTATCAGTTCTAGCAATTTCTTGGTGGAATCTTTAGGATTTTTTACATACAATCTCATGTCATTTGCAAATGTTGCCAATTTTACTTCTCCCTTTCCAATTTGAATGCCCTTTATTTCTTCTTTTTGTCTGATTGCTATGACTAAGACTTCCAGTACAATGTTAAAAGTGAACATCCCCGTCTTGCTCCTGAGCTTCAGGGAAATGCTTGTAGATTTTTCCCATTAACTGTGATGTTGCCTGTGGATTTGTCTACATGGCCTTTATGACATTAAGGTATGTTTTCTCCACTTGCACATTGCTGAGAGTATGTATTATAGATTAGTGCTGGCTTTTATCAGAATTTTTTCTGCATTTATTGATATGATCATGGTTTTTATCTTTTATTTTTTGTATGTGGTATACCATGTTTACTGATTTGCAGATATTGTACCAAACTTGCATCCCTAGAATAAAATCCACTTGGTCATGGTGTATGTTGGTTCTTAAGAGGTAATAAAAGACTTTGGTTGAATTGCAGGATCTCTCAGTGAGAAGTAAAAAATCTTCTATGGAAAAGTCAGAACAGTACCATCTGATAGTAATTGCAAAAATTGTAGAACCAAGAAAGTTTTTGAAGGCATGGAGACTTGACAAGCCCAGTGAGAGTCTTAGACACACAGATCCATTCCTAACAACACTCCTGAAATTTCATGGATAGCTCTGACAAGTGGAACAGAACTTATTCCTGATAGAGCTGGAATGTCATGGGAGTTTATATTTAACTGTAGGCAGCAACTGATATGTTTATTAGATCCTGTCTCTAATTCCTGAGTTGTTTGGCAAACATCCTAAATTGATTGTATCTTTTCATACATGTTCTATAACAGTACTAAGCTAATTTGAGAAAAATTTTCATAAAAACCAAAGAGTTCAGTTGATACCTTCAAGAATATCCTCATAGAGCTCTAAGATAACCTTACATGCAACCATTATTCACTGTTTATAGGTAACATCTTTGTTATCCACTGACAAACTTCACCAAGTATATGATATTTTAAAGCCATTAATATAATTTTAAAAATGTAGTAACTGGGATATGCTATATATTTTTTCCTCATTGCATTCTCTGAAAACTTAGGATGACTTAGCAGCATTTCATAATAGGTCACTGGCTATGCTCAGTCACATACGGACTTTCAATTAGCTCAAGCATTACCAGAAGCAAGAATGTTAAATCACATCAAGGAGTTACTTTAATATGACATTAATAATTAAAGTCACACTGAATCTAGTTTGACTCCTGTTTATGTCACCCAGTTGGGAGTGGCAATAGACTGTAGAGTCCCTAATATTCTTAGGCCACATTCTTTGCTTGAATGGCCATCCACATTTGCTAAGAAGAAACTACTATGCTTCACTTAACTTTTCTTAAATAGATAATGCTTTGATCTTCTGGGAACACAGTTGCATTTAATTTATTACTTTTTGTAATTCATCAATGACCTATCTCCAAAGAGATTCTGAAATGATTTATAATATTAAAACATGCTTAAGAAACAGAATCATGATTTATTTCAACAGAAAAACTAAAAACAAATGGAAACTTAGAAATATAGGAAGAGCTAGGAAAATACTATTATTATAAAGGAGTTATGTACTTACTTTTGAGCTTCTTGGCAAAAGGACCCCTTTTAAATTGTAATAATGGTATGTGGTAGCTACTGCTTTTAGCCAGCTTTTCTTCTCTTAGAAGACCCTGACCTTTGGCCACAGATGACCTAGTTTGGGCTCATTTCAGTGACACATCTCTCTGATAAGAATGATAGGGTCAGGAAATGAGAATGAAACCCAAGCAAAGCAAATCAGAATTCATCCCTGGACTCAAGACACTGATACTGGAAAATAACAGCTGTTTTTCGTTTCTGTTTTCCATTGAGATGTTAAATTGGGGTTTCAGAAGCATAATCCAAAGATTCTTTGGGGCAAATTGTTTCCTCTATGAAGGTATACTATGAGCAGGCAAAGACAAACCAGTATTTAAAAGAGAGAGAGGACAGAGGAAAGATACAGAGACAGAACAAAGGGGAAGAGAGTGAGAGGGGACCAGTGGAGAAGCACATTTCACTCCCTTGGAGACAGATTCTTGAAGCCTATCAATTCTGTGCACTGCCTCAGTGCTTCAGCTTAGTGGAACCAATAAATTCCCTTTTGTGCTAAAGTTAGCTGAATTTGACATCTATCACTTGCGAACAAAAAAGCCCCACCTGATATCATTATAAAGTTCTCGTTTCTAATATAGAATTTGTTCCATTTCATTTGAGGAGGCATTCCCCACTCTGACATTTGGTGCTAGAAGATATTGAGATATTTCTTCCAGGAGATCCTCACCAGGGGCACAGAGGGGGAGGGGCTTGAAGGGAAACTGCACAAATTGGCCCAGTGTAATTTTGCAACTGTAAAAATATTCTTGGTTTAAATAAGATGTTAAAGTATCTTTTTATATTGCTTGCAAAACTATAGTTGGACTTATTTAGTGTTTCCTCAAATTGGCTTTTTTTTTTCAGTAAAGATCACCCAAGTGAATGCATCAGCTAAGACTTAAAAAAAAAACAAACAAAAAGATGCAAAAAGAGCATCTTCATTGCTTCATGAAGAGCCATTTTTAAAGAGTCATCAAATTTAGAAAACTGTGAACCAGTCCCTTTTAAATGCTCAAGTGACATGTTTTTTTTGTTCACTTTGGGGTCCTAGATGTGTGAAGAACTTTGCTAATGTCCTGCCATGACCATTTCACAGTGAGACCTCCCCCTTTTTCCTTAAATTGCCATCCTGTGTTACCAAGGAAGTGCTTCAGAGAAGCGCCTTCAGAGAGGGCCTTGTTTTTTTTTTTCTTTGAAAATTGTTTGAATTGACTCACGCTTTCCCACACATACTTAGTTTATGTTCTGGTGTTTCCTGCCAGACACTATGGACAGCTTGGCACCTAAAATACCTGATGTGATCCCTGAGCAATGTCAGACTCTGAAAAAAGCTACACCTAATAGACACACCGAGAAAAAGAGCTCAGAAAAATTCCTTAAAAGGATATTCTTTGCATCACTCGACACCATAATAACACATTAAGATTTCACAGAAGCCTGAAGACCCACACCATACAAATTATATTTTAAAAAATAATTTACAAATGAATTTCTTTAGAACATATTGTCCTTTGTTTAGTAGGGTTTAGGAAATTTCTAAAACTCTCTTATATGCTCAGAATATAAGATTCTTCTAGGTCATTTTGTTGGTGGTATATGGGATTTTGACTATAGAATAATGAGGAATATTTTATAGTAATGACTAATAGACTAAATCTTATCACCTTAGGTGTGTTAGTCAAGTGCACCATCGTTAAATGGCGTCCTTATGAATCTTCTCAATTGTTTAGGTTGATAAATTTAGAATGGATTCTTTTTAAGCAAAGATGTTATTAGTTAAGAAATTCTCAGATTATCACAAAGCACATTTAATTTTAATTGAAACATATTTGGCATACATATGTTTTAGTGGCAACTGAAACATTAGTATCAAAAGTGTGGCTAAATTGATTACAAACATTTCTGCTCCCCTAGGATCATAGATTCCTCACTGGTTGTCAAAAGGATATAAGATTCTCTTCTGGTTTTTTCCTAAAATACTTGGTTATGAGAAAAATTGCCCCTTATCCACCATGATTTTTTTTACACTAAAGTGAAATGATGTCCTGAATGAATCAAGAACATGCATTAGCAGATTGAATTCTTCTTTATTTCTTGTCAAAGCAGCAAGGCACAAATTCTCATTAGTAAAATGAAGTGATTCTGCTTTTCAAAAACTGATAGTACCGTGTTATTTAGACCTTGTTATAAGTCTGTGTATAGTTATATCTCACCAAGATGCTAAAAAGCTTCTGTATGGTTTATGTTTTACCAGAAAAGTCAGAAAATAGTCACGTTCATAAAAGTGTACAATTATAGTTTCAAAATAAATGGGCACCATGTGGACATTGAAACCATGCCATCTATTTTGTTTGGGTGCTTTGAAGAGCGTAGCTCTTTTATCAAATTACGTAGGCAGAATTGAACAATGTTATCAGTATGGAGAACTCTTAGGTAAAATATTTTGGTGGTTTGTATTCCAGTTTATAGTTGATGTAGATTTGATTGCATGATATTTTTTATGGCCATGTTGACAACATGCCTTTATATAATATTGTTCAGAATCGATTGTTATAAAGTTAGTAAGAACTGGTCTTCACCTAACACAGCATCTATCCAAGGCATAAATTACCTATTAGTATTAGGTTGCTCGATCAAAAAGCTAACAGTCCCTAAAAGCTTTACATTCTCTAAAAATTACAATAGATTTCATGTTGTAAAGCAAAAGGCCTGAAAAAGTACATTCATTTCCTACTTCACTGTGCCATCGTTTTAATTTTGCACTCCATTGCTTCAGCTGATAAAGTTCTCAAGGTAACATGAAAATTCAATATGTTCTCAGTAAAATACTTTTTACCTTGTGATCACTGAACCCTTTCTAGCAAAAAAAAAAAAAAAAGTCCTTGACTAAAAGACATAAATTTCTGACTTTTTTCCCTGGCCTTCTCCCCTTTCTCTCTCTCACTCTGCCTATGTGTCTGCGTGTAACTCTTCTTAAAATATAATAAAATAATAAAAAAGAAGATAGTAATGAGTTAAAACTAAAATTTGTTATCAAGGGGCTGAAAACAAGAGAGGAAAACTAAGAATCATTATAAATTACATAGAATAACATAGTGGGGATAATGGGATATGGCTAGAAAAATAAAGAAATAAATCCATTAGGCAACCTCAAAACAAGAAAATTAAGAAAAATAATAGTGCCAGCCTCTTACAGAACAATTAACAAGTGGGAACTGAGCCAATGTTAGAAAGAAAAGAACAGTACTGTGCTCTTGTTTTGAAAGCAATGGCAATGGGCCATTTGTCCTGTTGGTTTTACCTTGGGCTGGTGCCCAGAATGGACAATTAATAAAATATTCTTATTATAGCACTGGCAATTTTATCTTGCTGCTGCTAACAGCATGTCACTAACAACTGTATGCACAGATCTGACCCATATTATAAGTTTAAATACAGTGAAAACACAATCAGTAAAAGAATACAATCATAAAGAAACAGATCAGCAGACAAAAGGAAGGGGACTAATCTCTGCTCTTTCTTGGGACATATATGTTGAGTGAAAGCACAAATCAACCTGGATATTTTCATAAGGACCATGTTCATGGTGAAATACCCAGATGATATCTGGGTTCGACTGGGTCAGTAAATTACGGGACTGCAAATGACTGGGCATTTGGAGGTCCGTGTACACTGCTCTTCATAAATACCAACATAAAATAGATCCAGTATTTGATATTCTCTCTATTTCTGTAAGTATTTTAAAGGATAAGTGACCATAATTAAATTAGATTTTTTTTAATTACAGAAGAATTCTTCAATACTTTGCTTCTCTATGGTTTTATCCTAATTTATTTTTATTCCCCTGTAAAACTTTATACTAATAGTAATATTATCATTATAAAGAATGTACTTAATAATAAAATTCAGTTAAATGATTTATCATATTATTTGACACAACAAATGTTATTTTTCTTATGTTCTTTTTTTATGAAGTATATGGTAGTTGCTTATTTCTGAAAATTCTTATTCTCTGCAATGTTAGCCAAAATTGGGTCAATTTAATCTCTTTCAAAATCAGGATCCTGTCCAAGAACAATAAATCACCCTCATTATTTTAGTCACACTACATAAACACTAGAGCAATGTTGACAATTCAACTGCTTTTTTTTAGAGCTCTTTCAGTTACCAAAAATAAATAAATACAGTGAATGGAGTCTAAACAGTTTGATTGCAAATTTCTGATACAGACCCACTTATTCTATCATCCAAAATCTTAAGAGTTTTCATATAGCATGATAGTTCACCAATAATTGGAAGTTTGACGAATATTGTGAATTTTTGTAAAGACGTAGTTTATTTTCCATATGTTTTACATTAAAAAAAAATAAAGGCTTAAACATGTTAACTGGCAAATGATATCCTTTATTCTTTTTGCCTCTAATGGAAAATTAAGCTACATTCCCTGGTAATCTGTGTAATTTTTATGATGGTGGAATTTTTTTCATGTTTGATTATCAAACTTACCATTTACATCAATACCCATACCTAGTATGCAAATGTTATCAGTATGGAAAAGTTGTAAATAATTATCTAAGACAGTTCCAGTATAGTCAAACTATAGTATAATTGTTCTAAAATATTTTTTACTGAATTTGTTACACTAGTACTCTAGCCAAGTTTAGGCATTAAGACTTTCTTCAGGATGGCTGAATAAGCCATCAATACCCATACCTAGTATGCAAATGAGAATACACAATTCTGAAGATTTTAGTTTTATTACCATAATAGACTAGACTATCTTTCTGGAGATTTGGTTGTGTTAGAATGGAAAAAAATGAATACATACCCATATGCAGAAAATAGTAGAAAGGCAATAATTAAATTAGCCCTGAACCATGGCCCCATTATTTAATGTTTTTGGTGAGTTGTATATCCGTTCAGACAACTTAGCTAGTAGAGAAATTATAGTCCTCTCAAGCAGGATTCTTACATACCAACATGGCATCATTTCAAAGTAACTGAATATTTTAAATAAGTTTCTCTTTCTTTCTTTCTCTAGATACCTACTTTATTTTTTTAATTGTACTTTTGTATTTTTTCCCATTACCAAAATCTGTAGTTCATAACAAGGGCTTGAACAGAAGCTGCACATTTTCTAAAACCAGACTTTCTCCCTTCCTAATGTAATCATTTTGATATCACTTTTATGAAAAAACCTAATGAAACTAGAAAAATAACACTCGAGAATACACAATGATACCCAATCTTCAGAATAATTAAGGATTTTTTAGCTCAGCTACATTATTTTGTGTGATTATTTCATGCACTGTTTATTTCAACCACAGATTCTCCTAAATTTTTGAAATAACGAAAACACCTTCTGATGATGTAAATAAGTAGGTTCCTCTGTAGTGTTTAACTAATGGCAGTTCTTTCAGCAATTGTGCGACCAAGTAAAGGACATTTTTTTCTGTATGCACAAGCTGCATTTTAATCTGCAGCTTGTTGCTGTTTTCCAAGATACTAAGTACAAGTATTCAGTTTATCCTCTTGAAATATTCCCACTGAAATTAGGTGGAGTTCTGATTGATTTAATTCTAAGGAGTGTGGCTCACTGTAACACAGGCAGTTGAAAAATTATATGAAATACTGTAATTGAAATTGGAATGGGACACACCCATAACACTCACTAAAAAACAATATAATTAAAACCACACTGATATATGACCTAGACCTTAATGGAGTCAGTCTTGGACAGTTCAGCAAAGTCTGTTTATCTTTGCCTTTTAATATTTTTGCTCATTCTTCAGTACTGCAAAGAAAAGCAAATGGCTTATGTTTTTGGAAGTCTTCCAAACATCTGTATGTAGGTTTCTTATCTCCTAACCATTCAACTGGAGCATAGGTCACTTCCTTACATAAGTGGGACTCTGTATACAGACGCTACAAAGTGGTGCAAAACCTCACTTCACTTAGAGAATTTGTGTACATCACTTAATAAAAAGTTCATTTCCAAATTTTGTATATTTGAGTTTAAACTTTTCTTCATAATTTCTAACTTTAATCACTGTTTATTTTTAATTTAAGATATTATTTTATACCTTATATAATAAAGATATTTCAGCAGTTCTTATTAAATATTTTCCTACCTTCTCATCCCATCCCAGTCTGTCCTATACTATAAGAGATCCTCACACACATGCATGTGGACGCCCCAGCCTGCTTTTCCCAGCTCTGTGCAGCCCCTGTAGTCAGCTGCCCTGTGCCCAACCCTTAGGCCTAGAGGTGCCTACATTCTGGAGCATGATCTACCCTAAGAGGGTGGACCCAGGAAAGAGGTCTGCAATCCCTCTGGAAGTGGGCCAGGGCACTTCTGCCAGAGTCCTTGACTCTTGGAGTGTGTTCCAGAAGTGATAGCAGGAGCTTATAACCTCTGGTCAAGCAGGATTTTGGTTCATCAGGTTCTTCCGTGTATGAAAAATCAACTGGAGGAGTATCAGAGCATGTTCCTATATGTCATGGAGACCCAGAGTAGAAGCACTAGCAACTGGGAATGTGGAGATCTAGGAAATAAGAATCCTAGGCAAAGATAGTGTGCTCTCTCAGTTCTTTGGAGCTTGAGTGGAGGTAGTTCAAGATCTTGAGAGGCGAGGTGAGCTACAGACTGTGCACTCAGCTAGGAGCTAGAGCAAGCAGGATTTGGCACCTGTGCTAAGTAGTACTTTTTAAACCATTGATGTTTATTCCTTTGAGCATCTGTTCACTTTAGTACTTAGCAACATATTTTGTATTTTTCAGACTACCTTAGCTGTACTATAGAGAGCTGAGTTATCTTGATAATTGGGTCAGAGCATTTAGATGAAATAACAACTCCAAGTGCAACCAAGATATGAAGGAAATAATTAAAGGGAGAAGAAATTTAGAAGGAAAAAAAGGTAACAAAATACCAAGGCTCAGATCACTTTAACTTTGTACAAAAGTAACCTTGGGAGTTCTGAATTTTATTTAAAGATGCATTTTCACTTCCACACTTAACTTTTAATTTATTTTTGCCAAACATTAAATTTATCTACCTACATTAACAACAGATAATTTCCTAGTTCAAAAATGACATGTCTCCCTATTACCCACTATCTCATATCTAAAGTTTCATTTATTCATTTAATGTTTATTGATCATTTGCTATGTATCAATACTACACTAAGACAAACATGGCAAACTTGGTCCCAATCTCACACAGAATGTAGTAGTGATGATAATAAATAATCAAATCATTAAGGAGAAGAATAGAGTGTTGGGGAGGAGTAGTGAAAAGAGGAGGAGTATTTCAGATTAAGTGATTGAAGAAAATGACATTTAAGCATGCACCTAAGAAAGAGAAAAAAGCCAGTCATTCATAAGGGAGGTGACAGAGCGCTGTTGGAAAAGGGACAGCATGTGCAAGGGCCCTGAGGTGATCATGTTTGCATTTGCAGAACTGAAAGAAGGGTGTTACACTCAGAGTGCATAAAGGAAGAGAGAAAATGGTGTTAGAACAGGTTGGTATTTGAAAGAACTAGATGAGGCAGGGCATTTCAGCAATATTCAAGAATTTGATTTTTTTCCCTCATGACAAAGGATTGTCATCGAAGAATTTAAATAAGGCACTGGCATAATTGATTTTATATTTTACAAAACTCATGTTGGCTGGTTGTGAACAGTGAATTAGAATGGATCAAGAGTTGATCCTAAAATACTACGAGAGGCTAGAAGAGTTCAGTGAGGAACCACAGGTTTCAGTTTGTGTTCGCAGTGGACATAAAGAGTTTTGGGTAAATTTGAAACATATTCTGGTGGCTGAATCTGACCAGTTATGTGCAATTTCTCTAGCAAGCCACAGTTTCCTAGATGCAAATCTGATAAAAGCAAATTGTTGGAATTTTGTTGGAGATATGACAAAGGTAATGAGGATATTTGCTAGACAAGAGTTGTAATATGAACTATGGAATCCAAGTTGGAAAAGAAGGGATGGTAAGAAAGGAGGATATTGATGGATAAAATTAAAATAATAAAATCAAAATTGAATGAGATTTATAATGTTGGAATGAAACTGTTAGGAATTTGGTTTGTTTTGGGTTGAAAACCAAGATGCTAACCCTGATCCCCTTAAGCATTAAAGAAAGAAACTGCAACCAAGCCTTGGAAAACGCAGAGCAGAAACTCATGGAAATTCTAGGAGAGGTCCATGAGATCCCTCAGTGAAACCTCCATCTGTCTCCGTTACCTCTGTTCATTTGTGTTTCCTGAATTTCCAAGAGAAAGATTTTTGCTGACCTAAATATATACTTATATATTTCAACTCATTGATCATTTTTCTACATTCAGAGAACAGGGCTATATGCTAATTTGATAAGGAGAGAAGTAACCATTGCCTAGGTCATACCATCTTAGTCAAGAGAGCTGGAGGCAAAGGAGCTTGGGGCTAGAAAGAGGAAGATTAAAAGCTGTGATTTCAGAGACAGTGCATTTTCTGGTGAAAACAGGCAGCGACAGGGGTGGGTACTGCAGGAGACATGCTGGTCAAGGGATCATTGTCATTCATTACATACAGAGCAAAGAAAGAAACAGAGAATGTCTCTGGTCTGGACTACCGGAAGAAATGAAGTGACAATAATTAAAATTAAGATTGTCTATCAGAATGGCTATATGGAGGACATGGGGAAAGCAGAGAGAGGATTATCTGGGGTAAAAATTCTAGATTAGGAGCAATGAATTACATGGATCAGTAGAGACCAGTGAGGGCTAATGGGGACGCACATCGCAGGTCTCAGCCCTGCACCGATTCCAGTGACCAATTTTCCCTTTATCTTTCCAGGTCTCTGCACTATTCCTCATAGTTCTCCTGCACCCTCCCATACCTATGTTATTAGTTCTTCGGTAAATAAGCCCTTTTCCAATTATTCTAATGTGAGTGTACCATTGATTTTTTTGTAAAGACCCTAAATGAAACAGCAGCTAATGCAAAAAATCTTGTCTTCATTTTCTCTTGCGTATATTATGGTCAATAGTAACAATCAAATTCTGAGTAATTACTAATAATGTAACACTGTGAATATATTACATAATAATATTCTATTGTTTAATATTTTAACAACTCTGTGAGGTAGGTGTGCTGTCTCCATATTACAGGCGAGAAAGCTAAGACTCAGAGATGTTACGTGGTCAGTAAGGTGCAGAGCCAGCCTGGCTCCCGTATCCATACTCTTCAGCATCGAGGTTGTACTGGCTCCAACAAGGAGCACATCAAGGGGAGCAAGTGTTTTCTCAGCCCTTAGAGAGAGCAACCTCTGTTTGGTAAATTAATTGATTAATTGTGTGTGTCTGTTTGTGTATGTAAACACACACATACATATATTAGACTTATGATTAGGGGAACAAATGTTAGGGGAATTTCAACAAGTTTGTGTGACGGGGAGGGGCTGTTCTTCAAACCATAAACTGATTAGCTGGTATGGAAGAAATCTACTTGAAAGCTTTCCTGAAGTCCAGTCGAATAGGCCATATTGTTGAGAAGCTGCTTGCTTCGAGGCAGCGTCTGTTTGGGTGGGTGCCTGCAGTGGGCCACTGCGGCCGTTCTCTGCACACAGACACACCCAAGGTGGAAAAGCAGCCCGGCTTGCTCAGAGCATGAAAACCAAAGTTGGTCTGAGTGCACGCTGTTTCCATTCCACCTTACCTGGCTGTGCATGCTTATTATTTGATGTTGTTTACCCAGTCCATTACCTATTCCCTCTAGTTCTGAGGTCAGCAGAATGGCATTTCCCCTTCTGAGCATTACTACCTTACACCCTGTGATTGGCTAGTGGCATCACAGAAGGTGTGGCTGGGGAGACAAAACATTCCGTCTTCAGTGAAAATGCAGAATTGTCACAACGCTGTGTGCTTTCACCCATTCAGGCATTATTCAGGCTTTCAAGGATTTTTTAAAATTTCTTTAGTTTTTTTTTAAAAATTGAGATGTTTGCTGTTAAATTGGGCTGACTAAAAACCATTAGACAAAGACATTTAAAACTTGGAGCAACTGTGGACACTGTCAATCCAGGCACTTTTGTTTTAAAAGAATCTGTAGACATCACTCACAGTTCACAGAGCAGCGCTTTACATGTAGGAGGGGGTACTGCCAAACTCACAGTGAAGATAACACGCAATACCTGCAGGACAGAAAATTAGAGGAAGCATGTTCCTTAAATTGCAGATTCTTATTTTATTTAAAAAAAGTAAAAAGTAGGCAGTTGTAAAATAGCTCATTTATGCTTTGGCATTTCTGTTGTAAATGGATTGGAAAAATTGAGAGCAGCAGTTGGCTTATTTACTTCAGGGAAAATTTTGAATCTTTTCTAAAGACAATAAAACTTGAAAACCAATTTGATAATCTCACCATCCCTGAAGTGCATCTCTCAGGAGCAGAAACCCAGGTATATAAGCTTTTCCGTGGAGATCTTGTCGATAACTCTCAACCACGGGAGACAAGGGGGCTATCCTATTCAGTGCCGTCAAAGACAGATGAAATTAAAACCACTGAAAATAAACAAGGCGGGTGAGGCAGGGTGGCCCTAATAATCCAGTTCACATTAAACCAGATACTGATAAAAATCGCATTAGTATGTATTTAAATTGAATCGTTTTTGTCATTGAATTTTAGATTTTTAAAGAGGTAGTTTCTGTTACTTCTCCCAGTTACTGTGACTGCAAAATGAAAGTAGAATGCTAAATGTTTGTGGTATGTGTTTGCATGTCTCTGTGTGCCACACACATATGAGAAGGAAGGAGAGAGAGTGGGTGGGAGGAAGCAGAAGAGGGAGGGGGAGACAGACAGAGAGACTTGGAGGTTGCAAGATGGTAGGTGGAGCCAGTATTCAACATTCAGCACCCTTCACAACACTTCCCAAACACCAGACTGACTAAATGAAGGCTAAGTGTTATGGGAACAACCTTGTGGGATTTATATTATTCCCAGTTCATTTCATTTTGAGACCTTTTTCATTTGGCCTTTTTCTAGGACAAAGGCACCTGCAAAAGCTATAGACACAAGAGCAGAGAAACCGTTTACAATCATGTCAACCAAATTTCATTGGTGTGTATTCTATGCACTCCGGACAATGTGGAAGATACCATAAGTATATAAGTCCAGAAGAATTGAGAACTGAAGACATGAGAATACCAAAGCACATGAGCACCTGGGCATGGCTAGGGCACAAAGGAGTTTCTCATCAAACCAGGGGAACCCTAAAACTTCACTCTTTGGGGCGGCTGGAGACTGAATTCAAGTTCTGCCTCAATTTTTTAACTAACATGCTGGGTTGCTTTGGGCAGTTAATCCCCATGGACCCAGTTTATTTGCATAATGAAGACTGTCTGCTAGATCAGTGATCAGAAATACTTAGCATGCAGGCTGTGTCTTCCCTGTCCCTCCTCACACGTGGCAGACGGGCCTGGACTGTCGTACCTTCCCTAGCTGAAACCAGAGGGTCCTCAGAATCCTTCTCAACGTGCTGTGCAAGGAAAAACTATCAGTTGATTGGAGCTTGTGTGTGAAGTGAAACTAATGTGCCATTCAGGGTGAGCTATGACATCTGAATTTCTGAATCCAAAATGTGCTGCACATACTGTGTCACATGTATGACAGAAAAAAATTAACAGAAAGAGAAAAAATGAAAAGTCTCAAATTAAAGCTCTTTTTGGGTAACAAACTCCTTTGATTTAATCCTATTCCAAACCAACTGATTTCTCAATTTTCGCTACACATCAGAAGCACATGAGAAGATTTTTAGAAATAGCAATGCTCAGGCCTTATCTCCAGAGATTCAGATTCAGTTTTGCTGGGGTGGGACCAAGTTTCACTTTTTTTTTAATGAATCTGAAGTGCAGACAAGGTTGATAACTATTGAAGTGGAGGGAGCAAACAGCAGCACTGAACACCATCACTTTTAGATAAGCCTATCGGCAGGGGGCAGGGCGTGCAGAGAGAGGTGGAGATGCATTTTGCTGTAGTATGTCTTCATGCAGAAGGCAGGGATTTTGTTGACCTTTGAAGATTAAGCACAATCTGAATAAATGCTGAGGAGAGGAAAGGGAAAATTTCGGGATAAGAAAGCAGAATAGATAAAAAAAGCACAGAAGTGGGGAGGGCATTGTCGTAAGTAGAGCAGTAGCCAATGAGAAATTAGGTTGGCCAAGTGTCTGGAGCTATTGAAATTGTCCAGCTTTTAGCTCTTAAGTGTTTTGTAAACTGTTCTATACACCTGCTATTAGGAGCATTACAAAAGCCTTCTGTCTATGTTTTAGTGACTGAATAAATAACCAATTTACTATTTTAAAGGAGAAAATAATTCAAGATTTTAAGCTGACCAACAGAGAAGCTCTCCATCTATAGAAAATGCCAGTAGCTGCAATCTCTGTCCTTTCTTGTTTCAATTCCAGAAAGAGGTGTCAATTGTTTCCAAAAATGTTTTCCCATAAAAGCAGCGTGAGAATTTCACTACCAGTGGAAAATAATTTATCTTTGCATTACTGTTGGAGAAAATCTACACCATAAGTGTTACTTTTTCTCTTTATAACAATATTGAACTCACTAGAGCAGAAAATGAAATTGTTTTATACATCATTGTATCATTATGAAGTGCCTTGCATAAAGCTTTATAGAATATGGATATTCCATACAAGTCTGAAATTAACAAAACAGCCAGTTTATGGTCCCTCTTTTTGTTTTCCAATTATTGCCATTTTGTTTGCTTGCATTTGAGTTCTTGTAGCAGTTTTTCTCATTAAGTTTTTTGTTTTTTCTGTTTTCTCAACACAACACATGCACCCAGCAAGCCCCTCAATCCAGTATGCATTTCTAAAGTTATATGGAAGATAATGAGAGCTCTTCAATAACTTGAAAACAAAATTCACTTAACATGAGATAAAGGTTAATAGATATAACTAGATGATGAACAAAGAGCATTACATGCAATTTCTTTGCTATTTAACTTTGAGTTTTGGGGGAGCTAAAAATAACCCAGGTATACCAGTGTTATTGGTGATAATTTATACAAGACTTTAAGCTATACTGTGGTTTCCACTTAAATGTTGATAGCCAGGCAGTGCTTAAATTTATTGAATACATTTTAATGATTTCAGGGTAGCACAATTTTTTTCATGATTAGCAAATAATGTTAATAATTCATGAAATGTAAAGCTCTTTGTTTGGGCCTTTGATATTGACCTTTCTGCTTCTGTTAGGTGGAACACGTAGTAAACTAAGGCAGGGAAGAGGAGGGAGACGTGTCTCACCCATTGATTCAGCAGTCCTGAGACCAGGCTGGTAAAATTGCTGACCGTTTTTGAACATTACAAGCCAGGAGAGCTCAGAAGGAAGAGAGTCCTTGAGACTATGGGCTGGGAAAGGGAGCCTCTAAGCAATTGCTAATTAAGACACAAAGCCTTTACTAGCTGAGAAAGAAAGCTTTTGTAACCATGTGTTATTTATTCCTAAGGTCTATAAGAAGGGAGAAGGAGGGGGCCCTGGAAACTGACTGCAGTATATAACCCCTGAACCCCAGTAGTCGGTGCACTCAGGTTAGCTAGCTGAGTGCCCACTTGTAGCCAGATGCTGTAGTGTATAGAACAAACTTAGTAACAACTGTATTTACTCTATACATGGGGCATTCAGACTATGAGCTGGGTGCCTGCTTGGAGCTTTGTGCTCTTATGTGTTTCATAAAAAAAACTTGTTATCTCATTTTCCCTATAGATGTTCATCTGTTGCTGGAATTCTCTTACAAGCAAGGACCAAAGACAGGCAGGGAGGACCCTGAAATAGGTCTCCCTAGTAGCACTTCCATTCACTGGTAAATAAATAAGAAACTGCACTAGGTATAAAAATAATATTAATAGGAATACTTCAACACTGTGCATAATCATAGAGAAATTATTCCTCAAGAATTTTTCTCTCTTTTATAGATATACTAGCAATCAGATATTTTCCTATAGCCTTATAAAATTCATAAATATCTTGATGTCAATATCTTTGGCTTTGTATTTTCTAAAAACACATGCTTATGAATCTCTCATAAACTGAGAGAACTTCAAAAGTTTTCTGTTTGCATTAGGATCAGGAATTTGGTAGGCCCAGAAAGCTGGGGTCAGTTTTGAGTCTCTCTGAAAAGAGACAAATTCTTAAGAAAGGGGTTTGGTTGAAGTTTTATTATGAATGGAGCCCACTCAGATCAGGGACTTCCCAGTATTATACTATGCTGACCATTATCACTTTCCCTCCAGATTTCCCTTAGATTTTGTTTTTAATGTGTTCATAATCTTACTAGCTCACATAACATTTATATTTTATTAAGTACTACCTTTCAGTCTTTGAATTGGCAAATTTATAGTCCCTATGCACATATATACACATATAACATACAGATATATTTGATTATATATTACACATACATATATACAATATTCCTATATTTCCTTGTATAAATGAAAATTGTAGGATTACATTAACATTAAAGGGTCTTACACTGCCCACTCCAATTATTGATCTGATACTAGAATCCTCTCCTACTGCATTCCTCCAGGTAGTATCTAGGTCAGCCTTGAATATTCACAGTGATGAACAGTTCATCACCACTGGAAATCTATGAATCATGATATTTGAAATTTCTTCCCTATGTTGTACTGGGCTTTCTATTTACAGTTCTTTAACTTTTGACAACATGAAAATTGAATCTAATGTTTTTTCCACATGCTAGTGCACATGCCAATCCTATTTCTTGTAGTAATTTCTAATATGACACAGTTTCCAAATCTATCTTTTACCAAGGAATTTTCTCAAGAATATTACATGGTGGGGTATTACATTTATAATTACAGAAAGACGCATCTCTTAGTAGATGTATCAGAGTATGTCAGCATGCAAGTAAAGACAAGTATTAGCTAGGCATTTTTTTAGTCTTGTCTCATTTTTGTTAACCTATGTAAAAGTTTCTTAATAAATAAAATAACAAAGCTCCTAGCCAGCTGAACAAACACTGTTAGTTTTTCACCACTACTAGTAATGTTCACTACAACCGTGGTTTCTCCTCACCAGGTGAAACCATAATGTGTCAGGTATCTTGCTTTAGGGAAGGTGTCTCTGGGTCAGGCTCAAAGTTAATCCTGAATCGATGTCAAAGATGTTCATTAGTTTTCCTTGCCAAAACTGATTAAGAAGTAGTTGTGTAATCCAGACGTAATCCATGTGATGTGTGAGCAAGTCTGTTTTGTGAGGAGGTAGGGAGAAAGACTTCTGAAAAAGAATCCCACAAATAAAAAGAGAATACATAAAGGAACATCTTCTCTTCTGCTGGACATTATCTTATGCCTGTGATGCTTGTTACTAGGGCAGCCTGCTTGCAGTCATGAGGTGAGTTGGCCAGAAGACAGGAAGACACACAGAAGATGACACAGTAGTTCTTTTCTGTTTATCTTTAAGTATATTGAGGTATAACTTAAACACAGCAAAAATGCAAAAACCTGTGAATCTAAACAAAGGTATTCAGCCATGTAGCTACACCACAGTCAAGATACAGAATAATTCTCTCATTCCTCTTTGTAGTCAATCACCTTTATTCACCCTTGGTAACCACTGACTTTCCTTTTGCATGTAGAATCATATGATACAGTCCACAGTCTTTGAGTTTTTTTTTCATTTAGCATAGTGGATTTGAGATTTATCTCTGTGATTACATAGCACCCTAGCTTATTCCTTTTTAGTCCTGAGTGATACTCTATTTCATGCATGTGCAACAGGAACTTCGTTTGTTGATGGTATTCAACCACAGAATCAACCAGATTGAAATCCATCCTAATCTGGAACATAGTGTTAAATGAGATAATTTTTCCATTTTAAGCTACTCTGGTATTTGTTGTCTGACTCATATGAGCTGATATACCAGATTGATTCATCCTGCTATTAATAACATCAAATTTAAAATTCAGATATAAAATTGGTATATTTATTCTTGCTGGACATTTCACCTAAAATGAATTCATTCAAAACAAGTTTGTCCAAAATCTCTATCTAGACCCACTGAGTTTTTTAAAGAGAGAGATGAAAGAAGAGAGAGAAATGTCAATTCGTTGTTCCACTTATTTATGTATTCATTGCTTGCTGTATGTACATGTCCTGACCAGAGATCCAACCTGCAATCTTTGCAGACCAGGTCTACATCATAAGAAATTGAGCCAGGACACTATTAATGGCCTACTAAATTCTATCTTACTAGGTTGGACATACACAGTGACTGTCAAGATACAGCTTTTCCTTAATTTTTTAATTTTAATATGTGTTCCATTCTTTACAAGTGGAAGGAGCCTACTTGGTATAAACTAACCTAATATAATTATATAGCACAAGTTATGTATATCAAAATCCAGTCATATTGTCTTTTATGATAATTTTTCTCCCTTAGATAATTTATCATCCTTAGGGTTAGGGTTAGGCATGAGTATGTTCTTTCAATTTTTTCTAGATTTTCTTCAGGTCTTTCTTCTACTTGAAATGTTTGTCATTAATAATGTAGAGAACTGATGCAAATAAATTCTTCTCTAGACTCATGTTAAATTATTTCAGGAAAATTTATTAGTGATGATACCTTTCTAGAAAATAGCCATATTAATCCAAAAACATAATAGGTAACATTCATTCACCATCTATTAAGTTGTTTACTCTCTGCTAAATATTTTGCTTACATTCTCTCATTTATTGTTCACAACTGTTATCTCAACATTAGAGATGAGAGGACTAAGCTTAAATCTTATATCACCCATCATAATATGTTCTAAATTAATTTTTCTCCACCCAAATTTGTAAAATGTAATAAAAAATGTGCAATGATACATTTCCTTTTTGAAATGTTTCTTTTTGCCTTAAGGGGAAGGTTTCATTTTATTTCATTAATTTCTCAATACTTTAAAAAATGAACATGCCAATCCTCTACCCTAAAAGGCAAGGCAGCATTTATTATAAATGTATCCATATGGTTGGTCTTTGTATCTGTTTTATATTTTGAAAACTGCTGCAGCCAAAAAGAAGTAATAGCAAAAATATAACCAACCTGCTGTCAACACAAATGTGGGCCCCTTAGAATCTAACATTCTTCCATGATCCCACATCCTTTATCAGTCACCTGAAATATCGTCATATATTTCAATAGATAACAGTGGTTTTATACCTGTGTCTTGTCATTTGTCCTCATATCAAAAGGATTAATCATGGCATCAAATCATATACAAAAAACGCACTGCAAAGACCAAAAGAGAGAGGCTCCTGTGCTACTTTATAAAGCTTCATTTAAATCATGAGCAAAGTACCATGAGGCAATTTTCTAAATCACCCGTGAGTGCTTGAACAATGGCATCAGTGCCCTTTCCTAGCAAGTCATAAAGCAGGTTGCCTTGGATGGTTCCCTGGTATCCCTGCCCAATGGCCATTTTCCCCCTAATTTGCTTTTATAGTCAGTGAGTGTATTTAGTCATGTCTCCATTAATCATCTCCAGGGGAACCAGCCAACAAAGGTTATGATGTTCTGTTTTAGGATGTCAGTCCTAGTGTTTGCTTGAATGCAAAAATCTCCTAGACAATTAGCCATAGCAATTTCAAAGCTCTGGTGCTTGGAGATAGATCTTCCTTAAGTTTTGGAAAGAAAGGAGAAAGGCCACAAAGTAGGGGAATGTCTGTATTTGAGATATGGTGAGTGTACATGTGTGTAATGAATATGCAAGGAGGATTCTTACTTCAAGAAGCCACTGCTTCTGCCCCAGACATCAAAGTCTTTACTGTAATAATGTCAGATGACTCTGCAGCAGCTTTTTGTGGCAGAGCTTCAGTAAACAAAGGGAACCCACCATTAGTAAAGGCTATCAGCCTATAGTACTAAAATAGATTGGCTTCCCTCAATCAGATGAAACAGGCAGGGCACTCCAGGAAGAAGTGTGCAGTGTATAGAGCACTAGTATGGGAGGATTGGGAAATGCACACTTTGGGAATCTCCCTCTGTTTTCAAATCTCAGCTCTGTCGCTGACCTCTATGAAATTTTGGTCAGACCCTTATTTTCTCTGTACCAAAGCTTCCATGCCTTATAGAATAAAATCATACTCAGCTCATAGGTTTGTTGAGAAGATTAAATAAAATATTTCAGATAATATGCAAAGAACAGCATTTGGAATGCTATAGGTTCTCAGTGGTAGCTATGGTAATCTTGTAGTTTATGTGAATTACAGTTCTATTGTAGGGTATTATTCAAAGCTTTTTATGGCATTTAGATGCCAGCATTTATCAAATCATTTGGATTTCACACATTGAAACACCTGGATGGTGTTAGCCTGACTGGTGTGGCTCCATTGGTTGGGTACTGTCCTGCAAAGCGAGAGGTTGCTAGTTCAATTTCTGCTTCCCCGTCAGGCTGTGCTAGGTTGCTGCTTTGGTCCCAGGTCATGTGCAAATGAGAGGCAACCAACTGACGTTTCTCTCTAACATCAGTGTTTCTCATCATCTTTTTCTCTTTCCCTTCCCCTCTCTCTAGGAATAAGTGGATAGAATCTTTAAAAAAAAGAAAAGAAAAGAAAAACCTAAGTTAATATCTTTGTGAACTAACTAGAATTTGCCAAGGAAAAGACTGAGTCATAAGATGTGTTCAAGTACTTGAATGGAAAATATATCAATGCTATTACTCTACCCTATGTGCTATTAAGCATGAATATGCAGTTTCTACATTTTGTTTTAGTTGTTTTAAAAAACATTTTTTCCCATCTACCATGTGCTATTTAAGAAACAAAAGCAACAGATAATGAGACCCAGGGCTGAGACTGACTTTTATAAAGATGACGTTTTTCACTTGAAGTGACCAGAGAAATATCCTCTCTGCCATGTGACTTTTCCACTTCTTTCTGTTTCTGTTGATTCTTATATCTCCTTGCCATGAACTAAGAAAGCATAACCATCTCTTTATATGGCAACAATCATGCAATAGGCACTGTCTGTAGAGTGCACATGAACACGGAACACTGCTGGGTTTGCTTCACGTGTAACATATCATGAGACCTTCACATGAGCCCTTCTCTGAGGCCTTAGTATTATCTCCCACTGGGTAGATGGGAAAACTAAGGCACAGAGAATGTGAGGGACTTGTTCTAGATCATGCCGTGAAACACCAAGCATGAGAGTTACTTGCATCTGATTTCCTTCTTGCATATAGGAGTAGTGACACTTCCATGATGAGATGCTCAGTCAAAAGAAAGATCAGGGCTCTAATATCTAGATTCAGGAGATTGAACTATAAACTAATTGAATCAACTTGTAAGCACACCTCCAAATGAGTTCTGTTCCCTTTAGCTTTGCCACAGCTCGATGGAGATGTATGTGATCACTAAGACTCCCCCACTCTTACGGAATTTCCTTTTATATCCGAAGCACCTTTGTTTTCCTTTTTAATTCTCACTGGTGGTTAACGGCCAGGCATTGAAGGAAAGAGGTTAATTTTTGGAAGGAGACAAAACTTCTTTAAACAAAAGTCGGGAAGAAGACTATTTTAAAATTATAGCAGAAAAGAAGGAAAGGAGGGAGGGATAAAGAAAGAGAATGAAAAAGGATGAAGAGAGAAAGAGACTCTCTATGTGGTTATAATGGATCCAGAATGCAATCCTGAAAAGGAGTCTCCAAGAATATTTTGAGTGGCAATGACTTCTATGCACTGGAATATATGTGTAACCTCTGCAGATGGCAGCTACAAAGGCTGCATTTATTTTGTTTTTTACTTACAGGCACTGAGTCAAAATTTCTACATTTTTCAATCTCCACTGAGGATAGCGGGATAGTGAAGAAAAAGGGGTGTGTGGGAACTGTGGAATTCCATTCAAACCTAGGCTTGTGTTCCTCTTTATTGATTTCCAAAGCAGCCAAATTCCCCATTTCTGCTTACTGTTCCTCCTGGGACCCACTACTCTGAGATTCGGGACTCTAATCCAATTACAGCTGTGGAGAGAGCATAGTTTTAATAATAATGGAATGTTACTGTTATTATTTAAACTTTACATCATTTTGAAACCAGAACATCTTATTTGTCAGATAAGTCCTTCCATAAACCTGCATTATCTATCGTTCTATTCATAGATTCAAATAACAAAAAATACTCATTTTTTCCCCCAAGTTTATTTCTCACCTGCCTCAGCTAAGTCATCTCGTGAGGTATATTCTTCAACATCCTCCTATTAACCTCAGGAAAAGAGCTCTTCAGATTGTGTTGTTCATGGCAGAGTCCGCATTACTAATTCTGCCTGAGCATTCTCAAAACTGTGGCTTGTCTCCAAAGCCAGAAATGACTAATAATGTGATTTTTGTAGTTTCCTACATGATCCAATTTCAGGCATTTGGTGCACTTACATTTTATATCATTGAGGTCTTTTTAAATGTTTTATTAAAATAGTCCCTAAAATTATTTGTATGGTCAGTAATAAATAAATTATGTGGTCAATTAATGGTATTATAAACATATGCTTATGTAACCTCTAGACCCAAAGATCTATCATAAATAAATAAGGCAGAATGTAAATTCTGTGAGAACAAATTACATGCCTCTAGTTTCCCTTAGGAAACAGCTGTACCAAATCAGGTGGATTGATGAAGGCCAACTACGTTTGGCCCTAAGAGTTGGCCTTAGTTAGCATCTGTGACTCTCACAAAAATTCATAAGGATCAACTTTCCCTGGACATAATGGTTCCTGCCTTTTTGTGATCTCACATCATGCTCATTGGCATCCACAAAGCACTTTAATATGTCTAGGATCTGTTTGTACAACCTTGATAGCATCTTATTCCCAGGGCTTTTCAGGTTTGTATGGTATTTTCTCAGATATACGGAACAATAGATTTCCATCAACCTTATGGATTATTAAATGAGAAGTTTTCCTGATAGCTACAGGTAATTTGGGTAAAATCCAACATTAGAAAATTCTTATGTGTGTTTGCACAGACATTTATAGCAGATTGCCAAATGCTAAAGGCGAAGTAGTTTTATTTAGCAGAAATAGGAAATTGGATAATGCTTTTCAGAGTCATATTATCTGAAATTTGGTATGTACCTAAGCTCTGTGAAATTTACATGGAAAGAACATCGCTGCAGACAACTTCAAGGGATGCACAGGGGATTCATGAGCCACAATAGATATATGCTTTCCACTAATTGCCCCAGCCTGGAAATTGCCATGGAGTGCTTCAGAAATTGGCTAGATTACTGGATCATCTGTGGATGGGAGTGAAAGCAAGTTTTATAGGAACAAGTGGAAGTTACTCAGATTATTAAAAAATATTGGTAATAACATTGATTTGGTCAGATAATTCAATATTTAGTTATTGTTAAATTAATTTTTCTAAGGAGTTAGAATTTTTTTCTGATTTTAAAGAAATAACAAACAGTGACTCAAACCATACCAAATAGGTCAACATTTAACATTCAGTTCTCACTTACTTATATATTTGGAGCCACTTTTGACTCCTATTTAACGTGAATGAATGAATAAGTACTTAGTAGAGGAAATACTTAGTAGCCCTTAACCAATATGTTTCCAACAAGCACCTTGCAAGAATTTTCCTCTATCTTAAAAACCTAAATTGTGTTACTCTGAGAAACAAGACTTCATCTATGCATGTGTGATTGTGAGCTCAATAAAATTTCTTATTCTGATTAATTCTGAAAACAGATGTTAATTTTGGTAAAATTACATTACAAATCCCATAGAAGAAATGGAAAATATGTTCAAGTAAAAAACAATCATGACCACCAAGACATAACTGCTTTTTATATCTTAGTATATATTCAGACATTTTGCTGTGTACATAATATTACATATACAAGTATATGTGCATTACAATATAAAATTATACAACTATAAAAAATTAGTAACTAAATATATAATATAAAATATGACATAATAAGGCTTTTCAATGAAAACAATTATGTTCTACTACAATGTACCTCACAATTTTTATTCTAGATTCTGATCTATATTCACATTTCTACTTAATTGTAATAATAAAATCTGTATTTCAATAACAACTTTAATTTAAAAATCATAACCACATTTCTATTGCTTTAAGGCATTTTTTAATGCACATAAATCTCAAATTAATTCAAGAAGTGAAAAACCATGACATTTACATCAGAGGTGTTTTAGCCTTTTTGGGCAACAACTCTATAGACTTATTAATTTTTTTTAAAGCAATGACATAAAAAAATTCCAAGCATCTTATTTCTGTATGGGAAGCAGCTGTTCTTTTTCATGCTGGTGAAGGGAGATTTGCATGCTCTCTGCTCTCTCTGGCCCACTGGGGCCCTGATCATTAAGATCTCACTCCTGCTCAGATGTATCTTTGAGAGATGGTGATGATGCAGATAAAATTTTTGGAATGTATTCTATGGCACGTACTGTGCTATGCATTTTATAGTCATTACATTATTTAATTTTCCAACTAGCATTTTAAATATGAAGGGACTTTGGCTTAGAAAGATCAAATAGATTACTTACCCCGGGTCACATAAACAAGTGGCAGAGCCAGGAATTTCATCTGGTTGTGACCAGAGTGCTTGATCACAAGCACTATGTTATCTTGAGTAGCTACATTCCAATATTGATTGGAGATTAGTAATTGGATATGTTTTGCTAACACACCCCCCCCCATATCCTATCAGTTGTCATCACTTCTTAGGGTATATACTTCTGGCTTTCAGAAGAGAGATAGCCTTGGAAAATGTATCACTCAAGTCCTGGGAAAGTTCCTGACATACCTTTCCTTTATAGCATACCCTTCTCATTTCTTGGCTCAGAACCTTGGATTGATGCTATGCAGAATCCATCATCTCCAATTTCTTCTTTATTTCTTTCCTCCAGACCTGTAAGCTTTGTGCCTAAGCCCAAAATCAACCTACATGTAGTTATGTTATCTTCAGTTTTTTATCCATTTGAGACATTTGAAAGATTCCCTGAAATTCCTAAAGCAATTCAACTCAAAAGCCTTCCGTATAGTTTTCCAGTGGCTCAGCTCAAAATTTTTGGAGTCAAACATGAATCCTCTTTTCATCTCTTAATCCTACATCCAAACCCTATAGATTTTAGTTTCAAAATATTTTCAGGATGCAGTAGTTTAGGTTACAAATATTTCTTACTTTTTTCATTGCCATGACCTTGGTCCAACTCCCCTATCATGCCTTTCTTCCTTTGCCTCCCTATTCTCTTATCCACAAGAGGTCCAAGGGACTCTACAGAAACTTATGTCAAATTATGTCACCCTTCTTCTCAAGCTTTTTAATGACTTCCCAACTCAGAGTAAATCTAGATACCCATAAGGCCTTCCAAGCTCTGATCCCCACTTCTTCACTGCCTTACTAGCGTCCCTCTATTCTTTTTTTCTATGAAAGCTGTCCACCTACACTTTCCCCAATAAGCCAATCATCTTATACTCCACAAGCTTTGAAGTTCTTTTACTTTATTTCTGGGACATTTCTCTGACCAATAGACAGATGACTTAATTCTTCATCTTATTTCACATCTTTGCTTATGTCATTTTTTCAGAGAAGTCATTTCTGCTCATTTTTTTTTAAAAAAAGCAATTCCCAACTTCCATGTGTTTTATTCTGTCTTTCCTTGTTTTATCTTCTGCCATATGTTATCAAAACCTAACCTATAACATATTTATTTTTTAATTTCATACTACCTTGCTACTAGAATATAATCTTCATAAGGACAGGGAATCTGCTGTGTTTACTACTACTATATTGTAAGCTTAGAATAGTGTCTACCACATAGCAAATATATGTTGAATATATGAATGGAAATTCACCTCACATTTGAAAGTATTGTAACTGAACACATCACCAGAGACTCTAGCTTAGGCACTCTGGGCGTTACCAGGGTCCACATTGTCCTGGCTGGGTTGCCAAAAACTGTAACTAAATCCAGGTCTGCCTGCCTCCCACTTCAAAAATCAGTACCCTGGAAAGTCAGGTGCTGAGTAAAGGAAAGTAGTTTATTGAGGTGCTGGCTATCTGGGAGATGGGGTACACTTATCTCAAAGCCCATCTTCTCCTATCAGTGGAAGCAGAGGTTTTTATAAGAAGGGAGAGGGGTGCCCTGGCTGGGGTAGCTCAGTGGATTGAGCGCGGGCCTGCAAACCAGTGTATCGCGGTTCGATTCCCAGTCAGGGCACATGCCTGGGTTGCAGGCCAGTTCCCAGCAGGGGACGCATGAGAGGCAACCATACATTGATATTTCTCTCCCATTCTTTCTCCTTCCCTTCCCCTCTATCGAAAAATAAATAAATAAAATATTTTTAAAAAAAGAAGAAGAAGGGAGAGGGGAACAGAGCAAAGAGATTAAGGGAGGGGATTGAAAAGTTCTCTCCATGCTGACAAGCACAGTACATTCCCGTAAGGACAGTGATAGTCCAGTGTGCCTCATCCCAGTTTAGTCAGCCTGGTTTCAGGTCATTCTGGTTTTATGGCATCCTGACTGCACAGTTGAAGGTCAGGAAATCTCCCAGAACTGGGATGACTGAAGACTGTAGTCTGTATCTCCCAAAGATAGTTTCTAGGATTCTTATACAAACATGCCATTTATCTGCAAGCTACATATTAATCAGAGCCAGCACTTACAGAAACGAGGTCAAAAGAATGGTGGGGTGCATTACAATTTTCCCCTCTTACAATTTTCCACTGTTATAGTATAATTGGTTTAAGATGCTATTCATTACTTTGGAAGTAGGGTGCTTAAAAATGCTACTCATTTAAAAAATAATACTGAATACTTTCTGGGGCTTCTTCTCTGGTCTACCTATAGCTTTCCTTTAGGAAACTGTGATAGCTTTTAAGGCTATGATTGCATGGACAAAATGTATTTTCCCCAAATGGGGTCAAAATCTATTTGTTGTTTCACATAAATTTTTTTTCTGCTGAGACACATTTAACAAAAGTCATGAAGCAGAACAATAAAAGGAAAATAAAATCTCAACTAAAAGAATTATGGACACTTTCACAAATCGAAAATTTAATAGCATTAAATACTCACCATTTGACCTCTAATGATCATTTAAAAGATGAACCAAAGATCAAATGGGTCCTTTCTAAAAAAAATATGAAAGGTGACTTAAACCAAATATATACCAGCTAATAGACAAAAGAAGGAGGAGAGATGAGCTAATTTAAGGGGAAAAAATGTTTTTCTTTTTGGTGTTCAATTGTGACCAGGACTGCATTGATCTATTTACAATTTTCAGGGAAAGAAAATATTTTTTCTGACTACAGCTGAAAAGAGGCCCCGACAGAGCTTTCCTGCTCCCCATCTCCCATGTCATCAGTGTTTTCTGGGAGAGGGCTCTGAGGTGGTTTTCCAGCTAAGTGGTTACAGCTGTTTCCACAGCATCAGTCAGATGGAGTTTCTGCTCATGTTGACTTTGGCTTTGGTCTTCCCCTGGAGCCCAGCAGCATAAGAGCATTTGCTCTGAGGCCTGGAGCTCTGGACAAACATTCCAGTTTCTGAGTTCTTAACATTAACATTTGATGAATTCTTCTCTTAATTTCTCCTGGAGAGAAGTCAAAGACACTGGAGAGTCCCCTTTGCCCTGTGACAACCATGGTATCTCCTGCCCCTGAACACTTTTCTTCTTTATATATAGCTGAAAACCTGAAAAAATAATGACATGCACAAACCGTGCCAGTCTATGAAAATATGCATTCTTTTAACTATGTTTCAACACATTTTGACAGTTTTCTGAAATACCAGACTCCTTTGAAGACTTTAAAAATAAAGAGGAAAATAAGCTTTAAAGCAAACCTTAAAACATTTGTGTCAAAAGGCACTATGAGAACATTTGAAATGTAGTTATGTAGTTAATTAAAGGGGTCACTTGTCATAATTTTACTGAGGTAGAATAGCACTTCTTAATGTTAGTTTGATAACCTTATAAAAATAGTGAGTCTAATACTTACTTTTGGTTAAAATACCATTTTTATGTGGATCATCACATTAATCATGAGAGACAAAGTTAAAAAGTGATTCTGCAACACGAAGAATTGAACAAAAATGTTATAATAGAATGGCTGTAGGAAATTGTCCATTTTTGCTAACTGTCCCCATCAAATGAGTCCAAACTCAGCAGACACAGCCTGCTTGCATTTGGGATACCAGTAAGGGAATATGGCTTTGGTTTCTCCTAAAGCATTCCAATTGTGAATAAAAGAGAACATTCTAACAAATGTTATAAAAATGATAATTTGGAAATCAAAAGGCACCTTTAAATCTTTGGGCTGGCTAGTTCTGAAAGCCCATTTTACACTTATTTTAATCTGCCATTAAAGTCAAAGTAGGCATTAAAGTGGCATTAAATGCCATTTCAAAGTGCAATACTATGATATTTATGTAATGCTACACTAAGACTAAATGCATGGTCAGTTTATTTTACACACACATACACCCACAGACTGGCAAATTTTATATATCACTGCAGTGCTGTATATGTCCTTATAAAGTCTATGAGAGCATAGCCCTTGCTTTTTATACCGATTCATTAGATAAAGTGCAGAACAGATAACCTGGAATCTACAACTATGTCAACTATGTAATTTGCAACATTATTTTAATGGTAAACAAATAAAATACACATCATTCTTATAGTAGTGGTTGTTTATACCCTGCCTATTTAAGGAAAATTTAAAAGAATGAGGATCAAAACCTCTTCCCTTGGATAATATAAACTGAGGTGTCAGGTACATCCCTGGAGACAGATTGTCTGGGTCTAAGTCTCATCTTAGTCCCTTGCTAGAAATGTGATCCCAGGCCAATTATTTATTCCCTCTGCCTCAGTTTTCTCATTTTCAAAGTGAGAATAACAAATCAGTACATTTGGAAGGATTAAATACATGTTCAATTTAAGGTGCTTATATAGCATCAGCATATAATCTCTGAATAAAATAAAATGATGATTTTCTTGTTTTTCTATTCTAATGCAAATCGCCTCTGAATAGAAGTATGTCCTCTATAACTTTGTGCCCGTGGGCATCTACTGTAAGCCTGAATATTTAAGTGATGACACTTTCTGGAAGAGCCCAGTGCTTTGTTGCGTAAGCCTACAGTCTAGAAGTTTCATTTTTTCCATTTAGGCAACATCTGCCTTCCTGAATTTCACAGATGCCCAGATCAATTCTGATCATTTCTACTCCTTCCCATTACAACTTTCAAATACTTCAAACTTTCTTTAATTCCACTCCCAACCCCTATCCATAACTGTTGTCATTCAGGTCAAATGTGTTCCATGCAGTCAGGCATTTCTTCAGTTACATGATTTTATTATCTCATATCATCTTAGTGAGAGGCTTGAAAACTCTTACTTTTTCACTCCCTGATCCTAATAGGCATATTATCTTCTCTGAATTGATGAACACATACTTATCTTGATACTTTGCAAATATTTCAGCCATACTGTTTGTAATCACATAAAATCTTTGGTTTCTTTTATATGTGTGTGTGTGTGTGTGTGTGTGTGTATAAAATTGGCCTCCTGTAATTCTTTTTTATTGTATTGATTTTTTCAGTTCAAAACATAGGATATAGGACTTGCATTGTTAACAATGACAGAGTAGCTTGTATATAACAAAGCCACTGGCATAGAAAACCTATAAAAGCTGGGTAAAACAACAACAGAAGTAATGGCATGAGTATACCAGGTAGTTGTAGATAGTAGCAATCAAACCAAACAGCCATGACTTGAGGGTTCAACATCACTAAGAGAAGAAAAATGTATGGACATGGGGGCTTCTCCACCACTTCTTTTTCTCCAGAAAAGTAACAATGTGGAGCTTTTAGGAATCCCACAAAGTGTGGAAATAAAAATTGCACTGAAGAGCTACCAAAGCAGGCAGAGTCCAGAGACTAGGGAAATAGATATGTCTTTTCCCTGTCAAGATATTTCTTAAACCAAAGCTTTAAAGGATTCAGAAAGGAAGATACCAAGTAGAAAATGACTACTTATAGGCTAGAAAGCTGAGCAGAATTTTTGGCATTTCATAGGATTGAGAAGGAAAAAAAATGTATTCTGGCTATGCTAAGGAGAAGAGACCTTGACAAATACTCCAGGCTTTCAGTTAAGAACCCTTGAAAGACTATGATGTAGGAAAAAGGGCAGAGTGAAAATGGATCAATGTTCATAGAATTTAGAACCAGCAACAAATCATCTCAACCCTTGAATGATCCCGGGTTATCTATCCCTAACTGCTGCTGTTTGAAATCAATAACCTCTGGAGGAATCTAACATAATCTAGAGCCAGAGCCTGTACGATTTGTTAAACAAAATCCACTTCGGTATACATGTTAGAAGAGGATTTGGCCAGATTTCTGGGTGGAGGAGAGGGACCCCTGAGGCAGGTCAGGAAGTGCCAGAAGCGGCAGGATTGAAACTGCACCTGGAGGATGGTAGATTTCCATACCTCCATGAAACAGTAAACCAACTAGCACCACTCACGACACAGCTGTGGGAAGCTTGCACAGAGTATGCAGCTCCTGAAAAAGTCACAACACATGTACCATGGAGGTTAACATGGCAGCAAGAAGAGGGGCAGAGACACTACACTGAGCATGATATGGACACAAGCCTGGATTAGCTGGTAACTCGGATGCTTCCACCATGCATGGGACATTGGGCCCAGTCTGTTAAATGAGGGCATGCAGAGACTCACCCTTCTGGTTCCCCTTGCTCACCTGGTTAGGGGCCTGAGCATTCCATGGCTGGCAGGGCCTGGAGACCACATAGTCTGGCAGCATCCCCAGGCCCCTTAACACTGTGAAAAGTGGCAATGTCACACGTGACTAGCCCTGTGCTGTATGGCCCTGCTCAGCTGGGCACAGATGTACTAGTGAGCCACTAGTGAGCCCATGGCTGGAGGGATGGGCCACAGGCACTGGCAGGCAGGAGTGGAGGAAAGGGAAACAAATAGAACTCTGATGAGCATGCACAGACTCCAAAAGACACCTGAACCTGGACTGCGACCGGGAACCAGCTAAGGGGCCTGGGTGATCATGCTGCAGTAGCCTGCATTTCCCAAAGGATGGTATTTTTAAATGGGAGAAGGAACTCGAGGTGCAGCCTAGTGTTACCGAACAACAAGAGGTCCGAGGGAGGGGCAATACGATATTTGGCCCACCTAGGGATGCCCAAAACTGCTATACAACAGGGGCCCCTCCCAAAAACAAAATACTAAAATCTACTGGGCTCTTCTGTCCGCCGCCAATTGGAAAGACATCTCTTAATGCCAGAGATTTGTGAAAAGGAAACAAAATGTTTATTTAATGCTATTCAGGCCTAATGCCTGCACTAAAATATCAAAGTCCTTTAGGTTGTACACCTATACCCACACAGAGCTCCCTTCTCCCACTGTCCCAACTCCAGGTACCGTAAATCAGGAAAAGAGCACAGGTCTGTGTTTCAGGCCACTGGCACCGTCAGCTGTGTCACTGTGCAGGATCTCAAGTTAATCCAAAGTACTGTGGTACCCTCTCATGGTCCACTGGCAAAGTCCTTTGTACCCAGTTCCAATCAAAGTCTCTCTTGCTTTTCAGGTCCCGCAGCCAAAGGGGGCACCCCAAAGCCGCGTGGGCCTCTTCTACCAAAGCTGCAGGGGTCCGCACTCCACCAAAAGCATGTGGCTTTCTTCTTCACCTGGCTGCAGGGATCTCCATTCTGGCAAAGCTGCGTGGTTTTCCCCCTCACCTGGAAAGAGGGGGTTCACACCCTGCCAAAACCACATGGCTCCCTCTTTCACCTCACCAAGAGGGGGTCCTCACTCTGCTGAAACCGCGTGGCTCTCCCCCTCAGGAGCGCAGCCCCTCTTCCATCCTGAGTCCCCAGCTACTCCCTTCTCCCTGGCTCCCAACTTGGCCACCACTATTTAACATATCTATGAAACCAGTTAAAGGTTATAGATATGTTAAATAACCATTCCAGAGGTTAGCTGCAAAACTGTTGCTATGCAAAACAGCTCTCAATGGCCTGGCTCCATTCCTTTCTTCCCCCTGGAGGGGGGTGGTGAGGACATCTTATATGTCTCTCCAATATTCCCATACACCTTGAATTCTGGAAACCATTCCAAATCCTTTCTGGGGGCCCCCCTGGCTGCACCTTGTATCAGGAGTAATAAGTGGAAATTAAGAGAAAACCCAGGCAATAGACACAAGCTATAGTTGGGTCAGATATTGATGTTATGACATAAAAATTTTAAAATAATGGACTAGCCCTGGCTGGTTAGCTCACTTGGTTAGAGTGTCATCTCGATATACCAGGGTTGCAGGATCAACCTCCAGTCAGCGCACATACAGGAAGCAACCAATGAATGCATGAGTAAGTGGAAAAACAAATCAATATTTGTATTCTCTCTTCTCTCGCTCCCTCTCCTCTCTGTCTCTCCCCCTCCTTCCTCTCTCTCTCTCTAAAAACAAATAAATAGTTAAAAATAAAATTCCTAATAGGCCAAAAATATATTTATGATAAGGTGGAGAATTCATTTGAAATAGAATATGTTAAAAAATAAGTGACAATTCCCAAACCGAAGAGAAATCTATTCCTGAAATTATAAAATCAATAAAAGGTATAATACCATGTTAGATACAAAACTTTGAAGAAAAAATTTAGTCACTAGAAAACATCCAAGCTAAAGTATATAGGTAAGAACAAATGTAAAATAGAGAAAAGTTGACAGCAAGCATGTAGAAGTAAAGAAGAAAAAAGTAGAGAATACAGAAAAGCAAAGTGGATCAAATGTATGAGAATTTTCTTATGTCTCAAGCCACAGGTTCAAGAGGCTCTGGGAGTCTCAAGCATTCAATGTGTGTCTAAGGAATCATTGTTGAACTGATAAAGACTGAAGATAGTAAGAAATTCCTTAAAATTGGTATTTTTGCACAAAAAGGTCCCTATGTTACCATCAAAAGAACAATAAAAATATTCATAGTTGACTTTCAAAAGAAATGACATGAGTCAAAATAATGGAATGATATTTTTAAGGTGTCAAAAGAAAATTACTGCCAACCCAATGAAAAGACACATTCTGCGGAAAAACACTAAGAGAAGTTTTCAGATTAAAGGAAATAATCACTGTTGAAGTCACAGAGAGACAGAAAAGAATGAAAACCCTTGGTAACGGTGAATGTGCGGGTAAGACTCAATGAACACTTTTGTTAAGAATAACAGTACTGTCTTTGGATATTGAAAATGCACATATAATACAAATGCATGGCAATGAGCCTAAAAAGTTGGAGAAGGTAAATGGGCCTAAAGGGCGTTTAGTTTCTTAAATTATCTCAGAGAAAGTTAAAATAATAATTTATAGTTGATTGTTTAGTTAGATTGACCAAATTATTAAAGGATAAACGTTGATGTGGTCATCTTTTAATTAGTGTTACTGAGTTAATTTAATGTTAAGAGCATAAACACTATAGGGAGTAAAGTATAGCTATACAGTCTCAAAGAAGAGAAAGATGAAAATTTTTTAAATGTAAAATTAATCCAAACAAAAGTAATAATGAGAAAAAATGAAACAAAGAAGAAATGGAAAAAATAATAAGTGCATGGTGAGGTTGAAACCCAAATATACTGGTACTTCTGTTAATATAAGAAAAGTAATGCTATAATAAGAGCTTTCTATCAATCCCCATTAATTTTATCTATTAACATGATTCAGACTCACGAATTACATTTTAGAATTAGATTCTTTAAATGAAATTATTAAGCAACTTGTCCAATTTTCTCAATTTACAAGTCTTTAATAAAATGCTGGATATAATTGAAGGGTTTTTATTTCTAGGACTATAAATCTCTCAGCAGGTTTGGAAGGATTAAGCAGCAACTCGAGAGTCCTTATCTCTGGGGAAGGAACAAGGAAATTAGTGGTGAATATACGATCTTCAACTGTAAATTGTGCAAGAGAGGGAGAGAGTGAGCTTAAACAAATGTGCAAAATATTTACATTTCCTTAACCTATGTAGTGAGCACATGGTTTTTTTATGATATATAAAAATATATAACATATAAAGTAGAATAAAAAGGAGAGGTGGAGCATCATTATCATATGTTGACTCATTTTATTAAATTCAATTGTTAATTACCTCCAAGTATTTTGTGGTAATTTTCATTCTGAAAACATTTGGGGGGAATTTTTTTTACAGTAGGACTAACACGACTAAAAGTGAATTGTGCTTCTTCACTGCGTGTCACAGCAGAGTCAAAGATGACAGGCACCCATGAAATGCCTGCAACTATTTCTAAATCAGTAGAAATTAGAGATGACTGAAAATGCCAGGTAATGAATAATAAATTTAAATGACAGAAATTTAGAGCAAAATTCTTCTTCCTTCACATCTGGTTTCTGAGCAATGTTGGTTTACATGGGGTTGGAATTGTATTAATCTTTTTCCCCCTTGCTGCTTAAATAATCTATCTTTTATTTTAATGGCTTTAAATGTTTATTTCTGAAAAAGCAGAAAAAATTCTTCATTTAATCACATTGCTGTCAGTCTACTGATCTGTCTAGTCAGGAAACCCAATGCGTGATGTGGAAGAAGACAGAGAGATTGAGACAAGCGTTAGAAACACCGTGCTGTCTGTTCGATTAGTAATTATAAACAACTTGATAAATTCAATGTTAGAAGAAAAGTGCTTTCAAATTAAAAAAACACAGAAATGTCTTCAAGTCTTTCTCAGCATTAGAGAAGTCTATTTTGAAGGGTAGGTTGATGGGGTTAGACTAGATACTCTAACATGAGAAGATGCTGAGGGTAGTATTTGTATTGCATAGCTAGCTGTAGAGTCATGAAAAAGTATTTCTGTTCCTTAGGCAAAGTCAGTCTATTAGAAACCTTCAAACTCAATTTTTAGAATGAATCACGCATTGGAAGTGGAAGGAACCCTGGAAGATAATGTAACTTAACCACCTCCCTGTAATGATGAGGAAATGAGTTAGTGTCTGGATGGAAACAACCAAGGGAGTCAAGGGCAGAGCCAGGAGTAAAGCTCATTTATGATCTATAATTCAGCCATTTTGCTTTTTAAGTCTACTACACTTAATAGATGTTGCCATTAAAAATACTCAGCTCTTCTTTGTTTTAAAAATGCTTCTGTGAATTCTCAATGGACATTTCTGTGAAACTTAACCTCTGAGTTCTCAATGCAACCAGAGTTTAATGCTAACCAGCTGACTCCATGTATGAGATCACTGACACTTTTCAATGCAGGTGCTTTTGAATGCGCTCAGGTTCCAGACCAACTGCCCAATTACCTGGGCCAGCAGAGACACTGAAAAACACCTGGTTGATTTTGGAGACCTGTCCAAATGTGTGTTCCTTCATGCCTTAAAGAATCACTGGACCATCTGATATCTGAAGAATTCAGCTAACTATAGTGAAGAGCAAACATTTTTTCTAAGCTAAACACAATTTCTGTCTTCTTGTTCCTGTTCCTTTCCCCTTCCATTCTTAAATAATATTAAAAACTGCCAGTGTACTGTTTTGACAACCAAAAGGAGTCCTACAAATAGGTTTCTAAATCAGTATAGGAAGGTTTTTTCTGAATGTCTACCACATTCCAGGTGGTGTGCTAAATATATCTGAAAGTATCATGAAAACAAGGGAAACTGGACTGCCAGGTCTTCCCCAGGTTAGTTTGATTCAGAGCTCATTGTTGGAGGTCCTGGAATAATGTAGACAGTTGGTACCTTCTTTCATCCTCAATTACTTGTCAAACTTGAAGATAGTGATCCAGTGCACTTAGAGTTCTTAAAATTTTTGGAATGAAGCCTGGATCTTGTTGACAAAGGGATAGATACCCTGTCCAGTCTTTACCCAGAGTCTTTCCTGTGATGGAAAGACACAGGTCAGGCCACTCTCCTGCCACCACCAGCATCACTGCAACAACTCTTGCTGTCCCTTAAGGATATCTCTTCAGCTCCAAGCTGAGATCACAGTAAAAGAGGTTGACTCACAGGAGAGAGAAATCAATGGGTTGAGGATTGGAAGGAAAAACAGCTACCGTTTGTGTAAGACTAGCATGGGAAGTTAAGGGAGTAATTTTGTATTTATTCTTGTATTCATCAGAATAATAAAGGATTTTTTCACTTTTGTGGAAAGCATCTATTTACAACTGTCATAAAATTTGACTTACATGTGTTTAAAAATTATCATATTAGTACCAGGAATAATGCCTATTATGTCTCCTTTTTAAACAAGATTGGGGTGTGAGAAAGTTACTAGTGCTGAATGAGGAGTGGATTGGCATCTACATTAAATTGAATCAGGGGAAACAGGAGCTAAGAGTCAACTGGTATCATTTGTGTGTTTGTTTCGCAAATATTTAGGGCCTATTGGTTAAGCTTTTTAAAAACAGAATTTGATGAAACATGAGCTATTTTTCTTATTTAAAATTTTTCATCTAAAATATTATGAATCTGAGCTATTAAGCGTCTTAATATATATCCTGTTTAATGAATATTAAACAGAAGGAATACTTTATGTTAGAAAACCATTTTGTTTCCATATGGACCTAAGACTTAATTAATAAAACATCAGGATAGTTCTGAGAAATGCCCTACCCGGTATTCTGATCTCAAGTGACTATAGTAATTAACTTTAAAAAATTAAATACAGTATAAGATAGGATTCTGCCAAATGTAAAAATATGCCTGAAAAAATTTTGATTCAGAATTTGAAGCAAGAATAATTCTTCAAACATTAAAAAATAGATGTGTATGAAAAATTGAACAATGTTTATTATTCATAAAAGCTTTTTTAACTTTCTCCAAAACCTGTAGAATAGAAACTGGCTTATTAATGGATTTAATGGAAGAACAGATAACACACAGTTCAAGTCCTTGAGCCTTTCAGAATGGGGTGTCAATTTGCTTGCTCTAATTTTGGGTGGCATGTTGGGAGAATGGCAGTGTGTTGCAGAAGGCTCTGGGGACTCAGGATGGAGTGGCCTAGAATAGTCTTCATACTAAAGGACACACCACTTAAAGTTTAAAAATATTCCTTAGAATGGAACGGCCAAGGTGTTTGCAGTTGACCATCATTTTTCTTAATCAGATAACATGACACTTTCCTTCCACATAAAGCAAAGGCTTAAAGAAAGTAACCAGACTGAGCAGCGAAGAGAATGGTGTGGACGGAGTGTAGGCAGTGCAGCATGTCTCTGGGCGAGAGGGCTGACGTCTGCTAGTCGTGTGCCCATTGCCCAGGAACAGGCTGTGTCTGAGCCTGTTTCCCATCTGTAACAGAATGATCATAATATTACTAATATCGAAAGACTTGTGTAAATTAAAGGAGAAAATAAGTAAAACACTTAGCACGATAGTACTAAAATGACTGGCTGTGTTTCCACTGAAAATAGATCCCAGTGGTTTTGCAAGAAAGGCATTTCAAAGAGCACACGTGGGAGAAGCTTAAACGTAGTGGTGAGATTTATTGAGATGAAAAGAAATAACGGGTCCTCAGGGATGTAGCAAGTAGGCAGGCTCTCAACAGGAACTGTCCTGAATCTTTGATAATCTTCCATATATTTTCTAGGTTTTCAGGAGCAATCAGGCTTGTCATTCAAACTGTACAACCTACTTTCTGGGTTTTCCCCAGGCTTGTGCTGGGCCATCCCCTTAAGGAATCACTTTCCTGGATCTTTTGAGACTTCATACCCTTATCTAATCTGATTCTTCTGCAGGCTAGACTCCTCCAATTTATGGTGCCCTTTTGGTTTCTACTGTGCAGCCCCAACGTTCTGCTTTATCAGGTTTCTACTGCCCATGTGTTCACTTCCCCCTACACACCTTGGCTTCTACTGCTCATGCACTCAGCAAAGGAATGTCCCCCACTGTTTTATTCCTATTCTCCCCTCCCCACCATATTCCCAGCTACCAGGCCAGTTGTCCCCTGGGGAAACTGAAACGCCAATTCTTCTTGCCATTTGGGGATTAAGTCCCTGCAGCAGAGGGCAGCTGTCCCCTGGAGAGCCTGTGAATGCTATAGCTTCCTAGTTAATCAGACTTAATGTCTCATTCAGCTCTCTAGTTAATCAGGCTTGATGTCTGATTCCATTTGCTTCCTTCCTTTATTAATAACTGACTAGCTACCTATGCAACAACAGCAAAAAAGAAAACTGAGGAATCCAGCAGAGCATGTGGGAGGGGTCAATGAAGAGTGATTTGAGCACAAACATGCATTAATGTCTTTATCTAAAATGAATTAGAGGAAGGGTGCCTTTGGGGAATGATTAGGGAATAAGAAACTAGATCCTGCTGTTACAGGGGAAGATGTTCTCAAGAGAACAACTCCAGAAGGACAGAGAAGTTGTAGATGACTATAAGGAGATAGTTTGTTTGTAAACCAGTTTTTCTATTATCTGTATATATAAAAGGGACTATATGGCATCTTGTAACTTGCCTTTCTCTTTTAAACATATATTAGGAGACTTCTTATTTTTAATAAATATATTTCTGTATCATCATCAATCTGAATGACTAAATACTATCTCAATATATATATAAAATTGCCTTCGTCCTATAAGTTTGTATATATTTAGGTTATTTCTTTTCTTTCTTTTACTGTTTATAAATGATAAATGCCCAGTGCCTCAAGTATTTATTGATTGACTGCATTTATCACTCTAATAAAAATTCCTTCTATCTTGCACATTTGTTCAATTATTTCTTTATTAAGTCTTTAGAAGTGAAATGCTTAGTCAACCAGTATGCACACTTCTTAATTGCAGCAATTGCAACTAATAAACATACTTTTATCAACTTGTTCCAGGCTTTAATGTGCAGATGACAATTGAGTTGAGTAGATTACTTAATTGGGAGATAATAAAACATTCAGAACATCTGGGGTAATTGTAAACAAGCCTGCAGGAGTTTGTCCTAAACATTCCATCTGTGCTGTGTGTTTAAAGTAAAATGTCAGTTGCTGTTCTTATTGTACACAGTTATGAATATGGGCCTAAAGTAGACTTATTTTTGTGTATAGTTTTCAGTATGAAGTAAACACCTGATACCTAAATTGAACGCAGGTTAAAAGCTAAATTGATCTGCATAAAAAGGTTAACAGACATTATCCTGATGTGCACAAAGTTTCTAGTCCTACTGAGCAGGTGTCATCCTAAGTGTTCCTTTCAACCGAACTTGTGAGTTTAAGTTTGCTCTTGCGTAGAGCTGGTGTTTTGCCTGGATTTGACCTCCGTTATGGTTTCAGGAACAGTGCATGTCACATAAATTTCCTTAGTGCTTGTGTGTCTGAAAATGTTTTTATCTGCCCTTTACACTTAATTATAGTTTGGCTGGGTATATAATTAAAGGTTCAAAATAACTTTGCTTTGAACTTTAACATACTGCTTTATTATCTTCTTCCATTAAGACATTGCCGAGGAGAAGTCCAATATTCTTCTGATACTTCTTTCTTTGCAGATGATATACTCTTTTTTTATAACTAGAAACTTTAAGGATCTTCTTTTCTCATATTTAATGAAGTTTCATGAGACTCTGTTTAGGTGGGAAATGTCTTCTTTCATTCTCTTAATACTTACCATAATAAACCTGAAATTTTCATCTTTCTCCAGTTCTACTAGCTATTCGCCCATTCCTTTTTTTTATTTTAATGTTTTATTATCTTCAATTATCTATTTTTCTCACAGATTTCCTACCTCCTGGGTATATCATCTCCTGTATTGATGCTTGATGCCTCTTAAATTTTTAACCTTTTGCCCTGGCTGGGTTGCTGGGTTCATCTCTGTTTCTTCCTCTCTCTTGCCCCCCCCACTCCCTTCCTCTCTGTCTCTAGAATCAATAAACATATCCTTTTCTCAGGTGAGGATTAAAAAACATTTATCCCCCCCCCCTTCTATTTCGCTTTTTAAGTTGTCTTCTGTTTTATTTTCCAGCCCTTTGAAAATTTTTGTTAAGTGTCATATTTTTTTAATTCTAAGAACTGACCTCACAGATTTGTGCAAGGCTTCAATTTTTGTTGTATAAATGCCATATTATCTCACATATTTCTATGAATATTAATTAGACGTTTATAGTTTTTTTTCTGAATTATCTCTCCAGTCATCATCCACTGAATGTCACTTAGAGAGAGTGTCAGTAAGCTGCTCTTTTTCCTGAAAGACTTAATCAGGAGAGTTTTGGGAGCACTGGCAACTATAATGGAAACCCACCCAACCTAGAGAACAGCTTCCCAATATATCTGCCCCAAATGACACAGTTGTTAAATCAGAGCCAGAGCCAGATCCCAATGTTTCTGATTTCAAGGCTGGCATTCTCTTTTCTTCTTTTGGCTGAGTATACCAGCAGATGTGATCATGGCCCATTAGTCTTATATCATATATTTTTAAATATTTCATATAAGGCACTGGCCCTTTATAGTTAGTTACCATAGACTTGGTATGTAATATAATTTCTATAAAATTTTATTTTTGAGGGAATGAGTCACTGACAATTATATATTTATTTATGTTTATAGACATTTTCATGTGTGAAAATAGTTTATATGAAACATTTTAGTTGAGTAAGCTTTTCTGTGCCAAGAATGCTGGGTTTTCCTTAAAATGCCAATGCTTTGAAGTCTAAGAAAAATATTCTACAGCTCCATGGCAGTTGTTTTCAGGGAGAGTTATAGTTAGTAGTTGATGGTTACCCCAGTATCCCAGTTAATATTATTTCAGCAATGAAGCTGAAATCCTGTCCAAAACATAAAAGTTACTGTATTTTTATGGATTCTGAGGGTATATCTGCTAAAATATACCGTTAAAATCAAGTCAGTTTTCAACTAGTGAAACTCATATCAACCTTTCAAAGGTATCTCTCCAATAGGGGTGGTGCCTATTTTCTTACGTTTCCATGGGGGCATTGAACATAAGTGTGTCAGGCAAGAGAGGAGTCAGGAGGATGCCTGTCACCTGGAATCCTTGGCAAGTTCTACGGTGTTAAAGCCTTTCTGAATAGCCAGAGGATTTTAGAAAGAAATGTGCAAAAAAAAATAAATAAATTCTATTTTAAGAAACGCACACAAAAAACTTTAAACAATACATATCCTCATTGCAACCGCAGATTTTTAAGGTCAGGCAATTACAGAAAATGTTGACCCTGTACTTCAGCCACACTCCAGTGTCTCCATGAGGGCATCTGAGTTTCCTCAAAGAGTAATCAGCTGTCTGCTTCCTTAGAGACACAAGTGTCTCAATGCCTCTGGGAAATTTACCCACAGGGGACTTGTCAAAATATGTGGAGGCCGTCAATTCTTGCCATCAGGTGGCAACGCAGAAAAGCCAACAACAACAGTGATTTAAAATCTCACAGCATTCTGACCTCTCAGGGGATGACAAAAGTTTTAGCCTACTTTATTTAGCTGTTGGTTTCTTGAGAAGATTTTTTGGCCTTAAGAGCAGAAAGTATATTTTAATAAACACAGGGTAGAAAACTGGATAGTAGACTTTAGTTAAATCCCTCTGTGGATTCTATTGTAACAAATACAAAATCAAGAACAAGAATACAGACATTTTTAGAAGAGTAGTGGGCAAGACAAAACAGAGAAGACAACATGGAAAACGTTTCTTAAATGACTCAGTAGATTTAAAAGTTCATATGCATACATACACAAAACATTCAATGAATGTATGGTTGTTCAGACGGGAAATTAAAGGCATGAAAGGGTTCATCTGTGGTTGGACAATCCCAGTGTGCCTACAGTGACCACCCTGGAGGTAGAATTGTGTTCTAGTTGGCAATTGTGAATATGCTCTAATACACGTGCCGATGCCAGATGTGCTTAGACTAACATCAGCAAAACGGGAGTGTTTTGTGGACACAGTGAATCTCTTCAAGCAGGAGCACAGGCACACCCATGGATAAAATGACAAAAGGCTTGAGTGGTGAAGTAATTTCAAAATTTAGGGGGAATTTAGGTGACATCAGTTTTGGAAGCCTTCAGTTAGAGGTAATAAGTCCCTCCTTTTGTGTTCCCGAAATGCCACGTGTTGTGTTGTTGCTCTGTGAAGTCCAATAATACCTTGCCAAGAGTGACTCAGTGCCTCGGATTGGGGAATTTTCATCTGAATGCAACTTCCAGCATAGTGCAAAGTCTCTCAAGAAATCACATCCCATTTGGTCAATAAAGCTAACACATATTGCTCTGCTTGGAGACAAATGTAATAACACTTTACCAAGTGGCAAAGTGCTGTAAATATTAAGAGCTTCATAATAATAACTGTTATACTAACATTTAGAAAGAATTATATTTGAATTCACCAAAGCTATTTATGTTAGAGAGACTTAATTTTGCAATTACATGTATACTTAACTTTCTGCTTTATATAATCAAAAAGTATATTTAGTATCAGGTCGACTAGAATAGAATTTAAATTAATCAGCCTTAGATCTTTGAGTATAATATGTTTATTATCTTGTTATTAAAAGAATCCCTAATCCAATTTATGTGCTATTTACAGAGACACTCTGTAGAATTCTGAGCAAAATTCTGATTGTAGATATTATTGTTGTTTGTTTATATGTTCATATATACCTGACATAGAAAAACAGAAAACAAACTTAAATTTAAGGAGTAATAAAAAAAAAACAGTTTATTCAGGGCAATTTCAGGGGAAGATGGGTAGGGTTTACAGGAACAAATATAACGGACACATGGACAAAAACTAGGGGGGTGGAAACCAGGAGGGAGGTGAGGAGGGATGGGTGGGTGGGCTGGGATGGGAGTAAAAGACAGAAAACTGTACTTGAACAACAATTAAAATAAAAAACAGTTCAGAGAACAACCTCTGGTACTTCCCTAGCTCAAAAATGTCAATTGGCAAGTACTTTTTAGATTAGGAATCCAAGGGGAAAAGTGCTAATCAGCAAGACGTAGCCTGTGAGTCACACCCTGGACCTTGGCCACTCCCTGAGCAGCCAAGGGGCCTCTGTGAATCACCGGAGTGCCTCACTGTACTTTCACACGAACCTGAACCCTTGAGACAGAAACACAGGAGCTGACTTCAATCTCTCACTGCATACTTTCCTCATTCTCCATCTCACACTCCCCATTTTTATTTTGACTCATTCTGTATGTAGTAACTTTTTTCTCTCTCTTTTCATTAACACTCTTTAAATCCCATTTGGAAAGTCAAATTCAAATGCTACACTGCTTAAAAGCCTATTTTCTAAAGTGAGTAAAAGTTATGTGCAGAAAAAAAACCTATTCATTAACCTTTTCAATGAGGACTTTAAAAGACCTCTTGATATTTTAAAGAGCAAAGTTTGAAATCAAACACGTGAATGCCTAAAGTTTGAAGACAAAGTTTGAAACAATCAAAGTTGTCTTATCAAACACATGAATGCCTAAAGAAATAAAATGAAGCAAGCCCCAAGTTCCTTCCAAACTCCCACCTTCCCCTGACAGGTATTACCCTCTACATTGATGTGCCACGCTGCCATACCAGAGCGCCACAGATGGGTGGCTCAAGCAACAGGAAATATCGCCTCATAATTCTGGAGGCCAGAAGTCTGAGATCAAGGTGCTGGCAGGTTGGTTTCTTCTGAGACTTCTCTCCTCGGCTTACAGGTGTCCATCTCTCTGTGTCTTCTTCCGTGCGCTTGCCCCTCTGTCATGTCTGTGTTCGAATCTCCTCTTCTTATAAAGACACCCATTGTATTGGATTAGGGCACACCCTAAAAACTCCATTTGAATTTAATTACTCTTTAAAGGCCCTATTTCTAACTATAGTCATATTCTGAAGTACAGGGGTTCCAGGTGTTTGACATCTGAAATTTGGTGGGTGGGGATACAGTTCAATCAATAACACTCTCCAATAAGATTCTCCTGTTCGTTGTCTTTGATAATCATTTCCTCATTGCTCTGTCATGGTAAGTTATTATTGCTGATACACTCTTTAAAATAAAGCACAAATTTTTGTGATAAAATACTTTTTGTTTTATTAATAAACATTTGTTTAAAAATATTAGAAATGGCCCTGGCTGGTGTAGGTCAGTGGATTGAGTGCAGGCCTGGGAACCAAAGGATCAAGGTTCGATTCCCAGTCAGGGCACATGCCTGGGTTGCAGGCCAGTTCCCAGCAGGGGATGCACAAGAGGCAACTGTACATTGATATTTCTGTCCCTTTCCCCTTCCCTTCCCCTCTACAGATAAATAAAAATCTAAAAAAATATATTGTTGCCTTCTTTGTTGTCTGCATTATTATTTAATTCTGGGTTTTGATCAACATTCCCTCCAGAATATAATAAAAGTAAAGTATAAACTTCAAGTCTTAAGATGTTACTTCTTGTTTTAAGCATCTAATATTTTCAAATTAGGTGCCATTTTTAATGTTTAGACTAACTTCCAAGATTTTTGTCATTTACTTGGGTTTTCTTATACAACATATCTGTTTAATATAAAATAAAATAGAATTTCATAGGAAAGCATAAAAGGGAGACAAAGGGAATAGTCGTCTCCAATCAAAGTGGGAGCATGAGGAAGCGAGATGGAGAAGGTAGCCAGAAATGACAAAGAAGGCCCTGCCAGCTGGGACGTCCAGCTCATCTGAGGCTTGTTAGAAGGTGGCAGAATAGCAGGCTTCAGGGCCACGTGCCCACAGCTCTGACGTACTTGGCATTGAAAACTTTTAGCAGATCGATGATTATGACCTTTTAGCATAATGGCAGTGAGGTTAATTTTTAAAAATCAATGAAAGGTGAAATACCCATTTATTCTAAGGTGGTTTTCTGTTGGTATAAACATTTAAAAAACTATAGGGTGGGGCAAAAGTGGGGGTACAGTTGTTCATATGGAAAATAATACAATAATTAATAAATAAGAATAAACTGTGTTGTGTACTCACAACTGCAAACCTACTTTTACCCACCCTGTACATCCCATATCATCTCGTTCACATCCAGAGTGCAGCTATTCGTAAGTTAAAAACTGTCCAATCTGTGCTCTAAGCGTGTTTTTCTGCCTTTCTTTTCTGACCAAAAAATTAAAAACATAGTCATGTCTTTGATGGTGTTGACCAGGACTTAACCAAAAGAGAGTAACTGTTTCACTAATTAGAGATGTCATGAGATGAATATAATATGGACAGTGTGTAAGATATTTCTAGAAAAATATTTGTTAGCTCTTTGCTGAACATCTTTTTTGAATGGTATTCTAATGTTATTAGTGTCTAAAAAAGTATATGTGGTTTTGTGTGATATTGTTGCTGTTTGATTTGCTTCAACACTATTTTGCATGATTGGAATGCTAGGGTTAAAAAGACAAACCAAACCAAACCAAACCACTGAACCATGGAGATAAACTCATGAAAGTACTCTACCTCCGTGCATAAGTCTATCCACCACATATATTCAGTATATCCACTGAACATTAATGCTAAAATCAAAGAATAGGTTCAGAATAAGGATCCTGTGAAGCTATAAAGATCAACTTTAAAATCAGAAAAAGTAAACCCCAAAACCCACTGAACATTAATGCTAAAATCAAAGAATAGGTTCAGAATAAGGATTCTGTGAAGCTATAAAGATCAACTTTAAAATCAGAAAAAGTAAACCCCAAAACCAACTATTTATCTGCTTTAGCAGAAAAAATAGCTATTGCAGTTTGTCCCATGTTTCTGTGTTTCCCAAAACAGAGTAAACTTTATTCATAAGTATATGGATGTGTATTTTGTTTAAACACAGTTTTTGCAATGAAATATAAATTCACAGCATTGAATTTTTATTTATATAATTTTACAAATTCACTCTTAAAACTGGCCCTGTGCTGTCTGTAAGCCAAGGTGACTTCGGTGAGGTGGATGAATAGTCACCTGTGTGGGGACGTGGACCTTGGTATTTGTTCTGAGTACTCATGGGCATGCATGTGTGTGAGACACTGAACACAAAAAAATAATATTTGGTGCTTTGGAAATAATTGTTTTGATTACAAATAATAGCTCAAGTAGAGCTTTCATTTAGAATTTTATTCACCTGCTATCCCACCAAAGCAATTGTTGCCTTGGGTTTTCGGATGGCTATCAATTGACTGCTAAATTTGCCAAGAAGTTGCCTAACTCCAATGTGCCACCAGTGGGTTTCTCGGGTACCTTTACTGTACTGGCATTTAAATTTGAAACCAGAAACTGGAGTTGTTTTCTGATTCCCTTCTTTTCCACTGCAATTAAATGTTCAGTGATTTAAATTTAAATCCCATGGCCCTAAGCAATACCGAACAAAGCAAAGCAAATTAAAAACTCAGGATCATTTATTGAGCCTCTGCTTTGCCCAGAGTATTATGGGTAACTCAGCTTGTAAAACAGGGTGTCTGTCCCCAAGCAGATTCCTATCAAGCCTGTTGTTCTCAGAAATGCTCCTCCTGGACACTGTGTAAGAAACTTTCCTCTCAGCTCTTAAGAAATCCCAAGCTCTTAATCGGCAGCTGTGCGGTAACAACCCTTAATGAAGGGAGTACTGTTCTCCATTCTCCTATCTTGGCCCTTAAAACAGGGAAGTGCATCATTTAGAAATTGAAAGTGAGAATCCATGACATTTCCTGACTTCCCCCACCAAAAACAAACACAAAACCTACCGTCACCACTGAAGAAGAGAAATAGCTGATCTGAAACTGGGAGAAGAAAATAAGCCTGCTGTGCTTGCTGCATACTCTCTTCCCTCCTGCTATCCTGTTTTTGGGGAGAGTTTTGAAGGCCATCTCAGTTTATCCTGCTGCCTGCGTCCCTTGAATGTGAGACAGAGATTCTGGATCAGTGTATCTCTCTGCAGAGAGAAATTCTCTGTCAAGTAGGTCATCTCAAGTTCTAGGTGGGATGGGAGAAGTTTGGGGAGAGGAACAGGACCATCAAAAGGCAAAATGTCTCCCCATATTTAAACCAGAGTCTCCCAGCCAGCCTCACAGAAATAACACCAATAAATCTGATTACCACATCTAAATTTTTTAATTTTGGGTTGGAATTTTAGAGGATAGATATATGTAAAGTCTTTGTTGCTCAGTAGTCATACAACTAAACACCTACCAACAGAAACATTCCTTATATAACCTGCAGCTTTTAGCAAAATTGAATTAATTAATTAAATTGATGTTGCAACCAGAAAGTCATATTTATTTGTTTTCACTGGATGGGAAAACCTTAATGAACAACACTTCATTAGCCTTTGGATTCATTTGTAGACATTTGGTCCTGCTACCCTGCTTTGCCCTTATCTTGAAAATTGCATCCATATACTGTGATTGCTACCACAGTACTACATAACTTTGCTGTTCAGAGGACAGCAGAGTTTTCATTTATAAACATTTATGAAGAAAATGACCGAGAAAAGCAATGTAGATTATTCAAAGAGCAGCAAATTAGAGAGTGTTTAGAAACAGAGGAGGGGGAAATGCCCAGAAGAGTTCGGCAATAGGGCATACCTGGTGGAGAATCCTCAAAAGCAACAAGATAAATGACTTTGCCCCAGTGAGGTCACCAATTACAGCCTGTCTAAATAGTTCACATCCTGGGTGAGAAAACTGAACAGTGTATGATTATAAGTTAATGCACACTACAAGAAAATAAAACCTGATTTATTCTTAACTCATCACAGCAGAGACTTCCTTTCTGATCTCACTTATTAGACCATCAGTTAATCTCTCTTTACACTCCAGGACACAGCATGGAAAAACCTGATAATTTCGAGTAAACCTACAGAGCAGTGAGATGATCACTGCCCACTGAGGGCTATAAGTATTTGTGTCCCTTGCTGTGCTTAATGTAGATCCACTACCCTGGTGGGAGGATGCCCTTTTGGTGCCCACATTAAGTTATCAATCACTGATCTGTGAGTTCTCTCATACTATGAAAAAAATGGAATATGTATCTATAAATTCAGGTCTTCTAAAATTTGTACAAATATTCCGTTAAAAAATGTTAATTTTTTCTGACATCTTAGAATTGACAACAGATTTTCCAATGATTTTCCTTGTTAAAAGAATTTTAATTAATAGTCTGATAACCTGACTTAAATAGCTCTAGTAGTAAAGAAGTTTCTTCCTCACTAAGCAGTATGTTCCACATGAACAGATTTCTTAATGTCGGATTCACATTACTTCAGTCTAACTTCCATCACTTACCCTTCTTTGGTTTTCTTTATTTTTTTCCTAGTATCTTATAAAGCAGCCTTTGGGGAAATGACATTTGTCATATCCAATACCCATTAGTGCAATTAATCTCTTTTTCAAGGCAAGCATCACCAGTTCCCACAATAGTACCTATACCACCACATGGGTACATTATTCTATCCTCTTCCATCTAGGGGTGTGGTCCTCAGAGTGAGAGTCAAGATTCAGTGAGATTGGTGGAAAAATTCTAGATTACATACACTACACTCTACCTCTTCTCTGTATTTAAAATTTACTCATAGACTGATTTGATCACTGTCTTGACAAAATAATACCCAGATGAAGAAAGTCAGGAAAATTACAAGAAGAAGAGTCTATCATTGATGCCTTATGTCTGTTAATCTTCCTAATTTGGAGTCCTCATTCCTTACTCAAGCATGGTCTTTCTCATGTGTATCTAGATGCTTCCTGTCCATCAAAATTTCCTTTTTGTGTCATGTACCATCAGGAACCTGATCTTCTCTGTAGAAAGTAGATTGATGTTTAGTTAATCAGGAAAGTTTAATCTCAGTAACCCACCTGAAATGCACACGTACCCAGAAGACACTTAAAAGATATCTGACAAGGTCATTTTCCATATTTAGAAACACATAGGTCTGAGCTGCCTCTATTTAGAACTAGTGTATAGAAAGGACAGACCTTTTCTAAACGAGGACTACTCAAAGTATGGTCCTAGACAGACATGTGAGTAGTATCTGGGCACTTAATCAAAATAAAGACTCAAGACCCTGCTCCAGACCTACTGATAAGAATATCTGGGATAGAGCCCAGAATTCTCTCCAGGAAATTTTTATGCAGGATAAAATTTGAAAAGTAAGCTTCTCAACCTTGATTCAGTCTCATTCTCTGTCCCTTGCTTGGGGCTGTGGCTTCCTGTTGACGTGGCATCAGATGTGGTAAACTGAAAGAAGAGTACGTGATCTCCAGCACTGGGGCTGTAGTACTCAAGAGTTCCAGTAATCCAGTTTGTTAGCCTTACCTCCGACTTTCTCCTTACAAATCTCCCCCAGATTACTGCTCTTGGACACACTGTTGTTTGCAGTATTATTCAGCCTGGAATGCCAATGGGATCCATCTTCATCTGTTAGAATTATAGTCATCCTTCAAAATAAAACCTAAAATCTTACCTCCTTGTCACTCTCCTGATATACCTAGAAACCACACCTAGGAAAAACACTTTGTTTTCTATACCTTCATATTGCATCTTTCATAGTGGCCTTGTACTTATTACCACATTTTGTCATGTGTAATAATTAAGTTCCTGTAAAAGGAAGACTGAAGCAAAAATGTATATGCTAGTAATTAGAGAATGTAAGGAGAGAAGAGAGGAAACCATGCAGAGGAAGGAGAGAAATGAAATTCAAGAAAGTGAGTTCCTGAAAAGGGTCCTGCTTAGTATCAAGTACACTTAATTAGTTATTCTTAAGGAATCAGCCTCACAGATTAAGAACAAATGCATCTCAGGGCGCTGTCTATAGTAAAGAAGGGAGAAATAATTATATGCTGGTTTCTGTCTCCCCTGGTGAAAATATGTATTCTAGTAGGTTAAGAGAGGTTCTCTCCCTCTATTCTAAGTTGTACTTGAGCTGTTCTCCCCATAGCTTAAGCCTCAGCATGGACAGAAAAGCTCTGGAATGGGAGGAAAGCAATGAGGACAGCGAGCAAAACACTCTCAGCTTCCACTCATATGAGGTTGGTCTGAGCCCATTCAGAGTTGGCCAACCTAGTGGCAGCTAGGAATCAAAAGTGGACAATGGTCCCAGAAAGAGGTGATACTGAGGGGATCTAAAGTGGTGCATAAAAGTGTCTGATACAAGTTATTTGTCTGCCAGTAGAGATTGCATGTTCCCTAAGGATAGAGCTTGGCATTTTTCATTTTCACAGACGGTGTTTACCACAAACATCATAGGTCTTTCCTGAAATATGTATCATAGAAATACAAGATTACCAGGGCTTAAAAATGTTTGCCTAATGAATTGCATTGTAATTAATAAATTCTTTTGTCCACACCAGAAATTTATAGTCTGGAGATTTATTTCATGAGGCAGAATTATTTGGTTGTATTTTTTTTCACTGTGCATTTCAAGGACCTAGAATAGTGTTCAGCACATAATGAGTATCCAATAAATTTTTGTTGAATGGGTGAATTCTATCAAATCTCAAAAGAGATATACAAGAAGAGAAATATGTGCTCTTGAAAATACTTGTACTCCACACAATCCACTAAAATTGTTAATCAGAAAGGCAAAATCTGCATATTTTGACCATATTGGTTTCCTTACTTATAAAATGGTAATAACACAGTGGTAAACGTCCCTGCAACACAATATTGAAAATTCCTAGTTTAATTGTGCAGAACACTTTACCATATTGAATGCTGCCAAATAGGTTAAACACTTCATATTCTATCTGATTTTTTTCCTTTTTATTAAATATTTTATTGTTCTACTACAGTTGTGCCTATTTTTCTTCCTTTGTTCTCCTCCACCTCATCTACCCCTCCTCCCACAGTCAATCCCTACCCTGTTGTCCATGTCCATGGATTATCCATAGATGTTTCTTGTATTTAATGGATTTTTATACAAGTCAACATGTGGATGCCAAAATAACAGGGAACATGGTTATATAGCTGGGAGATATAAGAAGAGAGTAAATGACAATAAGGAGATTTTTAAGAGGACAAAAACTCATCTTACTATTTCCATAATCCAGTTACATGACCACGCTTAGTAGCAAGGGGGGCTGGGGAATATACAGTAGTTTCCCCTTATCTGCAGTTTTGCTTTCCATGGATTCAATTGCCCTCAGTCAACCATGGCCCAAAAATATTAAATGGAAAATTACAGAAATAAGTAAATCATAAGTTTTAAAGTGTGCACTGTTCTAAGTACCATGATGAAATCTCACATCTTCCCATTTCATCCTGCTTAGGATGTGAATGATCCCTTTGTCCAACTCATCCACACTATCTACACTACCTGTCCCTTAGTAGCCTGCTCAGTTATCAGGTCGGTCAACAGGGAGAGAGAAAGAGACCACATTCATATAACTTTTATTACAATCCATTTTAAAAATTGGTTTATTTTATTGTTAATCTCTTACTGCACATAATTTATAAATTAAACTTTATTATAGATATGTATGTATAGGAAAAGACATAGTACATATAGAGTTCAGTACTGTCAGTAGTTTCAGGCATCTGTTGGGGGCCTTAGCCCTTCAGGTAAAGGGGATTTCTGTGGTTTTATTGTATACCCAGAAGGAAAGGAAAAGCTCCAAACAAATAATTAACTAACTTCTCCCACCAGAATTAAAGATTCCACATTGGCTTCCTTCTGTTTGTCAAGTTTAAGAGAAGATGAAGGGAAATCTCTGTGTAAGTTTTTACTGTGTAGGTGTGTTTCTGGACACGCTCTTATAAATGCCGTTCCTTTTGAGACTTGGACAAAAGTGGGGACACAACAGGAGTATTGGCAATTACAGTGTCCTCCGTAAGACATTTTTAGATATACAAAGGCTCTATGTACATGCCAGTTATTTTCACCATGTGCACAGTGGGGAGATAGCCCAGTCCTGGAGTGACCAGTCTGATTTCACAAAAGGCGGGCAGTCAATTCCTACGATGCTGGCTTTGGTGCATCTCCAGTGAATGTTTTGATATATTTGAAAGTACTTGATTTTTAAAAGGTATATTGTTAATAATACTTATAACAACTGTTCAAACTTAGTACATCAACTTGTAGCACAACCTAAGTTTAGTAACAAAATGACAAATGCATATTCCATTTGGTTAGGGAATGTGAGGTAAAAAATTCAAGAATAAAGCGAACTTTTCCATTTAATTGTACCTGATAAAAAAAAAAATCACAACCTCATTTCATTTCAAATGGAATGATTCAGAAAAATTATTTTTCTGACATGTAATACATAGGTCCCAAATAATTACATTAATGTTCATTATGTTATAGTTGTTTTACATTTGAAATATCTGTAAATAATTTTAGAGGCATTACTAAATCAATGAATGCTACACACAGAAGGACCGAAAATGAAACGGTGACAAGGATGTGAGGTACAACATAAGGAACGTAATCAATAATATTGTAGTAACTATGTGTGGTGTCAAGTCGGGACTAGAATTATCTGGGATCACTTTGTAAATAATGTCCAACCTAAATGCCATATACCTGACTCTAATATAATACCGAATGTCACTGTAATTAAAGTTAAAATTAACAAGTAGAACCAAAAGAGAAAATTGCTTATCTCTACAGCATCTTACTAAGAAAATGCAAATTCAGCTAATATTAAAATTCATTTTTGAGATTTAAACTCACTCAGACAAATATTCTTCCAAAGCTTTAAAATTCCTAGATGTGAATGATATGTAGGCTGTTTTAAACTGTCTAGCCATTTTCTTAAAGCTAGGTCCATTGCGTTTTATATTAATTTCTTCAAAACTTGCCTTTGGAAATCCCACTTATTACTCACTTCACAGGTGATTCTTGTGGCGTATGGCTCAGTAACATGACTACCCTTAGAGGTATTTGCACATGGATACACATTTTAAATTCTAACCACATGTTCTTTTCAGGCACTGCTTTCTTTCAGAAGACCAGAACAGAAACATTCTCTACTAACATTTCAATAGCAGAATATATATTTTTGAGCACCACTTCACCTTCTACTTTAAGGGACTTCTTTTTCTCTTCTTTCCCACAGACTCCTCCCACCATAACATCAGTTCTTCCCTCCTTCCCCCCCCACCCCAGTCAGCCTAAGCAGCTATATTAGAAAAGATGCCTATGTCCTGGTTTGTCTAGGCAGAAGAAAGGCTCCTGCTCTCCTGCAAAGGGGAGACTCTAACTCCACTCGTCTTCACTCTTAGGCCACCAGGAGTTCTGTGACTTCGTGTCAGTCACACAGAGTCGTGGTGACAGGGAGCTTTCAAATAACATGTAGAAACTCAGATTATTCCACCTTCATCCCTCCTCTCATTTACTTCATGTAATTAGTGTTACACCTTACAGATTTCTATGAGGTTAATGTCTACACCACATGTTGCACCCAGAATATAACTGTGTCATATCGTTTTCTCTTTTTAAAAAATGGAGCATTTACTATGTGTTCACATAGCAGTGATCAAATTTAGCTCTTGTTAAATGCTGTAATATTTTTTTACAATTGTTCATAACCCCCTGGGTTGTAATATTTTTCTATTGCAAAAAGTGTCTTCTGCCTAGAATAAAACTACCTTAAGACATATGTTGTTATAATATTTACATGAAGATTAGCTTATTTAACATCTCAAGTTATACTGATTTGTTACAAAGATATTGAAATATATTTTCTTTACCAGCCATTTAAAAAATATTGGAGAAGGTGGTGTAACAGAAACTCTTCCTTCCATATTAAAGCATTATTGTAGGCAGCTTGAAGAGGTGCATTCTTTTTGGCCCCAAATATTTTCCCTTTGGAAAAAGAGCCCCTGTTATGAAGAAATCATGCTTTCAGCACTGCCTCTAGCTTTCCTTCCTCATAACTTCCAGTTCCAGTTTTATTTTGATTTCACTACAGATTTTTATGTAATTGCCAGGAGCAAGATAAAAATTTATTTTACAAAGCATGTTTTATTTCAGGTGCTGGGCAAAAAGTAAATGCAATCATTTTTTACTACAGATATTTTCCAATAAATTTGGAATAGAAAACATTATAACACTTCCCAAAATATGCACACACAAAAGCTATCTTGCTCTGCCTGGAGATCATCACTTAGAACAGAGTAGTCTTAATTTAAAATAAATTACTTCTCTTCATCTAATATTCACAACTGTTTATAAAACTATAATTACAACTCAAGAACTATTCTAGACATAAAAATTACAAAATTAAAAAAATTAATTCTGCTTTTAAGAATATCATAGTGTACAGGGAGGCAGTTAGGGAGTGGAGGGGTCAAATAAAAAAGAAAAAGGGCTCATGGACCCAGACAACAGTGTGGTGATTGTGGGGGGAAGGAGAGGGGAATGGATGGAGGTGAAATGGGGTATAAGGGCAATAAATGGTATTGGAAAAAAATTAAAAGTCTTTTAAAAATTAAAAAGTATGTCAGGCAAGGGGGACATGTAAGAAAACAAATTATAACCCAGCATAACTGCAAGAGTGGAGATAGGTCCAGGGCAAATGGAGAAAGCACAGTGGAAAAGCAATGAGCTTTTCTTAGGTCAAAGTTCTAAAGAGGAGCAAAGTGATTAGAACTTTCAGGAGGTCTCCAGGTTGACAAGTCCATGATGAGGTGAGAAAGCTCTGTTAGGCAAGTGGAACAGCAAGTGTAATAGTAGGAAATAGCAAGGTCGGTTTAAACAACTAAAATTAGCTCAACTTTGCTGAAGGTATAAAGCAATGGGAGGAGGTGGGGGTGGTGGAATGAAATAAGGCTGGAAAGGCTGGAAATGGCAACAAATTACGAAGGGCCTTCTGTTGCAGAGGATTGATCCCATAGGTGATACATGGTTCTTGAAGAAGTGTCAATATAGAAACCGTATAATCAGTTTGTGTGTGTGTGTGTGTGTGTGTGTGTGTGTGTGTGTGTGTGTGTGTGTGTGTGTTGGAAATACCACCTTGCAGGCAGTACAGAGGATGGGATGGGGGTCTGTGGGCGTGACAAGAGATTGAGGTTATTGTAGTTATCCAGAAGTAGGAGGGTAGAGATACTGAAAAGGTTAAATTTAAAGAGCTTGTCCTTGCTTAGATGTGGGCAGAAAAGAAAGGGGAGAAATGAAATGACTTTTAGGTTTGTTAGGCAACGAGGCACATGGCACTGTTAGAGAGAATGCAGATCTAGGTGTGTGTGTGTATACACATCTGTTAGAGGATGTGGGAATAATGTGTGGCATGTGAATGCGGTTCATTGGGTTTCATGATTTTTTTTTGTTTTCTACTATATATATATAGTTTCAATAGATTGAAAGCTCCAAATTACACATACCCTATTTACTCCCTTCCTAAGAGGAGTTCCATCATTATTTCCTCCTGTATCTAAGCAACCCGGTGTCTATAGTCATTCAGAGCCCTCTGTGTATGGTGGAGTGCTCAGCTCTTCCAATCCCCCACACCGCCGTGTTGTTTCACCTAGCTCCTTCACTAGCACCCTTTTTCATCACTGCCTCATCCGATGTCTAAACCTTTTCAAAGCATGTAGCTTCAGATTCCTGTCTTCCAGGTTTCTCCTGGTTCTTCTTTTTTGATAATCAAATCGTATTAGTTAAAAGACCAGAAATGTTATTTTCACTTATAATATTCAAAATTTCAGGTATACATAATACTAACAGACCTCATTTCTTAAAACTTTTAGAGGCTTCCTTTTTGTCATGAGTCTATTTCAGAGATGTAATTTCAAATTCAGTCTATGTGAGCCTGATTTTTCTTTAAACATTTATCCTGTAAGTCACACTATTTAATACCTCAGCCCCAAGACTTCTGGTGCATTTAAAAAGGATGGCACCTACTTGTAACCTGTGGAAAGAATGAAAAGAAACACAACATATGTAAAGTGCTTAGCACAGTGCCTGACAAATGGTAGGCATGTCATATGTGATAATTTTGTTACAATTATTGTGACAAATACTACTGGGAAGTTCAAGTCATATAATCAGGAAAACTTCAGTTTACTGTACTTAGGTATAGTTTAAACTAGCATCCTTAGGAAAGAACACTTTATTTCCATTTGGAAATTAACATTGGTTTGGGTTGTACAAAATGAGTGACATATTATACTTCTCCAAATACTGAAAACACTTGTAAAAACAAAACTGTAATAGGTTAATTTGAACCAGTTTTCTGATTCCCTTGAGTACTTTTATTATGTTTTTATTTCCCATAATCATATGGTCATAGGAAGAACAATTTGTATGTTAACCAAATTAATGGCACTCATAAAGATTGTTAATTTGATGATGCGCTGATTTTATTATTAATGGTTTTTAATAAAATACTCTCTGATGGGTAGTAACTCATAGCCCATACTTTTATACAAGCAATAATTTGAAATCATGTACTACCCTCTAACTCAACAAAAGAATTTTATGGAATTCATGTTTCATACATGTTTGGATGTACAACAAAGAAAAGTGTTGGTTCGCTGCTGACAGCCGGTCATATTAATAAATGTCAAAGCAAAAATGAAACTACTTGTGTCACTTTCATTCCATTTACTACATGAAGAAGAATGGTCTTCATATTAAAAAGTAGAAAGTAAGCATTAGTAAGAAGGAACGGATGTCCTGAAAAGTAAGAATATCAGAGAGCACAGTCATCCCTAATCAGGACAGATTGTGTCACGGTGGATTACGGACATCCCACGGGAATTGACAAATGAGATGCTGAACCACAGCTAAGATCTCTAAGGAAACTGTGGAACAAGAAAATCACCATAAATCTTGAAGATGAGCAAATACAGTTTTTCACCATGAAATTGATATATACACCACAATTTTTTTTACCAAGTTGAATTTGGAGGATGGTTGTTGAGTATTGGGAGAGAAACCTGCATAAATTTACCAACAACAAGTTATTGATTACTAGTATTTTTTCTTTTTTGAAAATAAAATAAAAGCTAAATGTTCAGGGAAATTCTATCAATATTGTTTTATATTATCGCTAAATGTTAGCATGGAATTTTTTTAAATCTTGCTATATAGTTTTATGAATTATATGAAATTATATCCTCAATAATAATGTATCTTAGAATATTTATGTAAATTTGGAAAGCAATAATAATAAAAAACATTAGTAACAATCAGTTTATTAAATGGAGGACTTGTCTACCAATTTGTTTCATTCAGTAGATTCTTTTAAAAAATTTACACTAAAGTAACACACAATTATCTAAAATCTCATTACAGAGTAGTCTGTGCTTAAAAGCCAAAGGCTACTGCCTGATCTTTTCCCAGGCCAGTCACACTCCCCAGAAGGAGTCATCTGTGACTCCTATGCTTAGATGTGTTTAGTTACCTCCATTTTCTCTAAATGATATGTTTGTGTTATTAGTGCTTGATTTATCAATAGTAGCCATTACTTATTTCTTATGATACTAAGACTTTAAAGATTTAGCTTGCTTAAAAATGTGTTTTATTCTCACGTCTTCTCAATAAAGTTATAGCATGTCTTGTCTTTTTATGTTTTTAAAGATTATATTTTAAACCACAGAATGGCAGACTCTGACCACTAGGCCAAATTCAACTAACTACCTTTTGTGTAAATAAAGTTTAATTGGAACATATAATACTTCTCTGTTTATGGTTGGCTATGGTTGCTTTCATATTACAATAACCAACTTGGGTATTTACAATAGAGACCATATGACCTATGAAGTCTAAAATATTTATTCTGTAAAGAAAAAAATTACTACCCCCTGGTTTAAACTTCTGGTTTGATTTTCATCCATAGACAGTATGTACTGAACCGCTTTACTGCCAAATAAGTATATCAATACACACAATTGTTTCTCCACTTCTCATCCCCTTCTACCCATCAGAACTATACACTTGACCCTTGAACAACACAGGGTTAGGGGCACTAACTCCCACACAGTAGGCAACCTGTATGTAACTTGTGGCAACCCACAAACTTCAGTCCTCCCTTGATACCCACACCGGATTGCTTCCAGGGCCAGAACCAGACACCAAAATCCACCAATGCTCATGTCTTCCTTCTACAGAGTTGGTCTCCAATCACAGATCGTAACTACTGTTATCAAGCTGCTGTTGGTTGAATCCACAGATAAAGAAACCAAGTATATGAAGGGATGACTGTGTATTTATTGAAAAAAAATCTGCATATAAGTGGACCATGGAATGTGTTCAAGCCCATATTTTTCGAGGGTCAACTGTACTTTGACTTTTACATTGTCAAGATCGATGACATGTAAATTCTGTCTGCCATTATTCGTAGCTTCCAAGCTTTATCTGTGAGTCGAAAGTTGAAAAATCAATGTAAGTGTCACAGTGTTATGGTGATATACATAGTTCCCCATACATACCTCAGGGTTTTACTTTCTATTAGATTTCTCAATCATTTTCTTAAAGTAGATTTCTACTCTGAAAGAAAGCATGCTCAGATGAATTCTCCTTTTTGACATTCCAACAGCTTGGCTGCTCAGATGTCATTGACTCTAAATTGCTCCGTAACTGTAGCAGGCAGAATGCTAAGATGGCCCGAAGGTCCCTGCTGTGCAGATCTTTCATAATCCCCGCAAGGTGAATCTGATGGGTTTTAGTCCTGTGGTTAGGTTATGGTGTATGACATAGAAAACTTTTATAAAAGGGAAATGATCTGCATGAGCCTGGCTTCATCACATGTGCCCTTTAAATCTGTGTACTAATTTTACATACAGACGAAGCAGAGAAGCTGGAAACCTGCTGACGTGGAAAAAAGTAAACAACTGCAGTGTGAATGCTAATGAAAGCAGGTGTCCTCCAGGAACTCAGACCAGTCCCCTGTTGACAGCTAGCAAGAAGGCTGGGACCTCAGTCCTACAAGCAAAAGGAAACAAATCCAGCCAAAATCTGAATGAATTTGGAAGGGGATTCTTCCCCAGGGGCTTCAGAAAACAATGGAGTCCTGCTAACACCAGACACCTTGATTTCAGCCCGTGAGTCCCTGAGCAGAGAACCCAGTCATACAGAGACTTCTGACCCCTACTGACTGGGAACTAGCGAAGGTTGAGCTAATAAGTTGCTATTGTTTTAAGCAGCTAAATTTTTAGTAGCTTGTTACATGGCAATAGAAAATAAATGTAACATCTACCAACTGAGTACTGAGAGTCACAAAATCCCAGAGGACAATTAGGATTTCTTTTCTTTATCCTTTTCAGGTTGTTTTTGAATGTATTCACTAATAGTTTGAAACATCTTCTACAAAATGTAGAGTTTAATCCCTCTCCACTTGAATATGGGCTTGTGTTACTGTCTTACTTTTAATAAGTAGAATATTTATGGAATAAGTGAAACTGTGTCCCACGCTAGGTTGAAAAAAGTGATAGGTGCCAAAAACTGGAATCAACCAAGACATCCTTCAGTAGGATAATGAATAAACACATTGTTCTAGATTTATACTACAGAATATTATTCGGTGATCAAAACAGGCCACATAGCCGCATAGCACCATGGGTGAATCTTAAATGCATATTTTTAAGCAAAAGAAATCAGTCTTTTAAGATTTCATGCTGCATAATTGCATTTCTATAATATTTTGGAAAAGGGAAAATTACAGAGATGAAAAACAGATCAGTAGTGTTGGGGCTCAGAGTGGTGGTGGGGTGTCTGGGACTAGGGGATGGACACAAGATTCTTTTAGATTCAGCTTGCCAATTCCTTATAATAAAAGCGTTCTTATAATGAGCTATGAGCCCTACATAACCTGGGCCATGCCTAAATTTTTATTTCTTCTCATATTTCTCCTCTTCTCTATTCCCCGTGCTCCACACAAGTTGCCTTTTGCTCTAAAGATGCATGTTCTACCTTCTCAGAATTAATGTGTGGGCCAGATGAGATAAATGTAAGTAAATGTTTTCTAAAATATTAAACAAGCATCAATGGCATGAGTTACTAGTAATTCCATGCCTAGCTTAGAAGGGGGTATGTGTGTGTGTGTGTGTCTTGGCAGGCTGGTTTTTAGCAAGTCTGCCACTATATTTGAATCATCCACATCTGCACTTTCCTCGGAGCTGATACTGTATCTATGGATTATCAGGGAGATAAGAAAGGTGCAATAAGTTAACCACATCATAAGACAACCTACAACTGTCTCCCAGTTTAACTTCTGCATCAGCGAAGCTGGGAATCTTCTGAAGTATGTTTTCAAGATATTAAAAGAATAACAACTATATATAAAAGGCAGAAATTATCAGCTGTCAGTTCAAAGATCCAAAGGCATGGAAGGATAAGGAGCATACAGAGGCACCATTAGGTAGATTTATGTAGAGCCTCCTAAACTAGATGCATCCTGACTTGCTGCCCATTGGAGAAATATAGAAAAGATTGAAGGAATATAAATGAGTTTCGCATTCTTGCATTTCATTTCCTCATTTAACCCAGTCTTTCTCCTTTGGGGGAATTTGCCAAACTTCTCTTTTACTTGATTCATGCAAAATCTCAAGGATAAAAAAACATCCCTTTGGTTGTCATTAGGCCAGTGTATGCTTTATTTATCTCTCAGGAGATGGTGGAAGTGCCTTCAGTTCAATGCCTGAACTGAAAGACCAGGCTGCATCTGGTTTACATATAATATACAATCAGCACCTTCTACAGTTACACTTTCATTCCAATGCATTCTAGTTAAATTTTGGGAGTAGAACCATTGAGTGGGACCATCATTATGGATGCAGGCCATGTAGCTGGCATTTCAAAAAGTACATTTCCCCATTTTCATCTAACTGGATTGATACAAGGAATTGTTTTTAATGATTAGAATTGGTGACTATTCTGAATAGTTTGTAATTACTTGCATAGAAATGGTATATCCTCTACTCAACAACTAAGCAAACGATCATTTCAGGCCAGGAAAGTAGAAACCATTTAAAACAGAAAGTGTAATGTAGCAAATTGATGATAAACCAATTTGGTGAGGCAATGCAGAGATTAGCAATAACAAGAAGCTCTGCCCCCTATTCCTGTAACCTGGAAGAAAGAACAAAAAAGGAGGAGACTTCACCAAAGTCCAGGAGCTAGAGTTCACCCAATGGAAGTTGGAAGAGTGATCAGTTTTTGTTTTGTTTTTTTAGTCAGAGCTGGAGCCACAGAGAAAACATAACTATTGGAAATGCTGTCTGAAGCAGGCAGTTAGAGGAAGAATTCCCTAGCCTGTCCTTTTCTGCCATACTCCAATCTTCTGCCAGTACCTTCTGTTGTGTAAACCTAAGAAAAGCCAGCTAAATCCAGAGGTTGGGAAATGCAGCATATAGGGTTCAGACCTCTGTGATATAGCTTAGCAGAGGAAGGCAGGGAATGAATCTGAGAGCAAGCGAGTTCAGGCATTGCACAAATAATTTTCATACAGATCCAGCAATCAAATGTATTTACTCAAAATTTAATTATGTATCTATGCTGAAGTAATCAGGTTCATAATTTTTTATTTTTAAGAATTTTATTTATTAAATGAGAACCATAAACTGAAATCTTAGTAATATTATTTAACATTAAGATTTATTATTATTTAGAGCTCAGTTACTACATAGAGTGCAGCTCTCTGGACTAGAAACTTCACAATGGGGATTCTGGGCTGTTTTATTTGGCTGATACAATCTAATAATCTATTGAGCTGGAATGTTTTAAGTGAGAGGGCACACTTCAGTTATTCACAGCTTCTACCATTACTATTTTTTAATATTTGCCTGCATGACTTCTTCCTAGATCTGGAGATATTTACATTTATAATTCCTGTACTAAATTTTTTCTTCTCATATTTGCATAAAAAAGTGATTAATTTCTTATCAATTTATAATCTGATAATGTCTATTTGCACATATGGCTACCATGGAGGAAATAAAATTTAAATTGATCATAAAAATCAACAAACCCAGGAAAGCTAAAGATAAAATGCTATCAATTAGTATTCATTTTATAATTGTCAGACATTCAGGTAATAAGATTAATCAGCATACTACTAATGTTATAGATTATAATCCCAAGGTCAAATCATTTTCTTCATAAATAGAACCTATTTGACAACCACTCTACAAAATGGTTTTATAACTAATTAGATATTGGTATATAAATGTTAAAAGTCAATAGTCTATTGGCTAAGGAGATAGGCAGAATGGGAGCTGACATTTTTAGTTCAACAAAATGATGGTTAACTGCTTCAAGGAGGTAGAATGAAAATGATACTGAATTCATCTAGTTACTATTCAGATAAATGCAATGGTAAGGCAAAGAAAAATAGGATTTAAAATATCAGTAAGGCTATAATTAAAATAATAAAGCATGAATCCTAAACTGGATTATGACTGAAGTTAAATAAGACAATGCTTAGTTGATTGAGAATGTAGAATCATATGAATAAAAAGATGGATGTATGGATGGAGAAATTAACCACCTAAAACGAATATAGACAGACCTTTGTCAACTGATACATATGTGTCATTAAAAAAAAGTAAGATTTTTTGCAGAAGTTTAAGATAAATCTAAGACTATTCTGTCCTTTTGAATACCAAACATTTCTTTCCTCTGATTTCCTAAATATTCATTCAGTATAAATCCTTGGCCAAGATAATTTTCATCAATTCCTGTAGTTAAAGCCCTTAGGGAATTATATTGAACACTTTGGCATACACTATGGTATTTTCATAATGAAATTAAATTTCAGATTATCTCCTGCTTCTAGTCAATTTTAAATGGGAAAACTTTCCAGATGTGCTGTATATAAGTACAATAAAAGCGATGAAAACCCATCGCAAGTGGACAGAAACCTGACATTGATGGAATCTAAATATGTTGATTTTTTACATTATAATACCATCTACTCACTTGTATACAACATCTGCTATGCTAATTTTCTAGGTTCTATGGTATATTGGGAGTAGAAATTCTAATAGATTGTTTCTTCTCTGACTACCTACTAAATTTGGAAAGATTCATAAAGGAAGCAATATTTATTCTGGGCCTTGATGGGTGGGTCAACAAGGGAGAATGTGAAAGGTACCAGTGTTAATCAGAAAATATTCACTTCGGGTGAATTCACCTTTTGGGCAGAGCGTATTTGTCAACCACATTAGTCTTGACTACATGTATTGCTTTAGCCAGAGGAAGTTAGTCTGATTCAAGTGGAGTCCTTAAATGTGCTAGTGTGATCTAGTATGGACAGTAATTTGCTAGAAGGAGGACATGCTAGAAAATTAGCTGCTAGTCCAAGGAGAATGAGGAAATATATGGAGTTGACCGAATTCCAGCCTCGAACCATACCCAGCAAATACCAGCTGACCCTAGCCTGAAACAGAGCTGCCCACACAATGCCTAGGAGAAGAGCAACAAGGTGCATTACTGTAAGCCACTGCACTGGGCCTTGAGGTAGTTTGTTATACCTCATTATTGCCACATAACCAGTAATACACAAGGAAAGGCTCACTTGGTACAGATAATACCATACAAAAGAATATGACTAATTCGATTCCCAGTCAGGGCACATGCCTGGGTTGCAGGTCAGTTCCCAGCAGGGGACACACAAGAGGCAACCACACATTGATATTTCTCTCCCTATCTCCTTCCCTTACCCTCTAAAGTTAAATAAATAAAATATTTTTTAAAATTTTAAAAAGAATATGACTATTATTTTTCTATGATTAGACTTGGGTGACTATCAGGAAAAGATAGGAGCTGAAAAAAACAGAATTTCAGGCCCAACAATGAAACTAAAGAGTTAGACCAAATCCCGGAGGTGATGGGATGTCATCAAAGTAGTTTTCACAGAGGAAGTAACATAATTATGCTCCACAAAGTTAATCCTGCAACTTTATCTGGGAGGATGTTCATCAGCAAACTCATTCATTTAACATATATAATAAGCACCAACTATGTGCCAGACATTTAAATAAGATCTCAGTTTTCATCTCCTAATGGAAGGAAATAGACAATAAACAATAAGTATACTAGGCAATGTATGTGGTATATTAAAAAATAATAAGTGCTATGAAAAAAAGCAGGTAAAAGCAGAGCATTGAAGGCAGGGCTACAGTTTTTTCAAGTTTAGAGTGGGTAGGTCTCATTGAGACAGCACCATCATCTTGGAATGTGCAATATTCAAGGATTCTTCAAGGCTGACAGTTATCACGTAACTCTAAGCATCCAACCAAAAACTCCATGTAAAACAATCTATAATCAAGGGTATAAAGTATTCCTTATAAAATGCTTGTGATTCACATAACTTGTAAAGCAGCGGCAGACAGAAAGAAGTTGTAGAACGTCATGATTTCCATAATAACAGCAAAGACATCTTTGTAAACATGTACGTTGTTCTGTTCGGTGATGAAGTAGTTCATGAATAGGCAGTAAGTGCTGCTGGCGGGCCACCTGGAATCTTGGGACAAGCCATATTTTCAGCACCACTGAGCCTTCAGTGGGGAAAAAAACGTATTTGATGCTCATCAAGGCATACAGCACAACCTGGCAATCAACCCTGACTTGCTGTTCTGGAAAGTACTTTTATGCTGAAGAATTCAAACACTGTGCCAGGCCCATCTCTGGGAAACAGTTGAATTGATTCATTTATGATTTAAAGTTTCATTTTACATTAAGAAGGATAGCATGAAATTATTTGAATGTTATAAACAAATGTTTGAAGCCCCTTCTTTGCTGAACAGTGGATACCATACGGATCACAAGCATCTCAGTATTTTAAGTGTACCTGCGCCAATAGCAGCTGTACAACATAGATACTGCGGTGTAAGAGGATACACAACTGTGTCTGTGTTCTCTTTTGCTCTCTGAAGTAGCACAGATGGGTGAAAATCTTTCTGCGAGGCAAATTTTTGGTAATTCACCTTTACATCCCACTCTTTCTCCTCCTTCATCTGCTACTCTGTCAAGTCGGCCTCATCACTGCTGTTTTTCTGCATCTTCTCAGACATCATCCTGATACACAGCTGCCCTCATCTCAGAAACTCCCCCGCAGTCTTCACAGTGTACACTTTTGTACACCCATCACCTGTGGTCCACATTGCAACCTGAGTGCTCTTCAAAAAATGCAAGTCAGTCAGTGACCTGCTTAAGTCTCCTCACTAGCCTCCCTCTGCTGTTTCATTTTTCTCTTTTTCTATATTCTATTCCTAATAAAAATTTACATTTTTATAGTTTTAGATATTGGCCATTCTATTTATAGTCATTTAAAAGTTGCTTTTGAATTTTGAGAATGCACATGTAACAAAATCCATCCTTCAGATGTGAGTTAAAATACCACTTCTTCCAGGAAAGTCTTCTCCTGACATGAGAGCTCATAGCACTCTGTTTTGATATTTTATAAAACTTACCATGACCATACATAGAATTAATTATGCAAATATTTGATGACATGCCTGTCTCATTCTTTCATCCTCTACCATACCATGAAAGCCCTAAGTACCAAGGACAGAACTTGTGTCTATCAAATTCCCACCAAATCCTTAGTGACAATCATAGTATCCAACATTTAACAAATATTTCTTGAGTGAGGGAATTGATCAATCAAGATGTCATTTATATACAACACTATAGTTAATCACTAGCAGAATTTTTTTTAATTTTTAGCAGATAAGAAAATCCTAGAAGAGATTTTTTAATGTAAAGCAAAAGTATATAGAGATAATATCTTCTATGTACTGGAAGTTACAATATATAATTTAATCTGCAAGTATTTTTTTTGAGGAAAGAAAGAGAGAGAATGCTGTATCAGCTGTCTAACAAAGTACCTGGCATTTGTTTCACTAAAAAGAGAAAAAAACATACAATTTATTAATGGCACTGATGCTATCTAGAAGAAAATCCCTTTCTCTGTTTTCTGAGTAAAAAACATTTAGTTCTCCCCAATATCTTTCTTCAAGCTTTATGGAAAGAGGGCACACTTTCATTTGGCAAGGACAAATACTCATATGTTTAATGCTACGAGATGTATTTCAAAGACAGTCCCCAGAACAATTTAGACGTACAAAACTCAGCTCTATCTTACACATGACATTCTTCCTGGTCACTATCATGAGTGAGTCCGAGTACTGGGAACCTTTCCTGGTTCCTTGGTCTGGGAGGTCGTTCTCTGTCCCAGCAGGCAGCCTTCTCCTCTGGCTCACTCCAGGTCCTCCTCTGAGATGCAGTATCACACACAGTCTAGGGCATGAGGTCTGGGCAGCAGCAACCCCCCTATCCACAGGAGTCCGGCTTCCCAGCTTCGACCCGACAGCAGCATTCCTCTGCTTTGACCTGGGGAGTCGCTCCACATATAAAATGAAGATTTCGTGGGAAAGTATCCATCTAGCAAAACTGTCTTGAAGACTGGATTTGACATATATACAGCATCCAGGACAGTGTCTAATCTATAAAAAGGTACATGAACAAAGAAATACATGATTTGAAGCAACTAGTTTAAATTACAATTTTCATGCTCCATTTTAAACCATGAGTGCTTGGATATTGTGATTCTTGGCTTGGAATATTCTATGTATAAATGGTTGTCAATCCATGTCCTCAATAACCATATCAAATGCTGCTATATGAAGAAAGTGAGAACTGCTTCTCTAAACTCCTCTAAGGATTCAGAGCTTCCTCCTTAAAACAAGGCTTCTGTGAAAATTGATCAGTGCAGCATTCTCCACCATTTCTCATGCTTATCCTTTCTGTATGTTCCTCAGCAACCTGTGGGAAATCCTGAATGAAAACGTCCTATGGTAATCTCCCCCATAATTGCTCTCTCACTTTTGTATTGTAAATAAGCACTCAGCAGTTCAGATAGGCAGAAGTAATTATAGGGTGTACTGTAGAAAGCAATCACTTTTTAAGAAAAGGAATTGAAAGAGAGCCATCACTTTAGTCCCGTAACTTGAGATTTATAAACTATGAAATCCTTACTTGTTGTGCATGCTTGATATCACTGGGGCATCTTAAAATAAAGTAATATTTTAGTAAAACTTCTTAAACATAAGGTTTAAGTTCCTTTTGATTATTACTTAACACAAATAGAAAAACCAGGTTTTCGTTCTGGAACTTACTTAGTAGACAGTTCTGCATGTTCATGCATTGCAGTAAGCTGTTGAAGTTTCACTCTAAAGTCTAACCAAGAAAAACCTAAATTACAAGCTTAAAGCAGTTTGTCTGGTAATATATATTTTTTAAACAAAGACTTTATCTAATGGGTCCATGTTACCTTTGACCAAACAAGGTTCATCAAGAGAAAATAGTATTATTTTTCATAGCCAGATGACAGGAAACTATTCATACACCTCCAGCTTTCTTCTGTACTGAGAGGGGTGCTTTTGCCATTTCCTATGGCTGATCTGTAATTTGGTTATGTAGTGAAGCAGCCTGAGAAACAGCACTGTCCCCAGAGCTGGTGGAGCAGGCCACCACCTGGAACAGGAAGTCATAGTCTAAGTCTAGAAGGAACTGAAAGGAGACAAGCAGTGTGCTGACTCTTGGATCAACGAGTAAATGCCAATTAAAATAAGATGGCTTCGTGGACACGTTTTGCTTTTCCCCACAGCATCAGAGGCCTTATTTCAAACCCATAGCACAAGATGAAATACAGGCCCTTTTGCGATCTTTGTAGTTCCTTACTTGCTTTCACAGGTTAAGGAACGTGAGGGTGAAGAACGAGGGAAGCTATTGACCTTTCACAGTCTGTTGGCCTAGCGCTGTGGTGACATCTCTTCTACCCCTCCTTCAGTCCAGATAAGCAAATTGTTGTACTTATTGTAAAATGTGAAAGCCAACCTTTCTGTCTGTAAGATTCTGATCTCAGGGCTCAGAGGTGGAAAAGAGTAGCAAATGTTCAAGAGGGAAAAAAGTTCTTAGATCAGATAGTCTGAGTTCAAATTCCGTTTCTACCTAACAAGCTACATGACCCTCAACAAGTTACTTAATTCCTCTGTCCCTGAGTTTCTTTGCCAAAAAAAGAGGGATACAATTAGAGTTCTTGACACGTGAGATTGTGGTGATACTTAAAATTGGCTAATGTATTTTAAGTGCTTGGTTTCATAGATAATAATAAACGTCATCTAGTGCCAATTCAAATGTCCTGAAATTAACTTAATAGAATGCATGTTTGAGTGTCCGTCTTCAAAATGCAGAACCTGGGTTTCTAAATTCATAGTATATGACTTATGAGAAAATACAAGTATCTTGAAATACTCAACATCAAGCCATGAGCCTGAGGACACCCGAATACCAGCTCTTTTTTTGAGCTGAAATTCTTAAGTGTCCCTCATCACTCATTTTTTCTATGTTTACAGGGGGAAAAAGTATATTTTGATTGTGTTTTAGACCAATAGAAAATCCCACACTGCTCCTATGAGGAGGAGAGCCCTGTGAAATGCAAACTAAGTGATTTGCCCAAAATACAGTTGCCAGATAAAACACAAAACACCAAGTTAAATTCAAACTTCAAGTAAACAAGAATAAATTTTTGATATAGGTAGGTCCTGTGAAATATTTGGAATATACTTATTCTAAAAACATTTGTAGTTTTCTGAAGTTCAAAATTAACTGAGTACCCTATATATCATTTGCTAACTCTGGCAAACCTAACCCAAGAAGACATCAAGACTGCATTTCTTCTGTCCTGTCCAGCATAAGGACAAAACACAAAAAGAATATCCAATATTTTATTTTCAGGTTAGGAATTACTTAAAATAGTAAATTATAGAGATGATAGTTTTAGTAAGATGATAATTAGAATATAAAAATAACCTTTTATTTTAGTGTTATGATTATAAATTATAATTATTGATTGGTTAATAGATTTATAAAACTCACCAAATATAAGTAAAGGCATTAATTTATTCATTGTTACATTTAATATATGATATCTCATAAACACAGAATCTGGACTAAAAAGTCTAAATACTTTTCATTTTCCAATACTCATAAATATTGACATTTAAAAATTACTTTTATCCTTTTTCTCATTTTTAAAAAAATATTTATTTATTTTTAAGATTTCATTCCTTTTTAGACAGAGGGGAAGGAAGGAAAAAAACAGAGGGAAACATCAATGTGTGGATGCCTCTCATGCACCCACTACTGGGAACCTGGCTCGCAACCCAGGCATGTACCCTGATCTGGGAATTGAACCTGCAACCCTTTGCTTTGCAGGCTGGCATTCAATCCACTGAGCCACACCAGCCAGGCCATTCTTTTTACATTTATTTTTTAATTTTTATTTTATTGTTGTTCAGTTACAGTTGTCCCAATTTTCCCCTCATTGCTCTCCCCTGCCCCAACCACACACAGTCTGTCCCCACTCTACTGTCCATGTTCATGGGCCCTTTATACTTGTTCCTTGACTAGACCCTGCCCTTTCCTTCCACCATTATCCCCATACCCCCTCCCCTCTGGTCACTGCCAGTTTGTATGTGAAATAAACCAGGTGAAAAGACAAATACTGTATCATCTCACCTATAAGCGGGACCTAATCAACAAAACAAGCAGACAAGCAAAATAAAAATTATTTTGTCCTTTAGAAGACACAAGGTGTTTAAGGGAATAGAATTTGGAGAGCAAATTACATCTAAGAGATTAAATGGTAGTATCACTCTTAGGTATTAACCAGTTCAAGATTGATATTATCAAAGGGTCCAATGTGATGTTTACTTTACAGACAATATTGAAATACATTATTTAGGATACCATCTAATGAATCTATAAAAAAATAAGCACAGTTCTTAAATGTTTATAATTTTAATACCTTCTAAATGTACCACCATCTCCTGCATATGCACCTCTATAACATACTTTTTCATTATAATGCCCTCTTCTCTCATACTCTCCCTTCCCACCATAATTCCCCCCTTTCTGAAACTCCCTCTTTCAACCCAGTCCCCATCACCTCTTTCTTTCCACTCTCCCTTCCCATCCTGTACGCACCTCCTCAACCCCCTCCACCACCCCAGCCACCTTCTCCACTCCCGCCACCTCCTCTACCATCACCACCTCTTCAACTGACTTTGCTCGATTGCCTTTCTTCCCTGTCACGAACCCTTCCCATCAGCACCTTGTTAATGGCACATGTTGTATTCTCTGGGCTGGTTCCGCTACTGTTCTAATGATCTTGGATAAATCCTCATGAGCAGCAAGTACATGTGTAAAGGTCATAGTTGTCATGCATGGGAAAACACAACACTTAGGTTCATAAAGTTTTGCTATTTAATCATCTTTTTAAAAAATTATTATAGCCCTGACTGGTGTGGTTCAGTTGATCAGGAGTTATACTGCTAAGTGAAAGGTCACAGATTCAATTCCTGATTCCCAGTCAGGGTACATGCCTGGGGTGCAGCTGGTCCCTGGTTGGGAAACCTGCAAGAGGCAATTGATTGATGTTTCTCTCACACATTGATGTTTCTCTCCCTTTTCTCCTGTCTGTCGCTTCCCTGGAAAAATAAATAAACTCTTAAAAAATAAAAATAAAAATGTTATTTATATACATGACAAATATATTTATCATCTATATGATGATTTCTTTAGCGATTAATCAAAATATGGATAATTTATCACTGCAATGGCCATTAAATATGTTATGACTAGGTTGATAAAAACACTTCATCAGAAATTATTTAAAAAATAAAACATTGCCCTGGCTGATGTGGCTCAAAGGACTGAGTGCTGGCCTATGAGCTGAAAGTTCACCAATTGGATTCTTGGTCGGGGCATATGCCTGGGTTGTGGGCCAGGTTGCTGGTTGGGGGTGTGTGAGAGGCAACCCAATTGATGTTTCTTTTATACATCTATGTTTCTCTTCCTTTCTTCCTCCCTTTCTCTCTCTCTAAAAATAAATAATTAAAATCTTTTAAAAATAAAATTAAAACATTGATAATGGCATTTTACTCTTACTTTATTGTTAAGAGCTTTTTAACCATGTTGTTTTTCTTAAACCATCAATAGTTAACTATAGAAGGAAACCAAAATCATAAACAAAGCTGAAGTTTTTTTTTTTAATCTATCAAGTGCTGTCTAAGGAAAATAAAATAAAATTTCTATCTTATCCCACTTAGCTCATATAGAAAAAGCTTCTGAGGGTAAGGCAAATTGCAATGCTACTTTATATTCACTACACATGTGCATATTAAGAAACTAGTGTATCTTATAATCTTGGAGTGGAAAATACAGAAATAAATAAGTTACAGTTCTTGATCATGAGGAATTTCTAATCTAGCTAGATAGCTATATAAGCCTACATATACAGAGATCATAGAAGTTTAGGACTGTAAGACCATTATAACCAAAGTAGTGGAAAGAGAATTTCCAGTTGGAATGATCAAAGAATTTTTGGAAGAGGTATTATTTGAATTGATTGGAATTTTAATTGGTGAAGATGAAGAAAATGGAAGCATAGTATATTGACACTTTTTCCCTGCAAATAATGTCCCTCTCTGCTACTCACAAAGAACCATTGATTTCACAACACCATTTTGCAAAAACACAAAATATTAATGGCAGAATTCTACATATACTCAACCTCTGGCATGAGTTCATATACTTGGAGGATGAATTTTTATTATGTGCAAAATATGAGGAATTCTGATAACTACTTCAGAAGTTCCCAGAAGCATAAACAGCTGCTAAATCATAAGACTAAGAGACACCAATCCTCATGATTTTTATGTGTGTGCTATTTGAATCTGGGTAAGGTAGGGCAAAATTGGACAAATCTTGATTGCTTTATATTCTTCCACATCACTCTGGACGGTGTAATTAAAGCCAGTGATAGGAAGATACTTTGCCTGCTTATAAGGAACCACTTCCTGACAATTCAGACTGACAAGAAATAAGATGGACTCCTGTAAGATGCAGTCAGATCCCAACTCAGCCACCATTTGCAGCAATATTGCAGAATAGAATCATACATGAAGTTAAAGGGCTTGACTTAAATTCTCTCTGAAGTTCCTTCTGATTCTGAAGTTTTAGGACTGTTCAACATGAAACCCATACAGAGAAGATGATATGGAAAGTGAAATAGGTTATATATGGGGACAGCATGACATGATGGAAGAGGTGGCCTGGCTTTAAAATTCTGTTCTTTGAGGTTCTCTTTGCCAGTTTCAAAGTTCTTTAAAGAAGTCAACAGCAATCAGTGTGAAATCATGTAACATACACCCTTTAGAAGCAGAATCAAATTGTAGTAATAAGTATGTCATAAGAACACAATAATGCATTTGAATGTTAGTGAGTATGAAAGCCAGAAAATTATAATCAGATACTGGTAGTAAATATGAAGAAATCTGATTCTAACCATTACTAATTACACATCAAAGCATGTTTATGTTGTAGGGAAAAAACACATGTAAATTTAATATTTCTGATTTTAAAATTAACCATCTGACAGTTTCTCTATACCATTGAAGAATGATTATTCTTATAGAAACATGTTCAGATGTTGAATTTCATGAATTTTTATTAACTATTGGTACAACATTTATAATTAACCTCAAAAAACATTTTTCCTGAGTTATTTTGAAAGAACAATTATTAACAGTTAGGCTAATGGAGCATCTTTTTTGGTGGAGGGTATTGCTTTTTTTTGCCTTTAAGTAAACATTAGTTTTAAATTTGAGGGGGGAAGGAATGTAAAAGGGATTCAATGACTTTTAGTGATGAAAAGAAGAAAAAACATCTAGCTCATTTGGTTGCTTATATCTTAATTTAGTAAGACAAGAAGTGATTATGCTTTTGCATTTTGTACAATGAAAATATCCAAGTCCAGGTGTGAAATTGGGGAAACATAAGGTGAAATAAGTGTCCTTCAACATTTAATTGACCGCGATAGCATGGCTATGTTATGGCCCCTTCCACAACTCCTAATTAAAAGCATCTTTGCCAGTACAGCAAAGAAGAGTGCCAGATAAGCGATATTAAGAACCCGTAGTTATATAAATTTGGTATGTTTTTAATCTTTTTAACTACCTATGAGTTATAATGTCACTATTTCTTTGTGAATGTTAAAAATCACACAGAAAACACATTAATTTTGTGTTCCATAAAAACACTTATTAGCGACCATAGAGGATATTGGATTTTAGTAAACCTAATAATTTTTGCCCCCTAGTACCACAAGTTAATGTAAATGAAATGGCTATTGGTAATACTGATTTAAGATATATATTAACCATTAATTTATTCATTCACTCAATTATGTATATCATATACATTACATTAGTAGACAGCTTTGTAAATAATTCTGACATGCACCAAGGTTTAGAAATCTCAGGCCCATATAAAATAACACTACTTATACTAGCTAATCTTACTTGATATCAAAACAGAAAGATAAAATATCAATAGAGATATCCCTAATATCTTTCTGTTCTCTCCAATTCCTTCTGCCACCATGCCACCTCTGATCCTCAGTGGCACTTACTCTGTCGTAGGAGCCTCTTAACTGGTTTTCTTTTTTCTGCTCTGTTTAGATATTAAAATGCTCAAGTTATTAAAACCCCGGTCTTTACCCTAAATTGACTCTACAGATAATTTCATTCAGTCCAGTAATTTCAATCACTGCCTTTACAAATATCATCCACACTTTTTGTGTGCAGCCTGAATGTCTTTCCTTAGCTCCCTGCTGATGTATTGTATTTCACAGTTTAATGCACATCTCTCAAATGAGATACAAAGATACACCAAACTCAGCTTGTTTAAAAATACATACAGGATTGGGTTGGGCAAAAAGTCTATTTAGTTTTTTCATGTCTTCCATAAAAGACACATATTTTTGTCTGACATGCCTTTATCCCAGAGAGGGTGAAGCACACCCACTTCAAGTTTTATGTCCCTGATTGTCACGTGTTCCCTTTGTGTATGAAGACACATTTTTTCATTTTCACCAAAAACTTGATTGATTTGGATAGTTTATCAGCTATCTTTTGGGTAGTATAATATCAATTGTTCTCAATTAATACCTCAATTTGATTGCTGTCAACTTCAGCTGGTCTACCCAACTGTGGACCATCCCCAGCAAGAAATCTCCAGCATGAAATTTCACAAACCACTTTTGACATGCTTGCTCAGTCATGGCACCTCCTCCATATAACTACCCAAATCTTTTATTTATTTATTTCTTGCTTTCACTTGTGTTTTTAACTTTCTGAAAATAGTAAAGCATAATATGCAGAAAATGTTGCATATTTTCTTCCATCTTCAATATTAAAAAGGCTATACAAAAATTCAACTATTTTAATCAGTTTATTTATTTACTTATTTATTTTTTATTTTTTGGTTTAAGCATCATTTATTTCTCACAGTTCTGCGGGCTCGGGAGTCCAAGATCAAATGGCAAATGGGCTTCCTGGCGAGAGTCCTCGTTCTTATTTACAGGTGTCTGCCTTCTCATTCTGTCCTCATACGGTGGAAAACTCCGGTCCCTCCCTCTTCTTTTTTTTTATTGATTATGCCATTACATTTGTTCTATTCCCCCCCTCCACTCCCCTCCAGCCTGCATACCCCTCCCCCTTGCCCCCCTTTAGTGCATGAACGCGTGTCTCAAGTTCTTTAGATTCTGTATTTCCCCTACTATTCTTACCCTCCCCCTATTTTCTATCTACTGTCTGTGCTACTTATTTTCTGTACCTTCTCCCCCCTTCTCCTTCTCCCACTCCCATGTTGCTAACCCTCCACATGATCTTCATTTCTATGGGTTACTACTGATCTAGCTGTCCTCTTAATTTGCTTTTGTTTTAGGTGTGGTTGTTGATAACTGTGAGTTTGCTGTCCTTTCACTGTTCATCGTTTTTATCTTCTTTTTCTTTGGTAAGTCCCTTTAACACTTCATATAATAAGGGCTTGGTGATGATGAAATCCTTGAATTTGGTCTTATCTGAGAACCAGTTTTTTTAAATGCATGACGATATGACAGTTCTAACAATACAACCTAACAAAAACGTTTCAAATGAAGTTAAAGACAACTAAGCACTACTAGAATAGAACCATATTACAACAACAACAATAATACAGAAAGAACTTTTGGCTGACCCCAAATCTCCCTGACTTACTTAATGTCCTGCCAAGCTGATTGTCTTTTAGCATATCAAACTTCATCATGATCCCAGTTTTAGTCCCTGGACTCTTCTAGTGGCTCCATAAGCAGCGACCATGGATCTTTCCATGTTTTCATTTATTGAACTCTTTCTAAAAAGATCTGTTTCACACAAATCTGCCTAATTTTCTTTCCCAAAGCTCTCAGTGTCTGTCTGCCTGGGCACCTTCTTGGATGGTAGGGCCTTGACCTGGAATATTCTCCTCTCATGGTCGGCATGCTTGCTGGTCCTGAGGGCCATTCCCGTGAAACACTGTCTGATCACATCCCAGGAAACAACTTCCCCCTCTGGGTCTATCTCATATTTCATATCTCATATCTCATATTATTCTCCGTAATAATTTACAGTAGCCCTTCCTTAATTACAGGTCATTATAAACATGACTTACACAGTGAAGAGTGGAAACTAGACTATGTCTTTTTTAAAAACCTGACACACCCTGCAACAGCTGTAGGAACACACAAAACCCCGAACAATAGTCATAAAAGAAATCTATCATTTCACTCTCTGTAGTCTTATCTTGTTTTTAAAGGCAGTTTAGTTTGCCATTGTTCAGTGGTTTTCTGTGTATTTTTAATGTAAAAAATGCATGGATATTTTATAGAACTTGGAAATACTGAAAAAATACAATGAAGAAAATAAAAATTGCACAGTATTCCATCACCCTTGGGTAAAGAGCTCCAATACTCTGCACATTTTCTTCTAAATACTTTTTCTATTCCTATGTGTAGGTATTTTCTATAATTGCACAAAGCAGAATTTTTTATATTGTACTTTATTTTTATGATGTATCCTCCAGATTTTCATAGTTTTTTTTAAAGTGGCCAACCTAACCCAGCCTTATTAATCATAAATGTTAATATTATCAGTACTATTTCTGATTATTTTGAAGTATGTATTATTAAATACCTTAAATGCTCTAGTAATAGTATACAGTAAAGGCAAAAGGGCTCCACAAAGAAAAGAACTAAGATGGTTCTGTGTATAGTCCCATGATTCCATGGGAGTCTGAGGACTGTCCAGAAAGTATCCAGCCATGTGCTATGAAAAATAGGAACATTTATTGAAGAAGATACAAGCAACAGTGTATGTAGGACGATAATGCTTTAGTCCCCTTCAAAGTAGGCTCCTTGGGACCTGACACAGTTCTTCAAATTGTCATTAATTGCCCCATTGTATTTTCCTGAATCTCATCAACAGTCTGAAATCTCTTTCCTTTCAAAGGTGATTTTAGTTTTGGAAAAAAAAGAAGTTGCAGGGTGCCAAATCTGGGCTATGAGGGGGCTGAGTCACCTGGTGATTTGATGTTTCACCAAAAAAATGCATTAGATGTGAGTCATGAGTGGGCACACCATTATGAAGAAGCTGCCAATCACCAGTTGCCCATAGCCGCAGCCTTCTGAACGACCCGAATAGTTTCTTCAGAGGAATGTTCAAGCTCAATGCAAAATTTGGTTGCAGATTCATTGCTGTACTTGTTCAGTCATTTTGAAAGCAAGGTCACACAGTACATATGCTCACTCAGTGGCATTTACCACCCCTACTGACTGTTACAGTGAGGTCGTCATTGTTCACACATGTGCATTCCAGTCCACTCTCCTTGGCTGCCAGATCACATGGATGTTGCACAAACTGCTCTCATTATATTAACAATGGTTGGGTTTTTTTCCAGACAGACTTCGTATAACTCAAGCATAGGATCTGCAGGATTTGGGAAATTTGTACTTATGTTTCCCAGAATACAAAATAATAGAAAGCAATGGTTGTAAAATAAGTGTGCTCTTTCATTCATTAAGGAAAAATTACTGAACACTCATAACTGCATTAATTATACTCTGAACTAGATACACCATGACTGTGATTGGAACTTGCATCCTAATTGGGGACACACACAATTTGTAGTAAAACAAATAATTGAAATCCGTACAGCTTGTTATAAGTGTCAAGAGGGAAATAAAAAGGATGTTGTCTTAAGAACAACTAATGAGATCTACAGAAAGAATAATCAGGGAAAGGACCAACCACAAGAAGAGCAGGAGAGCCACTGTTGGTAGAACAGGGTATTCACAGTACTGAAGACAAACATGGTGTGTGTCCTGTGTCCTGTGCCCTGTAGGAAAGGACAGAAGACAAGCCAGCATTGCTGTCACTGGCAATAAAGGTATGAGCAGTGTGAGGGGAGATTGGAGACATGGACAGAACTCAGATCATATCAGGCCAATTTTTATCTTAGCTATTCTGCAAGAATGTAAATGCTAGATTTATAATAAACCTAAATATAAAAGCTTCTTAGACTTTACAGTTCCTTAGATTACTTCTTCATCTATATATTTATATATGCACACAGCATATAATATAAAGACAGCAGTTAATATCTACAAATCTGACTACAAATGAGTACATTTTCTAATTCAGTCATTTGTATAGCTCATTATAATAATAGAATTTTTTAAACTTTGGGTAAACTAAGTGCATTTAATGTAATGGTGCACAGAGAAATGCTGATGGAATCTGAACTGCTGTTATTACAAAGATAGGAATGTGAAATTTAAATATATCAGAGCCAATGTATAAATTACTGCCAGTTTGTAGTTTATCTTCTTTGAATAAAAGTAATTGAAATAGGAACTCATGGTAATGGAGAATAAGCCTGAATATCACTTCAATAAATTACTTTTTAAATTGTTTATGTCATCAACATCTGATATTAAATCATGTAGATAATCTTAAAATGTGTGGATTATTCATAGTCAATTTTAAATCCATAACCCATTTCTTAGGACTAGGGCACATCTCAGCTCTCTTTTCCCCCCATATATTTCAGCTGAATTACAAACCTGCCTGAAGTGTGGTAAATGTGGCAACGTGTGTGGCAACATGTATTTTACACTGATACTATTATATATGTACACTGTATTCTACACAACCACCTCCCATTGTAATCCTGTTTTTAGTCTGTTTTTGCATCTCCTTTCTTTTAATCAAGTTCTCACTCTTTTGGCACATCCAGATTCGTGACTTGACCTTCTGGCCTCTGGTTTCTCTGATCTCCTGGTGTCAGGTGTGAGTGGGACCCAGAGGCAGGAGTGCCCAGGAATTCTTAAATTACATTTTTTTAGTTAGTTTCCCCCAAAGCCACATGGCTTATTGGGCTCTGATGGATAGGACTAGGGGTGGGATGCATGCCACATTTTTCATGGATGGCAGCCGTGATGATGAGAGAAGGCTCCGTGATGCCTGGGCTGAGGAATCTCTCATCTGCACAGAGCCCCTGGCCAGCCTGCTGGAAGGCCAGACCACCTGGACCAAAGATTGAGTAATGATGTCAGGTACCTCCAGCAATACCCCTGACTCTAATACCACCATCTCCATTTTCTCAATGACCAGGTTCCAGCCCTTGAGCTGCCATGGATTGTATAGTTCTCCATACCATCATGGGCCTCCACCTTGAACCTTTGCCTCCTAACACTCATCTAGGGCTTCATAGATTCATAGCTATGAATATATAAAGAAAACAGGCATAAACCTTTTCTTCCAGGTCAGTGGTTATTGAAAATTGATGGCCAGCATTACATGTTTTTCAAAACAAATTCTTAGGCCCAATTTAGACCTACTGAATCAAACTTACTTGGGCTGAGAATTAGAATTTTCTGTCTTAGTAATACTCTTGGTAACATTTATTTGCACTGACTTGAGAACTCCAGTTGTTTAAAGTTTATTTGTATGCATCTGTAAGTGATAACAGCCTTTTTCCATGGAGGATTTTAGATGACTAAATTCCCTAAAAATGAAGAAAAGACAAAGTAGTTGAGCAAAAACATTAATATATAGCTGTCTATGGAAAGGACAGAAAATATGTATTTAAATTTTAAATTTTTCTAATATATCAGTACTTGGGAGATAAGGCAATTTACTTCGAATTAGATATTTTTTCAAAAAGAGATATCATTTGAGCTGTAACTCAAAAAATTCACATTCCTGAGTGAGCAAGAGCAAGAAAGACAGTATACTTACACATATATGTAAACAATATAAAATGTAGATACATATCTCGGTAAAGAGAAGAAAAGTTAACTGCTAAAGCACTCTAGAGTCTAAAAGTGAAAGACCACTTCCTAAGTAATTCACCACAGCCCTAATTCATAATGAAGGGTCGGGAATATATCAAAAAATAACTCCAGCTATTTTACACTTCAAAAATGAAGCGACAGAAACCTAAAAAATATACCTGCATTTGAGAAATAATTATTTACCTATGGAAGAATGGAGACTATAGTAGGCCAGACGATGTAAGGATACTTGCTTTGTGTAGGAGGTGGGGTACACCCTCCAGAGGAATGGCCTTACAGAAGCACTTTGTAAGGAGAGAGGGCGTGCCTCACTTCTCTGTGAATGAGATGCAGGTAAGGTGTGTGCTTGGAAAGAATGGACAATCATTCGTCCAAGAATCTCACAAGAAAAGAAAAAGATTTGCCTCAAGTCTCCAGGTAGCTGAATACATGAAGCAAATTTTATGAGATTATTTTTATATTAAAAAAAAGCCACATATGTTTCTATGCTTTGCTATTCCACATTGCCATTCTCCTCTCAGCAGCTAGTAGTGGCCAGGGAGCCATGGCAACAGTGGAACTGGAAAATTCATCGTATTTGAGATAAAATGGATTCAACACATGCTTGTACCGTAAACACACCCTAAAATCTGAATCCCTCCACCTATGGGCCCCAAAGACCAGAGACTAAGTGCTAAGTCATGCTCTTGAACAAGAACTCTGAGCCCTAAGCTTTGTCTCCCACCTGCTGGCCAGGTAATCTTGGGCAAATTATTTAGTCTCCCTATTAATTGACTTCCTCATCTCAAAACAAGAATAATAATACCTATAAAATAAGGTTAATGAAAGCATCAAATATATTTTTAAGTAGCAGATTAGATTATATAAGATCTAATATAAGATACAATTAAATTACATTTCATATGTCAAAGCAATTCTTGATTTTCAAATGACTGACAAGCACTATAATATTAAATATATGTATATAAATATAGATGTATCTATACATATATTTATTCTCTTATGTATCACTCATTCATATTTGGGGGCAAGCAGTCCAACAGGTCTGACGCTTGAACTTTCATCTTCAAACTCTATTACACTCTATTACACAGCAAGCATTCTTTCTTACCAACATATACAGGCTGAAGGTATACTACATTATATCTCTTCTCCTATTGGTTGTATTTGTAAGTAGAAACATGGAATTTGATGGTTTATAGCAGCTTATTTGTTTGCTGCTTTTTATTTTTTGGTTTTGTTAATACTCCAATAACACACAGATTTTATGCCACACTGGAGCATGAGTTAGCACATTGTTTGCAGCTTAGAAGTGCTTAAGCACCTTTGCTTTTCACCACCAATATAGTTGCCATTTTTCAGAGTCAGCCAGAAGTGTGAGGAGCTTGCAATAAACAGGATTTAAAGGGCTAGAGTCAATGAGTATACTCAGCATTACTGCACCACATACCCCAAAGGAATGGCAAAATGACACATGAGCAGGAACTAATGGTTGATGTCTTATGGAGCATGACAGTGATTTTTCAACAGTTGGCCACAAGGGTTTAGAGGCCATTCTTTGGGAGACATCACACCCATCCACAGAGATTATAATTACTGCCTATTCTAGACTAAAATTATTGGACTTTTATTGGTGTACCATTTGTTTTACATTTCCTGTGAGAGTTTATAAAATAGATTAATTCTTGTATATAACTGTACATACACAAACACACACGAAGAAAAGCTAATTAAAACTGTTTTCACATTCTGTTCCCACCCTTGTCAATACATTCATCCAACACTAATAATTTTCCAATCCCAGGGCCAGAACACATTTCTGATACCAAGTTTAAATTCCAGGCGTTTTTTTCCTCTTGCACTGGGGGTTCTGTTCCACGTGCGAGAGCACACACATGCCTCTCGAAACAAGGATGAGAGCAGGAGGATTGGTTAAGGCACCTTTTTTCAAAACTGGGCACAATTTGGACAATTCACAAAATTGCTATTACCAGATTTATGACTTCACTGAGGTAAACAAGCACGATAATCCCGTTTTTTAACTGAGAAAACATTTGCTGAGCCGGCGTGACCCCACTGTGGACATCATCTGCTTCATCTCCCTGAGGCGTCCAGGTTACACATAAATCTGTCTTTTCTGAGTGTTAGTGCTACATAAAATGATGCCAGTAGTGTGTGCCTGTTGCTAAGTAATAATTATAGAAAAAGTGCAAATCAAGATAATTCTAAAACACACTTGAATAATGTCTTTAGGGAAAAGGAGGTCAAGATTATTATGTACTTATTTTAGCCACTATTTTCCTATCATCTCCTTCCTCCTCTGAAGCAGCTCACAGTTAGTTTCAGCTCATCGTCACAGGAAAAAATAATACTAGCCTCTCACTATGTTCATAGTTTTATTTTCTTTTTCTACTTAATTTGAAAGATTCAGTCATCAGGAGCAAAATAACATATGTAAGCTGATGATTCCAATCCTCACCTGACTGCTACCTTTATGGGAAAATCTGGACAAATCATAATTTCTCCTTTATGAAATGATTTTAGCAACTCTTTTTGGCTAAGTTATAGATCTTGAACTCAAATAGACTTATAAAATATGTAATATATGGGGTGGGCAAAAGCAGGTTTACAGTGTTTTATATGGAAAATAATAAATAATACTAGAATAAACTCTGTGTTTCATGTACTCACAATTGTAAACTTAATTTTGCCCACCACTGTAACATAAATTTGTTAACATACATGAAATATTCAAATAATGTTTACTACTATATTCAAAATAATTAAAATAAAAACAAAAAGCCCTGGCTGGTGTAGCTCAGTGGATTGAGCACGGGCTTGTGAACCAAAGGACTGAGGTTCAATTCCCAGTCAGGGCACATGCCTGGGTTGCAGCCCAGTTCCCAGCAGGGGACACATGAGAGGAAACCATACATTGATATTTCTCTCCTTTCCTTCCCCTCTAAAGATAAATAAATAAAATCTTTTAAAAAATCTTAAAAACAAAAATGATGCAGTCTCTAAAAAAAAGGATAATATTACCTATATCATAGACTTTTTCTAGAGGTTGGGTGAGTTTATTCTTGTAAAACAGTTGGTACATACAAGGATTATGTAGACATTTGTAAAAAAGGAAGGAAGATAAGGAAGGAGGTTGGTTATTCACTGATATTTTGATTTCAAGAAAAACTTGCAGAAAAAAAATGCATGTCACTTTAATTTTATTTACTTAAAGGGTATATTAACAATTGGAAAGGGCTGATTAGTATTCATTTGCTTCCACAGTTACAAACATGTTTTAATTAAAGAGACAGATAGAAGCATGTCGACATTGATCTTCATCATTTTTAAAGGATCAGCCAGCACCTGTTATCACTGTAGGCAACATTGTTTTTAGCACCCACGAGGTATGCTGGCAATTGAACTTGAATCTTCTAACACCGGGAATGTGGTCTACATGCACAGAATGGCCCTTAAGTACCTTGAGCGTTTCACCAAGTAAAATATTTTAAGTTACAAAATCATTACATGCATTCAATAATCATGTTTAGCATGTTTATTTAGACTACACATGATTACTTAGACTGCACACCTTCATTTCTCTAAATTATCACAAAGCAATTTACCTTTTTATTTTATATCACAAAATAAGAAATGATACTAAAATTAAAACAAGATAATTTGTCCATCAAAAAGAAATTTCTGTATGCAAACCTGAGAGGAAGGACCTGGTTTTAAAGCAGGATTACTACTTCAACAATAAAGGAAGTAAATAAATGAATAAGTAGATTTTATGTATAATTACACATGTATGTACACATAGGTGCACACATTATATGTAAATTTAGTATTAGTTACTCATAGTTTTTATTAGTCTGTAAACACATATAAATGTTATACAACTAAAATCATAAATGAAATAGAAATATAATAGAATCCTCTTAATCTATATGAGTTTTATACTCCTGAAATATTAATAACCACTTGATAAATCATAGTCCTTTAGAATTTATCTTTTTTTAATGATACACAAAATAATAATAAAAGCGCTAGCTATTCCCAGGTATTTTACTAGAAATTTTTACTATATTGACTCATTTCTGAAATTAATTTAGTGATGTAGGTATTGTTATCTCCTTTTAGAGATCAGCTTAAGAAACTGAGCAAGGTGATGCTCGGCAAATTACAACCCAGGTATAACGCTTCTCACCACAGTGTTAAAATACCCTGTGATTTAGCACGAAAGTGAATATGCATTTCTGAGGCACAGCCATTTGAAAATCTAAAACTTATTGTCACTCCATAACAGTTTATTCCTCTTAATGATGAAAGTATCTTTTATTGCACCTTTGTAATTGTACTTACACATATCATTTTTCTACAAGCAATAAATTGTTTTTGAGAAAAGCAATTCTTTTCTCTTTTTCTGTACCAAATGCTATGTCACACTCACATTGGGGTGTCAAATAAGCTGCCATATATAATGATGTTTTCATGTCCTGTGTGTTGCCTCACCACATAGACTGTAACTTCACTGTGAGCAGACACTGTTAGCTATACAGTGAACTCCAGAGCATCTGTGTCCAGACTGAGTACGTAGGTGTTCATTGAATGCCTGCCGACTGTCTCAAATTTGTTTTTTAAGAATGTTACCAGTGATGTGTGCTTACATATTCCCATTTTCCCAAAGTTCATGTTACATCATTGAACTTTTACAGAAGACCAACATTATTAGTACCCATTTTTGCTTGCTGAAAATAATCCAAAGTGGATTTTTGCTTTTGTAAAAAAAGCCATTACCATACAAATGTAGGTCTTTTGTAAAAGCAGAGTGGTGTATCATAAGCTTTCAGATAGCGGGGGATATTCTTTACTTTAAGCCAATTTGGCTTAAGAAAGATTTTCTCAAACATTGTACCTTGGGATAGTGGGGCAAACCTGTGGTAGTTTACCAATCGTGCAGTCTTTTAACACGAAACATTTAGTAACTTTAAAATAGATTTACTTCATGAAAGTAAATCTCTACTCTTCAATATTTATATCTTTTTTCCAGCTGGGGCTTATGCAGAAGTATTGGTAGCATTTTTTAACATCATTAGCTTACAAGAGAGACTTCATAAAGATCATAGAATTATTGATCTGGATATATATTTTTCTTCCTACTCCCTTAATGTAATTGTCCAGCCAATTGCCAAATTACACAGCTAGAGTAAATAAATAAAGTTATATAAAATATACACCAAAATAGTGTACTTCCTTGTATTATTAAAAAGAACAAAAACTATCACGCTACAGTTGAAAAAATAGAATACATAACAAAGAGCAATGTTATCACTAGTAATTTTTTTAAAGATTTTATTTATTTATTTTTAGAGAGAAAGGGAAGGAGAGAAGGATAGAAACATCAGTGTATGATTGCCTCTCGTGCGTCCCCTGCTGGGAACTGGCCTGCAACCCAGGCATGTGCCCTGACTGGGAATCAAACCAGGACTGCGAATCTTGTGGTTTGCAGGTCCATGCTCAATCCACTGAGCTACACCAGCCAGGGCTAATTTTTAAAGTCATATAATGCAGGATTAGCTAAGCAGAAGTAATACTTCTAATGAATATTAAAACCTGTTCACATGTGCTCACATATAATGTAGACAGTATTTAAAACTTCTTTTGGCTGGGAGAACATAAATCATATTTTCCTCAATTCAAGAAAAGTACAAAGTCAGTAGATAATGTTATTAAAGATGAATGTCAACTTCAAATAGGAAGTACAATATGAAGCAATTTACTTTGAGTGAAAATATCTTTCATTTTTGTACAGCTCTGAAATCTCAGAGATTTTCTTATAATAAAGAAGCCCTTTAAAATGCTGCTGCCTTTTCTGGAATATTAAATGCTTGGGCATGACCCTAAATAGCCCACATACCTGTAAACTGAGAACAGGATTCATCATACACCAGGAATGCAGGAAAATGAAGCAGAGGGGGAAAAACACATGTGGTACTTCACATGGCATGTCATGAGACTAAGTTGCTCTTTGTATTCAACCTTAAGATAAAAATTCAGAGCTTATAAAAGCAAAAGGCCTAAAATAATAATAAAAACTACCAAAGGTTTCTCAAGCTTCTTTTGGTTTTGATGTATTGAATGAGTTCAAATGGAGAATATGAATATGTAATTGCTTAATCCCTGAATCAAATTCCACTTCTATCACCTCAAATTTTAAATATAAAGGAGAAAGGAAAGGAGAAGGAAGAAACTGAATTTTAATTTAACAGACAGGATGCCTAATTGAAGAACTCACTGAAATGATATGTGACTTTATGGATTAGTCATTCAAAAAATAAGGCAATCATGCACAAACACACATATTTGTAAGTGCCCACATAGTGTCTCTTTCTTTCACTAATTAGGATATATATAACTGTATATCTATAGATATATAAATATATAGTTATATCAGGAAAATGGATTCAAGTACAAAGCATTATTGCTTCAACCTTAGAAAACCTATTGTGATTAGTCATACATTTTTTTTCTATTGTTCCTTTTGGGAATTAGGTTATAATGGGGTTGGGTTGGTAAACATATGAACTTTTGATAAAGTTTTACTGTTATAAACTGCCTTCAGTGTATAAATGTTCAGTATTGAAATACAAGCTTACTCTGTTTTTCTACAAAAAGCCATTTACAAAATTTAACTGAACTTGACAATAATTTGCTGTATCTTCTTGGATGTAATTACATGCATAAGAGACCAAAAGGCCCTCTTGAAGAATTAGATTGCTTATTTCACTTTTTAAAGAAACTTTAGGAGGAAGATGTTGGTATTTTATTCTAAAAAGTGTGCTTGAAATATTTTGTTCTCTGGAATGATAAGAAATTACCTATGTGTCTTTCTTATTCCCTAATCCATTTATGAATTAATCTAAATAGAAATTACATAAAACCTCAAAAGACTCATTCAAACATAGCTGTTAACTTTTATATATGAATTTCAGTTTCTATTTTTTAAATCATTATAGTGATTTTGCATTTTGATTATTATTCATATAGGATTACTACTGTATTTTTTGAATGATAAGATGTACTTTTTATTCTTTTTTTCCCTCCCCCAAATTTAGGAGTAATAATGGTTTAATGCTGCTGTTGAGTTCTGTTTACATTTACATTGGTGAAATATTATATTATTTGTGTTATTAAATATTTTACCACACAAATTTTTTCCTATTTTCCTCCTCTAAAACCTAGGTGCATCTTATGGTCTGGAAAAATGCAGTAATTACATACTTTCTCTGGGGAGGGAAAAAAGGAAACATTATGCCAATCAAAATTTAAAAATAAAGTAGAATAAACCTTCTCAAATGTCCAATTATTGTGTCTTTTAAATTCTACCCCATAATTTTCTCTTGGAATTAACTTCCTCCCTGCATTTCTTGCATTTGGCCATTCATAGAACACTTTTTTGAATGTCCATGTTTCAAGTGCTAGGCTATTTGTTCCCCGAGGAGCACAGAGATAGAAATAGGCTGTAGGCCTCGCCACCAAAGAACTCCCAGCAACTGTGGGAGGCATTAAGGAACTGGCAGTAACAACATAATTGGAAAAGTGTCCATGGTAAAAGCTCACAGTTACAAAATTTCTGAAGACACTTAATTTGATCCAGGAAAGGTGGAGAAGTCTTTAAAGAAAAGATGATATTTGAACTGAGTCTTAATGACAAGCATTATTTAAAGTTGATGAAGTGAGTAAAGGTGTCCAAGTAAAAGAAAAGTATCTGAAGTGACTCCAAGGTAAAAGAGAAAATACTTCCCTTAGGAAACTACAAGAATTTCTGTAAAGTTGGATAAGAATTATCCCTTGAGTTTGTAGCAAGAGATTAAAATGGAATATATAAAGAGGACAGATCATAAGAATCTCTGAATGTAAAAGGGAGCTGCTGAATGATTTTAAGCACATGTTAGTAAGGTTTACATTTTAGAAAGATTGTTCTGACAGCTGTAGGGTAGATAATCTGATAGATTAGAATCAGAGAAAACAATGAAAAAGCCATTCTAGTATTCCAGGTGAGAAATAAGGCAGGCTTGAGCTAGTGAAATCTAGTTGGAATGGGGAGCAGAAGAGAGATTTGAAACATATTTCAAAAACAGAAAATAGAGAAGACCAGACTTGGTGATAAATGAGATGACATAAGGGGGAAGAAAGAGTTTAGAATTACCCTAAATTTCTATTTTGGGGAGTTAAATGGATGTGGTACAGTAGGGTAATAAATACAGGGTTTGGAAGTGAAACATTGTGGGTTGGGGTTGAAATATGAAGACTACAATTTTTGACATGTTGCTGGGTCTCAGACAGTTTGATGTAGGTTAAAATGTTGATTAGGCAGCTGGATATGTGAGTCTGGAACCCAAGACAGAAACCTGGGCTGGAGAAAGAAAATATATATGATAGACTTTTTGAAGGCCAATATCAAATTACATTCTCATATGTTACATTTATTTTTTCAACATTTCAGAGAGGCAGACAGAAAGTAATGAATCCAAGCATTGGTCAGATTAATTTTCTGTTGAGGACATCAGAGTGCATCGATACAGTCACTGAATTGAGAAAAGAGGGAATAGCTGTAATTTCATACCTGTTAAGAATGTACCTAAGCTATTCTTCCCATATATTCAACAAAGAGCTTAGTTTTTGTCATTTTGTGTATAATTGGATTATCCACTTGCTATTTTTCTCCTATTTGTAGTAACAAATGAAACAGAGTGGTTAAATAACTGGTTGAAGCACAGACAATATATTCAGTTGAAAGCCAGACATAAAAATGAAATAATATCGATATTATTCTGTGATCCCATGTCATTGTTATCACATTTGTCATTCTTGTGAGGAAATGAAATGAATGAATTAGAATAAATAGTAAGTGAATATTAGGATGTATATTTTAAAGGTCCTCAAAATTATAGCTTGTTTACCTTTGGCTAAAATAGATAGTAGTGGCCAATTCACTGCTTTGTGCTCACCAACTCATTCCCTCTTCCTCCTAAAAATAAACTAATCTACTTTTTTAGCCTTTCCTGCAGTTAGATGAGCTCTGTGCCTGAGCTTTGGCTAATATAGTGCAGATGAAAGTGATGCAAGTCACTCCAACCAATATTAGTTTCCTGTTTCTACATAAGAAATTGCCACATACTTAGCACCTTTAAACAATACAAATTAGTTAGCTCACAGTTTCTGTCAACTAGGACTAGATACTTTGCTCATTACTGAGTCAGATATTGGGAGGCAGTGTTCCCATCTAGGACTGGAGGAGTCCTTCCAAGTTCATTAGTTGTTAACAGACTTCATTTTCCTGTAGCTGTAGAACTGACAGCCACATTTTCTTTTGTTTTTTTTTTTTTATTCTTGATTATTCTATTACAATTGTCCCAATTTTCCCCTCTTCTCTATCCTCTGCCCAGCCCACTCTCTGCTCCCACATCCCCACACCATTGTCCATGTCTGTGGTCATGCATACATGTTCAGCAGTCAGTCTCTTCCCTGTTTCCATGTCTCTGGTTCTGTTTCACTCATTAGGTTTTTTTTGTTCATTAGATTCCTCTTAGAGGTGAATCATATGGTATTTGTTTTTTACTAATGGCTTAGTAACTTAGTATAATAGTCTCCAGTTTCATCCATGCTGGTGCAAAGGGTAGGAATTCCTTCTTTCTTTCTGCTGCATAATATTCCATTGTGTAGATGTACCACAGTTTTTTTTTTAATCCATTCATTTATTGATGATCACTTAGGCTGTTTCCAACACTTGGTTATTATATATAACACTGCTATGAACATTGGGGTGCATAGGTTCATTTGAATTGGTGTTTCTGGATTCTTAGGGTATAGTCCCAGCAGTGGAATTGCTGGGTCAAAAGGCAGTTACATTTTTCATTTTGGGGGAAAATTCCATACTGTTTTCCACAGTGACTGCACCAGGCTGCATTCTGATCAACAGTGCACTAGAGTTCCCTTTTCTCCACATCCTCGCCAGTACCTGTTGTTATTGATTTATTAATGATGGGCATTCTGATGGGTTTGAGGTGATATCTCATTGTGGTTTTAATTTGCATCTTTCTAACGGCTTCTGATGAGCATTTTTTCATATGTCTATGGGCCTATGTCTATTTCTATTTCTATATCTATATCATATATATGATCTCCTTGGGGAACTGTTTATTTAGCTCCTTTGTCCATTTTTTAATTGGATTGCTTGTCTTCCTGGTGTTGTCTTTTTGTTTTATTTTTTGACACTTTATAGTTTTCAGTATAAAATCTAAATTTATTTTTTTATTTTTTTAATTTTTTAAACTTTTTTTATTGTTCAAGTACAGTTGTCTCCATCCCCCCCACCACCAGCCATCCCCACCTGGTGTTAAATCTTGTGAGTTCTTTATATATTTTGAAGATTAAACCTTTGTCTGATGCATCATTAGCAAATATGTTCTCCCACATAGTCAGTTCCCTTTTCATTTTGATGATGGTTTCTTTGGCCATGAGGAAGCTTTTTAATTTGATGTAGTCCATTTGTTTATATTTTCATTTATTTCCCTTGCCCTAGGAGATATATCAGCAAAAATATTGCCACATGGAATATCTGAAATTTTATTGCCTATGTTTTCCACTAGGACTTTTATAGTATCACGACTTATATTTGCCTTTTACCCATTTTGAGTTTAATCTGGTGTATGGTATAAATTGATGGTCTAGTTTCATTTTTTGCATGCACCAGTTCAGTTCCCCCAGTTATTGAAACAGCTATTTTTACTCCACTGTATGCTAGCTGTCTGTCTACTGGGGACGGCTCCCAAGTCCTTGTCGTGTGTCCTCCTCCATCTTCAAAGCTCATCATGGAAAAATTGCTGTGCATCGAATTTCTCACATTTTGAGTCTCTGGTCACCACTGGCTCTGACCTCCATACCCAGACCTCATGTAATTAGATCCAGCTTGCCTGGAAAATTTTCCTTTTTAAAAATCTACTGTGCCATATAGCATAACCTAAACATGGGAGATAAGTCCCTCATATTCAGAGTATTTGAACACCACAGAGTCAGGAATCCTCAGGACCATCTTAAAATTCTGGCCATACTAGCTAACCCATCATACTATACTACATTTTACTATATTACATTACTATATTACATTTTTAAAACTTTTTGTTACATTTGATAATCTATTTTGGTTAATATAGAACTTGGTGTCAAATAATAGTAGGATAATATTATGATATATTCAGAGATTACTGTTGTCCAGCTTTTTATTGAGTTTTTTCTTTCCCTAATAATTCAGTTAGTATCTCTCATTTTGCCTGCATGGTGGCTGAGAGCAAAACGCTGAGATATCCTTCTGACTTTACTTTTCTAAATCATCACCTACGTGGGAGATTTCGATAGTGTCTTACTGTTTTCCCATACACTCAGTCCCCTACCAGAAGAACCTCAGCCTTTATCCGGTCTTTAAAAAAATCAATATATCTGTTACCTTACATTATAATAATTATCAATTAAATAACTTATTTCATTTATTTTTCCCTCTAGGGAATGATAATAGGATTAGCAATATACCTCTTATGACACTCCATAATCTTCCAAATAAAAGCCACGTTTTGTTTCTTTTACTGTTATCTTTTTCCTGTCATTTTCATCTTACTCCAGTGCCCTTCCAGCCATAGTTACCCATTTTCTCACTTTTTCAAATATGTATGTCAAATCCAACTTACACATTTGAAAGTTACAGTATTGTGTATACACACAAATGTTTGTACCCCATTTCCATATATAAGGTAAAACTTTAAATATCATTGTTTCTTCATATTTTCATGCAATTATATTTAGTTCTACCCATGGTATTACATGTGAATCTAGTTCTCATTGTAGAGTACTATTGGTATTCTATTATATGCATGTGCCACATTTGGACCACTTCATCCTCCCAGCAATGATCAACTAAGTTGCCTTCAACTCTTCTCCTCCAAACAATGATACCAGAAATGTCTTCTTATCTGTTTACCAGTGTGAAGTTTAACTGTGGAGTACAATGGGTGGAATATATTGGTGGGTCTTGGGAAATATGCATACCCTATTTCACGGGTATGATTCCTCGTACCCGTATCAGAGAGGATTTCTGATTCCTCTCTAGAATAATTGTTCCAAATTACATTCCCAATAGCAGTGCATAAGAATCTTTGTATATCCATGTTAATATTCTTTGTACATTTTAGACATCACAAATATTTTCTACATACTCCTTCTTGTTTTTGCTTTGGTATATCTCATATATCTCTTAATTGGAGCAGAAATCTTCAATGTTGAGAAAATCACACATTCCTGTTTTCTCCTTGGGGTTTATGCTTTTAGAGTCTTGTTTAAGATCTCCTTCCCAATACAAAAATCAGAAAACTGTTATTTTCTTTATTTTGTGACTCTTGCTGTTCGATTGTTGACAGTTCTGCCTTTATCCATCATTTTTAGTCATTGATTTTTCTCCCACCCTCCTCCCATATCATCTCCAGCTAATCCTTCCCTGTGTGTCCTGGAAGAGCCCCCTACCCAATTTCCACCCCACTAATGTAGTCTTCTACATATATTTAGTCTTCTATATGTATTTAAAATATTATATATGTATTTTTCAATACATACATTGTTCTTTATTTCTCATTTCAGATTTTCTTCCCAATGCCTGCAATAGTTTCTAAAATTTGTTTTGTTTCATTTTAGTATTTTTTCTCATCTGTTCAATATATTTATAATATGAAGTTTAAATATTCTTTCTGTTGTGTTAGCTTTTGCTTTTTGGGGTAATAATTTTTTCCATTAGTGATTTTTACTGCATAGTGCTTGATCTCCTCAGTAACTGAAAACTTGTATTTTATTGAATCTACCTGTTGCTTTTACTAATATCTGTTACTGGAGAGGAGTTATAGAAACCAGGGCTCTAACTTGAGCTCCCCTGCATTTAAGAGTAGAAATTCTAGTGTTGCAGTCTAGACTAAGATCCCTCCTACCCCTGTCTTACTTCTAGAAATTGTCTAGTAGCTCTGCACATCGTTGCTTTTTAGCCCAGAAGCTTACCTTCTGTTTGATTATCTCAGGCAGTGGGAGATGGGGCAGAGGTGCAGAAATGTTCAGGAGCACCCCAGGCTGTGTACACTCACAGATGGAGGGTCTTCACAACAGCCAGACTTCAGTTCTCCTCCTTGTCAACCCCACCATAAGTGGCTGAGAGTGGGGCCAGCGCTGCTATATTCCTGCCCATGGGTATGAAGGAATGAGGGGAAGGAACACAAGTAGAAAGTCTAGTCCTCCCTGTTCCTCGGTTGAGTCTCCTGGCCTTCCCTAATTTTTAAACTTCCCCATTTCTCACTACCTGTGTTTCATTAAGATCCAGTCATGTGTGATCTCCCCAAAGATTTTTCAGGGTGTTTTTTTTTTTAGTGTTTGAGTTTCTCAAGGCTATATTACTTTATACGCCAGGGAACACCATTCGTGTCATTAACTAAAAATACAGTCTGAATTGAACCCACCAAGATTTTGCAATGATTCTGAATTTATAACCTACTTAACTGTCTTATGGATGGCTCTTTGGAAGAACACAGTATCCTGTGGTAGTTTACCATGATGTCTAAGGCAGAAGAAATCATCAGTTTTTTACATATGACACCCCAAACTATTAAGAGCTCCTTTAGAATGAAAACTATTTCAGTCATGGCTCTATACACAGCATGAGACTCAGTGCCTGGTGCATAGTAGAAATGTAATAACAAAGGGTAAATCAATTTGTTAAATAAAATAAGAAGGAGCGAAAGGCAATTTGCTTGAGAGATATCAGAGAGAAACGGGGATAAAGATGGGGAGACAGAGACAAAGAGACAGACTAACAAGAATAAAGAACAATAAACAGAGAGTCATTGGAGATTTGGGGGTGAATCACATTTGATAAGTTGCTCTGGGCTTTGCTACCATTGAAAGGGGCTGTAAGAAGTCATTTTTCTCAAACATAATCACAGGGAGTGTGTGTTCTCAACTGTCAACCAGAACAGACAGCATCTCATATGATTATCTAGCTAATTACAAAAAACCAATAAAATCCACAACTTGTCTCATTACTGACTTATAAAGGCGTTTAAAAAAAGACTCAGGTTGTCAAAAAGCTATCGGCTTCAGCATGAACATAGTCACAGATGTATCCTCAGAATACAATTTAATTAATCCAGGAATGTGCAAATCAGTAAAAAGGCTTACTAAAACTTAAATGTGTACTTCTTCATTGCACGTATATAGAAAATCAGAAGATTCATCTGTGTGGAGTAAATACTCTTCAAGTTATAAGTATGGCCCCCTGACCACCGTGGCTTATGCCCTAATCCAGAACCACAAAGACCATAATTTAGAGGGTTGGTGATAGAGCCAGCTCCCTGTCACAGAAAACCAGTACACTTTGTGTATAGTATGCACATTTTATTGATAATTTTTCAGGTTTATATGGTTGTTCTGTGGAATTTCTGATCACCCTTAGAAGTGGTTTTAAGTAAATGTCTGTCAAAGGTTTTCATTAAATAATTTTGTTTGGATTGAAACTCATGAAACCTAGGTAGAATTTTTGGCTGTGGCTCATAAGAAACCATGGGTTTTTTACTGAAAATTTGGATTAGCTTTAGAGGCATAATGAAAATGTGCATGAGCACACCACTCAGGGTAATCTTACTTCTAAAACAATCTCACTATGAGGCAGTCTTGCCTAGAATATGGGCTTCACGGAACTGTGGCATGTAGATATGCAGAGTTAAGGGTGAGAGCTAACAGCATGGATATAAATGGCTTCACCAGGTCTCAGGAAGGGAATTTGGATCATAGCCTTTCATAGGAGAGTAGGAAAAGGGGAGATTTATGGAGTCTAAATACCCAATACTTCTGAGTCAGAGAAAGTAAATAAAGTGAAATAAAATAATAGTGGGGAAAAGGAAAAAAATTCTCTAACTTAAATATTAGCTGGAATGAAGTAATAGGACACATTTTTTTTGGCTTTAAGGATTATCTAAGTTTTATTCTTTATTTTATAAATGATTTTATGAATATTTTTTTAGAAAATATATGTTTTTAGAATACATGCAGTATTCCCCTTATATACACTTTTTTTCTGTAAGAAATGAGTGCAGCCAGACTATCTATATTTTATTCAGAGCTTTCAGATAGATTTAATGTATTTGTTCTTATCTGACAAATGCATTTATTGACATTGTGGTTCATATTTCAGGTAAATACAAGCACAGAGACATAGAAAAGCAATGTCAGCATTGATTAATTTTCTGTTCTGCATTAAGTTGGAATAAAACATTCCTGAGTAACATGACAAACCACGTTTTATAAAAGAGAGACAAGATCCAGATAGTTTTTGGGTTTTCCCCTCAAATCTCGTCAGATTTTCCAGCTAAAAAGTCTTTCTTTAAACTAAAACAGATATGGAATCCTAGAGTATATATATATTTAAATTCTGATGGTTTTATCAAAACATGATTTCCTTCTTTTCTTCCTTCTTCGAGATGGAGTCCCAGGCCTTCTTCAAGTCTGTTTTCTCCCTTGATATAATGACAAATGATTTCCATCATATTGTGCTCATAGTTTCTTTAAAAGCAAACAACAATGATTGCATAATATAAGTAATAGTTTCACAATGTAAAAGCTAGTTTTCTTTATAAAAATGTGTACCACATACAACCCTCAGATTGAATGACTTTTTCTTTCCAAACTTTTCCACCTATGCCATGTGAAGATATTTGTATTTGGGTGTCATTTTGTTTTTTAACTCTCCTTAGTTGTGATACAAAGTAAAAAACAAAATAAAACAAACATGCAATATTGGCTTAAAATGAAAGAGAATTTAAGAAAATATATAATTTATAACAATTTAATTTTTTTTCTAAATAAAGGAGAGCTTATTCAGTAATAATATAACAGGCAAGAGAACAGAACAGCTTTACAGAATTATCCAGTAATATCTCATTAAACAGATGGTCCAGAATTACAGTCAGTTTTAACTAGGGAGTCTGATTGTCTTGAACTAGTTAGCAGTGTCTTCATGTTTTAAACAGTGCACTAATGGTATACACAGACACACCAGCATCCTTTGAATTTATGCATTAAATTCAAAATATGGAAATAGATTAATTGCAGAACTTGTGCTGAGATGCCATCCTCCCTCCGTGAGCATGATGTGGTGGATGGCCACTGAAAGGATGCTCAGCACACCTCAGGGTCTTTCCTGACACTTTCCTTCACTCTGCTATCTTAAGCACAAAACTTCACCTCCTCAGGACTCAGTTTCTACACCAGGTTCTACTTGCAATAATTGAAATCACTCTTTCAATCTTAACATTTTGTGTAAAAAGATATCCTACATATCTTGTTGGAAACTGCCCTGCCTGGTTTCAGAAGCTGTAACTCCCTAATAGCTAAGCCTAAGTGAGGGACCTTGGGACCATAAGCCACTAAGGAGACAAAGCTTATCTCCCTGGCAGGGGCACCACCTCTGCTCCTTTTGCTTCACCCTGCCTGGCTCCCAGTGCTTGATCTGTTAGCCAATGATGGGTAAGACTCCCCAAGAGAGGAATGACCTAAGACAGGTATGATCAAGGGGAGCCCCAGGGAAGGACTTGGGCTATAGCAAAAGGGGGTGATGGACCTTTGCCTCTCAGCTTTGACATAGCCTGAGTCTGCATTCTGTCTGCAGTCTCCTAATCTCTTGGCTGCCTTACTTCCCCCCTGCCTGACGTAAGCCTGAAACAATTACATAGGGCGGTGCAGTCCTGTACTGGAAAGGGCAAGGTCCCTGGGTGATCAGGCCTGAGAAAGAATACATAAAATCCTGTGAAACCTGTTTTGCTAAGAATGTTCTCAATTAAATGATAAGGGTCCAAGCAGGAAATGAGTTTATTTCCCAAAGTTTTGTAATCCCTTAGCTAACAGACCCTGACTCAGAATAGGCCCTCATATTTCTTTGTATGCTATCTATCGTTTGATCCTTACTGCCTGACAACGATTAAGGAGCTTTACCTGTATTCTGTTGCAAATTGAAAGCCAATAAAAGCTTGTCAAGGCACGGCCAGGGCACTGTCCTCTTGAGAGAGTAGCTGTGCCTTCCCTTTTCCTCCACAGGACTCGGTAGTCTGTGTGAATATCTCATTTCATCCTTAACACTGCAGATACTGTGGGCCGGTGTCTGCATCAGCATGCACCTGAACAGGAACCTGAGGTTTCGAAACTTTTCCAGCACAGGGCCACACTACCCTCTGTCATTGTTTCAGGCTTAAATCAGGCAGGGAAACTAAGACAGCAAAGAGATTAGGAGACTTCTCACCAACAAAATGAGGACTCAGGCCATGTCAAAGCAGAGGAGCGAGGGTCCATCTCACCTTTTTACTGTAGCCCCCCAAGTCCTTCCCTGGCGCTTCCCTGTGATCATGCCTAATTTAGGTCACTCCCCTCTTGGGGAATCTTACCCGGTTTTGGCTGATTGTTTAAGCATTGGGGGCCAGGCAGGATAAAGTAAAGGAGCAGAGGCGGTGCCCCTGCCAGGGAGATAAGCTTTGTCTCCTTAGTAGCTTATGGTCTGAAGTTCTCTCACTCAGCCTTAGCCATTGGGGGTTATAGCTTCTGAAACTAGGCAGGGCAGTTCCCAACAGTGTCTGGTATAAATTTATGTCATACTTTTGGTATTTAAAATTTCTATACCCTATGAATATTATATTTTGTCATATTCTATCAGTATCCTTCACTTTCAAACTTGAATAGTATATGTGATTCTAGTGTTATTCTACATACAATGCCCCCCCAAAAAGCCCCAGCAAATTTGTTAATCACTATTATTGGTAGGCTATGTTCTGGTAATCTGCTAAGAAAGTATATGTTTAATTGTAGATATTTTAATGCAGTAGAAACTTTTTAACTATTTAGTTGTCTGACAAGTTCTTAAATGGTAATGTGTTTGTTCTAGTTTCAGAGAAATACCATTTATTGAAATTTGGTGGAAGCAATATTGAAATGGGTCCATGCTCAGGTACATTCAGGCGGTAGAGATAAAATCATCATGTTTATGATGATAAAGTTTCTAGGTCCTCTGGGGTGTTATTATTTAGAAAACAAACCCTTACTTATAAATTTTATGAATAGTTTATTACCAGGATGCTCCTTAACACAATTTCCTCCTTTGTGTATAAAAAATACATCACTGTAGACCAGTGGTTCTCAGCCAGGACTGATGAAACATCTTTGGTTGTCACAATCTGGGGGTGAGGTTGGAGAAATGGGAAGAGGTTGAGGCGTGGCGCTCAGCATCCCACAATGTAGAGGACAGCCCCCCACGACAGAGTATAGTCCACCCCCAAAAGTCAGTGATGCCAAGACTGAGAAACTCTGCGGTAAACTCTCAGTGCAAGTTCCCATTTCCTTTTATATCAGGTCTACGGATAAGTTGAAGAATAGTTCCGTCCACTTTCTCTCCTTACAAATCTTGAAATTAAGGCTTTTATTCAATTACTATAATCTTTTATTTTTCTGTTGCATTACATCAGTGCTAAATAAATAAAGACTTGAGAATCTTTAAAATGCTAACATGGGTAACAATTTCTGTTATTTGGCACATACAATAATTTTATTACAGGACCACTGTATTAGTGACTTGTTTTTCCAGAAAGGCTTAATTTTTTCAATTTAATATTGTCAAATAATGTCTTCCCATGATTTTGAAAACTCAATCGAGGAAACCAGTGCAATCTTTTGATTTCACGTTTGTTTTCCAATGTGTGCAAATTCAGGTTGCCCAGAGTTCTAGGAAGGATAAATTGGGGTGTTAGGAGTTGCGAGAGACTTGGCGTGATGCTGAACCTGCCTATAGTTATTTGACGATTTGCTCAACGTATTTTTTCTTTTTTTATTAAACTGGACAAGTCACTGTTGCTTAGACTTAACTAATTTTTTATCAGCATTTCCATTTTCTGAAGGAACCCCAAATCAGTACCTAAGGAAACCATAATGGAGCCTGTCAGTAACCCTATGGACATTCTCACATGATTGCAGCGCCACCTACAGGAGTCCTTATGCATATCACTACTTGATCTGCTGTGCTCCTAGCAAACATTGATGTGCAGAGAGTACAAAGGAGAAACGAACAAGTCTAGAAAACAAAATAAAGCAAAACAATCAACAAAAATCCAAGAGAAACACATTGTGTCGTGCCTTTCAGGCAAATACTTACTGAAGTCGTTAGACATAACTACATCTTTAAAACAAGAAACCATACCTTTATTGTTTATGCGTTGAAAATAAATGTCAAATATGCAATTATATTGCATTTTGAAAAATCAATACAAAATTGTGTAGATTGAACAGATCTGAAATTTTTAGAAATAAGACAAATCCACAAACTACTGTCAAATAGGGAGTAAATTGGAAGATGCTTTTGTTATTTTTTCCCCATCCTCTTTAAAAAAAAATTCCCATCCTCTTTAAAACATGGTATTTATTCCCCTGAGCGCCCTATTTCTTTTTTTAAGCAAAAGCCTAAATTTTCTGTGTTTAAAATTCAAACTGCCTATTGTTGATACTGATAACAGAGACAAAGTCATGTTCTCACCCTCTGTGCTAGACACATGTGGACTTTACTGATGGAAAACCGTTTTACAGACACGTCAACATAACATAGTACCTGCAAGAATCTTTGAAAGAGCCAAAGGTGGGTTCAGACCAACTCAGTACATATGTTGAGTAGGAAAAAGAGTTGGCATTCAAAAATCTACCTCTTACCTTCTAGAAAGGATATTTTACTCCTAGAGGCCCAGCCAGAAAGGTAAACTTTGGTAATTGCATCATTAATATCTGCCCACTCTGCCTATGCCATGCATTCAAAGTCTTTGATGAAGTGCAATAAGGCATAATCATAAATCTCTTTCATTAATAGAATGCTCATTGGTTCCTTTAGGTAATTTTATGTACTGTGGATTAAAACCAGACCTTGTCTGTTTCTATCAGGGAAGGAAAAGCAGGAGGAGCAGCAGGTATTTGGGGGATAAAAACCAGCCAAACAAATTAAAGCAGATCATGAAGCTTAGGGAGGGTTTAGAGACCAAGAGGGCAATTGTTAGTTCAAAATAATAACCTTCAATCCAACTTCAAGGAAATGTGTAACAGCAGAATTCCCTCAATTCCTTTTCTCTTCCCCTCTCTCTCTTCCTCTCCCTCCCTCTCCTTCTCTCCCTCCCTCCCCACACACCCCACCCCCTTGTTTAACCACAGCAGGACATAAGGAATTGAGGTCATAGAGGTCAAGAACCAATTAAACTAACCATGCAGTATAGTTACATAGCTCATATATATTTTATCCAATCATTATAATTCCTTCTGTTAGGATTAAAATAGTACATAAAAACTTAGCCATATGGAGCCTTCTAAGAATCCAGGTACAATTATTCTCATAAAAGTTGGCCATGAAGGAATTTACATCTATTTTTAACCTAAAAATGGCACACTGGCTGTGATAGAAGAAAACCTGTTGAGTATAATGTCATGAAAATAATTAAAAGAACCAAATGGCTTCCATGAGATAGCATCAGTCTTAAACATGGCAGAAAAAAAAACTTACTCTTTCTCTGTTCTGTTGTATTGGAATAGGATATATAATACAAATTAGATTGCCCGGTTTAGGAAATTTTTTAATGTACCTGGAAGAGCAGTTTGGAAGTAGAATTAAGGCTTCATCCTTCTTTATGAGTTTGAGATCTATCTGTATGTGTTTTGGGGGTTATTTTATGTAGTTAAGTCTTATTCAAATATAGTGAGTAATAAACCCAAACCATGACGTGAAACTATCTCCCTAATATTGAAAATTGATTACTAAAGCATAACCATAAAGAATGCTACCTAGTTTATGTTATGGTGAATTATGACTTATAGGTTTGATGCAGCATACTTATATAATGTCATCACTATATAATTTTGTAATATATAGGCAGAAAATTCTTTCTTTTTGCACTTTACATTAATTTCAGAATTAAAATAATCTAATATATCTTATATTAAGTGAAAGAATATGGCATTAATATCTTCAAATTTTATTTAAAGTTGTATTAGTCTGTAAATATTTTAGATGATCCTAGGAGCATCTTATAAATAAAGGAGTAATCCAAAGGAGTAATCTATGTGAAAATGCAAAATCTCTTGTAAAACATAAAAGAAAAATCAACACACAAAGAAGTAAGTGTTTGGGAACAATTACATTTTTCACATAATTTAAACAAAATTCACAGAGACTAAGATGCCAGGTTAATACATGACTTAGAATATATTGGAAGTCACAACATCAATTCGGGAACACAGTTGAAGGAAAAAAATGCTATTAAAATTTTGATGCTACAAATTGGAAATAGTTCACTATCATTCAACATCTTAACCCAAAAAGTTCATTTTAATAAAGATAAGTGTGTTTCAGTTATTTTTAAGGTTCTCTTCTTTAAGATAGATTTTGAAAATTGAGTTATTTTACTAAATATTTTACTAATACATATTATCTTCCATTTATTCCTTTAAAAATAAGTTGTCAAGTATCTCTTCTATAAACATGATGAGCTATAAACTACTTTCAGTAAAACAAGAACGGGAAGAGATCTCCTTTGGTGAATAACAAAATCACTTTCTATTAGGAAAAAGACTTTAATCTTATCAACCTAAACAAGAAACAGTGCAAAGACTAAAGGCAGCATGTTACGGTGACAGAGCTTCCATCTTGGCTATGCTATCCACTAATGGGTGGCTTTGGAGCATCATTTACCTTCTTTGAGTCTCAGTTTCCCTACCTCTACAATGGTAGCAACAATAATAATAGTAACCACAAATACTTGCCTCATGGGCTAGTTTTGTGTGTTAGGTGACAAACATGTAAAGGCCTAGTATACTGCCTGACACAATACATAGTTTGTCAATTCCCTGTAAAAAGTCCATCAAAGTTAGCTTGACCAAAGCTATTGTGTGGGTTCTTTGAACTGTTTGCCAAAAGCTACTCTGATCTTAGAAAGGACCTAAGAAGACCACTTGAGCATTTCCCCATCCATTAAACAAAATGATCGAGAGAAACAGGGTGAAGGAGAGAAAAGAACACAAAAACAAAAAACCTCTGTCACAGTCGTCCTCCTCCCACTAATTACCAAGGACTTTCGGCCTTGGAATCAAGTCACTTTCCAGGATCCAAGAGCTATTGGCCCAAATATCTGGCACTTAATACTAACACTTTTCATTTTATCATTAGTTTTAAAATTCAGTCTTCCTAAATGCCAAAATGATTAGTGATGACTCAGTGAATATGTGTTTAAATTGCCAAAATTTTAAATTTGACATATTTTTATTGATAAAGAATTTGAAACAAAGCCAGAATTTCCTGTACCAACGCTAAAATCTTGCTATTTGGAAGTGTTCGTTTAAAGGGAGGAAAGATTACTTTTGAAAAGAGTTGTACACCAAATCCAAATTAAACAATTTGCTCATTCCCCTGTTTCCTGTTCTCCCTGTTAATTACCCTTCTTTAGGAGTCTCGGTTTACTCATAATTCTTAGCCATCAAGAGATAAAAGGAATAGGAAAGCAAGTCTGCCATTTTATACGTCCAGGTCAAAGGTAGCTGATGCATCTATTTTCTAAGCCCTCCATGAAAGGATTTAGTAAATAATTGTATAATTATTCCAGGGATATTGACAGAAAACATGGCTTTATTTTCAGGGGTTTAGCCAGAGCATAAAGCAGTGATTTTCAACCCATGTGCCACAAGGATTTTTAAAATACATAATACATGATTCTAGTCAGGGGCACTGACCTCTTTTCCCTTAGATTGTCAAACAAAAAATGACAACAGCCAACACAACAATAGTCATCCAGTGTGAATGAATCAAAATGATACCTATTTTCTTGTCAGGTCAACAAAACAATGTAACATTTTTTGATGTGCTGCAGAATTTTAGTAATTAATTTATGTGTGTCATGAATATTGTTGGCATGGAGGGTCCTGTTGGTACGTAGCTAACTCTTCAAGTGCTTTAAATGGCATGGGGGTGAGGGAAGAAGATCATAAACTGAATAAAGAGTATCTCCTAGTACATTCATTTACTGATTTTCCATTCAGAGGCTCACAGATAATCGACAATGGTTAGAATAAATTGCTCTGTTGGGAGTTTTAATTAGTTAAAGAAAAACAGTCTTCGAACAGTGTTTGAAATAGGGTATCAAGGCCAGTTCACACACTTATCTACCCATTTCACACACACACGCTCCTTTAATTTTAAAATTTTATATAGTTCCAAAGGTGGATGGCAAAGGTTTTTCAAATTTTTAAGGCAATAATAATTTTTAAATGTTGATAACAGTAAAAACAAAACAAAATAAAAAATGAACAGACAAATTGATGGAGCAGAATAAGTAACCTGGAAATAATTTGATTTTCAGGGTGGTCATATACTATTAAGGGCTTGACAAGTACAGAAAGACAGGATAATTGAATAAATGATATTGGAGAAACTGCTTATCTTTTTAAGATCTTCATCTGTTGTCAAATAAATATAAAATGATTGAAGAGGTAGATATAAAAATTACAGAGATGTCAGAAAGTAGAAATTAAAAATATCAAGTGTTAGAAATGGCACGTATCTAACATTAAAGATAATGGTAAAAAATCCAAATAAAAGCTAAACAACTTGACACCACATGCACTAAAATTTTTGAACATTAAAAAAATAAGTTAAGAAAATATTGAAAATAAATTTCAGGAAGTTTCACAAAGGAAATACATATATTTCACACAAACACAAAAGGAACACTGAGACTAGCATGAGAAACTGGGTACAGCTCATAAACATATGCTTTAACTGAAAAATAATAATATAAATTATTCAGTGATAAAAATGAAAAATAGTCTAAGCTCATCAGTATTGTACTTTTAGATTATATGTAAATATGTAAATACTATATATCATTAGACAAAGATATTATATGCATATGTAAATAATAAAATAGATGTTATTATCTGTTAGTATTTTAGCAGTAGTTTAGCAATTAGTGAAATACAGAATTTAGAAATAACATGTAATGCTGGTGAGCACATACATTTTCAAACAGTATTGGTGACAATGGAACTGTCCATTTTGGGAAGAATGTGGCAATGCTTTTATATAAGGATGTATAAGAAGGGGGCCCTTTCTTTATCAGTGTTGGTTGAGACTTTCAAGACACTAGGTGGAGACTGACCCTTATTCTATAGTAAAGTGCTAGACCGACTGCAGAACTTGCAAAAAAAAATGTCCAAGTGTACAGGAAACTCAACACATTATCTCCCTCCTTACTATATAAATAAAGGCCAAGAATTTCGTTAAGGAAGTGGTTTACAAGAGGATTTACTTGGAGAAGCATGGACCACTTGCTGTGGTCCCATGAGGATGTTATTCTTCTTTACTCAAGAGTAGTGAGAAATGCCATAAAGAGGCAAATCAGAAAGCTTGGTATGATTACTCTGAGTTGAGGGCCACTAGGAACTGAAGGGGTGGCCTTGCAGAGACGTGCCTGTACACCTGAGGACGGAAAGGGAGAGGACCTGGCTGAAGACAGCAGTGTGTGTGGGACTCCCTCACTGACAGTCAGAGGGTGTGAGTAGAACCCCAAAGGGAGATTGTTGGAGGACTTGGGTCACGAAAGTGACTTGATGTGATTTGATTTGCATTTTTAAAACTTATTAAGGCTGAGGAGAGTTTTAATAGTAATAGTAATTTTGATGCTTAATTTTATGTGTTGATTTGACTAAACCATTAGGTGCCCAGACTTTTGGTCAAACGTTATTCTGGGTGTGTCTAGGGGCATGTGATTGGATGAGATTAACATTTGAAGTGATGGACTAAGTAAAGCAGACTGCCTTCCCTAATGTCGGTGACAATCCAGTGCGTTGAAAATCTGAATAGAACAAAATGGGTAAGAGAGCACTCCTGCCTGACTAGTTGGGTTGCCTTTCCCTGACTTAGCCCTGGAACGGAAAAACTGATTCTTAGATCTTAAGCCTGCAATTTATACCATTGGCCCTCCTAGTTCTGAGGCCTTTGAACTTGGACTGGAACTAAACCACTTGCTTCCCTGGAACTCCAGCTTGCTGACTGCAGATATTAGGACTTCAGGCTCCATAATCATATGAAGAAATTTCTTATGATAAATCTCTTTCTAAATATATATCTATATGTCCTATTGGTTCTGTTTTACTGGCGAACCCTAACTAGTGTAATTATTATTATTATTATTATTATTATTATTATTATTATTATTTATCGAATTAACATTGAATGTTTCTTACGCCAGGTGCTATCCACTTGCTTTGCATATCAGCCTAATCCCCACAATGACTCTAGGACAGTTATTATTATGGTCATCATTTTAAAGATTAAAAACAACTAATGAAACTAGTTGGAGGTCAGGACCAAGAGTCTCACTCATACAGTCTTCTTCCAGCACTCACTACCTTATACTCTATTCCATAGTAACTCAATAATGGACACAGGGAGATCTTACAAGGTCCTTGCCAATCAGGCAAGACATGAGGATGGCTAGGAATAGACTTAGATCAGTTTCTAATCATATGTTAAAGGTTTGGTATGAGAGACAAGTACTGAACACAGCAGCAGACATGCATCATGTGAAAGAAAAAAAAGATTTTCAGAGTTAGCTTGTTACTTTAACATATCTAAACTACCTTCACCTGTACAGTAAAGTTGTTCACAATTCAGTCACCCTGACTTTGACTCTTTTTTTTTTTACTTCATGATTTAATGCATGTGAAATTTTATATATCCATTAAAATATATATTATATAATGTAGGTGAGGGAACCCCCCAAACCTGGAATTATCCTCTTGTAGTACAGACTCCCTGACTAGGTGAATGTTCTAGGAACCCATCTGTATCAGTGTACCAGCTGGCATTGTTGTGAGAGGCTGCATTCGGCTTCAGTGCATTTTTTTTGGAAGACTCTTTCACCATGTTTGCCTATTTCATGATGGGTGATTTACAAGCTCACCTGCCCACATGGCTGAGTGATCCGAGGGCTCCCCCACCTCCAACTTTTATAAACTCATTTGAAACAAGAGCATTTCACACTATCAGAATAGTTTCATCACAATGAAGATACATTGAGTAAATTAATAATAATATTAATAATAGTATAAGAAAACATAAACCTACATAATAGTATATGTAGTCTTAGAAGCAACCATTTTAAAATGAGCAACAACAAATCTATTCCATTGAATCTATGGAGAGCTATTATAGCACCTTGCTGTACTACATTCTTATGGAATTAAATGAATAAGTCCAGTATCATTCTGAGAACATTTTGTACTTCTAACTTTAACGCGGCCTGGCTTTTCCTACAACTAGAATGAATTAGTAAGACTTCGAATGTGCATGTGTGGTTATTGTAGTCTATTTGTATGTTTGACTACAGGGAGTTCTGTGTTAGTAATATTTTAATGGTTAAAATAAATGAAGATTACTGTCTTTGCTTTTTAGGGTGTAAATTTCAATCACTTTAAACACAGCTCTTTGCTTTTAAAAAGATCCATTCACTTATTTCTGCTACCCTTACCTTCTAGCTATGAGGGGACAAGCTTTATGACATGCATTGAATCTTAAGAGACAAAAGGTTTAGGTAAGTAGGTATTGCCTTGAGTATTACAGTTTTTAAAAAAACTTACAATTAAAGTGACAGAGGTGAGGTATGAGAGGAGGTGATAGTTAACAAAGTGATAATTTATTTTGTTGAAAACTCAAAACCCCTTAGAGATTTCCATAAATTTTCACACTCCTAAGGATCGTAACTTTTTACACTTAGGAAAAAAGTTCCTATTTAGATATTTGACAGTAGAGCGTTGAAAGGTCATTTGTGAGGAAGGCTGAATACTACTTAGTCCCACACCTTTGCTGTCTAAAATCCCACTGGCAGCTAGCAAGAGCAATTAGGCAAATTGTGGTATAACAGAGATTGACCCCTTTCCATATTTTGAAACTTGCATAAAAAAATCTGTCAAAGTGTATCAACCAACTGTGCATTTCAAGGTAAGAGAAGATGCTATTGGCAACAATTCCTACCTCCTGCAGAGAACTGGGATTTAAGGCTGATTCAATCTCCTACTAAAGTTTTGCCAGAATAAAATTTGTTCAAGGGGATGGCAAATTGATGTAGGGAAGGCTACTATTCAAGTACACATTATACTCATCTCTGAATTTACTCTATCCTGGGTATCTCATTATGTTCATTAAAGTTATAGATCAAAAAATACACTAAAATTCTTTTCACCACTGAGATATTTCTCGTATGTTTTAATGCCATCTCGTATGTTTTAATGTATTTTGGTGTAAAATGTAAAATCAAAATTAAGTTTTAAGGTGTGATATTTGAAAGTGAGTGATTTCACCTTTATTTTAATATTGCTTTGAATTGTCTGAATTTTATGTGAGGATGAAAGTGAATGCATGCATGTGTGATCAGATTTTTATACTAACTTTCAAACATTAGAATCAGATATTTGTAACATCTTTCTGATTCTTTAGGAAGCCAATCTTAATTTTCAGAGAAAATTTGAATTTATATAATAATTAAGAGTTGAGATCATCTATACCCTATAAAGTTGTTAGTTTTCAGGTTGTATGCCTGAGTCTCCACAAATCCATTTTTTTAAAAAAGAGGTAACATTTGTGTTCCTATTATTTATTAACTCAATAAATATTTAATAAAAGCCTAAAGGTTACAGCCACAATCCACAAAAATCTGTGAAATCTATAAAAAGGCTAAACAAGTCAGAATGTATCCTAAATTTCCTAGAATTTAAAAATCTAGTGAGTAAATTTTAGTATTAGTAAATTGATTGTGGATAACTCAATTTATAACTTTTTCTTTGGGTGAATTATTTTCATTTTTAAAGAGATTCTCTTTAACACCAGTGTATAGAAAGAAGTCTGAGCTATAATTTTATAACAAATGTGACCACATTTTTAGGCAGCCAGGTTACTAATGATGACAAAGGCACACAATTGAAACCTTTCCAGAAAATGAACCTGTGCACAGACACACACCCACAATTCATTGCAAACCCTACAGTCACTGAAATGACTAATGTTGAATGCTCTAACACAAGTGTATTAATTTTATTGTATAGAGTTTATTAATAGAGTCCAACAATCATTTGGACTCTATTAAAACTTTTATCTTAGGAAAACCTCCCAGATATTCTGATTCAGTAGGTTGTGTTTGACCCATAGTCTAATGTGATTTAATGCCTCACAGTTCCCTAATTCAACAAATATTTATTGGCTACCTACTATGTGTAAAACATAATTTTAGGTGACAAGAACACAGTGAATAGGCTTAAGTCCCTACTCATGAGACATATATTCTATTGAGGAAGGTAAACAAACATGTAAAGTCCATAATGAAGTGTGCTATAAAGCACTTCAATAATTAGTCCTCCTCTGTCACAAATACTTTATTTGCATTGGACATGGGTTTTTTTTTACTACAATCAGACCTTTTAAGAAATGAAAGATACATTTATAAAGTTTAAGAATATTCATACACTTAAGGAAAATAGTAGATGTTAGCTGTGATTCAAATGGGTAGTCATGCAGTAAAAATTGATCCACTATTTAACATTTATTCAGAATGCAATATATTAAAAAATACCATGCAATGAATTTATCTTTTGCCCCAAATGTGTGTGAGCCAAGAAACATTCTATAAATACAGTAATAATTAACACATTGCACAAATTTACATTTCAGAACACTTACAAAAGTGCTTTTACAGCTCCAAAGATGTTGCTATGGATAAAACACCTGGGGAAGATGTTCTACAGCGTGGCCATATTGCTTCTGCTTCCTGTTTTACTGTGCTATAGATAGATTCAAAGGGAGTGTTCAAATACCAAAGCTGCTGTGACAGGCTGTTTTCTCCAGGAAACAAGATTTTTTTTTAAATCAGGCATTACTTTAGGACGGGCAGTATTTGGATGGCAAGAAATCACATCACTAAAATACCTGGCAGAAAACCAGAGGTTACTCAGTAGTCCTATATCAAATGGCAGTACTATATTTTTAAATCACAAAGAAAGAAAAAGGATGGCAAACTGCATCCTAAGGCTTTTCTTAACTGACTGCTAGATTGACGTACTCTTCTCTCAATATCCCAAAAGGTGTAACTTAACAAAAGGTGTAACTATTTAAATTGAAAAGCTATCTTCCATGATTTATAAGAACAGAAAAAAAGAAAGCAGAAAATATTTTGCTTTTTTTCTGAAAGGGAAAAATACAAAAGGTGAGGATAACCCAGTTCAGATTGAGAGTGTCTAAATCTGGGTATACACTGAAATCTCAGCTCCGAGCCTGTCCCACAAAAGCCAAGGGAGCCTGATATTCTATCTATGGTTTTCTTCACATATATATATTTTTTAATATAGTTCAAACAGTTCAAAAACAGTTAACATGAGCCAACTCAGGAACTATGTCTAAAGAGAAAAGATAATCTTATCAAGAAGTTAGCTAAAGAGCCGCCAGAGAAAAGAGTAAATGATGCCAAATTAACATAGAGAATCAGCTATAAGTAAAGGAGTCCAGTATTCTAGGGGTTGGCAGTTGTTTCTTGTAAAGGACAAGTAGTAAATATTTTAGGCTTTGGAGGCCTGATGGTCTCAGGTGAAACTAACCCATGTTCATTATAGTGTGAAAGGAGACATATAGGTAATAATTAAACATTTCAATAAAACTTTATTTATAGATGCTAAATTTGAATTTCATATAAATTTCATGTGAAAAATCATGAAAATTTTGTTTATCCCAAACATTTAGAAATGTAAAATCCATTCTTAGTTAACAAGCCATATAACAGTGTGCTATGGACTAGATTTGGCCCATAGTTTGCCAATCGCTACACTATCCTAAAAATGTAACTAGACCAAGGGCTGTATGAAAATTTCTCTTTATTTTATGACACTATGAATGTTTTATTTTTAATTAATAATGCATGATACATTAATATACATGATACATTAATAGACAGGGTTTTTTTAATGTATGATGTCAAGGTATGGTTATTGGCACCAATTCAATGCCGACAGGAATCCCCAAATTGGGGAGCAGTGAGGAAAAGAACTGAGTTCGGTCAGTGGAGAACAGCTGAATTGTGATGCAGCAGGGCGGTGAAAGCAGCAGGGCTGGGAGGTAGCCCTCAGGCGAGGTTCCACTCTGGCTGGACAACTCTACTCTGCTCTGTGCCATTCTGCTCTGCCCTGGTCTGCTCTGCTCAGGTGAGGACTCTTCAGTGTTTTGACTCAGCTAAGGAAATACAGTCTTTAGTCTTCTTTGAAAAGAGAAAGTACACTCCCCAAGCCAGAAGGGAGCTGACTTACATAGACAGAAGTCCTAGCCCTCATCCTTAATTGGTCCAGGTTCATGCAAATGAGGACTCCCAAACCCTGCTGTGTCATTGGTCTAAAAAGCACCATCCTGACTGGTCTAAATGGAGCCACTGAGGTTGGTGGGATATAGCTAGGTGAACAGCGTCAGTGGGATAGGAAAAGTCTTGGTCTGATTGGTTGAAAAAGGATTCCAGCAATTCTTTTATAAGGGTTAGTGCAGATGGTAGAAGCAATGCAGGCAGGCAGTTCTGTGCAGGCTTCTCCCTGACATGCAGTTTGCATGAGAGGCCCCTGTGTAGAAATGGCTGCTGGGCTGTTTTGTTGTTGCTGTTGTTATTACTGTTGTTTAATTTGAGTCCAGTTAACCACCAGGAGCCATGATGGTAGGAAAAGGTAAGTAAAGAAAGTCATATTTCTTATTTTGGTCAATTCTGTGTTTTGTACATCCAAAGTCTTTCATCCCTTAATAGTATTATTAACAAACTCAAGTGGTTCGTTATTTGGGGTGCTCAATTCAGAAACAAGATGTGATTGTCTGAAGGTAGTTTTATTTGCTTGTTGCAAGTAAAGGAGTCAGGGGGTTCATATTCAAAGCCCTGTCTCCTTGAAGGGAGGCTTATTCCATTGCTTATATGTACTATTTTGTCTTTTTCATGTTGATTACTTCTTTGCAGTTGGCTACATTTATACTGTTGAGTTCTTGTGGAGCTCATCCTGTTTACAGCTGTTCTGCAAAAATATTGTGCTACATTTTAACATTTAGCAAAAATAATATTTAGTAAGAATTTCCCAGACCCTGAGACCAGACCCTTATCCTAACAGTGTTAGACCCAAAATGGAAGAGCAGTGTCCAATAAATTAACAACCTGAGAGCAAAAACAAAACAGAGACAGAGTCGTAGATGGAGAACAGATGACAGTGGGGGAGGGGGATGCTTAGACGGTGCAGGGATTGAGCAAAAAGGGGAAAGGACTCAGGGACATGGATAACAGTGTGGTGATTGTTGGGAGAAGGGGGATATAAAGGGACTAAATGGTAATAGGAAAAAATACACTAAAGATTAAATAAAAAAATAAAAAGAAAATTAAATAAAAAGAAAAAAACAAAATAAAAAATAAAAATCCAGATTGCAGGGGTAAATCTTAAAAGCATTACCAGAATGTTCCTAAGAAAGAGAGACCTGGCCACTGCAGATACTTTTGGATTATATTTGATATTTAACCACATCCTCAAAAGATTAGTGGGATCTTGCTGTCCTCACCAGTGGGGGAGTCTTCCATGTACACCTAAGTCTATTCACTTTGGATTTCATGGGGGTTTTTTTTGTTTCCTTAGTCTACACTATTGTTCTAGAAACCGCTGTACTAGAGGAGATGTTTGTCTCCAGGGTAATGTAGGGAAATACCGGGTATCCTAAGCCTTCATGCTCCTTTCTGTGCTATGATCCACCCAGCGATGGGGTCAGCTAAAAAATCAGTGAAGGGGCTTGCTAGAAATCTTGATGGTCCTTTTACCTAGAAGGTATTGGCTAACAGCAGCACATTTAATTGACACAGAGAAAAGCATTTCTGAAGGTTTTGCCTTGCCGCAGAATAAGTAACAGCAAAGCAAACAAAGCAGAAACTTTATCTTCAAGAAATACTAGATATCTTACCAGAAGGCTAAAAATGAACTCAGTTTTATCAGTCATTCCCTCTGTATAATCTTCATGTCAAATTTAGTGGTTTTCAAACTTTTTGCCTTTAAAACAGCAGTTTAATTACATTAAAACTCCAACAGAAAATATCAAGATTAAGTAAGACCAACGTCAGGTTGACTCTGGGTGAATCCATGTATAGAGTTCTGTCATCTAATTCAGTGGCTTCTGGGGTTGCTCGGAATGTAACTTGACAACTACTGGTCTTCACTATTTTATTTGCTATTTTACTTTTGCTTTGCAAAGGTATTTTTAGCCAGCTATATAAAGCAATGGCAACCTTAATTCTTTTTTTTTTCAGAATAAAATTCTACACAAATGTGCTATATAAAGTTATGATGAATTTAATTAGACCCGTTCAAGTCTCTTCCCCTTTGCCCATAACAAGAATACTGCAGTTTTGTTCATTGTAGGTTACTACGGGGTCAATTTTCTCTTTCAGTTACCTTTGGAAATAAAATTGACCTAATTTCAAAATAGTCAGTTTGGGAACTGTCCATAGAATATACTCTTCATGTGCAAAACTCAACACATACTCCTATAGTAGGCAGAAGCTTCAGGGTGGTGGAAAGGAAGGTTCTTGGTAACAGGAAGCTTCTTAATGATTCAGTTGGAAAGATTTCTAGAAAAGGCAATGAAATCAAGGGTAGAAAAGCAACCCCCAACTGTGAACAGTCATGGGAAATTGAAAGATAGGAGGACATGCATAATTTAGTCTGGCTGACAAATTAGCATTCATTCCAGTCTATGAATACACTGCGTTGGCCTGCCCACAATTAAAGTGCCAGCTTAGCTTTGAATTCAAGGGGCATTATAAAGATCACAAGAAAAAAAATAACAGTTTCTAAAGTCTTTTATTTGGGATACTGAAAACATCTTGAATTAAATTGAAAAAAACAGCTCATTTACTTTCAACTACTTTTGCCACTTGTTTCCATAAACCAAAAGAACTGCAGCATAGAGATTGCTCAGGACATTTTTGGGGACTCCAAGAATTCTTGGTGCCTGCTGCTGCTGCTAATTATTTGGTCTAAATTTTAAAAACATTACTTAAGACTACAATTGTAATTTAGCCTAATCGCTGTTAAATATCACTGAACTTAGTTTAAAAAAAAAACAAACTTAGAATTTAAGAAATCCTGCATGAATTATAATAATTTGGTAGCTGTTCATATAAACAACTTTTTATAATTAGATAACTGATTTAATGTAGGCTTAAAAATGCAAGCAGGGGCACATGTGGAGATGAAGTTGTATGTTAATTTGCTCCCTGATCTCAAGTTGCTGCCTCAAGTATGTAAGCATTTCATTTATTGTACATTCTTTGGACTCCTTTCCGGGCTGTGTTTGCACAACCTGGGAGGTCAGTCCTGGAGGGGATGAACAATAGTAGTCAGGGAATCATTTTTTTAAGTAGGAAACGTCTCAAGTTGTATTTTTACCCCTAATGTGCGTGTGTATAATGTAAACTCACATAAATGGGGTATATTTTTCTCCTAAAATCATACCACAGGATCTCCTGAGAGTAGACTAAGGGAAAATAAGAAAATGCTTTAAGTAAAGAAAAAAAGGAAGATTGATTGATTGATTGAAAGTTTCTTAAACAAAATCTAGTTTTAATTCTTCTAAGTTCTCAATATATTAAAAACACATTTTACATATATTAAATAATTCAAATATCTATATGTACATGTATTTACGTTGACTGCAGGCCATCTGTGCACCTTTCTCAGTTCTGTGTGAAGGTCACCAAGAGCACACCGGGTCTTCACTTCGCCTAAGGCACAATTAAGTGTTGCAGATAATTAGATAAAAACATATTTGGCTGTGATTAGGAAGGGTCAGAGCATGCTTGCTGAAGGGCCATCAAGTAGAATTAATTCTGAACTAAAACCAGAGGCTTCATGGTATAAAAATAGCTAGATGAAGAGTGAAAATCAAGTCAGTCACCAAAGCCATCTGACAATGTGTTGTAGTCATAGTGTTTTTGCAGAGGGGAACCTCTCAAGCAAACATGATCATCCTAAGATCGCTGAATGCATTGGAGGGAAAAATTCACACAGTTTATTGTCAAAATCAAATGAGCAGTATGCTAATAACCAAAGAGCAATTATTATAGGGGAGATTGAAAGAGACTATATTCTGGGTCGTAGGTTTTCTTCCAATGGCTTAATTTAATTTCACTGAGAAAATGGTGGTTTCAACCTCTTTTCAAGACATTTCTTATTTACTTCTCCCTGATCTCTAAGAACCCACAGCCCTGGTAGACAAAAGAAGAGTTTGCAGGAAATGTTGGTATGTTGGTGTAAAAGAAGACAATTTTAATTTTCAAAAGTAAGAATGTTTGAAAAAATTTTCAATAGCCTACAAGACTACATTTGTTCAGTAATACTCATTTTTATGTCTCATGAGATATGATGTGAGGTACACAGAAGGAACACTGAAAATGAGTCAACAGACAACAATAGGGATTGAAGAAGACAAAATATATAAGTAGTAGCAGCCATTAAAAGAGAATAAAACTTGGAATATGACATAGAAGGAATTTAAGAACAGGAATTGAACAGTTATTCTTATAATAGTTTATAATCTTGCTTTCAAAAATACTTACTCCCACACTGTAATTGCATTGTAAAGAAGATATTGATGAAGACTTAACTTCAGTTAATGGAGTCTAAATGTGAGCAAGACATTCTAGCAACTTTTGAATTTTTATCATAGTAAACCTAACAATATGTCTATTCAACATAATCATATTATCTCTGTCTAGATAATTTGTGTTTCACTGGGCATATTTAAAAAATATATAACTCAATAGTTTATTAAATTCTATCAAAAAGAGCTATTTTCAAGTGGAAAAATGAAAAAAGTTACATAGAAAAATTTTATACGAATCCCAACACTCTTGAAATACTACTCTTCTTTCATCTTAGAAAAGATGAAAAGACTGCCATTTACAACATGGATGAACCTTGAGAATATTATGCCAAGCGAAATAAGTTAGTCAGGAAAAGCTAAGGACCACATGATTTCACATGAGGGGTATAAAACTGAAACTCATAGACACAGACAACAGTGGGAGGTTGTCAGAAGGAAGAGGGTGGGAAGTAGTAAGAAGTAAAGGGGGCCAGATATATGGTGACAGAAGATGATTTGACTTTGAGTGGTGGGCACACAATGCAATATACGGATCATAGAAATGTACGCTATATGACCTTATTAACTAATGTCACTCCAATAAATTTAACTTAAAAGAGAGAAGAGCCCTGGCCAGATAGTTCAGCTGATGGGAGTGTCATCTTCGTGTGCTGGGGCTGTGGGTTCAGTTCCCAGTTGGGACACATACAACCAATGAATCCACAAATGGGTGGAGCAACAAACTGATGTTTCTCTCTCTCTCCCTTCCTCGCTCTCTCTTTAAAATTAGTGAATAAAAAAGGAAAAAAAATTCCAATATTTATCATTTGTTTCCTAAGAATAGTTGCTATAATAAAATGCAAATAATGTTCCATAATCCCAAACTGAACATTGTATAACAAGAGCAATAACAAATTAGAGAAGTTTGAGAAGATTTACAAGTGAGTTTACTGAATCATTTGTATTATCGTGTTCTAAAAATTACTAACTTGGATTTTTACCCTCAAAAGGTAAAATCTTGTTTCATATCTTACATTCCCTTACAACGTGTTACTCCATTTGGTTTCTTTACCTTAGTTTAATTATGTGGGTTTGCTTGATTTTTAGACAGGAATGCACAACTTTAGCTGGTGTGGGAAATATGTGGCCCCTGAAGCAGAGATCGGTCATTCATGTTCCACTTGTTTTGGGTGCTGCTTTTGAATTCTAGGACCATTAGAATCTTTCTGAAAATTCATTTGTGCTGACTTGAGTATGAAAGCTGGTCTCAAACAATACCTCGAGCAGCATGTGCCATAAATATTTCATTTTGACATATGATTGTGTTGTATTTGTTTCCGTCTACAATTATTTATTGAGCATCCATTATATTATATTTTTGAGCCATTGTAACATGAAACCCCCTCCAGGACCATTGGAAAACCAAGGAACCAGCCCTCATTTATTTTCGCAGGACCCTGGGTTGAATTGCAAAATGTAAACTGGAAAATATTGTAATTAACTTTCTTTCAAAATGTGTATTTGGTAGCTCAGATCTTTTACTTTCAGTTTTTGTGCCAGTGGTCTAAATTATGGGGTTTGATTTTGTAATTATTAGTAAAAATGTGCTAGCTTATTTAAAGTGTTGTAACATATAAAAATGTGATATTTGCAATGTATCAGGGTTATATTGTTATTAGCAACATTAGCTAATATTAGACAAAGAATTAATTTGGTTCTAGATTTTTACCTGTAATATAAGGAAAAAATCTTTACTATGAATGGGAAATTATAGTAACTTATATTAATAATTAATACCTCAGATCACTGGTATTTCCACAGTCAAAAAATTACTTTTTCCCCTACTCAAATCTTTTTTGCCTGTTAATTCCAAAAATTTTAGAAATATTTGATATTCCATTTGTTCAACACATAAGATCATAGCACATCTTCATTTGACAGATGAATTGTCTCATAATTTTGGACTAAGTTTAAGAAAAGTGATAAAAAGCTCTAAAACCTTGAAATGACCTAAAATTATCTCATTTATTTTTTAAGTTCATTTTTTTCTATGGCCAGCATTTTATAGAAAATCTCAAACCATAAGTGTTAACATCTGTGGACTGTTTTTTTGTAGTGGGTATATTATTTGTGTAATTTTATTTTCTTCAAAGAATTTGGTATTTACTGGTTGATAGAGAGAGAAACACTGGCTTGTTGTTCCACCCATCCATGCATTCATTGGCTGGTTCTTATTTGTGTGCTGACTAGGGACTGAACCCAAAACCTTGGCATATGGGGATGGCGATCTAACTAACTGAGCTACCTGGCCAGGGCTATTGGTGTAATCTTCAATACATATATAAGTATATCGCATATATAATTATTGTATTTACAGTATTTTGGTAATGGAACAAATAGCACCAAATTTTAAACAATTATTTAGTAAATAGTACTTTGCAATTGAATTTTGGTGATTCTACCCATAGTCATTTCATTTTACTTGTTAATTTAATCTTAAAATTTATTGAGCAATAATAAATTTCTGTCACTACTAGCCCTAGCTGGTGCGGCTCAGTGGACTAAGTCACAGCCTGTGAACCAAAGGGTCACCAGTTCGATTCCCAGTCAGGGAATCGAATGCCTGGGTTGTGGACTAGGTTCCTGCTGGGGGGCATGCAAGAGGCAACCACACACTGATGTTGCCCTCTTCTCCTCCCTACTATCCCCTCTCTCTAAAAATAAATAAATAAAATAGTTTTTAAATTTTTTTAAACTTTAAAAAGTAAAATAAATTCCTGTTACTACTAAATGCCTCATTTCATTTTCTTTTGGGTTTTCTTTTTTTAAATTTATTTAATTATTGTTCAAGTACAGTTTTCTGTCTTTTACTCTCATCCCAGCCCCCCCCAGTGCTCCCCACCTCCCTCCCATTTCCACCCCCCTTAGTTGTTGTCCATGTGTCCTTTATACTAGTTCCTGTAAATCCTTCCCCTTTTTCCCCTGAAATTCCCTCCCCTCTCCCCTCTGGTCACTTTCCCCCTGTTCTCTATTTCAATGTCTTTGTTTTTATTTTGCTTGCTTGTTTGTTTCATTGTTTTCTAATTTTATGTCACAACAACCTCTCATAAAGGCATTATATTGTGCCCATTTTACCCACGGCGAAGTATATATTCTAAAATCTCAAGCATCTTTTTTCCAAAAAATCATTTTTTCATTGTTTTAGATAGTATTTATTGTTTTTATGTGGAATTTTTCTATACCCATTTAGTTTCCATATATCTCTGCCCACAGTCATCACACTGTCATCCATGTCTGTCTTTTTTCCTTTTTGCTCAATCCCTCACCCACTACCCACGCACTACCCCTCAGCTGCCATCCCGCTCTTTATAAGTCTGTCTCTATTTTGCTTGTTAGTTCAGTTTATTCATTAGATTCCACGTATGAGTGAAATTGTATGGTATTTGTCTTTTTCTGACTGGCTTATTTCACTTAACATAATATTCTCCAGGTCCGTCCATACTGTTGCAGAGGGTAAAACTTTCATCTTTTTATGGCCAAGTAGAATTCCATTGTGGAAATGTCCCACAGTTGTTTTATCCACTCATCTACTAATGGACATTAGGGCTGGTTCCATATCTTGGTGATTTTAAATAATGCTGCAGTGAACAAGGGGTGCTTATGTTCTTTTGAATTAATATTGAGAAATAGATTTTGAATTTGAGTTATAGTCTTATAAGCCACATTTTCTGAGCTGTGTAACTTTTACAATTCACTTTTCCTTTTTTCCTCATCAGAAAATGAGGTAATGATCTTCTCTAACTTACACAGTAGGAGGGTGCTAACTTATACAGTAAGAGAAAGTTAAGTAAGTTAAAAATAGGCCTGTCAAAGTGCTTATCACATGGTAGATGCTTAATAAACATGATTTTATTATTCCTTCCCCAAGATGGCACAAATAAATGTCAGATCATGACTCGAATCCAGATTTCTTGACTTCAAAACTAAATACGATTTCTACATAGTTGACCCATCCTCTATTCACATATTTAGCTACATTGAAATACGTGCTACCTTCAGGGTCTATTACCCCAAGGACAGGGCTGCAGTGCTCTGCCATACATTTGTATGATTAGAATTCATTTGTGCAAGATGCTGTACATGATAGAGAGCTGTCATGGGTTTGACCTCTAGATTACAGGATGCTGGCTGGATTTTAGTTACTTCTCCATTTGTACTTCTCAGTGGGTATATTGGCCTTTTAGGACACACATACTTTTGTAAGTACTATGAATGCTCAGGGTGCTAAATGTCTAGATCTTGTTTTTTATTTACAACACAGCAGAGAGGATGCATAATTTTATCCATAAAGAATGATGAGCGTTTTTTGGCCAGTGCTTTTTCTTCAAATGGCCCCTTTCACTATCCCACAGAGAATTAGATCCCAGAGGCATGGCGTAACTTTTATATACTTTCTCACAAGTGTGCTGTAAGCATGCCCCTGGAAGTCTGTGCTCTATGCTGACACAATGGACAACATTAAAATGTGTTCTTGCCCTGGGGAATCTAACAGTGTTAGCAGAAAGACAAGAAACAAATGTCCACTGTGACAAATGCCATGAGGGTAATGCACAGCATCTATATAAGGTATTTGGTCTGATGGCACAAGACAAAGGAGGCCTTCCAGAAGTGGAACCTTGAATTGACATCCAAAAGATAAATAGAAATAACTTAGTTGAAAAGAGGAAGGAAGCACATTCTAATGTAAGGAACTGGTTGTGTAAAGGAATTGTAGCAGAAGGAACATGGTCAGCATGAGGGACTGAAAGAGTTAGTGGCTAGAGTAGGAAGAGTGAGGAGGATACTTAGTTAAAATGAAGGTCACAGGAATTTAAGGGTTAAACTGTCAGTACCTGTAGTCTCTTTAAGAAGGAGAAAGTGTGAGCATTTGGCTGTGACTTTGGCTATTATAATACGAAGAGCAGATTGGAGAGGGACTAATATGGAAGCCTGGAGTCATGCAGTCAGAGGAAATAGCAATAAGGAAATATATAGGAGAAATTTCAGAAGTTGGTAATTGCTAAGATACAGAGCAGGAGAAGAGAAGGTGCTGTCAAAATGAGCTCTAAATTTCTGACGTGGGTAGCTCAGGAGAAGTCTCAATAATTGGTCTGCCATCAGCCTGACAGCACAGTACAGTGAGTGTGCAATATCTGGGTCCATTAGCACCTCACTCCAAGGTGACAATTCCCATGTTCACTGAGCCAGTTCCTGTAGTCCCCAAAGAGGCATTTGAGTTTAAACCCACTAAACCACATGCCTTCTTTTCACCATTGAATGAGCAAAGTGTGAACCACCTTCAGGCCCCCATTCTCCTGTACAGAACCCTTGGATGAGTTAGCAAAACGTACTCCCTGTATGTGGATGCAGCTGCATGAGGGGATGTATTTCATTGCTCATCCCCTGACCCTGCACTGAATAGAACCCGCAGCTGCTCAGTCAAAGCACAGTGTTTCCCAAGCCTTGAAGGAGAAGCCTTTCCTCCACCTCTCATACCCTTTCCAAATTTCCAAGGAACTGACAAATGTTTTTATAGTTTCTCTTTGGGGGGGTTTTCTCCTCTACATATTTGTTTTTAATGTAAAATGTAGCTCACTCTATGAGGATACCATTTTCATGTAGCCCTTTCGGGTTGGCTGGTTATTTTCTGGTAGCCGCATAGTGGAGATCCAGGACTCCCATTACCACTGTCAGACACTCTAGATAAAACCTTAACTAACTCTTTGAAGGTTTGTGCATTGTACCATAGTGGATAAACACAAAGTCTTTGAAGTCTGATTCAGATCCAAACTCTCTGCCCTTATTAACATTTGTCAAATTATTGAGCCTCTCTGGGCCTCAGTCTACATATTATAATGATAAAACCATTACCTCCTAACTCATTGGATTATTAATATATATTAAAAGTACATAAAGCAGTGTTTCATGTAAGTTACACCCAAAATGTTAGGTATTATTATTATTATTATTATTATTATTATTAATCATCTGTACCATTATCATCTCTTACTTGTTGCTATTGACCAATAAAATTTAAAAATTCTCCTGATTCACTAGATGCTTTGTCATCTGAACTGTAGTCTTCCATCATTCCGGCCGACTTCAGCTCCCACATGACCAACCACTCCAGAACCATGGCCCACCACGCCCTGCTTCCACAGCTATAACTTTGACCACATCACTAGCATTAAAATTCATTTTCCAAAAGCACTAATTCAAACATTACATCCTTTAAAGCCTCCATTCAACTTCCTGTTTAATGGTTCTTGCTCCATTTGGTGACCACATGGGAACTTTTGCAGGGACTCCTAAACTGTGTAACACACCAGCAGTCCTCTCTCCTTTCCACTTTAATGTTATATCAGCCTTAGATCCTAGGGTCAATGATTTCACAAACCTTCTTGCATTTACCCTAAATTCTTTTGACCATCTGTCCTTTTGCCACATGGCTCTGAAAAAACGTAGTCTTATATCAAAACAATAACCCTTTTTCTGTGCTGGGGAAGATCACAGAACCCCGGGGAAAATGATTCCATTAAAATTGTGAATATCAACATCAACTTTCCACAACATTATCTCAAACTGGTTCTGTCTGACTCCCTCAATCTAATTTTACTTTCAGTAATTTTTAAATGGCTAGATTGTTGTATTAGAAAACAAGACAGATTTTGTTACTTAGCTTATATTCTCAACCGTAACTTTCAGTTCTCTAATGATCAATGATCATATAAATGACAGATATATCCATAAAAGAATTAAAAAACTTAAAATCTCACCATTCATGTTAGTGATAGCATTATTAGTATTATATTTGCTGGTTTACAGATTAAATAAATAATGGGACTCATTACAGAGATAGGAAATACTGAAGAGGACAAAGTTTCTGAGAGGAGGTAGGAAATAATAAACTCTGAATAAATTTTACAAGTATATTACAGTTCTATATCTAATATTTAGTAATCTTTTATCTCTAAAATTCACTTAGCTAAATAACAAAATACCAAAGAGTATTTCAGCAGGTTCGTTGACAATAGTTAACAGCAGAATCCCTGATTAAAATTACAGTATGGTTTTATCATGCAAAGTAAAAGGATATTTGACCCCAACTTAGATTGGAAAAGACTATACTTTTTTTTTTAACTAAATGTCAATGTGATGACTGGTCAATGTTCTAATATATTTTTACAGTTACCAGGCAGGGTGTTACCTGTTCCCGTGATATGGGAATCATAATATTAATGCTAACAGTGCATGTATCCATGACACTTAAAAGCTATTCCCCTTCAAAGATACTCAAAGTGCTTAACATACATTTCTCCTCTTAAGAAGACAAGTTGAGAGAAAGTAAATGTTCATATTCAAAATATAAAGAAATTTAAGCAAGAAGAACTGACTTGAAAACCAGCTAGTGGAACTCAAAAAAGAGCTGTGTTTCCGAGGTTCTCAGCCATCTCTAAGGGGTTTTTTTTGTTTGTTTATTTTTGTTCTTTTGGGGTTTTGACCCCAAAAATCATACATCCTTTTGCTAGAACTGCCATTTAAGATGATGACATCTGCCTTAACATATTTTTTCTTTTTTTACGTTTTTCTTCTATTAAATATAATCGAAGGACATATTCTATTCTTGAATAAGTTGTAACTAACACTTTGCTCTTGATCTATCATTACTATACTCCAGAAGATGAGAAATTTCTACTTCAGGCAATAAAAAAATAACTACTTATCAAGCACATATTATAAAAGCTCAATTTGGTCTTCATATCTCCAGTACATTGTCTTTAAATACTAACCAAAAATATCCATCACATGTTTCTCCCACAAACCCAAGTACACATCATGACCAGAGTTTTAAGAGTCAAGTAGTCTCTTACCTCACTCTTTCAGACTCATGCAAATAACGGAAAGCTGCTCATCAGGAACGCCAACACTTTGCAGTGTGCTTATTTCACACAAGAGGTCCAAGGATAGAAAGTCCTTGGGCTGCTTATTCTCCTGCTGTACCATTTTTACAGCCTCCAGAGATCATTGTTTCACTCTATAAAGAAAAAAAATGGGCACGAAGACATTGGCAGTGGGCAGAACCTGGCTACTCATAGCTGCAAGAGAGGCTGGAAATTTAATGATTTACTTTTATTTGACAGGCAGGCAAAGGAAAAGAGAAGTGGAAGAGGTATAAAGTGAGCAAACCCACAGTTTCTCCTTCACCTCTGCCCAACTCTTATCACCTCTGGCAAAATTGAACAAACAGATACTGATTCAGAGAGGAAATTGGGGTGATGCTTTGGAGAGATTTCTTAAATTAGTTCTTCTTAAGTAATGCCCATACAAACTCTGTGTTTCCCAGAGTCATAAATTGAATTTTTTTCACAAAATTGGCATCCACAGATGTTGAAACAATTGATAAAAGAGTGTTACAAGTTGTACTAAAAAGCAAATAAAAGTTTACGATGGAATGTTCAACATATTCTTTGATATGAGGTGTATTAAGTTTACTGCTGCTGCAGTTTTCACACTTTCAGCTTGCCAGTTTTGTGTCTATTTAACAATATGGAGACCTGTAAATAGCAAGGCAACAGAGCTATCCTCATGAGGTTATCTGTATTCATATTTTTTTAAATGACTGACTGTTCATTTCTACTCAGGATTGCTCTGTCTCTAGGAAAAAGCCTAAGGTCAGAATCATCTAGCATACTTAGAATAATTTAGGACAAATTTGCAGTAGTTGCCATGTAACCTTGAGCAAGATATTAAATTTTTATATATTGTTCTTATATCATCTATAAACATGGTCTTTATAAATATAATACTAGAAGGAGGCTATGAATGTCAAGTGAAACAACATTTGTCCCTGTACATGTAATGAATCACTGGCAATGCATTATTTTGTTCCCAGAGAACAGTTAAAAATTCTGAATCTATGAGCGTGGAATGCTACTCACCAATGACATTGCTCACTGTCCTAGAATCAGCATTTGCCCAAAATTATAACAACAGTAAATTTATGTGGTTTCTAATGTGTACAATACTTTGCTAGAAATATTAGATCCTTTGTTCCTCCTAAAAAACTTACTTCCAGATGGGGAAACTAAGTTTTGTAAAATCAAGTAGTGAACCCAGTCCAGATCATCCTATTGGTAAATGGTGGCTCTAGATTTATACTCACATTTTTTTTAAGATTGAGTTAAAAAAAATTTGTACCCAGAATATTAGATATTCAATTAAAAAATGTGGAATCTCTCCATCCCATTCTTTGGGCCCATGAATTTACATCTCCTTAACTGGAAAATAAGCCCCCCAATAGCACACAACATGTGAATCTGATTCATTGCTGTATCTCTAAACCCTACAAGAGTTTTCTTAGTGAATGAATGAATGTTTGAATGAATTTTGAATGAAAGGCTTATTATTATAATCAGCACACCTATTATAGAAGGCCTTTCTTCTGACATTCTGGCAAATTTTAGTATGATATTGCCCAACCCTTTCAATTGGTAGCAAATATTATTTGCATACTAAATCATAAAAGTAGAAACCTTCATAAACAATATATAATCTTTAGAAGTAGCTATTTGAAATTTTCCTGAGACATTCTTCAGAGTATGGGTATCTGTGAGCACTGTGGTGCAATATTAGCTGCTTTAGAAATTAACAAATTATTTACACTGCAAGAATTAAGTGGAATACCAAAGTATTTTATAAAGTAAACTCAAGTATGTAAAACATTTAAATATGTACACAGAAAGAAAAATTAGAAGGGACTTTGCAGCAAAGGCATGGAAGAAAGACTTCTCTGATGATGAGCATCAACAGAGGTGGAGCATAGACAGACACGAAGTGAGTCGGAGGGAAAAACAATGCTCAGTTTTGTGTGCCCAGGGACTAGCTGTGAGCTTGTAATGAAAGATAAAATTGACAGTACTGCTTATAGTCAGATGATGGAGTAAATGTGACTGCCATGCCAAGAAGACTAAATTTTTCCTTAAGAAAACTTGGAGAAAGTTGGAGAGAAGGTAGTAATAGCAGTGTTATTTAGATTAAGTTTCAAGACATTAAAGAGGAGATAGCAAATAGCAATTGTAAAGATGCTTTTGAAACTCAGTGAAGGGATTTTGACTGAAGAAAGGAGTGTGTGTCATTTGTATACAAGCAGATGTGGTGTGCCAGGGAGGGAGTTCAGAGTGAGAAGAGTGGCTCAATTCTAAGCCTAGAATCAGCATGTGCCACATGTGGCCATGTGGAGCCACATCTAATGGCCAAGTGGAATTGTTACAGAACAGAGGTCCAAGGGGGGCCAATATTTGGCCCACATAGGGATGCTAAAAACTGTTACAGAATAGGGGCCCCTCCCAAGGAGGGTATACTAATACCTACTGGGCTCATCTGTCTGCTGCCAGAGGAAAGACATCTCTCAATGCCAGAGATTTGTGAAAATGAAAGGAAAGGTTTATTTAAAGCTATACGCAGGCTTAAAGTAGTGATCCAATGTCCCCATTCATATATCAAAGTCCTTTAGGATAACCACAGACTCCCACAGTGCTTCCTTCCCCCCTGCCCTAGTTCAGGGTACTGTATCTCAGGAAAAGAAGCACATGTCTGTGTTTCAGGTTGCCGGCACCGTCAGCTGTGTCGCCATCCAGACAGGATCTCTAATTATTCCAAAGCCATGTGGCACCTTCTTACAGTCTACTGGCAAGAGTTCTTTGTACCCATTTTCCAGGCAAAGTCTCTCTGGCTTCCCAGGCCATGTGGCCAAAGGGAGCACCCCAAAGCTGTGTGGTCCTCTTCTACCAAGCTGCAGGGGTCTGCACTGTGGCCAAAACTGCATGGTTCTTCTTCTCTTCTTACATGGCTGCAGGGGTCCCCATTCTGTCAAAGCCGCATGGTACTCTTTGCTAAAGCTACATGGTGATTCTCTCTCACATGGCTGTGGGAGTCCCCATTCTGGACGAAAGTGCATGGTTCTCCCTTCAATGGCTGCTGCATCTGCCTTTAAATCCCCATGCCAGTCCTCCTTTGCAGCCCCATTTCCAACTCCTCCTACAATTGGCTACACTTGCCAGGACTCTCATATCCTCCCAGCTCTACTCAGCTGCCACAGTGAGTCTGGTTAGGCATAGCCCCATGGCATGGAGCCAATCATCTCCAAGCTCTCATGCAGGAGCTGTAACCAGGAGGTGTTGCCTCCCAATTACATTCTGGGTGGAAGTCACTCCCTTCTCCCTGGCTCAAAGCATGGCCACAGCTATTTAACATATCTATGAAACCAGTTAAAGGTTATAGATATATTCAATGACCATTCTACAGATTATCTGTAAAACTGTTGCTATGCAAAACAAGTCTCAATGGTCCTGCTCCATTTGTCCCTTCCCCCAACTGACACCTGTGGGGAGGGGGGTAAGGGCTGAGGACATCTTATGTCTTTCTAATATTTCCTGGACACCTTGAGTTCTAGACCCCATTCCAAATCCCTTTTTTGGGCGTCCCCCTTTTGGCTGCACCCTGTTACAGAATGAGATAAAAGGAAATCAGTTAAGAGGCTGTTTAATAATCCAGACAAGTACTAATGAAGACCCGGTCTGGCATGATGACAGTAGAACTGGACACAAAAGGTAGAATAAAAAGTCACTTCTGTTATTATTTATTTTTTAAGTACAGGGGGAAAGTGACTAGTATGTGAGTGATCAGTTTGCATCTATGCCAGTGATTCCTAAAGTTGGCTGTACATCTTCATCACCTAGGCTTGCTTTTAATAATGCAAATTCCTAACATTCACCTTCCCAGTCTTGCCTCCCAAAATGTGATTCGCTAGGTTTGTAATGGGATGAAGGAGATGGTAATTTTATAAAACTCTACAGTTGGTATCGATAAGCAGGCAGATGTGAGAAGTGCTGGTCTAGGTAACCCATTTCAAACACATGCCAGCTCCGTGATCTAAGTGACCTTACTGAATTTGATACTGCTATACAAGAATGTCCCCAGTGGCATTAAGCTGAAGTTGCCCATGGTGGCAGGTGACTTGATAAATCTCCTTCTATTAGCTGCCTTCCTCTTCCACTCTCATGTTTTCCTTCGGATGTTTCTTTTTTTTTTTTTAATTTTTTTAAATTGATTATGCTGTTACAGTTGTTCTATTCCCCCCTTTATTCCCCTCCACCCTACCCCCCCATCCCCACCATTACCCCCCTTTAGTTTATGACCATGTGTCTCCAGTCCTTTAGATTCTATATTTCCCATGCTATTCTTGCCCCCCCATCTATTTTCTTTCTACTATCTATGCTACTTGTTTTCTGTACCTTCTCCCCCCATCTCCTCCTCCCACTCCCCTGTTGCTAACCCTCCTTGAGATCTTCATTTCTATGTTTCCACTCCTGATCTAGCTGTCCTTTTAGTTTGCTTTCGTTTTAGGTGTGGTTGTTAATAACTGTGAGTTTGTTGTCCTTTCACTGTTCATGTTTCTTTAACTTCTTTTTTCTTAGATAAGTCCCTTTAACATTTCATATAATAAGGGCTTGGTGATGATGAACTCCTTGAATTTGATCTTATCTGAGAAGCACCTTATCTGTCCTTCCATTCTAAATGAAAGTTTTGCTGGATAGAGCAATCTTGGTTGTAGGTCTTTGGATTTCATGACTTGGAATACCTCTTTCCAGCCCCTTCTTGCCTGTAAGGTCTCTTTTGAGAAATCCGCTGACAGTCTGATGGGGACTCCTTTGTAGGTGACTGTCCCCTTAGCTCTTGCTGCTTCTAGGATTCTCTCCTTCATTTTAATTTTGGCTAATGTAATTATGATGTGCCTTGGTGTGTTCCTTCTTGGGTCCAAGTTCTTTGGTACTCTCTGAGCTTCCTGGATTTCCTGGAAGTCTATTTCCTTTGCCAAATTGGGGAAATTTTCCTTTATTATTTGTGCAAATAAGTTTTCCACTGGTGGCTGTGCCTTTCCTCTTTCTGGTACCCCTATAATTCGGATATTGGAGCGTTTAAAGATGTCCTGGAGGTTCCTAAGACTCTCCTCATTTCTTTGAAATCTTGCTTCTTGACTCTTTTCTGTTTGGCCATTATTTGCTTTCTTCTGGTCCACTCCATTGATTTGAGTCCCAGTTTCCTTTTCATCGCTATTGGTTTCCTGTGCAATTCCGTTCATTTCAATTAGTTTCGCCTTCATATGTTTCTCTAATTTGTGGCTATAATCAACCAGTTCTGTGAGGATCCTGATGACCAGTGTTTTAAACTGTGCGTCTGAGAGTTTTGCTATTTCTTCATTGCTTAGGTCTATGGGTTCAGGGATTTTGAGAATTTGCGACATTTTTGGTCTGTTCTGGCCCTTTAAGTGTGAGAAGCGGCACCTTGGACTCCCAGGTCGCTGGGTTGTGACACTGTATGTGGGGGCGTGGTCAGAGCGGGGAAATGGCGGAGCCCTCTTCTGCCGCTTGCCGCGGGGACTCCGGGCCCTGGTCCAACTGCCCACTCCCTCGCCTGTCTGCTCTCACACAAATAGGCGACCCCAGTCAACACGCAGCACCGCTTCCCCGCTGTCTCCTCCGTGGTCGCTTGCCTGGTCACTCGCTCGGTTGCTCACTAGGTCCAACCCTGCACCTGGATTCCGAGTCTGGATTCCGCGCCTGAGCCCGTCTGACCTAGTCCTCCTGTGCAATCCCGCTCCACCAGCCACTGGTTTCGCCCTTTACCGGTTAGGCTACAGAATTTGTTGTTAACGGACTTCCGAAAAGTTCAATTTTCCGTGTTCTGGCTGTGTTTTGTGTTGCTAATATTTAGTTGTCCCTAAACTTGGTTGTGTGAGAAGGCACGGCATATCCACCTATGCCTCCATCTTGGCGGAAGTCTGGATGTTTCTTTCACATTTCAAAAAAAAATGACTATTACTCAAATCTTTGACTCAGGGCCTGCCTCTGGGAAGCCCAAACTAAGACACCTGGTTCCTAAGTGCAGAAATAGTGTTTACAGACCTGAGTATGAAAAGAGCATTGGACATAAGTCTAGATGCTTATGGCCATAGATATAGTACAGGGCAGCATAACAACTATAATCAAGACTAGGGAAGCCCAGGCACCAGATGACAGTATTTGAAGAGCTTCAAGTCAAGAACACATGTATGTGGTCAGAGATCAACACAAAGTATGATGCTAAAATCAATACAGATGTATCATGTTGATTCCTTTAGTCAAAATTTCTTGATGTAAAATAAATTAAATCAGACTTAAACATGACTATGTGCACAACTCTTTACATTTTAGGGGGAAATACAATGTCTGCTGTTTGTGTTTTGAGAACTGATAGCAACTTCTCAAAATATAAAAGGCAGCATAGATCTGGGTCAAGCAGACATGACTGTGAATTAAGTGAGTGTCTTTCTTCCTTTCTTAGGTGCAGGCATGGGTTCCCCAGGGTGATATGGGCTCCAGTGGATACAAATGCCTAAATCAAGGCTCTCAGATCTAAAAACGGGGAGATTGCATCTCTTAGAGAGTGACCTCCCACAAGGCTTTCTTCATGGGCATGCAATCTGGGACTCACAAATTATATATAATAACTGGTCCTGAACTCCTGCATACAACTATGAATGCTCCGGGTTACAGTGCACTGGCTGCTGTAAGAACATAGCTGTCTATTGGAGGGAAGAAGCACAAGAAAGAGCCTAGCTGAAGCTAACAAGGGAATTAGAACAAAGCAAGAGGTATAGTTTTAAAATATGTGCACATTTCCCTACTTCACAGTGTGAAAATCTCCTGTCTTTGTGACTGAAGAAGACTGGGTGTCATCATATGGAAGGTGATAGGGGATATATAATCAACAGAATTTATAAGAGACTGAGCTGTAATGGTCATGTTATAGATTTGCAGTTGAGCTTATATCAATTAAAAGACAAATGAGCTTCTGTTAGGCTTAGCCATTCTTCAGGAACTATGTTCTCTTCCAGTCTGAACTGCCCTTGGTTTTAGTGTTATGAAAATTTCTCTAATTTTATTATTGATTTTGAAGAGAGAGAGGAAGAGAGAGAGAAAAATCAGGTTGTTATTCCATTTATTTATACATTCATTGGTTGCTTCTTGTATGTGCCCTCACGAGGGATCTGAGCCAGAACCTTGGTGTAATCAGGACAGCGTTATCAAGCAACTAAAATGCCCAAACAGGGCCCTGACCTGCTCTTTCTGTTGAAAAAAAGTGGTGTTGCTTTCATATCAAACACTTTGTGCAACTTATATTTCCTTAGTCTCCCTATACAGAATAGAATTAAAGAATCCTATAAGGATTAATCATGGATTTATCCCTCCCATTCGTCCATCCATCCATCCATTCATCCATTCATTCATTCATCCATCCATCCATCTAATCCATCCTAGTCAATAAACCTTCTTTGAGTGCATTACTTCTTTTCAATCATCTACCTAGAATGGCAATTTGACATGTTTTATTTTTAATTGAATTTATTGGGGTAACATTGGTTAATAAAATTATATAGCTTTCAAGTGTATAATTCTATAATACATCAACTCTATATGGTATGGTGTTGTCAAGTCTCCTTCCACCACCATTTATACTCCCTGTACCCTCTTCTACCTCCCTCTACCCACCTTCCCTTCTGGGAATCACCACGCTATTGTTTGGGGAATTTTTCCTGTTGCCTAATTTTTTTACCCAGTCCTCAGTTCCCTCCCCTCTGACAGCTGTCAGTCTGTTTTCCATCTGTGAGTCTGTTTCTATTTTTTTGTTAATTTATTTTGCTCATTAGATTCCACAAATGAGTGAAGTAATATGGTAATTGTCTTTCTTTGTCTTGGCTTATTTCATTTAGCATAATGCTCTCCAGATAAACTGAACCAGAATACAATTGGGAACCAGATAAAAGTTTTGAGACAATAATTGACATAAGATTGTGTTATTTTACTAGTTATCGGGTGAATATACATTCCAGAGGCTCTTGATACGTACAATTCACTGAGTCTATCTAACTAGAGATGGTCATGCAAGCCCTTACAGCTTTGATTCCAGTGACTTTATATCTGGTTAAAACTGATGCTCATGATGCAAAATTATGCAGTTGCTTATGTGAATTAGTCTTTAACTCTTACTTTCTGTGTAGACACAATTTATCATAGGTTGCTACATTGAAAACAGATTAACTAAAAATAAAAGTAAAATTAACTGCTTTAATTGAAAATTAACTAGTTGTTATTTTAGTCAAAAGTAGCCTTATTGGTTAAATGCTTCATAGGGTATTTGCATTCTTTATATAGGCAATTACAGGCAGGTCTTCATCATTGACAAAATCAAGAGAAATTTATGCTACTAGAGTGCTTTACTTGCATAAATTTGTATATACTTATAACACTGAAATTGGTAGATCTAACAGTAAATATTTATTCTTTCACAAAATAAATGTTTCAGATGTTTGTTCTTATCCTCAAGCTAATTCCCCCAAATTGTATTTTCATAAGAATGCATTCTGAGATTGTTTTGTAAAAGTGTTCAGTGCTTAAGAACAAGCAAACTGTGTGCCATCCACTGATGTCTGAAAGTCTGTGAACTACAGCATGGCTGGGAGCAAGAAGGTCACCCTCCACATACCTAATGTCACTGCAGCACTTGATAGAAAAATGGCCTTGGCAAGCTGCCACATTTTCACATTCCCAGTTTCTATGGGACCATGAAATAGAAATAATCATATCTAATATAAAGTCTGTTTCACCATTCATAGATACTATGTAGAGAACTGATTTTACCTGTAAACCCTGATATTAGTGATGGAAAATAAAGTATGAGTGCATTGAAGTCCAACAGTGAAAATGAATCAAAATCATTAATAGAATAGCGGTTAGTAAACCACTATATATGGTACATGTGCTGTTAATATTATTATATTTGTTTCATTGTATTATCTTTTAAAGAGAAAATAGAAGCATTATCACCTCCAGCTGGTGACTATATGTGTCAAAGCCATCACTGTATTACTTCTAATATATTGGTAACACAAGACCCAGAAGTCCCTTTCTGGGGCAGGGAGGTAATGCCAGCTAAGCTCCTCTTTTTAAAAGGTGGCTTTTCTGTGGAAATTGAGATTCAAAGCCATCAGTTTCGGTCACAGTGTAAGGTATGGACAGGAGCTGAATAAATATCAGGTGGCCTTGAACACTGTAGATTAACATTCACCTAAGAAATGTTTATTGACCACTGTACTTGAACAACAATAAAAAATGTGAGAAAAAAAAGAGAAATGTTTATTGAATTGTAGGTTCCTATATAATCCTCCCAGAATCTGAGATTCTCATGTAGAACATGTTCCCAGTAGTTCCTTCTAAACAATCATGGTGGGTGTAGAAGTTGAACAATTTATTTGATCTCCCGAACCCCAAGAACCCCAAGAAAAGGAATGATGGACCCTCACCCCTCAACTTTGTCATAGCTGGAGTCCTCATTATATCTGTAAAAAAGTCTCCTAATCTCTTGGCTTCCCCTGTCCTCCACCTGATTCAGGCCTGAAACAATGCCAGAAGGCAGTGCCGCCCTGTGCAGAAACAGGAGTTCCCGGGGTTCTGATCAGGCCTAAGAAAGAATGCATAAAATCCTGTGAAACCTGCTTTGCTAAGAATGCTCTCAATTTAAATGTTCAGGGTCCAAGCATAAAATGAGTTTGTTTCCCAAAGTTTTATGGCCCTGTGGCATCACTCTAGCTATCTGACCCTGACTCAGAATAAGCCCTTATAGTTCCTTGAATATTATCTATTCCTTGATCATTATTTCCTGACAATGACTGATGAGCTTTACCTATATGCCCTGTATTTCTATGCAGCTAAACTCAATAAAAGCCCATTGAGGCCTTTCTTCTCTGAGAGACTGGTCAGCCTTTCCTTCCCAAGCAGAGCATGTCTTGGTATACTTATTCTCATCTGTGGCAGCCAGGAGAGCTCTTCTGAACAAAGCTCCCCTACACCCCCTGAACTCCTTCCATTTCTAGAAGCCTTTGAATAAACATGTAAGGCTGAGAATGTAGCAATACACTCTCAAGGCCCCACGATCTTGGTGGGAAAGATGTATTCCCTATCAACAAGCCTCAGATATCTAGTGAGTAGTAACATTCAGAAAAATCATGACAATGATAGTTCAAAGAGTTGCAGGTTTCTGAGTTGAAGAATTGGCGGAACCATATGTTTCACTTGACGAGTTCCTTCTGCAGTGATTCTTGTTCACTAATTTGGGTTCACCTGCTGTGCAATATCAGCAAGTATAAAGTCTTAGTGATTTTAAGTATTTTCCACCTAGCAGTGCAACAACAAGACATACACCTATATTATTTTACAGCTACTCCCCAACACACACACACACACACACACACACACACACACAAGGCCATCCTAAGATATGATACCCATTAAATAAGAATAATATTAGTCGATATCCATTAAATAAGAGTAATATTATTGACTAAGTCTATGTCATCTGCTATTCACTAGTCCAATGAAGCAGGAGCACATTTGCTATTAGATATTAAAACAGTGAACTGAGGGACACTGTAGTGTCTGATATCTTCTAGCTTTATATCATCAAGCCCTTCATCTAAAAGCAACAGGAACAAGCTTAGAAATGAAGATTTATTAGCAGCCTCTGTAGATTTCATTGGGATTTATCAGGTCTGAATTTCTTACGAAGGTATCTTACAAGAGTTCCTCTAGGCCTTTTACCTAATGTGTATTATTCACTTCATTATTATTTCTTGGTTGAGGGATTCTCGCTGTCATGCAGGTCAGTCACAGTTTATACTGTTCAAATATACCCTTCTCCTTCGTGGTACATTTTTCTCCAGTCATCTGCTTTCCTTTAAAAGGAATTTATTTGTATTTTTGTCTAACTTCCTTGGTGAGAGGCCTACCAAGCTCCCTATGTCTGTGGTTAGGTACTGAGTAAATGTGTGCTGGATGTATGTATTACAACTCAAATAAAATTAATTTTCATTAAGGCTAAGTTTTTTAAATATTGTGGTAGTTAAACAATTAAGCAACATTATTTAATAGCCATGTCTCAGCATCTTGGTCTTTAGATGATAAGATAAAATCTACCTATTTGGGCTATTGCCTTTGCAAAAACATAAAACCATCTGATATTCATTTTAACAGTGCATAAATCACGGCAACATACATAAATCAAGGCCATGCTTTCAATCTCAGACTCCCAGAGCCAAGAGAGATAAGCTGGTCTTAAAAGCTGCAACTAAATGAAGGAAACAGATGTCAGAGACTGCATTTCAGAGTTTTTCCTCTGTAAGAATGTTAATTTCTCCTATTGGTCATAACACCCTAAAAAAGCAAAAAGCTACACACCATACCTTGTCATATTAAGTGCCCCATCACCTGTAATATGAGCACAAACAAGCAGAGCTAAAATGAATATATACACACAGACACACACACACACATATATATATATATATATATATATATATATATATATATATATATATATATATATAATATGCTGAATGAATGATCAGAAACATTACATTCCATGTCTCATTTAACAAGATGCCCCAGAATGTAGACCTACTTAATGTGGATTTATTTTGAGAACTATTTAATCAGGTGCTTTAGAAAACAAAGTATAAACACACTATTTTTAAATTAGCTACATATGTTATAATATATCAAAGGTGCACTAGTATTCAACTTGAGATCTCAATAATAGTACAGTTGGCTTCCATATCCACAAGTTCCACATTGTCGTTGTTGTATGCTGTGTATTCAGGCCTACTACGGTTGCATCTCTACTGAACATGTACAGATTTTTTTCTTGTCGTTATTCCTTAAACAATACAGTCTGACCAACTATTTACATAACATTTACATTGTACTAGGTTTTATAAGTAATCTGGGGATAATTTAAAGTATACAAGAGGATGAGCACAGGTTACAAACAAATACAATGGCATTTTATATGAGGGACTGGAGCATCCATGGATTGTTTTATCCATGGGGTGTCCCGAAACCAACTCCCTGTGGATACCAGGGATGACTGTATGTTGGAAAAACACCAGAGTGTAAATCAGATGTGGGTTATAATCTTTACTCTTTCACTATATTAACCATGGTCCTCAGACAAAGCACACAGCACTCTCTTTCAGTTCATCAGCTCTGAAATTAGGACAATAACACTTCTGCTAGCTAATTAGAGTGGATGTTGTGAAAAATCAAACAAGATAAGGACTTAATAGTGTTTTGAGAAAGTAAAATATATATAACAAATATTTTTATATGAAATCAATTTTGTGCTTATTAATAACCATTGCACAGGCTAGGTCAGCTATTTCCAACCTTTTTCATCTTATGGAACATAAAAACTAACTACTGAAATTCTGAAGCACACCAAAAAAATATATTTTTTTGCCAATCTGACCAAAAAATAGGTATACGTTTGATTCATTCACACTGGATGGCTGTCATTGTGTTGGTTGTCGTCATTTTTTATTTGACAGTCTAAGGGGAAAATGGTCAGTGCCCCTGACTGAATAGTCAGGTAGTGCATGTTTTAAAAGTTCTTGCATCATGTCAGTGTGCCTCTTCTACTGTAGCACACCAGTTGGAAATCACTGGGCTAGATCAATATTTTAATTCATTAATTTAACAAAAATGTATTCATCCTTTCTGTGTCGCAACCACAAAACATTTAAAATAATTTGGGGATTCTTACAACTTAATATGCAAGACAGGCATGCACACAATAACTGAGCTACAGTGCAATAATAATACTGTATGAAATGCCCCACACGTCTAAGAGAGTATGGATGCAGGGACATTTATTTGTGCCTTCATGAAAAAAGAGGTGACTAAGAAGGACTGGAAAGATGAGTAAGGGTCTGCCATAGAGGAAAATCAGAGATCACTTCAAGTACAGAAACAAAATGAGCTAAAAGTGAAAGCTAAGAGTAAAGAAACTTTTGGAGAACTCTAAAAATTTCAGCAGAGGAGACATAGACTGAATACTGAAAGTGTAGTTGGTCTGTGGGGTGAGGATGAACTCTGGACAAGTGGCATTCGGGCCAGTCTGTGTGGTCTGAAGCTCAGGATGATCTCTGAGTGAAAGAGAAGGCCCAGGTCTTCAGTGTAGAAGACTTTACATCATCAGACAAGATGATCCAAAAAGTGTGCAATGGCATCGCTAGTGTATTTGTCACATAAAGAACACAGTTTTTTTTAAGCTTTTCATTTTGAAATAATTACAAATCCAAAGGAAGTTGGAAAGATAATACAGAGAGGACCTATGTACCCATTATTCACTTTCTCACAATGGTTATATTTTATAAAACTATGGGGTAGTATGAAAATCAGGTAATTAACCTTTGTACAATAAGTGACTATAGTTCTGTCAGTTTATCACATGTGTGCATTAGTGTACCACCTTCAGAATTGACATACAGAACTACCCCATCACCATGAAGATCTCTTTAGTGCTTCGACTTGAGAGCTGTAAGACACACCATCCTCTTCTTTATCAGTAGGTTAGTCAGCCAACCAGCATTGACTTCTCATGGAGTGGAGGTGAGCCTAGCACAAACTCTGCAGGGTCACCAGTTAGATGAATATGTTCAGGTATCTTTCCAAGAGATAAAGCTAATGGTACATGGTAAGGATATATCATGTGTAATCCATTACATGTCTAAGTGAGAATCTCAATTCAAAAGTTTGAAAGGGAGGAAATTTGCCCTGGCTGGTGTAGCTCAGTGGATTGAGCGCGGGCCTGCGAACCACACGATCGCGGTTCGATTCCCAGTCAGGGCACATGCCTGGGTTGCAGGCCGGTTCCCTGCAGGCCAGTTCCCAGCAGGGGACGCACAAAAGGCAACCATACATTGATGTTTCTCTCCCTCTCTCCTTCCCCCACTTCCCCTCTAAAGATAAATAAATAATAAAATATTTAAAAAAAAATTCTTAAAAAAAAAAAAAAAAAAGAAAGGGAGGAAATTTAACGCCAAAAAAGTTCAGGTTAACCTTATATGGAAGAAAAAATTAACCCCCTCTGTCTCTGTGTTTGTGTCTCTCTCTGCTTCTTTCTGTGCCTCTCTCTCTCTCTCTCTCTCACACACACACACACACACACACACACACACCCACCCACCCACCCACCCAGTCTCACTTATGCATTTACTCAAACCAGAGTTTTGAATAGCTTTTCATTTCAACAGTTCTCAGGAAAGGCTGAGTAAAAGAACATTCAATAAAGTTATGTAAGTTTTCTTATTAGTCCTGGTATCTCTAAACCTGAATTAAAGTGGTTTCCCATGATTTGTCCCACATTTAGGGCTTTCAGTCATCAAGATGAAATAACACCAGGCGAATCTGGCTGAACCTTTGCTTTTACATAAATATTCTACTTTGTTTCCCTGACTTCACTACTGCATTCTATATTCTTCAAAAAGCAGCCAGAGTAATCATATGAAAATGTAAATCAGACAACAACACTTCATCCTGAAAGCTCTTTGGTGGCTTCCCATTGTGCTTGAAATAAAATCCATATGTTCAGTTCTCCCTTCGCGAACAAAGGACTTATTTCACTAGCAGCTGGGAATACGGCCAAGTCAGCTCTCAGGTATCTGCCTTCTTTATGGATTTTCTTGGCTGAAGAATATTGCTTCACCCAAGGTTACATCTTCTTTCAGGAACAGGCCATATCCAGTGACTGATCAATGTTGCAGTATGACTTGGGACAACTGTAAAGGGCCTTCCCAGCTTTAGAGTTCCCATGGGATTAGCTGGCACCCTTGTTAGAACTACAGTGCAGTTCATCATCTCCTATTGCCCCACCCTCAGCCGTCCCTGTCTTTCAAAGGTGATGCTGATAGTGCTCCTAATAACTATTCCACATGCTGATGTCTATCTTAGAGACTGTGTCCATGGAACCCAACCTGGGCCCCAACCACAGCCTACATGGATCTACGTAATCGGAGTTCTGCCTGCCTTTCCAATTTACCTCACTTCATTGCCTCTTTTCTCGAAGTTAGATACAATATCTTCCCTTGGTTTCATTTCCCTCTGCTGGAGCACTCTCCTGGCTCTTTATTCCCCTGCGTGTTTCTTGTTTATCAAACATCAGCTCCTCAAAGTTCCTCCCAGACCACCTTGTCTCTAATAACCCCTAGAGATTTCTACTTCTAATAACCCCTAGAGATTTCTAATAACCCCTAGAGATTTCTACTTCTCAAGTCACACTCTGTTTCTTTTTCCCTTCATTGTGCTGTTATTAACCTTCATGTGATCTTGATTGTCTCCTTTCTCTTGAATAGAAGGTCCAGGAAAGAAAGGACCATGTCTGTTTGGTTTACCATCGCATCCATAGTTCTTAAAAGAGTACTCTGCACATAATAAGTGATCAGCACCTATCTGCTGAGTGGACGGAAAACTCAATAATGCCTCAGGAATAAATGTTATTTTTCTGATCACTTAAGAGGACTTTGTTTCCAATTTTAAGTTTTGTGTTTGGTGTGATAGCAGAGTCAGTAACACTTAGCACATACCCCACTACACTGACTATTTCAATATCAGTGAACTGCATGCAGATTCCCTTCAAATTGTGATAGGATTTTAAGTGATACACACTTTAATTTGACTCATTAAAATTTACTCCTGTATTTAACATTCTTTTGGGTTACTGGACTATTCTGAAGACAATGCAATTGTTTTAAATTATGAAGACATCATTTCTCTGGGTTGTGCCATTACGGAAAACAATTGTCCTTTAATGGGAGAACTCAGGTGCCCCTACTCAATTCTCTGAGGGATTATGCAAGAAAGTGACAGACAAGCATGACCTCTGACCATGAGGGAAGGTGAAAACTCTGGAGAGGCAGAAGACATGGAAGCATGCTGCAGAATAAAATAGGTAAGGCTCCAAACACTCACATGTGAATTCACTTACGGAAATTGCTCTTTTGATGAATCAGAGCAATCACAGTGAGACACTCAGATTTAAAGTGAAAGGGAGAGCCTGCCCATAAATTCTATGAAATATACATCTTAGAACTTTCTCGGGGCCTGGACCAAATAGCAAATACCTGCCTGTCAAATGACTATGCTGTATTTTGCTATCAGGAATCTAATACACAAATGTGCTTTGAAGTTTCCTGGGACTCATTTGTGTCCACATGTTCTTTAATCTTGGGCTCCCATTTGTGCACATACCAACACCTGGCTCTGGCAAGAAACCAGAAATAATATTCAAAGCAATTCTGAGCCGCCAGTGCTGAGTACAAACAGCGTGGTGATGGATATTTTACTGATGTTACTCCAAGTTTGAATTGCAAAAGGCTGAATAAATCATCCTAACTTCAATATACTAACATCCTTCAAAATGACTAATTAACTTTGCCACAGAAACATCTTTCTGGAAAGAAGGCACCTTTTGATAGAAAATAAATTTTCTCCAGGCATATATTTCTGAAGTGTGAATATTAATCAGTCAGCCTGGGGAGAAAATACAAATATTTTGATGGGGATATATTTTTATTAATAGAGTAAACATAATTCAATGTTGGTTATATGCTAACACTCCCTTGTCAATTAGTTTTTCTAACAGTGACAGAATATTATTTTTTTCCCAACTTCTGACGTGGAAAGAGCGCTCTCCTATGCAGATTCTTTCATGTAAGATCATAAGTTTTAACTCAAATTCAGATTATTAAAGACTATTACCAGTAAGAGATCTATTTTTTTTAATTCAATCTCCTTTAGTTTTATATGCTTGAAATTTTCAGATAAATAATATTTTATTCTATGCTTTAAAATGTGTAGCTCCTTTTTGTTTATACTGACTAGATATGTATCCATCAACCAATATTCTAGCACCTTTCACACAACAAAAGCCATTTATGGAACAATATGAGAGGAAAATTAACTCGACATTTAAGATACCAAGTTTTTTTAAAGTAAAGTGGTGGTCAAGCCCAAAGATTTTTATAGTAATAAACACAATAGTAAGTTATCAAGATACATAATACAAATGATAAGAATTTTATGGATAAATTTTAGGCTTTTTCATCTTGTACCCACATTCGTAATTAGTCTTTTATATCTCCTGCCCACAATTTTAATTAGTGCATATTTTTAATTAGTGTATATTGCAAGTACAGTTACCCAGAGATCTTTTCCATATATTAGTTCTGAAGTTCAGCTTTTACTATATTTTTCTTTTTTTATCCTTATATGTTTCCACCCCTATTTAGTCCCTTTATACCAGCCTCCCCCCCGGCAATCACCACACTGTTGTCCACGTCCTTGAGTCCTTTTTCCTTTTCGCTCAATCCCTCCACACCCTAACCTCCCCTGCCCCCACTAGCTCTCATCCTGCTCTCCATCTATGATCTGTCTCCATTTCCCTTGTTCAGTTTGTTCATTAGATTCCACTTATGAGTAAAATCATATGGTATCCATCTCACACGCGTCAGAATGGCTATCATCAATAAATCAACAAACAATAAGTACTGGCTAGGATGTGAAGGGAAACCTTTTTGTACTGTTGATGGGAATGCAGACTTTCCACAATGGTGCAGCCATTGTGGAAAGAGTCTGGAGATACCTCAAAAAATTAAAAATGGATCTGCCTTTCGACCCAGTGATCCAACTTCTGGGAATATATGCAAGGGAACGCAAAACACTAATATGAAAGAACATAAGCACCCCTATGTTCATTGAAATGTTATTTACAATCACCAAGATATGGAAGCAGCCTAAGTGTCCATAAGTAAGTGAGTGGATAAAACTATGGGACATTCACACAATGGAATACTACTCAGCTATAAAAAGGAAGAAAATTTTACCTTTTACTACATATTATATATTAGTCTATGCCTCACAGAGAGATCCAAGACTAATGGTATGAGTGAAAACAATGATGGGAAATTTGCACTCTTATCCATTATTTATTGAATGATAAATATATAAGTATACAAATAAATCAATATTTAATTAATATTTAAATCAATATTGTAAGTAAAATATATGAAAAGGGGCGAAGTGTATACACAGGAAATCTTTAAGGAACTAACATTTCCTAGTTTACATTGGGTAGCAAAGAAATACACAAATGAATTATTATGGTCTGACATAGATTTTGGAAATTTGAAATGGAGCTTAGAATTCTAAGACTGTCATCAAAGCTTACTGACCAGTCTTTTGAGGTTCTAAGTAATTTGCTTGATACTTGACAAGTAGGCAAGCTCTTTAATTTTTGCCCAAACCAGTGTAAAATGTTGCACTATGATAATTACACTGTTATAACAGGTGAAATTTAGCACTGTCTCAGGCACACTGGGATGGTGGGGAAACTATTGGTTGGGAAAAATAGGTAACCATTGGAACAGTGTGTCCATTTCTGGGTAAGTAAACTATCATAGCTTGAAAAAGAGATATGCCCACCCATATAGCAGATAACCAGTAAGTTTTAGTTTAAAAAGTTATTCATTATTCATTTTAGTTATTAAGGAGGTCCCAGGTTTAGAGAATATGAAGACATTACTGCTGTCCAGAAAAAAAAAAGATATGCTACCCTTTTTCTACAATAGTAATTGCTGTTGGGACATACCCAACTCCTAGGCCCCATCTGTGCGAGTGATACCCAACTTCTCTGCATCTGATAGTAGCCTTGTGGTTAGCTCTGATGAATAAAATGTGAGCAGACACAAGGGTTCAATTTCTTTTTTTAAAGATTATGTATTTATTTTTAGACTGAGGGGAAAGGAAGGAGAAAGAGAGGGGGGAAAAGAGAGGGAAAGAAACATCAGTGTGTGGTTGCCTCTCACATGCCCCCTAGTGGGGACCTGGCCCAAAAACCAGGCATGTGCACTGACTGGGAATAGAACTGAAGACCCTTTGGTTTGCAGACCAGTGCTCAATCCACTGAGCCACACCCGCCAGGGCAAGTGTTTGATTTCTGACTGATATTGAGCTTCCTCTTCAGTGGATGGAAAGGCAATAGAGGGAACTTTCTTGGAAGTCACTTGTTGAAGGTATCAGATCCACTGTCAGACTGCACCTCGGACTTATCCTGGGGCAGAGTGCCTACCCAACCCCATTGCTAAGTTCACTTCAAAACTATTACATGAAAGAAGTAAATTTCTAAGTCCTTAAACTACAATGTTAATTGGGTCTCTTCATTAGGCAGCCTAGCCTTCAGCCCTAGATCATGCAGGGCAAGTTACATCAGTCATCTCTCTTTGATTAGGAGCAACGGACTCCAGACCAAAGGGATGAAAGATAGGAGGGTTTATTTTGGGAAACATGTCTGCAGTTTTAACAATGCAAGTGCATACTTAGGCTGTTGCTTTGATAGTGAGAGGAGTGAAACCAAAGGTGACACTGTACAGTTTAAGGAAGCACCATTTACATTCATATCACCATCTAGTCAAATGATGTCCTTGGAGCTGCTCACTGTGCTACCTGGACAGACATAAACAAGCAGGTGAATGACAGCGTCAACCACTCCATGGTTTGTATTCTAATTTGTCTCCTGGGAATACCAAGCCAAGCTTGATCCATAGTCTTTGCTCCTATTTCTTGGTTTTGCATGTGTAATCTGTAATTTGTTTCATTTATTATCTTTTTCTACAGTTTTTAACACTTTTTCGTATCTTCTTCAACCTTTCTTCTCACTTGTCACTCCTGTGCCTATTGTCCCAGCTTTAAGCCTGTAACTTCAAAGTAGCCTTCCACCCTGCTTCCTGACTGATCCAGCTAGCTGGGGTACCTTCTCCACCAAAAGGTGGTTTCCCAGCACCCCTTCCCTGTGGAACACACTGAGGCGTGATTAAGCAGTAGCCAGTTGGTGGGGTTGTGAAAACTGAGTATCAGGGCAAATGCTCTGCTGATTTGGACCAGAAGAATAAGACTGCTTGGGGAAGCCCTAGAAGTGTCAAAGCCCTCAGGGTCTCTTATAGTACTAGGCAGCATCTAAGGAGAGCTACTGAGGATCCCTGATAGCCTAGAGCAGGGGTGTCAAACTCGTTTTCACTGGGGGCCACATCAGCCTCAAAGGGCCGAATGTAATTTCAACTCCTTAACAGCGAAGGAGTAGTTACATTTGTCCAGCAACATTGGCATTGCCTCAGAGATGTTAGAAATGTAGAAACTCAGGCCCCACTTAAAACACCTAAATTAGAACAAGCATTTTCACAGAATTTAGAATTTTAAGAGATGATTTGTATACACATTAAAGTTTTCAAAGAACCAGGGTGGTTGGTATCAAACATGGAGTCAAAAGATGGAGGCAAAGCTTGACCCATGAAAAGATTCCAAATTCAAGACTAAATCAGCAGAACAGTGACTTTAAAGGAGAGCTCTGTTGTGCATAAGCTTTTTAGCAAGAAAAACATGTTGCATAGTGATTGGTGAATCTTCATCAGATGCTATAAGGACATGGTGAGATTCCCGAATTTTATTTACTAAGTAGTATATTCTTGCTTCCAAATAAATGTTACTTTGTGGATAAATATATGAGCATGTTTCCAAAGTGGATGAAATTCAAGTGAATGATTTCTCCTGCTTTTTCTAGAAGGGGCCCTAAGCCAACTGAAGAGTAAAAGCTCAGCCTGGGATTGATTGTCACATGTACCTCTAACAAAAAATAGAAGAGGCTTTTTTCATCCTTCTTAAATCTCATATTAAAATGCTATCACTCTAGATACATTTTTGGACTGTAACCCATTAAAAGAAAGGCAAAAAACATAAAGCAGCTGCATCTCTCAGTTTGGGTGAGAAAATCATTAAATTTGTACTAATTTTCTACAAAACCATTTTTCTATGTGGGATAAGCAATTACAATCCTCTAAAGCCTAGTTGAAAAGTCATTCATTTAAAATTTTAAGTACATTTACTAAGGCTTACAAATTTTCCAGTACGGGTACCGCTGTATCAGTATGGTTAACAAAAAGAAATGATGTCACACAGAAAGTAAGGGACCCAGGGGATGGTGAAAATACTATAATACACTGTAATAGAGAACTCCAGCTTTTCCTGTTTATTACACACACAAAACAGCAGATCTTAGGAGCTCTGAATCCAAAATAAACCAAACTTCCTTTCAAGCACCACTAAACCAATTCCAGAATAGTAGACTCTGTTAGAAAGGCTGGCAACTAAATAGGAAATAGGAACAAAGGAGGGACATTAGGGATCATTTCAAGTGACCATAAATCAAAGCAGCTCAAGCTAGAAAAACGTCTTTATAGTTCAGCCAGTGAGGAAAGCCAAGGGCAGGCCCACCAAAAGGGTTCTTGTATCTTTTTTTATTTCTCCCTTTCCTGAAAAAATAATGCCTAATATCACTTTGTTTTGAGTCACGATAATTTATAAATGCCCTATGAAATTTTATCCATGCTACAGATCCAAATCCACAGAGTCACAAAATAATTCACCAGTGCTATGAGGAAATCCTTTTCTCGGCTGGTGTGGAGTGTGCAGAATGTGAAAAGGTTTCATAGGTAATTAATGTTGCTCTGATACAAAGCCAGAGGTCAGAAGAATCAGGCCCATTAATTTAATTATATATTAGCTGAAGCTGCAAGCCCTTCCCTCTAAAATGCATCTACTATCTTTAAAAAACTCCTCAACGCATGCCAAGTGTGAGAATAAAGAAAACTTCAACATGAGACAGTGTGCCAAGGATGCTGTGGGATGTGATTTTGATCATTTCTCTGCCTTTTAAGTGGAGTCCAAAAGGAAATTTTCAAACAAAGAGTCCTGTTTTGAAGCTTTTATCCTCTAATGCAAACACCAAAACAGAAATTCCAGACACTGCCCCTCGTCCTTCAAAGCACATTCAAAGGTACATAATGGGATAATGGGTCTGTCCTAGTGAAGGCTAAGGGAATTCAATAAAAAAAACCTTACAGAGTTAGCCTAAATGGTGTGGTGAATTCTGAATCCTAATGCTTTGGTTATTAGGACTTCCTGCTGGAGACAAGGAAACCGTTCGGTAAGGAAATGTTAATCACTAAAGGAAATACTAAGACAATGTCCGGAAAAGCCACAGTCGGAAACATACCCATGCTGCTATTGTACTTATCTTTGGTGGTATGGTAATTATCTTTTACAAATTATTTGTAAAACACAGTAACATCAAAGAAAACGTTAAAGCAAATGAATTAAGTGAATTTTTCAAGTCTCTGAACGCAGCAGTTGTTAGCAGTGCTCTTTCACAGGTGCACCTGTCTTCATAGTTCAACACAGAATGAAAACATCGCTTCGTGATATTTTTATTGGACATTGTGAGCATCATTTGTACTTGTTAATTTTTATAGTTGTTAGTAAGCACATATTATTTGATTTTGCTGTTGGAACATGGTATGCTAAATAAATTTCCATAATACATATAAGACAAATAGATTATTTCTACCCATTTTCTTTTATAGATGCAACGATACAATGATGATTATAGCTTATTTGCTTATTCAAAATTATTTTCTTACTATGAAGGCCTCAGTCTTAAATTTCCATGACAAGAGATTTATTTATGGTTCCTTTCATAAATATGCACATTACTTTTCTGGGTGTTTTTCCCAATTATGCTCCTACCAAAAATTAATAAGGGTAGCAGTCTCACAAGAATGTTTTCAATGATGATGACCATGTTAAACAATTTAAGTAATACAGGGTGGGGCAAAAATAGATTTACAGTTGCAAGTACATGAAACAGAGTTTTTTTTGCATTATTTATTAATTACTGTATTTTTTCATAGAACAACTATAAACCTACTTTTGCCCCACCCTGCAGTTGTGAACTACTTCTTCTTCAGTTTAGATTGTTTTTAAAATGTTCTAGAAAAATTAAAATTTATCTTATACACTTTTTAGAGATTATATAAATAAAAACTAATGAAATAAAAATAATATTAAATTTTTATGATTATTGTATGTATAGGAGCATGAATATTTTCTTTTTATAAATTGTTCATATTTGTCAGCTTATTTTATAATAGATATAGAATTTTATGTATTATCCAAGTTATTATTATATTATGTTTATCAACTTTCTGTAAGTGATATTTTTCCTAATCTATTTGTTTCATTGCATTTTAAATTTATTTTTGTTAATTGTCTTTATTTAGAAAGTTGAAAATGTATACACATTAATCTGTTAGTATATTTCATGAAGAATGCCTTTTAAACTTTAAAGTAATAACAAAGAATATAGTATTAAATTTTTATGCATGTCAAAACATAAAAACTCAAAGGCAAACAAAAAAATGAAACAATATTCACAAGAAATTTCTTAATAAAGCATTAACATCCTTTCTATATCAAATAGTCGCATAAGTTGAAAGTGAAAACCTAGAAACCACAGTAGATAAACAGGCAAAGGGGAAAAAAAATCTCAAAAAGGTAAGTGAATGCTAGCCAACAAGTAGAAATATCTTTATTTTTACCCATAATCAAAAATGCAAACTGAAAACAGAGTTAAATTTCATCTGTTGCCTACCCACACCCCGGATGTGACCTGGTAGCTGAGCCTTCCACTTCTGCCTTCTCTGTCCCTCTCCCTGCTGCCTTCGGCTCCCCTGTGCCAGAGGCCAGAGGACACCAGAGGACACCGGTGGCCAGAGCCAGAGTCTAGACAAACAGAGCAGATATGCAACCACTTCCCTTCTGACATGTGGAAACCAACATTCATAAACCCTATAAAATACAAATAGCAACCAGAAGAAAAGGAGGGGAAAATCTGGCAGAAAAAGGAAAGATGGTCTGAGAGGGAGACATCGTATCTGATAGAGAGCAGCAGTTTCATAACTGAACTGCACTAAAAACTGCTCAACTCTTCTGAGTCTCCAGATTAAATCTGATGTCGTTTTTCCATAGCTGAGGGAGAGTAAGAACTCAGGAAATACAAGTAGTTATAAGAATAAAGCTGGGTCACACCACTCACATTTAAGTGGTAGCTGTCAGGTTATAGCATATATTTATATAAAATTAGCCAAGTTTTGTTTTTTGTTGTGAATAATCAATACTGCCAGGGTATAGTGAAATTGGGAATCGCATACACAGTTGGGGAGAATGAGATGGCCGTTCCAGTGCTACCAGTACCCCAGGTTCCTCACTGGGATCCTTGGCCCCTGACTTCTTCCTAGTGAGCTTTCCTGGCTGGCCCAGGTTTACCATCGTCTCCTGGCGACCAGCTTGTTCCCCCAACGGGATGGCCCATGAGCATCTCTCTCCCTCCTGGAGTTCAGTCCCTAACCCCCAGTGCCTCCAAAAGGAGTAAACTCTCTTATTTCCTCCCAAGTCTTTATTTTTCTCCTTTCTTAAAAATTATTGGCAGGGAATCCTCTTGGTGGGAATCTCACATCTCTCTCTATGTTTTGGGGTTGGACTTTTCCCAGGCTTCCATGAAGACAAGTTACCTCAATACAGAACTTCACATCTTCTCAGAAAGAGCTGCATTTTTGTTAATTCGCTGCCTTGAGGTCCTCCCCAGGTCAGCAAGTTGGTAATTGTCTTAAATCAACATACTTAATGATAGCCCTTCAGGGAGACAGTTTCCTCCCAAAGTGGAATCATGTCTTCATTCTAGAAAATGAAATTTATTGTAAAATTTTTTATGATCCAGTCTTTCCCAATTATTAAGGTCCAAAGTTCTCCTAGACACCTAACAAGATAATTCCATAAACAATGACAATAACTACCATTTATTTTGAATGCAGAGTGTTAACCAGTTTTTAAATATATTTTCACATTTCACCCAGCAAAACTTAAACTTTGTTCTGCATAAGCTCATATGTTACAATAGTCCTACTTCACAGAAAAATAAATGGCTTATTTAAATTTCATAACACAAACTCATTAGGCTGTGAGGGAGATGTAATTACCCATGTTGTATAGATGAAGAAACTGAGGTTCAGAAGGATTTTTAATGTTACCAAATGTTGCATAAATAAGGGTCCCACTCAGAATTCAGCCCATCTAATTGCAAAACCCTTGCTCCTTGCTGTCTGTACCAAGGCAGTATTTATGTGAAGACTGTTTCTTAGTACCTTATCTAGTGATGACTTTTTTGAGAAAAAATGTCATGTCCCTTGAATTTAGTAATTCATATTAATTTAGTCATTAATGCTGTCAAAGAAAGAGAAGTTTCAGATTATGACTTTAACTTAGCAGGACAAGCTATAGAATCTTCTCCTGGAGGATTCCTGCTGGAAACTCAGTAAACAATTTGCTAATAATAGTGTTGATTCCAAGCTAAAATACAATGTATTTAAAATTTTTTCCTTGATTGAGAAGGATCTTCTTTTAGAATGAATGTGGAAAATATGCTCAGTCTTCTCTAAAATCTATTTCTGTTTAATAGATCATTTATTTTAGGTAAACAGAATTTCTGTTTGAAATCAGATATTTTGCTTTGCACTGTGATCCTGTGTTCACATTTCCAGTCCTCATGACTCTTAAATATTCTCCAAACAAAGACACAAACAATCCTACAGAAATAATTCACTGCACTTGTTTCAAGAACACTAGTATTAATTAGCTGTTTGTTTGTTTGTTTCTGTGCTTGTTCTTTGGAGGAGAGCCCAGTGTAAACAAGGGTTAATGTAAAACCTTCCATTTTTTTCATTTTTTGTAAAAGGAGCTTTCTTTCCTGGAGCTGAATAACAACATATCTGTCCTGCAAAATAAACCACTCAACTGTCGCAGATATTTGGGCATGAATGCTTACCCACTAATTGGCTTCAGCTGTTTTTTCTCTTCATTATTTGAACTGAGAAAACAGCTGTTTTGGCAAATGGTTAAGCTCTAAGTCACATGGTTAGTGACTTATGCACTTCAGCGTGCTAATGGATGCCTTGTAGAGCATGGTTTTGTTTATTGGATTGTCGCAGGCCATAGTTAATGAATCACAACTTTCTTTAAACACACAGCAACCTAATCTCATGAAGCAGCTCTTAATTTAGGAAGTTCATATTGAGAACATTTTTTGGCTTAGTATAATTTGCTTAATTTTACCATTCCATGATGACAAAAAAGGAGAAGTTGGAAAAAAGACTATATTTTAATGAAATTTGATGTATTTACAAGTGAGCAGAGAGTTGTTGCAGAACAGAGTATGAGTAGGGAAAAGAAAATGAAACAATTTATCTTTTGAATTATTTGATCTAACTCTCCTTCTTGTAGTGTTTTCCTTTGAGTGAACCCACTAACATCAAGCATATTGGCATTCAGTTACCCGTGCTGGGATGAAATTCCTAAAATTACTCAGAGACATTTTTTGAGCACCGGGATCAGACCAGGTCAACCACAAATGTATGGAATTAAAATAAATTGTCATCCCAGTAATGGTAATTCCAATGGACTAGATTCAACCAGCTATAGTCACAAAGTGAATGTGAGGTTAGAGCATCTAAGCAAAATAACAATATTTAATATCAGAGATTTTATTTTTAAAATCTAATGTCTTCAAGCATACTTTATCTTAATTCATACTTAGATAGTTAAGATGATACTTTTCAAAGACTTTCAATATGGGTCACTTCAGTCTCCTCAAGGAACTTATTCTAACCTTTAATCCTTGATAAAAGAAAATTGTTATTTTGCCTAAGAAGGAGTTTATCCAATTTTTGACCAGTTTAACTTTCCTAGGTTGATAGCTTGTGATGAGTTGACACAACAGCAGTAGCTCAGCCCTCTCATTATACAGGTAAGAAAGCAAAGTCTCAGGAGGTTGAATGTATTGTTCACACAAAGAAGCAGGCAAATTTGCTGCAAATGGAATACTTCGAAGTTTTTTCAAACTTTTCAAGGTTTTGGTTTGGCATATACGCTGTGGCTTTGCCCTGTCCTGCCCTTGCCTTTTCCTCTGGACTAGTCAGGCTCAGGTTAAAACTGTGGTTGGGGTAAACCGGCATGAATACAGAACAACAGCAAGGAGGAGTGAAAACAAGAAGAGCTGAGAACTGCAGTTCACAGAAAGGGCTGATCACCAACAGCCTAGGAAACAGAATCATCAGATAGCGGTTCAACTGTTTCATTTAAATATTAATGCAAGAGAGAATCTTGGCAGTTAAAAGGGCTGCAGACACTAAAATATCATGATAGCACACCAGAAACAGATGAGAAAAAATAAATGCAACCACTTTGAATAACCAAGTGGACTTTCAATAATATCTTCATTGATGGAGATGTGTCATGGTGTACCTTTTTCATGGTGTATTTTCGAATCTCACAGGTATTGTATATATCATAGGACCAGAATCTGTAAGGGGTCTTTACCTCTTCTCCCTTTTTGGGTCTAATGCAAGGGCAAGGTATACACTGACCAAAAGAAATGAAATATGACAAACCAGCTTAAAGGGAATTATTTTTTTTATTCCATTAGAGCATACTCTACTCCACTCTGTTTCCTCCTGCTCCTTGGAGCTCATCTCTTCATCCTTTACCCATTCAGAATGGAAATCCAAGTGTGCCCTGGGACTGAAAATAAAAGAACACAGACAAACACAAGCACTATAGATATTAGGATGCTGAATGAAGTGAGCAAAACATCTTTAGAAGAAAAGGAGGAGATATATCATGACACTTTACATACTGGATGTACTATGTTGAATAGTGTTCCCGCAAATTCATGTAATTCCTGGAACCTCAGAATATGACTTTATTTGAAAATAAGATCTTTACATATGAAAATATTTTTTCTGATATCCCACAGAATTTTAGTAATTACTTTGTGCATGCCATGAGATGAAAAAGGTTGAAAACTGCTGATCTAGATAGAGTATTCAGAGAGAACACGAACCTGCTGGCATCTTGATTTCAGACTTCTAGGCTCCAGACCCGTGAAAGAGTAAGTCTGTTGTTTTAAGGCATCTAGTTTGCAGTATGTTGTGACAGCAGCACTAGGAAATTAATTCAGTGGGAATGGTGTGGAATGTTGACTTTCATCTATTCTATAGCATTCAAAGAATTGCAAGGAGAGCAAGTCTCTGTGGGTTAAAGAACCCAAAAGCATGAACAGAGAATAATAAATTCTTATGGCAACAGATTTGAACTATGCTGGACTCCTAATGTCACAGATGCATAAACAAAGGAAAAGACAAATTGCAAAGAGTTAGATGTTTCTAATACACCAGAGAGACATAGAGATTCTCAAATATCTCATAAGAAAAAGTGAGCTCTCTAGTAGAAACTTATAAAATAAAAGAAACAAATTGAAATGCAATACTTTTTAAACCTAACTGGTTAGCAAAGATGAGAAAAATTGTTATACCTGTTGTGAGTTAAGCACAGGAGGACACACTCTACACTCCTGTGCAAAGTAGGGTCCTTGTTGATCCTCAGGCTCTTTGTTTAGGATCCTCAATAAATACAGCTAGAGCTGAACTTTCTAAATTACAAAGGATTGCAGTGTCAACAAGTGTTATTTTAATTTTGAGTAGGAGCATGTTCTTAGGACACAGTTGCAACGACAGAAAACCATTCTGAAGTAGCAACCAGATTAAGGTCTGAATATAAACACTGCTTCCTGTATTTTGAGGAATTCTTGTGTAAAAATCACATCAGATGAACTGAACAATGTGCCTAGGAGTATAATAAAATTTATGAAGTAGACAAAAGTCACTGTGTGAAGTGCGTTTTTCTCTCTACAAAACGATCAGTCCATTAATCATAAATAACAGATTCTGTATCTTAAGGGATAACTTAAGGGATTATCGAAGCAAAAAAGCTTTTTGGAAATTAGAAAATAAACCCTCAAAATTTTCAAAGAATAAAAACCAGTTTGCTCTCAACATTTTAAAGAAGAAAACTGTTCAGCCAGACTGACTTATTTGTCTACTTGGTATTTCTTATGATCTTAGTGTTGGTACTTTCATGCAAGAAGGAAAACAAAATATTTTTCAGTGGCAAATAAAAAGCCAAAGGCAAAGCATAGAACTTTGGAAGAACACAAGAATTATTTGTGAAGCAGGTAGTTATCTTGATGTCCCACATCTACCTCATATATTGTCATGTGGGGGGGAGGGGGGAAAGCAGTACATGGATACTGAGTTGATTTAGATATTCATAGACCATTCCCGGAAACATACATGAATATGGTGGTTTTCTCTTTAAAATGAATGGGATTGGAGGGGGGGAGTGAAATTTATTTCTCATCGAATACCTTCTTTTATGTTTAAATATTTAAGTAACATTCATGTATAAACTACTCAAAAATAGATAAAATTAAGTCACGAAGCATATTTGTGAAATGTATCTTTAAGAATACATGACTCCACTAAGCATGGAAAGAGACATTACATGTGCTCTTTCTCTCATTCACTTTAATACAAAGGCATTCAGTAATTTTTATAGGTTCTATTATTTATTAACCTTCTCCAAAACTCATATATCCATAACTCTGAACTTCTTTCAAACTTTAGGTTCATCATATTCCAGTAAGATAATACCACATCAGTCCTGAGAGTGCCTAGGGGTACATCGGGAGCCCGTTTTGATCAGTAGGTAGGCTTAGGATCCATTCCTCTCTCAAAACCCAGTATCTACTATATCTAGGACCTGTCCATGTGTACACACATACTTTAAACTAGCCTATACTCTTAGCCGACAAATCTTTGTAACTAGAAATCAATTTTAGTGTAGATACATACCACGTAATTATAGATATGTAGAGACATCTAGTGATATATATGTGTGTGTATGTATGTATGTATTTTCACATTCATACATGTTTCTATGTCTTTTGTTGGTACTAAAGTCCTGCCTTGGAATAAAGTCAAATTAATAACCCCCAGCTGCTGATCCTACCAGAAGAAGGACTAGACATTTCTCTCAAGAATTGATTGCAAAGCACTGAAGAACAATTAAAATCTGAAATTGTTCAATATCATGCTCCCATTAGCTCATTTTAATGTGTGGTTTCCACTCCAGGATTCTGACCAAGGCTGTATCCCTCCAGAGAGACCCTGTTAGAAGTCATCCCTGGTGTGGCCACCATAACTGCTGAGTGCCTTACCTGGCAATCAATGGCAGAGACCAACAGTGACCCCCTATATGGCATAAGTCACAAAAGAAGACAAGCAGACAGTCATCAGTGAATTGCATTGTATCTTTCCATCATGATGGAGGCAAATATTTATCTTCACTCAAATAAGCAATTTTCCTGATATGGATATGCCTCCTTGGCCCATAGTTCTTTTGCCAGCGCCACTGTCCACAGACTTTTAAGACATGGCTGGGCATTCATCACCTTCTTGATACACATAATATTAATTCTGATAAAGGAACTCATTTCATTGCACAGAAGCAAGTGGTGTGTTGGGAAGGTGAAATGACCTACTTAGTTACAGGAGCAGTTGGGTTGTGTCTTACAGGATGCAGTATGGGGCTCATGGGCCTATGAAGAATGGCAATCTGACTACCACCTTAGCTGAACTACAGGCCAGTTTGATCTAGATGCAGAGTTAGTTCTCTAACATGGAATCTGCTGTCTGACATCTGAGTAGCTCCAATGTGCTTCCAGGTGTTAAAGTTTACATACTGCTACTGTATTTCATTGAATCACCACTTTTTTTTAAGGCATCTTATTACTTTAGGTACCTCTAAGAAAAATAAACCTCTGTATTAAAATATGACACAATAGGTTTTTTTAATTACATTAATTATATGATATGACAGTCTTATTTCTGAGAAATACAGTATTTGTGAAAACATTAGAATAAAAATGTCTCTTGCAAAGAAACCATTGCCCTAGGAAACTACTTCAAGTCACATCATATAATCATACAGACAAATTAAACCTTGCAGTTTAACTATAATTTGACAATATTTCTAAAGAAATCTAGTATTAAAAAATAGATAAGCCAGAGAGGAGGTGGGAGGAAATAATGAGGGGAAAAGAGGGGAAGGGTTTTCAGGAACATCTGTAAAGGACACATAGACAGAGCCAAGGGTAGGTGGGATCGAGGGTGGGAGGTGGGGGTGGCTGGGGTGTACAAACAACTGTACTTGAACAGCAATAAAAAATAAACTTAATTTGCATCTCTCTGATAGCTAACAATATTGAGCATCTCTTCATGTGTCTCTGGATGTTCTGTATATCCTCCTTGGAGAAGTGTCTATTAGAGAGATGCAAATTAAAACCACAATGAGATACCACTTTACACCGATCAGGATGGCTATCATAAACAAAGCAACAAACAACAAATGTTGGAGAGGTTGTGGGGAAAAGGGGTCCTTAGTTCACTGTTGGTGAGATTGCAGACTGGTACAACCATTACGGAAAACAGCATGGACTTCTCTCAGAAAAATAAAAATCGACCTGCCTTTTGACCCAGCAACTCCACTGCTAGGATTATATCCCAAGAATCCTAAAACATCAATTTCAAAGAACCTATGCACCACAATGTTCATAGCAGCACAATTTACAATAGCCAAGAGTTGGAAGCAACCTAGGTGCCCATCAGTAAATGAATGGATCAAAAAATTGTGGTTCATATACACAATGGAATTCTATGCAGCAGAGATAAAGAAGGAGCTACTACCCTTTGCAACAACATGAATGGAACCGGAAGGCATTATGCTGAGTGAGATAGGCCAGGTGGTGAAAGACATACCATATGATCTCACCTTTAACAGGAAGCTAAACAACAAAACAAACAAGTAAGCAGAAAAAAAAAACAAAGACACTGAAATAGAGAACAAGGGGACAGCAACCAGAGGGGAGAGGGAAGGGAAGTTAAGGGGAAAAAGGGGGAGGGATTTGGAGGAACAAATAGGAAGGACACAGGGATGAGAACTAAGGGGTGTGGAAATGGGAGGGAGGTGGGGAGCAAGGGGCAGGGGAGGCTGGGATGGGAGAAATAGACAAAAAAACTGTACTTGAAAAATAACTAAATAAAATTTAAAAAAATAAATAAACTTAAAGTAAATAAAGGTGACATTATCTTTAAAAAAGAACTAGATAAGTACTTTATTGAAGCATATATAATGGCTAAAATAGATGTATATAAACAGAAGATGCACTGTTTTATGTACATAAAATACATTTATAAAGTCAATATATTTATGAATAAAATGCTCAATATCACTAGCCATTAGAGAAACACAAATTAAAACCTCAAAGAGACACCACTGCACACTGGTCAGAATGGCTATCATTAGTAACTCAACAAACAGCAAGTGCTGGTGAGGTTGTGGAGAAACGAGAACCCTAGTGCACTGTTGGTGGGAATGCAGACTGGTACAACCACTGTGGAAAACACTATGGAATTTCCTCAAAAAACTAAAATTGGAACTGTCTTTTGACCAAGTGGGATTATACCCTATGAATCCTGGAACACCAATTCAAAAGAACCTATGCACCCCAATGTTCATAGCAGTGTCAATAATAATAGCCAAGTGCTGGAAACAGCCTAAGTGCCCAGTATATGAGTGGATCAAAAAACTGTGGTACATTTATGCAATGGAATACTATGCAGCAGAGAGAAAGATGGACTTCTTACCCTTTGGGACAGCATGGATAGAACTGAAGAGCATTATGCTAACTAAATGAAATAAGCCAGGCAGTGAAAAACAAATGCCATATGTGTCACCTGTAAGTGGAACTTAGTCAATACAGCAAACAAATGAGCAAAATAGAACCAGAGACACTGAAATAAAGAACAAACTGAAAGTGACCAGAGGGAATGAGGTCAGGGGTTAATGGGGGAAAGAAAGGGAAGACTCAAGTCAAGGAACATGAATAGAGGACTCATGGGCACAGACAATGGGGGGAATTAAATGTAGGAGTGGTTGGATGGGACAGGGAAAATCAAGGGGAAAAAGGAGGGACAACTGGACTGAACAACAATAAAAAAATTGCAAAAGTCAATACATTTTATTTTTTAATATATTTTACTGATGATGCCATTACAGTTGTTCTATTCCCCCCTTCATTCCCCTCCACCCTGCACACCCCTCCCCCACTGTCCTTCCCCTTTAGTTCATGACCATGTGTCTCAAGTTCTTTAGATTCTATATTTCCCATACTATTCTTGCCCTCCCCCCTATTTATTTTCTACCTACCATCTATGCTACTTATTTTCTGTACCTTCTCCCCCTTCTCCTTCTCCCACTTCCCTGTTGCTAACCTTCCATTCGATCTTCATTTCTATGGTTCTGCTCCTGATCTAGCTGTCCTCCTAGTTTGCTTTTGTTTTAGGTGTGGTTCTTGGTAACTGTGAGTTTGCTGTCCTCTCACTGTTCATCTTTTTTATCTTTTTCTTAGATAAGTCCCTTTAACATTTCATATAATAAGGGCTTGGTGATGATGAACTCCTTGAACTTGATCCTATCTGAGAAGCACTTTATCTGTCCTTCCATTCTAAGTGAAAGCTTTGCTGGATAGAGCAATCTTGGTTGTAGGTCTTTGGTTTTCATGAGTTGGAATACTTCTTTCCAGCCCCTTCTTGCTTGTAAGGTCTCTTTTGAGAAATCAGCTGACAGTCTGATGGGAAGTCCTTTGTAGGGGACTGTCCCCTTATCTCTTGCTGCTTCTAGGATTCTCTCCTTCATTTTAATCTTAGCTAATGTAATGATGATGTGCCTTGGTGTGTTCCTTCTTGGGTCCAACTTCTTTGGGACTCTCTGAGATTCCTGGATTTCCTGGAAGTCTATTTCCTTTGCCAGAATGGAGAAGTTCTCCTTTATTATTTGTTCAAATAAGTGTTCCACTGGTAGCTGTTTCTCTTCCCCTTCTAGTACCCCTATAATTCGGATGTTGGAGCGTTTAAAGATGTCCTGGAGGTTCCTAAGCCTCTCCTCATTTTTTTGAATTCTTGCTTCTTCACTCTTTTCTGTTTGGCCATTATTTGCTTTCTTCTGGTCTGCTCCCTTGATTTGAGTCTCAGTTTCCTTTCCATCGCTACTGCTTTCCTGTGCATTTCCTTTCATTTCAATTAGTTTAGCCTTCATATGTTTCTCTAATTTGTGACTGAAATCAACCAGTTCTGTGAGCATCCTGATCACCAGTGTTTTGAACTGTGCCTCTGATAGGTTGGCAATTTCTTGTTTGCTTAGATTTATGGGCTCTGGGGCTCTGAGTTGTTCTTGAGCCATGTTTTGATCTGTTCATGCCTGTTACCTATGAGGAGAGGAGCCTTAGTTGTTCACTAGGGCAGGGCCATCCAGGTCGCTGGTTTGTGGAGCTGTATGTGGGAGCGGGGTCAGAGAGGGAGCAATAGCAGTCCCCTCTGCTGCTTCCCACCACTGGGACCTGAGTGGTCTGCCTCACTGCTCACTCCTTCGCTGGTTTATCTGTGCGCGAATGTGTGACCGCAGTCAGCCTGCCACCTTGCGCCTTCACTGGGTTCGCCTGTTGCTACCCCACACCTGGGTTTTGCCCTTGGCTGCCTGCCCACCTGGGTTGGGGGATCTTTTTTGCCCAACCTGCTCCACTGCTGGCTCCGCCCCTCTTACCAGTCTAGCTGAGTGGTGCATTGTTGTCGGACTCCCGTCTTGTTCAATTTTCTGTGGTTTGGCTGTGGTTTTTGTTGCTAAAACTTTGTTGTTTTTAGACTTGGTTGTGTGAGAAGACACTGTTTCCACCTGCACCTCCATCTTGGTGGAAGTCCAAAAGTTAATACATTTTAAATAAATTATCAAAATTCAGCAAAATATAAATGAAAACTTGGTAAAATATTTCAAGATTCTCTCCATCAGATGCTTCAATCATGAAAGAAATGAGCCAAAATTTTTATAAAAGGATTTTTTTTTAATCTCTCAAGTATTGGGAATTTTATTTTGACAGTTGATTTATACAATAAAATATATTCACAGACAAATTGGAAAGTCGCTGGCTTACTAATAATAGAAAACATATGTGAATTAGATGATATAATTGTTAGTCAGAGCTTGACAAACTATGAATCACAAGCCATGCCTGTTTTTGTAAATAAAGTCTTATTAAAGCATATCCATGCTCATTTATTTACTTAGTCTATTGTACTTTTGCATACCAGTGCATAATTGACTGGTTGCAAAAGAGATTGTATTTAATATCTGGCCCTTTATAGGAAACATTTCCTGATACTGAGCTAGGGTTCAGTTTTTAAATACTCCTACTAGCCCATGCCCTTTTAATGCTCTATTTATTGATAATGCTACAGAAAAATATCTTCTCATGATATATTATGAAAGAATGTACTGATCAGTTCTGCTTACCAAAAATTTAAATATATGACAAAAGGAGTGCAAATCTGAAAATATTTTATATGAATCTATATTATTATGAACATAATCTTTTATTTTTATGCATTTTTCTATTCTATATACTTGGATGCATTAAGTAATACAGTTGTAGGAAATGAAAACTATTTTAAAAAGTAAGACCACTTAAGGAATAGAGGGAGCATTCCTCAGTATAATAAAGGCCATATATGAGAGACCTACAGCCAACATCATACTCAATGAGCAAAAACTAAAAGCTTTTCCACTAAAATCAGGAACAAGACAAGGTTGTCCACTTTTACCACTTCAATATAGTATTGGAAGTTTTAGCCACAGTGATCAGACAAGAAAAGGAAATAAAAGGCATCCAATCAGAAAGGAGGAAACAAAACTGTCATTGTTTGCAGATGACATGATAGTATACATAGAAAATCCTATAGCCTCTACCCAAAAACTGCTTGACCTAATAAATGAATTTAGCAAAACAGTGGGATACAAAGTCAATATCCAGAAATCAAAGGCAGTTTTATATACCAACAATGAATCAGCAGAAGCAGAAATCAAGAAAAAAATCCCATTCGATATAGCAAAAATAAAAATAAAATATCTGGGAATAAATCTAACCAAGGAGGTAAAAAACCTGTGTACAGAAAACCACACAACACTGAAGAAAGAAGTCAAGGAAGACACAAACAAATGGAAACATATACCGTGTTCATGGATTGGAAGAATTAACATCATCAAAATGTCCATACTACCCAAAGTAATTTACGGATTCAATGCAATACCTATTAAAGTACCAATGACATATTTCACAGACATAGAACAAACACTTCAAAAATTTATATGGAACCATAAACAACCCCAAATAGCAGCTGCTATTTTGAGAAAGAAGAACAAAGTAGGAGGGATCACAATACCTGATATCAAACTGTATTACAAGGCCACTGTAATCAAAACAGCCTGGTACTGGCATAAAAACAGGCACATAGACCAATGGAACAGAACAGAGAGCCCAGAAATAAACCCAAGTCTCTACAAACCCAAGTCTGTACACCTGAAACCGATATAATTTTATTAACCAACATCACTTCAGTACATTCAATAAAAATTTTATAAAAATAAAAATCAAAATAATCCAATGAGATTATCTACCTATAAATAGAACCATAAATCTCAGAATGTGAATGTTTTTGTTTTAATGACCTGCTAGCAACATTTCTTTTTGTAATATAAATGTGAAGCCCCATAAGAAAGTGCAAGACAATGTGCATACCCATGTAAGCAAGTGGTGTTTACATTAATGATGAACATTTTTCCCCCAGAGTAACTAAACTTTTATTTTGAAGAACAGTCAGAATTTTTCCAGTTTTGAGGCTGAGTTGTCATGGATGAAAAGTCCACCAACAAATTTGTTATCTATTAAAAAAGATTCACTATGAAATCAATAAAATCTTCTATTATAAAAATAAGTTAAGAAAAATTATTCCTCAGGTGTGTTGTGGTAAGGAAAAATGTTTTTAAAAAAGCACATTGTCACTCTTTCTTAAAAGATGTAAAAATTAAATAACACACATTTTAATTTTTTAAAATTTCTTGGCACATAGATTTCCATTGTAACTGCCAATGTAGTTGAGACCTAACATGATTAAATAGTCTGCTAACTTACAGTTTAAAGGAGAGCAAATTTTCAAGTGCATTCAATAAAAGTGGAATGGACATGCATTGTTGCAGTCTGCCCAGTGTTCTGTTTGTCCGGCACTGAGTAAAAAAGCAAGCATCCTGTCCTCATTTCTTTTGGAGAACTACTTCCTATCAGATAGTCCTGGTGGGCTGCCACAGGTCCCCACACCCTGACCACAACTGCCAAAACAGTGTTGGAGCCATGACCCAAGCCAGACAAATTAGAATCTTCTGGAGTTTTATAAGCAAAGATTGCTGGAAGCAAGATCTCTCTCATGCCTCTGTGGACACCAGCTGAGAAAATGTTAAGCACTACCATCACCCGCTTGTCCTCTCCTGGAGAGAGCCATCTGCATTAGGAAAGGAACAGCCAATGCTTAATGAGAACCAGAGCTGAGATGTGAGAGAGATGCTAGAGAGGAGACCTCCTAACACCATTTAAGTCTCGGGATGGAGTCACACTTCAAACTGGATTTCACTCTGTCTCCTCAGACAGAAAAGGAAAGAAATTCAGTTATTTTTCACTTTGACATTATTGTAAGTCAGATTTTCCCCATTTGCAGAGCCCCATTAAAAAAATAAAAACTCCTTTATGAATTCTGAGTACTCAAGGTAAAAATCTATAAAAATATGTTTAGATGGTAGCAAATACTTCCTCTTATGTACATTTCCCTCGGTTGCATTTAATTTACTTTGCACAGAATACTTTGCCTAGCTACATCTTCAGTCTTTAAATAAGGTCAAGAAACACTGTTGGCAAATGTCCTTAAATACATCACTGTTCTGTCTCCTTTGATTAAGCACTTACAGATATTTGAAATGACATGGCAAGGTGATAGGCTGTTGTTATTTTTACCCAGAGATTAGCTCTAAGTACAGAAGTTAAAGTGACTTTTCCTTGTCAAAATAATTTTGAGCATCATGGAAGGTAGTGACTTAAAGGGGTAGAAAGTTTTTAAATAAAGATTCAAGTTTTCCAGAGATGGGAAAAGAGAACAGGGAAGGAGGAAGGGGGAGGAAGTAGGTGGGAGGAAGACGGGGAAAAGAGGAAAGAAGGCAGAAGAGAAAGGGTGGTAAGGAGAGAGACATTGCATATAATGATGGTATTCAATTTCTCCTCTGACATTCTCTATCTCAAATAAAAGACATAATCTCAACCCATTTATTTAAGCCAGAAACTGAAGCACCATTTTTAAATTTTCCTTCACCTTCAGGGTCCTCACTTAATCAAGTACCAAATTCTATAGCTCTAACTTCAAAATATCTTTCCTACCTAGTCACTCACCTCTTTCACTGGCACTACCCTAACTCAGTCGCTACTATGTTTTTCATATACTGCTGAAAGAACTTCCTGGCTGGCCCTGCAGTCTCCTTTTCCATGTCTAGTAGCATCACCAATCCATTCCCACTCTTAAACTAAGATGAGAATTAGAAAATGCAAATCTGATCATGCGTGTTTTATGCCCTGCAATGGTGTATTGCCATTAAATCTATTCTTTACCTTTCTGCTTTCTGTTCTTCTTCAAGGGGTCAAGTTGGTGTCACCCACTTCAGGAAATCTCTACAGTCTAATCGTGGTCTAGGTGTTTCTCTGATTTGCTAATCTTCTAAATAACTTACTATACATCTCTGCTTAGTTGTTCTTTAGGATACTATAAACTGCAAAATGTTACAGCAGTTGTTTTTACTTACCATTTTATTTTTAGTAGTTTATACAATTTCTAGTATAAATAGTGGATAATAAATATTTGTTAAGTGAATGCATGAATAAATAGTTTTTTGTGTTCTTTTTGTCATTTAATACCTGTTGAAATGGACAACATCCACCCAAAGGATGGCTAACATTAAGCTGAAGCAAAATATTTTTATTCATTTGAGCATTCTTGGTTATATGATGTTCCTATATACTAAATCAAAAAGCTGTATCATCATTTATGTGTCATTCAAGAAGAGTATATTGATTTAGTACAATGGTCAATGTTTGATACTAATCCCTTTTAATTACCCAATCAACTAGAGAAAAAATATCTTTGGAAAAAGAAAAAGAAAAATATAGCCCAGAATAACATTTGAGAACTTTCTTTGCATACCCAAATTTAGAAATGTAAAGAATTGCTGGTGAGATATAGATATAGGTACAGATATATATCCATATACAGATTATATATATATGTGTTATATATATATAGAGAGAGAGAGGAGAAAAAATCATCAAGTAGAAAAAGTTTCCAGAAAACCAAAAAGGCACATCCATTGCCAGGTAATGGAAAAACAAAAGGATCACAGAAATAGCACACAAGTAATCCTGGTGCTAATGTCCCATTGCAGAAAAAGAAAGCAAAAGAAAAGTTGCCTGATCAGATATCTGGATTTTAGTTCACACCTTTAATCTTCAATGTTATCTAGCAGGTAAAATATATATATATAATTATAATCAATATTAGAGTTTTTATAACTCTATATCAAAAACTAAGAATTCCTTGCCTCTCTTTGATGGCTAAGACCATTTAAAGTACTGTGTTAGAGTCTCGTCAATTGTTTGTAAAAGAATTTGTAACTATAAATATATATAGATAAGTCAAGTTTATAAATGATTTAAAACCAATGACAATAGAAAAATGGAAAAATGATCTTTTACCACTTTAAGGAGAAATAGATGTATTCATTTATTCAAAAATTTCATATGTAGAACACACCATTTATCCTACATGGAAAGAGAGTAGGGAAGAGAATGTTGAGAGAGAGAGAGAGAGATGGAGGGGCCACTTCCTTTCAAGAAAAAAGCTCTCACTCTCTCAGCACAAAATGCCCTAGACCTTGTCTCTTAGCAAAGGTGGTGCAGTGCCCTGAAATTTTACCAGATTAACATTACCCTTTCTTTGGTGGAAGATTGAAGAAGCAGGATGTGAGGAGAAAATAGAGCTCCCACTAGGATGTCATTTTGATTGTTCTCATTTTCATAAAAATGATAAATTTTTAAATTGACTACTAATGCGTTCCACATTTCACATACTATTTTTCTAAGCACAAGCACATTATAGTTCTGTCTTGGCTACAAGGAATGTATCAAACTCTGATTAACTTGGCATTTTTATATTCTTTTCATATGCTATGTTCTTTTACATTTGATTCATTTAATTTGTGAGGCTAGAGATTTAAAATAAACTAAACTAGGAATTTCATACTTCCCCACTAATAATAATTGTAGACAAGCTAGAACTAAAAAATATCTACTTTAGAGAGTTACTAAGAAATGATTTCTGAATAACGTAAGTCCAAAAGGCACATCAAGGTTTTCTCAGACTATAAATGAGATTCTTCCATGGCTGCATGTCCCAGCCGGATGCACGGTAGGCTGGGCAGCAAATGCAAAGTACCCAACCATGTAACTGTTCTGAAAGACAGTATCTATGATAAAGGAGCAGGTTCTTTATATTTAAAATCTAAATTACCTCATGAATGAAGCCTTTGGTCCTTTCCAACCAGCTACCTTGAAAAAAAGTGAGGTGGGAACAAGCAAGTTCAGGCAAATGATTCTGATTTTAGTTAATATTAGAAAATCACCCTTTTTTATCTGCCTAAATCATGTGATTGATTAAACACATATAATTATAAGGTCCTTAAACTTGATTCTACTTTCTAGTGAGATCAAACTAATTTATTCCCACGTGTATTGTACCCATAAGACAACACAGTAATTTATCATGCTTGGCACCAGTTTGATGGTCTCCTAAATGTTACATCCTCTAATTAGTTGTGCTGAATAACTTTTGAAGACACAAATTCTGAAGGTCATTAATAATTCTTCCATAAGCTATTTGTGTATCTGGACTAAACTATATCATTTAACGATATCACACTTGGATGGAAGAACATTGACTTTGCAGAACTGGCATTATATTGAAAAGCCAGATGTACAGCAGAAGCAAGACAAAAATAACTATTACGAGTATTACCACTACACAAAAGAGAACAAAATACCCATCTTTCAGAGTTTAACATTGAAGACCCAAATTAATTTGAAAAGATTGTATTATTCTATTAGTCTTCCATTTAATTACAATATGTAAGTCCCCTGAACTAGCTACCAGACTGGATTGGGATCTCACTCAATTTAACTCGTAAACTTTCTCTGCCCCTCCTCCTCCTCCTGAGCTGGCTAATTCATCTTTATAATAGTACATCAAAATAGTAAGTGGGACTTTGCCTGTTGCTGTGGAATTGACAAGAGGAACCAAGCTCTCCATCTTTTAAAAGGAAAGTTAGACATGAACTACCCTGCCAACATACATACCCTACACTCACAGACACATAGAAAAAAAAAACCAGGAGATTTGGGAAGGAAAAAAAAGAATTGTCAGAGCTACGAGTCCCAAATCTTCCAGGATATATAGTGGGTTTTCCTCTCACCCTTCAAGCTAATGGAAGGACCGCGACCAAGAGAATCTCTTACCGAGACTAAGAACTCCCTCAATAAGGTAGCACTCACATCCCATTCTTTTGTACAATTTTTAGTAAAGCAGTGAATTTCTGATCTGTTTCCTGTACCGTGTACTAGTTTCCAGATTTGAACCAACCTGTTGGTATCTCATTCAGAAGAGCAAGTTGTTGGGCAAGGAGCTCAGCATCGAAAAGCGGGCAGGAAGGGTGAAATGGTTACTGAGACAGTGAGCTGTGAGAGATCATGCACTTGGGAACACCCGTATCTACAACCACTACTGCAACTCCAGTTAATGCCCCAGTGAAGAGCTCCCTTATGTATTCCAGAGTGTGTCAGCATTTGTTTTTCCTAAGATACCCTCAGGGTAAAGACCACCACTCAGTGGCATCCAGAGAAAGAGCAGCAACTGACAGACAATTCATGTTAGGTCAGAAATGTGCTGGACACAGTCAGTGGTCAAAACTACTCTTACTATTTGATCTTTGGAATTCCTTACAGTTCTTCTGACTGACTCAGAAAGTATTTCTGCATAAGGTAACACTAAATATAATTAATGGATAATTAAATAAGTGAAAACTTAAAAGATATGATATATAGTAAGATACATAAGTGACAACTTCCAAACCATGGGATTTCCTATTTTTGCTTGAGATTCAGAAGAATACATGCATATGTTGTCACCACAAAACATAGGTCACTTCGGATAACATACTAATGCAATTAGTTAAATATAAATCAATCAGAGCACTTAAAATTACTGTCTTGGAGTGTTACTCACCACCAAGACATATGGAGTATTCAGGGAAAGTAATATAGTTTTTCTCCTAGACCTAATTGATATGTTCAATAAACATGCAGCAGACTTTAGTTAAATCAAATTAATAGGAAGAATAGCTAATTTCACTAAAAAATGTAACAGAAAAAATAATTCACTTAAGACTTTTAAAGAGGTTAAGAAACCTTTTAATTTTTTTAAGAAAATATATCTTTTTAGGTCATAAAGTAATCATCTTATATAGTTTTGCAAATAAAAATGAATAAAAATACATTTTATATCACCTAACTCACTTTCTCCAATTGCGTTGATGTGTACTTAGGTAGTATAATTTAAATTTTCTTAAATAACTAATAAAAGTTTAAAACAGGTAAGAACTAGAAGAGTAGACATATTTTCATGCCATGTACTTTAACAATCTCATCAATTTAAATATATTATAAACAAGCACTCTCCTTATTAATTATCTCAGGAGTATATGATAATGTAATCATCTTTTAATTAAAGTCTGGTCTCATTTCTCTTCTCTAGTCTTCTGAGTATTATGCTCCTAATTGTTAGCTCAAAGTGTTGTCAATCAATTAGTCTTCATCTCACAGTGACACAGGGCCAAACAGAGCTACATCTACTGTTTATCCTGCTCTGAAATGAAGAGTAGGACTCACTGTAGCACCACTGTATTGTGGAAGACACTGATTGTTGGAGAGAGCAGACACAGACTCTGTTAAAACAAATAACGCTTTCTTATCTGAAAGAAGTTGAAATTGACAATGGAGGTTTAAACTCTAGCACTTGAATCCTCACCAGGGAGGCCCATGGTTATTGAATATAGCAATTGAACAAGGCTCACATTAGACCTTTTGAAATGCCCTTCCCCCATTTAAGTCCAGTCTTAAGCCTCTAGTACTTTGGCATGGAGGCCAGCTTGGATGTCTTGCAGGAACTGCTTCATCTTAGCCAGGTGCATCCCATAAATCTTAACATGCAAGGATGCAGTGCAGTGATTCAGCATGAACCTGTCTCTATTTATCTACTCACCCTTCCCAGGAGAACACTTCTTAGGCCCTGAGTTTTCCTGAACTTAGAGTTTCAGGGTGAGAATAAGGGTGAGTGTCTCTGGGACACATGCTAATAGATTCTTAAACCGGCAATGAAGCTTATAAGTTTCCAAGGAATATTAATAATATTTCCCTGAGAGTCATTCTCCATGTACTAACTTTCTGTTTGGCTGGGAGAACCTATAGGATACACTGATTTTCTCAGATCAATGTGATCATCATTTCTTCTTCACTCATAGGTAGTAGAGTTTTTAAAATAAACTCTGTTTATATACTTTCAGAAGCGTGGCAATTAAGAGGATCAATGTGCTTGTGAAAATATGAATGATCCATATTCTGTTTCACTTTCTTAAAAGGCCTACATAGGCCAATTTATTCTTGCCAAACTAAGATGCAAGCAATTGAAACAAAATTATTTCTTACAGAACCATAAATAACATATATATATAAAGAATTATTTGAAGAGTTAAGGTAAAGCATTATTTCATTTTAATTGTCATTATTGAATTTTAATAATCTAAGATGTCTTTAAAAGTAGATTCATTCATATTTCAAAAAATTACATGTGTCAAACCACTGCACGGTATTTTCTGCAAGTCTTTCATATCCATAAACATGGATGGGGTTATTCTTAAATTTTCCATCCAGCAGGACGAGAGTATTAAGCACATCCTATGTAGAAGTCACCTAAAATTCTATGCATTTACTGTGATTTTCTGTATAGTCATAGATTCATAGTGATAAATGGGTCATACAAATTTTATCCACCAGGCTTTATTTTGATATTATTATTTGCCACAAAACTGTTATATCCATTATAAGTATTTTATATAATTTTAATTTTGTGTTTTATAAAGAATAAATTTTATGGGCTTTGAAGAAATCCCATCCCATAGATCCTGACAATCTGCCTTGTCACTTCCCAGAGATGTTGGTACAGGACCTTCCCGGCCGCCGCATCCCTAATCCCATCATACAAATGCTGTAACACTGTGAAAATGGCAGGCAGGGAGCAGAAAAAACTCATAAGCTGGTCCCAGGCAGTGAACGAACAGAAGCATGGGAGAAGATAGCTTCATGGAAACAGATTATTATTTGCACCTTTTCCTCTCACAAAGTCACGCATAGACCTATGACATTCAGGTGATTAACACAAACTTTGATAATACTGCCATGTTCCTCTCATCCAAGGGAAAAGTTACAAGGCTAAATATTTAATATGAAAGAGTAAAAATAGTATTATGTCTTCTTAGAAAAAAACAAAGATATAGAATCTCTTTCTTTTCAAAGTCTTCCTAAGTAATTTTTGTCACTGAAATAAATTCTATGTAAGCATGTAAATTATGTATATGCATTTTGGTATGGGCTCAAAACTGAATTGGAACTACATGTATAAAAAATTAAGCCCTGGCTGGTGTAGGTCAGTGGATTGAGCACAGGCCTGCAAACCAAAGGATCAAGGTTCAATTCCCAGTCAGGGAGCATGCCTGGGTTGCAGGCCAGTTCCCAGCAGGGGACTCATGAGAGGCAATCACACATTGATATTTCTCCCCTTCTCTCCTTCCCTTTGCCTTTAAAGATAAATGAATAAAATCTTAAGAAAAAAAATTAAGACAACTCTCTGGAAGAGAGTTTAATCTATAAAATTTAAACTTATTCTATCTATTTGATCTGATATTAAAAGAGGATGTGTTCTAAATAATGAAGGAAAACTTTCCCAGTCTGGCAAAGGAACTAGACATGCAAGTCCAGGAAGCTCAGAGTTCCAAAGAAGCTGGATCCAAGAAGAGACATACTAAAACACATCATAATTAAGCTATCCAAGATTAAAGATAAGGAGAGATTCTTAAAAGCAGCAAGAGAAAAGGAAACAGTTACCTATAAAGGAGTTCCCATAAGATTGTCAGCTTATTTCTCAAAGGAAACTTTATAGGCAAAAAGGGACTGGAAAGAAGCATTCAAAGCCATGAAAGGCAAGGACCTACATCCAAGATTGTTCTATCCAGCAAAGCTTTCATTTAGAATAGAAGGCCAAATAAAGTGCTTCCCAGATAAAGTCAAGTTAAAGGAGTTTGTCATCACCAAGGCCTGATTATATGAAATGTTAAAGAGACTTATCTAATAAAGAAAAAGATAAAAAACTGAACAGTAAAGTGACAGTAAACTCACAACTATCAACTGTGGAACCTTAAAACAAAAACTAAGCAAACTAGAGCAGGAACGGAATCAGAGAAATGGAGATCACATGGAGGGTTACCAGTAGGGATGGGGTGGGAGAGAATGAGGGGAAAGGTACAGGGAATAAGAAGCACAATAGGTGGGCACAAAAATAGACAAGGGGAGGTTAAGAATAGTATAGAAAATAGAGAAGCTAAAGAACATATGTATGACCCATGGACATGAAATAAGGGGCGGGGGGTGGGTGCTGGAAGGAGGGTGCAAGACAGAGGAGGATAAAAAGGAGAAAACTGGGACAACTGTAATAGTATAATTAATAAAATGCACTTCCAAAATGTACTTTTAAATGTACGTTAGAAAAATAAAAAACAAGAGAATGTGTTCCATGACAATAACAAGCAGCACTGAAGCCTAAATATTGGCATTCTTAGTTTTTATTTATTCAATCTTGCAACACTCTTAAGAAACATCAAGAACCTAATGAAACATAAAAATAAGAACAAGGAGTTTTTTTCTTTTTCTTGATTAGAAGTGTAAATAATAACTTTTCTATCTATTATAGGTTAATTATAAAAATGTATTATACTAAAACTATATAATTTTATATTAACATAAAATTATTTCATTCAAAAAGCACTTGGTGGTGAAGACTCAGTCCACACAAGATAGCATAAGACCACGTCTCCCTTCAAACCCAGAGTAACGCCAGGGGCCATCAAAGAGATGTGAGAAGTGGAAAGGAGGAGAACTAGTTAGGGACTGCAAGATTAGAGAAACAATGTATCAATAGGTCATCTTATAACCTTCACCCTCCAAAACAGGCTACCCCAGCCTGGTGTACCCCAGCTCCCAACTCAGCAGTAGAATATGACCCAGGTGGGTTCATTCCTCTCCTGGATGGAACAGGATCCCAGCTGGAAACACGAAGCAAGCCTCACAGAACAAGTGGGGGGAGGACTTTGTCAGGGGCTTTGCTGACCAGAGCAGCCAAAGGCCTGAGGATACCCCATTGCATGAACATGAAGATCTTCCACTCGTACCTGGAGACTCAGATAGCCCTGTAGTAATGGCAAGAGGAATCTGCCACAGCAAGTGGTCCAACCTGGGAAGTTCGTCCATCCCCCAGCTGCAGGCCCCTGGCAGCCAGGCCTGGGAAAGGAACTCTCTCCTCCTCCTCAAGCAACACCAGTGAGGACCAATGGGAGCCTCTGGGACAGCAGACATAACAAGTAGGTTTTTTTAAAAACAGGAAGGCTTTGAAAATTAAACCACTGAACTGCATCCCACACAACTAAGCCAACACCCACATGCTAAGTCTGAACAGGTTGACAGCCTGCTAAATAAAAGATTAAAGTAGGACCCAGAGTCTCCTTTCAGACAACCCCTTTCACACTTCACCATTTAGCTACTTTGACTGCCTCTACCTTCTAGAATGTTGTAGATGGCCTCATAGAGAAGACCCATTCAAAGAAGGCAAATTATTCCGTTCTGTCTCCACACAGATCGGTGGGTGTGAGTCTCATAGAAGCTTCAGGGTGGGGCACTGAGAGCAGCAGGAAAAAGGAGAACACAATCCTTGCGTGAGCCCTAGCAAGGGAGATGGGTTTTCCTTATTGTGAGATTATTTTTCAAATTGACTCTTTATCTTGCTAACAACTGAACAAGCACAGGAGACATTTAATTTATCTAATTTTAGATAATTATAATATTTCCTTATTTTAAATCAATGAATCTATTTTCATGGTTGCACTATTTGTGTTACCAATCTAGAATCTATCTCCAATGCTCCCTCAAAACAAAATTTAGTATTTCCCCATTTCTGAGATATTTCACACATAAAACCCATTCTAATGCAAATTCATTTTGTCTGCTGAAACATGACTCACAAAACACTCACTAGAACAGCATTAGATATATAGGGAACCCATGATTTCCACAAAGCCATTACTAGCATCATCCAATAAAAAACTAAAAAGATTTTTATAAGATCTCACAATATTTCAGTGAATGAATGGATTTAATTTGAAACTATCACATCAAACCTAACAGGAAATTTTCTTAATGTGTCATGACATTTAATATTTGGTGATTAATTCACTCATCAAAGTGTAGGGTAAACCATTCACATCTGTAAAATAGTGAGTCATACCCTGCCACTTACTAAGAAGGAGTATACATTACCTTGAATTCTAAAGGCTCAGCTTTGTCTTCAAAACACTTGATCCCCTCTGTTCTTATCTTAACAAATTACCACATTTCCACCAAAGTGGAAAAATGTATCTCGCACTTGGTACTAAGATTACTGTAAAAACTTAACCTCATGTAAATAAACAAGCATCTGATATGCAGCAGGGCTGCACTGAGCACTTCACCAAACAGTGATCTGCATGAGAAATAGATGCCTCCCTTTGTGTAATTTAATTTATTATGAAATGTGTCATAAAAGAATGCTTAGCAGAATAAAGAGGCTTCCAAATCCCTGAAAAGCTCACTGAACAGAAGCCAAGGCCCCACTTGCTCCGTTGACTTCTTTCACATGGAATGTATGATTCATGTGCAACTTAGCTCTATCATAACATTATGGCTTCAACTTATAGCCTAAATGACTGCATTAACCCCACCACGTGTGTGTGTGTGTGTGTGTGTGTGTGTGTGTGTGTGTGTGTGTGTGTGTTGGGGGCAGGGGATAAAAGGCCAACAACAGCAATTACCACCCATGCAGTTGCAAATATACAATGAAACATTACAGTGGACTGTTGTTTGAGGTGACCACCTATGCTGGCAGAATTCTATCCACATTCATAAGGTAACATATGTGCAATTCACATTCATGAAGGTTTTTTGTCTGAAGGTGGAAAGGAAAATCCTGAAAAGGTATGTCTCCATTTCCAGTGGGCTGATGGGTGAATCTTGGAGCCCTGGACCTGTGCTCAAAGGGCCTCCGCCATGGCCACAGATAAGCAGCATGCCTTTGAACTACTCTGAACTACAATCAGTTCATCTCCCAAATTCCTGGGCACCCTTATGAAATAAAAATCACATGATTTTCATATTTTAGGGGTGTTCTGAATGGGTATATGATACTGTCTTCTTTATTCTCTACTCTGAGTAGGTCGATGGACAGTTTCTTCTCCTGAAATTAAACTGTGAGGATCTAGGCTCCTCCATGGAATGGAAGAAGCCATGGAGTTCCCCTCCTTTGCCAGGATGGAATGGCATATGGATGCATGCTTGCTAAAATTCCAGACCTTGTGAACCAGCTGTGGGAGCTCAGTTCTTCAGGAAAACAGACCTCCATGCAAATTTACTCCATAGCTGTTCCACCCAGTTTTTCTTCTTAACTGTATCTTATTCCAGAAAACTTTTCTTTCACTACATTTAAGGGCAACAGATAAAGCTAAATTTCAGAAATATGGGTTCATATCTCAACCTCACTACTAGCAAGCTGTGTGATTATGGGTTAGCTACTTTAATATTTCTTGCTTCAGTTTTCTATTTTGTATAAAGGGAATGAAATGGAAATTACCTCATAGGCTTCCTCATGAGAATTAAATAAGGCAAATTATGAAAAGTCCTCAATAATCAATAAATATAATTAATATTATTATTTAATTATGTTCTCAAATCTGACCAATACTTTAAATTTTTAATACAAATTAAATAGAGAATTTGTAAAGGGAAGAGGCATGCAATTATAGATAATTTTCAGATAAAATTCTCCTAAAACATCTGACCATTTTGTATGTACCAAATGCCTTAAAAGTATTTAACTAAATAATTTTTTTTGTTAGTGGTGAGATTATTATCTAATAATAATGCAAGAACTCTGCATTTTTTCTACCATGAAACCAAAAAAATTAGGCATACACTATGCTGTGTGAAATAGATCCTAAAAAATGAATTATTAAAACTTATGGCACATATAAAAAGAAATAATCACTAGAAAACAGCATGGTTTCATTAAAAACAAATAAGTTTGAAAGACAGAACAAATATTAGTATGAAGAAAACTGAAGTTCAGAATAAGTAAACGTGGTAAAGTACAGAGTACAGGAAATTGCTTTTAAAAGATTTTGGTCTTGTTTCCCAAATGAGTACAACTACTGAGCACCAAGAAACTTCATGAACTGCATTTTCCCTTGGTGGTCTCAGGTATGCACACAGCAGAGGGGTAGTGAAAAACATAAGATAAAAAAAAAAGCAAATGTATCAAACAACTCACTCTGTATCCCATTATTACTTGTTCCTGAAAGGAACATCATGGGGTAGAAATGATGATCCTAATTCTAGAGTTGAAGAAACCTAAATAATTTATTTGCTCAAGGTCATAGAGCCACAATTCAATTCAGGTATGTCTTTATCCAAAGCAGTTTTTTCCCCTTGCCTCTTACAACACGATGCTGTTTATATACCATGTTGCCTGGGGAGATTCCAAAATAAATTGTCTTGAAAACATTTCTTGACATTTAGAATAGGAACTATTGGGCACTAGAAGTCAGTTTGTTGTCTCTAAAGAAAAGTGACAATTTTGATCAATTCTTGTTTGGTTTTCAAGGATGCAGGAGAGGTAGAGCAGATGAACATTTTGGAAATCCTGACTCCAGATATCAAAAGGGCATTATCTTTCTTTATATTCATTAAAGTGGATGTGTGTAAGCTGGGTAATGGTATAAAGAGGTGAATTTGAAATTGTTTGAAGACTATATAAAATGTGCTTAATAAGCATTGAAGTGAATCTGGAGAAAATTATTCAAGTCTATCAAAAGACTTATCTTTAAGGCAGGAAAATCTCAGATATTTCACACAGCAACATTTTTACTGATATGTCCCCTAGAGCAAGGGACATAAAGGAAAGAATAAACAAATGGGATCTCATCAAAATAAAAAGATTCTGCACAGCTAAAGAAAGCAGTATTACCATAAAGAGAGAACCAACCATATGGGAAAACATATTTGCCAATGATACTTCATACAAGGGTTTAATCTTTAAATATATAAAGAACTTACATGACTCCACTTCTCCCCAAGGAGGACATACAGAGGATCCAGAGACACATGAAAAAATGTTCAGTATCGCTAGTTATCAGAGAAATGCAAATTAAAACCTCAATGAGATATCACTTCACACCGGTCAGAATGGCCATCATAAACAAAGCAACAAACAAGTGTTGGAGAAGTTGTGGAGGAAAAGGAACCCTAGTGCACTGTTGGTGGGATTGCAGACTGGTACAACCGCTATAGAAAGCAGTATGGAATTTTCTCAAAAAACTAAAAATGGATCTGCCTTTTGACCCAGCAATTCCATTGCTAGGGTTATATCCTAAGAACCCTGAAACACCAATCCAAAAGAACCTATGCACCCCAATGTTCATAGCAGCACAATTTACAATAGCCAAGTGTTGGAAGCAATCTAGGTGCCCATCAGTAAATGAATAGATCAAAAATTATGGTACATTTATACAATGGAATTCTATGCAGCAGAAAGAAAGAAGGAGCTCCTACCCTTTGCAACAGAACAAATGAAACTGGGAAGCATTATGCTAAGCAAAATAAGCCAGGTGGTGAAAGACAAATACCATATGATCTCACCTTTAACAGGAACCTAAACAACAAAACAAACAAGCAAAATATAACCAAAGACACTGAAATAGAGAACAGGCTGACAGTGACCAGAGAGAAGAGAAGAGGGAATTTCAGGGGAAAATCCGGAGGGTTTACAGGAACAAGTATAAAGGACACATGGACAAAAACCAGGAGGGGTGGAAATGGGACGGGGGGAGAGGGCTGGGATGGTTGGCTGCGATGGGAGTAAAAAACAAAACTGTACTTGAATAGCAATTAAAAATTTTTAAAAAGACTTATTTTTAGTAGCATCCAGCCTAAACAATACTTTTATTAATGATTTTGGTAAGTGTATTTATGATGTTCTGATTACATATGAAGGTAATATGACACTGAATGATACATGAAAAACATTGTGTGAAATAGGATCTAGAAAAAATTCAACCCATCCTATCAGTGGGATAGATTTAATAAAATAAGGTTTAACAAGAGTAAATGAAAAGCTTGCTATTTTCCAGAAGAAAGTAACTTAAAAATTGTAACTTGGGAGACATGAAAAAGAAAAATGCATTCCAATACAGTCATTGAAAATAAGCTCAAAATTCTAAAACAAACAATATGACCAAATGAAATCTAATCTTTTTAGATTACATTAAAAATAGTCTAGGTAAAATAAGCAGTGATAGTTCAGTCTTCATATTGACCAGAGTACCTCTAGATTATGTAATTATTTGTCTGTCTCAGCACTATTATTTCAAGGGACATGAGTCATCAGGTTCTCAGGGGCAAAACCACAGGAATTTGAGAAGTCATACGCCATGTCAGAAACATTTGAAAGAAGAAAGGAAGCTTACCCTGAATGAGAAAACTTGAGGAAAATTAAAATTCTTCCATGAGAGTCTGGGACATGTAGCTTGGGATGAGTGATTAGCAGTTGTAGAGAGATGAATTTTATTTTCATTCAAGACTGAACTATTCACCAATAAGAGCTATTAGAATGATGGAATAGGGTTTCTATGATTACAGAAAATCCCACTTCAATGGAAGTATTTAAGAAGAGAAAAATAAACAACGTGTGGCATATTCATCAGTGCAATTCCACTCAGTAATCAAGAAGAAATGGGCTGCTGACACATACAGCAACGTGGGTGAATCTCAGAAACATTATGCTGAGTGAAATAAACCAGACATATAATAGGACACCATATGATTCCGTTTATGTTAACTCCAGAACTGGACAAAACTACCCTATGGTGACAGAAATCAGAATGCTGCTCGCTTCATGTGGGTTTGGAGGAAGGCAAGGAGGGTGATAATTATGCTTGACTGGAATGGGCACAGAGAAACATTTTGGGGTGATAGGACTGTCCCATGTCTTGATACAAGTACATATCACATGAATATGTACCTTTATCAAAATCTAGTGAGCTGTATTTGTAAGATCTGTCTCATTGCATGATATGTAAATTATATCTTGAATTTTGAAACCATGAGATCAACCCTCTCTGAGTCACGTTTACCCCCCACCTACCACCTCTTTCTCTGAACCACTTTAAATGAAAACTCGGACAGAATTTTCTAGTCTTGTTGTCTCTAATTCATCCTCTCCCCATTATCCCATAAACACTTTGCATGTATGCTTCCACCTAACCACTCCACTAAATTTCTCTCTTAAGATCTACCAATGATCCCCAGTTGAAAAATCTGAGTCAATTCTCTTTTCTTCATGTGATCCATCTGCCACACTTGACATACAGTGGATCTCTCTCTCCTTCCACCTCACTGGCCATTCCTCCCTAGAATTTTATCCTGGGTATTCCTGCTACCCCTGATGTCCAAGTATCAGCATGCTCTCATGCTCCGTCCTCAGATATTTCTCTAACCACATCTATGCTCTAAGGAGAAACATCCCAATGTCCATAGAAGCACAAGTTACAATAGCCAAGTCATGGAAGCAACGTAAGCACCTATCAGTAAATGAGTGGATCAAAAAACTATAGTACATTTACACAAGGGAATACTACACGGCAGAAAGAAAGAAGGAGCTCCTGGAACCCTTTACAACAGCATGGATGGAACTGGAAAGCTTTATGCAACGAAAGACAAATGCCATATGATCTCATCTATAAGAGGAACCTGATGAACAAAACAAACAAGCAAGCAAAATATAACCAGAGACATTGAAATATAGAACAAACTGACAGTAACTAGTGGGCAGGGTGGAGGGGATAACAAGGGGAAAAAGTGGAAGGGTTATCAAGGAACATGGATAAAGGACAATGGACAAAGCCAGAGGGGGGTACGTTGAGGGTGGGAGGTAGGCTGGTTGGGGCGGGAAGGGAGTGGTGGAGGGAAAATGGAAACAACTGTACTTGAACAACAATAATAAAAATAGAAAAGAAAGAAAAAGAAAAAAGCATTAAATCCTATGACTTCAAAAGCCAATTTTGAATCAGGCCAATTAGGCCAATAATTCTCTAATGTATACTTGTAGCTTTCACCTTTCTCATAAATGTCTGACAATTATCCAACTGCTTATGTAATTTTTCTCCGTAGAGTTGTCTTTTCAGTCTTTAAAGGTGTCAAGCAGAATTCTTCTTTCTACTCTTCCAAGATCTGCTCCCTTTCAATTTTCCTCATCCTACTAATGTCCTGACCATTCATCAGATTGTTCCACTGTAGATAATTGAGGAAACTCTTGTATAAAAAATGTACCACTTAAGAGGTACTACTCAGAGCCAGATATTTTAATTAATATTCTCTGTATTTTTTCTGTAGTTAAAGATAGAGAGTGTTTTTGGACCTGTTGGTTTGAGCTGCAATAGAGGTCCAAAGGGAGAATCCAAAAAGACAGTTGGATATTGGCTATACAGTGGAGAGGAGCAAACAGAAATATTCGTTTGGGAGAATCTTGCTGCTAGATTCTCTAGAAAATAAGCATGAAGCAAAAACGTAAGTCTTTATACTTTCCGTAAGTGTAAAGAATAAAATCATAGAGAAGTTGTTTTAGTGAAACAATAAAACCAGAAGAGCTCATCTCACTGAGCAAAATATATAGAGATGGAAGAATGATAGAGAGAGAAAGAGAGAGAGATTGTATGGCTTTAACACTCTTGAAGGGACAAGAGACAGGGAGGCACTGGAGTGGAAGTAAGAGACAATTAGCAAAAAAGATGATGACTGAGATGCTAAAATCAGATGAGAGAATGCTTTGAGTTAGAGTTTAAAAAGACTGCATTGAGCTTGCAAGCTGGAGATTATCTTGGTTTTATCTCCTGCTCTGATTTTTCTGACCTTCAGATGAACTCATCTATCTAGCAGGTCACTTCAGCTTTGTTAAAAACAAAAACAAAAATGAAACAAAGTAAGACAAAACAAAGCAAAAATTTCCCTGGATCAATGATTTTCAAACAATTTCATGTCATGGCACACATTAACTAATGACTAAAATTTTGTGGCACACCCAAAAATATATTTTTTGCTGATCTGGAAAAAAACTATAGTTTTGATTTTTTCACACCAGTTGTTTTTGTGTTGGCTATTTTCATTTTTTTAATTTGACAATCTTAGAGAAAAGAGGCAGTGCCCTTGATTATATTCAAGTACTGCATCTTTTAAAAATTCTTGCAGCACACCTGTTTACCACAACATGCCAGTTGAAAATCACTGCCCTAGAAAATGTCATATTCTATTCTTTTGATAGCTTTTTAAAGTGGACTTAAATTTCTGGACATTCCAACAGTCTGGCCTGGCACTTCAATCTCTCCTTTTTATGGTACATCGGTTGAAAATCACTGGTCTAGGAAAAGGCTGATGGTACTTGAACTTGTGGCAGCCATAAAGATAAAAACATATGGAGAAATTAGATATCTAAGAAATATATTCCTTTAAATCCTCACCCAAGGATATATTCATTGATTTTGTTTGTTTGTTTCTTTAAAACAGAGAGAGAGAGAGAGAGAGAGAGAAACATAAAGTGAGAGAGAAAAGTTGATCACAGCCTCTGTATGCACCCCCACCACAGAATGAACCTGCAGCCTTCTGACATACAGAGGGGGCTACGACCAATTGGGCCAACCCTGATGGCAAGAAATAGATTTCATAGTAATTAAAAACTAATTATGTGAAAGAGTTAAAAGAGGGAATAAAACAATAATGACTCCCAGACTCCAGGCTTGAGCAATTGGGTGTTTGTGGATGTAATTTATTAAGATTAAAACACTGAAAAAAAGAAATGTTCTGGATCTGTGAGGGGTAAGACTGTTTGGGACTTGCCCTTTTGAGTTGCTACTAGAGATACAAATGTGGAAACCAGGTCGGCAGTTGGGTGTGGGATATATTGCGCTGCAACACAGAAGAGTAAAACAAATACAAATCTGGGAGTAGCTTAGGCTAGATTCTCTAGAAAGTAAGCCTGAAGCTAAAGCATCTGTTTTTATACTTCACTGGGGAACAAAACCCGAGGAAAATAGAGGTAAGTGGGAAAGAGAGACGAATCAGCAAAGAAAAGAGAGTAAATGTTACAGGTTACAAAGCAAATAGTTGATTACTTGTGAAGGTCTCTAGAGAGGCCATATGAATGACCACCCTAAAAACAAACCAACCAGAGAAGAATATTTATTCAATGCCTCTCTGCATTCCTTGGCTACCATTGGTCAAACTCCTCTCATCAAGGCAGGAAGTTACTCTTCTGTACTGTTTGTAACCTGTGTTGTCGAGGAAGATGATGGGTAAACCAAAGGCCCTGCCAGTTACTCCAACCAGTGGACATACCTGGGATCTGCCTTTACTAGTTGACCTTCTATGCAGGACTTCTTAAACTTCAGCAATTGTGGTGGCAGCAGCAGTGACCTGGTTCCAGAAGTCCAAGTATAGCACAGGCATTTCTGGGGAGGTGCAGAAACTGGGTCTGCTATACAGACTCTGTGAATAGATAGAAAGCAAAGACATGAGAATGATGAACTTGCCTGGCAAGAGATGTGTATATGGGATGTGAGGTCGATCTGGCTGCAACATCTATTGTCCCACTGATTGCCGGGGTTGATTTGGCTGATCTGGCCAACAAGGCACGTGTCCCCTTCCTTCCTCACCAATCCAAGTTCATCCCTCCCAAAGCTGTGAGCTCCATCAAAGAGGATGACTTTCCCTGCTAGAGAGGGCTGTTCTTTCATCCAGGGTATACAAGTAGTTGCACCACCCTGCTAGCACCTCCAAACAAGCTCTCAAGGTCCATTTGTAGTATTCCAGCTTCCAAGACTATAGACACATCCAGTGAAATACTGCGTGTGGCAGTCTGCTTTTCTAAAAAAAAAAAAAGGAACAACAGAAAAGGAGAAGTAGATATGAAGACAAGCAGAGAGAAGCAGACCCTGTACAGAAGAGGAGGAGATGACAAAGAAGACATTGGGTAAAATACTGAATGATGAGGAATAAAACTGAGAACACTAACTGTGGAGCCTCCAAATGCAAATAGTATTTTAGAAATAAATAGACTTAATTTTACAGAAAATAAATTTAACAAAAAAACAGAAACAAATACACAAATAATCCAAAAACATCAATTTAGTGCCAGCCAGAAAATATGTATAAAATATCATAGAAATTAAAATTTTTGGCCTATTTATGGAATTTAGGTGACAGAAGCACTGGATTTTTTTAAAACATTAGGAAGAAAGTCAATTCATCTTGAGTTTTCATTAAGAAAACAGCCTCAGAGTAAAAAAAAATGCCAGGATCCAAACTTTCCCACTATTTTAATTTCACGAAAAGTCAAAGTCACAAAAGTCAACAACAGTACGTGGGATCGTGCAGAGCCCTCCAAGGGAAGAGCGTGGTGGAAAATGCATCCATCTCAAGGAAAGGCAGGGCTGGTGTGAGTCCTTAATGCAAGTGTATGTGGTGTTAGTCTACTCATTTATTTCTAACACAGCAGTGTGTAAATTCTTTTAGAAACACGTGATTGGTAAAACAAAAGTTACACTGTTTTGGTTGGGGAGGAGTGAGGTACCAAGGAACTCTAGGTGGTGCTATCAGAAAGGTATGTTTCCTACTTTTTTTTATCCAAGTTTGCAAATTCTGCATCTATGAAGACCAAAGGACAAATTAGAAAGGTATGCTGTACATCCATGTGGCTAATTTTCAAAAAGAAGGGAGAAAAAATAGTTGGTTCAAAAATAAGACTTATTGAAATTTCAAATTGGCTTTAATTCCCCAGGAAACTGCTAAACTGATTTGCTGATTGAAGAAATATGGTTGATTGCAATAGACACAGATATTATAAATAAAATAAAATTTAGAAACATTGAGGTCTTCGAAGGAATAGTACCCAAGTTGAAACTAAAAGTGGTACCCTCCAGCTATATAAAAACTGGAGCCCACTTTCATTAAAAAATTTGTTGAGGGACCAGACCTCACAAAACACCTTAGTATTAAGCAAGTGCACAGAATCCCAGCAAGTTCCCTAATGAGCTAAATCAAATCAACAACTCTTAGCTTTTCAGAAATACATTTCACTCCAGAGGAGACCTTCCTGGGGGCGGGGTGTGATACTGCAGAAATGTGTTTTTCCTCAGTCCCTAACAAACCAAAGTTTTCTTTAAAAATCCAAGCTTCAGATTAGTATTGGATGGATGTGCCTACCATTGAACAGAATATTCTGACACTTCTGTCAAAGGTGACTTTATGCCCAAAATAAATCTTTTAGCTAATCAATGGAAGCTCACTTTAAAGCTCTGTTTAGTACTTTCTTTAGTGAAGGTGGCAAGTTTTCAGAGGTTTAATTCCCTGAGACAGAAATTGTTCAATTTAATGTCTCGGCATGGAGGCAGGCTCCTTCATCATTAAGGTCCTGGTAGTGGCAGGCCAGCAGCTGAAGAGCGAAGTGCAATGAGGCTGAGGAGGTGGCCAGTGAACCTGCATCACACCGAGGAAGAAGTACAAGTGGTTGATACATCACAGGCTCCTAGATAAACTTATGCGCACCTTGCTTTTTGCAATAATAATAATAAACATCTCTTGAGGAGAGTGTTTGATAATTTGATAAACCAAGACATAATATGTGCGTGGAGAATTTCAGGACTGAAAGAAGAGGTACGCTCTGTGTGTATCCATTTGTACTTTGTGGCAATATCCACTCCATACCTTGTCTTCAGAGCTGCAGGCATTACATTTTCTGGTTTTATATAAAGAAATAAGCAAGTGAATCATTGAGAGGTAGATTGTATTGTCTACCTAGATCTTGGAAACACAGAAAATGGGAGTTTGGTAGTGAAGGAAGTTCAGGTATCAGTTAATCCAACCCCTGCTTCCTTTATTTTCCCCTGGAGGGAAAAAAGTTACATCACTTGCCCACTGTCCTGCACCCAGTCCGAATCAGAACCTATGCATAATGGCCACTTCATTTTTCTTTGGGGAATAAAGAGTACAGGGAGCTTTGTCAACTAAGGTTTATCAAAAATATACAAATAAATAAGACATAAGAAGAAATGAATGGGTGACTTTTGATGGCATATGTTGAATTAAACACGTGTAAGAAGTGTGATTCTGACAACCTTCCAAATATCTCTGTACCCTTAATGTTGCCTTCCAAGCCGTGGTAGAAACTTCCACTCAGGACAGTGATAAACAAGGCCTGGCTCTGTGGCCTGTCACAGGTTCCTCTGGGCCTCTCTGTCCGGCCCACAGGCGCTCTCCACCCTGGCCTGCCTGCTCCCAGCTGTGCATTTCCTCTGCCTCGTTCCCACATCAGGGCTTTTGCATTTGCAGTTCCCTTCCTTAAAGAACTTCTTCCAAGTCTTGAAATACAATAAACAGGTCCATTTAATAATTCAGAGTTCAGATTATATGTCAGTCTCCTCAGACAAGCCTTGCTTGACCACTCATTGAAGTAGCCTTTCTCTATCTCCTTGCTTCATTTTACTTTTCACTGCTTATTATTCTCTGAAATGACATTGCCTATCTGTTTAGTGTCTGTCTCTTTCACTTAAATGTAGTTCCATGAGGCTGTGGATTTTTTCTATTTTGTTTTGCTTTTCCCCTCCCAGCTTTATTCCTGCCCTTTAAAACATAATAAATATATGTTGAATGAATAAACAAATGAGCTCTTTCCCCCACCTACTCAAAATCCTGAATCTATGTGTTCACTTTTGATAACTGCAGTTGCAAACATTGTTTAAGGTTCAGTTTTTTTTCCTGTCCATACAAACCTCTGGATTTAAAAAAAGGTAGGATGATATAGTGGTCGAAGCACCAATTCTAGGGTCAGCGTACTTGGGTTAAATTCCGAATCTACCCCTTGACATTATTGCTCAGTTTCCTCATTCTAACGGTTCTATCCGCCTCATGAAATATTTGTGAGCATTAAATGAGAAAATATATTTGACTTACTAGATTTTGGCACATTAGCACAGCGTCACTATTTCTGTTAATATTGTTGTTAATGAATATTTTGTGCAATCTTTCTGTTTCCTGTCCCTACTCATGGCTTCTCCTCTTAATTCCCCTGGTGACTACTTCATGCCCCAGAGTCAAAGCAGCTCTTGCCCTCCCAGGCCCCTGAAGTGCCAGCATCCTACCATCATTCCAGGCCTCCACACTTAATCTGGAAGAAGAATTTGAATACTGCCTTGTTAAATCTTGAAATCAATCCTTTGAAATGCGTATCTCCATTATACCCATATTCATATTAGAAAACTGATGTATGGGAAAAGTTAAGCCAATCTCCCAAGATCATACAGGTAGTAAGTATCTGAGCTGTGATTCAAATCCAGATCTTGTAACTTAATCTTAATTACACTTTCCTTTGAAATCTAATTCATTTACTATGTGATCCTGTACCTTTAACATCACCCTGCTGCATCTGCTACGCTCACTGAGTGAGCCTGAAAAGATTTTTCTGAACACAATGATCCATATAAAACAGTGTTACTCTTCAGAGAAAAAGCAAAGTAGATATCATAGAAATATTGTCTGTGTAAAATAGAAATAATTTTTAATAAGAGACAGAGTTTAGAAAGTCTAGATATTTGATCAATCTAATAAAAATTTAGAACTAAGTGAATCTGTCAAAACACGGCTATTTGACAGTAAGTGACCATTACTGAGCTTTCAAGAAAGGGACCTTTTTCTTCAGTCTTTATTTTTGGCTCATTCAATAAACAGCAAAAGACCACAAATATACGATTTGAGCTTTTTTAAAAAAGCCTTAAAATAAACCTGTATTTTTCCAATGTTTTTTCTCTTAAGCAAGTAAGTTAAAGTTCTTACACTTGTTAATATCATTATATAAAAATAAGATGCAACAGTTACACTATGCAACTCTCTCCATTCTAACCATCTTTTTGTGTTACGACATTTGCCAAGATTTTCTGGAGAAAGAGCTTTTGTGCAAAGGATCTAATCAGAGGGAAAGCTCAGCCTTACATTTCTATGCAAATTTAGAGATGGAATTCATTTTGTGTTGTAAGAAATTTTCAATTTCTTTTAAGCCATGTCCCAGAATAATTGCCTGCAGGTAAATTATTGCATGCCTGGCCTGTTTTTCCAGTGCTTCTCATTATCAAACTACAGATGTATTTCCATGGAATGTATGTGCTTCGCTAAGAGAGTAAAAGTCATAACTAAAAAGGCTGGGAGAAAAATGACAGTTATGTCATTAAATGAAAATGCTGAAACTGCAAATACTAGAAATGATGAATTAGAAATGTTACAAGATGTAATAAAATGTGAACATTATATTTTCTAACTCTACATCAGATCCTCAATGAAGGTTCTCTTATTTGTGAGGAACAGTGATAAGAAAGATATAATTAGATCAAGTCAACCGTCCCTGCTATTTCCTTCTTTTCTTTATCACTCTATAGAAATTATGAAAGAAGTTAGGAAAACCCCTTATATTTTCTTTCCCATAGCTCTCCTCATTCTCTAAATATGAGAGAAATTATCATTGCATTGTGTATCAGTTTTCTATTGCAAAATAATGCTGTGAAACAAAAACTCAAAAATCTCATGAATTTAAAACATTAACTACTTATTTGGCTCATAGGTTTCAGGCTAGTACTTGAGGTTATCCTCAGCTGGGAAGTTCTTTTAGTTCCTTACTCTTTGGTCCTGTATGTGAGGTCAACTATAGGTCACCTGGGGTGGGATGACCTTGGCAACAGAGTTTTGCTTTCTAGTTGAGTCTATTCTGCACACCTTGTCTTCTAGCAGGCTAGCCTGGGGATATTCTCAATGTAGAACTCCAGATATGTTCTCATGGTGATTTCAGAGGTGAAAGAGAAAACAAATCTAGATGAGCAAGAGCAAACCACCTAAAAAAAATTAGTAGCTTAAATCTATTTGTTATTGTTCATAAGTATACGGGTCTGCTGGATAGTTCTGCTGATCTTGTCCGGGCTTGTTCATGAGTGTTCATTCAGAGGCAGACTGCATAGTATAGCTTTACTTGGGAGACCTCAACACTGCTTCGCGTGTCTCATCTACCTGCAAACTGGAATGATTTTGTGGACAAAAAGGGTGCTGTGATAAATCTAACTGAAAGTGACCTCACGGGACAATGGATTGTAGTTTTCTAACTAGGCAGGTCATGGGGAGTAGTCACCTGTAAGGCTTATAACTTCCCTAGTAAAAGTTATATCTTTGCCTTAAGCAAGCCCTGTTCATTCTTTCTGTGCATCTTTGAACTGTCTCTTTTTCTGGATCCACCCTCAGGGGAGCACATAGTCATATTATCCTGTTTCCTACTGTCCTCCACTTTCAGATAATCTTTCTTACGTTCCCGTCTTAATTCCAAATGTATAAAATAAATTGCAAAGCTGTCATTTTCTGAAGCATTAATATCTTGTTTCCCAGCAAAGTCATCAGTTTTGTGCAAATAAATTTTTATAAAAATTCTCTACAGGTTTGGACATACTGAGGTCTACATTTTGTGGTGATAACAATGGAAAAAAGGAAAGTAAAAACATACAGTTTTTTCCCAAGTATTACATCTGGTTATTGACATTTTTCATCTGACTTATTTCACTTAGCATATCTCAAGAGCCATCCAAGTTATTGCAAATGGCAGTATTTCCTCTCTTCTCATGGCTGAGTAATACTTCAGTGAGTGTATGTACCACATCCAATCATCTATCTGGAAACACTTCAATTGTTTCCATGTCTTGGCCACCATGGATAATGATGCAATGAGGAGACTTCCACCAAGATGGAGGCGTAGGTGGAAGCACTGCACCTTCTCACACAACCAAGCTTAAAAACAACAAAGTTTTTAGCAACAAAAACGCAGCCAAACCACAGAAAATTGAACTACACGGAACTCTGACAACAATGAACCCTTCAGCCAAAACGGTAAGAGGGGCAGAGCCAGCAGCAGAGCAGGGTCAGGCAGGAAAGATCCACTGGACCAACCCGGGCATGCAACCCAGGCGCACCAGCAGCCATAGGTGGATCCCAGGTGTGGAGAAGCGGGCAGAGCCACTGAGGGCACAAGGCATTGGACCCACTGAGGGCTGACCACAGTCACACATTCGAGCGCAAATAAACCAGTGAAGGAGCAAAGCAGTGAGACAGACCATGCAGGCCCCACTGGCGGCGGAAAGTGGCAGAGGGGACCGCCATTGTCCCTCTCTGACCCCGCCCCCACATACAGCATCACAAACCAGCGACCTGGGTGGCCCTGCCGTGGTGAACACCTCCTTATAAGTAACAGGCACGAACAGATCAAAACATGGCTCAAGAACAACTCAGAGCCCCAGAGCCCATAAATCTAAGTGATGAAGAAATAGCCAAACTTTCAGATGCACAGTTCAAAACACTGGTGATCAGGATGCTCACAGAACTGGTTGATTTCAGTCACAAATTAGAGGAACATATGAAGGCTAAACTAATTAAAATAAAAGGAAAGGCACAGGAAAGCAATAGTGATGGAAAGGAAACTGGGACTCAAATCAAGGGAGCAGACCAGAAGAAAGCAAATAATGGCCAAACAGAAAAGAGTGAAGAAGCAAGAATTCAAAAAAATGAGGAGAGTCTTAGGAACCTCCAGGACATCTTTAAACGTTCCAACATCCGAATTATAGGGGTACCAGAAGGGGAAGAGGAACAGCCACCAGTGGAACACTTATTTGAACAAATAATAAAGGAGAATTTCCCCAATCTGGCAAATGAAATAGACTTCCAGGAAATCCAGGAAGCTCAGAGAGTCCCAAAGAAGTTGGACCCAAGAAGGAACACACTGAGGCACATCATAATTACATTAGCCAAGATTAAAATGAAAGAGAGAATTCTAGAAGCAGCAAGAGATAAGGGGACAGTCACCTACAAAGGAGTTCCCATCAGACTGTCAGCTGATTCCTCAAAAGAGACCTTGCAGGCAAGAAGGGGCTGGAAAGAAGTATTCCAGGTCATGAAATCCAAAGACCTACATCCAAGATTGCTCTATCCAGCAAAGCTTTTATTTAGAATGGAAGGACAGATAAAGTATTTCTCGGATAAGATCAAATTCAAGGAGTTCATCATCACCAGGCCCTTATTATATGAAATGTTAAAGGGACTTACCTAAGAAAAAGAAGATAAAAAATAGGAACAGTGAAAGGAAAGCAAACTCACAGTTACTAAGAACCACACCTAAAACAAAAACAAACTAAGAGGACAACTAGATCAGGAGCAGAACCATAGAAATGAAGATCACATGGAGGGTTAGCAACAGGGGAATGGGAGAAGGAGAAGGGGTGAGAAGGTACAGAAAATAAGTAGCATAGACAGTAGGTAGAAAATAGATAGAGGGGAGGGCAAGAATAGTACAGGAAAACAGAATGTAAAGAAGTTGACACACGTGGTCATAAACTAAAGGGGGGAATGGTGGGGGAGGGGTGTGCAGGGTGGAGGGGAATGAAGGGGGGAAATAGAACTGTAATGGCATAATCAATAAAATATATTTTAAAAAATAAAAAAATGAATGCAATGACATTTTTTTAAATGACAATAGTAAATACTAGTAAAAAAGGACTAGATCACTTCTATATTGCTCGTGGAAATTCAAAATGGTACAGCTACATTTTAAAGACAGATTGAGAAAATTTTATAAACTTAAAAATCTACTACTATGCAACCCAACGATCCTTCTCCTAGGTATTTAGCCAAGAGAAATGAAAACACATTTACATAAAATTTGTGTATAAGTATTTATAAAATTACTTTATTGAGAATTGTCAGAAACTAGAAACTATATGTCCATTGATGAGCAAATGGATAATTTGTTACACAATGTAATACTACTCATCAAGAAAAAGGAATAAGCCCCAGATACATGCAATAACATGAATTGATCTTTGATATATCATGCTAAGTGAAAGCAGCCAGACACAAAATGCTGTACAATCTATGCTTCCATTTTTCTGACATTCTCAAAAAGGCAAACTATGGAAAGACAAAACAGCCCAGTGGTTGCCATTGGGCATAGGGGAAGATGACTGGCTACAAGGGCATGTGGGACCCTAGAGTTAAGGAGATCGGCATTTGGGTTGTGATGATGGATACAAGAATCTCTGCATTGTCTAAATGAAGAGGATCCTGAATTTAAAAGGGGTGAATTTTACTCTTTGTAAATAATACCTCCACAAACCTGACTTACAGAAAAATCTGTTAAGTGTTGTACATTACGAAACTCTTTGTCCTTTAAAACTAAATGCTATTACTGTGCCCAGGTTATCTTGCAACCCAAATGGTATACTCCAAGATATATTGCAACTGTTTATTTCAATTTGACTAACATTAAAGTCTTCAAAGAAAGAACACTCTCTGTTATCTATCTAAAGCATATACATGTCATGCTGCTTTTTTCTTATAATTTCCCAACATGTAAATTAACTTTTTCTTTCACTGACTAAATGGATCTTGTAGCTGTTTTAAGCATGGGCAATACAATAGATGAAAAAGAGTTAATCTGCTTTTTAAGGTATTATAGAAGTGACCAATGAACTTGTAATAAAACATTTAGTTAATATCTATCTAACCCCAAAATTGATTAAAGAAGGAATTAATAGAGAGTATTAAAGCCATATGCTAATTCGAGAAGTGTTAGCCATTTTCCACTTTATTCTTAAGGATCTAAAATCTGTCAATACATTCAGCTGGAAATACTCAAGGTTGGTGCTGGTCCCCCATTAATTGCCAAGGACAGTCACACATTTTATTTATTCACATTACTTTGTTTCATAATGCACAGTCAAAATCAAGTACATAAAGCTTAGAGAATAAAATTGTGAAAATGGTACATAAATCATGTGTAAGAGCCAAATTTCAAATTTTAGGAACAAACTACTTTATTATGCATTTTTAAAGAACATTTTAATAATACACTACTGTAAAAAACTCCTCATTTTAATTACGAAAGTTAAAATTTGGGTTGAAGTATAATTTTCTATACTTTTGAATTCAGATAAATATAGAGAACATAAAATTATTGCTAGCAAAATAACAGGATAGTACCAGATTAAAAGAATTTTTCCGAACTTTGTCAGCCTGCTCAAATTGGTTGTGAGATGGCAAAAATCGGTAAGTGATAGAACAAGTCAGCCTGACTGATCTGCACAGAAAAACTGCCCATGATGATAATAAAAAGGCTTGTTCTGCATTTTTAAGGCTTAGATAATCCATGCAGAAGCGGGACAATTACATCTGCAGGTTTTGGATCTGATTTACCACTGCCTTCCAGATCTCGCTGTCCAACGAGGTTCATGTAACCACAAGACCATCTGTAAATGTGCACATGCATTCCACTCATCCCCGGGTGGGACACACTCAGCGAACTGCACGCCCTGCGCCGATGACTAATCTCGCAGTCTCTGGGTGAGATGTAACACTCTGTCCCTCCATTTTTAAAACTTCTCTCAAGAAATGTGTAAAGTATTTGCGTAAGTAAAAGCAAATGACATTGACCATCACTTTGACCATCTATTTTACCTGCATTAAAATATATAATTTCACTAAGTATGTTTAGCAAATACTACATTTGATATTTTTGTTTCTTCTAAAAATGTTTCTTTCATTTAACCTTCTTTGAGTTAAAAAAAATTCTATGATTAGGAAGACATCTAAATAAAGTAATGGTCTTTAATATAACTTTCAATAATAACTCTGATGATTCATACTTCACAGAAATTTCAACACAATTCAGATGTTTGAAGGAGCACAGATGTGGCGTTCCTAACTCAGTGGAACAAGCGGAGCAGATGTTTCCATGGTGCTGGTTAACTGCACTAGTTTTTAATTCGTACTAATCTTTGAATATTTTCTCTGGCCCAACCAAAAGACAATGACTAAAAAATACATTAGAAGGTTTTTTGTACTTCTTAAATTAAATTATGTAATATCTTAATTTAATTGATTCCCATAGGCATGATAAAATTTTCAAACAGTATACAGACCCAAAGAACCCTCATGTATCTGTGAGAATGGTGTGTTAAAATAAAATTAATGCAAGAAGATAGTTTTTGAAATAAAATTAAAAAATTATAGTCCTAACTTTTTTAAAGATGTAAGATATAAATAATATTAAAACATGGTGGAAGAGGCACTAAAAATAAAAACAGTATAATTGGTGATTAAGTTCTCTCCACGCATAACGTGTGAATTGCACACAGCTTCGTGCATACTGTGTTAATTGCATACCAAGATGCATTTCAAGTAACTAAAAAAGTCAGCATCAAACTATCATCATAGGCATTTGCATATTTGTCCTCTGAGTCATAAAGACAGCTATAAAAACAGGATCTATGCAGAATCTGGAAACGCAATAAACAGTTGGGGAGCAAGAGTGTGTTTTAATATAAGTATTATTAGTGGATATAGCTTCAAGCATGTTCCCTTAAAACATCTGTTTCTCAGTTGCTCTCTGTGTGCAATGGTATGATTATTAGAGGTCTTGTTACTTCCAAAAATATAAAGTTTGTTATTAACTTTGATAAGTATGTAATTTTACTTGGCTCTTTCCACATGTGTTACTGACATAAGATGTATTGTTTATTTCTGTTTCAATTTGGCACCACTTACGATTCTCTTTGGTGAACAATTGAGTTCACATTCTGAGCGTTTCCCATGTGGATTACGAAGTACACAAATGGAACTGAAGAAGACCTCCAGCAGATTTTTGTAATATTGTGGAGTCCGTGAAGAAACAGATAAACACAAAAGATTGGCTCTGAGCAAAATGTAGAAGTTTTTTTTTCTTTTTACCTCAGACAAAAGTAATAAATCATCACTGTACAATATTAATTTGTAATGAAATATGTAGATGAATTATAACGTGGTTGGAGTACATTCATATGAGTCTAGGAGCTGTGATAAGAAGATCTATGGGGCCCATACCAATACTTATAATATTCTCACCCTAAAACAATGAATAAATGCTAGGGGAAGTGTACGGTTCCTTGAGAAGTGGGTTACAAAATTACCTATTTGAAGTATTTTTTATGTTAAAGTACAAGTATTTACTAAATATATCATTGACTGAGTGCCTGCATATTGAGAAGGTAACAGTAGTTAGTGTGTCTAATAGAGACTAACACAAACGGTACTAAAATTAGGGTTTCACTGTTCCTGGGGCTTTAGGAAAGTTGTTGTGATAAGGTGTGATGCAGCCAAAGGCTTGGGAATGACCATGAATTAGCTAGACAGGTAAGGGTGGGGAAAGCAGAAGAACATACATAGGGAAGGGAGTGTTCTGAGCTAGGCGGTGAGAGGAGCACTGGGCATTGCAGGAGCTGAAATAAAGCATTAGAGGTGTAGTGAGGTAAGGGGACACTGTGATGCCAGGTAGGAAACAGGAGACAACATACTGTGCCTCTCTGGTGAGGGATATGTTTAGAATGTAACTGTTTCTACAGGCTATAAGATGAAGACATTGAGAAAAACATAAAGGGATCAGTTAATCCACTGTGGAAAAAAGGATTAAACTGAGGTGGGCATAAATTGGGAGCAACGGATTAAGGCTGAACTTCAGAGGTCCACTTAACACATGGTAATGACTTGGTAGCAGGGATGGGTGGATTCAAATACATGACAGAGAATCTGCAAGACTCATCAACTGATCTTGGATAACTGAGAGGAAAGGAAATAACAGTTTCTGGGATTCTTTGACTCTCAAAACTCAGAGAGACGCTCTATGGGATTTCTACTGCTGTCTAACAAATCACTACATAGTTGGTGACTTAAAACAACACCTGCTCATTTGTGCACGGTTCTGGAGGTTAGCAGTTAAGCATGCCATGGCTGCAATTTCTCCTCAAGGTATCACAAGGCTGAAAACGAAGTGATGGCCAAAGTGAATTCTTATTTAAAGGCTATCAAGGAAAGACCTCTTACAATCTCATTCTCAGTGATGAATTTGGTTCTTTGAGGTTGTAAGATTCAGGGCTTTTTCTCCTCACTGGTTGTCAACGGGGTGCTGCTCTCAACTTCTAGATGCAATCCCTATTCCTTGTCACGTGGCCAGCAATGGTGTGGCAAATCCCTCCCATGCTGCCGATCTTTGGCTCCCATCTCTGCTTTTAAAGGGCTCATGTGATTAGGTTAGGCTATTGGAAAATCTCCCTTACTTAACTTCCACTGTGCCATATGACATAGCACAATCACAGGAGTGAAACCCATCATGCTCACAGTCCCATGGACGCCACGGGGGCACGTACACGAGAACATGGGGCCGTTGAAGACTTCTGCCTGCCCCAGGTGGTAACACAGAATAGGCGGTAGATTCTGAAGTAAGGAGAGGCCAGAGAAGAGAAGCTGAGCGAAGTTTAGAAAAGATGAGTTAGGAACCAGTGAATATTCCAGTGGAGATTAGAGTATGCCTTTCAGTATGTGCCTCTGCAGTTCAGAAACAAGGTCTGGCCTGGAGAAAGAGAAATGAGAGCCATTAGCATAAAGTCCATACTTGAATCTATGAGAAAGGATTATATCATCTATGAAGAGTTATAGAAGAACCAGGACCACAATCCAGGAAACAGCAGTGTTGAAGGGACGAGTAAAAACTGAAAGTTAGTGACCGAAAGGAAAATCAGCAGAATCTGCTGATATGAATTCCAAGGGATTAGATCAGCAATTTTCAACCTTTTTCATCTCATGGCACATATAAATTAATTACTAAAATTCTGTGGCACACCAAAAAATATATTATACTTTTTGCTGGTCTGACAAAAAAAATAGGTATAATTTTGATTCATTCATACCAGCAGCTATTGTTATGTTGTTTATTGTCAATTTTTTTGACAATCTAAGGGAAAAGAGGTCAGTGTCCCTGACTAAAGAGTCAGGTGTTGCATGTTTTAAACATTCTTACAGCTCACTGGTTGAAAATCACAGGGTTGGGTAAATGAAGGAAGTAGAATTATCTTATCTGTGTTAAATCTTGTTGACAAACCTAGTGTGACAAATACTCCCCAAGATGTGGTGACTTAGGGCTGGGGGATGCCATGGAGAAAGCTGTTTCTGTAAAATAGTAGATTCAGAAGTCAGACTGTTGAAGAATGAGACAATGGTGAGTCCAGAAATGGAATCAATCAGTTTCAGTCAAGTCTTTAAGTGACTTGGCAATCCAGGAAAGATACATAAGTAGAGATTTGTTTGTTTGTTTTCTTTGGTAAGAGACAAGCCTATTTCAGCTCAAATGAAAGGAAGGGAATTCAGCAGAAGATCCTGGAAGGGGGAAAGATGATTAGAACCCAGTCAAGGAAGTCCATTTTCTAGAAATACCTCTATTGCAACAATTTAGCAAAACAGGGAAGTATGTATATGGCAGTAGAAAGATTTAGATTTATCGGTGTAATAATAATGATGTTTCCATCTACTTTTAAGTAATATTCTAAGGAAGCAAAATTTTTGAGGATAAATAAGAAAGGGCTGAAGCCAAAGATTTGTGGGGAAGGAAGTTTAAATTTCCTTTAGTAGTGAATGGGAGTGGAAGCTGATGAGGGAAATATCACAATATTGCCTGGTAGCTATTAAGACCAATAAAGTCAGATTAATAGAGGAATCAATCAATTTAAATTTACATTTTATCCAGTAGCACCCAGATACAATTTCTAGAGATACTGATAGAATCTAAAAAAGTTTCTATTTGCTGATCCTGGGTTGGTATTTTCACCAGGGGTCCAAGGTGGAAAGACTGTGGGATAATGAAGTTTTAGATAGTCCCAAGAATGTGGTTAAAAAGATGGGTCATAAAATCTCTCACAAATAAAAGAGAAAACATAATAGAGGGTGGTAGCTAATGGACAGTGCACAAGGAGAAAACGAAATCCTTTCAGTAGAACCAAAGGGCTGACATAGTGGGGATAATTGAGCATTCTAGCTGACAAGGTGAAAGGTCATAGTAATGGACTGCAGTGTCTGCATCGGTGATTTCAGAGTAGGATTTGCTTCCGATCTTATAATTACGTGGAAGCTTTTTCTTACCCTCTTTCTATCTTTATATGAATGATTTCAATACTCACTGCAAGTCCTTCTGTGCCATGATGTTTCTTTTCTGAGTTGGTAATTTTGTTTCATCTCTCAGTTTACTGAAATATAGTATATATGCTAGTCATGTGTAAAATTATTATATATAACATTTTATATACATAACATATAATACATATAGTGGTATTCCAGGCATTTTGCTGAATAGTTCATGTGTATTTTGTAATCTCATCTTTTTTTAAACTTTCAGAACTTTATTCACATTTTGTAAATACCTATTTATAAAAAATGTTAGCATCTAATTCTTGAAAATTTCAGCACCTCATTTATATTTTGTAAATATTCATTTGTTAGAGTAGTGCAGTATTTAACCGGGTCATGTTTAAATGGATGAAAATGTAAAGTTGGAAAAAAAGTGAGGGAAAAGTGAGGGATGAGGGCTCTGAGAATTAATATGTTGCATTCCTAATTTAATCATTTAGTATGAGTAACACTTAAGAAAATTTTGCAAATGTGTCATCTTAACAACGAAGAGATGGGAGTGTTAATTTTACAGATCTAGGAACTACTTAACTAGAAAGGTTAAGTAACTTAAATACTTAACTAAAGATTGTGCACAGACTAGATCCATTTCCTGAACTTAGAAATGAAAAGTATGCATTCAACAGCATCTCTGCAAAGCCTAGTAAGAAACATGTCACTGTCTTTTCCAGGAAGAATGGGAGGGGGATAAGGGAAATGGAGATTAATAAAGGCTTTTGGATAGGCAACCCCTTATATTGAAATCATTGCCAAAAGGCCTGAAAAAGTAACCATTGTTGTCATTTCTTTGTTAGCTCTTACTCATTCCTTAGTTTAATGTATTACAGTTTGACATCTGAGTTCACCGCTCAGCAGAAATTGCTTGGGGGTCATTAGGAACTGTCTTACATTTAAATCCCCTAATCTCTAACATGTCATCAAACTCTCCCTCAGCATGTGTACTTCCACTGGGTCCCATCCTTTGTCCTCATGATTTTATTTAGAGAATCTGAGAAACCTCTTTAACATTGTCAAAACGCAAACCTCCACTCAAACCTCTTTTCTATCAAACTGGAAATTCATGTCACAAATTGCCTACTAAGTATCAAACATAATTAAAAACTGTCCAAAGGAAATTCCCCATAAAGCCTACTTCTTATGAATTCTGGATTTTTTTGCTTAATGTTGCCCCCAGTCACCACTTGCCAAGTGGGAAACCATGAATTCACTTACGTTTTCCCCACACATTACTTCCTTCTGCCAGTTGTGATTTAGCACCATGTTTTCATGAAGTCAATTTAAAAATGCAAATTAAGTTTGTAAATTTATTATATTCTAGTGACTGAAAACTTTATCTAAGACAAGGAATTTTGTTTATTTGGTTTTGTAATCCCGGTACTAGGACAATAATAAAAACATAGTAGTAAATGACTCTACAAATCAAATTCATTGTGATATAGTGTTATCCAGTTATCGTTAACCATCAAAAAAATTATTGGGCAGGTCCTGGATCTATAACATTACTAGACAATACAAAAAATTTATATTGAAATCAATAATTGATTTTGTTTATTTTGGATGATAAGTGTAAATGAGTACCATATGTTTAGGACTATAAGACATACTGGACCATAAGATGCACCTAGGTTTTAGAGGAAAATAGGGGAAATAATTTTGAAGCAAAAAATATGATAAAATATTTAATAACCTGCGACTCTGCTCCACTGCCACCACCCCCCCACACAGGAAGCCAGGTAAGCTACATTCAGATTATAAGACGCACCCCACTTTCCTCCCAAATTGGGGTGGAGTGCATCTTATGGTCTGAAAAATACAGTGTATCAAAAGGGCATATTTTAATAAAATATGGACACCCTTGAAATGAACAAAATCTTTTAATTTTTTTCATAGACTGTAAATAGGAAAACTTCCTGTATATAAAGATATTTGTGCAAAACTGACTTTTAAAATTAATGAACACAAGAGAAATTACATTACTACATGAATAAAAGTGAGTTCTTTGTTCATCGATTACCTGTTGGGAACTGCCCTACCTGGTTTCAGAAGCTGTAATCCCCTGTCGCTAAGGCTGAGTAAAGGACCCTGGGACCATAAACCACTTAGGAGACAAAGCTTATCTTCCTTGTAGGGGCACCACCTCTGCCCCCTTTCTCTTCACCCTGCTTGGCCCCAAGCGGATGACTGTTTAGCCATTGATGGATATGATTTCTCAAAAGAGGGATGACCTACGACAGGTGCAGTCATGAAGGGGCCCTCAGGAAAGGCCTTGGAGGGCTACAGAAAAAGTGGGTGATGGACCCTCACCCCTTAGCTTTACATAGCCTGAGTCCTCATTCTGTCTGCAAGTCTCCTAATGTCTTGGCTGCCTTACTTCCCCTGCCTGACTTAAGCCTGAAACAATGCCTTAGGCCTGAAACAGTGCTGGAGGTGGGTGTGGCCCTGTGCTGGAAAGGGTAGGTTCCCTAGGGTGATCAGGCCTAAGAAAGAATGCATAAAATTCTATGAAACCTACTTTGCTAATACCCTCAGTTTAAATGTTAAGGGTCCAAGCAGGAAGTGAATTTGTTCCCCAGTTTTATGGCCCTTTAACTGTCTGACCCTGACTCAGAATAAGCCCTCAGAATTCTTTGAATGTTATCTATTGTTTAAGCATTTCTACCTGACAATGATTGATGAGCTTTATGTATACACCCTGTTTTTCTGTGCAAATTGAGCCCAATAAAAGCTTGTCAAGGCAAGGGTGGAGGCACTCTCCTCTTGAGAGGGTGGTCGAGGTGCTCCGAGGCTTTTTCTCCTCTTGAGAGAGAAGCCTCTCTGTCTCTTTTCCTCCACAGGACTCTGTAGTCCATGAGAATATGTCTTGTCTCATTCATAATGCCTCGGACCCCAGCATCCAGGATCTGAGACAATTACCATTTAAATGTTTGGGGAAGTCCCTAATCATTCATACTTGACTTCATTTAAATATATGACAGTCCATTAAGCCACTCCAGGAATTTTTGAATTTATTCTTTACTTTTTCCAAAAGACAGCTTATTTTTAGAATATTAAGTAGTAAATTACTATACTGTACTTTAGCCTACAAATTTCAATTCTGCTATGTTACTTGAGAAAGCAAAGTATTTGTATGAATTTCAAATACCAATATACCTGGATTCTTATCACTATTGACACTTTATAGTTTTTATAGCTTAATGAACACAGCAAAGGAAGAAGGACCAAGAATTTAGGGACTTTCCAAAATTTAAAACTAAGTTAATGTCTTTAGAATAGCCACTACACATTCTGGACTTGAGCCTTTTCATTATTCGCTGTGGTGGAGAAAAATTCTGTTAGAAGCCTCACCTTATTTAGAACTGTTAGTCACAATTGTGTATCTAATACACAGTCACTATTGTGTATCTAATATGTTGCCTGAAACTTATGTTTTCAACCTCATAACATAAATGTAGATTCTTCCTTTAGCAATCACCTCAAAGTCAAAGTGAGAATGTAGAAGAGAAACTTCAATTTTTTTAAACAGGTTTAGTACTGCAACCTCAGTATAATAAGAAACAGGCTTCCAGAAAATCTGCAAGTCTAAAGTAGTATAAAAGATACAGTATAAAACTTTCCTGTAGCTACAAATTCCATAAAAATCAGGTCAAGTGCACTTCTTCAAGTAAGCATCACAAAGAGGTTTATTCCAGCTAAATCAGCAGTGTAATATGATAACTGTTTTAATGTATAGCAGGAATTGGGTGGGCGACAGTTTGACCAGTGTTTAAGTTACTCATCCTTTCGTTCCACTTGGCTTTAAGAGATGTAACCATCCAGCTGGGCTGACTTGCAGTGTCTGAACCAGTGCCACCTTCTTATCTTCCCCCTGTGTGAAATGACTGAAACACAGAGCTCAACTGGGACTGTCTACACTTGCACTTCCCATGGCCTTTTCACTCTGGGGACCTCACAGTAGTTGGACTTCTCACATTTTAGTTCAGAGTTATAAGAGCAAGCGTGCTGGCAAACAGCAGAAGCCACATGACCTTTTATGACCTACCCTTCAAGTTACTTTGAGTCACTTTCATTGTGCTCTCTTAGTCAAAGTAGTCACAAGACTGCTCCAATTGAGGAGAAACACCAAACTCCAAAGACTTGATGAGAGCAGTGTCAAAGAATGTTTTAAAACCATCGCAGTGCAAAACCAGTAAAATGTTACTGGCCACATGGAAAACCTGTGAGCAGGCCGCTGTTGAGTGCCTCCCACATCTGGTGCAGCTGTGAGAAGATGAGTTTGAACTGAACAGGAAAACATACGGACAGTCCATATTGCAGAAAAGATGGAGGAGGGAGATGCAGCAATAGGAGTAGCCCTAGAGCTGCTATTTCAGTTGATTAGTGAGGAGTAAACTTAAAAGAAGTCCACTATTGTTATACAGAAAATTCCAGTTGGCCATAAGGTGGCTCCAGTCCTTCTTGCTAGTTGAGGAAGTATAAACCTTATTTTAAAATGGTTAATCAAAAAGAAATAAAACAAAATACTAAAAACAAAAAGGAAGAAAAAAACAGAAAAATCTAAATGGTAAACCATAAATAATTAACTTTTAAAAGTTGCTAATATTGGTATAGAACAAAAGAAAACAATGCCTAAATATACAGCTGTAAAATTAGAATTTAAAAAACTTAATGGAAGTCACTTCTATGACACAAGAATTGAAAATACAGCTACTAAAGATGAAAATATGGTAAGACTTTGTAAAAGGAGAAAATGTAACCTGGCTGTTTTTCTCTTTAATTAAAAAAAATTAAAACCATCACAGAAAAGAAGCCCCCACCAGAATATACATTGAAGAAAGAGGCATTGCTGACAACACAGGAAAGAAACAGATCCAGATTTGAGTAAAGTAAGTAAAAAGAAATGAAGCCAAGTTTTTTAATGGAATACAGTGAAAATGTTAAATGTGGGGTGTAAGTCAAAGAAATACAAAAAAGTCAATAGTTGGAATCCTAGAATAAAGTGAGAAAAATAATGGAACAGAAGACAACTATTTAAATATATAATTCAAGGATGTATTCCAAAAGTAAGAACTTAAATCTGAAGATTGAAAGGCTGTACTGTATCCCAGGAATATAGAATAATCACTACCATGACATAGCTTCGTGTATTTACTGAACATTACAGATAATAAAGGAATCTTTTGCTTGAAAAAGCAAAAGACTAGTATGGGGAAAATATTGTCACAACAGCTGTAGTCCAACTTCTTCACAAAAGAGTCAATTTTCAAGAAAGTAAAGTAATGCCTTATCAAGTCACCAAGAAATAAAAGTGAAGTCTAAACATGTTATGCCTATAAAAATAGTTTAAGAATAAAGACAAAAGGAAATACGTTTAAATAATCAAGAGCTCATGGTCAAGTTGACCAAAAGGTTCATTTGTTTTTTTCCATAAGATGGGTCTAGTAGTGCTTAGTTGTCTTTAACTTCATTCAAAACAATTTTGTTAGACTGTGTTGTGACAGCTGTCATGTCAGCATGCATTTAAAAAAATCAAAATTGGTGAATTCTTGTGGAGTAGTTTTAATAATGAAGATGAAAGAAAATATGCAACATTTTTGGCATATCATGCTTTGTTATTTCAAGAAAGGTAAAAATGCAACTGAAATACAAAAAAATGGTTTGTGCAGTGTATGGAGAAGGTGCTGTGACTGATTGAACGTGTCAGAACTAGTTTCCAAAGTTTTATGCTGGAGATTTCTTGCTGGATGCTACTCCAAGGTGAGTTAGACCAGTTGAAGTTGATAAGAGATCAAAACAAGACATTAACTGAGAACAACCAACATTATGCCACTTGGGAGAGAGCCAACATACTCAAAATATCCAAATCAATAAAGTTGGTGAAAATAAAAAATGTGGCTTTTATTTTATGGAAAAAACTCAACAAACTTTTTGGCCAACCAACCAGATTTCATGAGCCCTCTTAAAGAAAGAACCAAAAAACACCCTTCAGTCAACCAAAAACTATTTGATAAATAATTGTAAAAAGAGTGATATTCAATATCAAACTATTTAACTCTAGGATTAAGATAAAAAGAAATATTGTCATTATGATGACAGAACAGAATGCAAATAGTAAAAATCCTGATGAGGTAGAAATGAAACAGCTGATGAAAGTCGGGGAGGGAAGGATCAGGAAGGGGGGAGATAATAAACGTGCCAAGCCCCTACATTTTTAGATCAAAAACATGATCAGTAGAGATCACTTAGAAGTAATAAAGGAGTAGAGGTATATTTAAAATAGGAAATAAATATCAAATATTAGAATTAATTAAAATATTCTAGCAAGGGAAAGGGAGAGGGAGAGGAAGGAATTGAAAATATACCAACTTCATTGCTGTTTACCAGAGTTTTAGTAAGAAATAAATAGATTTATGACTAAAAAGTAAAAATTAAAACATCACAATTGTGAAAAATACATACTTCAAAATTCTTTTTAAATATTTTTCCCACACATGCATACCAGCCAGGAAAATTGAAATCATAACACAACCTGTTAAAACTAAAACCACCTTCTTGTTCATATAAAACTGTAAATAGACTAAACACAGGTAGTAAAAGGAAAAAGAAATCTCAACTATATATGATATATAAGTAGTCAACCAAAGCATTGTTAAAAAGATGGTCTTATTTCACTATAGAACAGAAGCAACATGATATTTGAAAAGATTGAAAAACAAGGAATTAAAAAAATATAGTATACAAATGTAAACAAAAATCAGACTTTGCGAATGTAACATTAGATAAGACTCAGTTCAGGAGATAAGTTTAGGCTAGATGAAGAAGATAAATCTCAAATTTCCAACCACAAATATTTAACAGCTCGAATATATCTATACCAAGTAGCACTGCATTCATATACATGAAAGGAAAAAGGGAGGAAATACAAGAAGAAATAGAAATATATTAGAGTAGGAAACTAACTTACCTCTTACAGTCAATGATGGTTCAAGTGGACACAAAATTAGTAAGAAAACAGAAGCTATAAATAGCATGATGACTTTGGTCATGCACCAAACTCATTATCTTGAAAACAGACATGGCAGTTTCTTTTCAAGAGCACGTGAAATATTCACAAAGAGATACTTATTTATAACAGGTAAATAAATAAATGGAATGTATATGTGTATAAGTGTATATGTAAATGTGTGTTCATATATGTATGTGTATATACATATATGTATGTACTTGCATGTATATATGTGTATATATATCAACTTACCAAATCACTATGTAATTAGACTGGAATTATAAAACAAAAATAGCAAAAAAACACTACTACCTACAAAGTTTACTACCATCACTCTCTCTACCAACCTACAAAAGTCTTAACTCAGGTATTCAAGAGAAAAATAACAGAATATGATTGATACTCAAACCAAGGCTACAAGGAAATTCTAGATCCTTTTAAATAAATATACTAAACATCCAAATAAAGAGGTTAGAACCTGAACAATCAAACTTATGAAAAGTGGAAATTTAGAAAAAAGAAAGCAATTAATTGGAAATATTAGAATAGTATAATTAATTTTAATGTCTACTACTATTTAAAGAATAGTCAAGTAGATTTAACCAAAAAGATAAGGAGAAACCCCAATTTGCTAAATAAAAATGATAAAAAAGAAATAACAACAATGAAAAGAGTAATAGAATCTTTAGTATATATCTTGGTTAATTCTATTTAAAAAAATGCTGAGAACCTGAATGAAATGGTTTTCTAGGAAAACATGTATTACCTGAAGAAACCCCACAAGAATTAAGTGTAAAGATGCCAATGAATTTAGAAAAAATAGAGGCAGGTATCACAAAATGACACCTCTTCTAAAAACACAACATAGGGTTATTTTATAGATGTTTCCCCATAAGCTTTTAAGTGCAAATAATGTCAGCCCTATTCACAGTGGTCCAGAACATAATCCCAGCAATCAAAAGGCAGTTCCACTTTTAGTTTACTGAGGAAGCTCCGTACTGTTTTCCACAGTGGCTGCATTGAGGGGGAGAGCGGTAGGAGGAAAAAAGGAGACAGCAGTATTTGAACAACAAAAAAATAAATAAGTAAATAAATAAGAATTTATGTTGTTGTACTGAGAGGAAAAAAAAGTGGTCCAGAACATAAAAAAGGAAGGAATGTTCCCGGCATCTTTATTTAACTTGATATATTCCTGATTATAAAATCCAACAAAGGAAACTAACAGTTCTCAAAATGCTGTCAGTGCAACTCTTGGGGCCCCACATGACACTTCCAAGTACTGGGTATAAAATGAACTATTTTCAAACCGATACAATAACATTATTTGTCTTTTTTATCATGTTGACATTTGCACCGATGGTGGAAAACACTGGGGGTGACCATGCTGGCACCTCAGGATGAATCAAATCAGTGAAACAACCTGACTGTATCCTGTGCGCTTGAGTTAAAAGGCAGTTTCACTTAAAAATATCCTTGGAGAGGCAGTAAAGATGATTAATTTTATTAAATCTCAGCTCTTGAGTATGGTCTTTTTAGTATTCTGTGTGAGGAAATGGGAGGTATGTATAAAGTGCTCCTGCTGCAACCCTAACAAGGCTGTTGAGAGGAAAAGCATTTGCATGATTGTTTGAATAGAGAGCTGAACTAAACACTTTGTTTATGGAAAATGCATAAGACCTGTGAAGGCATGACAGCCATACTGCCTTACCTTGCCTTACTCCCCTGGAAGGTGAGTGGAGAGCAGTGCCCTTACAAAAGGAACTCCGGGACTTCTGCTAAAATGGAGACATAGGTGGAGACATCTTGCTTTCTCACACAACCAAGTTTAGAGTCAATTAAATATTAGCAACAGAAAACACAGCCAGAACACACAATATCGAACTTTTCAGAAGTCTGATAACAACAAATTCTTCAGCCTGACCTGTAAGAGGGGCGAAACCAGCAGCTGGCAGAGCGGGGTTGCACAGGAAAACTCGGTCAGACGGGCGCACAGAACCCAGGCAGGGTTGCAACGGGTGGACCTAGCAAGCGACCCAGCGAGCAACGGCAGGGAACCAGTGAGGGAGCAGGGCCGAGATTTGACTGTGGTCACGCATTTGTACGCAGATAGACCAGCGAGGGAGTGGGCTGTTAGACGGGACCCAGCAGGCCCCAGCAGCAAGCGGCAGCAGAAGACACTGCCATTTCCCGCTCTGACCCCGCCTCCACATACAACGTCATAACCCAGCGACCTGAGTGGCCCTACCCTGGTGAACCACCTAAGGCTCTGCTCCTCCCCCAGCGGCACAAAACAGCAGAGGGGGTCGCCATTTCCCTGCTCTGACCACGCCTCCACATACAGCATCACAAACCAGCGACCTGGGAGTCCAAGGCTTCGCTCCTCATACTTAAAGGGAGCGAGCAGACCAAAAATGGCTCAAGAAGATCTCAAAGCCCCAGAGCCTATAAATCTAAGTGATGAAGAAATAGCAAAACTCTCAGATGCACAGTTTAAAACACTGGTGATCAGGATGCTCACAGATCTGATTGATTATAGCCACAAATTAGAGAAATATATGAAGGTGAAACTAATTGAAATGAATGGAATTGCACAGGAAACCAATAGCAATGATAAGGAAACTGGGACTCAAATCAATGGAGTGAACCAGAAGAAAGCAAATAATGGCCAAACAGAAAAGAATGAAGAAGCAAGAATTCAAAAAAAATGAGAGTCTTAGGAACCTCCAGGACATCTTTAAACACTCCAACATCCGAATTATAGGGGTACCAGAAGGGGGAAAGGAACAGCCACCAGTGGAAAACTTATTTGAACAAATAATAAAGGAGAATTTCCCCAATCTGGCAAAGGAAATAGACTTCCAGGAAATCCAGGAAGCTCAGAGAGTCCCAAAGAAGTTGGACCCAAGAAGAAACACACCAAGGCACATCATCATTACATTAGCCAAGATTAAAATGAAGGAGAGAATCCTAGAAGCAGCAAGAGATAAGGGGACAGTCACCTACAAAGCAGTTCCCATCAGACTGTCAGCGGATTTCTCAAAAGAGACCTTACAGGCAAGAAGGGGCTGGAAAGAAGTATTCCAAGTCATGAAATCCAAAGATCTACAACCAAGATTACTCTATCCAGCAAAACTTTCATTTAGAATGGAAGGGCAGATAAAGTGCTTCTCAGATAAGATCAAATTCAAGGAGTTCATCATCACCAAGCCCTTATTATATGAAATGTTAAAGAGACTTATCTAAGAAAAAGAAGTTAAAAAACATGAACAGTGAAAGGACAGCAAACTCACAGTTATCAACAACCACACCTAAAACAAAAGCAAACTAAGAGGACAGCTAGATCAGGAGTGGAAACATAGAAATGAAGATCTCAAGGAGGGTTAGCAACAGGGGAGTGGGAGGAGGAAAATGGGGGAGAAGGTACAGAAAATAAGTAGCATAGACAGTAGATAGAAAATAGATGGGGGGACAAGAATAGTATGGGAAATATAGAATCTAAAGAACTTGAGACACATGGTCATAAACTAAATGGGGGGGAATGGTGGGGACGGGGGGTAGGGTGGAGGGGAATGAAGGAGGGGAATAGAACAACTCTAATGGCATAATCAATAAAAAATAAAAATAAAAATAAAACAAAAAAAAAGAAAAAGAAAAGGAACTCCACGGATGCATATACTTACTGATTGCAGTAGCTGAAGTGAGTCTCCATCAAATCGCTGAACATTTCAATCAATTTCTAAGTAAACCATGTGTCTTGAATTTTGTGGATAAGAATGTAATATTTAAATATGGCAGAGAAAGGGCACTTTTAATCATTTTCAGAAATTTTGTTCTGTATTTATATGATGGCCACTCTATCAGGGTGTCTGGCCTCAGGATTTCTTCCACATATTCTTAATTTTCAGAATGTGTCCAGATATCAGATATGTTTCCCTTCCAATATAAATATTATCTGGGCATTCCATAATACAGCTGAACACTTTTATCTCACTTTGTTGCCATCAACCACAGCTACACAAAGTTTCTTTTAACTTCCTAATAAGAGAAGAGCATGTTGCTTTGAGAACAGACGAAGGGAGGCCATGTACCCGGATCCCCACGGGGGTGGCCCCCGGGGAGGCTGAACACCAGTGTGGTTGCTCTGAGGGTTTCACTCTGTGTTTTGTCGTCTTAAGCCTCCAGGTATATAGCAAATGCTTCTATCTACTTGTTTTCTTGAACCCAAGTTTTCAGATATATGAAAATAGCTCAATAGGTCATTTGACTTTCATTTAGAATCATCTCAATTCTATCACTTTATAAATGTGAATTTGGAATTGTTAGGAATCAGAGGATTTCCCCACAGTTACAGACAGACAAGTCACTTGCCAAGCAGAAATCAGAATTTAGTCCTCGCACCGTGAAATCCAGGTATCTGGAGCAACTAATCATTGGCATTCACATACTGCTCCTCCCTCTGCCATATTGGGAAAGCAAGTGTTCATATCCATAGAATACTCAGTCTGTGAGACAAAAATTATATATAGGTAATTTAGATCTATTGACCTATATACGTGTAGGAATATACCGGTATGTATATATGTGTATATATACTTCAATTTAAAAACTTGAAGTGATTATAAACCTTGTGGAAGGAAAATCTCAGCATATTCAAATGCAAATACTGTAAATCGCAAGGTCTGCCAGAGGCCTTTGTGTGTTGGCTGATCTTGCCTTCAGAGTGAGTCTTTTCCCCCTGGTCTCTGAGGCAGCCGGCTCGGTGGTTTTTCATAAGTGGGAGTACATTGCCATGCACCTGTTTATGTCCCGTTTTCGAGAAAGCAGAAGGACAAGCACCCAATATATGTGATAAGCTGTTCAACAGCTGAGAAAGACAGCATATGGCAGTGGAAACGTAAGTGTTGCTTTGACTTTGGAAAGAGAATTAAGAAGATTTTCTGAGTCACAGCTCAGTGCTACATGAATGAGATGATTTATTTTTATGCAACAGAATGAACTCTGTGTGGGCACAGATTTATGGCAATACACTGACACCTGCACAGATCTCATTAGGGGTTTGAAAAAACACCATTTTCTCATGACAACAATGGTTATAGGTACAATAATAAGTATTTTCATTTCATGAAAGTGAAGTGTTTGTTCCTAAAAACACAAAGTATTTGTTAAAATAATCTAATTTATTTCCAATGAACTTTTCAGCAAAAAAAAAAAGGGGGGGAGGGAGATAAATGAATAGAAAAGAAGCTGGACCTGACAAGATTAAAGGATAAAAATAATAGAGCTCTAAGTAAACTAATTTTAATTTAAAAATCAAATAAAATTAATAGCGCTCTTACAGTACCTCTTCAGAAGTTGTTCTATCTGCCACCTATTTTTTTCCTTTCTTTTAAGGTGCAAAGAACAGTATAGATTTGTTTTTCCCCCTCTAGTTTAAAAACAAACAAAAAAAACAACTTTTAAAGTTTAATTCTCCCTGTTTTCCCTCTATTTTTATCATGTTCTAAAATAAGGGAATATTGGAATGAATACATTAAGTCTATCTTGCTTTTTTTCAGCACCGCCTACTTCTCTGCCCCATCCCAACCACCCTGGGCCAAATTATACAAGAAGAGATTTTTTTTTTCTGAATTATTACCCCTTTCTAAAAGCCCAGCACTGGGACAATACAGTACTGGGCCATGGACTTGGCTGAAATCCCAGACCAACTGTGGTGTCAGGGTCAAGGTTTTCAACCTCTGGGCCGGTTTTACCTTATTAAATAGAGGGAAAGAGCTCCTTGGGTCATCCTTACCAGACCCCCAGAGGCTCACTTGCCACTTTCCTCTCCTGCAAAGCTGCTCTTCTGAGGCCAGGTTTAATCACCTTTGTCGACACTAAAGTGTCAATGCCCTATGTTAATAACTTTAATAATTAATACTAATGATGTACTTGAATTTTAAGAAGCAGTCGTGAGCTCTATCACTCCAGAGACAACAAGCTGTAGCTCAGTTAGTGGGGGTGGATGGAGTAGGGGTCCATCCCCGAGTCGGGACAGAGGATGGGCATGCACTATTGTATTAGTTTTAGATGTACAACAGATTGACTAGACATTTGTATATCTTATGAAATTGTTCTTATAGTTTATGGAGTAAAATTTGGGAGGAATTGTCTGGGGTTGCACCGCTTGCTTTCAGGACTTAAATTCTTGATTAGAAACATTCTTTGCCTTCTGGCTTTCAAGAGAAAGGGAGATACCATTATCAACATTTGTGTGTTTTACGAAATCTCTTGTTCAGTCTTGTTTCACTGTAATGCTTTAAAATTGTGCGTGTGACCTTTTAATATCCCATGAATAACCACAAACCCAAATAGGTCAGCAGAGTCAGTAATTTATACTTTCATTGCCCCCTTGGAGGGGAGATGCCTGCCTAGTGCTACTCGGAGAATGAGTGCTCAGTTCCACCAGGTGAAATTCCTACCCCGGTGTCATGCACCAGGACCTAGAAAAGGCGCCTACACTGGAAAGTCTGACACTAATACTGTCCTTACCCATGCCGTCATGGCAAACGGAAGTGCCAGAATCCATCATAGCCTGGGCACAAAAATAACCCCCACATCACCTGGTCTACCCACCTGGGGATATGAATAAATCACCTTAACATCAATAGTTAATACTCAATAACACATCCATTCTTGTTTCTGCCTGCAATGAACATCAGCCATCTCCACTGCAAAGTCATCCCATTACAAAGTCATCAGGTATTTCTGCGAAACACTGGGGGGTTTCCCATGTGCTCCCATGCTTTATGCCAATAGTGAGGCATGGTGTCTGCAATGTCCGTTTGCCTGATTCCTTGGTGATGTCTACTGCCCATAAAACCATGGGGAGAAATCACTGCTTCTGCTCACAAGTGCCCCTAAAACAATGCCAGAGCCTGTGCCAAAGGTACACCACTGCCACAGTCTTCAGGATCCACAGCAGCGTGTGTTCTGTTTTGTTCTCCACCCTACATCCAGCATCAACCACAGTGTTCGGCAGAAAACAGACAATAGCTAATAAATAAAATAGGACAAGTCTCAAAATGAGGTGCTTTTCCTAAATCACCTTCATTGTGAAGGTATTACAAAATTTTCAAATAAACATGCTTTGTCTTTGGCTACAGGTTATGTGACACACAGAGAATTTATTTTCCAACAGAACAAGAAAGGCTAGTTCACTAACCCTTGGAAAATGCAGTGATGCACATCATTTACAACAGAGCACCAACACAGTCGTTTGCACGCATAGGGTTTGCTCATCACATTCTCTTGTGCTCTATTGCACAAATACATGGCTGTTCTTAGGTCTCTATTAGTGACTTTGGAATCTGTCACCTCCTCTTGCACACATTTAGATTACTGGCTTCTTTATTCCTGTTTGATTAGCTAACCTGTTTCCTTTCTGAAAGTTTATTTATCTTAGATGTTACATTCTCATGGAAGTTTTGTGAGCTTTCCTGCATTTCCAATACATTGCCACAGCACACTGTTTGGCAATATCTTCCCACTCAGCACTTGGTCCTGGCAGTTTCAAGGTGTGCATCTTTCTATAGACTCTAGACACTAAACTGTGTTCTTGGAAGACAGCAAATGCTTGTTAGCTCACCATTGCATCTCCAGAGCCTTGAATGGGACTTGGTATATAGTTAGTGTTCTATGAGTGTTAAGAGAGTGGCCTATGACGCTTCATGCACAGAACATCTTAGATATATTAAATGTCTACAGGATATTTAATGAGGTTAAAGATTAATTTATTTAGCCATAAGGAAACTTTATTGATTGAATCCTGTTCAGTTAGAGAAAAGTCTGTTATTACCTCTGACCGGTCAGTGTGACGTGAATTATACTCCTGAGACAGTTTGTTAATATTCATTTATAAACAGCTTTTTTGGCTTGAGTAATATCCCAGCTATTTTATGTTGTGTCTGCTATGATTCATCTGAATAAGTTTCATCTTATTCGGTCACTATTATTTTCCTGTTATTCATTTGTTAAAAATGTATTTATTGATTACGTATGATGTGGCAGATGCTCATGGTATTGGTCATACATCAGTGAACAAGACAGCCAAGGTCTTTGCTCTCTTGGTATTTACATTAACATGAATGGAAGCACACAGTAAATTACATAAGTAAGTAAGTAGATATATAAGAATATATCTTGTAACAATAGTGCTAAGGTAGACATCTATTAAGGTGCTATGTTAGAGAAACACCAAGGAACTTAAGTTTAGGCAATCAAGAAGTTGTCAGTTAAAGAGGTGACATTTAATTTGAGGTCACAAGAGGGAAGAATTATAAGAAAGAGTCAGCCATCAGAGGGAAGTCTGGGGGAATGGCTTTCCATCTGAGGAAGCAGCTGATGCAGACACCACAGGGAGGGTGGCATGTTCCTAGAAAGAGGATGTCTTCCTCTCCTTTCGTTCTCACGTTTTTTAAAAATGTGGGTGTGCTTGTCTCCTGCATTTGAATACCTGTTCATGACCATGGGAATAATATAGAAACAACCTCATTCAGAAAACAAAATCTTACACCTTGTGATTTAAATTTAAATAAGAGTATATGAGAAATTTTCACAGAAGCCTGAGCAATTGGACAAGTGACTTCAATCTTACACTATGTGTGGCTTTCAGGATTTTTCACTCTGGGTCCCACTGCAGCAACACAGAGAGCACCCGCCACTTAGCAGATCACCTTTAAAACTGCAGTCTGCTTTCATACATTTCTATTTTTGGTTTCCTTTAACGTGGTCAAGGCAGGCTGACGTGGGTGTGAGTGTTCCCAGAAGGCTGGGGTCACCCCCAGACACCTGGCCAGCTTCTGTGAACCAGGCTGCCTCCTTGTTCCAAATCTGGTCTAAATCTGTCTTGTTATCAGCAGATTAGAAACACTCTCCCTTCTAAAAAAATTTATATTTTCCTGATTTGAAATGACTAGTTCTTCCTCTAAATTAGTATAATCCACCTGAGAGACAGACTTTATTCCTGATGGACAGGACAGTGGCATAAGCTGTAGTAACTTGTTTCTACCCACTCTACAATGCCCATGTGGGGGGCCATTCCCCACTCGAAAGTTTTGTGTAGAAGAGTTAAGTACTTTCTCAGCTCTTCCTACTTAAGTAGTCTAACCCTAAACACTTTCTGAGTAGTCAGAATGCCTTTTTATAAGGTATACTCTTAACCAGTTTAGCTATTTGTAGACCTTTGGCCTATTAACTTACTTGGTCAAATCAACAAGAATTAATGTAAGGGTAAGAATGAGCTGTACTTGGGCGAGATTATGAATGATCCACCTTTTTCAGGGTTAGTTTTTCCAAGCTGATCAAAATTTGAATAGAATTTGAATTGAGAAACAAGAGCAGTGGCAGAGAAACAGAGATCTCCAATTTTGTAAAAACAGGAGATTAAGTGAAGATAAAATATGCTTGGGAAATAAGCAATCAGTACAGCCACACGGAGAACTCCTGGGAGTGGAAAAGGAGAATAAAAAAACAGATTGCCAAAGTTCTCTTTTTCTTTTCTTCTTCCTCTTCTCCTTTCTGCTCTTCTTTTTTTTCTCTTCCTTTCTCTTTCCTTCATTGTCTTTCTTTTTTTCCCTTCACTCTTCTTTCCTTTCTTTTTCTTTCCTTTCCTTTCTAAACAATTCAGTCCCAAAGGCATTTGGTAAGGCAGAGCAAGGCAGATGTTGGTAGGAGGAAGGAAGAACATCCAGGATTATAGAAACTCACATGGAGGGCCAAGCTAGTGCAGGGAGTCAGCAACCAAGAAGGTGAGAAGGACATCTGAGTAAGAGAGTGACCCGGTGTGGGCGCCAGGCCCTGAACAAGAAGATAAGGATAGCATCAGTGTTTTGTGGGGTGGCTATGGTCTGTTTCTCCTGGGTACAAACAGGGGAATTGATCAGTAAGTAAATACTAACGAGCCCAGTGTCTCATTCTTGGACATGAGAGTTAAAATTATGGAAATGGAGGAAATAAAAATGAACCACATGGCTTTTATTGAAAGGGGTTTCTACTGGCTAACTATAAGACAGTTTGAGTATCAACTAAATAATGATAACTATGGATTATAGCCTATTGGATAAAATACAAATCTATGCTGATATGAACAAGTGAAATGCATTGAAAATTTAATGAGAAGTTGGATTTCTATGTGATCACAAACTACCTTCCTCCAAATACTCACTAGCTGCAATGGAAGAAAAAAATAACTTCACAGTGGAGCAGCTTGGCAAACACTACTTCAGTCAAGCCACTTTCATCAACCTTAATGTCACTAATATCACCATAACAGCAGAGACCGGAATTATAGCAGTGAGACACGTCTGTGGTAGTTCTGTCAAAAATGCATAACCTGAATCTAATCATGAGGAAACATCACACAAAATCAAATTGAGGGATGTTCTACAAAATAACAGGCTTACAATCTTCAAAAGTGTCAAAGTCATAAAAGTCAAGGAAAGACTGAGGAACTGCTTCTCACTGAAGAAAACTAACATGACGACTACTTAATACATACAGTATGTGATCCTGAATCAATCTTTTTGCTATAAAGGGTGTTATTGCATCTATTAAGACTCTAATTGGAATTTGAGTGTTTCTGATTAGAGTGGTTGGATTCTGGTTTGTGTATAACAATGTCCTTGTTTCTAGGGAAAACACAGTAGAGTGTTCAGGGGTGACTGGGCATGATGTTAGCAAGTTACCCTCCAACCGTTCAGTGGTGGGGTTATGGGGACACTTTTGTACTGTACTTGCAGCTATTCTGTGAGCTTAAGTTTCTTTCAAAATAAGAAAACCTAAGTAAATGGGGTAGATGAAGCTAGATCCTTTTTTAATTCATTGTCTTATTCCTTCTTCTTTTAAAAGATTGGAATGCCTAGACTTAGAAAAATGGTTTTGCAACTGAGAAAAGATGACAACCCACCAAGCACAGCGGTGCAAAAATATAGGTGCTCTATGGTTTGAGCTGTCATGCCAAGCCCATCCCGCCTGCCTTTGCTGAGCTCGTAGCTTGAGTGAACGATAAGGCTATATTGTTGAGTAACATAAATAAGGAAGGAAGAAAGCAAAGACAAAAATAGAAACAAATTTTTTTAGGTTGGCATATATGTTTTCTTATCTAATCTTCTCAACAATCCAGTTTAATAAATATTATTATCACAACTAGGTCTTAAATCATGAAATAGGGACTCAAGTTCTTTGGTAAAAGCTACACTTAGTACATGAGGAATACAACCTGGTTCTACCTACTGGTGGGTAGGGCTGGTTGGTAGGCATGAAGTATACATTCGTAAGTGTGAACTTCCCGTGAAAGTAATGGAAATCTCACAGCTCTGAGAGCAGAAATCATACTGCATAACGTGTGGCCAGATACCTGCCAGAAGTACGATCCCACCTTGAAGTTTGAAATGATATGCTGTTACTATTGATAAGATGGGGGAAAGGGAGACTGGAGGAGGGACAAGGGAAGAAAATGCAACAAATTAAGGATATACTTGAAACACACAGATGCTGCACGCTGGAAAGAGATTTGCAAAATAAAAGGTTTAATGCAAACCGTGTAGACTAAACATAGAACAAAAATAAGAAGTTGCTTTTCATGTATCCAAAGTTTAAAAAAATTGGTGTTTTTATTGATCTCTCGTTAGAAAACACCATGCTCTTGAGCAGAGTAAAGCTAAAAAAGGAAACTACAGACTAGCTTTTATCAACCATCGAGTGCAAGTAAGTATAAGATGTGAGAACCAGAATGTCTTTCTTTTCCACACAAGAATCACAGTTTCCACCATTAATGGGGTAGGGAAGTCAGGACTGTGTGTGAGCATGGAGGTGGGTGCACATACAAGGTGCTTTCACTTGGCACCTCTACCACGTTAATCAAAGTAGCAAGGTATAGTTTATAAATAAATAAACTGATTTAACTCAGAATTCAGTATGTTTTCAGCTGATTGCAATTCAACCTACCCAATTTGCTGGTGGCAGGTGCCTCATCATTAATATGTTCGGTATCTTCGTTTATTTATAAAGCCCTACATACATCTGTATCAGTTTGTTTCACAGACGGCTTGGCTAAAGCTGTGAAACATTAGATAGAAAAGATTTCTGGTTGTTTCAGCCTTTGCAGTCACATTCAACAAAGTGGATGCTATGCTGTTTTATCCATTGGAGGCTTTATGAAAGAGGCTTAGAGGCCTTTAAAACTATGAAAAAATCTATGAAGAATTAACGTCTCTTTAAATGATTGTCAAGCATCACTACTTTGATTCATACCAGCAAATGTTGAAATTTTCATAAATTACATCATGCTGTAGTCTTTATAAGCTAAAGAGAACAAAGTGATAAAGGTTTAGGTAGTATGAAGGGAAACAATCAGTTATAGACAAAAAATTAGGCATGTTTTAGGCTATTTTGAGTTCCAATCATCCTGTAGTCATTTTGCATCTGTCTTTCTAATAAAAGAGTCTGAAATTTCAGTTTTAGAGAGAAAGTTAAAAATAACACCTTGCTTCAAAGAGTATGAATTTAAAATTAGTTAGCAAGTAGATATATACTTTAGATTTTCCTGAAATCAAAAATCACTGGTGGTGGTGGTGGCGATGGGGTGTGTGTGTGTGTGTGTGTGTGTGCATTACAGTTGCCATGGTAATCAAGTAAGCAGCCCTAGGCTCACTCTCAGCTGCATTCATTCAGGTTACATTTTTCTCACCATCAGTTTTCAGCAATGTCCTTTAATGAAAGTGATATTATATTTTGCTGCACGTTAATAAAGACCCAGCAACCATTCATTCCCCAAGCACTTGTTTTTAATGGTTATGAAGTTCGTGTCAGAATGTAAAATGCCAGGATATTATCCTCATGCAGCCCTTTTGGGCAGACCACTTACAGCTGCAGAGCAGTACATAATTGCATTTCTTAACTGCTAAGTGCATAACTATTAACCTTTTGGCAAGGATCGCTAGAGCTGCCAGGTCATAAATCACCTCCTGGCCTCCTTGTATCAAACAGGTTAAGAGAGTAGTCACGGGCCGTGGCAGCCTGGCATGCGCAGCCCGGCCCGGCCCAGGGATGGGGAGCTTTCTCCTGCTGACTTCCAACTAATTTTAAAATAAAGAGCTTGAACTCTTTAATCAGTATCACACCACTCTGCAGAGCAACTCTAAAAATTGTGTTTCCATGGTAACAACAGGAGACTTTCACAAGTCCTCATAGCGCCTCCATAACCTGTTTAATTACGTAGAAACTGTTAGACCCTGTGTGTGTATAATTAAAGTTTTATATATGTGTGTGTGTATGTATTTCTGCATGAATTTAATCCTGCGTGGAGTTAATTGCCAACATTCATTACTTTAATATGATTTAAAAATACATATGTTTAGAAAGATCTTCAACATTTATGGGAAAAGAGAGCAGAAAATGAAAATCCTAATACTTAGTTTGGAATCCGACCTTAATTAATTTGCATTATAAACTCCGTATAAACTAAGACCAGTGTTTTCACTCCTCATAAAAATTAGTCTGGATGCATGTTGTCAGTATTCCTAGAAATATTAAGAGATTTCTCTGAAACATAAAGAGCAATCACCCTGCCTGTTAATTCATCTGAATTTAAAACTTAATAAGTAAATACATAAATAAATAAGATGGGTAGAGCAGGGCCACGGTAGATTATCTGCTTTCCCCATTGTCTGCAAAGTACCCATTTATTCATATCAACATGTTGATCAATTAAGATGATGATATCAGTGAGTCTCAGGTTCAGTACAGCATCTTGGGGATAAAGTAGCAAAAAACAGACAAGCAATTAGTTCATGTTAAAATTGATGAATAGACCAAGTGCAGTGGCAGCACCTCATGAAGACAGTGAGGGTGAACCAGCAAGACTTCCTGGAGGAGGTGAAATCTGGGCTGAATTTTGATGGATGAAGAAGAACCTCTGCAGTGAAGTGAAATGAGGGAAGGAATAAAATATTTCTTAGAAAATAAATGGTATATGATGAACAAGAAGACACTTTAAGGAAGTCCAAGTAGTATGCCACATCCAGAATATGGGGAGTGTCAGGGGTAACAGGTAGGCAGCCATCAGGGTAAGGGGAGATACGAAAGGGTTTTGAGTAACATCTGAAGCTTAGAAAGGTCATTCTGGTAACTCCTGAACAATGTACTAAAGAGCTGAAGGTGAGCCTGGGCTAAGGTAGTCTGGTAGAGATAGATGGTGGGGATGCATCTGGAAAAGAAGAGGTAGACCTGTTGGTTGGGGGTGATGGATTTGGGCAATGAGTGGGGGGAGCAGTTTTAGGTGGCATCCAGGTTTTGTGGTTGAATTATTGATTTATTCAAAGAAATATTTGCAATTACTGCCTTCCCTTTCTCATGCTAGCCTCATTCTTCAACCCACTCAATTCTGGATTCTGCCTCCACCAGTCTACTAAAATAATTCACAGTAAAACATCTCTGACTTCACTGTTGCCAAATCCAGTGGAGCCTTGCTTTAGAGTTGGGCCCATTCTGCCACATCCACTTACTTCGAGTGTCCTTCACCCTCAGCATCTGCAATCTCACAAATTCCTGTTCACCTTCTCCTCTTCGACTGCTCTACTGAACATCAGTCCCGGGTACATTACATTTTATAGAACTCAGATTTCTCTAAGCTACCACCGTTCAATATGTCAAATCTTAAATTTGCCATCTTTCTGCATCTTTCTGCCCTTCACTTCCACTCCAACACTTTCTTTCTCAGTGTTCCCAATCTCAGTAAATAGTTCTACATCCAACCTTAGTATTTCAAGCCCTAATATTCCTGTTTTCTTTATTAACTTTCTCTTCTTCCTCAACTTCTATGATCAATCAATGACCACATCCTGTTGATTCTCCCCCCTGAAATCTCTCCATCCCCATTGCCATAACCCTAATCCAAACTACTATCATCTCTTTTAATAACTCCCAATTGACTTTCTGAATTCACTGTTGTCCATTTCCAGTTTGTTTTCTAAAAACCAGTGTGATTTTTTTAATGCAAATCTGCTTTTGTCACTTTGCTACTTAAAACTTCTCAACGGATTTCTGTTGCATTAGGATAAAGTCCAACATTGGTAGCATGGCCTGTGCTGACCTTGATGGTCTTTTCCCAGCCAGCATTTCCATCCTTGCCTGGCATCACTCTCCCCCTAATCCTGTGGTGCTCAAGATGGCAGAAACAGAACATTTCCCATTGTTCCCTAGTATCCAGTATTCAGTCAGAACAGTTTAAAAGTCAGAGTCAAAGGTCAAGGACATTGGCGGCAACAGTAATGTCATCTGTGTGGATACTAAATATGGGATGATGGCAGAAATTAAGATAGAAAAAATCCAATAATTCCCCATGAATTTCTTGCTAATTTGACTGGTTGATAAGTTTGTTGAGAACAGTAACAGTGAAGGGCTAAAAAAAAAAAATACTCTGAACAAACAGACCAAGTTTGATTCAAGGAAAAGAAAGCAGTGGCTCAGTAACAACAGTAGGAAGCTGAAATAAGCCAGCGTTTATTAACATCCTCTATTCTTGGTACAACTCAGCAGACAGAACATTGAAGAAGAAGTTAAAAGCTCTGGTTTCAAGATTCGATTTTCCCCCCTCACTTTTCTTCTCATATTGTGCATTCAAATATCTTAAACTCAGTATTATCTTTAATAAAATGAGACTTAGGCCAATTTGCCTGACTACCTCACAGAGGTGCCATGAAGATTAAATGAGATAATGTGCATAAATAAATTCTACATGCTTTAAAAGCTCTGTGACCTTGGGTGATTAATTTCCCTCTCATTCTGATATAAGATGGACATACCCCAGACAATTTCTCAAGGCTTATTGTCTCTAAGTAGAGATTATTTTTTATTATTCAGAAGGAGTAATTTAAGAAGTATAAATTAGTTAATGCATATTATCAAACCTAAGATTCCCTCATCTTCTAATTCAGCAGGATTAGAATCAGTAAAGCAGGGCAAAATGGCCAATAATGCAGTATGAGCATGGGCTCCCTCCGTGTAGTTTTCAGAGCATGTGTATACTGTCCTGTGAAGGCGTGCTTTTCCGAATCAGGCCATGTTTGCAGTCTATATCTTCCCCTGCATCAGTGGGAGTCTCAGCTCCTAATTTCCCATTACTTTCCCCACTGGGCAACCACAGCCCTCCTATAACTCAGCTGGCATTCTGGCTTAGGCAACGTGCAGGAGATAATCAAGGTCACTTGTTCCATAATTGGTACCACAAATGCAGAGCTCAGCATCCAAAGAAGAAATGAACAGTAAGATTATATCTGAAAAAAACACTAGTGAGCAATATGTTGTCTGAAAATAAAGACTAGCCATGCATTTCAAGAGGCACCTCCAGGCCTGAATTATGAAGTGACTTGACAAGCTTTGTGACACCCAAACCCCAAAACATATGCCTAATGCTCCAAGCAGAGAATTCCATTTCTAAGTGCTGTAACCCATGTTCTATTTTGCATTTCCCTGGGTCAAGAATAGTCCTTTAGGAAACATGATTCTTGAATGTAGGTAAGTGCAGATTTAAAGAATTATTAAAATTACTGGGTTTTTTTCTCAAAATCAAAATTCAGATGGGAAATATCTGTAAATTTAGTATGTGTTTAAGGGTTCCTGATCCTTATTCTTATATAGTTTATAGCAATAACACTTAACCCTTGAATATTTTAGAACCACTTCATCTAGCAAAGCTGCAGAAAAAGCAACATAGTGCTGTGTAAATAGACTTTCACTGACATGCTGAAATCACGTTCATGCACTTTCCAAATCAGGAGTTACAACTGACTCTTACAGACTTTGTAAATGAGGTGATTGTTTCTTGTATTTTATATTTTATGTTCAGCTATATAAAATAAGTAGCCAGTAGCAGTAAGAAATTCAACACTATTTTTGGTAACAAAATGACAGACTATTCTCTCTCCCATTCCAGATGTATCATATTTTCAACACAAATCTCTCCATGCAAAGATTATACAGTGATGGCTCTAGAATACCGGCATGTCCTGCTCAATTTAAGCCCTGGCAATATGGTGGAAATAATTCTTCTTAATTCTCCTTCTAATCACCCAGCCCAGGAGAAAGAGGGTATAGGCTTAAAGCCATTGCTGTCACACAAGATTAATCCATCCCCATGTAAATTAGATTCAGAGCATAGAGCTATCATCTGCCCTGGGCTGTAACAAAGAAAAACCTTCCCGGTGGTCAGATAACTGGACATCACACAGAATAGGTCACAGAGACTTCACATGAACATGAGTCATCGTGACAGGCCTTGATAGCAGAAGAAGACTGTAGAAAAGCCATTGAAACTGTCATATTTGGTATAGTTGAAAATACATTAGACATTAAACTGTAAGTAATTTTCAGAGAAGTGAAAGAACAGGAAAGACTTGATTTGCTTACTTGATAAGTATGTGTTGTGCCTCTGCTGCGTGTGGGCACAGTTCCAGATCTAGGGGAATTGGCGTTAACCCCAACGGAACACCCCCACCTTCCTGGAGCTCATATTCTTCCAGAGGGGTACCAATAGCAAATAATAATACAGCATGAAATTCTTTTTTCTGACCATAATGAAGTAACAGGAAATCAACTTAATTTCTGATCTGACACAATCATAAAATGTTATATAAAACAACAGCTTTCAAGATTCTGAATACCAGGTAATGAAGGACAATGATATCTGAGATTAAATAAGATTTCTCATACATTTTTAAGCAGTTTGAAATGCATGCGTTCTATTTATTCAGTTGTTACTCTCCATTTATTTAATAAACATTTAGTGAATATCTATCTACCACGTGCCTGTTAGTCTTCTAGGTGCTAGTGATGTAGAAATTGGGGTAGGAAAGAGGTAGACAGCTAATAAGTCAATAAGTAGGTGGGTAGTAAATCAGATGATGATGAATGTTATAATAACTATAGGAGGTTTTCTGTAGGGAGAATACTTGCTATTTTAAATGAGGCGATCAGAGAGAGCTTTGCTTAGAAGGTGGCACTTGAGCAAAGATTTATATCATGTCAAGGAGAAAACTATTTATGGATCTGAAGAAAAGCTGTGTTGGCAATAGAAGCTGTGTAAGGAAAATGATGTGTGCATGGCACAGATGTTGAGGAATTTCTTCATAATATACAGTGTATGGTTCAGTGTAGAAGCAGGCAAAGAGAACAGACTCATCACACTTCCAAATGTGAAATAAGAGGATGTTGGAGAAATAAATGGAGGCATATCAGAAGAATCCTTATATAAAATCCATAATTTGGCAGGGTAAAGGCAGGCAGTGGGACAGGTAGCCGAGAAATTCAGTGCAGCAGGGATTTCTTAAATGCTAAAACGAGCCAGTGAACGGTGTGGTATAACTTCCTTCCAGGGCAGCTGTCCCCATAGGCAAACATTACAAAACAAGTCATGGCAGTGGGCGGGGTGGGGGGCACCTGTCCTAGGGTGATCTTTTCAGAACAGGTGGCCAGAGACAGAAATCTAAGGTTCCAAATCCTTTGAAATAAGCGACAGAGGAATCTTAGAAGAAAACAACATTAAAAATAATATGAGCTTGCTTATTGAGGGTAATGGTTGAGTACGTTGTTGTGGGCCAGGCTCCCTACTCTTTTAAGAATGTCTTGAAAAGTTGTGTAGAACGCTTCCACGCATAAAAACATGTATTGGAAGTGGTCATAAATCTATGAAGTCAGCTAGGACTTGAGGGGGAATGGGTCCTGGAAAGAAGAGATGCTGATTGGAGAGAACCTCACACTGTGAGCTCTTTCTTCGGCTCTAATTTGTGAGCAGTTCGCTTGCCTAAGAAGCTGATTAGAAAGTGGCAGCAAAGAGGCTGAGAATCTGAGCATTAGTACTGAACACTTTATGGGACTGGGAAGACAAAAATTGAATTTCAGGACACACAACACAGATGGCACTAGCAAATACCCTCTGCCACTAGCTGGGACATTAGAAGAAACATCCCAAAAAATAAGAAAAACCCGGTCATGGACTGACCCTAACCAAAGACTGAAAACTAGTTTCCAACCAGTTCAACCCTGTACTGGATTAAAGTAATCTTTCTTACTCTACCTACCAACCGGAAAATAAAAAACTCCCGTATCCATGAAAATAACTTCATTCAGAGCCTCAAAATATTTCCACAATTTTTCAACCACTATAGTTTTTCAACTGGGGGCATTCAAAGAAAAATTAACACAAGTCAAGGCAAAATAAACAAAAGCCAAGAGAAAAAACAGAAACTAATGTGAAGAGAGAAAAGTGCATTAATATCTGTACGGTATGATACTATTTATTTATCTATTTATTTATTTACTTAAAGTTTTAAAATAATGCAAGCAATAATACATATTATTGATTTATTGATTTTACATATATATACATATACACATATGTGTGTATGTGTGTGTGTGTGTGTGTGTGTGTGTGTGTGTGTGTGTAGCATAAAAGTATAATATAGGAAATAAACACCCAGTTCAGAGTGGAAGTTACTTCTGGGCAGGTAAGGAACCGAGTGGGATCAGAGAAAGGTATAGGGTGGTTTTGACTATACCAAAATGTTTCGTTTTTATTCTTTTAAAATCTAAAGCTGATGCCATTTCTTCTATGCTAAATGCAATGCTGATACATTTTTTTAAATATGAGGGTTATGGCAAGAAAAAAAAAGAAACCTAGCTTGAGGGTTAAATGACCACCAAGTTATTCTCAAGAGTTTTATTGCTTCTTTTTAACAAAAATAATCTCTAAAAAAGTGGAGAAAATGGATTCAGTAGTTACAACCTACTTTATAATTGACTAACGCATTCCTAACAGTTCTGAGGTGAGTCTGTGGGGAGTCCTGCTTTATCTTTCATTTTCAATAATAGTATGTCACTCTAGCCTTGTATACTCTTGGTTTGCTCCAACAGTAGTTTTAATCATCTTTACCTACCCAGGATGTCTTACATTGGGGCCAAGTCTTATATCTAAAAGAATATACTGTGTTTTCAAACCTGGCAAAATTTGGGCTGTACTGGCCTTGGTTACGTCACCTAGCTGACTAATGCTGGGACAAATGGGTACTCAAATATTGGGTAACTGCATACTGGCTATAAGCATATTGCTCAGAATATAACAATGCCCTCCTTTACATATTGTTTATGTAGATCTAGTCTTCATTTCAATTCCAAACACTTTTCTTATTATTTTTGAAGTAAATATTTTCTACCTGGGATTAAAACAGAGTGAGATAAGATATTGAGTATATTTGTAATTCTGTAAATAATTCCTTCAGAACACTCAATATTACAAATGCCCTTTCACTTCCTGATAAATCGTTCAGTGAATAACAGCCCTTAGGAGATATTCTTAGATAAATTATATTTTTCATTTAGAAAGAAATATTTCTGCTGCTTTGATGACATTCTGTAAAAATATAGCAAACATTTACTCAATCAAAATTTTTACCTTATTTATTTTGAACTTCATTTTTCCTCTTTTTATTACATATAAAAAAATTAAAAATGGAGTACAAGAAAAAATAATTCATTACTATTCTACTCTAATAAATCAAACTTCTATTAATGTTTTGTCTCCCATACTTGAGCATAATTATATATAGCATGTTGCACACAAAATTCAGAAATAGATCCATCAGACACTATTGTTTAAAGCAATTTGCCAACCTAGCGAGCCCAACCTGGTGTCCCAATATTTGACTTTCATTATCTGTTTTCACCAAATCCAGGAAGTTTTTCATAAGCCCAAGACTCATGGTGTTCACCAAAATCTAAGCTTTCTTCTTCTTCATGTACTAAACCCTCATTCTTGCCAGTGGATGTGAGTAAGAATGATTAGTATCTCTTCTGGACCCAGGTAGTAAAACACAGCTGTGCTCTCTCCCCATGCCTTTTCCTCATCTCATCTGCTGGCCCAAAGAGGACCATTCAGTGCAGGGCTCTGTGGGCTTGGGGAGCTACAGAGGCCACTGGAGGCCAGGAGACTGACCCTGAATGACTACAACCCACACTGGCCTATGACATAAACTTTATTGTGTTAGGAGAATGAGATTGCATAGTTTGCTGAATAACAGCTAGCATTATTTGCCCTAATACAACTTTAAAAATAAGACACACTCTTTTAATTGTTTTGATAACTGAACATTAAGCATTAATGTGAAGAGTTGCATTCACAGGGGGCCTTTCATGATCACCTACTCACCTACACCTTACGCTCCCTTTTGTACCTTCTCCACAGCACAAGCCACCATGTGATGCAGCATGTATTTAACCTAGGCATCTACTTATCATCTGCATCTCCCCATTATAATGCAAGTTCCATGAGGAAAGAAGAGGCTTTTCTCTGCTTTTTTTGTTTTGTTTTGTTTTCTCCATAGCTTTATCCCCAGAACCTATAACAATGGCTGCCACCTCATAATTGCTTAATAATGAGCATATGTTGAAATACAGTTTCCATTCAGAAAATTTAAAATATCTAATCCCATTCAAAAATTAAAACTCCAAGTTATTTAAAGTTAAGTCCTCTTCCTCCCCCTCCCCCTAGAATCTTCTGTATACCCTTCTTCTCTTCCTTGACTCTCCATTCGTCTGGCCCACTCAGCTCACCGAGTCTTCTCACCCCTTTTGGATTTGGAACTGAGATTGAGGAGGAGGCTTCCCAATTGCTGAGGGAGGAACAGGACATTTCTAGGTTGTCCGTTCTCATGTTAGAAGGCTGCGTGCACTCTGTGCCAGACAGATGCATTGGGCTAACCCCTACATGTGTTTCATGAATTAATTCTTCAGAAGCCCCTGGGAATATTCATCTGTGCTTCCCATGGTACAGGTGCATTTTTCTCTCCGTGTATATTCATCCCTCACCCTCTGTATTGGGGATTTATTCTGAACATATGCTCCATCAGTCTTCCAGGTACTAGTCTTTAAAAGAATTAAAAACATCATAAGGCGGGTCTGTGTGTTTCCACTGAGTCTGCCTCTAAGTCTGCAGGAAATATCCTTGGCCCCTACAGACAGTGAGTGAGTAAAGCAATCTTATTCTAGCACCAAGCTCTTTTCACTCTGCTATTAAAGCAGCTAGCCAGACATCTATCTTCCTCTTAGATTTTTCACTGCAATGAAACAACAAATCCTCTGAGCGACTCTGTTGGAGATTCTCAGCTGGGCTTGAAAAGAATGTAGAAGCACCCCTCCCCTCCTGCTTAATGGTAGGACCAGAGGGCCAGATATGATGGAAGCACAGCTTTGTCCAAAGAAATTCTCTTCAAAATCTTGTCTAAATGTCCACAAATAAACTCATTATGCTTTTTATAATGGGTGAGAGACCTAAAAGTTATAAGACCCAGTTTTTAGTTGTATATTTCTGAAATTTTTATAGAATGGCTTATCTCACAACCCACTTAGGTATCTGATTTTATTATATCTCAGGGACTCAACTGAAACTCTTATAGAAAAGTGTCTTTTCTGCTGTATTCATTAGTCTTAAACCCAGAAAGTTTCAAGGAAAGGGAACAGAGCTGCCACCTCTTAATGGAGAACTATCAACATTCTGGAAGAACATGTGGGAATAGAAATGGTGTTGGAATCTGCATTAGTCAGGCTTCTCCAAAGAAACAGAACCAATAGCATGCCTATATCTAGTTAAAAGGAATTGGGTCACACGATAATGGAGGTTAACAAGTCCCAGGATCTACTATGGGCAGGCTAGAGACCCAAGAGAGCTGCGGTTCTAGTCCAAATGCCTATAAGCTTAAGACCCAAGAAGGATGATATTTCATTTCAAGCCCAAAGGCAGAGAAAAACCAGTAACTCAGCTCAAATCAATTAGGCCAAAGGAGTTCCCTCTTACTGCACATTTTTTGTTCTATTCAGGTCTTCAGTTGATTGGGTGAGCCCCACCCATTTTAGGGAGAGCAATCTGCTTCTTCTCAGTCTACTGATTGAAATGTTAATCTCATCCAGAAACACATCCAGAATAATGTTTGAACAGGTGTCTGGGCACCCCAAGGCCCAGTTGAGTTGACACATGAAATTAACAATCACAACGTTGTTTTTTAAAAATACAAGCCTCCACAGTGCATGTATCCAAACTATAAAGAAAAGATAGTATAGTACAGTATAGTATAGTATTACACTATATATCCAATCCCTCTTTCCTCAGTATGAAAGTGATGATATATTTTGCTAAGCATGCCTGAGGGGTGTATCTTTGCTATACTCTTACTTAAATTCTCATTGTTTATCATACTTCTATGTTTACCATACTTCTTTGGTCCCCTTTCCTGTGCCAATTGATTTCTGCTTCCTGGCCTCAGAATATCTATGCCTACTTCTAAACATTCTCCGCAGATGTATCTGCAGTCATTTAGTTTTCAGACTTTGAGCCTTCATCAATTATCTCACATGCCCTACTCTTAATTTGCACTGCACAAAGTTTTGCAACTCTAGAACTTTAGGAAAACCTGTCATTACTGAGTTCTGAACAATGCCTGGGGCAAGCCTCCACTTGCCAGCAACTGCTCTTGCCTTTGTAGAATGGCTAAGTAAGTGGGTTTGGAATCACATAGTCCTGGCTTCAGACTTTGTTATATAAAAGTAATCACTTTAAGCTTAGTGTTCTCACCTAAAAATAGAGAAGTTAAGACCTTGCGAGTGGTGACAACAAATTAGATGATGAAAATTAAATATTTAGCCCAGCGGTTGATGTACAGTAGAATCTCAAGCACTGTCAAACACTGTTATTTTGGTGAGGTTGTTGTTACTCATGCCTTTGCTGCACCAGCTCTGGAAGAGTGTTTATAGAAGCCCCTTTAACTCTGGCAAGAAGGGAATGGTTTTTAGCCAGGGGACTCACTACACAAGCCCTCAGGATGCTGGACTCTGAGACACCCTGGCATGAGAAAGAGATGATAAGCAGCTTTTTGCCTGTGAGACTGGCCAAAAGTTTGCTCTTTGACAATTGTTTATTACACGTTAGGAAGAAAGCAAGAGAAATAACATTAATTAGAAGCAAGATAAGTGCCTACTATTACTGTTAAGAACTTTACACTTTCATTTAACCCATCTGAGCCTCAGCTTCCCTACCTCTGAAATGAGGATAAGAATAGTACAACTAATGTTGCTGTAACAATTAAATGATATAATAGATTAAAATACAGTGCTTAAGTAAATTATTACTATATCTCATAAGATGTCATTAATGTAGAAATATTTTATTAGTATATGTATGGATATACATATAATTTGCTGCATGATATCTATTTGTCTTAAATTTTCTTATTACACTCAGGAAAATTACAGAGAAATGAAAGTTTGGCTGTCATGTTTGAGTGAACTTGAGGAACTAGTCAGAGTAGTAGGTGAGCTTTATAAGGCATGGAGCTTTGACTCAAACCCAAGTCTGTCTGTGCCCTTTTCAATTCACTGCTTTTTCCCACACATCCATACTTTTTAAAGTGCTTGTTGTATTAGTCAATGGAGATCTGCAATCCAAAACTTTCAGTCTCAGACTCATTTATACTCTTAAAGATTACTGAGCACCTAGTGCTCAAATCTTGGTTTGTCTAATAAGATAAACCAGGTATCCTTGGAGAAATGGCTGATTCTAGCCTAGGGCAAGAAATATACCAGATGAGCCTGGAGTGTCTTGTAATGCTAGAAAGTAGAGGAGTAATAAAATGAATGAATGAATGAATAAATAAATAAATGCATCCACATTGATAGAAGTATGTCATGGGCACATAGGAGCCCACTGAGAGATTGCTCAGTGACCAAAGTTGGAGCAATTTGACCAAGAAAATAAAGTAGAAAGAAATGATAACTTGACATATAAAATAAGTATTCATGAGTCACACTGATATAACAGACAAATGGAAAAGAGACAAGTCTGCTGTACCGAATTACAAATAATTTATATAGACACTCTGCCTTCAAGGAAGGCAAGCTACCAAGTGCAAGCTGCATAAAATGACTTTCTGCCGAAGACCACAGTGTGGAAAGGAAGGGGAGGGGGGATAACCACATTGGAGAAACCCGACAAACACCACCTCAGCCAGGTAATCAAGATCAACATCTAAGGTGATCAATCATATTGGTGGTAACCTTGATATGATTACCATGACAATAAATTTTATTGTCATGAAAATGACACTTCATTACTGTGTTCTTTTTAAAATATGTGTGTATAAGTGTGTATATATAAAATTTTTTATTTATTTTTAGAGAAAGGGGAAGGGGGGAAAAGAAAGGGAGGGAAACATTGATTGGTCGCCTCTCGTACATGCCCCAGTCGGGGACGGAACCTAAAATCTAGGCATGTGCCCTGACCAGGAATAGAACTGACAACCTTTCGTTTGTAGGAACCATGCCCAGCCTCAGAGCTATGACTATGTTCTTTATCCCAAAAACATGTGACCCAAATCCAATCATGAGTAAAACACTAGAAAAATTCCAATAGAAGACCACTCTACAAAATGTACTACCACTATTCCTCAAAATGCATGGTCACCCAAACCCAGGAAAATGTGACAAATTGTCATAGTCCAAAGGAGCCTAATGAGATGTGAAAACTAATTGTAATGTGGTGTCCTACATGGGATCCTAGAACAACAACAACAAAAAAATAGCTGATCAGGTAAAAACTAAGAAAAGCTGAATAAAGTATGGACTGTACTTAGCAATAATATATTGACATTGGTATCATACTAATGTAAGATGTTACTAATTAAGGAATATGGTACAGAGTACATGGGAACTCTCTGTACTATATTCTCAGTGTTTCTATAAATCAGAACTCCTCTAAAGATACAATAGATTTAAAAAGTATCTAAATCGAATATGGAAGACATGTATAAGACCTGAGTTATTGGCACAAACATCTTTGCTGTATTATTACTTTGTAAATGGATTTAAGATATTTTCTAACTAACATATATTTTAAATATTTTCTATCAGAAAATCCCCAAAAGAAGCTAATTGAATAAAAGTCAGTTGGTTGGAAGAAAATTGAGCTCTTAGATTCACAAATACTAGCAATAAAAATTGTTAGAAATTTCTGAATGTTCTTAAAATTTTTTTAAATCAATAACATTTTATATGAAAAAGTATTGAGTAGCCTTTGAACTTTTGTGTATTTGAGTTATATCTTTGAACAATTTACCTTGTGATAAATGAAAACCAAAAGCTTTAAAACACAGGAAGGTGAACACAAATTTCATTAGTCTCCAAAACTATTGCACCACCACACACTATGTTGTCTCGGGGAAACTCCACTGTACATGCATAAGAGAATAAACTGAAAACAAATAAGGAACCTAAAAATCCTGGGATAAACTTGGTCATAAAGTATATTTTATAATGCAGATTTTTTAATTTGTTTGCTAACATTCTGCTTCTTTCATTTTTGACATTATCAGAACCACTACAGTGATCACATTAATACATAAATCTACACATATAGATGCTTTTATTTCTGATTAATAATTTCCCAAGAATGGGCTGAATGGTGTAAGCCTTTTGAATGTCAATAGATAGCTATCTCAAAAAGGTTGTACCTGCTCATTCTACCCTTAGTCTATGAAAGTGTTCCCCCACAATCTTAACAACACTAAATGTTATTAATATTTTATTAATAATTCTTTTAAAGGAAATGGTATTAAGAACCTCTAGATTTTACATAGATGATATTAATATTTATTTTTTTCAAATATTTTACTTATTTATTTTTAGAGAGGGGAAGAGAGGAGAGAAACATCAATGTGTTTTTGCCTTTTATTCACCCCCTTACTGGGGACCTGGCCCGCAACCCAGGTATGTGCCCTGACTGGGAATCAAACCAGGGACCCTTTGGTTCACAGGCCAGAACTCAATCCACTGAGCCATACCAGCTGGGCGTTAACAAGTATTTATAGGACAATATATAAACATCTCATGCTTGGAGCTCTCATACAACTATGAAATATAAATCAAAATTACAAAATAAATGTAAACCAACTAAAAACCCAACCCAGTGAAAACATTAATTCTCTGTGGCAATTAATCCTGGTGTGCTAAAACAGCAGAAACTAGAATTCATAAAGAAATGAAGCCTTGGGTCTGTTACTACATTTAATTTGTTTCCTTCTTTTTACTTCAACTGTACTAATGTAGAGAATGAATTCCTGTTCACAGCAGCATGCTGGATAAAATGGCATTCATAACATCAAGGTATATGATGATCAGACTCCACACTTAGAATTCTGTTCAGAACCATCTTCAAAAGCAAGTTTTTTTTTATTGTAGTGTCGCTTCATGATTTTTTTAAACCATTCACATGAAGATAAGATTGTTGTGTGACTCCATTAAGTATTCTTAACTTGTGCTTTATTGATTATATGCCTTTATTTCCTTATTTATTTAGTTGCTTATTTTCCGATTTTTTCTCATTTCTACAGTAAAAGGTAAACTCTATGTTTATTGCTTTATCCCTTTACCTAACCCCATCCTGACCAAATAAATAATTCAGTTCAATAAATTAATGTGCCATTTAATTATTGCTGGAATTAGGTGCAGAAATGACATCCATTGCTTATTTAATACCACACTTAGAGTTAATGTATTATGTAAGTACACAAACAAGGTCCATATAATCCATTTCTTCCAAAACGTGGTTATACTACTGACACATTCAGTACCTGCAACAAATCTCATTTGGAGAATTCAGTCTTAGACTAATATAAATAGGAAAACCGAAACTGCATACCAGTTCTCTCTCCATTAGAAGGTGATTATTTCAATGACTGAGGATTCAGTTACATTGTGTTTTTAGATAAATATTGAAATGAAAGCCAAAAATATTAAACCTTAAAGAAGTACATTTAAGAATTTATTCGAAGTAATTTAGCCCCTTTGGAAAATACTAGTGTTTTTTACGCACACACACACACACTCACCAGTAGGTATAGATGTAGATGAAAACATAGACATAGACATAGATAGATGTAGATATATAGTTATTTGGTCCTTTTGGAGAACTTTTTCCCTCCAGAAAATTAATAGAGCTTACACTGAGAAGCAGCACATTAAAGACAGGGGAGAAGGTTCCTGGGTTCAAATTAATTGAAGAAAGCCCAGCGGTACAATCCAGATGGAGACAAAAGACAGTGGTGACAATCCCCAAGTTTATAGCTACATGTAAAAGCCTCACCATCAGCTGCTGAGAACCTAAATCCTAAAGGAAGATTTTTAGATATACGAATTAAAAGTAGGTGGCTTCTGGAGAATATCATTTTTTGTCTTTTCACATCTGTGGAAATTAAGTTTCTTGACCTGTGAAAGATGGTTAGGCTTGATAAATCCTCAAGGCTCACTCCAATTTTATAGGCTTTATACATGACTCTGAGTGCATTCACAGACACGCTCTGAGATCTGCCAGGTGCCACTCATAAGTTATTGTGCCGTGCATCATATTAGAGTGATAGAAGTCTTAAAATTATCCACAAGAACATAAAAAATATTTATTATTTCTTCATTTGATTTGAATGCTTAGAGAGTATATTTCTTATGTTTTAAAAGTTGCCTTAAGCAAAATCTTAATTAGTTTCTTCAGGAACTCTAAACAGATATTTATAATATCATTACTAACAAGTATCAGTTCTTATCTAATGGAAGATGGTTTATATTACTTTTATACTTGAACAATGTAAATACTTCTAAATTCTATTTTAATAAAATTGCTTTTAATTTTCCTATATATTTTTTAATTTTTTATTTATTTTTAGAAAGAGGGGAAGGAAGGGAATAAGAAGAAAAGGTAAGAAACATCCATGTGATAGCCCTGGCTGGAGTAGCTCAGTGGATTGAGCACGGGCCTGTGAACCAGAGTATCGTGGTTCGATTCCCAGTCAGGGCACATGCCTGGGTTGCAGGCCAGGTCCCCAGTAGGGGACACATGAGAGGCAACCACACATTGATATTTCTCTCCCACTCTTTCTCCTTCCTGTTCCTTCTATCTAAAAATAAATAAATAAAATATTAAAAGAAAAAAAAGAAACATCCATGTGAGAGAAAAACATCAGTTGGTTGCCTCTCATATGTGTCCCAGCTGAGGACTGAACAGGTAACTCCAGGCATATGCCCTCACCAGGAATCGAACCCACTGGTGACCTTTTGCTTTGTGGAATGATGCCCAACTAAATGAGCCAGGCTGGTCCTGGCTCATTGTATGTATTGTATGTATGTAGGGCCCTATGTGTGTATTTTTAAAAGGTGAACATCCTTGCTAACAGCTTTAAAACAGTATCTTCTGATTTCTTTAAGCTGGTTCTTATTTACAAAATATTTTAATATCCCAGTTTTTATAGCACTTCAGTTAAATATACATTATTATCATTGTCATCCAACTAAATAAAACTATTAGTTATCAATGACTATTTACTATTTAGAAAAGATACATTTTAAACTATTATTTGATTACAATACAGAAATAACTCTGATTCTACCTTTTGTCCTTCAAATGGCTAGAGGAACACATTTTTCATGTCAACAAGTAGAATACTTGATTTGAAAGGAACATTTGCATTTCTTAAGTTTATAAGAGAAAGTCGTAGACTATGCTGGAATTTTGACAATTTCTAGGATGTTTTAATGTTTTCAGATTAAGATAAAATAAGTTACATTAAGTTAAAGACCATGACTAGCGTGTTTCTCACGATATCCCCCCTGTGTATATATTGTAGGTTCTCAATCTATTTTAAAAGAATAAATTAATGAATAAATGAATGAATAATAGTGACAACAAGAAGAAAGAGCTCAGGAACTACATGGTTCCAGGAATCATCTCTGGAATGCAGGGACACAATTTTAATGAATCACAAATGCAAAAGAGTTCGTGACTAGTCAACTATAAACAGGGCATGCGTCTCGGAAAAGAACCCACAGACGCCCAGACTGGCTCCATCAGAAATTTCTCAGGAACGGCCACAGACGTGGATCAGCTGTGGCGGCCCATCTGCATATAGAGCCACTGAGCTATGAAGACAGTGGTAGAGTTGATGGTATTAGCTAATTCAAAAGAGAGAGTAACATGGAAAGAGAAGAGAGGAGTAAACATAAAGACAACATTGCTTTTGTTAAGAGAGATTTCACTCCTATTTCTAGGGGTAAAAATGCCTTTATAAAGGAATATTATAAGGCATGTAGAGGGATTGTATTATTCTGTTTAAACATTTCTCACTGAGTATTGACAGCTGCATTTCTCCCTGCCCTGGAAAGGTGATTCATCAAACATGCCCCCTTGCCCTCCAGCTTTTACTTGTCTTTGGCCAGTGGGGAGCCCAAGGAGATCCAAGGGAGGGAGAAGAGTGAGGTCAGGATATTCTTTCCTCTGGCTCCCTCCCTGCAGGGTCTCCTCAAGCTGTCAATATCTCTTCACCAAAAATTCCTGCTCTTTTCAAAGTGATCTCTTCTTGATGCTCCCTTTTCAGGCTTAAGTCATCCCTTTCTTTTTCTCATGCTGATCTGTGATTCTTTGTCATTAACTCTGTACATGGAAAGTTTGTAAAAAAAAAACCTTCCCCAGCCCTGGTTATTGTAGCTCAGTGGATTGAACGCAGGCCTGCAAACCAAACAACCAATTCCCAGTCAGGGCACATGCCTGGGTTGCAGGCCAGGTCCCAGCAGGGGACACAGGAGAGGCAACCATACATTGATATTTCTCTCCCTCTCTACTTCCCTTCCCCTCTAAAGATAAATAAATAAAATCTTTTTTAAAACTTCCCCAAGTTACCTTATTTCAAGTGGGCCTTTGTTTCCTTATCAGTATGAGGTTGAAGGAGCAGCACAGTTCTCTTTTCTGACGTCAGCCTACTTGTCTTCCTGCCTGCACAGCTCCATTTCTTCCATCCTAGTTTTAGGAGAAAACCCAAACAGTCCTGTTTCCTACATCCAGTGAAAGTCTCAAAGTAGGAGCTATCACTCGGGTTACAGATTTCTTAGGTTACACTGAGGTCAGAAAGCATAGGTCTGAACGATTCCGGGTTGGGAAATGAAAACACCTGCTGAGAAAAGCTCACCTTCTTTTCAAAAGTACATATTTTACTTTTTTATTTTTATAATTTTTTACTGTTCAGTTACAGTTGTCCCACCTTTTCCCCTGTTGCTCTCCCCTACCTCTTCCCACCCATTCCCACAATCAATCCTCCTTCCCATCATCTGTGCCCCTGAGTCCTCTATTCATGTTCCTTGACTTGCCCTTTCCCCTTCTTTCCCTTGTTATCCTCCCCTCTGGTCACCATCATTTTGCTCTTTATTTCCAAGTCTCTGGTTCTATTTTGCTCATTTGTTTCAACAAGTGCTAGCAAGTCTGTGGAGAAAATGGAACCCTAGTACACTGTTAGTGTACTAGGAATGCAGACTGGTGTAGCCACTGTGGAAGACAGTATGGAATTTCCTCAAAAAACTAACAATGGAACTGCCTTTTGATCCAGCAATCCCACTACTGGTATTATACCCTAAGAATATTGAATTACCAATTCAAATGAACCCCAGTGTTCATAGCAGTGTTATTTACAATAGGCAAGTGCTGAAAACAGCCTAAGTGCCCATCAGTAAATGAGTAGAGCAACAAACTGTGGTCCATTTACACAATGGAATACTATGCAGCAGAAAGAAGCACCTACCCTTCGCAATAGCAAGGTTGGAACTGGAGAGCATTATGCTAAGTGAAGTAAGCAGGCAGTAAAAGACAAATACCATGTGATCTCACCTATAAGTGGAACCTAATCAACAAAACAATGAACAAACAAAAAATTGTATTTTATTTTTTTAAATTAAGGCAAAGTCTGTCTTTTTGTAGCTTCAGTGTATTGGCTTCAGAGTTAACACTTTAAAACTGTAGAAAATACACATATTACATTTATAGATCGTCTTAATTATGGGAAGTAAATTAGTATCTGTTGAGGCCCTACTAATTGCCACATGATACACAGGATGTTTATTCTCCATTTACCACCATGGGCCCAAAGATATAGCTGAGTATGGCTACATCGTATCCCCTATGTGTGCCCTGCAAGTGGACATCAAAGCTGAAAGTCACACAGATCAGAGCTTCTGCAGTTTCAAATCATACTCTCCTTCCCTGAAGGCTATTCTCTTCAAACATGTAAAAAGAACGATCTTGCCTCTCACATCTATGATACCTGTCTGGAAAAAGTCCAGCCATTGTTAACATAACGAAAGTCATTTGCTTGACATTGATGTAACCTGGCAGTTGAGGAGACAGGACTGGAAAGCACATGTGTGAACAATGGTGACCTCACTGTACTAGTCAGTGGGGGTGGTAGATGGCATTGAGTGAGCATGTGTACTGTGTGGCCATTGCATTCAAAATGACTGAGCAAATAGAGCAATGAATGTACATTATATTTTGTGTTAGGCTTGAACATTCCTCCATGGAAACTATTTGGATGATTCGGAAGCCACAACTATGGGCAACTGGTGATTGGCAGCTTCATTGTGACAACACACCTGCTCATGCATTGTGTCCCATGCAAAGTCTTTTTGGCAAAACTTCAAATCACCCAGGTGACTCAGCCCCTCTACAGCCCAGATTTGGCACCCTGTGACTTCTGGCTTTTCCCAAAACTAAAATCACCTTTGAAAGGGAAAAGACTTAAGACTGTCAATAGATTCAAGAAAATACGACAGGGCAACTGATAGCCACTGGGAGAACTGCATGGGGTCCCAAGATGCCTACTTCGAAGGGGAGTGAGGCATCATTGTTCTATGTACAGTGTTTCTTGTATCTTGTATCTTCTTCAGTAAATGTCTCTGTTGTTCGTATTACATGGCTGGATACTTTCTGGACATACCTATAGCTTAAAAATGCACTTCTGGCCCATAAATCTCTATGATTCATTTCATGTAGCCCCTTGCCTCTCTGCACAAAGTTCTTTACCCACTGATGTTCCTTCAAAGCCTATTACCTGCTCTGTGACCTTGGCTTCATCACACTCTGACTTTCTCATGGTAGTAGTTCCCTGGAATTTTGAGGGAATAAATCCCCTTTCTTTGTATCCAGCATGATCCTAAACATTTCATTGCTCTTGCTTAAGCCTCTTCTCCTGTACAAATTTGGTGAGCTTGTCTTTTATATCTTTTTCCAAGTCAGAGCTAAAACTCTTTGCCTAGTTATTTACACCCTATGTCACTTTAAAAAAAAAGTTTAAGAGAGTTTAACCTCACAATAATATCTATCCATTGGTAATAAGCATAAAAAGTCACGGCAATACAAAGAAAAGGAAGCAATTAGAGCTTATATAATTACAGTCTGTGGATGTTATACGTGCTAAGCATTCTGGCAGCAATAGCAAACAGGAGAAAGATTCTAAATACTGTAATTTCTAATATCTAACAAAAGAAAACCTACCAGTTCTTTAGGAGAAATAAACATTTTCTTCACACAGTGAAACTTAATGAAAGTTTTCTTTGTGAGAGTCAAATGGATCTTAGACTCCTTTAAAATGGGCCTATTTTTAGTGCCATCCTTTATACCCATCTCCCCCTGGCTTTTACTTCTTGAAGAAGAGAGCGTTCTGGTGGTAGCATGTGTTGTTTGACATGAGTGTGAGTGGCTTTTCCCCATGTGTGATGTAAACACAGGAAGAAGCAGTTATTGTTTATGGATGTGATCGTTGTGAAAGAGTAAAACATGTTGACTAGGTCTGTGAGATACTCCAGAGTGATCAAACTGGTAGGGAAAATACCAATCAGTTCCAGGGGTGAAATAAAAGAAAAAGAGTAAAGGAGGAAAGGTACAAAGATGGAGTGGGCACAGATGGAAATGAATGCTGTTAAGTTTGGGGAATAGCAGAAGTTACACAGGGCGGAAGCAAGTTAAACCCTGAAGCCTGAAATGGCTGTGCATGGTCAGCATCCGTACCCTCATTGGTAGATCCTGTTTAAAGAGTTAATCTGACCCAGTTACCATGGCATTCGACTTTGTCCATCTTCCCACACCAAGTTGAAATCTTTTTCTTTCTGAAAGCTATGATGTTGGGTGAAACAACACATCCTTGTAGGGTACACATTGGATTTTAATGAGCATCTGGGCAGACCCTGCGAGAGAGCTGTGTTCTCACAGGGCAAGGGCAGGCTCGATGCTTTCAGCTGTTGGCACTGCTCACAGTAGATAGTGTTCTCAGGAGAAAGAGTGTTAGCAAACCTCCATTTGTGTGTGTGTGTGGCTGGAGAGAATTGGCTGCAAAAGAGAAGTTCAATTCTCTTGTTTCTGAAAGCAGTAAAGAGGATTCCAAATGACTTCCTCTAATGTGTTTGGTAAGTTGCCCTCGAAGGCTGGTGTTTGAACATCTTAAAATACAGACTTCAAAAACCTCCCCCGTGTCTATAATATAAATAACCTGTGTAATATCTGCAAAGATCAGTTTGTTAACAAATTTTGCCACTGTCCCTATTTGAGACTAATATGGTACCCTGAGAAATCCTGGGGAAAGAATGGGGAGTTGATGTAAGCTATCCAGTATAACAGCAATCCAGAAAAATTCTTTTCACTGCTCCACCATTCAGCACTGGAGGTGCTGATGGTGTTCATGGCGTCTCCCCAGGAAGAGAAGAACCAAACGTCGGTAGGGCTAATTACAGGTATGGAATATATCATTGTGTAACCTCATATATTTCTATTCCCTTCACCTAGAATACCTTTCCCTCATGACCCTAGTCCCTGTTTTTTTTAAACTCTTACCCATGTCTCAAAATCCAGTTCATTTTGTAATTCTGCAGAGCTTTACCTAGACATTTAGGCAAAATATATTTGTCTCATACTTAGTCCATGTGTTCCCAAAGCAGTTTTTTATCATACCTCAATTGGAAGTCTTACATTTTCTACTCTTCCACCAATAGATCTACTCCATCAGATTATGAAATCTTTCATAACAAGAACTGCTTCACTTCTTATCTTTATTCCTAGTACAGTGCCTAATATGGCTGAATGATGAATGAATGAATGAATGAATGAATGAATGACAAGGCAGAACAAAGAAGGACAAGGCAAATAGACCCTAAGAAATTGAACAAAAGAGGAAGGTGGAACAAACAGCATAGGCTGAAAGTGTATTAGACTATAGAACCAGACCAAGCCAAGAAAAGACAGGAAGAGAAAGAACAATACAATGATATCTATTAAAGGACAGTCAAAATGTATTGTAAACAAACAAACAAAAACAGGGAGAAACATTTTTTTTTAATTCCTCCAGATAGAGAGGCACTGGGCTAGGGCACGGCAGAGTCTGAAATGTCAGAAGACCTTGGCTCTTTATAGGAGTCAACTGGAGACCAGCAAGATAGTGGGCCAGACTCAGATCTCAAACTATTGTTTCTCTGGGAACTAGATTAGTGAAGATCCTTGCAGAGAAATTGCCATGTGGTAGTAGGAGCACTTAAACCTGACATTTAAAGGAAAATGGAGACCTATCATAAGAAAGCAGTTGCTTTCAAGGACTCAAGATGAGATATGAATCAAGTCCTAATCCCTTGCCTACACTGCTTTAAGTTAAAGATGGAGTGGCTAATCAGAGTGTTGCTTAGTTCATAGGTATTGGCCTGTCACAGTGAAGTTCACCCAGCAATGAAAATGGTGCTCTGTCCACTTGGCTCATTGGTCAAGCCCTATTCCACCCAGGGTCTTCTCCACACTCTTGGGGTGAATAGTACTACCTCATTTTGGGGTTAATTTTCTATCATTCTGCAATTTCCTTAGGGAGACTACAGCTGTGCTTCTGGAATCAACCTTGGCATGAAACTGATAGCTGCTTCTCAAAAATTGATTGGTATAACATTATGCCAGTTTTATTATTGGTTTGATTTGACCATGTAAATTAGCATTCAATGTCTAAAGTTCAGCCCTTTGAGACCTCTTTCCTCATTGCTTAGTCTGTGTCCCTAATTATTCCATACTCCAGTCGGGGGAGGGAAAATCCCAAAATTTAATGCCTATATTATGATTCACAATTTTTTCTCAAGCTCTCCATCATGCTATTAATTCTGTAGAGTCGTTTTTTTCCTCAGAGACTTTATTCCCACCACCTCCATCCTTTCTTCAACTTGAGCGGTAGCCCTCAACGCCGCCATACCGCAGTCATGTTGGTTCCTCTGTTTTGTTGTTCTCTAGTGTAGAAATTGTTTCCAAAGTTATTCTTATTCTTGGCAGCATTAATTTGCTAATGTGCATGCTCAAGAGATTTCTGAAGAAAGACTGTTTGGCATATTAATTTTCTTAATTTAATAATGGTTATGCTCTGCTATCACACTTAACTGGCATTCCGGCTATGATTAATATTCGAGATGGGAAATCATCTGTCTTCAGTCTCTGAGGCATCATTCCATTGTTTTCTCTGCCCGATTCTGTGAATGATAAGTCTTATACAGTCTGATTGATATTCCTGTGCAGCTTAACTGCTTTCTCCTCCCTGATTTTTAATAATATTTTATTTTTATCCTTGATGCTCTGAAAATTTATGTGGATGTGTCCAGTTATGAGTGTTTTTCTGTGCATCTTTCTTAGTAGTACAGATGTCCTTTTAACTTCCATGATATATGTTTTTTCACATGGAAAATGTCTTTGCACTGTTTTCTCTCTTGGTTCTCTTCAGCTCCTTTTTTCTTTCACACCCACACTCTTCACATGTGGGATCCTGGATCGAGATTTTGTCCCTTATATTATTTTGTACTATATTCTAGTTGGTTTCCTAAATGTTATCTTGTGAGTCTTCTTATTTTGTTCAGCAAATTTTTAAATTACCAGTAGCTTATCTTGTTCTCTAAAAGCTTTTTTTCATAAAACCTTATTCTTTTTTCATAAATATAAAATTCTCTCAAATTTCTCTGTTTCTACTAGTTAGTGTGTGTATGTTAGTTTGTTTGTTCTTTTAGTTCTTTCCCATTGTTTGGCTTTTTAGTTCTTTCCCATTGTTTGGCTTTTCTGTTTCTGCTGGGTGCCATTATGTTTTTTTTAGGTAACTTAGCTTTGTTTTTTATACCAATTTTCTCAAAGGTTTATATATATATTTTAAAAATATATAGATAAATATATATTTATATAAATATATTGAAATGTATATAATATATTTATATATAATATATTTATACAAATAATGATATATATCATTTATATTAAGTGTATTTATATTAAATAAATATATACAAAATATATGTAATTATATATAAAATATGAAGAGTGACCAGGAGCTCTGAGTACTAGAAGAATTTGTTGATGGGGCAGAGTCCACTTTAAGATGAAATGGTAGGAGCTACTTTTGACATTGCAGAGATCCAGATTGCCAAAATAACAAGGACTTCACCCTGGAATATACCTGAGCTAACTCCCCTCTTTTTCTTCTTTGGTGTTTACCTGGGTTAAATTCCATAACTGCAGGCCATTCTGGTGAGGAAATGAAGATGGGATTTGGTGTAGTTGTCTCTTCTCTGTACAGACATTTAACTATTTTCCAATTAACTTCTTACTCTTCTCAACCAGTGTAATTTTAATCTCTGAATTAGGAGCTCTTTCTGCAGCTTAATGGTCATAGAGGCTTCCCCCTGCCCTCCAAGGTACAGTCAGATTGCAGCTTTTTCCACTTGTCTTCATCAGTTAATGTTTTTCTTGTCATTTTTTCCTCTTGCAAATTTGTTAAAATTTCTTTTTGATGAACTTCACATTTTTTATGGCATATTGTTTTATTCTTTACTGCACTTTTACCAGAATTTCAGGAGGCAAAGGCAGTAAATGCATGCTTAATCTGCCACTTAAATCAGAAGCCAGCATTCTAGTGTTACCTGCTCAGTCTGCTTTTCTGGAAGCAGTGTCCTTGTCTTCTAGGAATTCTGCTTTCCTGCTCCATCAAAGTGTTCTTCCAGGAGGCTGCTAAGTTGATTTTATTATTCAACAAATATTTGTTAATGAATTACTATGTGATAGCACTGGATTTGATGCTTGGAATCAATTAATAAACAAACCAAGTCCCACCTTCATGGAACTTACATTCTAGTGAGAAGAGTCAGGCAATAAACAGACTACTAAGTAAACAGATAGGATGTCAGAGGTGATCAATATTATGAAGAACACGGTAGCTTGGTAAGCAAGAGAAGGATTGGCAGAGGCAAGCGAATGGCCATCTGAGAGGTGGTGTTCCAAGCAGAGTGAAAAGGATCTGGTAAGTTGTAGCAAAAACTTAGTGTTTACTCTGAGGTGGGAAATTTATTGAAGGGTTGAGTGAAGAGAAGAGACAATACAAGATTTATGTTTTAAAGAGATCAATCTGACCTTGTAACTAAGACTAAACTGTAAGAGGGCAAAGACTGAAGCAGAGAGAACTCTGGGAGACTAGTACAATTATGTAAGTGAGAAATAACTATTTCTTCTTGTAGAAAATATGAACTAGTTAGATTCTAATATTTTGAAGGTGAGCTTATGGATTGGATAAAGAACATAGGGAAAAAAGAAAAAATGATTATTTCAAAACTTTTTGACCTGAAGAACTAGAAAGATGGAGTAGCCTTAGTTTGACCTAAAAGGAAAATATGAGAAGAACAAGAAGTTCAAGTATAAAGAGGGGGAAGGGTAATGGAAGGATTCCAGTGCAGATGAGTTGAGTTGGGAATACATATTAGATATTCAAGGGGAAAGAAAAAAAATTTAAATGATTAAGCACAGAAGAAAACAACCCTGAAAATAAGGAAGGAAATACATGTGCTTTTTTCCTAAAATGTGAAACACGAGATTGTAAAAGCAGATTTTCAGAGAGATCCAGACCAGTTCAAGAGGAGGTATAATTTGTAGGTAAGTAAATGTGAGCTCTCCAGACTTGCTTTAATTCTAGGTTAATAAAAACCTTATTTTTAAGTTTGTAATAGTATACAAAATATATGCTTAAAATGAACAGAATTTGTCTAGCAAAAAAATGGTTATCTATTCATTGAGGCCTGAGAAACCCATAAATAGTAGCTCTCTGTGTTGACCACTTGCTTTAAAAATATGTGATTCATTGCCTTTTTTCAAAAAACTGTATTTGTAAGTTACCTACAAGAGCAGCAGAATGACATTCTTCAGTTGCTGTGGCAACAGCAGGAGTAAAGCAATAGGAAAATTAAATGTTTAAGCTTCATCAGGAGCCAACGAGAATGGAGGGGGAGGGGTGTTCATTTATATTCTGATCCACATGCCAGCTAAGTGATGATTTCTGCTAATGTCTTGGCTCCCTCAGGCTACCTATTTATGGCTTTCATCAGTGACTATAAGAAAAAATCCAGACATTTGTTTATTACCTAGAATCAGATTAAATCTACCTTCTATTTGTCTGTCTGTCTGTATTTTCTGTTTCTCTCCATCTTCATATGGAAAAAGACCCAGTACCTATATGTTAATAAACCTTTTGTATCTGAATTTTCTCAGTAGTAAACTAAGGATAACAATAATAACTACTCCATACGGTTGAAAGTTTAAGTTTGTTAATAGATGTGAAGCTCTAAAAATGGTGTCTATAACATAGTAACTGCTAGATAAATATTAACTGATTTATCGGTAGCAAACTGGACCATGGTCATTTACAATGTTAATTTAAAGAACAGGATAAAAGGTTAGAGGGAGGGCTCGCTGCAAGTAGCCTGACCTAGAAGACATTGCTGCCCACTGCAAGCTTCTGAGGGTTACTGTGTTTTCATCCAGTACATATGTATGAAACACATGTCATATCTACAGTACTATGCTGTGCAGTACAGAAGGTATAAAAATGAATGTGACCTGGTTCAAATATCCTTTAGGAAAAGAGTAAGAAAAAAGTGGAAAACATAGGTGAAAATCTGGCATAGAAGATCATGTGTAAGAGAAGGCAGAAATAGCATGAAGAGCACAGATGGAGAAGTTGGCCTTGAACAGGCAAATAGACATTTAATTATTGAAGCCAAGATGAAAGGCATTAAGGATTGGAATGGGCTTTGCCAAAGTTGTAGGTTGGTTGGATGAGCCAAGAAATCAAAATGGGATCCCATATGATGGGCTCAATTTTTCTAATTACATTTGTCTAGTGGGCAAGTTATCTGCAGGGAGACAGGTAGAAAAAGTTCTTGTGGTAACTTGGAGGAAAATGATAATGTTTGATACAGACATCAAGGGAAGTAGAAGGGGAGCTTGAAGCAGGAAAAACAAAAATGTTGTTGAGAAGCACTGGGGGTTTAGCCAACGCCTATGTCCTAGTTTTGTAGCAATGCCCTTCTACATGCTTATGTCGTTTTCTCAGAAGGTTTCTGCTGGTTGAATAGAAGATGAAGTGGGTAGTTACACTGGCCTAAGGTTGGGAATTTGTCTGGCAGGTATAGGGAAAGACTAATAATAACTGTGATTATTATCAATATTATATGGAATATGTCACATCCGACACATTTAATTATATATATAATTTCTTTAATTATATATATAATTATATATATTTAAGGACATATATATATATAGGTCCTTAACTGTGTCTCCAAACATGTACCCCCTTCTATGTAGATATATGTAGATATGCACCCTGCTCAGGCCAGTGGAATGTGAGAAGTGGCAGTGCGCCATTCTGAGCAGGAGCCTGGAGGGCAACCTTAATTCAGCGAGAGTGCTTGCTCATTTCCCATTTCCAGACAGATTAGTGCCTTCAGTCTGGATCCCAGAATGGAAAGACTCACGGACCAGTCAATAGCAGCTGTGAACATGTAGTTTGAGCAAAAAATAAATGGTTGTTTGGAAGTCACTGAGACTTGAGAGAGGACAGGTTTGTATACTTACTACCCAACTATTACGTACACATACACATCATCCCTATTTTATACACTGCCTCCCTCTCCAACTAAAATATAGGGATATTTTTGATAAGTAGTATGTCAGGAAATGCTTTAGATGCTTATGTAATGTGATAGGAGGTATAAATACAATAAAGCTGGCTTAGAACCTTGGAGAAGAGACCCTGACACCCCTTAGGATGTCAGGTCTTAGGAAACTGTTTCAATTGACCAAACAACAAGAGAATGAGGTCCTGGACTGGGGAAGTGAAAAAGCATGGAGAGGAGAGAAGAAAAGATATTAAAATGAATACATGAATGGCTTTGATATTTCAGAGCAAATAACAAAAATCAATTTAATTTAAAATAATCTTCAGAGCAAAAAATGTATTGCGTATATTTTTAAAATATTATTTGATCTCTTGCCTAATTAAAGTTGATGCTGTGCCATTACATCTCAGTTGTGGAATTTATAGCTTCGGGGTTATTTTGAATTCAGTTCTTTGCTGATGTTTTTACCAACTCATTAATTCTTACTCTTCAAAGATAATTGCAGCCTATAGAAGCTGGGAGCAAGATCATGCTGGATAATGAAGATCACATGTTTTATCCTAAACTCAATCTAATAGAAAGTCTACTTCATGCCACAGAATCGAAAACCCACTTGAAGATGTGGAGGGCGATCCAAACTGTGTGGTTAGAAAAATCTTGGTATTTGGGCCTGAAACCAGACTGAAAGATGATGCTAGTGGGATACGAGACTCAAGGACAGACTGGAAACTGAAGGTGGAAGAAAGGGAAGCACAGCACCTTCTTGCAATAATGAACTTCATAGCTCATTATTTCATTGTAGGTACTGCAAATGTACAGATTTACCCTGCTTCAAGCATAAATAATTCCAAAGTTGATTAAATACTTCATTACAACATAAGGATTCTCTTTACACTGTTCTGTTGCCTGGAACATTTTCCCCCCAAGTGTGTGTGGCTCCCTCCCTCCTTTCTGTCAGATCTCGATGACCCTTAACAGTAAGACTTTCCCCTGGCTTTCCTTTTCAACCCCCGCCCCCCACCCCACCACGCTTTAGCTTTATTTTCTCCTGGAGCTATCACAGCTGGCATATTATACTTGTACTTGTTTATTTACTATCTGCTACCCAAGAATGTCAACTTTATGAGGACAGGAACTTGGTTTTATTCACTGCTGTATTCCCAAGTACCTAGAACTGTGCTGGGCATTTGGTGGACACTTAACAAACGTTCGTTGAAAGAATAAATAAAAATATCAACAAAGCAAAAACTATAAACTTGAGAAAAATTCAGGAGGAGGAAAAATGCCTTGTTATATGCAAAAACAAAGACAAACATAGAAAACAAAACAAAAAATATTTTTAAGCTCCTGCTCTATAAAGGGCACGATGGTGGAGGTAAGGACTCTAACATATGTTAATATTTCTTATTAAAATTCTCTTGATGATTCTCAAAATTTCAAGTCTACTTTCAGATCTACACTTTTTATAGGTGAACTTTCCTAATTAGATTTTTTGCATTTGGGTTTTTTTTTTTTGCCAAATTCAGTTGAACCAAAACCAATTATTTGTATGTTTTTTATCAAGCCTGACCATCATTCTGTAAAAAAGTTGCCTGAAAAACAGGAAAGTTAAGCAAAATGCCTTTTCTCTCTTCTGCATCATCTACCCTGTCAGCAGAATTATAAGAATTTTCTGAATTCTTAAGGTAATTGTTTTCACTTTGAAATAAGTAATATTCCTGTACCTAATAATTTTGAATAAAGGTGTAGAAGATATGACTCTGTTTTTAAGGTGAGTCTGTGCTATAATTAAATTGCTCCACAGAATCCGTGAATTCTAATAGCAAAGACTTAGTGTATTCTTTTTCTCATACATCAAATTGTCACTAAAAAGGAATTGGCTATTAAAATCTAATAAAATAAAGCTCTTTACTATACCCACCATCTTTTCTCTCAAAACTGCTCCTCCTCTTGTGCATTGATCCTCCAACCGTCCTAGGTGCCTTACCTTCCTTCACTAAACCCTCTTACAGCCAGGCAAGTTCCCAAAGCTGCCAGTGTTCCCTCTTCGTCATCTCCCATACCCGTCCCTCTCTCTGTATCCCTACTTCCAAACTGCTAATCACACACTGGCCATTTCCCACCTGGATTACTGCCAGGGCCTCCTGACTGGCATCAGCCTCTGACTGTGTTCTCCATAGATCCAAGCCTTTTATAGCCAGGTGATCTTTCTAAAACCCAATCCTTACGCAATGACATCTACCTGCTTCAAATTCCTTAATGGTTTTTTAAATATCTTTGAAGATAAAGTTCATGGGTTTGGCTTAGAATGAAAGGTCTTCTTGATTCACAAACTCAGTGTTCTCACATTCTCATTCTTAACTCTGCTCATAGGAATGTTCTGATTATAGAATACATGTCATAGCACATATTTTTCCTGTTTACTCTTACTCACCTTACTTCATTCAAGGCAATTTACATGACCACGTCTGTCTTTTTATTACATCACATAAAACCCAATCATAGTATTTACAGCAGGAATTTCTGGGGCTCCCATGTGTTTAGAAACCACAGGTTTGTATACTACTATACAACTTCTTTAGTATAGTACCTCTTTTCAAGAACTTCATAAGCAAGTTGTTAAGAAATCATTGCAGGAATTCAACTCATCTTGATTAAGGTGGATAGCCCACTAATCCAGCTTTGTGATTATTGCAATCACATCTTCCATGGTAATTGTTAATATCATCTCATCTTTTGAAAAGTTAATATTTGGTTGTTTAAGCATATAAGTCTCAAGCTGTTTAATTTGCAAAGCTAATATCATAGGATCTCACATAAATTTTCTTCCATAAAAGTGTGAAGACCCTCTGACAACTTGGACAAACAAGAGAAGATTTTTCTGAGAAAACACAAACTATAGTCACTTCATTTTGAGAAAAAAATTCCAGATGCATAGGCCTGTCTTTAACATGACCGACAAATTTAACAGCCTCATTCAGTGCTCTCAGTAATCTCCCTGGGTTTTTCAAGGAGAGAGAGCTCACTTGTGCATGCATTAGAGAGTAGAATTCGCTCTGGTGTGCCTACATGAATCCAGAGAAATGCCCTCTGACCAAAGGGTTTAAGTCACAAACTATGTTCTACCTCATAGTTCATCACAGACTCATTAATGGGCTAAAACTCAAATCTTCCATTGCATGAATTGTCAAGTTTGGCAGAGCAACTTATTTTAACTGTTGTCCTTATATTCAGCTAGTATTTGAAAGAAAAATATTAAAAATAAGGCTGAGTTCCCAACAAAAAATTATTTGGGGCCACAGTTTTAAGGCTACCACATCTGATATTTTATAAAATTACCAGATCATCTTTCCCAACACGTGTTTTCTAGAAGTTGCAATGTGCCTCACCAATACTACTTGTAAATGTAGATTAAGCAGCAGTTTTATACAATTCCTTCTACAGGTTAAGCTAGTTTTAATAATCTACAGTCCCCTATCCCACAAGCAAACAAACTGACAGGCATTATATTTCTAGTTCTCATTGGATTTATGGCCTATCGGTAGCTTTTACTTGTATGTTACAATACAAATGAGGTTGTTATGGATTTTGCATTTCATCCAAGTCATAGTGTCAGTGGTCCCCAACTGTTTTGGCATCAGGGACTGGTTGCACCGAAGACAATTTTTCCATGGACTGGAGGGGGAGGATGGTTTCGGAGTGACTCAAACACATTACATTGAAGTCCACCTCCTGCTGTGCCGCCCAGGGTGTGGGGGTCCCCTGCTGTACACTACTGACTGGGAGGCTTGACTGCCTAGCCTTTTATTTTGCTAACAAGAATTAAGTGTGGTTTTTTTCTGGTATACATTGTGTGTTTCAAAATTGTACTTGAGTTTGCATGGATTTACACTAGAATTTGAGTGTCCCCAAATATAATGCAGTGCATTCACTGTTAATGGTTAATACATATTCAGATTTTAAATAATTTTTACCCTATTTGTCAGAAATTTTACTTTTTACTTGGTCTTTTATGACAATGGGTAAGATTCATGCCAGTTCATTTATTTTGTCCTCACATCTATCTGAAGGCATGTGGCTAATTTTATCACATTTTCATCACCAATTTCACCTTCTCTAAACTTAAAAATATCCTCTCCATAAGGGAAACAGAAACCTATGATAGAGCTCTAATAAAATATTATGTATATTAATACATTCTTCCCATCCTTAATAATTTTGATATGTAGAAATAGGCTTTAATGAGTTACATATAAAAGTGGGTGTGTATGGTATGAACACACAGAAAGGCACAGAGAGCTGTTCTGCAGAGACAGATTGGAGAGTGAACTAGTGTGACAAAGAAAAACAGGCCAGTGGCCACAGGGTCTCGGTGGAAAAGAGTTTTGAGACAGTAAGTGTGTTTGATGCTGACAACTCTACTATAGTGTCCAGTCCTTGTCTTTCCTGAGACTTGGTAGCACTTTCTGCCCCTGTGTAACAAAAAGTTTAATATCCTAATAATAAATTCCTCATATTTGCTTCAAGTGGCTCAAGCAGATTACTGTTACTTGATATCATATGAACCTCTTCTAAAACAATTTCTGACTGACCTTGTGTCTGATTAGGTGAACTGAATGGCTGTAAACACCCAATCCAAAATTAATGTGTTCTTGTATACTCAGAGTATGAACCTTTTTCAGAATTGCTGGTATGAAGTTAAACTATTTCAATAGTAAAATATTTGATACATGCAGTAGCCCTTCTCTCCCCCCTAAAAGAATACTTTACAGTAAAGAATATTTTCCAAGCTTTTATTTGATTTGAGCCTGGGTCAGAATTTGGAACACTGACATATAAAATGTATATGGGCAGTTCCAGAGTTACTCAAGTTTCTGTGGAGATGTGGCCTAGAGGAATTTCAAGAATCCTCTGGTAATTTTGAAAGATTGATGTTGGTTTACTGCATAAAAATTCTAGAATCACAGGAAAATTGAAAGCCAGGGACATCAATTCTTGTAATCAATGCAAGATTTCATCCTAAGCGTCTTCAGGTCCTGGCAGACTTCACAACTGCCTGTGGCCATGTGCCCCTCTGCCTGTCCAAGAAATCGGCATAGATGTGCACCATATGCTCAGCTCGTTACAGAGTCAGGCCTACAAGTCTATTTTGGAAGTACATCATTAACCACGGGATACATTTTTTTAGAATCACAGCATATGTCCTAATACAAGGAAAGAATTCTAAAATAATAGAATAATGGAGTACTGGCTTAGTTTCAGCCAAACCAAAGAAAATGTAACTAGCAAAAAGTAAGTACAGAATCAGTGTCCACTTCCATTTTCAGAGCTAATAGCGATGTTATGTAAAACCTTTACATTAAATAAAGTGTTCTCAAATTACCTGCACATGTTATACTCAAATAAACATTGCTTTATTTTCTTTCCCCCAACATTTGGATGAAAGATTAGCAAAAGTCTTTAGAGGATAGAGATTAGAGTTTAAATTTTCCCAATATGAAAAATATACTTGACTGGTGAAAGAACTGGCAAAAATAAATAAATGAAAAGCCAAATTATAAACATGGCTTTGTAATTAAAACCCTTCCTTAAAATAATCAAACTGCTTTAATCTTATACTCTTATATTTGGACTTAAATGATTTTCATCTTTATGGAAATGAAACTGAACTCCAGAACTTGACTATGCATTTCTGTTTTTTCTAATGATACTAATCCTTTGTCTTTAGTAATTGTCTCTACTGCTAGTTGGAGGAATCTCTCCAAAATCTATAGCCTTGGTTATTACTTAAGAAAATTATGTTAGCACACAATTCCAATTTCAATTTAATTTAATTATTTTTATCCATAACCACATTAACTATTTGAAGTTATATTAATTCCAAGAATGTGACTTGGAGAAAACTTTTGACTGCATATATAGAGAATGTTTTCTTTAATTTGATATCAAAGATTTCTATCTCTAATATTTATATTATGAAAGCCATCACCCACTTGAAACCAGTAAGCCCTCCATTACCTAGGATTCTAGCTACAAATATATGTGGCAAAATGCTCACTTACTTCAGGACCCTAGTTTGTAATATAAAGGTAACTATAGATAAAAGAGTCCAAGACCAACAAAAAAGTAAACTCCAATGGTCCTGCATATGTATGTATATAGCAATACCAAGGAGACAGTTCTGACTCTTTTGGTAGAAAAGACTCACCTGATCACTCTACCATTTAAGAATGGTTTAATCATTTAGGGAAGTAGCCATCCAAGTGATATTCTGGCTCCTGGTTTACAGCATTACCTTGGGTACGGGAAGAGATAGAGCTGATGAATTAGTTGGATGTAATTCCATGAATTCAGTTTAATGGCAATAAAAATTCAGAATGCTGACATCCTTCCCAAGCCAGACTCCCTTTGGTCCATTCTGGCCCTCATTCAATGGGTCTGTTTCTGTTCCCAAAATCTGAATATCCAAGAAGCCTTATACACCAGAGCCTGCAGGAAACACATAAGATTTCACAAAACATCTTGGAAATTCATATCCATATATTATCTAAGAATAGATTCTATGTTAGTCTCGGGACTCTAAAATTGTCCTAAAAATTGAAACAGTAACATCTCCAACAATCTCCTTTATTTTATCAATTTGTTTATGAAACATAACAAATACAATACTCTTTTTACTGATAGAGCTATGCAGAGATACGAATGAAGAAACTTGCCTGGTTTTGTTATCTAATTTACACTACCACAAGTTCTAACATCCTCTCTCTGACTCATGATGCCTTCCAAATGGGAGCTGTCATTTGGTCTAATTCAGAACACATTATGTTCAGCTGTGGTGTGTAGTTGAAATCATACTTCACATTGGTTGTCATGTGTGTCTCTACAATTTAAACAGTGTCCCAAATTATAACATCCCTGTCTTCCCACAATGTGCAATGAATCTCTGAGTTGCCCAGAGTATTTGCCTTATCAAAAGAATTGAACAATAAGAACAACAAAAATAGTCCCATGTTATTTAATTTAATATACTTTTCTGAAAAACTGTATTGAAGGCAGCATGTATTTGAAGTATTATGTTCATTTTCACTCATTCATTTTTCTCCTTGTAAAAATGAAATCATAATTTGGGACCCAGCTATGGTTCTTCTTGAAACTCAGGTATTAAGAAGCAGAGACCTAAAGGGACCTGCTTCTTGCCTTACTCAGGCAAGGCATGACTTAGAGTCAAATATTCTTTGCTACCATTTTCTATAAGCATTGCCTGTTGGAGAAAAGTCCATGTCGTGGGCGATTTCACACCATTCACCAAAGGATGTGAATAATACTCATACACAATGATAATGTTGGTCACAACAAAACAGGTCTACTCAGTCACTGGGTGCAAATTATGGTGAGCATGATAAAAAGAATTTTAATTAAAAAATTAAATTAAATTTTTTAATTAAAAATTAAATCACTTAAGTTAAGTGATTTAATGAAGTGGATCCTATTATATGATTTATTTGGCCAAACATTGAGAGGATTTCTTTCATATTTTAAGTTGTCAGACTTCCGCACTCATACTGTTTTATTTTATCTTGGCTTTTGGAAGATGCAGATTTGTAGAAGTTAGTTATTCTAGTGGAATAACAACTTGAATTGAGATAGATCAGTGGTTCTCAAACTCAAATGAGCATCAGAAGCCCTTGGAGGGCCTGACGAAACAAAAATTACTGAATCAGAGTTTTTTTTAATAACTCTGCTGTGGAGCCTGAAAACTTACATTTCTAATAAGTCCTCAGGGAACATACTTTGAGAATCATTGAGATAAATGACACATGCCACCATAAAGTTTCAAGAAAACAACCCAGGGAAAAACAGTGAACTAAAATGTTCAGAATAGAATTTAGATAACCTATCTAAAATTTAAGATTGCTGGGGAAAATACAGGATGCTCAGTGAAATTCAAATTTCATATAAACAATCAATAAATTATTAGTATAAGTATATTCCATATATAGTATCACATGGGACATACACTAAGAAATGATTTTTGTTTATCTAAAATTCAAATTTAACTGTATGCTTGTATTTTTTTCTCCTAAATCTGCCAAATTTAATTTTTATAGGAATATTAACAATTTGTTCCTTGGTTGTGAAGACATATATCTTCAAATTGTTAAGATCTCATGATATTTTTCTTCACTGCTTTGGCAAGTACCTTAATTTTGCTCTTCCTTTCCGCAGTATACAACAGAAAAGACTGCAGCCTCAGGGAGAAGTGAGGGCCCTTTACCACTCACTGCTAAGAGAGAAGTTGGACAGAAAGACTTACCGCTTTTTGAGTGAAAGGTACTCAGACACTCCACTGGAGAAAACTCAGGGGTGGAAAACTGTGGAACATATTGAAGAAATAAAAATGGGGAATTGGAGAATTCCACTCATCAGATGTGTTCCACAAGAATTTTGTACCATACACGTACAAATAAAAGACTTTGTTTTTCCATGTGGTACTGGATCAGGTAACATGGAGCCAAATGGTCCCTTCAGGACTCCTAAGGCACCTGCCAGAGCTAGATAACTAGAGTGGGAGGGAGAAGAATAAATGAAGGAATAGTAGATGAGGGAGAATCTAAGAGATTTTGTTTTCTTTGTGGTTTCTGTGAATATCAAACTTTGGAGGAAAGAAATAACATTTAGAAAAAATTTGGGGAATTTTCTGTATGGCATCATGTAAAACCACAGGCAGCTCCTTTGAATACAACCACTTGCAGTCATAAACATCACGTATTCCATTTGTCATCCTTTTCCTCTTTATGCACAATTTTAACCAGATCTATCCTACATTTATTTAGAGTAGAGTAGAATTCAGTGTATATATGTTTGTATTGGAGCAGGAGGTCGCAATTGTCCAGGATTTTGTATCACAATTTTCTCATTCTGCAGTGACTTAAATTAAAAGTGTCCTCAGACTTGGTTGTACACTGGAGTCACCTGAGAACTTTAAAAGAAGTATATCAAACCCTCATCTTCAAAGATAATTCTTCAGTTGGTCTGGAGTGGAGCCTGAGTAGCTAAAGTCTAGAACCAATGATCCGAGTGCCCAAGAGTATGTGTTCAGTATAACCATAAAACTGTCAGGATATAATAACAGGAGTGTGACCAGGTAGGCCCCGACGAGAGTGATTATTGGAGTAAAAGCAGCAACTCAAAGCAATATTACAGAGATGACACTGAGACTGCGGTCACCCTTTTAGGGAATGCTGTCAGAACTGTGGGGCTCGCCAGAAAACCATACTTAGGCAGTGGTGAGTTTTTACTAAGTTTTAATACATTTTTCTATAAATCTGTAGAAAATTCCTCATGAGATCTCAAACTGGAATTGTGTCTCATTATTAGCCCATCCTCCATGGTCACCTAGTTTCTGTAAAACTGCGGTGGGGGGTAGGGGTTGAAACACATTAATTTTTCATCTGCTTATGTTTCTGAGGGCCTTCTACTGAGCCCCACCAGCTAAACTGGATCCCTCAGAATTAGTTACAACCCAGGGCCTAGAATTAAGGAGACCTTGCATCTTCTGCTATAGACTAAGTACAACCATAAATCATGTATAATACTATGTAAGAGGCAAGAGGGGAAAAACAACTTTAACTATGTTATAACTTCATAGAAACAGCACAGAGATGGACAGATTTAAAGGCTAAGATGGATTGCCATTTACGTGACAGACTATGCACTGAGAGTTTATATGGATTCAGAGCCTTTTATTTTTCAATTTTTTATTACTCAAATGATACAAAAGAATCACCATTCTTTAAATGGCCAAGCACCCAGCTCAGTCCTTTGGTGAGAGTCGTGCCCTCCTACAGCCTGCCCTGGAGGAGCCAGTGGCTCATAATCTGCCTGCTGACAGCCGCTGAGATAGGACAGGGCCAGTTCAGACCCTCGAAGGAAGGTATCTCTGCGTGGGGTTGTCTCACTGTCCTCAAAGGAGGGCATGGTCGGGGACTAGGATTCATCTCCTTGTGTAGTGGGTGTGAAAAAGATGCTCTATCTTGATGTTGAGAGTAGAAGGACAAGTGTAGCAGGCTCTCTATTCCAAGTCAGTGGAAAGAGACTTGAAGGCTCATAAGCTTAGTTCATGTAAAGGTGATTTACACACAGTAGCTAGTAAAATATAAATTTTATGTTTATATTTTATAAATATAAAATTCCATGGTCACCATACACAGGTTTTAGAATTCTCACTGATGGCGCAGTTAGTTAGGGGAGAGGACCAAAAAAGGATTTAATCAGACACCAAGGTGAAGAAGTGACAAGTGGAAACCGGGCCTGAGACACTGGTATTTTGAGGGAAAAGGAAGTGAAGCAAGTATATGCCTTGAAGACAGAAGCCAGAATCAGTGCATGGGAATTAAAACAAGAAGTACCCCAATCTTGACTGAAATGTTATGGGTGGGAGGGAGAGAGAGAGAGAGACCCAAGTCAGGAGGCCTTTCTCCCCCAACTCAGTTCTTGTCTCACCACAAGAGATGAATTCAAGTGAGAGACAACACCTATAGTGTAAATGAGACAGCAAGTTTATTTATGAAACACACACAAACACAAAACTGTAAGCAGGCACAAGAAAGCTGTTAGAAAGTAGGAAGTCTGTTCTATACACTTGGGCCGAAGCTACAAGTGAGTATTTAGCTAATCTAAGTACGCTGACAATTGGGGCTATATATCTCTCAGCCGGCTTCTAGGTTCCCCCTCAGCCCCCACTTTAGGAATAATGTACAGCTACAAAGGCTTTCTTTCTTAGTAAAGGCCCTTTGTCTTAGTTAGTGAAGTTGTTACAGAGGCCCCCCTTTCCCAACATAGTCCTCCCTCTGCCTCCTATTCAGTTTCCACTTGTGATGTTCAGAACACCAGGCAATCTTAGTAAGATTGCTACAGAGGCCCCTTTCTCAGCACAGTCTCAAGGACTGCCCCCTTCTCCTGAGTTAGTTTTGCTTGTAATGATCAGGACCTGGCAGTCTTATCAAACTGTGCTCAGAACTGCTGAGTTACTTGGTGAGACATGTCTTCCATTTGCTTTGAGCCTCCTGTATTAAGTTCTCTGTTGGATTGTAATGGTGAGGACCCTGCCTTTGTTTCCCCTCTGGCTGGCCGCTCATTCCTAGCTGCTACCTAACAGAAGATTACCCACAAATTTGTTTCTAATACACATGGCATAGTAGTACATATGCTACATTATTGCCCTTGTTTGTCCTCTTATCTCAGAATTTTTCAGACCCCAACATGCATAGGATAAAACCTGAACTTCCCACAGCTTTACTTTGGGAGTGATAAAGACATTTAGTGTCTAATTGACCCAAAGCACTTTTCTTCCTACTCCAGCCAAAAATGTCAACCTTGGAAGAGAGGTACTCAACTCTCCAGGTTTTCCCCAACCATCAGCTCTAAGGTTTGAACATAAAAATCTAAAGGCCATCACCTGATCATGACACTGTCCCCAGAGTCCCCAAGGCAAATTATGTTCACCTAGAAGGAGAAGGAAAGGGAGGAGATATATTCTAATTAAAAGGAGTCCCAAGGTGATTCAAATAAATATCATTCCTCTCAATATGGAAGATCTTAAAGATGTATGTATGAAACATTAAAATGAAGTGGAGAATTGTATTCACCAGAAATGTTCCATGAGAAAGTAATCAAAATAAGCAAGGGACTGGCAAGAACCATTCAAAATTATGAAAAGCGAGGACCTACAACCTAGATTACTCTATCCAACAAAACCATCATATAGAATTAAAGGACAGATAAAGTGCTTCCCGGATAAGATAAAGCTAAAGGAGTTCATCATCACCAAACCCTTATTATATGAAATGTTGAAGAAACTTATTTAAGAAAAGGAAGATCAAAACTATGAACAGTAAAATGATAGCAAACTCACAACTATCAACAACTGAATCTGAAAATAAAAACAAACTAAGCAAACAACTAAACTGAAACACAGAAATGGAGATCACATGGAGGGATATCAGTGGGGAGGGGGTGGGGGAGGATGCTGGAAAAAGATACAGGGAATAAGAAGCAAAAATGATAGGTACAAAATAGGCAGGGAGAGGTTAAGAATAGTATAGAAAATAGAAAAGCCAAAGAACTTACATACGCAACCCACTGACATGAACTAAAGGAGGGATGGCTGGAGGAAAGGCGGGTATCAGACAGAGGGGTAGCAAAAAGAAATTGGGACAATTATAATAGCATGCTCCATAAAATATACTTTAAAAAAAGAGCCCTCTGTGACATTGAACGTCAAGTCATCTGGTCCTCCAGACATTTTCAGCATGTCAGGGTGTTTAGAGCATGAATACCAATGGCTACTTATGGCTGGAACATGATGAAGTGTGACAGGGTTTGTGAAGGGTAGGAAGAGGAAAAGAAAATGAACCAGCTAAGCATGTGGAAATCAGAGAGATTTCTAGGTACTCTCCTTCGCAGGGAAATTCATAAAAAGCTATGAGCTGTATATTGCTAGAAGAACTGACTCACAGTGCATTATCAAGCTAACTACAGCCATCAACTTGGAAAGTAAATAATGTTTCTTTTTCTTCTTTTCTTTTCAACTAATGCACTTATATAAATTAAGAATATATTTCCATGTTAATACAACTAAATAATATTAATAATTCTAATCACTATATTACAACGCATATTGTAAATAGAACCAAATTAAGAAAATTCAAGTGGCCATTGTTCGTTTTTTTCTATTTAACTAATCCTTCACTGCTAAAGATCACTGCTTGCTTTAATTTTTATTTTTCCCACACTTGAGTGCTTTTATAAACTTTCCCAGAATATTTTATTTTCAATTCAAGTATCCTTTCAGGAATATATACAACTTCGATGTTTTATTCTCTTTAAATATAATTCAGTATTGTATTCCTTAGTAACTTGTTTTGAACTTTCCTACATACAGAGTGTTGTTCGTGATAACATCTACCTGATCAACCATTGCCTTTCTATAGTTAACCGTAGGAAGAAATTATCTTTGCATGTAGATGGGAAAATGAAAGACTCTGATTAATATCTATAATAGCCTCAGGCAACAAGTAGGCTTGAATCCCAGTCACATGTGTCTGTGGGTAGGGGGTGAAAGCCAAGAATAGGATGATTCAAAGGACAGAGACTGATCATTTTCAGAACAGCATTTGTTTAAAAAATTATGGTACAGTCACATGATGAAATGAAACTGAAAATAATGATGCATGACTATTTCTGTTGATCTACAGAAAATGCAGGATATATCAAGTGAAAATAATAAACTATAAAAACATAAAAATGATTCTATTCTTGTTTAAACATACATATTTCTGCATAAATATTTTATTAATAGCTTCTCCCTGGAAGTGAGATTAAGGGTGATTTTTGTCTTCTTCTTTACACTTTTCTGTATTTTCTGAATTTTTAAAAGGAGTCTGTGTCAATTTCAGCCCCCCAAAGTTGTAATGCTATTTTCATGTCTACAGTTACAACCTTCTAAACAGAAGCAGACATAAAGTGACTTAAACAAATGGAGTAATTATGAACACAATTACATGCTGTTTATCTCCCTCCTAACCTAATTCTCACTCTCCTGATGAGTAGTTGATATATTTTTTTGCCTGATAATGAAAGATAGTCATTTTTTTAGGCAGCAGTTCTGTATTATCCAGCAATATGTTTGTAATCCTTTTCTGTCTTTGTATGAAAGTCATCCTTGTTTAATCCCAAGCTGTCTTCTACGTGAAAAGACATGCTCTTTACTCAGTGTGTAGACTGTAATTTCCCAGAAGGCTAACTTGGATGATGGGTCACCTGACTCTGCTTTTTCTTAACTGGCACTTGGTCTCTTCCCTTCAGATATGTTTGCCTCAACATAAGGAACATGTAGAGGAAAGAGCTTTGGCTCTCTATGCCTGTGAACCTTCAACCATGGGTTCTCCAGTGGTTCTCAGCTTTCAATTCTCTCTCTTGATAAAATTTGTTTTGCTAGAATTATGAAGTTTGTGACCACAGTAATCTCTAGCATCACATAACTGTTTACATATTCTAAAATGTTCACAGAAAATCAGACCCTTATGGTTGTTGCTAATTAAAACAATGCTTGGCTGTACATATTTTCTCTAGTTAGAAATGGCATTCCTTTGTTCATTATTTCTTTTCTTGCACTTACACTTTTTAACTAATAGGTAAAAAGCACTGACATTCACACTTCTGTTAATGTGTCTGACAAGTCTGAGCAGCTTAGCTCTGCAAAGGCAAACTGTACCCACAAGCAAAAGTCAGATTGGTCCTCTGACTCTTCCCCTCTGGAGTCAGATTGTCTCAGGACTCTAAGGACAGGCCAGTAGGGAAGCCTGCTGGTCTCCTTCCTAGATAACAACTCCTGGAAACTCAGCAGGATCTCGGGCTAAGATGCTCTTTCACAAACAACAAAAAGTCTAGATCCTGTTTTAGCTTAGAAGGGCTACTGGAATTTTCATTTTGTATCTTCTAGGTAGAAAAGCATAGGCAACCAGGCAAGTATCCCATAATATGAACTGAGAAGGAAATAGAATATATCTCAATGAATACTCAATGTATCACCTCCACAGTTTCAATGACAGTAAAACTAAAAGTCCTGAAACATTTTGCTATTAGAGGAAAACCAGTTTTTGTGCTGTTGTGAGGAAAAGAATTTCATGAGACCAGCCTGGGAGGATGTGGCTTTGTGGTGAACTTTATTCATGATGTCAAATTGCAGGGATTCCCCTCTGACTTCTCAATGTCCCATCTCCATCTGTCTCACCGTGGAAGAAGTCCAATCTTGTCTTCAGTTGGACCAACGGAAAAGACAGTGTCCAGAGATTCTGGTCCTAATGTAGTCCAGTCCAGGCCAGGATCCAGCTAGCTTAGCAAGTGTTTCCATCTGCAGTCCATTGCTGTGCTGTGGTATCCAGCCTCTCTCCTGGATTCTGTATATGGAGACTGCATGGCCATGGGTCACATGGCTATGGAGAGAACAGGCTAGTGCACTGTGCAAGTGTGGGTCATCAAGCAAGAAATGGAGGACTTCTTTGTTCCCCTGGCATTATATTAGCTTGGGCCTGGGAGAGACCAGGTGCCTTTTCAAAAGAACAGATCAGGTGACTTTCCAAAAGAACAAATCAATTACCCAAGCTTTTTATGGGCTTTGGCTTGTTTTACATCCCCTGGACCATAGAGACTGGCAGGCCTTTGTGATCCAGCACTTCTCCCTACGCCCCTCAACAATCCAGCACTGGAGGGAGAGAGGGAGGGGTGTTAATCCCTCAGTGGAGCAGTGCTGTGGTTCCCTGGAGTGTGACACTGTAGCTTCCTGGCCACACAAGTAGCCTTATGCTTCCCAATTTATTAAGTTCAATGTCTAAGTCCCTTTGCTCCCCTTTTCTAGCTAAATACTGATGGTAACATACTCACAATAATTTTTGAGAGATATTGCCAAAGTTACTTAAGAAAGATAATAGGGTATCTCTTATAACTAGCTGCCCTTTAGAAAAAAATTAATATTCAATCTTCCATCAGTTAAGTTTTCCAAAGAACTTTCCGTGTGTAAAATTATTCTCATTGTTTTCTTACTAATGAAAATCAAAGTGAGGCTAATAAAAGTGGGGGCTGTGTGTGCTATCATTAGAACTGAGGCGGTTACAATACATCCATTTTGGTTCATTTCTTTAAAGAGACAGAGACCCAAACCTCCCAGCCATGCCCAGCATTTCAGTGTCAGTTAACAGGAGAGAACCCGTGATACAATCTTACTGCGTAAAACTCCAAACCTCTGCAAGGAACTTTCTCTTGACCATTTGCTTTAGGATAAAAAGAGGACTGTAAAGTAAAATGGGTCTTCAACAGAATGCAGATGAAATGGGAGTGAGATCATCAAGAGGCTCATTGATCACCAGCAGAGTACAGCTGATCAGAGATTAGCAGACAGATCAATTTCTGATATGGACTAAACAGATGGTTAGAGATCTTTGGATTTCTTTCTCCAAGGACTGGATGAGGAAAGGGAAGAGGAGTAAGAGAGAAAACCTACTCTGTATGAAATAAAAGGCAGATGAGCTGCCATTGGTTCCATCCCTGCCCTCAGCATAGGGGCTGCCTGGTTTGGACAGTAGTGTGGACCCAGAGGGAACAGAAACGTCAATAAACATCAGCCCAAGAAGGGAAGGTGAACCCTTATGTCTCTCTCTGAATGTGTGCCAGAATGTAAGAGCAGCTGGTCATCCCTCTCTAACCAAGAAGCAAATGAGGAAGCATATTGGGGCAGGAGCTAACAAAAGAAAGAACAGTATTCAGAGAAACCTCAGGAAATAGTGTGTTTATTGGTACACTAGTCACTAATGTAACCTGAGTGTTATGTAAAGAAGTTGACCGATCTTTGTTCCTGGATACTGGAGGGACTCTCTAAACCCTAGGAATTTCTTGGGTAATATGAATGTCTTCATTATTAACAGTGGCCCCTGAGATCTTGCCTGAGTTTATGCCAATGAGGTAACTCAAGGCAGAGCCCTAGATAATTTCAGGTTGAGGGCTGGTCAGGCATGCAGGGGTTGGGGAACCCCACATCATTAGACAGTTAAAACTCTGATGCAGCCCAGCTTCTGGGGATGTGAGGGGTGCTGAGAATTAAGTTCAACCACACAGCCAATGATTTAATCAGTTACACCTATAGGAAAATCCTGATAAAAACTCTGGACATCTGAGTTCAGGTGAGTTTCCAGGTTGGCGATTATATATATATATATATATATATATATATATATATATATATATATATATATAATCACAATGCCGATAAGGTGGTGCACCCTGAGGACATAGAAGCTTGACATTTAGGATCCTCCCTTCAGGCATCTTTTCTTCTGGCTGGTTCTGATTTTTATCCTCTAAAATAAAACTGTAATGATAATTATAGCACTTTCCTATGTTCTGTGAGTCATTCTAGAAAATACCAAATGTTAAGGGAGTAATGGAAACCTCCAAATTTGTAGCCAGTTCATCGGAACCCCAAAGAATGCAGCTGGCATCTGAAATAAAGGAAGTTTTATAGAGGTCATACCTGTAACCTCTCAAAGGTGACCTAACTCCAGGAAGAGTCAAAGCAGCATTGCCCTGAGAAAAACCCTGTTCTTCCCAGCAGCTTTGAACTTCTTCTCCAAGAACTAATGTTTAAGGCAATAGGCTTTTGAAACATTACCAAATGTTATTGTTGCCAGTCAAATTTCTCTGTATTCAATTTTCACTTGAACATTCCCAAATTAAACTTGGCCCCCTTTTATGGTGATTGATCTGTACCCATTGCAGGCTAACCAACAATTCATTCTGCTCACCTTTGCCTTCTGTGTGTGTTCTTCCTCCTATTAACATTCAAATATTTCCAAAAGAAAACGTCCCTTCGTATTTACCTGTGCTCTCATTGAACTCATGGTGCTTAATGCAGAGAAACAGACCAAAGGGATATCCTCATTTCCACCCCAGTGTGTGACCCTTCAGTTTTATCAGCACAGACAAGTAACAAAAGGTCAAGTTGAGGTAAGAAGTCTTAAGCATAGACTTTCTCAAGTATCCTTGGGGCCCAGTGGCAGTGGCAAACATTTTTTCTATTTTGCCTGTTGAGTCAGCTCTTAGCCCTTACGGGCCTGTCTCAGATAGACATTAAGTTCCTGCTTTCCCCAGTCTTCCCAATCTTTTCCCTTTCCCCTCAGCCTATTCTCTTTTCCTTTAATGCTCCATGGAGAGAGAGAGGATTAGATCCATTGATTCCTCCATTCCACTGAAGGGAGCTTTACATCCTTCAGTTCCTTCAGAGATAGAAACCTGCAAGAAAAGCAAGTCCCTCACCATTATCAAAAGCTTTCAAAAGCAGAATAACTCATTAAGTCATCATCTCTTTTTTGTCTTTCCACCAAAAGTTGTCCTCTATGGGGAGGGAGAAAAATAAGGAAAAAGGTGAGTAGGTAAGAAAACCCTGCAAAAAGACAAAATGGAGCTTAAAAGGGTAAATACACTTGTTTTTACTGCTTCTGACCCTTATTTTAACACAAAACTATATCCAGTAGCTAAAAATCTCTCCCCAAGGATGCAACAGGATAGTAAACCATGAACAGAAACCCCTTTCTTCTCAGGCTTGAGTGCCTTGACTCTGTAGCAGTAGGAGGAGCAAATAATGGGTGGGCAGCCACAGGGTAGTTTGAGATATAACTACCTAAGCCATAATGGGATAGCAATAATAGTAACATTTCAGGATTATTGTAAGGATAAAATTAAATAATGTACATAAAGGGTATCACCCATACAGAGTAGGCTTGCAAAAAGTAGTAGCTCTTATCATTCCTATCATTATTTACTTTTTTGTGTCTTATTGCCGCAGTTAAAGTTTTCAGCACGGGGTGGGGTAAAAGTAGATTTACAATTGTAAGTATGCAAAACACAGTTTATTCTTGTATTATTATTTATTAATTATTGCATTATTTTCCATGTGAATAGCTGTAAGCCTACTTTTGCCTCACCCATATAATGTTGAATAGAAGTATCAATTGGTGTCTCATTTTAAAACTAATGTCTCTAAAATTTCATTATTAACTTTCATTTTAGATTTATGGTTTTATTAGGTGATTATTTTTTATCTGCTCAAGGTAGTCTTTAGCCCCAGTTTTTTTTAAATAAATGAGTTTCGAATAATATTTATACTTCCTAACAACTTTTGAAATGATCCTATGAATTGTTTTTGTTTTACCACCTTAATGCTGTGTTTTATATTATTATAGTTTCTGATGTTGCGTGTTACTTTCATTTCTGGACTAAAATGAAGTTCTTTATGATTCATTTTTATACATTTTATATGACTTTTATATGGCATATTTGCCTCAGAACTGAGATCAGTCTATAAGTTTCTTATCTTGTCTAGCTCCGTCTGATTTTAGACTCAAGTTATTCTAGTCCTATAAAATGAGGCACTTCACTTATTGTTAAAAGTTTTTGGAACAATGTGTTGTGATGGGAGTTACTAATTTTTCTTTACTAGCTTCACAAAAATAACCCCATATAGAAATAGTGAGAACCTGGAGATTTGGGGGGGAAAGTGAGGTTTTAGGGTAACACTTTGATTACCAGTTCAGTTGATTCACTGGTCACTCATTTATTCAAATTTTTAATCTTTTTGAGCAGATGCTCAATAGTTATGAATATAAACAGTATGCCTAATGATTGTAAACAGACTGTTTCAAATCTGGCAGCACAGGTCTACAACCCATCTTTCCTGTTTTCTAACCATTGACCTTGTCCAACTTTCTGAGCCTGTTTAATGTTTGATTTCCCCATCCATAGTAGAAGTATATTAGATATGCCTACCTCATTCAGTCATTGTAAGCTTTAAATGAAATAATGCATATAGAATGTTTACCACAGTATTTGGAAAACTGAGCATTCAATCGATGTTAATTATTACTAGCAGTGACTGTGGCACAGCCATTCAATGGGATCATTTTGGAGAAGACGGGAGCTGGTGTGACATGTCAACTGCTCTAACTGAAGAGAATCTGCTTTGGAGCCACCTGCTTCCCATTTTTTTAAAAATGTCTTTCTTTTTTTCTCATTCTGAGCCACTTCCCTCACTACAACAAACACACAGACAAACAGGTATCTCTCTATTAATGTATATCCACATTCTTCAACTGTACCCTAGATGAGATTATGAGTTCTCATAGGATTTCCCTTTCCTCTGCATTGAGGTCCCGGGTTGTTCAGTAGGTTTTGAGTGGTTGTATGCATAAGTTTACCTCCAATGAAGGTAACTAATTAGGGCAGATTCCACAGTTTAATTGCAGTGTCTGCTGGACTCACACAGAGCCATGCCTGGCTCCGGCACTTACTGCTCATAGCCTTGGGCAGCTAACTTGAGTCTCCAAACATCCATGTTTATTTCTAGAAAATGTGAGTACAGGTTTTAATCCCTTGTCAAAAACTCTTGGGAACTAATGTGCTCTGAAATTGACACTTTCTTCAATTTTAAAAAGTTAATAGGACACACATATACGATATATCATATAGCATCCCAGCTGGAGTCTCAGGCAGTTCCTTATAATCAAACACACCAATACTGCAGGAGACAAATACAAGATTATTCACAGTAAATTAAATAAATAAAGACTCCAGAAAGCTTGACACCAGTTCAGGTCAGGTCAGATTTTGCTACCAAATGAGTTAGGAAGAAACATTCCAATATCCAGTGTTCTTTGACTTTCAGTGCTGCATGAGGGGATCTGTGAAGGTGGAGTACCTGCCCCATTGCATTTGTGTACACGTTGAGTGAAATTGTGTACAACACAGTGAACCTAAAGCGTATATCCATTACTGAGAACATAGAGTACAGCATGTCTTCCTAGAGCAAACTCTCATGTAATTATCTTTTTATACTCTCTTTCTCTTTCTCTCACTCTGTGTGTGTGTGTGTGTGTGTGTGTGTGTGTGTGTGTGTGTGTGTGTGTAAATTCTCAGCTCTTGTCCATTTGCTAAGGAGGTAAACTGCCCCTGGGCTACGTCCTTAGCCATTTGTTTTCTCCAAGCCCTAGATGAATACAAATGGCTTCTCAACACCTCCACTTGGATATCCAACAGGCACCAAAACTAGACCTGTCCTTCCTTACCCCCCAAATAAGTCTGCTTTTCCTTTAGTTTCTCTCATTACAATAAACAGCATCTCCATTAGTGTAATTCTTCAAACTGAAATGATTGTATAATTCTTAAACTGTTTCTTTCTCTTCTACCATACACACCAATCTTTCAACTAATCATGTGATTCAGCCTTAAATATGCATTCATACAATAGGCACTTGCTGCAGGCCCATTGCCCCCCCGCCCACACACACACCAGGTCAAGCCTCCGTCACCTCACAGTTAACTCAATAGTCACCCACCTGGTTAATGCAATAGCAACCTCACTGTTTGACATTGATCCATCATTGCCCACTACTTTTTGGGTGTTCTCTACTGTGGCTAGAGTGACAGAGTGGTCTTTTTAAAACCTGTCTGTCAAGTAATAGTCTCTTCTGCACAAAACCCTCAAGGGGGTTACTCAGAGAAAAAGACAACATTTCTACACAGCTCATATGTCCAGACCCCAGGCCCTGTCTGAGCTCAGCCTCCGTTATTCTCCCTCTTGAATGCTGCTCTGACCATACTTACCTCCTTCTTATTTCCTGACCACACCAGTCACATTCCTGCCCAAAGATCTTTGCATTCACTGTTTCTACCCCTTAGAACTCTCTTCCCCAGACATCAATATGTGTTGATTCCTAACTTCCCTCAGGTCTTAAATGTTATCTTCTTACTGAGGTCTGCTTTGAACTTCTTATTTAAACTGTAACAACACTTTTTGTCATTGAGCTGCCTTTCTTCCTTCCATGTCTTCTCCATGTACTTACTCCTCGTTGTTCAATGCACCATGTATTTTCTTTATTTATTGGCTTGTGATATGCTTTTCCCCACTGGAATAAAACTTCATAATGGGTAAAATTTGGGGGGGAGTTTAGTTTTATTTATTTATTTTTAGAGAGAGGGGAAGGGAGTGAGAAAGAGAGGGAGAGAAACACTGATACAAGAGAGAAACACTGATGTATTGCCTCTTGCACGATCCGGACCATGCCCACAACCTAGGCATGTGCCCTGACAAAACTTCTCAGAATGATATCCATCCAACTGAGCCACACCAGTCAGGGAAAATTTGGGGTATTTGTACACTCCTTTATCCATGGAAATATTTATTGAGTGAATGATTAAGTTATAGCATCACAATTAATCTTTAATATGAACAGGAGATTAAAAGAAATGTCCTGCCTCTGGGGAGTACTGAGTGCCTCTCTCACCTCTCTAGGCCTAACCATGACAGACTGACCTTCATTCCCTTCTGCCAACAGGGGTTCTTCATTGGAAAGATTTCAGGTACCTCTGTGTGATGCGTTCAATCCCAAAGCTCATTTCAGGATGACTCTACAAAAGCCTTTGCTAGGATATAACCAAAGACTAATGTAAACAAAATGGATTTTATTATTTTTAAACAGTAAAGCAATATATTTTACTTTGGACGCTATAAAAGACATATACATGGAACTAATGAACTCTTATTTTATATAAAATTTCTACAGTTATACCCAGCCTCTGACAGAATAAAAACAGAGTGGCTTGGCTCATTGGCAAGCTGGGAAATTCTATGTTGGAAAATTTTAGTAAAGGAGAAAGGGGAAAACTCTTTGAATCCATTAAGCATGAGGACCAACTGCCTAAATGAATACCCCAGTAATAAAGCAAAGTTCAGTACCTGATTTTAAATAGTTTCAGTTCTGAATTGCTAAAAAAAAAAAGGCTGAAATTAAGGTCAGAACATTCTTTTTTTTCAAACTTCAATTTGAAACCTTTATTTTATTTTTATAGCTGTTTTATTGAGATATTTACATAGCATAAGATTAATTCATTTAAAGTATTCAAATCAATGTTTTTAGTATATTCAAAGAATTGTGTAACCATAACCACCATCTAATTTTAGAACATTTTATAGCCCCACGAAGAAACTTCATACTTGCTAAAGTTATTCTCACTTTTCTCCCAGAGCCACCCCCACCTCGACAGCTCCTGGCAACCACTAATCCACTTTCTGATTCTATGGCTTGCCTATACTACACAGTTCATATAAATGGAATCATTCAGTACATGGCCTTTTGTAACTGGCATCTTTCAATTAGCATGGTGTTTTCAATGGTCGTGCATTGGTTATTGGTCATGCGGTTATTGCAGCATTTTTCTTTTAAATTCAGAAGATTTTTAAGTAAGGTAGTTTAGTGTTTCAATATTCAAAGTATTCAGACCTAGCATTACAGACTGTGACCTCTTAATATCATTTTCCTCTAAAAAGATCTCAGGATTAAAGGAGTACAGTTGAAAGAAAAGAAAAGAAAAGAAAGAGAGAGAGAGAGGTGGGGGGAAGAGAGAGGAAGAGAGGGAAGGGAGGAGAGAGGAGGGGAGGGGAAGGAGGAAGGGAAGGAAGAAAAGGAAATGAAGAAAACAGCACATATACCCTGAGGTTGAAACACTTTTTAAAAAATATATTTTATTGGTTATGCCATTACAGTTGTCCCATTCCCCCCCTTCATTCCCCTCTACCTTGTACACCCCCAGCTCCCCTTCAGTTCATGTCCACATGTCACAAGTTCTTTTTTTAATTTTTTAAATTTAATTGTTGTTGAAGTACACTTAATTGTTCTGTCTCTTACTCCCATCCCAGCCCACCCTCCCCAGTGCTCCCCACCTCCCTTCCATTTCCATCCCCTTTAGTTGTTGTCCCTGTGTCCTTTATACTGGTTCCTGTAAATCATTCCCCTTTTTCCCTGAAATACCCTCTTCTCTCCCTTCTGGTCCCTGTCAGCCTGTTCTCTATTTCAGTATCTTTGGTTATATTTTGCTTGCTTGTTTGTTTTGTTGTTTGGCTTCCTGTTAAAGGTAAAATCATATGGTATTTGTCTTCCAATGCCTGGCTTATTTCATTCAGCATAATGCTTTCCAGTTCTATCCATGCTGTTGCAAAGGATAGGAGCTCCTTCTTTCTTTCTGCTGCATAGAATTCCATTTTGTAAGTGTACCATAGTTTTCTGAACCATTCATTTACTGATGGGCACCGAGGTTGCTTCCAGCAATTGGCTATTGTAAATTGTGGGGCTATGAACATTGGGGTGCATAGGTTCTTTTGGATTGGTGTTTCAGGGTTCTTAGGATAGAATCCCGGCAGTGGAATTGCTGGGTCAAAAGGCAGGTCCATTTTTAGTTTTCTGAGAAAATTCCATACTGTTTTCCATAGTGGTTGTACCAGTCTGCAATCCCACCAACAATGGATTAAGGTCCCCTTTTCTCCACAACCTCTCCAACACTTGTTTGTTGCTTTGTTTATGATGGCCATTCTGACTGATGTAACGTGGTATCTCATTGTGGTTTTAATTTGCATCTCTCTGATAGCTAGTGATACTGAGCATCTTTTCATGTGTCTCTGGATCTTCTGTATGTCCTCCTTGGAGAAATGTCTGTCACAAGTTCTGTAGCTTCTACATTTCCCATATTATTCTTGACCTCCCCGTGTCTATTTTCTACCTACCATCTGGGCTATTTATTCTCTGTACCTCCTCCCCCCTTCTCCACCTCCCACTCCCCTGTTGTTAACCCTCCTTGTTGTCTCCATTTCTATGGTTCTGCTCCTGATCTAGTTGTCCTCTTAGTTTGCTTTTGTTTTAGGTGTGGTTGTTAATAACTGTGAGTTTGCTGTCCTTTCACTGTTCATTTTTTTTATCTTCTTTTTCTTAGGTAAGTCCCTTTAACATTTCATATAATAAGGCCTTGGTGATAATGAACTCCTTGAACTTGACCCTATTTGAGAAGTGCTTTATCTGCCCTTCCATTCTAAATGAAAGCTTTGCTGGATAGAACAATCTTGGATGTAGGTCTTTGGATTTCATGACTTGGAATACTTCTTTCCAGCCCCTTCTTGCCTGTAAGGCCTCTTTTGAGAAATCCACTGACAGTCTGATGGGAATTCCTTTGTAGGTGACTGTCTCCTTATCTCTTGCTGCTTCTAGGATTCTCTCCTTCATTTGAATCTTGGCTAATGTAATGATGATGTGCCTTGGTGTGTTCCTTCTTGGGTCCAACTTCTTTGGGACTCTCTGAGCTTCCTGGATTTCCTGGAAGTCTATTGTCTTTGCCAGATTGGGGAAGTTCTCCTCTATTATTTGTTCAAATAAGTTTTCTACTTGTTGCTCTTCCTCTTTCCCTTCTGGTACCCCTATAATTTGGAGATTGGAACATTTAAAGATGTCCTGGAGGTTCCTAAGCTTCTCCTCATTTTTTTGAATTCTTGTTTCTTCATTCTTTTCTGTTTGTTCATTTTTTTCCTCTTTCTGGTCCACCCCCTTGATTTGAGTCCCAGATTTGTTTCCATCACTATTGGTTCCCTGTGCAATTTGCTTCATTTCAGTTAGTGTAGCCTTCATTTTTTCATGTAATTTGCGACTAAAATCAACCAGTTCAGTGAGCATCCTGATGACCAGTGTTTTTAACTGTGCATCTGATAGGTTGGCTATCTCTTGGTTGTGTAGAAGTATTGGCGCTGGGGCTTTGAGATGTTCTTCTGCTTGAGCCATAACATTTTGGTCTGTTCGTGCCTGTTACGTATGAGGTGAGAAAGCTTAGGGGTTCACTGGAGCAGGTCAGCCCAGTCACTGGGTTGTGACTGCGGGCAGGGTCTGAGAGGGAGCTATGGCATTTTTTCCACTCTCTCTCAAATTTTGGTCCCCTCTGACATTTCCCACAAGCAAATTGGGCCTTTCTGGTGTTGGTTCCCGGGTGTGTAGGCTTGTGTTCATTCTAGGACCCTGTGGGTCTCCCCAGCAAACTCTCCTGTGGGGCCAGGAGCCTCTCCCAGCACCTCAGCCCCCGAAAGTTTTCCAGTCAGTGCTTTTAGGCTTTATTTCCCATCGCTGGGGCCCTGGATTGTGCAGTCTGTCTCACTGACCATTTTCTGTCTCACTAACCATTTTTAAAACTGCCTGGTTTCTCTGCACGTGAATATATGTCCGCAGTCAGCCAACTGCCTTGCAAGCCTTACTGCGCCATCCGTGTTGCCAATCACTGCCTCCTCCTGCCTGGACCCCTCTCCGCTGCTGCCAACTCTGCCCCTCTTACCGGTCTGGATGGATGGTTCATTGTTGTCAGACTTCGGTACAGTTTACTTTTCTGTTTGTTTGATTGCATTTTTGTTTCTAGATCCTTGTTGTTTTTAAATTGGGTTGTGCGAGGAGGCACAATGTTTCCACCTACACCTCCATCTTGGCCAGAAGTGAAACACTTTTTAAGGAAACTAGCTAGGTCTCTGTAGAAAGTGTGTTATGAAAAAGAAGTAGTACTTGACCAAAAGAGATTTAAGGAATATAGTGGCCGGATGTAATGTAAAAAAACTGGGGGAGGTCATTTGGGGAAGTTTGAATATGGTCTGGGTATAACATGCAATAAAAATTTATTAAAATAGGAAGGTGGAGTTTATTACAAACATAGATTACAAAAGAGTTTGTACTGTATTAATCTCATTTTAGTTAAAAATGTGTATCTGTGTGAAGGTAGATAAATAGATGTCTGGATGGACAGACAGATCTGGAAGGATGTACGGTGATGATTTCTGGAATTGCTTTTTAATTTTTAAAACACTTTTGCTTATCTAATTATCTGTAATGTACTTCTATAATAATTACAGGCTATGTAAAATAAAAATGGTACAATTCCTAGAAATTATTCAATCAATAAATAATATTTTAGATACTAAAATAAATAACCTTGTTCAAAATGGAAGATGAGGAAATCTTAGAAAGTAATATAATTTATAAAGTATGTTTTTGAAGACCTAAAATCCTAAAAATGAGGAAAATATGAGGGAGGTTGTATTCATATTGAAACAATATATATGTATTCAAATTAAAAAGAAAGAAGATTATGGAGTATTTGGTAAATGAGACAAGACAGAGGCCTTTAAAATATATTGAAAGGTTAAAGCTGAGAAAGGAGGTTTTTTCCAGCAGAAAACTAGGGATCGTCTAGACTCAATTTGCTAGGATGGAGGGGGAAGTAAAAAGTGGGGCTAAAAACTGGAGTGAGATGGAGGATTTGGAACCAGTAATGCTCTTCCCACTCATCAGTCTTCATACTAAAATGGACTCTCTTAAGAATTTACCCCTAAGCACAGATGCATAATATATACATGCATAAGAATGAAAATTTAGAGAAAAGATAAGATCCTTAGGGATTCAATCCAGAAGGCCCAGCATTCTAATATTAGGTTTTCCAATAGAGAAACAGAGAAAAGAGTGAAGGAATGCAACAACAACAAGTAATAGCAGAAAAATTCCCATGTGTGAAGAAAGACATGAGCCTTCAAACTGAAAACACTCACCAAATGTGTGATTAATTTTAAAAAACTTGTTTGGCACATATGATAACCAAGAATGATGGAAATTTTTAATATGATGTAAATAAAAGTGTTAACAATTCTCATGTATTCTCTCCCTTCCCACCTCTTTAGACTATCAGGCATCAAAAGTAAGTTGGTCATTAAGAATTTCTTACATAAATATGAAGTGGTATTCATAAGTCAATCAACTTTTAAAATTAAAATTCTTAGTCCAGAAGCGATATGCAATATGGTATTGCCAGCTATTGCCAGGAAGCAAAATCTCAACAGATTGAGAGAATGCTCCGGAGAATGACACTTTTGCATATTATTTTATACCTTAGAATCAAAGGAGATGTAAAGAGGGTTACATGAAGTTCATTGGTGGTAAATTGAGGAGGTAAAAGAAAGCAAAGTGAGGAAGTCTCTGAAGTTAGATAACAACATATTGCTTTTACTTTGGTGGGTACAGGATAGTTAGCCTTTACAGTACATAGAGATAGTTAGTATTTGGGCAAAAAGTTAGCAAGGTGGTCTGGTGCTGGTGGTGGTGCCTTCCAAGGGTTTGGAAAAGAAAATTACTCTGACATTTCAAAGCTGTTATGTTAGATGCACAAAAACAGGAGAAAATTTCAAGGATAAAGATTGACCTTTGTCAGGGAAGCTACAGACCTAGGATGCAACTACCCACCATGACCTGCTTTTAGTTGGAAATTTTTCTGTTCAAACCATCTTGTGTGGTTACTTTCAGTCCCTGAGTTTGTAAGGCTGCCATGCAGGCCTCCCCTCAGCATGTCAGGCTTAGTATAGGGCCCTTCTTTGCTCCACATTATTTTATATTAAATAGCACATCAAGTAGTATTGTGCATTCTGGTTCTGTGAGAAAATGTATCTAAGCAAAAAAGAGACACAGCACTATCTAGTTTGAGAAAGAATGTGTATCTGCCATAAAAAAGTTCACTTTTTTCCCCCCAAAGAATTAAAGATTATATCTATCATGCCTTCAGCCTTAAATTATCATGGAATCACTAGAGAGTATAATGAATGAACCTACTATACAGAATACCACAGTTCTAATTAGTGTTTGTGATGTTAAAAAAATTAATGTGATATCAGAAAATTACCAAAATTTTGGCTCTCAATTTCCCCAGCTGTGAAATGGGGTTAAATCTCTGTCCCGCCTATTTTACAGCACAACTGTGAGATTATTTATTCACTTAATATGAAGTATCAAGTATCTATTACATGCACTATATACAAATGTTCACACAAAAAATAGGCTTGCTATTCTTCATTCTAGTGGAAGGAAATAATGATAAAATCTCATTAAAATGCTCTCAAAATGTTTTAAAATGCATATGCAAGTAAAATATTATTTTAAAATTTAAGTTAAATTAAGCTGATTTTAGGCATTACAAAGTTCTTGTACTGCACTGTCTTGGTTCAATAAGCACATATACATTTCAGTGTATGCTTTCAGAGGTATGAGACAATCTGAAGTTGTTTATGTAACACTAAAGCAGAACTTTCTCATATCAGCCTGGCTTAAGAACTTTTAAGTAAATCAGAATATAAATTAATAATCATGATAAATGTGGAAATTTTGCAACCACATTAATGTTAAAAACAGTTATAAACTCTTGGTCCAGAATAAATAACCAGAAGCAAATTAGCTTTAAGAGATTTTGAGAAACTGATTATCTTATGTTTATTTCTAATGCTGTTCCATGAGTGAGATTATAAAAAGAATTGATTTCTATATTAAATTCTATCTAAAATGTACTATATAGTTCTTTGGGTCATAAAACATAGAAATTCCACTTCGTTTACAATGCCTAAGCAATTTGGAATCAGGCTCCCGCCTCTCTGCCTTTTTTTTTTTTTTTTTGGTAAAGGGAGCTTGGCTTTTCTCCTTGTTTTGAACAATAGATCTTTTAAAGACAAGAGTCCAATGACCTTCTTCAAGGGTCATTTGGAACCTTGGGCTAAATGTAACAGTTCTTACTGATGAATTTCCACACGTAGTTACTGGAGACTCAAAGTCTATAGTAAATAGAGTCTAAGGAAGCACAAACCTGGATCTGTCTGCCAGCTCATTATTAATACATCTGAATGGCATGAACCCCTGACCTTTGCACTGAATCTTGAAGCAAAACTTCCCTTCTTGCTTGCTCTTCTCTATGACACTGGGGTTGTTGCTGGCTTTGCTTACTTTCTCCTATACTTTGAATTCATGTAACCCCATCACAGTATTAAGTCGGATTTATTTTGTTTTCTACTTTCTACTTCAGTGTCAACCCTGTTGACACTTCAGGGCAAGATGAGCTAGCGAAAGAAAATCACCAGAGGGTGTGGCACCGTGAGAGTAAAAGTGGAGTTCTCCCCCTCTGAGTCCCAAAGTGGTGTTTCCCCTGCAGACCTTGCTCTGGGCACCTGGGAAATGTTAGATGCCAAAGTCACACTATTCGAAAGTTTGGGAAGAACCAAGGCAACAAAAACCTTGGAATTAAAACAATTCTTTAGATAGCCCTTAAATATTAACCTAAACATTAAAAAATGAATTTGCACAAATTTTTATGCAAATGCATGCATAAATAATATTATTGATTTAGTTAACTCCACTAAAATGTTAGTACTAGTCAGATGATTATCTGATAAGGAAAAGAAGAATCTATCATCAACAGAAGCATATTAATGTTGCTACAAAATTTGAAATCCTGTCCTGAAATTCTCTATTACCATTGTAATATCAGAACGTAAGAATTTAAGTTTTTGTGATGGTTCATCTCCAAAGACCTATTATTGACTAAAGAAAGTAATCATTAGTAGCAATGTAGACATGTTCATTGCCAAACTGATTCATTGCTCTTTGACTGGCTTAACCATGAGAACCTAATATCTCACCTATTTATTTCTTTAATGGCCAGATAACCTTCTTAGTTTTCTGGGCATTGAGATCTATATCTAACTGTCATTTTAATTGTGTGCCATTATTATTTTATTCCCCATTTTTCTTAAGGGAAAAACAAACATCAAGTTGTAGCTCCAGTTTTGCTCAGTTATTGTGACCCCAAAGAGATTATAATAAATAACTTTAGAATTTTAATTGCATTATTTTTAAGCAGAAACATTACCATCCCTACAGCCCCTCTCAAAGAAAAGAATCCATAATTGGGTCCATGGCTGTGAATGTGGAAGTAGTGATACATAATGTTTAAAAGTGTTAAATCTGAGCTGAGTGAAAACAGGTTCTTTTGCAAGCAGTGAAAACCAAGGAATCATTCCATTGTCATGACCCGGTAGCCACCAGATGCTTAAAATTCCACATATTTTGAGGACAGCCCATTCAATGATTCTTTTGACACCCAAAGTATGCCAATAATTCAATGTATTAGTTGGATGCAAATTTTATACAATAAGGTATGGAAAGCAAACTGTAATTGGGAGTGCCAGAGTGAATGGAGCTCTATCCTCTGACACAGCCCATTGTTGAACTCCAGCCCAAACCTCCGACCCTTTACTTTGCAGGGATACAATAGCCTTTGATATGAGATGGTGGGAAAAAGACTTAGAAACTCATTTCACATTCAGTTGCAATTCATCAGTTTGGCGAGGACTTTTAGCAGCTTTAATGACCACAGCAATTGATGGTTAAATCAATTTGTGCCGGTGACAGCATGGCTGGCCTCTAGACTGTAACAATCCAGGATTGCACCAGGCAGAAAAGGTTCTGTTATTCAGATGTACACGGCTCCTACTCAGTCCAGAGTGAGAACAACGGGAAGACAGTCTCTCACAGGGCAGGCCCCAGAGAAGGCACACACTCACACAATGCCCAGGCTTCTTTGTGAAGTGGCACAGCAGATTTTTTTAAAGTATTGTTGCAAGTAAAAATATACAGTAGAAGACAAAGATTTCTAATATTTAACTATATCCTAAGAGAAAGTAGCAAACCAGAAAGAATTTAACCTTTGTTCTGATCAAAATGGGTGGTCCTGCTCCCACCACCACTGGCCACCTACCCCATAAAAAGTAGAAAGAAAGGAAAAGAAAACCAACAGCAGAGATTGTGACAGAGGAGGTTTACGTTTAGAAAAACAAGTGAAATGAGAATTTAAAAAACATCGAGTTCTGTGTCAAAAAGAAGGAAATACTGCTCCCTCTTCTGTTTATCAGAGGAATTTTTTCTGAACCCAAGACCTATCTTACAAAATTTTTAAATATAAATGTTTGTAATGACAAAAAAGTGGCAGTGTCAGCAGGGTGGGTCAGCCAGTATAGCTTATGTGATTCATTTATAATAAAAAATATGAAATTAATAAAGACTTTGCTAAGTCTGCTTTTTCATGTTTGAGAAATTAACAAGCAAAATTGACATGTTAAAGATGGGGGAAGGGACAAAAAGTCATTTCATACCAGTAAAACTTTTTGTGTCAGCATAGTGCTGGAGTGATTAATTAAATCATACACAACAGTTTACAAGTCTGCATACAATGTTTTATTTAAGGCATCTAACTCTCAGTTCAAGTAATTGGGAATGCTAATATATTATTTAAACATCTGAATTATAGTGGCTGTAATAATTTAAGGGTCACAGATGTACTTTAATGCACACCTGAAATATGAGAGCTAATTTAAATAATCATTAGGATTTTTTAAATGGGCATTAATGTTACAATGTTTGCAAACAGAAATCATCTCCAAAAGTACAAAAATAATAACACACATTGTATTAAATTCAGGCCATAATGAAACTGACCACAAGGATGGAATCTCTATAATCTCGAGTTATTTTTTTATGCTTCATTAAAACTCAAACCACATAACACAATGCATTTTTAAAGCTCTGGTGAAAAAGAAGGGAAAGGGATCTCTTTTAGAACATAGGTAGATCCATGAGAAATTGTTTGCACAAAACATGCAGCTATATAGCGCTGTATAAGAAAATGTAAACAACATTTCCCACCAGATTTATTTAAACATTGACAGAATATTGAGGTTGTACAGAGGAGGTCTTGGCACTGAGTCCAGAAGCTGTACTTGGTAACTGGGGAGGGGGAAGAAAGGAGGTGAGTTTCCATGACAACGCTGGTGCTGGTGCAGAAAGCAAATGGAAGGAGCCCGCATCTTCCCAAGGGAGGAAGGGAGACTGGAAACTAGAAATGGAGGGGGAAGGGCAGGGGCAGATTCCGAAAAGCTAGTTTATGCTGAATAAGTGTTTTGTGCAAAGCCGTGACGTGATCCATATGAGAGTGTGTATTCTGAGAAATCTGACATCCTCTCGTAATATACTGCTTCAGTGATTAAAGATCACTTTGCCTGGGAATATATATTTTTCTTTCCATTTCCTGGTTGAATATATAAAGATTTTGAATTCATCTTGATACATACATTGTCTTCTGCCTTCACCATAAAATAACATGAGGTGACTTGAATAGACCTGTGCGTGTATTTTCTTCACCATTGTACCTGGAAATCAAGTTTATATGGGGGACAGGGGAGGGAGAAACCTTTTATTTCCTTCTCTTAGCATTAAAAGGCAGGTAGACGTGGTTTCTCTCACTTACGCCTATGAAACTCTAATTCACAATCCCGACAACGGTGTTTCATGTGTCACAAGGCAGTATGTTATTCCTAAGTAATAAAACTGTATAAAAGCTGGTTTTTCATCTGACTACAAACAAACAAGCAAGCAAGCAAATAATCATTAGTAATATTTTCACCTCATCATAAATGGCTCAGTGTAAAGATTAAAGCAGTAATGGAGCCAAGTCGAGCGGACAGATGGAGCGCTCCCTCTCCCCAACGCTCTGGAAATACACACACCACCACTGAAGAAAGGCCCTTCATTAGAGGCCAGATTATATTGCAAATTAGCACTGAGTGGAAGTGGTCTGATAAAATGTAGGCTCAGTTACACAGGAGTTAAATGTACACCATCAACTGATGGTTTTAATATTAATAATCTGGATCAGAGTGTACATTGGTCCATAAACTCTGAGGTCAGGGTCTACCTTTATACATACTATTCCCAGCACACCTCACCCACAGACTACACATAGCAGATGATCAACATATATTTGTTGACTATTGGAAGAGTCAGATGAACCGTTTTTCAAACTTGTGAAACACAACTTATAAATGCACAGGAAAGAAATTAACCTTGATTCACCTCCAATATTAGGCAGCATGCTCCTGTTATCTTATTTAATCCTCACCAGTACCTGGAAATGTAAGTATTACAATCTCCATTTTACAAATGAGAAAGGAGAATTGCTGGAAGGCTCTGTTACTCCCCCAGCTTTACACCTGGCAAAGCTGGGACTCAAATCCAGTCCTATGGAAATAACACAACTCGTGATCATTCAACTTTTCATACTGCTTACTTTACTAGATAGTACTGACTAACTCCCACTTTGGTCTAATCAGAAGAAAAACTGTTATGACAAGCATTCACTCACCATACCCATCACTCCTTGGGAGCTCTCCCAAAGCCCAGGGAATAATGCTTCAGATTTCTCATCAGCCCTGCCCCTTGGAAGCCGGTGGAGGCCAGGACCTGAAATTCAAATTTTATTACCCATCTGTAACTCTCAGTCCTTCATAGAGAACCAGGGTTAAAAGTAAAAATATGTGTTCTTAAACTGTAAGGCAGTCTTGGCACAGCCTACATTCCTACTGTCTACTCGAACGTGCAGCTTCCCACACACCATGATTCCATCTCTGCCCAGATTGAACCCCTCTGGACTGAGCGGCAAAGCTCCACCCAGATCCACCTCAGCCTCTTCCCCTCTTCATCCTCTCTCTGTTGACCTTGTAAATAATCAGTTCCAGTGAATACAATGGAGTGTTCGCTCCATAATCAATATATTTCACTATAAACTTGGACTCTTCATAGAATAACCCCTCCACTACATCCTCATGATTTTCTCTTTCTCTGGAAAAAAAAAAGCCACTTGTTTTTTTTCTCCTTGTATTTCAAGGGTCGTAACACTCCCAAGTTCCCACCGGCATTTTCATACCATTATCCTTTCACATACCAGTGTTTAAAAAGGTAGGATTCGCCTTTCTTTATGTGCCCAGGTGTTATTAGCAGAGATAACATGAGAGGCATTGTCCAAAGAAATTGGTTTATTTTCCATAAATCTCACTTCAACTCAATGAAGTAGTGATTTCTGTGACCATATAACATTCCTTGAAAGTAACTTTCAAACAGGTTAAATAACTGACCCAACTTTTGAAATAGAGTGGAAATTAAACCTCTAACCCAGGTTCTCTTCACAGCATCATAGACCCTCTCTATCATTCCACCGTCACTGAGGGCTCTCATGATTGACTCATATTTTTTCCTTTAATTGTCAATATCTTGGGGCATGCTCATGTCCACCTTGATTATACATCATAGCACAGCTCCAACCTCTGCCCCGATCACCTTTTTCAGTTTGTCAGAAACCCACTCTCATGGCCTAGAAACTTTGATGATCACCAGTGTCAGCAAACACCTGGCAGTTTAAAGCAAAAGACAATAAAACCACCTTTGTTTTCATTTCACAAATCTTATTTAGTCTCCATAAATATTCCTTATGCATAAACGAATTGCCAGTCACTATTGTAGGCAATGAAGATACAGCCATGAACAAGACAGACAAGTTCCTTTTCTCATGGGACTCATAATCTTAGAGTAGAGAATGAGAGAAATAAAAAATTATGAAAGAAATAAGCAACACATTATCAAGTAGTCACGTGTAACCATCATCTATTCAACAAACATTTCTTGAGTTCCTGCTCTCTGTTAATCACTATTGTACATAGTGGAGATCAAGCAATAATCTTAAAATGCTAAAACCAAAGAAATATTTGTCCCCAGGACAGAAAATGGTGTGAAATCTATCTGTTGATTTTAGGCACAGTTGGTTCATGACCTTACCTTCAATATATTGCAAGCACCTCTGTATCATTTCCAAAGTGTTTGAGATTAAAACATACAGGTATCTATGTAATAATCTGTACTTTTCTGTGAATATGTTGTTTTGCTCATGTGTTCAACTGAGAACTCCTTGGATGCATGAGTTTCCTTGGCAATAAAGTTGGATAAGCCAAGGCTTGCTATCTACTGAAAGGATGTTTTTTGAGTTTGTTTTCTCCAGAATAACCAATGTCTTTGTTCTCTTGGAGATTCTTTTTTTTTTTTTTGCAGGGGTGGGGGTCATCTATAAGTAAGTTTATTTCAGAGTATAGGGTGTGAAGAAGTAACACATGGTAATATGCTAGAGAGAGGCGTGAGAGTTAAGGTTTGAGGTCTGGGAAGAAGAGAATAAATGGTGCTGGAAGGAAGGCCTTAGAGAGAAGAGACTTGAGAGCTGAAGAATAACAAGTGCCAGGAATTCTATGCTGTTCTGCATCGCCATCACATGCCTAAATGGTGCACATGTGCAGTGAACACGGCAACCATCAATAAGTTTTACCTAACATTCAAGTTTAGAGTCATCTTGTTTAATTTATTGTTTCAGAACTTATGTTTTGTTTCCAGTTATTATTATCTATAATGTATTTCAAATACAGAAAAAAATGGATCAGTGGCTCAAAATGGATCAGTGGCTCAAAAGTTGTTCATTGAAGCATAAAAGTGGCAGAAATAACCGACAAATTACTACAACCAAGGAAGTAATAAACAGAGCCAAATCCCAGGATAGCATCTGAACTGAGCATCTGTGTGCAAGGCAGGTGAATCTGCAAGTGTAACTATTTCCCACAGAGAAAGACAAAACGAGAATAGACTACATGATCATGAGTGTCTGAAAATTCGGTTTTATTGAACCAATGATCAATCAGTCTCAGTGCATTTTCTGTTGAAAGTATATCAAATAATGGTACAAAGCCATAAAAGCTTCTTAAATCATTCTCAAAAAACACAGTGACTTCTCTGGTAAACCAACAAGGTCTTTCCAGAACGAGGACCAAATAATGGTTTTCAGTATAGAATTAATAAGCCTACTTGCCAAAGAGAGAGAAGAAACCAAAACAACAGAGGTAACATTCAAAGTCATATGCCTCTTAGTACAAATAGGTATTAATACCTAGAGATGCTGAGAAGTTTATAAGGCAGTCGGCACAGTCAGTTGTATGAGTGTGTGTTTTGGAGAGAAAGCAAAATAAGTTGCATACCAAATACACCAGTGCATTGTGCATAATATCAGTGGTACATAATTTAGAAGAGCAATGGTTGTTACATTTGTGCACTAACCGATATTTTGATTTAGAGTTCTACAAATGGCACTGATATGGAAAGCCCAAATTAGGTCCTAGAATGTTAGGGAAATGCACTAGGTAATTATTTGTTCTGTTTATTGCTGAGAATCTGCACTGACAGGGATGCAATTTTTGTCACATATTGATTACTTTTCAAGCAAGATACAGTCTGATAAAGTTCATATAGATCAATGCTGGCAAATTCCAACTATATGAGTGGCAACAGGATATGTTGCTATACAAATAAAACTAATTGCACCTGCACATCAATCAATATACATCTTCATTGACAGAGAACTGTTGATAATGAACACCATTTCTCCTGAAGTAGATTCAGTACTGAAAAAAAAAACATGAAACTTGGTGAACATAATTAGATTGGACTACTGACTGTATGATTTTTAAATACTTTAAGGAGAAATCAGTAGGGCAGCAACTATAAGAAAGTTTCCTAGTTGTTGAAGGGAAAGATTCACCTATTTCTGAACTAAAGCATAAGATGTTAATACTTCACAATGGCACTAGTACTGCTCATATTATTTCAAGTGGCTCTGCTCTCTCCAGTGTTCTACCTTGAATAGCCTGCATTCATCACTTAAACATTAAAAATCATACACATTTTAATGTTGAGAATCATTTGAAAAAACTCCCAGGATTTCTTACAAAGATGGAATTGTTGTATTAATAGGTCAGTTGCTAAAATTTTCATGCTTCTCCGACCCTTAATGATTTTTTTCACTCATGGGACAAATTGATAACATATTATCAATCTTTTCTTTTTTAATTGTGGTTTAAAAAGCATTAAAAATTTACCATCTTAACCATTTTTGAGTGTATAGCTCAGAAGTGTTATTCACATTGATGTGCAACAAATATCCAGAAATTTTCAATTTGCAAAATTAAAATTCTGTAGCCATTGAAAAGCACATCTTCATTTCCTGCTTCCCCTCCCCTCACCCCTGGCAATAATCATCATTGAACTTTCTATGAGTTTGACTACTTTAGGGACCTCATATAAAGGGAATCATACAGGGTTTGTCTTTTTGTGACTGGCTTATTTCATGTGGCATAATGTCCTCAAAGTTTATCTATGTTCTTGCATGTAACAGGATCACTTTCTTTATCAAGGTGGAATAACATTCCATTATATGTATGTACCACATTTGTTTATCCATTCAGCCACCAATGGATATTTCTGTTGCTTCTACCTCTTTGCTACTGTGATTAATGCTGCAGTGAATATGAGGGTGCAAATATCTTGAGATCCTGCTTTCAGTTCTTTTCAATTAACCTCTTATTACATCAGTGACTTGCAAATACTTTTCCCATATTTTAGGTTGTCTTTTTACCCTTTTGATTTTTTCTTTGGTGCAGTTGTTAAAATCGATTCAGTCCCATTTGTCTATTTTTGCTTTTGTTGTAATATCCAAGAAATCGCTGTCAAAGACAATGTATGACACATTTCTCCTGTTTTCTTCTGGGAGTTTTATTGTTGCAGATCTTACATTTAGATCTTCAATCTAGTTTTACTTAATTTTTGTGTATGGGGTAAGGTAAGGGCCTAACTGTTCTTTTGGGTGGGGATACCCACCATTTGTTGAAGAGACTGACCTTTCCCATTGTGTGATCTTGCCACCCTTGGGGCAAGAATCATTTATGAGAGGGTTTTATTTTTAAACCACATTCAAATTCTATAAAAATTAAAATATAATTTCCAGAAATAAATGTAACTAAGAAATGGGTTATAAGCTTATTTGTATTTATTTCCCAACTTCTACTTTGAGTGAAGAATGCTTGTTAAGAGCACTGAAGTTATGTTAAGTGAGAAATCTTTCTGAATTTCTGGACACATGTTCAATATGAATATCTAGCACTACTTGACAGCTATCAAATAATCGTTTCCATGTTGCAGACTCATGTTTGTACATATAGAACTAATGTAATACAAATGAAGACCAGGAAGAGAAAACTGTTGAGCCTGGTTCCTAATTCTATATATTAAGGCGACTACAACTGTGCTTCATATCAAAACTTTGGTGAAAAGCTAGGGCCATTCCCTTCTTTAAACAATAATCATTATTTTTAATACATATTTTAATGTATTTTTAAATGATGTATTTAATACATTTAAATAATGTATTTTAACACATTAATATATGTATTAAAAGAGTAAATAATGTTTACTCTTTATTTTTTATACTGTGACAATTTTTCTATGCATTTCAAATTGTTGGTCTATTATGCTCCATGTATCCATTAAATAACATGAGACTGAATTTTATAAAGCTGTCTTCAATCTATAACTACACACCTACTAAAATAACATCATCCAATAGAAAGTTTTAACTTTTCTACTAGCCATATTAAAAACATAAAAAGTAACAGGTGAAGTTAATTTTAATAATATCTTCATTTAACTAAATACACCCCCCAAGTTATCATTTCAGCAAGGAGAGAAATATTCAAAGTATTTTAAAATATGGAGATACTTCACATTTTTTTAAATTTTTGTAATTGTATTTTATTGATTATGCTATTATAGTTTCCCCAATTTTCCCCTTATTTCCCCCTTTATTCTCCCTCCACCCTGCAGCACCCAACCCTCCAGCATCCTCCACCTTAGTTCATGTCCATGGGTTGTACATACAAGTTCTTTGAGTTCTCTGTTTTCTGTACCATTTTTGACCTCTCCCCATCTATTTAATGCCTACCAATTATGCTGCTTCTTCTCCGTACCTTTTCCCAGATTCCTTCCCTCCCACTCCCCACTGAAAACCCTCCACATGATGTCCATTTCTCTGATTCTGTTCCTATTCTAGCTGTTTGCTTAGTTTTTGTTTTCATTGTCCTTTTTTTAAAGATTTTATTTATTTATTTTTAGAGAGAAGGGAAGGGAAGGAGAAAGAGAGGGAGAGAAACATCAATGTATGGTTGCTTCTCACATGCCTCCTATTGGGGATATGGCCTGCAACCCAGGCATGTGCCCTGACTGGGACTCAAACTGGTGACCCTTTGGTTCCTAGCCCATGCTCAATCCACTGAGCTACACCAGTCAGGGTGTCATTGTCCTTTTTTTATTTTAAGTGTTCAAAATTGGTGCATATTGTATACTTACAGCACATCTCAATTTGGAACAGCTGCATATGACTAGTGGCTACTGTACTGGACTACAGTTCTGAACACTTAACCTTAAAAATCACATTGTCTTATTTAAGCTCCTATCTACTCCCTTTTTCCAAATATTTTTCTCTCATTTACACCTAATTTAAAGACTGCAGAGACCCTGCACTTTGCCCCCCTTCTTGAAGCTCAGCAATCCCCGCTGGCTCTCTAACCAACGTGCTCAGTGCTAGAGTGTCTACAGTAATGTGTCAGTGTGAGCACTCACTCTTCTCTCTCTTCCCCAAACCATGAGCACTGCTGCAAAGAGAATAAAGCCATGTCGATGGGTGCCATCCCACACTTATTTCTTTCACTCTCAGCTGAGTTCATGGAATGAGTAAAATTTGGAGATATAAAATCTGGTGAGCCCAATGTCCCACAGCTGGTCTTAATAGCAAAGCCACGGGGTGGAAATTGTATGCGTTGAGCTACACTGCACCAGACCAACTGTGTTTTATGGTCCCAGGTCTGTTTTTCACATGGCATATCCTCCCTCAGCTAATGGCTTACATGACTTGAAACTCGTTCCCAACTCCTGCAGGCCTTGCTTTGTTGGAATGTTGAGGTTTTTAACGTTAATCTTAACCGCCTTCTCCCCTCTGTGTGCTGCCCTGGGATGGCTCAAAGCAGATGCTTATGTATAAAAAATAAATGATAATAACATTTTCGTGAAATAAAACTCACTTTTCTTGGGCTCATAGAGTGAAAAGAATTTATTTCTTGCATATCACATTCTTTCTCTCTTAAGCTACTAGCAAGATGCCTTGCCAGATGTTCAAATCTTTTAGAAATGTCGCACTGATGGCTTCCCCCCACCTCCTAACCTCCCTGCCCCTGTGCTCCTATGATGCAGTATCAGACACCCTACCATTCCAGATGTTCGCTTCTTCTTTGATCAATAAGTTGTCTAACTGCCTTCATATCTGACAGCTACCTGGCTTTATACCCAGTTCCTCAGCCAGACACAGAATTAATAATATTGTATTTTATTCCAATAATAGTCCTTATATAACGACCGTCACTGCACAAATAATGTTCATAATTCTAACAAATATTTATTGAAACAGGAACTTTTCTAGGCATTTATTCGTATTAATTTAGCCAATATTCACAACTACACTGCGAAGTAAAAAGCGTTATTTTTTCCATTTTACAGATGAGGAAGTAGAGCACTTAGAGGTTAATTAATTTGGAAGTTATACAGTTTGCAGTTGCTGAATTTGTGGTTTAAAACCAGGACTTCTAATGCTATCACCTGCATCACTACCCTGTCAGTGCCTTCATAGCCATGTTTTTTGCCTGCATTTTTAAAAATTTTAAATAATTTCAGACTTACAAGAAAGTTACAAAATTATAAGTAATTTTCATATTATTGGCAACCCACAGCACAATTAGTAAAATGAGGAAATTAGTATTAAGACAATATTAATTAACTAAATTAATTTGGATGGAACGGGAGAGCATTGTGCTAGTTGAAATAAGGCAGGCAGTGAAAGACAAATACCATATGATCTCACCTATAAGTGGAACCTAACCAACAAAACAAACAAATGAGCAAACTAGAACCGGAGACTCAGAAAGAACAAACTGACAGTAACTAGAGGGCAGAGGGGAGGAGGATAACGGGGAAAGAAGGAAAAGGGGCAAGCAAAGGAACATGAATAGAGGACTCGTGGCCATGGACAATGTGGGGGATTGTCTGAGGGAGCCCGGAGGGACAGGGTAGGGGCGAGCAAAGAGGGTAAAGGTAGGACAGCTGTAACTGAACAACAATAATTTTTAAACAAATTAATTAATATAGTTTTTATCTTCAACTATTGTTCAAATTTTGCCAATTGTCACACTAATATCCATTTCGTGACCCAAGATCCAGTCCCAAGCTAAATATTACATTTAGTTGTCATGTTTTCTTAGTCTCCTTCATCTGGAACAGCTGTTCAACCTGTCTTCTCTTTTTATGATCTTGACACATTGACCTCATTATTTTGCCAACTGCCCATTTGAGTATCAAAAATAACCTAGCTGCTTGTGAAAACTGGACATTAATCAGTGGCAAGTTCTCCTAACATCACACAAAGACCCACCACAGGTGTATGTCTAACCCTGTATGTATCTGATGGGATGCAAGACTGGCCTCTCAAGGAGAATCCACTGGCTGTGTCTTCGGAGGGACTGGAAGGAGTTGCTGTCTCTCCATTCTGTGCCTGTTCCTTCCCAGTGCTCCTTCGCAAAGCACTATTGACTTGTAATGAGATAGAGAAATATTTTATTCGGCTGGACGATCTGTATGGATGTGATCTCTCAAGCATTTTCTTCCCTGAGACAATTATGTTGAGAGGCATATGAAGGAATTTAGTTTGTTTTCTTGTATATGTTCTGCCTGAGCATTTCCAGCTAATTGACTCCAGATCAATTCCCTGCATAAATAAAAACTATAAATACAATATTTCTACTGTGATATAGGTATGATAAACAATGTCTGTGTCTTATAACCTAAATTAAATGCAATTATTTGCCAGTTTCAGATTATTGCCTACTTCTATTTTATAGATTATCAAGGCAAAATGTACAGAATTTAATGTTACCCGGACTTATCCCTGTGTCACCTACAATTATCACAGTAGAATTTTTTTTGGTGGTCATAATAAACACGGAATGTAAAAATATGGGGAAAGGGTGAAGAAAAGAGCCTTTATTGAATGTTATATAATCTGTGTAATACAAAATATGCATGCTTGAAATTGGTGGGTGCTGGGGAGTGAAGGCTTTCTTATAGAGTTCGTTAAAAAAAATGTAGTTGTTTTTCCCACTATAACCACGCTGAGTTTATAATTTCCCTTCCTGGACTTGATTAAGGAAGTTGTCATTTACTGATCAGTGTGCTTAGCTCTACACGTTTCCACACTGGAAGATAAAACTGTGTACGTTAATAGTTTTTTTTAAAGATTTTATTTGTTTATTTGTAGAGAGAAGTGAAGGGAGAGAAAGAGAAAGGGAGAGAAACATTGATGTGAGAGAGAAACATCGATTTGTTGCCTCTCACACGTGCCCCAGCTGGGGACCGAACCTGCATTCCTGACTAGGAATTGAACTGGCAGCCTTTCGCTTTGCAGGACAATGCTTAGCCAACTGAGCTGCACTGGTTAGAGCTACATACACCAATACTTTGTAAAGCAATAGCAGTTCTTGTGTTTTATCAGTCTTAGGAAAGTTTTGTACTCCTAAAAATTATTGAGGCCTCCAAAAAGATTTGTTTAAGAGGTTTATATCTGTCACTAGTTAACATATTTGAAATCAGAAGAGAAAATTTTAAAATACTTATTTATCAATTCATTTAAAATAATAAATAACATCTGTGTTTTATTATGAAAATGACTTTGACCTCACAGACCCTCAGGGATTCTGAGATCACATTTGCAGAACTGCAATATAATAGACATTAGAACCTTGCCACATCTCCAAGAGAAATGGAAGTCATGGCTAAGTTTCCAAATTATGATATTTTTAGTAGATACATGAAAAGAGACAACAAAACCAAGTTCCTCAGACTGAGAAGATAAAACATAATAAAGGATTCCCATAGAGAAGATTGACAGCCATTTGTTGTATTGGTAGGGATGAAATTGTAGACATCGTGAAAGCTGAAAACAGGGTAGTAATTTTTTTAATCTTTTGTTTTGATGCCAATTCTGTATACAGCATCATTCTTTGACCATCCAAAGATGGTCAGTAAAGTGTTAAGAAAATCCTTACCAGTCTAGGTAATACTTTCATGCCTTCAAATAATATCTATCACCGCTTTAGCACTACACATACTTAGAATATATAAAATTGATTAAAAGAAATGATAGATTAGCATTCATAAAAAGCCATAAAAATGAAAATGAAGTGAAACTTTGATTAACTGCCCAAGCACCCAAGAGATGACACAGTTTTGGATTGCATTATATCACTCTGAAATTTGTTACCAAATTCCTTAAGTCATTTTCCTACTGTATTTTTACTTGTCAAAATCAAATCCTAAAGACTGTTATCTCTCAGTTCAAATAGTATCATACTGCAACTTCTTAAATGTTACTAAGTTGTAAATTAATGTTATTTAGTTTCAATATCCTTATAATAATCAACAATGCATTACTAGCTAATTGTCATAAACAAAACCTTTATCTTTATTAAAGTATTTTAGAAACAAGCAAAAAAAGCATATTTAAATCTCTAAGCCACAGAAAAGGAATGAAATAATATTTTCATTTCTACCATTCCTCTGTTCTAAAGCAGGAAACTTGCAGACAGTGCTCAGCTCTGCTTTAGTCTGGCCCCTGGCCCAACCATTTCTCTTTGGAGGTTTTATGTGGTGTTTGTCATAATTAATTATGTTCCTGGAGCTGAACACAAGTCCATACAAATAACTTTAATCAAAACACAGTCTTGTTATTGTACAGTTGTGAAATCTTCTGAAATATTGTATAGTTATTTCATATATATATCTTCCAGAACTCACCTTCTGTCTCACCACCACCACCAATCCCAGAATTTTAAAAACTTGATTGGATTGGTAAAGTCTAGCCCTTTATTCCTATATATGACTTTCTAATCTCTGCCCCAAACATTAACTGTTTACATGCTTGAAGTCAATCGATTTATCTGCAGATGAATAACTGCCAATTAATTTTTTAAGTTTTTCATTTCTCTAACAATGTTCTCACAATTTAGTTGGAAATGTATTCATTAGAATTTTAGTTACAAATTACATTAACCCAACTCAAACTAACATAAGAAAATAATAAAGTTTATTGAATGGATACTGGGCTAATTCATTGAAGTAAGGAAGAAATACAAAAATCGAGACAGTTTTGTGGACTTTGAGGACTGCAGTGAAGAATTCAGATGCTGAAGGCACTGTCCCTGTCTGTCCTGGTCTCTCTCTGGGTCTCTCCTCATCCCCATGTGAGTAGCAGCGTGCACACCTCACCTTGGCTGTGCACTGCTTCTGTGCAGAAAAGCTCTATCCTTGAAGGCTTTTATCTTTACCAGAGAACATGGCTGGCCACTGGCAGCTATGAGTTGCAGTCCTTACAACTCCAGCGATGAGTTTTCTTTCCGTCCAGCAAAAAGACGGAAGGCCCCTCTGTTGGGCCATATATCCATCTCTGTAACCAAACTGAAGCTAGGGAGGTAAGCAACCCAAATCAGACAAGTGTAGGTCACATAGCGAACCCTACAATGGGAGGGAACAAGGGGGAAGAGGCCAGGAGAGCCACCACCAAAACTACTTGATTGGAATCCAGGAGGAGAGGTTTCTGAAGGGAAGATGAGCACTATTTCCAGAAGAATGGGGGGCTGGGGCAAGGGGGAGATAATGCTTTTCAATGAAAACAAAATATATCAACTATAGATAGCTTTTCTTATTCCAAATACTGACTCTGAAATCACTAAGTGTGTGTCTTAGATTTAATTAACCATTGAGTTCTATCAACTTTTGTTTTTCTTAAAATAATGCCACTCCCTCATTCACCAGTCATGATCACTAGCCCAGGACAGCTCCCCAGTATTCAACCCATGCAGACTCCCCCAGATGGTCAATGGACTGACCCCTCCTCATTCCATTTCCTAAAGCATTGTTTTCACACATCCTCTGCCCTAGTCAAAGCCCACCCCGTGAATAACTTCTGTTTTCAAAGCTGAACCCATCCTTTAGTTACATCTATTAGGTCCCAGGGCGCTGTGAAGTATTTCCCACTTCGTCAGCCCTTAGTTGTTTACTTCTGCTGGCACGTGTACTCAGCACATTGCATGTCTTTGCTATTGCGATCCTTGTGTATTAGACCAGCTGCCTGAGGCAAGGTGCCATAGTTGCTACAGTTTGTATCTGCTCCTGTTCCTGCCTAGTTTATAGCTTTTCAAGCTCTTATTGAGTCTGAGTTTACTCTCCTCATATTTTCCTTAGGTTTCTTACTGGCCTTATGTATTTCAATCTTATTGTTCAAAGTTTTTCTCATACTATTTCAATGAAATATTTCTTAATCCATGCAGTGTCTTAGTAAGTCTCAGATAACTGAATACAATTGCAATACAAAGCTTAAAATTCCCTACCTTTTACATAGTATTTTCATTATCTAGATTATTTGTGGCTTTGCCTTACTAAAAGGCATTACTAACTTTTTAAAGCAGCATTTGCATTACTGGATTATAAGTGGTTTTGTCTTGCTAAAATATATTACTGAGAGTTCAACTCTAATGCAGTGAATGAGCAAAATATATTTAATAAGGAAAATAACTTGAGAATGAAGCAAATGGAAATATGCAATAGTGGAACGTCATTTTCTAGATCTGGATTTATTTTAGACCTAAGACTGTAGAGGGAAATGAGATAATTATTAAATGTGTAATATCTCAATTCTGAAGTAAGGTAAGAGAGAACCTGAAGAGGCCAGAAAAGGAATAAAAAGGATGACTAAACTATGACCTATTCTTCAGCCTCTGTGATGTATAAGCATCTTCTTTGAACTGTGCAACTTAATGGCTCTTTCTTCTTTGAGCTTTCTCCCACATCAGAGTAGTTTCTGGATGCAACGTGTAAAATGAAAGTTAAGTAGCCAGAGAAAGTTAAACATCTTTATCTGTATGGTTGGAACCCTTAGAACATAAAATTCTGATGATGCTATATGGTAACTAGCCTGGCATTGACATAGCCTTACGATTTCCCAGCATTTGCATGATTTTCTCTATAACATCGAGGTAGGTATATTCAAAATCCCACCAATAGGATATGTGTTGAGTATATTTCATGTTGGAGCCTTAAAAACAAGACTGTCTAACACTCAGAAAAGCACACCAGGTGTTTTTCTCTTCCCTAGCCAGCCACCACACCAAACCAACCCCACCAATATTCAGGGCAGTCAAAATCATTAACCTTATTTTGCTTCTGGTAATTATTCCCCCTGCCACAGGAAACCAGGACAACATCTTGGCATGATGTGTTTGCAGTGTTCTGTTTTTTGAAGCAGAAAGCAGATGACACTCCTGTTCATTTGGAATTGTAATATGATGTTATTTGGAGTCATAACAGCATTGAGGTCATTTAAGTCAAGTAACTGTCCAAGACTTGCCTCCAATAATAATTATTGTAATGTAGAAAATTTGTTAGATGGGGAAGAAAAATCCTTCAAATCTATTATTTCAAATAGCTCTCATTTTTGTGAATAAATTTGAAAGGAGAAAAAGAGATCCTTTCATGAAAAGATCTCAAAGAATACCATACTCTGCTAGGTTAGAATGTGGTGATCTAATATGTGAATGCAGATTTATGAAGTATGTAATTGACAGAAGTAAGGGTGTGAAGAGACTGTTGGTACAACAGTGTTGGTTGCCTTTAAAATAATGTTTTAATGGAGTATAGGTCTTGCTGCAACACGTGACTATCCTGCTTCCAGGGGTAGAAAAAGCAGAAAGAAAAAAGGTCTGATACTGGTTGCTATGGCAGCAAGTGCAAAGAGTGAGTCTGAATTCTCTGTCAAGGTAATGAATTTAGCATCTAGAGGAAAAGAAATGGATTTCCTGTCACACACTGTAAATCCACCATAGGAAATGAACACAGCGTAGACATTTTGGAATGCTTAAACCCCATTTAAGATGCACAAAAGCTGTAGAGAGAGTGCATCAGGGGACTCAGTCCTTCTCCATCAGTGTGTTTTCATCCCCATCTGTCACAGGGAGGAGGAAAGACCATTCAGGACGACTCTGGCAGTTTGTGCTCAGCAGGCCCCAAAGTGGCGATGACACGGCCACAGCTGTCTCCCTGGGCCATGTGGCTCTGTATTACTGAAAGCCCTCTTCTTGGGAATGCTCCTCAGGGTGGCATTTCACCCCTTTCTTGGCTCTCCATGATTCTCTAGTTTTTATACCTGTACATTTACAGGATCACCCTATGTGGGGGCTTCTTGGGCCTACTCCTAGGCTCTCTCCTTTCCCTCACAAGAGTAGTGTTAAGTTGGTGTTGAGTAAGTCATTTTCAAATGTGTGTGTCTTTGTGTATGAATATAAATGCTGTATCTTTGTGGACTAAGGCACAGACATAATATTCATTTAGGGAGTGCCAAAGATTCAAAGATTCATGAATAGTCCCATTTAAGTAATGTATGTTCCCATAGATATAATAGTAACTACCTAACTAAGGTTAAACATTATACTTAGTAATGAGATGGGAATGATTTAATATGGGTGCTGCAAAAGACCTAAGCCTCAGAAATTTAATAATAAATATTAATTTTTTTACTGATGGCCCTGCCTCATGTAAGTAAAGCAGCCCCCTTATTCTGTATCTCTGCCATCGGAGCACTTGATCTCCAAGTCTGACCTGGGAGGGGACAGAGACATTTAAAAGCACAACCTCAGAAATAGCATCCATTACTTCCAACCACATTTTATTGGCCAGAAACCAGTCACAAGGCAACTAGGACTTCAGAGAATCATGGAAGTCACAGGTGAAGTCACAACCACAATTTTCTAATACAGACTCTGATAAACAGTGCTTTCTATTTTGAAAATGTAAATGACTGACCCTGACTGGTGTGGTTCAGTGGATTGAGTGCCAGCCTGTGAATCAATGGGTCACCGGTTCAATTCCCAGTCTAGGGCACATGCCTGGGTTACAGGCCAAGTCCCCAGTAGGGGGTGCATAAGAGGTAACCACACATTAATGTTTCTCTCCCTTTCTTTCTCCCTCCTTTTCCCTCCTAAAGATAAATAAACAAAATCTAAAAACAAAAAAAGAAAATGTGACCGACTGCTGTTATTTAATACAAATCAAAATTGGGTAAAATGACGTGGTGGTTCCCAAATCTACATGAGAAATGAATGGCCTTTAACCAATGGCTGCGCTGAGCCCCGTATGTCAACATTAGTATTTCTCTGTGATTTGCTTGTACCTCACCTGTTTTTTCCTAAAAGGAGGGCACATAAAATGATCTCTAAATTTTATTAGAGAAATATTTCTGTATAAGCTAGAATATTTGGGTAAGGAACAAGAAAGAAGGATAATGATAATGGTAATCTTTCATCATACTTTCAGACAAAATTAAAAACTCTTGCTTTCTTAAGAGCCTATTTTCCACCTTTGAAGTATCCTTATATTTAGTCTTCAAAGGAGTCTACATGCACATGCTATTATCACAAAATAATCTTCATATCACTTAGCATCCTAGTAACAGCATCCTGATGTCAGTAAAATTATAATTCAGTTCCTTCTCACCATTGTTATTTCTATTGTCTCTGAGGTAAGTTAGTATAGTCAGAATAAAACAGGAACTCAAATCAAATACTATGTTATTGTTTATATTTCTTTATTAAACGTTAAGTAAAGACAGAATTAAGTAAAGCCAAGGCAGAAAGTATGAGCTGTCTCAGCCCACTTAGATGGAAAGCAAAGACACAGAATTCCTAAGTATAAACTTGGCTGAACCCATTTGGAAGCCAAACTTGGCCTATTGCTTTAGAAATTAATGGACTACAGATGTTACTATGTTTTAACAGCATATTGTACCCAGATCAGAGACTACGCATGGTCCCAGTAGGACAGATGTTTTGTGCAGTCAGTGGAAAATTCAATCAAATAAGCTGTAATTGCAAAAGTAATTAAAGTTTATTACTTACAGTAAATACACTCAGAAAACTTCAATAGTTAAGGAAAAGCAACTACTTTTTTTACCATTACATCAGACAAAATTAAAAATAAAAGAATTTGATCACTAGGGAAAGGCAAAGAATGTTCTTCCATCCAGAGATAAGTAAATATTTGCAAAGAAGTAATAACAGTTAAATTAAAATATTCAGAGATGCTTTTCATAATAAATACTTCAGTTAACAAAGTTATGGGGCAAAGGATATCATCAAACATAATTGGTGGAAGATTTGGGCATATAATAAATTTCAAATAGTTATATAATTTCAAAATTGCACCATTGGGAATATTGCATAAGAGGTTAAAAATATGTTAGATCTTGCCAGTTTTCTTCAAGCTCAGTATCTGTTTTTTTAGAATAGCTCTGAGAAGTGTTTGGAGATCTTTTGTCCTCAAAAATTTGGTAAAATGTCACCAAATATGCATTTTATTTATTTAAATAGATTTTATTGATTATGCTGTTACAGTTGTCCCACTTTTTCTCTTCTTTATTCTCTTCTACCCTGCACCCCCCTCCCACCAGCATTCCCCCACCTTAGTTCACATCCATGGGTGGTACATATAAGTGCTTTGGCTTCTCCATTTCCTATACTACTCTTAACCTCCCACTGTCTATTTTGTACCTACCATTTATGCTTCTTTTTTTTAAGATTTATTTATTTGTTTGTTTGTTTGTTTGTTTGTTTGTTTATATTTAGAGAGAGGGGAAGGGAAGGAGAAAGAGAGGAAAAGAAACATTAATGTGTCATTGCCTGTCAAGTGTCCCCTGCTGGGGACCTGGCCATTAACCCAGGCATGTGTCCTGACTGGGAATCAAACCAGCAACCCTTTGGTTCTCAGGCCTATGTTCAATTCACTTACTACACCAACCAGGGCCCATTTATGCTTCTTATTTCCTATACCTTTCCCCCATTCTCCCCCTCTCACTCCCTGCTGATAAGCCTCCATGTGATTTGTCGTAATAGCTAGCACTTTTTAATTACTTTCTGTATACTTGGTATTGTTCTATTATTCCCCATTTTACAGATGAAAATAATGAAATTTAGAGAGGTAAACTAACATTCAGACATTACACATCAAGTGGAAAGGTTGTGATGACAAAGAAGGCAGTTATATCTTTAAATACTTCATTATATTACTTCAGAGGATTAGGATTTTTACGCATTTTAACACTATCCATTTCCAACAGCCATGTGAGACAACTACAACATTTTTAAAAATCACAGTGTATTCATGAATATCTTAAAGTCTTTCTGAACTTACATTTTCAGCCTACAGTGAGTGTTATATAATTTTTCAACTTTCAACCTTTGGGATTTGAAGTGAGCCTCTTTACTGTACCAGTTCTGTCCTTGATACATTAAGGATCTTGCTCACATTTTTCATGAATTAATTTTTTTAGGTTCATTTACTCTTGAGTTTCCTTTTAATTCTTTTCAGTGGGCCTTATTTTCTTCCCATTTGCATGAACATGGAACCCATATACCCACTTTATGACACTATTGTCATTTTTCAAATTATTCTCTGCGATTTTACAGTTTCTTCATCCCTTAAGACATAGTAAATTAGAATTACAAAAATTATTTAACTTTGAATAAGGCCAACCTAAACTTTTCTGTTTTTTTTCCTCGTAATACTTTTTAATCATAATAACATAATGGATTAGAAAGTTCAAGGACTAGGCAATTACTTTTTTCTAGAAGTCTATTCTAGGTTGTAATTTGTAACACTTTTTTTTTATTATTGTGATTTTATTTTAGCAACGCAAGATTAGTTTAACATTTGAAAGACATAAAGGTAATTTACTTCATAAAGAGTACACAGAGAAAACATTTATTATTCCAAATGATGCAAAAACAATAAAAATGTAACATTGATTGTTTATAAAATCTATTAGAAAAATAGAAATATTATGGAATTGCTTTAACGTGAAATGATGAAGAAAAATCTTTAAAACAAACCTCATACTTAAGGATGAAATATTTAGATATTTCCCCTAAAATAGAGAAGGATACACATAAAACTTGAACTGATCCTACTATACAACTTTGGAACTAAAACCCTAGCCTGTGGAAATAAGTCAAGAAAAAAAATTCATCATGAAAAAAGAAATAAAATAGCTGTTTATGTAAACTATTAAAAAGAACATACATTTGAAATTCATTGTAAATTATTATTTGCATTATTTTCTAAGCATTATTTATTTATATTTATCAATAGAAAAGTTTTCAGTTTCAAATTCTATTATTCTAAATTTTTTTAAATTTATTAATAGGAGGTTTTCAATGGAAATGCTTACTTTTGTTGATATTATTGATTCTTCTTTTAGATTAATTTCTGCACATGGTAGCCTAGTAAATACTGAGAATGAGGTATTTGCTTTCAATTACACTTTTCTAAAACTAATTTCCTCACTTAGAGGTAATTTACAAATAAAACAAGAGAAAAACAAAGTGCAAGTTAAGACAGCTTGAAAAATTAACTTCCAAAACCATTCATATATAAAAGTCTGGTTAATCCACTGCTTTCTAAATGATGCGTCTTCCAACAGTAGCGCCGTAGCACTGAATACAACAGGTCTGCAGTTTGAGAAATGAGCGATTAAACAAGTTAACCAGGTTTTTATACTCCAGTTCTCAGCTTTTTAATTATACTAAAGCTTATTATGAATTTCAAGAGGAAAACATAGTAGGAACTATTTCTCACATTCCTTTGGCCCAGGACCCTTGTATTCATCAAAGCTCTCCTGGTTCTAATACTCTGCGGAACGAGCACACACTGAAAAATGTGGAGGTAATTAGTGTGCTTCACAGACTACTATGACAGAGTGATTTCTACTTATAACATATCTAGCAGTGGATATTTTAGGTACCATTATTATTTAAGGATTTACTCCATTCACAAGGACCCTGAAAATGGTCAGTACAAGAAAGGGGTATTGCTGAGGAGACATGAAGTAAGGTGACAGACAACACAACCTACTTACCATCAATATAACCGCAACACTTTGTTCATTCACCTTTATTAACCTTTCTTTTGTCAGATTTCCATCCCAGTGAAATCATTTGAAATTATGAAGACATTTTTATGAACATTTAGCTACTTCCATTTTTTTCTGTAGTATATGTTACCACAGACATAAATAGTACGTAAAAAGGTTTTCCTTTACATTCAAAGTATTTAAGTCCCTTTTTTTTTACTTTATTGTTGTTCAAGTACAGTTTTCTGCCTTTTCCCCCCCACTCCAGCCATCCCCACCTCCCTCCCCTGATTCTACACCCCCTTGGTTTTGTCAGTGTGTCCTTATAGTTGTTCCTGAAAACCTTCCCCCTTTCCCCCCCATTACCCCCTCCCATGTAAGTTCCTAAAACACAACATTAGCAGTATCTGTAACAAAAGCAAAGCAAAACAAAACAAAAGCACTGGCTCTGTTTAAACAGAGTGAGTCTCCAGCTGGTTCACTGATTTTTTTTCTATCAACAGTTGTTATGTTTCCTAAGACTCTTAAAAATCTACTGGAAAACTGGGGAACTGCGGACTGAAAAGATACATTATTCCCATATATATTGTATCGAAATATTGAGTTTGCCTAAAATTTGTTTATACTATGTGCCAAGCAAATAAATAAAAACATGAACAAATGTTCACCTATTGGCCCTGGCTGGTGTAGCTCAGTGGATTGAGTGCTGGCCTGTGAAGCAAAGGGTCACTGGTTTGATTCCCAGTAAGGGCACATGTCTGGGTTGCAGGCCAGGTCAGGGGACACGTGAGAGGCAACCACACATTGATGTTTCTCTCCCACTCTTTCTCTCCCTTCCCCTTTCTCTAAGAAATAAATAAATAAAATACATCTTTTAAATGTTCACCTATTGGTCACACTATAAAGAAACTTAAGAAACATAAAATATTAATAATTTTTTCTTAAATAAAATAAAAAAGCAACAAGGTAAAACACCTTCTCTTGTCCCATGAAGTCTTAGCTACAACAAACATCATCAAATCCTAAGGTAAAATTTGATGTACCTTCTTCAAAGATTTTTTTTTGTTTTCCAAAAAAAGAGATACATCCAGATTTAAGGTGGGATTTGAGCAATCTCTGAGCAGTGCCAGTGACGGGAAATTTGACCCTATTGTCCATGTCTCTACCATTATAAACAGCATTATTCCGTTGGATACAGAAGAAGATTCTGTCTGGAATCGGGTACTATTAGAAATACAAATCCCCTGTGGTAGAAGTGATGTCAAACATAGAAGTCAACTAGAACAAGACCCTGTGCTTAGAAAAGGTGAGAGAGCGGGGGGAGAATGGAGAGATGAAAGCATAAAGAAAAGCTTCACCTCTTAGAAAACACCTGTGGACACAAGAATTTTCCAACTGCAGAACAATTCATGGCAAATAAGATTGCAAGATACTGGAGTTTCTTTTTATTTTTTTGCTCAATCTTTTCACCTTTTTCACTTAGCCCTGCAACCTCCATCCATTCTGAGTCTGTTTCTATTTGTTAATTGATTTTGTTCATTAGAATCCACATGTGAGTGAAATCATATGGTACACTGTCTTTCTCTGACTGGCTTACTTCAACTAGCCTAACTCTCCAGGTCCACTGATACAGTTGCAAAGGGTAAGATTTTCTTCTGCTTCACAACTGAGTAGAATTCCATTGTGTAACTGTACCACAAACACAACAGCATGATGATTACTGGAGGAAAGGGAGGGAAGAGGTAGAAGAGGTATAAATGGTGATAGAAGGAGACTTGACTTGGGGTGATGAATGTACAATACAGCACACAGATGAGGTGTTACATAATTATACACCTGAAACCTAAATAATTTCATTAAACAATGTCACTCCAATAAATTCAACTTAAAAAGACACTAAAGAGGCAGATAGTGGAAAACAAGGGTAAGAGTCCCATTTTTTTCTGTCTAGCATTAGTTTTTATTTTTGAACTATGAAAGTATAATTCAATGAAATAATTAATTTAAATTGTTTAAAATTTTTTAAGTTTAAAGGATCAACATCTCAAACAAGAAATAAAAAGTAGCCCTGGCTGGTGTAGCTCAGTGGATTGAACGCAGGCCCGTGAACCACACAATTGCGGTTCGATTCCCAGTCAGGGCACATGCCTGGGTTGCAGGCCAGTTCCCAGCAGGGGACTCACAAGAGGCAACCATACATTGATATTTCTCTCCTTCTCTCCTTCCCTTCCTCTCTAAAGATAAATAAATAAAATCTTTTAAAAAAAAAAGTAAAGGAGGAAGATCACAAAGCCTCCCATTTTGTGCAGGCCACCCAGAGGCTAATTCAGAAACCTAGACTTGACCGGTGACAGAATTAGGCCACTCACTCTTCCCAGAACAAAGAAAGGATGATCTCTTTGTATGCCCAAACTTACTGCAAATTCCACACTGCAGAGATGATAAGAAGGACAAAATATGAAAATAAAAGTGCATTATCAATTTTCTTGAGAATGAAAGTCTCAAATAAAACTCTCAGAAGTTAATGAATTTTTATTGAACATTAACATGAATATTGAAAATCTTCATTACACAGTGTTAAAGTATTATTATAATTAATGGGCCTCAGATAGTAAATAATGTAAATATTTTTTCCAGTTAAGAAAAAATCTTTTCTGATTTTATTAATTTTGCTTAAATCAGCCCTAGGAAACATCTGATATGCAGCTCCTTATTTCAAATATCTATAAAATGGGGCAAAAAAATACTACCTACCTCCTGGGTTTTTGTGAAGACTAAATTAGTTAATACATATAATAGATTTAACACAGGGCCTGACACAGGCTAAACAGTCAATATTTTTTCATTGTATTCTCTTGACTATACTGTTACAGTTGTCCCAATTTTTCATCCAGTGCTGCCCCACCCAGCACCCCCAACTTCCTCAGGCAATCCACATCGCTTTGTTCACGTCCATGGGTCCTGCATATAAGTTCTTATGCTACTCCATTTCCTTACTGTGCTTTACATCCCCATGGCTATTCTGTGACTACCCCTCACCTCTTCATCCATTTCCCTATAAACCCCTTCCATCTGGCAACCTTCAAAACCCCCTCTGTATCCATGATTCTGGCTCTGTTCTTCTTGCTTGCTTAATTTGTTTTTAATATTCAATTGTTGACAGGTATATATTTGCTACCATTTTCTTGCTTATAGTATTGAACTTATTTTTCTTAAATAAGTCCCTTTTATCATTTCATATAATAATAGTTTGGTGATGATGAACTCCTTTAGTTTTTTCTTATCTGGGAAGCTCTTTATCTGCCCTTCGATTTTGAATGATAGGTTTCCCAGGTTGAGCAATCTTTGCTGTAGGTCCCTGCTTTCCATGACTTTGAATAGTTCTTGCCAATCCCTTCTAGACTGCAAAGTTTCTCTTGAGAAATCAGTTGACAGTCTTTGGAAATTCCCCTGTAGGAAACTAACTGCTTTTTTTTTTTTTTTTGCTGCTTTTAAGATTCTCTATCTTTAACCTTTGACATTTTACTTATGACATGTCTCGGAGTGGGCCTCTTTGCATCCATCTTGTTTGGGACTCTCTGTTCTTCCTGGACTTGTATGTCTATTTTCTTCACCAAATTAGGGAAGTTTTCTTTCATCATTTTTTCAAATAGGTTTCCAGTTTCTTGCTCTTTCTCTTCTCCTTCTGGTACTCCTAGGATGTGAATGTTGGAATGATTGAAGTTGTTCAGAGGTACCTTACACTATCCTTGCTTTTTTGGATTCTTTTTTCTTCTTGTTGTTCTCTTTGGCTGTTTTTTGTTTCTTCATGTTCATGTGTTGCTTTGACTCTCAGCTTTATCCATTCTACTGTTGATACCCTGTAAATTGTTCTTAATTTCCATTAGTAAATCCTTTATTTCTGCCTGGATCCTTTTTATGTTGTTGAGATCTTCACTAAGTCCTTGAACATCCTTAAAATCAGTATTTCAAACTCTGCCTCTGATGAATTGCTCATCTTCATTTTGTTTAGGTCTTTTTCTGGAGTTTTGATCTGTTCTTTCATTCGAGCCATGTTTCTTTGTCTCCTCATTTTGGCAGCCTCATGTGTTAGTTTCTATGTATTAAGTAGAGCTGCTGTTGCTCCCTGTCTTGGTAGTGTCACCTACTGTAGTAGGTGTCCTGTAGGGTCCAGTGGCACAGCTTCCCCTATCACCCAAGCTGGGTACTCGAGGTGCACCTTTCATGTGGGCTGAGTATACCCTTCTCTTGTAGTCGAGCCTTGATTATTGTTGTTAGGTCATTAGGAGGAATGCACCCAGGCAGTCTGCTCCAAGAACTGACTGTGACCTCTGACCACCAACCTCTGCCCTCCATGGGGGATCACCTGTGCAGGAGCAGGGTGGTGGTAACATAGTCTGTAGTTGTCCACTAGGTACAGCAGCTTTGAAGTTTTCTTGGGTAGCACACCAGGTACAACCACCACCTGTGTTCCCCCCAGGACTACCCAGTCTGAGCTACAAAGCAATCTTGAAATAGCTGCTACTTGTGTTGCATTTGGAGGTTCCCAGGTGATGCCAAACTATGACCCAAACCTGGCTGCTACTAGTGCCAGTGTTGGGTCTGCTTAGTCAGATGTACAGAGGCTTGAGGTTCACCGAGGCCCGCTGTCGCTTCTTTGAGAAGATTTAGGAAGATATGAATTGTGAGCTGACACCAGCCATTCATATGGAAAAACCACTGTTAACAGCTTGGGTAGGCTGTAACTTGGTTGGGACAGAGACTTTGGGATTCACCAGGGTAGAGCAAACCAGGTGAGCCAGGTCGATAGAGTCTCAGATGTGACCCCCACCTATTGGCTCTGTTGCTGTCTGAGTAGAGGAAAGGAAAAATGGCCTCCCCCTGTCTTTCTGTTTGAAAGATAGCTGACCTCCAGCACTTGCCTTAATGCTAGACAATTCAGTTCCTTCCCATAAGCCACCAGTGCCTTTCAAGTTGCTACCTACCAGAGCTCAGAGGGAATAAGTCTAAGTCTGTGTATGGACCCTATAAGAGAAACTGCTTGGGAATCCAGTAGTTCCTTTCACCAACTCAAACCAAACTGGTTTTTGCAGCCAGAAATCAGGGGGGCTTATCTTCCTAATACTGGAACCCTGGTCTGGGATGCTTAATGTGGGGCTGGGACCCCTCACTCTTGAGATACACTCCCAAATTTTTATCTACCACACATGGCTGTGGGACAAGACTGTTCTGCATCTCTGTGTCTCCTACCAGTCTGGATGGATGTTGCTTCTTTAGTTCCATAGTTGTCAGGCTTCCATTCAACCCAATTTCTGGTGGTTCGGAGTGATGCTTATTCTGTAGTTTAGTTGTAATTTTGATATGGTTGTGTGAGGAGCAAGCCATGTCCACCTATGTTGTCCATCTTGACTGGAAGTAGTGGACATTTTTAAAGAAAATATTGTCACTCCTTAAATAACTGCAATGGATCAGAACACTTAAAAATGAAATCAATTGCTTCATTTTTTAATAAACACCTTGACCCCCCAATTTTTGTTACCTTTGTTTTTCTCCACATATAAATTGTGTTAAAGATTTAAAATTAATTTTTGGTGAATTTTAATGTATTTTCTATTTTGTGAATTGTATTTTCTATCTCACTATACATACATAGAAAATAATAAAACCACTGCCCGTGAAAGCCCTCTTATAATTTTAAAATATTAATCTGCCATATCTGACACTCATCTTCTCCACTCAAAGAAAGAATTATTAAAACTAAATTCACCTTTCCACAGTTTTATTAACTACCCCTCCTTCCCCCAGAAAACCATTAACCAGAATTCAATGGATATATGTGTATGTACATGTGTATATCTCTAGACATTTAAAAATAATCATATTACACATATATGTATTCATATATAATTTTGGTATTTTTAAATTTTACCTAAAGTATGTCATTGCTAAATATTTTTGTTCAGCTTGGAATTTTATTCACACTTATTTTATATTTAATCTACCCTTATTGACGCATCGATGTAGCTATTCATTTTAACAGCAGCTGATACTCACATTATATTTTCAATGTATTTTTTAAATTTTATTATTTTAAATGAGTTTTTATATAATGGCTTTTTTGTGTGTGCTTCCTTGTTCCTTCCCCTCCAGGCCTCTCATCACAACATACACACAGTCAGGACTTTTATTTTAAATCTCTCAAACCCCAGATTCTGCTGGTGTGTGTTCTGGAATCAAGCTTTCTGGCTCTAAGTGTGTAACAGTCCAAGGTGCAGAGTGTGGACAGGAAATACCTGAAATTGTGTGAGGACCCCTCTGGGTGCAGTAATTACACATAACTCAGAAACTTTCTGCAACTGAGTGTTAACATATGAAGCTTTGGGAACTATGTTTGGAATGTCATGTTAATTTTCCCAAAGGTCTAACAGTTAAAATGGCATATTGGGAACAAAAACTAATAGATAGGGTGTGTGAATCACTGACCTAACAGGATGTTTCTATTAACAATGTGTTTCAGCTGTGCAATTTGGAAAGAAAAGTAAAAAGGAAGAGTGAGCTCATTAGCTACTCGGAAAACTGAATTCTCTCATAAAGTTTTGCTGTTGAGTTGAGATTGCTTTGGATGAAAAAAATGCTGCAGCCTCCCTGTCCCTAGTTTCCATTCTTTCCATTTCTGGATTTAATTATTAGTACATTCTTTCCCTTCACACACACACACACACACAATGTGTATCAACAAGGGCAGAGCACAACCCTGAATATTTAAAATAATTTCACTTTATTTGTATGATTAAGACTATATTTGCTCCACATATTGTGACAGATATGTTGCTGCCACCTCATTTATGCTTCAGAATTGAACATTAATCATTTAATATAATTAAGTGCATGGGGGAAAAAAGCAGCTAAACCTAATTTTCATCCCCTCCCCTCAAAATATCATGATTTACTTTACAATTACCCACAGGCTAAAGATTATATTTGTGGAACTTTATACAATCACAGAGATTTTATATTGCATAATTTATGTGAGCAACACTGCACCATGGGTGCTGTAAAATACGAGGTCTGTCCATAAAGTATCCAGGCACGTACTATAAAAAACAGACATTTATTGAAGGAGACACAAGAAACAGTGGATGTAAAGTAATTATGTCTCAGTCCTCTTCAAAGTAGGCACCTCAGGACCCCACACAGTTCTAATCACCATCAGTTGCCCAATCATATTTTCTTGAATCTCATCAACAGTCTGAAATCTCTTCCCTTTCAAAGGTAGTTTTAGTTTTGGGAAAAGCCAGAAATTGCAGAACACCGAATCTTGGCTGTGTGGGGAGGGAGGCTAAGTCACCTAAGTAATTCAATGTTTCTCAAAAAAATTGCATGACATGTGATGTATGAGCAGGTACACCGTTGTGATGAAGCCGCCAATCACCAGTTCCCCATAGCTGCAGCCTTCTGAATAACCTAAATAGTTTCTGCACATGAGTGTTCAGGCTTAATGCAAAATGTGATGCAGATTCATTGCTCTACACACTCAGTCATTTTGAAATGTGAAAGCCACACAATATACCTGCTCACTCAATGGCATCTGCCACTCCCATTGACTAGTACAGTGAAGTTGTCATTGTTCATGCATGCACATTCCTATCCACTCTCCTTGGATGCCAGGTTACATCATATCACACAAACCATTCGCATTATATTAACAATGATTGGACTTCTTCTGGACAGACCTCATACAATAAAAACAACAATAAAAGCGAAAATGGTTCTTGTTCTCGGGTAGTTTACATTCTACTAAGTGAAATAACACAAAAATTAAAAATAGCTCTGACTATGAATAAGCCTTAATAGGGAAGAAAGGGAAATTTTACCCAGGAGGAAAGAAATGCACCTGGAAACTCAAGAAGAGTTTATCAACTATACTTATCAGGAGGTGAGGGTCCAGGAACCAAGACAGAATAGGAGACTTGGAATTCCAAAGCCTTAGTTCCCATCCTGACCTTACCCTTACTGAATGGGATCATGCCTGACACATAGTAGGTTCTAATGAAAAATTGATGATTTACTTTATAGACTTGAGAGCATCACAGTTTCTCAGAGTCTTTGCTCCTCTCCCACAAAAGAGAATAAGTTGCAATTTATAAGATCCCCATGTGGATCAAATAAAAATAGATGAGAAGATATATTGAAAGTGGTAAGCACTAGAAATATATTGCTATCATTCTCTAAGAAATTTAAAAATATTGCCCTGATTGATGTGGCTCAGTGGATTGAGTGCTGGCCAGCAAACCAAAGGGTAGAAGGTTTGATTCCCAGTCAGGGTACATGCCTGGGTTTTGGGCCAGGTCCCAGTTGGGGGTGCATGAGAGACAAACACACATTGATGTTTCTCTCCCTGTCTTTCTCTCTCCCTTCCCCTCTCTCTAAAAATAAATAAAATCTTTTTTAAAAATTTATTAAAAAACATCAGTCACAGAATTTTTTAAGTTTGTAAACCACAATGTGAAGGTAACTTTTCTGTGAATAGCCTTTAGGAATGGGAAAGAGAAAAACTTAGCTCATCGTTATCTTCTTCTTTGGCCTCAACCACTCCCCACTCCACACAAACCCTCCCCCAGAGGCTAGGAGGTAGTTAACCTTCCAAATTTGTGACTTCTTTTCTATAGTTTAGTAGGACTTTTCCCAGCAGAATAGGAAGCACAAACTACTTCCATGCTCAAACATAAACCCCAAATTGAAGCCAATCAGTGTCTGTCTCCACTATGGCCTCAACACAATAGACTTAGGGAGGAAAATTTAACAATTGGGTTTTGTAAATTGTGGAGTTATATCTAATTTTAAATCTCCATCTAGGCTAGATACCCTACTAAGAATAATGGAGGAGCTGGTTGCATATTACCTGTATTACCTGCAATTTCCTTGTTCTGTAGTAGCCTAAGGAAGGGTGCCTGATCTGGTGATAAAGAACAGCACCATAATGACAATGATCAAGAGGTAATGAGGAAGCTGTGCTCACAGAATTAGATGTCTAAATCACACCCTCAGAGATAACATTTATTCTCCAAGAACAGGAACATTCTGAGCATTATGGGATTAAGTAAACCATACAAATCCTCAAAACAGACTTGGTGTAAACATGCTATGCCAATCTGTTATACTTCATGTGCTAATCTTTTTATGACACACTCATTCTATAGCATTTTGATGATACTATAAGGAGAAGAAATATGACGAAGCCAATAAGGTAGATGACTAGAATTATCTAGAATAAAGAAAGAAAATGAGAGAGAGAAAGAGACAGAAGAATATGGAAAAGAGATGGTCCCTAGTTGATCAGGTAAAACAGAATAAGCAAAATAAAAGACAATGTATAGTGTTCAATCCATGTTCATATATTTGAAAGAAACTATTCTATTAGGGTATTTTACTATTGACAAACTTTCCATCAAATGTAAGTTGTGTATATTGTTAATAGTAACCTTGCTCACACACATCAACATGGTTCTAGCTACATGCCTTCCTTCTCAAACATGCCAGTAAAACATTGGGATTACAACAAAAATAAAAATCAGTAAGTCCTGTAGATATCTATGAGCTGCACGACTCATTCCTAATCAATTCAGGTATTTAGAATTTTTCACTCTTTCCCTTGTTTCTTCTTTTTCATTCGTAGCATGCATCTAATACATTCATCATTATGCTATTTTGGACAGTACCCAGCACACAGTATCCATTCCCTTCTCCTTTCCCTCATGTCTTTCTTTTTTCTCTGGTAGCTTCCCAAACTTATATGCATGTGGTGCTATAAAACAAAGTGGCATGAGTGAGAAGTGAGTATGAACATTAATAGAGATAATTTTAAAAATAGAAAAGTTCTTAAGTAGGTAGTTTTCCAAAAGAGTAAACTAAATTTTTGTGGATATATAAGATGTTTCCCTGGAAATGTTATTTTTTTCTTTTATCCATCACCCAATCTGCATTTCTCTAAATTCTTTCTCTCTCTACTCTGTTGCTTTCAGATAACTTTTTTCTTCTTTATTATTTTTTCTGTTTTCCTCTCATCATTGGAGACCATTGCATTATGGTTGTTTTCTTTCTTCCTTTCCATAGAATCTTTCATGTGAAGTCTATTTGTGGTTGAACCTCAGTATGTTTAGATGCAGGCAGATGAAAAGTCCCAGACTCCCACCACAATGCAGTATGGAATTTCATCTTACAGTGAATCACTCTCAAGCAGATGGCAGTATCCCATAGTAACAATATGTAGTCTGGGGTTTTATTACTGAAGAGTCAGCTTTAAGTGAATCATAAACATGACTAACAGTAGGTCATTAAAATGTAGATACAATAATATAAACTATTAAAACAGTTAAGTTCTAAGTCCTAAGAAATGAATTTTCAGTGTAATTTATGTTGCTCATTATGGATCTCTACTATTAAGTAGGCAGAGGCCATTGTCCCTTTTCTGAGCCCTCTACCCAGAGAGCCACAAGCAGGCAGATGCCTTATCTGATTTTCCATCAATATGGCTAACACTGTTTGTCCCACCCTGGAATCCCCAGAGACTCTGTGTTACCCAACTTATGGGTCACCCAAGCTGCTTTTCCATATGAATGGCTGGTCTTGGTTCAGGCTATACAACCTCCTAAATCCTCTAAAATAAGCAATAGCCAGCCTCAGCCCTTGTACCTCTTGCTAAGTGGCCCCAGGTCCGGCACAAGCAACAACCAGCTCTAGATCACTGTTTGGCTTTGTCTGGGAACCTCCAAGCCCAGTACAAGTAGAAGTCATCTCAGATTGCTTTATAGCTCAGGCAGGGTAGCCCCAGGCAAAACACAGGTGGGAGCTGAACTTGGCTTGCACCACACAGCCTTTATACCCAGTGGACAGCTGCAGACCATGGTGGAGCACCACCACCCTGCCCCTGCACAGCTAATCCTCCATGGAGGGCAGAGGTTAGTGGTCAGGGGTCACAGCCAGTCCTTGCAGCTGACTGGCCTGTGTAAATCCCTCCCATTGATCTGCCAACAACAATCAAAGCTTAACTACAAGAGAAGAGTGTACTCCAATTACATGAAGAACACACCTTGAGTACCCAGCTTGGGTGATAGGGGAGCCTGTGCCACTGGACCCTATAGGACACCTACTATATTAGGCCATGCTACCAAGACACAGAGTCAAAGTAGCTCTACCTAATAAAAAGAAACAAATACAGGAAGGCCACCAAAATGAGGACATAAAGAAACATGGCCCAAATGAAAAAGCAAATCAAAACTCTAGAAAATCAGCTACACAACAAGGAGATAAGCAACCTATCAGATGCAAAGTTGAAAACACTAGTTATAGGAATGCTCAAGGAACTTAGTGAGAATCTCCACAGCATAAAAATATCCATTCAGAAACAAAGGATACACCAATTGAAATAAAGAACAATTTACAGAGAAACAGTAGTAGAGTAGATGAAGACAAGAACCAAATCAATGAATTGGAGCATAAGAAAGCAAAAAACAACTAAGAAAACATCTCAATAGATGTATTGCATTAAGTGGAGAGTACTTTGAAGGTGGCTAAAATTTACATATGTAAGGATAAATACACAGATTTTATAAAATTATTTATTTTGAGTATATATATATACACACACACACATACATGGAGAGAGAGAAAGAGAAGGAGGGAGAGAGATATTAACTAAATAGGGAAAGATTAAACAATTACTAATCAGGGTAAAAGATGTATGCATGCGTGCGTGTGTGTATGAGGTCTTCTTTTAACTTCTCTGAAAATTTGAAATTAGATACAAATTTAAAGTAGATAAAAAACAAGACTTCCGCCAAGATGGAGGCGTAGGTGGAAGTATTGCACCTTATTGCACAACCAAGTTTAAAAGCAACAAAGTTTTAGCAACAAAAATGCAGCCAAACCACAGACAATTGAACTACATGAAAGTCTGACAACAATGAACCCTTCAGCCAAACCGGTAAGAGGGGCAGAGCCAGCAGCAGAGCAGGGTCTGGCAGGAAAGATCCACCGGACCGACCTGGGCATGCGACCCAGGCACACCGGCAGCCGTGGGCAGATCCCAGGTGTAGAGAAGGGGTGGCCCCACTGAGGGCACAAGGCGGTGGACCCACTGAGGGCTGACCATGGTCACACATTCACGCACAGATAAACTGGTGAAGGAGCAAGCAGTAAGACAGACCGCATAAGCCCTAGCAGCAAGAAGCAGCAGAGAGAACCTCCATTGTCCCTCTCTGACCCTGCCCCCACATACAGCGTCACAAGCCAGCATCACAAACCAGTGACCTGGGTGGCCCCGCCCTGGTGAACACCTAAGGCTCCGCTCCTCATACATAACAGGCATGAACAGATCAAAACATGGCTCAAGAACAATTCAGAGCCCCAGAGCCAATAAATCAAGGCAATGAAGAAATAGCCAAACTTTCAGATACACAGTTCAAAACACTGGTGATCAGGATGCTCACAGAACTGGTTGATTTTAGTCACAAATTAGAGGAACATATGAAGGCTAAACTAATCTAAATGAATGGAAATGCACAGAAAACCAATAGTAATGGAAAGGAAACTGGAGTCCTGGCTGGTGTAGCTCAGTGGATTGAGCGCGGGCCTGCAAACCAGACAATCGCGGTTCGATTCCCAGTCAGGGCACATACCGGGGTTGCAGGCCGGTTCCCTGCAGGCCAGTTCCCAGCAGGGGACACATCAAAGGCAACCATACATTGATGTTTCTCTCCCTCTCTCCTTCCCTTCCCCTCTACAGATAAATAAATAAAATGTTTAAAAAATAAAAATAAAATTTGAAAGGGGCCAGGGAACCTCCAGAATAAACTTTAAAAAAAAAAAAAAAGAAAGGAAACAGGGACTCAAATCAAAGGAATGGACCAGAAGGAGGAAAAAAATGACCAAACAGAAAAATATGAAGAAACAAGAATTCAAAAAAATGAGGAGAGGCTTAGGAACCTTCAGGACATCTTTAAACGCTCCAACATCCCAATTATAGGGGTACCAGAAGGGAAAGAGGAAGAGCAACAAGTGGAAAACTTATTTGAACAAATAATAAAGGAGAACTTCCCCAATCTGACAAAGGAAATAGACTTCCAGGAAATCCAGGAAGCTCAGAGAGTCCCAAAGAAGTTGGACCCAAGAAGGAACACACCAAAGCACATCATCATTACATTAGCCAAGATTCAAATGAAGGAGAGAATCTTAGAAGCAGCAAGAGATAAGGGGACAGTCACCTACAAAGGAGTCCCCATCAGACTGTCAGCGGATTTCTCAAAAGAGACCTTACAGGCAAGAAGGGGCTGGAAAGAAGTATTCCAAGTCATGAAATCCAAAGACCTACAACCAAGATTGATCTATCCAGCAAAACTTTCATTTACAATGGAAGGACAGATAAAGTGCTTCTCAGATAGGATCAAGATCAAGGAGTTCATCATCACCAGGCCCTTATTATAAGAAATGTTAAAGGGACTTATCTAAGAAAAAGAAGATAAAAAAGATGAACAGTGAAAGGACAGCAAACTCACAGTTATTAAGAACCACACCTAAAACAAAAGCAAACTAAGAGGACAGCTAGATCAGGAGCAGAACCATAGAAATTAAGATCACATGGAGGGTTAGCAACAGGGGAGTGGAGAAGGAGAAGGGGGGAGAAGGTACAGAAGATAAGTAGCATAGATGGTAGGTAGAAAATAGATAGGGGGGAGGGCAAGAATAGTAGGGGAAATATAGAATCTAAAGAACCTGAAACACATGGTCATAAACTAAAGGGGGGAATGGTGAAGGAGGGGGTGTGCAGGGTGGAGGGGAATGAAAGGGGGGAAATAGAACAACTGTAATGGCATAATTAATAAAATATATTTTTTTTAAAAAGTAAAGAAACGTAGATAAAAAACACATGCTGAAATCAGCACCTCCAATTACCAACAGTTATGGTTTGGTAATCTGTTTTGCCCAGTATTAAGGTTTGCTTGGGTGCAAGCTTTCATCACTATAACGGGGGAAGTTCCAGGCAAACCAGGACAAGTTGGTCACCCTGTCCCTCAAGAATATTTACACTGGACTTGGAAGAGAGGCGTTTCCTTGCTATCTCATTTGAATGCTAAGAATTATGTATGTGTTTATGGCAACATAAAATCAATAGTATGAATAATAGTATTGGGATGAGAAAAGAAGATGTGAATTGTTTTATTAAGAGTTTGTTTGGCATGCTGGAATAGCAACTTATTAGATGAAATAATGGAAAGAGATATCTACTGTGCACCTTCTTTTTTGGAAAATGACATTAAGCCTATAAATGTGTAAGTTCAATCATCAAAATATACAATTAATATGCAAAACTCATTACTTGCATATCAAGAGATTGCCTCCTTATGTGGGAGATGAAAGGAAACCAGTTTTCCTTATGCTTCTCTTTAGTATCTGATGAGGGACTTCAAGTTATTTCAGCTGAGATTACATTTTAGCATCCTGTCCAAGGCACAGTACCATAGCTGGCACACATGATACATTGCTTCTAAAGGGAAAACAGATGAAAATAAATAGTGTGATTGTATTTTCAAACACTTTATAGAGCTTTGATGGTTGAAAAGTCACTTCACTTTTTGTCAACAAATAATGCCCATTTTTCTTTGAGCTCAAAAAAATACAACACGAGCTTTAGGCGAAGTTTTCAGAAATTAATATATATTTCAGTTGAGACAAAGTTTGGAAAATATAATCCAAAATCTCACCATCTTACTACCATAAATTCAGTATGAACCCCCTTACAAATATGTGATCAACTAAATGTAAAGGCAAAACTCTGAAAGGTTTTTCTATGTCTCAGTCAGTTTCTGCCCTGAAAGGCTCCTGCAAAGGAAGTTAGCAAATAAACTCTTCAGTTTCACAATTATAGTCACACAGAGTTTCTCCCTGCTGGCCCACAACTACACTTCTCAGGCTTTGGAACAAAACTTAAGGAAAAGTGTCCTTTATTTCTCAAATTGTAGTTTTGCTTTTTGTGATGCAACATCGACTTAAGGAAAGTAATTTAGATTTGGAATCCTTAGATTTTATTTCTGAATTTTAGTTTCACTAATTATTGGTCTTCAAATGGAGCCAGTGCCTTGACCCTCTGAGCCTGTTTACACACCTGCAAAATCGTAATATAATAATATTTTATTTACTCACCTCACAAAGAACGTTTTGAGCAGCCATAATAAGAATGTATAAAAATAATTTGCAAACATTGGTTCAGATTTTTTAGATAATTCACATATCACCCAAAATATTTTATAACAATTTCCACTCCTTATAGTGTTTTCATTTCATCTGTTCTTGCTACAGAATAACTATATCTAAGAACAAAGATTTTTTACATTTTTCCCATAAGAACAAAGATTTGATTGTGTGAGCAATTCACGTATGTAGCTACAACAGGCAGACTATGACTCTCCTTAGTGGGGTGGGTGGGCCGCAACTGTTCCACAGCCAGGGAGGCACTGGAAACCTCCAACAATAAGTTCCCACCTTTATTAAGGCAATTACTTCCAAGAGGGCAGCTCTGGCTCTGCTGGCAATGGCAGCTCCAAAGTGACCGCTCTGGTCATAGCAGCTTTAGCAAAGACCCTCTACATAATTCGCATTGTTTGCTCCCTAGTGTTCCGAATGCAAAAATGACAAAGCTGAAGCTGTCTTACTCAAGTGCAACATGAGAAGGCAGGGCTCTTCAGAAAAGACAACAATGCTGTGAAAAAATAGAAGGCAGAAAATAAAAAAAAGAGGAAGATCAAATATGAGATGGACTAACTCCATGGAAGAAGCCATAGGCAGGATTCTACAGACGCTGAGCAGGGCCCTTGAGGCAGGGCACTGTGGACATCATTCAAGCACAGAAGCACCAGGAATCCAAACTGCCTCAATGGCATGCAACACACACACACACACACACACACACGATGTTTCCTAGTTTCTTTTATTATTGCATCAACCTTCAAACATATTTTCCATTAGTATATTATATTTTTATAATAATGGAACCCAAAGCTGTATAAGTCCTGCACCCAATTTTGTCTTTTACAAGCTCTTTATGTATCATTAAAGCATTACATTTTTCCTTAATTGACTCATTTTTATGGCTATATTACTTTGATAAACAGTTTTGAGAAATTCTCTCATTAATGTAAGTTTCCTTTTTTAATTAGAACTCTGTTATTGTTGGCAAACTGTTGATTTTTCAAGGTCAATAATATATGCTAAGCACCAGCTGCACCAACTCAGATAATTCTTAGCTTACCTCAGTGCAGAATTGCCTGAAATGGTCAATGTAATAAATTTATTTACTTACATTAACATAAATTCCTCAGAGCAGATATCCCACAACTTTAGATAAGTTCCAGAACCTTGACAGATTAATGATATTCTCCTAATGATCATGGGAAACAGAAAAGAACCAACCCAGGCAATTAAACAAAGACATATGTCTCAGGACACAACTGTTCCACGCTCTTTTTGTTATGAATATAACCCACTTGCACAAAGATGAAAATTTATATATATGGCCCTCTAATGGCCTAAGAGAATCTGACTTTCATTTGAGATGTTAGGTTAATACAGTTTTCCTAAACTTCAAAATTAAATCCACCTTTTTTTTCCTCTTGGCATCAACTCTGTCCTCGAATTAGAGATGATCTACAAAGTTGGAGAAAGTCCTAAGTGTGATTCTCTTGCATTGACTTACGCAGCCAGTTGGAAGTATCACGTTTGCTTTATGAGATTCCCTATGGTTAAGCAGAAAATTCATTTACTACTCTTAGTTTTCTTTTTTTCTTGGTAATTGTTTACTATTGTTCTTTTGTTTATTTACTGTGAGGGAACTACATGGGTGAAGGACAGAAGAAAAAGAAGCTATCATAATAAATAAAGTTTGAAGTTCAGCTTAGAATTCTAAGCTCTTTTATTTAGAATAAACTTAAAACTAATTGAATTATTCCTACTTTAAACTCTTAAAAATCTATGGTACTATAAATAGCTACGATACTAATGAGTAAGAAGGAAGAAAATAATTTTTGTCTCTCTTCAGAAAATGAGCTAGGTCTTGGGTTTCATTGTATTTTTTTCATCTATATATCTTGGGCATAGAACATTTATATAACTTTGGTAATAAAATTAGTACTCTAAGTCTGTATCGGATATTTTTAAATTTCTTGAATAAAAAAGAAATGTCATCTGGAATTCAAAACTCACTCTAAATTAAATTTCTATACTAGGTCAGTTGCTTAGAAAATATCTGTGAGATTACCATGATTGAGTCAGGTTCAATCAGGAAGAGAACCCATACCAAGCAGTTCAATAGAGGCCACAAGTTGCAAAAAAATAAGAAAAGCTAAAAGACAATAAGGGAATAGTGAAGGCACTCAGAGTTTTGCATTGATACCCAGATATCAGTATCAGCCAAAAGTTATTCTAGACTGGAGAGACAAAGGAGATGATACTTCCAGAGGCCCGAGAATACAGAACATCCAGGCAGAAGCTGGAACCACTGAGGAGCAGCCACTCATGGGAGGAGGATCATGGCAGGAATCTGCCCAACAGAAATCAGAGCCACAGACAGAAGGTCTTTCAGAGACACAGGCAATGATGGAGGCTCAATCCACACTCAAGCCACACAAAACCATGAGAGAAGATGAAGAAGTAACCTGGCTTTCCTCTCAGAGTCCTCCAGTTTCCAAATTTTGTCTCCCATTAGCCATATCTATCCAGAGAAAAATAATTGGCAAAGGGTGTGTGAAAAATCAAGTTTGCAGAAATCAGGGCTTTAAGGCACTGAGCAGAAGAATAACAAATGCATCTTTTCTCAGAGTTACATAGTTATGACTTGGGGCATAGTTATCCAAAATCATGGGCTAAGAAAGAAGTGAGAAATGTAGGGTTGAAAAGTTCTATAGTGATTTTAACAGTAACATTGTAACAGACGAGAATATTTACATTATTAGTGTTAAGTTTTGCAGCAAAGAACAAAAGTCTTAGGAATGTTTTAAAATATCTGTGAGCTCTCAAATCAGTGGGAAATCTTGCTTGTGAAATTGTTCTCAAATTTTTTGTAATAGCAATCACGTATTGAAATCTTCTTATGTGTCAGGCACCATGTTTTACATGTATTTTTTATTTAATCCTCCCAAGAGCTCTATGAAGTAGATAATATCATATTCATTTCGTAGATAAAGAGGCGAAGACTAAAAGAGATTAAACAATTTCCTGAGGTCACAGTGGTGGTAAGCAGGAGAGTCACTATTCAAACTTATGTTTCCTGATCTCCAAACTCTGTCATTGATCACCATGTAATTCTGCCCCAGTGAGTTCTGGCCAAATGAGACGTCACTGTGTGTTATTCATAATCGCCTTTCTGGAGCAGATGGCTCTCTCCCACTTCCACAAGGCTGATTCACAATAATGATGGTTAAAATTAAATAGATATTTTATATCCAACCCACATATAGAAGATGAAATCATTTCTGCTTATATGACCAATGATTTTTAAAAGCTACCTGTACATTTTTATTATCTCTTTAATCCCCTATAACTACTCTGTTGTTTTGTAAGATGGCAAAGGGAATGTGTACATTGAGGCAGGGAAGGAAAGATTCATCTACAGACAGAGAGAGCAAGTCTTCTCTTCACCCAAAGCAGCCTCACCAACCTCCTCAGCCTTCAGGACCTTGCTGATTTTGCCTTGCCAGCCCCGAAGTAGGAAAGCACTTGGAAGCCAACGTTGGTGCTCACAGCTACACTGACCTGTCCAAAGGAGGCTTACCTAATAACCATGTCCTCCTCCCACCCATTGGACTCAACCAGCCCGTGGTGGAAGAGGTGGAGAAGTCTGAGGCTACACTAAGGCAGTTCTTTAAGAGTTCAGGGAAACGGTGTGTTCTGTTTTAGAGAAATTATAGGAGCCATCACCTTCAACTACAAGTTATTTCTGTGCCACTCAGATGCTGCAGTACTGATGATGTTAAAGGAGCCATTATTACCCAGGCTCAGAACAACAGAGAGAAATGTTGGAAGAGAGGTACTGGCCAGTGAAGCCATTCTTGCTATTGCTGAGTGGAGGCAGTGGATGCTCACTGAGGAAGATGAGACCCTGGAGATGAGGAAGATGAGACCCTGGAGAGTTTGCAGCCCTTTGACTTTACTCTGGATGCCCAAGGGAAAGGAAAGGCACTTAATGAACTTCACAAGAAGTACTAGCAGCCTGTTTTCAAAGAAACTGCAGTCTTCCGTGGAGACTATTTCCCTGCCTCTTTTTTGTGCATTCCCATGGAACCACCTGCAGCAGGAGGCCTAAGATCAACCTTTTGGAGAAGTTACATTCTAGGATGAAAATTCCAGTTAAAAACATGCCTATTCTCCAGCTCCAAGTACAGCTTGTACTTGTCAACTTTTTGAAAAACATCTAAACTATCAAATAAAATGCAAATGATTTTCCATTAAAAAAATAGTAATATGTGATGAGTAGGTGAAAACATGAATTCTGATATTTTTATTTTAGACTAAATTTGAAAGGCATCTGATTGGATATTTAAGCCTAAAGAGCTTAATTAATTGATTATTAACTTCTGATACACTATATAGTGTATATGTGTTCTGCGTATTCATGCTTAGTAAGAAAAGATGTAGCATGTTATTCCAGAATTCTTTCTCAAAACTTCATAAGCTGATGACATTTTAGAGCTTAATTTTAATAGATATTAATATTCAGAACTACATACTTAATTTAAGCCTTGTATATTCCTATGTAATGATATCCAAGTTACACCAGGCCTGTTTCACAAAGAAAAGAGTAAAAGGAGGAGTATCATTCTTCAGTTGCGTCCATTACACATCATGAAAATATGTTTTCTATCTGTGGAGCCAGCATGGCACTGGGTAAAGGGCGCTCGTCAGGAATTCAGGCGTATCACCTGTGCTCCATCTTCACTCTGTAACCTTGAACACGTTACACAGCTTCACTTCTTCACAGTCACTTCTTTATAGTGTGAGGCAATTGCTTCCTGCTTTTCCTATCTCAAATATGTGTGAGGTAGAAAAATGTAAAATAAGATGGTTAATGTCAATGCACTTTGCCAGTGCTGTACAAATTTAAGTTACTATAAACATTCTTCTGAGTCCCTGTGTGCTGGTGTAGATATACATGCACATACACTGTAAATGCTTTCATTCACACACGCTCACACACACAGGCCTGAGAACTAAATGCCATATCATGTAAACCATGCACGCTTTTATATATTAGGACAAATAGATCATGAGAGGCACTGAAAAGGTAGGAAGGGAAGACCCACGGGTTTGAAAGACTGGAGCAATTTCCCGGGCCTCTCTCTTACTGGTAACCTCTGTTGTGCCTTAAATGAAGTGTACAGGAGAGAGAGCAGTGTGTCATTTACTGCTAAAAAGGCATAGGTGGCAGAAAATCAAATTAAGTCATCAAATTACATTATGTTTTGGCAAAGGTTTTCTTTAGTAAGATTGAAAATAAAGAACACTTTTATCTCGATTTAGAAGAATATAGTGTTGTACTTCCTCAGGTAAATTAGAAAAAGATCTTTCTCACGTTTGACATCAACATGTTTGAAGAAGAATAAGAAATGTAAAAACTATCATAAAAAGCAGAACTGCATTCACTATAATTTTAAATAATGTTTTTCTATCGAGGATAATTCTATTGCTAAAAATTGGACAAATGTGAAATTTTTTATTTGAGGGATTTAATTCCAGACAATTTACTTTCTTTTTTTGTCCAATGCAAAAGCTTAAAATGCCATATATTCTGTGATTGATTATCAGACCATCTTTTCTGTAGCTGTGGCAGAACAACTTTGTCACTATTACTTTTGCTTATTTCCTAGGTTTTCTCTTTTTAAATGTGCCAATGATCAGCCTTTCTGATTTTTTTTAAAATTAATTTTATTTAGTTATTTTTTATTAATTTTATTTAGTTATTTTTCTGATTTTCTTTACTGCAGGAACTACCTTAAGGAATATGCCAATCTACTCATTTCTGTGTTGTTCTTAATTTTATTCTTGACTTTCTAAAGTGTTTTAGCTATTTTTTCTATATCCTGAAATAAAATGAGTCATACATCAAGTAAGGGGCATAGTATCAGAAGAAAATTGTATGCAAATACACTTAAAATTTTGGAATTCAGAACATCTCTTATGCATAATAGAGAAACATAGCTAAATAAATTTGGCTACGTGAAAATAGTAGCTACTGATTTGGAAATGCTGATTACCATATTTTATTCTGGTGTTTCCTAAGGCAGCAGAGGTTTGCATTTGTCTTTTGTAATCAATTTGAATTTATATTACAAATATAAACTGACAAGGTTGTGTGCAGAATAACAGGATTTATTTGGTGCTGATGCTAGGTTTCTAGACAGTGGGGCAGAGAGCGTATAAGGGTTGGCAGGGTGACTTAGTTTCCGATGTCCAGGACACCTGGCGTGACGCACGGGTGAGCCACTGTTTGTTCTCAAGTACAGGTCTGTCCTCTACTTAGTAGATAAAGGTGTTCTACTTTATCTTCTTAGTTAGTAGATAAAGGTGTTCACAGATCATCCGATAATTTTTCCATTTTATTTTTTAATTTTTATCATTTTTATATCTTCATAGATATTTGTGTGGACAGAATGATGACTAAAGTATATATTCAAAAACAAATTACACATGAGAGAGTAAAATATTCTTTGAGAATGCAGAATTTCAGTTATTAAGATGTCGAGGTAATTGCTTAAGTTTAAAATAAAGTGGGAAATTAAAGCCTGCATATCCGTTATCTACTGTGGTATTCAAAGGAATAAATCTGAGGCCAAAACAACATTTATTTGTTCACATTTCTGTGATTTGGGCTGCACTTCATTGGGTAGTTTTTCTGCCAATCTCACCTGGAGTCACTCATGCAGTTGCTGGCACTGAGGTCTCTTCTGGGAATGGATGGTTCCAAAGGCTTTCTTTATTCATGTGTCTAGAGCTATCCAGGACAGCCACTCAAGGCTCCTGAAATACCATAAAACGGAATATCCCAGACCAGTGAATAGCATGCTGGGAAATACCAATCCGCCATTAATGGTGTTCTCTCTGCATGCTAATCATTGACTGTGATGAAAAATAAGTAGTGTCTTCAATCCCTTGTGTCATAATTTATGTTTATGTCTCAAAGATATTGACAAAATTAATTAAAGCACATGATAAGATAGAAATATTTGATCAAAACTACTCACATTTTCAAGAGTATTTGCAAGGTACAAAATTCATATTTTTGCAACTAGTTGAACTGGAGCAAAAAAATTTTAATGATAGATTAAAATGTGTGGGGGATTCAGTTTAGTTTTGTAAGATTATTTAGGCTTTCAAAAATATTTTAGGGGAAATGCAAGCAGAATGTATAAAAAACACTGAGGAAGATGATCATCTCTTTTGACCAAACAATTGCATTGTGCACACAATGCCTCGTGCCTGAGGAGACATGATAGGTCAGGATATTCATCACAGCACTATTTGTGATGGCAAAAAGTGGAATCAAATATTTACCAAAGGAGTAGTGAATAAATAAATGGTAAGGCTTCAGACAAACAATAAAATCTGTAGCGGTAAAAAATAAATGATTTAGGGCAATGCTACTCAAAGTGCATTCTGCAGACCAGTGCCAGGTGGCCACATATTTGTTACCCACATGGGTCAAGATGAGCAGTGAAACTGAGACCAACTTTTAGAAACTTCTCTAGCAACTTGAGGAAGTATTTTTTCCTATTAAATGAAATAATTAAAAAGTGGTGCTTGTGACTCATGCACTGACCAGCAGTGCTGGAGCATCATGGATGAGACATGAGACAAATTCACATGCACTGCCGAGTCCTGTGGAGGAAAAGGGCTGGCAAGGCTGCTCCCTCGAGGGGGGAGAGCCTCAGAACGGCCTCGCTACCCTCTCAAGGGCTTGGAGCAGCTGGGCAACTCTCTCCAAGGGGGAGAGAGCACTGCATCAGCCAAGCGACTCTCTCACCAGGGGAGAGAAAGTGCCTGACCTTTGCCTAGAAAGGCTTTTATTGGGATTTTTGCACAGGAGTTCAGGTACAGCTTATTAATCAGTGTCAGGCAGTAGATAGTATACAAAGAACCACTAGGGCTTCTTCTAAATCAGGGTCTGTCAGCTAAAAGGCTACCGAATTTTGGGAACATAAACTCTCTGCCCAGGCGCTTTATCATCTAACTAAAAGCATTCTTAAACAAAGCAGGTCTCACAGGGTTTCACACATTCCTTCTCAGGCCTAATCACCCAGGGAGCCCGCCATTCCCAGCACAGGGCTGCACCACCCTCTGTCATTGTTTCCAGGCTTAACTTAGGCAGAGGAGGCAGGTAACCAAGGAGTTCTCAGAGACTTCTCCAAGATAGACCTAGGACTCAGGCTTTGTCAAAGCCGGGGGGAGGGTCCATCACCCTCTTTCTCCATAGCCCCCCAAGTCCTTCCCTGGGGCCTCCATGTGATCATGCCTGGCTTAGGTGATTTCCCCCTTAGGAAATCTTACCCATCATTGGCTAACTGATCAAGCATTGGAGGCCAGTTGTGGAAAAAGGAGCAGAAGCGGCGCCCCTGCCAGGGAGATAAGCTTTGTCTCCTTAGTGGCTTATGGTCTGAAGGTGGCTACTCAGCCTTAGCCATGGTGAGTTTCAGCTCCTGAAACCAGGCAGGGCAGTCCCCAACATGCTTGTGCATAGTACATCTTTGTTTTTCATATTTTCCTAAAAAACCCATGTTTGTTATATTTTAATTTGACATTTGGTTCATGATAAAGTTTTAAGAAAGTGATCATTAGGTAAGGAAGCATATATATCAAATGTATGGTATTGAGTGAAGAGAAAACTTGAAAATTATACATTCAGTGTGTTGCCAATAGTTTTATAAATATACATATGGTAAAATATATACTAGATATATAATAAAAATGAAATAGTAAAATATGTTCAACTTATATAGTAAAAAGTGTGAGTATGTACTAGCTACGTGTGAGAATGATGTACACAGCCTCTGAGCAGAGGTCCCCTCTGTGAAGCAAGGCAGAGGGGAGAACAGATTCATAGAAAAGGAGGGGCTTCAACTGCACCTGCAGTATTTGGGGGATTTTTTAAAGATATATATCTAAAATAAGTATGTCAAACCTTTTTTTAAGCTTGCTTGGGGGTATGTGAATATTCACTATATGATTATCTTTTCTTATATTTGTAATATCTTATAATAAAACATATAAAAATAAGTCAAACTTTTTTAATGCAGTGTAAATTACTGATTGTTGGAAATTTTCCCTGAGGAAAAAATAAGAGATCTAAGAGAAGATCAAAGATCCTCCTTTTCTAAAATATCTTGACAACTTTAAAGGATTACATGTCCTTCTAAAGTCACTTACTGAACATCACCTGTGTATGAAGAACTGTGCAAGGTATTAGAAGTAACGAAAACTATGTGTTGAGAATACAGAAAAGACTATTTGGGGGAAACCTGAGACTAAATCAAGGGCCTGTTAAGCCAGATACCTTGATATATACCCCCAAACAAAACTGGATCTCTATACCTAAGATGGACAGGATTTTACCTCGAAAAGGACAAGATTCTCATTGTTAATGCTTCATTTCCCCACATTATCATTATCCCATATTATACTTGTCTTGCTGGTATCACCTGGTGGACTGACATCTCTGAAAACACACTGTCTCGGGTTCGTAAGAGAGAAAGTTTCTAACAACAGGTGGTGGGCAGATGTTTCTGCTTACCTTTCTTTTTTTTTTCTCCTTTTTTATTTTCTTCTCTCTCTCTCTCTCTCTCTCTCTCTCTCTCTCTCTTTTTCTTTTTAATTCAGAAGCTGGGCAAGCGGATGTTTATGCTGTGATTTAACACTGCAGGCCGACTGCCTCCACAGCAGCCTCAAAACAAGTGGATTTCCTTTATGTGTCTGAAATCACCCAACACCGGATGTCAGCCAAGTGGTTTCCATCGCTCCGGACTGCTGGGCTGCCATATTACAGAGGACTGGCAACAGTGCTCCAGAAACAGTGTCTTCCTGTCTGGTTTCATTACACCGAAGGTCAAGTAAAAGGGAGCTTTGACCTCCTTCAGAGGATGCTTCCTTTCACCTATAAAGAAGTCTGTTTGAAATGAAAATGCTATCGCTGGAGAGATGTAAAAAGCAAAGTGAAGCTGGGCAGTTCATAAACCACCTACCAGAACACATGAGATTTAACAGTAATAAGGTCAAGGTTTCACTGAGGTTGCATTTAAAATAATTCAACGTTGATTACATGGTACTAAAAAGGAGAGATGTGCCCGTGTGTCACTGAACAGTGAGGACCTAAGAACAGCAGTAAACATTCCCCATAACCCCTCTGTCTCTCCGCACCCTTGTCACTTCAGATATCCTTTGTCAGAGGCTTCAGCGATTTGGAAGGCTGATTTCCCAGGGACAGAGCTTTGTGTTAGCAAAGCACGACCGAGCACAAAGGCTGTGGAGGCTGTTCTAAGATAGAAAAGCCCACTCAGTGGTCTGAGATTCCTCTTTTCTTAATTTACAGCCTAAATTAAAACCCACTGTTTGTCAGAGCCTGTATCCAACCAGTAAATAATCCTGAGGAAAAAAAAATAGATATTTTCTTAGGTAATTTGCATAGATTTAAAGCTGTACCTTGCAGAATTTCTCAAAGGCAATTTAGAGTTGTTTTTCAGACCTGAAGAGAAAATCAGAGCCTTTTTACTGAGAAAAGGAAAATGATATATGCTTTAGGTAAAAGTTTTTATTTACTTGTGACATTCCCTTTTCTCCTCATCCATGGTTAAGACACAAAAACTGAGGTAAAAACCCGGCCTAAGTAACAACATTCAAATCAATTGTTTTTAACCTGTTTTTATAACAGCATATGTTCAAAGGACCTCAAAACTTCCTGACTAATTTTTCACCACTTACATGTTTATGTTAAAGCGGAAATGCAAGAGCAGGGGGAGAGTTTCCAGGAACAGCGCGTCCAAAGGCACGCCCTGCACGCCCGTCCCCAGTGGGCCCTGCATGGCGGTTCAGAACAGCTCTCCAGAGTGCATACATAGAGCAGGTCACTAACTCCGCCCGTACCTCTTTTGCTCATCAATAAAGTGGGAAATAACAGAGTACCTACCTCACCATCCTAAAGAGTGGAGGTTTTAACATGTGCCAATCCACAGTGACCACTATACACAACATACAAATGTTAGCTACTGTGTAATTTAATTAGGCCATTGCTCCAGTTAAAGCAGCATCTTTACAACAATGGTGTCAAGCTAGAGAAACTCACACAATGATGGAGATAAATAGTGTGTAAATATTAAATGTCTATGTGCATTTCAATATAGAAACATGGATACGCATATTTTAAAATAGAAGGGAAATGCCACAAAATACTGAGTATCTCTGGATATAGTGATTTTTTTCTCCTACTTTCCAATTTCTAAAATAATTTCTTTTATTTTTCAAAATTTACTTTTGTAATAAGAAAGTAAAATTTCATAAGGAAATAAATGATCATGAATAAGTTAAAGTTCTAATTTGGACACCTTGTTCCCTAAGACACCTTCGTGCCATGCCTCCTCTTAGCAAACTGGACTCTGATCTCTTTGCTATTCCCTAAGTGACGGAAAACTTTCATTTTCTGTATCTGAACTTGACTCCTCTAAGAAGAACATTCCAGCTACTTCTGAAATCAAAGTCTGTTCAGAACAGCTCCAGCGGATTTCCTGTTTAGTGCAGGTGTTTGGGTTTGTTCTTTATTTCTACACTAATTAGAAACACCTAGAAAAGTAAATGTGAATACCAGAGGTTAGTGTTGGTTATGCAGGCAGAGTGTTCACTCTGTCTATGAGGAACTGAGGTACCAGATTAACAGGACCTAAACGAGGAGATAGAAAATTCAGTTTGTCCTCAGAACCACCAGAGGTCTTTTTTAAAGCTTGAGTCCTTGGGCCTTCTCTAATCTTATTGAATGAATGAAAAACTCTCAAGAAGGAAATGAGGAGGAAAAAAGAAAGACCTTCATTTCTTAATTTCATGACTAATACTAGCAATACTAGTGACTAGGCAGCTATGTAAATAAATGGTTACTGTTTGGGATCAGAAGAAAGTGTCAGTTTGAAATTTAATACTTGTATGTAGTTCTATTTATATCTTTTATGTTATGTACTAAAACACATATACTATGTGTATACATGTTCCATATTTTTGATATATTTTAGATCTACATTATCAGTTCATCACGTTGAATAACTGAGAGTGTTCACAACTGTTGGTCGGTAAAATAATTCTCATTTGAAATATTATCTTAAGTTCATTTATTTGGTCCAATATTTGGGTGGTAAGTCCTTTACAAATTCCCTTAGAAGATGTAAGCCTATTGGGTTTTAGGAACAGAAATGCATAGAGATTTTTCTGGCTGGACGCTCTGTACTTCTGGCTCTTCCCATTAGACCAATTCTGATGTTGAAAGGGGCTTGAAGATGTTCAGGGGAAGTGGAAGGGACTCTTGAATAAGGGATTAGGCTTCAGGGTCATGTGAAGAGCAAGTGAATGTTCAATTATTTGTATATGAACTGTTTGGCTACTTTTTCCAGTCTGCCTATAATAGCAAAGTGTTATAAAAATACACTTTGATCCAAATGTACTGAATGTAGGTGTTTCAATTTCAGCTGAAAGGTTCTTTTTTAATCAAGTTGCAGATACACCAGTGTTACATCAAGAGTGGGCAGTATAGTAATGAGAAAGTTCCATATATTTTTCCAAACTCTTCCAAAATAAATAAGCCTTTTGATTTTTCTACTTAAGTTATATAAATTCTTTGGGTCTTGGGAAATAAATAATAAAAAAGAAAGCAATTTTTTTCACTAAAGGAGAGAGAAATGACAGAAATAGGAAGTAGTAGTTTCCCACATTCACTTGTTCGCCTAAGAATGATTTGGCCAGGCAGGTGACTCCCTGGACCGCATGCCCCCTCACCTTAGTACCTAAGCATCATCAGTCCTTGAGACTTAAATGAGAAGTGTTTGTTTGCTGTTTTCATACTAAAAAGTCATATTCATCAAACTAAAGAGAAGAGTCTTGAGAGAGTTTATCATCCATCCCCACCCCCAAAAAGTCCCTGATGATTAGGTAGAAATGGCTCTTTAAACCAAACTTTCCAAGATTTAAATTTTAACATTCAACTTTTTAAATAACCTATCAGTATACCACCCAATACCACATTCTCAAGGTTAAAATGCCAAAATTTCAAATGAAGAAGTCACTTTAGAAAAATTAATGGTGATCCACAGTGCCCTGGTATGCCAGTTTTGATTGCTGTATCTTAAAAGTGCTTCTAAGATATAAGTTTAGTTTTTAATTATAAGATAGTTTGCCATGTCACTAAGGAGAATATTTTTCCATATGATGAACCATGTTTGAAAAGATTCCAGGTCAATAAATGAAAAACCTCTTGTCTAAATGCAAAGATATTCTGAGTGAAGGGGAGACATTTGGTAAATCTTCACTTGAGAACTCTTTAGAGTCTGAGGACCTTGGAAGAAAGCAGCAGAGTTCATTGTAATTTCTCTCCAAGTGACTTTCACTGGAGGATAAGTGACCATCCAGGCTGGGAGAGGCCATAGAGGGAGTCCTAATAGTATCAAGGGAAACTAATGAAGGAGCAGATCTAAGGAAGTAACATATTTCTTTCCTGGATAAAAAGCTATTACTTTTCAAAGTTGTCCCAAACCAAAGTCCTCTTATCTTCCAATTTATTTAGTATTCTTTCTAATACCATGCACTCAATGAGTTCTTACCAATTCAGAAAAAAAAAAACATCATATTTAATTAGGCAAACAAATGAAAATTTCACTTGAAGTTAAAATATTTTTTAAACATTTTATTTAGCCCCATAATGCAATGCCCAAAGCACCTTCAGATTTTTATTTGTAAGTGAGTTTTCAAATTCAATTACATTCTCTGGCTTCAAAGATACTTAAGAAATATTCTGGGCCAAAGATACTTCAGTTACGTTTTAAGCCCTCTGGGGAACGCCCCTCCAAAAAACATCAGGTCATTTATTCTTCTAACTCATAAATGTCAATGCAAACATCCCCTGAAGGTTCATTTATCATATCAGGTTGAGTGAACCTATGATTGGAAGTAGAATTAATAGAAATAACTTCTGAATATGTTCCATATTTTTGCACACCCTGTAGTCTTCAGTATCAGTTTTCGTTTGCTACTCCAGAGCTGGAATTTATTAAAGTATATTAGGGATAGGACTGAGGTTCATATTTCAAATATCTCTGCCAGTCTCCCATGCAAAAGCAAAAAAATAAGTGTTCATTGATACTGATAATTCCCACTACTGCTGACAAGTTTCACTATTTTTTCCTTCTATTTCCCAGCTGAGAAAATATTTGCTGTGGAACATCTGGCTAAGGAATGTTAAAAGTCCGAAAGGCCTGGGGTATCATCTGAAGTGGATTTTTTAAAGAAAAGTAACATGGAGTATTAAGCAACTTCTCAGAAATGGGTTTTTAGAGAAAATGCCCCATGACATTTTATGAAAGTCAGAATATCCTAAAAATGAAAGGGCAGAATAAAAGACTTTGATCAGTACAGTGAGTTTATTGTAGCGTGGACATTGAAATGTACCACCACAGGAGGTTCAGCTCAGAGGGTTCACTGACCACCACAGCCAACAGATCTAGATAGCAACATGCCCAGATGGTATTGACAGTGGTATCATCTAAGCACACCTGTTCCAGGCAGGGAACAAACAGCTAAAGCTCTCAGACTAGGATGAGAATGCTCTTTCCCACCTGTGTTAGCACTTCACTCGGGAACCAGCAGGCAAGTGCATAACGTTTTTTCCTACTGCTTATTGAATTATCTGCTCAAGCACTTGATCATCCAGGGTTGAGTTCAATGAATTTTTGTGCTGAAAATATGTGTGTAGGTGGAAGGAGTGGTTGTGAGTACAATTCAGAGAACTTATGCCAACTTAAAAAGTGAATCTGTATGTTTGTGCAAACTTGTACAAACAAACCTCCACACACTCAATATCTATTGAGTTACTCTAAAACTCCACCTCCAGCCATTCAACAGCACAGGCTGAATAAATACCTAAAACCTCACTGCTATGTGCTTTATATTCACCAATGAGCCATATTGTTTTGCATCTACTTATATATTTCACTGTAAAACCTTTGCATTGATTATATGCATGTGTTTCAGAAAGACATGGCAAACAAATGCTACTCAGTTTACACAGCTAAGAATTACACATACAGTAAAGTGAACTCTGCAAAAATAAGGATCATATCCTAGTCATCTTGGGATCCCCAAAACCTGGCAATAAAAATATTCATTGTCTGAATTAAAATGTGCTCATTAGAATTTTAGATCTGAAATAAGGCAGAGAAATTTTCTGTTCCAAACTTCTCATCTGGCACAGGAAGAAACTGTGATAGGAAGGGGATTATTTTTCTAAAATTATACCAATAAGTAGCAGATTCAGAGTCCTTACCTCTTTCTGCCACATTGTACATTCCCTTATTACCATCACTGTGATATCGTTTGCGCTGATGGTTGGGGAAATGTTTTGTTTCAAATGCTCTATTCATTCCTGAAATTGTTTGATTCCTCTGCAGTGCATTTAGTGGGACATTTATTTTTCAAACCCTAAAATGCTAGTATGGAGACAGAGCATGAAAGGCATGTTAGAAAACTGAGGCCAACACAAGGGGCCGAGGTCCGGGTGGACAGCTGAGCTGCGGACAGCCCAGCCCTGACAACAGTCCCCGGGGTCCTTCCTCAGACCAGGCACATACATTCCCATCTCCTTCTCTTATTTTACTTGTCTCATTCTTTTTTCTTTGTAATAGTTGGACAAACACAGTTATTACCATGACCAGCAAAAATAGTTCTTCCAGAAGCTTTCAGTCCAACACTCATTACATTAAATAGGAATTTTTTACTTTCTCTTGAGAAATGACCATTTCTATCAGAATGGTGATTATTTTTTCATTTAGTTCTTGCCAAGGTGCATTTTGTGGAGGAGGAAGAGTGGCTGGGTGATTTTTCTTTTTAATTTTGTAGGGGCAGAAAGTAAAAGTTCTCCCATTCTGCTTAGTCATTTGGGTTGGGTTGGAAGCTCTTGTAGGGGAGCACAGAGGTGTAAGCAACTGCCTTAGGAGCCCAGTTTGGGTCTGGGCTGCCCTCTCCCCGGGGGTCCTGTGGATTCACAGCCAAGCAGCAGAACCACTGCAGGCGGATCCAGTCCCTGCTTTACTGAGAACTTCAACTCCTAGATCCAGTTTTCCCTGGTGAATCCTGCTTGAAATCCAGCATTCCCACACATGAGCTCACATTTTCTCATTTTCAAAACGAACAAAGAATGGACTGTTATTAACAGAACCAAAGAACTGGGAACAATGGTAGCCTCAGCCATGTAATAAAACCAAAAACAAATAAGCAGAGACCTCAGTCTGTGGGAGGAGCATCAGTAACACCAGTAGATGACAGCTTTTCAGTCCCTAGAGTCTTGTATTATTCAGACACCTCCTTGAACTATAATAAATTAGTTTGACAAATTATTCCTCTCCCCTGACGTATATCCATTATAAACCTCTCTGCAAGGGCTTTTAGTAAAGGAATCTTTGTCCGCAAGTGTCATGCTGAAGGCATCTGTTTAACAGATTCATTTAAGGGTCTGTGAAGGCCGCTTTCATTAGGGTGCAGTGTGGCGCGCGCCGGGCTCTTCATTCTCCCGAAGCTCGTGCCCCGCGTGTCACAGTTGATCTTGCCCTCGCATCTCTAGTCTGGGCTTTCCTCGCCCTCTGGAGTCCTGTGTCTGAGCTCAAAGGGGCGGCTCAGCCCTCATCACATTCTGTTTTGCAGAACACATACCTGCCACTCAAATATTTCACAGAGGTATTTTTCTCTTATTTTGGGAAATTCATTTCCCAAAGATCATTAAATAAAAGCCAATATAGTTTAATCAATAAATGTGTTATCATCATATTTCCCTTCAGCATAATCATAGAGATTTATTTTTCATCCCACGGGAGATGAAGAGCAAGCACATTCATTTAACACACTCTTTAAAAAATGGCATTGCCACAGATACTAGAAAAATAATTGGATGGCTCTCTCTGTTTCCAGGCTTGTTCTCTCCAATCCTTTCTTTACATGCAGCTAGAGTCATCGTTCAAAAATGCAAATCTGAGCACATTATATACCCCGGCTTAAAATCCCTGAATAATTCAACACTCCTCTCATAAGCCTAAATTCCCTGGCAAGATTTATAACATTTTCTGATCTGGCTTCTGCTTTCCTCGGAGATCAGCTTTATCTTTGAATGCACTACCCCACCTCCCTGGCAGCTGGTACACCAGCCACACCAAAATGCCTTACATTCATCCTAGAGAGCCTTATATAATGACACACCCCTCACCTTCACCCCCAGATCTTAGCATCCTCCATTTGTGTCATATTTTCCCCTTGTCTCTGCTCCTTTGTGATTCCTACTTTTTATATCTCATCTTAGCCGCCATTGCCTCAGGCAGGATCCCTCGCCCTCCAAGGTTGGATTAAATACATATATCCCCAATCAATTCAATTGTACCAATCAATTCAATTACAATGATCTTTTCTTCTTTTTTTTCCTGGTAATCAAGATATAAATCTCTTCAAAGTAAGGAGTAAATCTATTAAATCATGATAGTTTCATCATCTAGTACAGCATCTCATACAAAAATGGCAAAATTTAATAATTTCTTAGAGGATGAACTTATCACTGTGAAATAAGAGCTTTACTTAATGCCCTGCTAGCAGTGATAGCAACAAAACCGCATTCTCAAGGAACGTGCAATTTAGTTGGAGTAATGATAATCCATATTAAAATATTACCAGTGGAAAAGGAGGTACATGAGTAATGAATACAAATTCTATAGTAAGTTAAAAATGCTATGGTAGTTGACAGGAAAAGGGCCTCACAAGCTGCAGAGTCAGAGGGGTTTGTGTTGGGGTGAGATCAGGCCTGACCTCCGGAGGACCTGACTGCCCGAATCACAAGAGAACAAGGCCAGAATTGAAGGACCAAAGAAACCATGGTTCAGATAGAAAGGAATATGTAGAAGACATGTTGAACAAACAAGAATTCACTAGTTAAACCTGTAAAAAAAGGCAATGAATAGGTTTGTGGGGCAACTTATTAATTCAAGCAACATACACTGAGCAGGTGTTATGCACCAGGCCCGTCCTCAGTGGTTGGGATCCATCAGTGAACTGAAGACCATGAACACCACCCGCATGGAGTCCATCCTCCAGGGGAGGGATACAACTGGTAATTACCTATGAGGGGGACCCAAAAATAACTGGGATTTTTTAATAAAAATCCCAGTGTATTTCTTTTTACACGCTCAAACTTCAGTCACCTTCAGAGTGCTCTCCATTTGATGCATTATGCCCATCGAGACATTTTTTCCACTGCTCAAAACAATTTTTGAACTCATTAACTGTGATGCCTTTTAGTGAATTTGCTGTTATTTGTTTCACCTCTTCTGTATCAACAAGACTTTTGTTGAGGACTTTTTTTATCAGGGGAAACAAAAGTATGTCACTTGGGGCAAAATCAGGTGAATAGGGAGGGTGGGGCACAGGGGTCATGCCATTTTGGGTCCAGACCTAATGAACATTCAGCACGGTGTGGGCAGCTACATTTGTAAATCAGCCATCATGATGTGGGCAAATGAGTTGTCTTCAAAAAAAATTCACTAAAGCCAAACCCAGCCCCTCACAACAACACTAGCTAGTACACCAATACAGAAGGTTCCTAGAATACTCACCTAGCAGAGGAAGCCTGTACTACCAGGGGCCCACCCTCCAGAAGATAATTCTGGGGGTTTTTTGGGTCCTACCTCATACAGGTCCACAATTTCTTAATTGGAGAACGAAGTCTAAAAGGTCTAAAAATTTAAGATTGTCCTGGATTTATTTGTCAATATACCTGACCTGAACTGAACGGTTATGTATAGTTCTTATTCTAGTTCATATGCATAATTCTGTGTATTGCTTCATAAATATTAATGTGTTTGCAGAACTGTGTGTTATGAATGAGGTGCAATATATAGTACATGCTAGTATATGCATTACCTTCTCTATTAAAATCTGAAAGAGGCAAAACTCTGAAATGCATTTGGTCCCAAGGGCTTTGAATGGGATAGTGGACCTACGCATGTTGTTAGGAACAGTGCCATGGGAAAAAGAAATTGTTAGAAGCAATGACATGGGAGGGTGGGGGAAGCATGGAACATAGCTGGGGAAGCTGGAGGACAGGAAGGCTGCGAGGGTAATTGTATTAAATAGAGTGGTCAGGGTAGGCCTCATTGGGTAAGTGAAACTTAGCATCTTCACTTCCCTCTGTAGAGGGAGTCAGCCAAGCAGACATCCAGGGCCAGAGTGTTTCAGGCAGAAGAAATAGGGGAGCAAAGGCCCAGGGCACAGGAGAACACCTGGGGCATATGAGCACCTGTGAGGAAACACAGGTATATGAACAAGGAGAAGAGTATAAGAGCTCAGAGGAGTGATAGGTGGTCAAATGATATAAAATCAGTAAAGCAGTTGAGGATTTTGAGGAGAGAAGTGACATATTTTAAAAGCATCATTCCAACTGCTGTGTTGAAAATAAGCTGTAGGAAAATAAGGGTAGAATCATGGAGACCTATTAGGAGAGTATTGCAATAGTCTATATGAGAGGATGGTGGTTCAGACTAAGATCATGATAATGGAGTAGTGAAAAGCGGTCAGATTCTGGATAGGTTTTGGAGATAGAGTCAATAGGATTCTTAACAAATTGGGTGGGTTTATGAGAGAGGAGTGACAGGTGACTCCAAGATTTGGGATCTGAACAATTGGAAGGATGGAGACATCACATCTAAAATAAGAGACTATGAAAGTGCAGCAAGTTTGGAGAGGATGATTAGAAGTGGTTCTGCTTGTGTTAAGTTTGAGATGTCTATTGGGCCTCCAAGAGCTGATATGGAATAAGCAGTTGAACATACAAGCCTAGAGTTCAGAAGGGAAATCCAGTCTGGATGTAAATTTGGGAATTATCAGCAGAGCACTGGCATTTAAAGCCTTGCGGCTGGATGGAAACTCTAAGAATGTAGATGTAGCTAGAAGAGATACCCAAAGATTCAACCCCTAGAGAGAAGATGAAACAACCAGCAGGTCCAGCCCAGAGACTTGTCATGGAGGCTACCTGGCTGGGAAGGTACACAAGTGAATTGAGTATTCTCTCCTACTAGCAGCCCTCTGGAGAAGTATGGGACTCAAAAGAGTATCAGTGAGTCCAGTGATCCTTAGGTACAGGGTCATGGGAATATAAATAAGACACCTTAGAAAATGAGCATACATTTTCTAGTTCTTAAAGTACTGACTGGAAATGAAAACAAGAATTTACTAGAGTAATGCAGCTCCCCAGTGTCTGATGTAGTTCTGGCAGGATTCAAATCAACATAAAAGCATGTCATTCAGATGTAATTTTTATTCCCATTGAGCTGGAAGAAATATAATAAATGCTTTCTGGTACTATTATAATAAGCATCAATTATGGTAACAATGGTGTTTGCTGCTATGGTTAGAGCTAATAGGCAGCCTTTAAAAGGTGCCAAGCAGTGTTCTCAATGCTTTATGCTTGTTAACTTATTAACTCTCACTGCAACTCTATCAAATCAATAACATTGTTACAGTGAAGTTAAGAATATTGCCCAAGATTGCACAGCTGTGAGTGATAGAACTTGGACTTGAAGCCAGCATTTTGACTCCAGAGTCTACTCACTTTATTATCATGCTAAACTTCTTCTTAGGATAAGCATTTTCATTATTTGGCATCAGATTGCTGTAGTATGTTCTAAAAGTGAGTCTAATTCTCTAAGGTAACAACGAACAGAATACCTTGATTTGGCATCAGAGAACACAAATTCAAATGTAGACTCTTCCATTCCTTAGCCAGATGCCCTGACTTGACAGCCTTAAACTGATCCCTCTTATGCAAACAAGGATAACAAAGGCAACTACTTCACCTAGTTATGAAGATGTAGGGCAAGTACATATGGTAATAGTGCTTTTAGTTTGTGAATACAAACCTTAAGTTATTTTCTAGCACCTGAGGTACGGGAGAAAACTCTTTGGGAAGAAAATGTCTTTTGTTACCCTGACCCTGGCCCAACCCTACAAATGGAAAAAGTGGCACACCCAGTCCTAGGGCAGGGAATCCTCATCTCGTTATAGTTCTCTGCAGAAGCCAAGTGTTGGTATTTGGTGTTTCCTTCACACCTCCTTCCACTCCTTTCTACTTTGTTCACCTTTGCATTCATTATCTATTGAAATTCGGACCTGAAATTGTAAAGGGCCCTGGCTGAGAAGTTGCCAGGCTGGAACCTGTGGAAGACATTTAGTGTTAAGCTACTTGCCCGGATGATGTGTCTTAAATTCTTCTGTGGTAGCAGGTGCACAATTATTTTTGAGAAGGTGGAACTGTGGGGGGAAAAAACTCCTTAACATATTAATCTTCGTAAGGCTGATTTTGCACATCAGGGGATTTCTTCTATTTGTACTAGTTCATTGAGGAAGCTGTATGAAAAAGGACATTTGCTTCAAGATATGAGCTGGAAGCAATAATCTCCTCCCACTGAGGGCTCAGCTGTTCAATCAAGAATTCAGAAGCAACTCTCCTATGTTAAAAAGATGTGAAACTGACATAGACTGATAGCCAATGACTAAAGTCTCATTTTCTACATTGACCAAAGTAAATTTGTTTTTTACAAGATTATCAAGGGGTGAAATTTCCTGCAGATAAATGTGCAAAGCAACCAAGATTGTTTAGCTATCATAGTTACCCATTTTGTGACCTGTGCAAATATAGTCCATTGCTTTCAATCTTATACCATGACCCCGAATCCCGCATTATTTTTCCGTATGTGATCCCTGAGGAAAGATGCAGAAATGAAGGGTAGAGCATTATCGCTACAGATGCCAGCATCAGTGTTTGGTATTTTCCAAGGCTGTATTCCACGTGGGATGATATCATCACCTTTGCCAGGAGCACTTTCAGATTCACTGATGTTCAGCAGTTGAAATGAATTCATGCACTTCTGAGAAAACAATCTAGTGGGACCGTAGAAATGGCACCGAGAAGGAACAGATCTTTTTCTCTTTGAAATTTGTTGGAAAAAATAAAAAATAGAAATAAAGCTCTGTTTTCTGATGGTGCTTTGAAACAGGCTAATACGTTGAGGGGCTTTTCTACCAGAAAAGCTCCTAAGTACTGTGTTTGAGAAAAACAAATGATCCAATTATCCCAGCTAAAGCTTTAAGACACCAGCTGGCTCAGCTGGTGGTAAGACATTAAAGATACCTACAAAAAAGCCTAGTGTGATAAAATGCAATCTCATGAAGAGGAATGTGGACTGCTAAAAACTTACAAGCTTCTTTTCCATATGGATGAAAAGAAAAGAAATCAAATTATAAATAATGTTTAAAATGTTTTTAAGAGATTCAGTTGCAACCTCACCACCAGATGCGAAACATGTCCTTCCACAACTACTAACTCTGGTTATGCTTTTAATTGTCCAATAACAAGCAGATCACTCTCAGGTATTTACTGAAAGGCATGTCACTAAGAACAAATGCAGAATTTTAATAAAATAATTGGGGTCTTTAATGTCCATTTAGACACTTTTTCTTCAGTGACATTAACATGTCCTATTTGCACCTCTAAAAGACTGAAAATATTCTCTGGCCACCCAGCCCACCTTTCACCCCCACTTTACATTTATAAATTTGCAGAGAAATATATGGTGGTTCACTGCTATGTCAAAGGGAAATCAAGAGTCTTATTAAATTCTGCTCTTTTGATTTTACTTTTTAAAACAGTTCTATTGAGATTTAATTGGCATACACTCAACTGTGCACAAAGCGTACATTTGTTGTTTTTAAGTATGTATACCAAAATAAAGCCATAACCAAAATCAAGATAATAAAAATGTTCATTACCCCCAAAATTCCTCTCTTGCCTCTTCTGTTCTTCCCTTTCTCTGTACACTGCCATCCCTCAGGAAACCACTGATCTGATCTCTTATCGCAATATATTAGTTCGTTGTTTCTAGAATTTTATATAAATAAAATCATGCAATATATAACTCATGTTTGTCTAGATTATTTCATACAGCATAATTATTGTGATATTAATTTATGTTGTATAGTTTACTCCTTTTCATTGCTGTGTAGTATTACATTACATAGATATAGTTTGTTTATTCATTTACCAATTTCTAGACATTTGGGTTCTTTCCAATTTTTGATGCTTCGAAATAAAGTTGCTGTAAATATTTGTGTCCAAGTACTTGTACAGAAATATGCTTTCATTTTGGGGGGTTAATTACCTAAGAGTGGTTAATTACTTTAGAGATGAATCATATATGTGATTAGATTTTTAAGAGCTTGTCAAGCTTTTTACCAAAGTGATTTTACTGTTTTTTTTATTCTTATGAGTAGGGTGTGAAAGTTCCAGTTCTTCCACACCCTCGCCAATGTTGGTTTGGTCAATATTTCTATTGTAGCCATTTCAATAAGTGTGTACTGGTGTCTCATTATGGTGAAGTGTGAATGTGCCACTCTGTCAGACCTACCTTTGTATAATCATGGAATAGGAAAACATCATCCATGCAAAGACTTTGGGCATGAATCCAGCTTCCCATGGGTACACAGTGCCTTCAGGGCATTTGGACCCTCTGCTGCAAGGTCTACTGAAAACTTCCCACTTCTCATACCTACCACTCAGTGACTGATATCTTTACTCCACCATTTTTACTGTCTCCCAAAGGAGAAAATGCTATACTTATTGTCCTGCTTTTTGATTTACCTTACATACATTTCCATATCACCACATATAGGTCTACCCCCACCTTTTTAAAGGCTATATAATAGTTCACTCTCTGAAGGTTCTTTGTGGGTTTAAATACTCCCTATTGTTGTGAATTTCAATAGTTTCCATTTTTTTGCTATTAAACAAATGTTGTTCATGCCCTCTCTTACAATATATTTAAATTCCCATTAGAAATCACTGCACATTGTTACTGGTACTGTTGCTGCATTTTTCATAGAGTACTTCCTTCCCAGTCATGATTTCCCAACCTCTGATTCCACGTGTTTCCAACAAATAAAAAGGTACTAGTTAAACCTTCGAAACTGATGACTAGCATGCCACGGTGTGAGGAGGAAAAGCAGGGAGCCGAGGGGAAGTGGGTGTTCTCTGACAGACCCTAAACTGCTGCAGCCCTCGCTCTATTTCAGTGAGAGGCAATGTGGCTTAGTGGTAAAGGCTTGGAGTCAGATCTAGGCTTAAAACTCAGTCCAGCCTCTAATTATCTTTGTCCTCTGCAGCAAGTCATGGTAGTACTCCAAGCTTTGCCTTCCCTGTTGTTAGTGAAATAATAGCGATAATATTCAAACAAGGAACAGCCGGCATTGTGCAGGGACAGAAGAATCACAAGACATGTTAACTTTTGTACTGAAACGAGTATTGGAAGCATCCACTGAGCCAGATCTTTGCCCCTCAATCACCAGATCCTGGAAAGTTGGTGGTATACCCCTGAGAAGTTCTTGAGAGGCTGGAAGGAAGAATACAATACAGTCAAGAGGCTCAGGGCACCAGTTATTTCCAACTGGTACAGAATAATATTTTCATCAGCATTACGTCCTGACTGATCCACCTGCAGAAGAACATCAGTGCGAAGCGTTGCGCCTGAAACTTTGTAGGAGCTTAAAATACATTTACTTCTTTCCCATATATTATAAAACTCATTTCTTGTGTACTTCTTTAATTAGTTGTTTTGTGTCCTAGACATAAAATTTTAGTTTGCCATATTTCCAATATAGGAGAATAGCATCTTTATGGAAAGTATTCTAATAACTTTCTGATGGAAATGTCACTATCAGTTGTCAGTTTTTATATAAAACTCAACCTATTTCCCATGCTAAAGCCAATGTATTTGAACCATTGTGTTACTCAGTTTTTATTATCAGTACTACTGATGAATAGTTATGTTAGGGCCTTATAGTAAGGCTAGTGTGAGCGTTCTGTGTCCTTGTGTGAGTGAGAAGCAGTGGCTGTGGCAAACAGCATGACCCATCCCAACGTGTGAAGAAAGTCCTTGGATATGATTCACTTAAAATAAAGACCATTTATCTCTGCAGCTACCAGCACTATGCCTGATAAAAGATAGAAAAGACTTGTTGCACTGTAATTGAATTCTGGTAGAGCAAAGCTACTAATTGCAATGCCATTTCCTGTCTTGCTTTTTCTCTAGTATATGGAAGGGGCAAGAAAAACTAGAATGGGAGACAAACAGAAAAGAGCAATGATGAGGCAGGGATGAACTAACAAAACATGAACTAGGAAGTCATCATATTGCACTGTAAGTGCTCTATATATCACAACCTGTGAAGGCAGGTGTCCATTTGAAAACCCTCTGGCACTAGCAAATCCATGTTCACACCCACCTCTCTTTCACTGTTTATGTCTTCATAAGGTCAAGTCAGTGCCAGAAATCCACAACCCTACAGATGCCTCTGAAACTCTCAGGACAGTAACAGCATCAATAGGCAAGCATCGCCTTAAAAATAAACTAGGTGGTTTTATTCATCTAACTAAGCTTTGGAAACACTTTTATTACAATCACTTTACTCTTGTAGGTATCTTGCTCTCATGTCCACTAATTCATAGACAAGTTTTAATAGCTCTTGCTTCTCTAATTAGGCATGTTTCTTTCCTGAAGGCTAATGTGGGCTTCCCATTGTCTCAGCTAATAGATTTTTAATATTTTAACTTCTCAGCTATGTTTGTTTTTCTTGGCCTTCTTCTACTAAAATTAATCTTTCCTTGTGGTGTGTTTGTGGCTGTAGTGAAGGCTGAGGCAAGATCAGATCGCCACACAGAGATGATCCAGCCCCAAGATGTGGCCTCCGGCCAAAGGAGTCCAGGTGTTTTGAATTAGAAGTGGAATGAACTGTGTTCCTGGCGTGGGATTCCCAGATCAGAATGAACTTTGGACTAATGAAGTGAGAAATGACTGTGTCCAGCAAGGCTAACAGTGGTTTCTGCCTCTTAGATTGCTATGCCTGGCTAGAGAGCCCCTCGGTGTTGCACATCTAAATGACCAAATGCTTTTGTAGTTGCTATGAAAGTGATCCTCCAGACCTCCTTCTCTGAGCATGTTCCCTGGTGTTCAACTCATATGACCTAAAGAATGGGAATGTAATAGGAAGTTGGCTATTCTTTACACATCCCAAAGTTTAAGAAAGGGATAAAATGTTTCTAGGCTTTGGGAAATATAAAATGTGCATGTAAATGGTCTTCAATGATAAGAACACATAGAGTAAGAACATAGGCATTACCTCAAGGACACCATTATGCCCATTTCATTGCTAACAGTAGTGAGGCCTGAGGTATTGATTTTCCCAAAGAGGATGCACTTATTTAATGATTGGCTGCAGAATAATACACAGGTTTCCCAGCTGCAGGACTCTTTCCACTCATCCTTCCCTTTCCACCATTCTTTAAAAACCTTCCCAATTTCTCTGTTCTTTAATCCTGAAAACAACAGCAATATGAAACTTGAAAATACCAAATCATCCAAACTTCCTTGTGATAAATTTTGGGGGTAGCATTTTTGGAAAAGGCAGGGCTTACTATATGTAGAATATAGAAGACTGGCATGCCAATGGAAATATAACCCACACCAGAATATCAGCAATGATATTTTTTTCTACATATCATGTATTTGTGTAAGTTACTGGAAGCCTCCTATGTGATAAGAGCTATTTTAAAGGCTCCACATATACTAACGTGCTCGCTCTTCACAGAATCCAGTGGAATAGGTACTATTATGACCCTGATTTTACATTTAAATCCAGGCAGAGCAATGCCCAAGTTGCAATGTTAAGTATTCTGTTTTATGCAGATTCTCGATATTATGTAAATAAAAATAAACACTAATGTCCCTTTCCTAGAGAAACACCCATTTTCTTCTCTTTCAATTCAACCAATAAAAAATGCCCCTAAAATAAAAATATAAAATACTGTTGCATTTATGAGATTTTCTTTGCATGTCTACCTACTCCAATTCTGTCTATAATTTATATCTCATGAGCATTTGAAATAGATACCTAAATTAACACTTGATTTTGAGCCATGGCTAGAGTCAATTTTAGCCAAAATCTTTAAACATACGAAGAGTGGCAAAAGTAGGTTTACAGTTGTTTGTATGGAAAATAATAAAAATAATTAACAAATAATAATAGAAGAATAAATTGTTTCATGGACTCACAACTGTAAACCTACTTTTGCCTCCCCCCATACTTTAGGTGAATTCCTTGAATAAAATAGAAGAAATTGTAGAGATGTCAGCAGTTCTACATTGTTAACATTTCACTAGTATTGTCAGAAGTCATCATCATCCTTTGTTAAATGGATTCTCAATCACTCTATTGAATAACACACAGCATTCAACATTAGCTTGGATAGAATTTTAGCTGTAAGCTAAATAGTTGGTTTTCACATTTGAATCAGTATTGTTTCTATATCCTATCACCGTATTAACCAACTCATTAAAAATAATTAATTATGGATGGTAAACTCTGGGAACTCACCAAAATTTTGTAAAAATTAGGTCATTCCATTGAAACGTTAAATGATTCAGTTCAGGAATTACCCAACAAAATCATCCTTTATACCTGCATTCACAGTATTAATTAAAATAAAATGTACAATGTCCTAGGAAAACATAGCCATGATTGTATTCTCATGTTTCCAGATGATGGCTCTGGTAGTGTTTAAGGAAAAGTCCTTTACTTTTGATGAAAACTTGCAAAAATGAGATTTGTTTTCCAGTGGTTCCTGAACATGGCAAGCACATCATTTCAGCTTCATTGAAATATGACAATGACTGATGCTCATAGAGAGGAAAAATTGTCCTCTGGCTTGCAATTGCATTATTTTTCAAAAATTTTCTTTTTGTTTTGGATAATTTGAAACCATTTCCAAGATACATAAATAGATTTCCTGTTATTTGTTGAGACTTTAACAAACTAATACTGATGGCTTTTTTTTTGGAGACATTGGTTTGTAACCCTACCCAAATTTTAATGGACTTATGCAATAAAGAAGAATCAAATATATGGTTGGGAGAATAAAATTGTTCCATTTGTTAATTATTTGGACTTATACTACTTATGTCCACAGAGAATTCATCTACTTCTTGTCTATATAGAGTATAGTCAACACAATATAAACTATAGCCTTTTTCATTAGGTTCTTCTTGTGATGTTTTATTAAACAAATGGATTAATCCACAGAGACATATTAAAGCTCTATATCAGTTTCTACTAAGATGATGATTAGAGAAGATATGACCAGTATAGTTGCTTGCTCTTTTCCAAAAAGATAGGAGCCATCACTTGATATAATAGAAAGAACAAAGCCTTTTGAAGGTCAAACCTGTGTTCCAGTCAAGGCTCCTCAACTTCCTACCTGTATAACTTCTAACAGATAACCTAACATCTTTGAGCTTCAGTTCTTGAGCTGGATACCTTTTCCTTGATGTCCCAGATGCACTATCCCCTCCTATACTCTGCTCTCTGTCACAAGAGGCTGGTCAGCAAGGACTATGTTATCAGACAGTGCCAAGTGGCTTCCTTTCAGCTTCAGCCAAGGGGATCCTATTGGGAGATTGGAGAAAAGGAAGTGAGGTCCAATATTTACTCTTCAGCTCCCTTCCTGCAAAGTTCCATCCAGTCAGCTCTGTTGTTTGATTAAAGGCCAGAAGTTCTCTCAAGCCACCCTGTTCTACCAGTCTCCTTCCAGGATCCAGGGGCCACTTCTACTTCCTCCCCTTGTCCCTTGAGCCAGCTGTGGGAGCAGCTGTGTTATGACTAGATCTGGGAGAGTGTACTGTCCCTTGTGGGTTACTCATCATGAGGGCACCTTCATAAAGAATCTATTCAGCCATCCTTGATTTATCCTAATTCAAGGGTCCCACCTGCCTCCAAAAGGAACTCTGACTGATGTAATTCCCTAGCCCTTACCAATGGGGAAAATCACATACACCCACAGGTTTATTGTGAAGAATGAAAAGATAAATGATGTAGAGCCAGGCACTTCCTGGGCATTTAATATGTTTGTTCTTATAATTCTTTGGTTTGATAACAAAGTTTCATTATGTACAAAAGTGAATGTGTTTAATTATGGAATAGGTCATCAGATTCCTTGGTTTAAAAATTGGTGTAATATTTCTGTGTTTTAAAGACTTGAATAATATAGTGTTAGAAACTCAAAAGGAATTCTACTTCACCACCAGTCAGGAATTTTATTTTCTAGTCATACAACACCCTGTTTTATAGAGAGATTCTTATTCACACAGGCAGTCACTGAACAGGCACATAAAAAAAAGAAGAGTTACCAATGAGAGAAAGTATATCCAGATATGAGTAACATCTTAATACAGATTATAAATTAAACAAAACTTTGGCTATTCCTTATAATCAAAAATATTCTATGGGTTTTTAATGATAATTTCTGACTTTTAGATGCAACCGTGCTAGACATACTTTATTTTAAATTAAGTTAAGCATATGCATATTGATTTACAGTTATATAGCAAAAGAACTATATAGAATTACAGTTTTATATATTGCACCATTTGTTCAACCAGATGGCCAGTGTTTTGCAAACACTTGTATTTATACTTCTTTTATGTATTGAGCCCATATATTGCACATACACAATTTTTGTGTATTTGGATTCATCTAGCATACTTGATAATCACTTCTATAACTTCATAAATTATTCTGACTCTTAGAACAATAATTATTCACTAAACATGACTTGGGTACATTAGTTCAAGAAACCTATTTACTATCTTCATTTCAAATATGCAGCTGATTATAATAATTACTTTAAGGAATTATGTTTAAAAAGACTAGAGATTTGAAGAACTCTGAGCTGAAAAGGAATATTTTAAAAGGTAATTTCAAAGGAGAGGAAAACATCCATTCTCTCTTGGGCCAATGGGAAAGAATATTCCTTCAAACTATACTGATATAAGAGCAGCTGACCATTTATTAAGCCTTTTTATTCTTTGTACTAAAAATGGTAATAAGCACTTTATATCTTTTGTCCAATTCAATCTTCATAACTGTAAGACAGTATGTAAATGGGGAACTTCTTTTGGTTATATTTAGTAGAAAACCTCAATAATGTTGACTCAGTTGAATAAAGGTGTGTTTTCTACAGGTAACAGGAAGCTCACCGTAGGCGAGCCCAGGCTGGTGCAGAAGTTCCACAACGCCCTCAGTAACCCCATCTCCTTCCAGCTGCAGGTGCATCCACAGCCTCGTGCCCCCACATTCTGGGCAGGCACAAGAGGAAGGCACAGGAGTAAAGGCAAAAAAGTGCCAGTCAGCCAAGTATACCTGTCAAAGCCCTTATTTATTTACCCTTACATCCTTTGAGCCAAGACATGATCATCCTGCAAGGTAGCTGTGAAATGTAGTTATATAGCTGGGAGTCTTGCCAATGTCATCAACTTTACAGTTCTTTTAATTAGGAAAAAAGGTAGAATAAATATTGGTTATGCAGCCAACTGCCCTGTCCTGGGTAGGTACTATTACTATCTTCATTTCATAGATGAAGGATTTAAGCAAGTTGCCTTTGGAAAGGCCTCCACTAGGAAATAGGGCAGTGGTACTGCTATGACTAGAAGCTTGCTGGTCTTACTATGAAGCGGGTGTTTTTATTTTGGCTAAACAAAAAAAACAAGTTATTATATTTTCCATAGGGGGAAAAACTTGTAATTTTTTCTATTCTCTCATACCAAGGGTTAAGCTTCAAATTTTTCCCCAATTTTATTTTAAAGATTTCAAACCTAGAAAAGCTGGAATAATACTACAAGACACATCATTATACCCTTCACCCAGGTTTATCAATTATTAAAATTTTATCACATTTAATTTTGTCTATTTATATGAATACACATATATACACATGCGCTCACATATATACTATGTATGTATTTATATATATTTGTATATATTATATACTATATGCTGAAACTTTTCCTCAAATAACTAGTGATACTTGGATGCATTTTATTTATTTTTATTTTTTATTTTTTTTAATTTTATTGATTATGCCATTACATTTGTTCTATTTCCCCCCTCCATTCCCCTCCACCATGCACACCCCTCCCCTACCTTCCCCCCTTCCTTTAGTTTATGAACACGTCTCAAGTTCTTTAGATTCTATATTTCCCATACTATTCTTGCCCTCCCCCCTATTTATTTTCTACCTACTGTAATCTATGCTACTTATTTTCTGTACCTTCTCCCCCTTCTTCTCCTTCCGCTCCCCTGTTGCTAACCCTCCATGTGATCTTCATTTCTATGGTTCTGCTCCTGATCTAGCTGTCCTCTTAGTTTGCTTTTGTTGTAGGTATGGTTCTTAATAACTGTGAGTTTGCTGTCCTTTCACTGTTCATCTTTTTTATCTTCTTTTTCTTAGGTAAGTCCCTTTAACATTTCATATAATAAGGGCTTGGTGATGATGAACTCCTTGAATTTGGTCTTATCTGAGAAGCACTTTATCTGTCCTTCCATTCTAAATGAAAGCTTTGCTGGATAGAGCAATCTTGGATGTAGGTCTTTGGATTTCATGACTTGGAATACTTCTTTCCAGCCCCTTCTTGCCTGTAAGGTCTCTTTTGAGAAATCAGCTGACAGTCTGATGGGAAGTCCTTTGTAGGGGACTGTCCCCTTATCTCTTGCTGCTTCTAGGATTCTCTCCTTCATTTGAATCTTGGCTAATGTAATGATGATGTGCCTTGGTGTGTTCCTTCTTGGGTCCAACTTCTTTGGGACTCTCTGAGCTTCCTGGATTTCCTGGAAGTCTATTTCCTTTGCCAGATTGGGGAAGTTCTCCTTTATTATTTGTTCAAATAAGTTTTCCACTGGTGGCTGTTCCTCTTCCCCTTCTGGTACCCCTATAATTTGGATGTTGGAGCGTTTAAAGATGTCCTGGAGGTTCCTTAGCCTCTCCTCATTTTTTTGAATTCTTGTTTTTTCATATTTTTCTGTTTAGTCATTTTTTCCTTCCTTCTGGTCCGGTCCCTTGATTTGAGTCCCAGTTTCCTTTCCATCACTATTGGTTTCCTGTGCATTTCCCTTCATTTCAATTAGTTTCGCCTTCATCTGTTCCTCTAGTTTGTGGCTAAAATCAACCAGTTCTGTGAGCATCCTGATCACCAGTGTTTTGAACTGTGCATCTGAAAGTTTGGCTATTTCTTCATGGCTTAGATTTATCAGCTCTGGGGCTCTGAGTTGTTCTTGAGCCATGTTTTGATCTTTTTGTGCCTGTTATGTATGAGGAGCAGAGCCTGAGGTGTTCACCAGGGTGGGGACACCCAGGTCGCTGGTTTGTGATGCTGTATGGGGGGGGGGGCGGAGTCAGAGAGGGAGCAGTGGCGGTCCTCTCTGCTTGCCAAGTCTGCCACACTGCTCGCCCCAGCTTGCTTATGCAAGCTCAAATGTGCGAGCCCACCGCCCTGCTACGGCCGGCCGGGGCCTGCATGATCTGTCTCAATGCTTGCCTCTTCACCGGTTTATCTGCATGCAAATGCACAACTGACTGTAGCCAGCCAGCCGCGCCTCTTCCTTGAGTTCCACCCGTAACTTGCCCGCACCTGGGATCTGCACCCTCGGCTGCCTGCCCACCTGGGTCAGGGGATCTTTTCTGCCTGACCCACTCTGCTGCTGGCTTCGCCCCTCTTACCGGTTTAGCTGAGTGGTTCATTGTTTTCAGACTCCGTATTCAATTTTCTGTATGGTTTGACTGCATTTATTGTTGTTAAAACTTTATTATTTTTAGATTTAGTTGTGGGAGGACTAAAAGTATTCCCACCTACGCCTCCATCTTGGTGGAAGTCCATGCATTTTATATATAAAGAGTAAACCAGAGACCTCCACCAAGATGGAGGTGTAGGTGGACACACTGTACCTTCTCACACAACCAGATCTAAAAACAACAAAGTTTTAGCAACAAAAACACAGCCAAACCATAGAAAATTGAACTACACGGAAGTCTGACAACAACGAACCCTTTACCCAAACCAGTAAGAGGGGCAGAGCCAAGCAGCACAGCAGGGTCAGGCAGGAAGATCCACCGCACAACCTGGGTGCGAGACCCAGACGCGCCAGCAGCTGTGGGCGAATCCCAGGAGTGGAGTAGCGGGTGGACCCACTGAGGGCTGACTGCAGTCACACATTTGCGCACAGATAAACCAGTGAAGGAGTGAGCAGTGAGACAGACCACGCAGGCCCCAGCAGCGAGAAGGAGCAGAGGGGACTGCTATAGCTCCCTCTCTGAACCCACCCCCCCCCACATACAGCATCACAAACCAGCGACCTGGGTGTCCCCACCCTGGTGAACACCTAAGGCTCTGCTCCTCATACATAACAGGCACAAACAGATAAAAACATGGCTCAAGAACCACTCAGAGCCCCAGAGCTGATAAATCTAAGCCATGAAGAAATAGCCAAACTTTCAGATGCACAGTTCAAAACACTGGTGATCAGGATGCTCACAGAACTGGTTGATTTTAGCCACAAACTAGAGGAACAGATGAAGGCTAAACTAATTAAAATGAAGGGAAATGCACAGGAAACCAATAGTAATGGAAAGGAAACTGGGGCTCAAATCAAGGGACTGGACCAGAAGGAAGAAAAAAATGACCAAACAGAAAAGGATGAAAAAACAAGAATTCAAAAAAATGAGGAGAGGCTAAGGAACCTCCAGGACATCTTTAAACGCTCCAACATCCAAATTATAGGGGTACCAGAAGGGGAAGAGGAACAGCCACCAGTGGAAAACTTATTTGAACAAATAATAAAGGAGAACTTCCCCAATCTGGCAAAGGAAATAGACTTCCAGGAAATCCAGGAAGCTCAGAGAGTCCCAAAGAAGTTGGACCCAAGAAGGAACACACCAAGGCACATCATCATTACATTAGCCAAGATTCAAATGAAGGAGAGAATCCTAGAAGCAGCAAGAGATAAGGAGACAGTCCCCTACAAAGGACTTCCCATCAGACTGTCAGCTGATTTCTCAAAAGAGACCTTACAGGCAAGAAGGGGCTGGAAAGAAGTATTCCAAGTCATGAAATCCAAAGAACTACATCCAAGATTGCTCTACCCAGCAAAGCTTTCATTTAGAATGGAAGGACAGTAAAGTGCTTCTCAGATAAGATCAAATCCAAGGAGTTCATCATCACCAAACCCTTATTATATGAAATGTTAAAGGGACTTACCTAAGAAAAAGAAGATAAAAAAGATGAACAGTGAAAGGACAGCAAACTCACAGTTATTAAGAACCACACCTAAAACAAAAGCAAACTAAGAGGACAGCTAGATCAGGAGCAGACCATAGAAATGAAGATCACATGGAGGGTTAGCAACAGGGGAGTGGGAGGAGGAGAAGGGGGCAAAGGTACAGAAAATAAGTAGCACAGACGGTAGGTAGAAAATAGATAGGTGGGACGGCAAGAATAGTATGGGAAATATAAAATCTAAAGAACTTGAGACACGTGGTCATAAACTAAAGGGGGGAATGGTGGGGGAGGGGGGTATGCAGGGTGGAGGGGAATGAGGGGGGAATAGAGCGACTGTAATGGCATAATCAATAAAATATATATTATTAAAAAGAAATAAATAAAAGTAAAAAAAAAAAAGTAAACCAAGTAAAGAACTTGGTTAGTCACTATGTGTATTACTCTGCTTAGGTTACTATAACAAAATACTACAGACTGGGTGGCTTAAACAGCAGAACTTTATTTTCTCACAATCAGAGGCTAGAAGTCGAAGATCAAGATGTTAAATATGGAAATGATTCAATACCAGTTCAAGTGCCTCCCCCTCCACTGCCATTACCACCCTAGGCTCTGCTCTACAAAGCCCAACAAATTTAAGAAATTATGCTAGACACAGCAAGTGGCCTTCAGGATTTTCTAGCCAACACCTGTTCTGATTGTTTGGTACCTGTGTTATACAGTTGCTAAATGTTTAATATTACCTTTTTCTTCATTTACATTTTAGTTTTTAGTGCCCATTTCATTGGGTGGCAGAAACAATGTCAGTTACTTCGAAGTTCTTATCTTTTTTCTCAGAATTATACCTGAGTTTCAGAGACCTTAAATAGTACAAAACATTGGACAGGAGGATCTGAGGAGGCATGAGGATGGATCATGCGCTGGAGGACCAGAAAAACATTCTTTGGAGATTTTCTTATCTTCCATTTCACTGGCACTCCTCTGTCAGCTGCTGGAAAACTCAGTCCCTGAAATGTTCATAGCATGTCTACCCTATCCTGTAAAGGTCTTCTACACCAAGTAAGTACAATTTAGTAGTTTACAGAACAACCATTAATAACTCTAAACTTTCAAGCACCAGGTTCACTCAGGGAGAAAATTAAGAGACTTCTGATGGCTTCACACCTCATTGGTCACTAAGGTTTGGAACTTGATAGCTGCAAACTGAAAAACTGAGCAGGCCAATTAAATAAAGGCACTATAAATAAACTGCCTAGCTCCTAGCCTCAGAGGTACATGTAGGTCTTTCAACAACAGGCGCGTGCCTGTCTAGGGATAGCCGTGGACAGTAGGCAAGGATCAGTGGACCAGGGACTTGGCAGATGGGGCTCTGCTACTTGAATAGTCAGGCAGCAGCCCCAAATAAAGGACTTCATGAAATAAAGTCTGCTTTTTCAGGTGGAGAGGTAATGAGAGCTAATGTTAAGGGAAAAAATAGAGAAAAATATATATTTAAAGAAGAATATAAGGGAGAAATCTACACAGTTGAAAATTTTATAAAACAGTACTAAAGAGAAAAAATAAGCATTAAAAGTAGCCTGCACTTGAGGGAGCTGAAATACGGCATTACACTCACTTCAGTAATGGATAAGGATGATGCTGTCCCATTATTCCTCATCTTTAACGAAGGCAAAGACAGACACGATCGAGCAGCAATGATCAGATGGGGCATAAGAAATACTCTGTAATAAGGACCAGGATAGATTTTAAATACTTCAGAACCATTAGGAATCCTCCAGGTATAGTTTTAAAAAAAGACTCCTCAAAAGGAGATTGAGCAGGGTGCTTCTTGGGCACCCTGAGCACCCTTACACGCTGCAGGGATCTGGCTAGCAATTAAGGAGTGTTTATAAATATTATACTACATGCGCTCTCCATTTCTTCCAATTATATTAAAAACAGCTGCTATCAAGGAACAAACATTTGGGCTATTCTGGGGCTATGCTTTTCAGCTCCAGAATGCACTGATAAAACTGACATTTACACAGTGCATTCAAAGCCTTAGATAAGGTAGTTAAATGAGGGAGGGTATGTCCTCCCAGGTTCTTCTTTTCATTCCGGCATTATCTTTTACCCTGCTTGCATTCCCTCAGGTCAGAATTTTAAAACCTGACTAATGTAGAGGCTCTCTCCCCACCCTACCCTGCACCTCCACGCCCAACCCCTGTAGAGCCCTTTGGTTCTGCGAGGATTGACATTCCTTTACAATGACATGCTGGTAAATCAGGTGGACACTGGGGCGCTCCAAAGTGTGGCATTCGCTGATTTTCGTCGTGTAAATACTCCAACCAAAGCTGATTTCAAAGATGGCTGTGTTTAACAAACATCTTATAAAATTGCTGAAGACTTGACGAAGAGCCGGCATGAGCCAGTGGCACAGGCCTAGGACACCACTGGCCAGGGGGTCTCCCTGACTCCAGTTCTCTGCCCCACACAAAAAGTAGTTCAAATCCCTAAGTAGTGTCAGATAAAAAGCAATAAAAATGACCACTGCCTCTTGGCAATCACTCTTTATGTGCCATGCTTTGAAGGTTTTTAGAATCATGTTACTGATCCCCACAAGAACCCTATGAAGGCATTATTTTTATGTTCAAAAACAAAGGCATAGAGAAGCTAAATAAATCAAGGTCAAAGATATTGGAAGTTACAGAAGCAAATTCAAACCCAGGTTTTATGTGACTCAAAATCCATGGCTTAACCTCTACCTACCCGATCCTGCTTCTTTACAGAAACATGCAGTTATCCTGATGGTCTTCAAAGTCCGGGCAGCCTCTCTGGAGTACTTTCCTGACACTCTCTTTGCCTTCACTGCAGTCCTGTCACTTTGGCTCTTCCTCCATATGAAGAAGTAGTTTGCTGTTAAAGAGTAGGGGCAGTGTCCCGGGCATCTTTATCTGCCACCCTGTCAGTGCTCCTTTAATGTTTGATGAATGACTGGCTGAATGAATGAATAAATGAATTCAGAATCCATGAGTCAGCTTTAATCCTATTGTTTAGAAGGCTCAGCAGCTTGTTTCTCCAGATATTGGTGCTACAGAGTAGAGGCTCACTTGTAAGGTCATGTTGGAAATAAGAGAACGCAGGAGAGCCTTAAGTTGCAGTTTGATCATGAGACGTTGCTTACCACCTCCACTGGGTTTAGGTTTATTTTTTACAATAAGGAAAGATGAAAGGCTCTTAAGGCAATATTCCCAGTTCACAGGTGACCTGGGCCTGTTGTCACCTACAGTTATTATCTCATACACTCATGAAAATGCAAAACTTTCAAGTGGTCATTTTATTGTCTTCCTGCCCCCTAAGTGATTAAACATCACCTCTCCAGACTTGAGGCTATAGCTCGTCACCCAGACTCGCAGCCCTTTGACCTGTAAAATAGGCTCATAAAAGTTACAGCCCGGAAAGCAACATCTGGAGCAACCCAGAGTCAAGGCTGATAAATCATTTTATAAATTCATAAAAACTTAAGAGCATTTTTAATTGAATAATAATAATCACACTTCAAAAGAATCTTGGGAGGTACAGTGCTTTTTAAAACGAGGCGCACGGGAGTTTTTAAGTAGCGGTGTCTGATAGGCTACGTCTTCACGTTTGGCTTCCTTTCACAGAGTGCAAGTTAGTTAGCCAAATTATCCTGCACTTCCAAGGGCTGTAACACATGTCAAGTCCTAGAGGCATGAAGTTTGATGTTCGTTCGAACGTGGAAGTCTGCCTCGTTTCATTTCTTCCACACATAACTTGGGTGAGACGTAATCATTCTCTTTTCATTATTAACTCCAGGTCTTCTTTTCCTGACCCCAGTGGCCCAAAGTAAGAATTTGGAAACATTCTAATTTGGTTTTGAGGGCAATAACTTTTGTCTTCTCTATGTCTGGGAATAACTATTAAATTACACCAGGAGGTATTCTTTCTACATACACACATTTTTCAATATATAATGCAGAAATATTTTGGCAAGATCCTTCTAAAAGACTGTTTTTTCAATTACTTTTCTGAATTAATCACAGTGTCTTGCTCATAGAAAGCCTTCAGCCATACTGTCTGATTGACTCACTGACCTTTAGTTCGGGTAAAACAGCAGGAGGAGGAGACACAAGGGTTCAGTGTTTATTAGCTGAGAATATCTTTTCTGCTGATGGTGAGTTGACCGAATCATCTTTAAATATGAAAATAGTCCATTATTGGATAGCTTGGAAATTGTTTCAAATAAAAGGATCCTAATTTAATATGCATTTCAATATTTACTTTCTGCCCTCATAGGTATATTTAAAAAGGATTCTTCCCTTTTAATTAATTTATATATATGACTGTCAGAGATGGCTTGAGTATTCTTAGAAAACACACACCATATATTTTATTTCAAATAGTTCATTATTAAGAACTCTACCCAGTTTTCCAATCTTAAGGTGAAGAACAGTTTTAAGTGTATGATAATAAGTTATCTTTTAAATGTTCTGTTAATTCTGTCAATCAGTTATATAGTCACTAAGTGTAAGCAATTTTTCAAATATTACAAACATTTATACAGAAAAAAGTACCATGGTAGGTGGGCATCTTGCCCTTTATAAAGTATTATTTATGAGGTCTTTCACATCCCTAAAAATGATAAACTGTAGTTAACTATCCCTTGGCTGGATATAGTCTAATATGTTGTGTCAGCAACAATGTCATACTTTACAAAGATTACAGATTCCATTTACAGTTTTTATAAAATTAGATCACGTCTATGCAAATTAAATAGTTAAAAACCCATTTTCCATTTTTGAGATTTTCTTTTTCTTGTATGGGTAGGGAAAGTTTGTTTGGGCAAGTGGCAGAGAAGCCACTTCATGAGTAAAAATAGAATTAGTTGCCAGGTTGTAGGTTGGTGCCTGTGGTAGGCAGACTAATGATTTCCCAAAGATGTCTAGATCCTGATATTTGGTATCTGTGAATATGTTAGATTACACGGCAAAGGAGAGTTAAGGTTGCAAGTGAAATTAAGGTTGCTAATAAATTGACCTTAAAATAGAAGATTATCTTACATGATCTGAGTGGGCCTAATGTGATCATAAGTGTAAGAAGTGTAAGACGAAAGCTGAAAAAGAGAATTAGAGGAAAATGTGATAATAAAAGCAGTCAGAGAGATGCTATGATGCTGGCGTTGGAGATGGGAGAAGAGGGCCTCACACCAAGGAATGTGAGTGGCCTCTCAAAACTGGAAAAAGCGAGGAGATGGATCTCTTCCTGGGATCTCCAGAGAGGAATGCGGCCGTGTCTGTACCTTGACTTCAGCCCAGTGAGACATGCATTGGGCTTCTGACCTCCAGAAATGTAAGATAGTAAATCTGTGTTGTTCCAAGCCACTGAATTTGTGACAATTTATTATAGCAGTGATGGAAATCTGATAGAGTGCCAAATAAAGATAAAGAGACCACTTTCTAGGGCACTGGGGCAAATTCAGTCAGAGCAGGAGCTGCTTATGTAGAGTGGCTAACCAAGGCCACTTATACATGAGAAGTGCTAAGACAGTGATTAAAAAATGTCAGCTCTGAAGTTTAGTTGCACCACAATATGAATGCACTTAACACACTGAATTGTACACTGAATTGCTATGATGATAAATTCTAGGTTATATATATATATATTACCTCAATTTAAAAAATAAAACAAACAAATAAAGGCAAAGTCAAAAGGATTGACATGCCCTCAAGTACCACCAATCTAAGATGATTATTTCACAGAGGGAAAGAATTCTAAGCCATGCTCATAGGAAAATAGCTTTTCCTCATATAAGATCAGACAATAATATAAATAAAAGTAAACTCTTTGGTGACTTGTACTGTCTTTTCTGATAACTAAAGAGAGGGTCCCCAAAACCCCAGCTTGTGCAGATTATGGAGCCCAGTGCATTACATTCAGTAGTCACCCCTTTGCCTTCAGAATCAGTAAACGATAAATTCAGAGAAGCATCATTTATTGTCTGGTCAAAGCCTGGAATACTCTAATCTTTAATTCGGAAAACCAGACCAAAGGATCTAATCAAACCCCTTCTCTTAGGACTGATAGAATTAAAGAAAAGAATGGACAGAGGGGAGGACAGAAAAAAAGGCAATGGGGGTTACAGCATCTTCATGAGACAATGTCCTTTCAGAGGCCCAAAGTCCAAAACTTTCTCCCAAAGAAATCAGTAACCTTGCCTAAGTTTCACTCTAGAACCCTTATAGGGATAAGTCTGAAGGAGAAGATGAAAAGTTAACATCTTGAATAAGGAACTCAATGTTCTTCACCCCAGATCTCCCTCTCCTGTTTGTCCTTCTTCAATCGCAGGCACCACTACCAAGCTGTTCTAAGAACATACACCTTCAAAGTCCCTTCTCCCCAGGGAAGGAGCAAAACTCCTGGGATCCAGTCTGTGTCAAGGGCTCTCTTCAGGCCCTTCCTCTGACTCTATTTCAAAGGCATCTTCTCTAACTGGATGACTCAGTTTTCTCCTTCTGTCATCACTTTTCGGTTTGATGCTTTGTGCTTTCTGTTTGGTTTTATTCTAGTTTTGGCCTAGATACTCTCTTTCTTCTTCCCAAGCTCCAGACTTCATAAACCAGGAGGTGGTCCTCCTTCCAGCCCTAAACACTCAGCCCAGGAGAGTGCTCAGGAATCACACATGCCTAAAGAAGTAGGACCACCCAGTTGCCTACACCATAAGCTAGAAAGTTATCTTAGATTCTATCTTCTTCTTCACTGTTTGCCAGCCTTGGACCACCTACCTCCTTACCCAACACACACACACACACACACACACACACACATGCACAGTGTCAAATAACAAATTATGCTGACTCTACCTTTTCTATCTCTTGAATATTTCTGGAATTTTTTTCATTTGCATCCTCATCTACCAGTTCTTTGGTTTACACCCTCATCATTTCTTACTTGAAATTTCGCAATTGCTTTTTCTGTTTTAGGTCAGGTTGCTTGGAAACAGGCTCCAAAGTAGAGATTTCTGTGCAGGAATTTATTTGAGAATGCACTGAGAACAGTATCTAAAAGGAAGTAAGGGAAGCAGATTGGACAGAAGGAAAAATTGATCTGTGATTCAGATACAACTGAGGCCTCAGCTCACCCCAGAGGGAGCTCCAAGCTGAGATGGCTCTGCGGAGCTGTCTTGTACTGTGGAAAGAGGGCTGGCCACTATGAAGACACCAGTCATTAGATATGGCCTCTTCCCAGACAGGAGCTGGGTCCTAGAGAGACAATCTGGGCAGTGTATCACAACATCCACTCTAGTTTTCTTTCTCACAAGTGCTCAACTAGCTTCCCTGTCTCCAGCTTCCATATTGTTGCCATAACAATTATTTTAAAACCACAGTGTAAGCATGCCATTACCATTGCAAAATATTTCCATTCTTGGCCATCCTTTTTAGATACATATCCAAACCCTTCAGCATGGATGATGAATCCAGTGAGATCTGGACACCTGTGGCCACATCTCCTTCCACATCCCAAAGCAGCTTAAGAGTCATACCAGGTCACATGATGTGTCTTCCCTCCATGTTTGTACCTCCTTGTTTAGATGTCTAGATGTCTAAATCAATAGCCCCTGGTTTTTATCCTACAAAGTCACATTCACAACCTGCAAAAGTACAATCCTCTCTGCTCATTTGTTTTAAATATAAGAGGCAATTCCAGGGATGGCTTCAGGAAAATAATCAACCACATTATGCCTCATTTTACCAGAAAAAAAGGGGGGGATTCTAATTTAAAAAATATATATTAATAATTAGAAATTGCCTGGATTTATATAGAACTTATGGTTATGAAGTAAAGCCTTTAAGAAATATATCTCGAGCAATAATGTCAGTTAATCTGGTAAATTCTTACCAGCTGAAGTCTGCCAGGTGTTTAATATGCAGCAGGTATTCATGCTCACAGCACTAAACCTTTGCACTTTGTTAGCCATTTTGTAGGGGAGAAGAGCTGAAATTCAAAAAAGTTAAATAACTTTCTTCTTATTGTTGGCAGAGGTAACAAAATTGGATATGGGCCCAATTCAGCCAATTCCAGAGCCTGTGCTCTTCAGAGTTCTTTTATCTAGTTCATTGGCATTAGAGCTTTGGCCAAAGAAGAAATTAATGACCAATTCTGATTTGGTCATAACTATATCAGGAAATATTTTCATCAAATTTAGAAACACGATGCTTGTCAATGATGAAATATCAGGGAGTTTGCTCTCCTGATGATCACCCACCGTGAAGCAGAACTACACAAACAGGAGCCACTTAGCATGAAGAAGAAAAGAAATGAACACAAAAAAGAAATGAACATGCTGTCCAATAATAAAAGCCACAGTACAGAAAATGAAACAACGCTTCGAGAGCTGGATTTGTAACACCAGATGTGTATTTATTAAACTAGTAACACCATCAGGAAAAAACATAGCCACATATAAATTACATGTGTGAGTTATACCATTTTTTCTGAAAAAGCCAAGGGCTAACTAATGCTTTTAAAAAACAATGGTGTCCTCATACAAGAGTAGCTGAAAACGGTGGTCTGTGAAGCTGTACCAAAAAATATATAAGCAATAGCAATAAAATAAATAGGGAAATGCAAGGAATCAAAATTCTTTGAATACACAATAGAAAATAAATGAGGCAGAAAGTCCTTTCTGGAAGATAAATGAGGCAAAAATAAACTATTTTAAACCTATGAATTTTTATTAATTTTGTCCACCCAGTTCCTCTTTATAGACTCTATTGAGAACACCACAAAAGGATGGGATTTATTCACTTATCCATTTGTTTATGCAAGAAGTATTTATTAAATGACAACTATATGCCAGGTGCTATGATAATCGCTGGGAAACCTGTGATAACTACAACAACATCCCTGACATCATGTAGCTTAAATTCTAGTGGGGAAAAGCGACAATAACTATTATAGCAAACAAATAGTCATGAGTGCCATAAATTAAAATAAGAAAGGATAAAACTAGGAGGAGGACAAGTTTATAGAAGGTGGTTAGGGAAGGTCTCTCTGAGGAAGATTTGAACAGAGGCCTGAATAATGAGAAGTCACTGATCTGAGAAAATGCAGACAGGGAAAAGAGGAAAAAAGAATAAAATCATAGATGTATGAACAAGCTTATTGGACTTTAGGAAGCTTCAGAGTGCTCTGCCCTGGGTGGGACAAAGTGAGAGAAACAAATGACATCACCAGAAAGGCTGGACCTGAGTGGGGCCTTGTGTGACTTTGGGTTAGGGGTTTTTGTCCTGGAAGAGACTGAAACCAGTTTTCACAGGAGAGGGATGGAATGTGGCTGCTAGAGGAATGACCCTAGGGTGGTGGCTTGGACCAAAGTGTTAGCAATGGGGATGGTGTGAGCTGGTCAATATAGGATATAAACATATCCTATCAGGATATATATTCAAAGTTGAATCAATAGGACTTCTGGTGGTGTGGCTATATAATACAAAGGGAAGATCAAGGACAACTTCTGGGTGTTTTATGTAAATGATTGGGTGAGCCAGAATGCTATAACTAGGACAGAAGAGGCTGGAAAAAGAGAGGGATGGGGAGGAAGAAGGATGGCAGTACCCAGCAATTGTTTCAGTTTGCACATGTTGAGATTTCAATATCTGTTATACATCCAAGTGGATATTCTAAGTAAACAATATATGTATTTAATGAGGGAAGTTTCTGGTTAGAGAGGAGATATTTAGGAACCTTTGCTTTGAGCAGAATTTAAGGTCAAAATTTTGAAGGGAAAATGAAAAATAAATAAATACATGTTTTAAAACACTAAAGGAGCTCACTTAGGTACATATTGGGTTGATCAAAAAGTTTGTTTTTTTCTGTTAGATGGTTCTAGTAGTACTTAGTTGTCTTTAACTTCAAAACAATTTTGTTAGATTGTTTTGTGACAGCTGTCATATCAGCGTGCATTTAAGAAATATCAAAACTGGCCCTGGCTAGCATAGCTCAGTGGATTGAGCATGGGCCTGCAAACATGCCTAGGTTGTGGGCCACATCCCCCAATCCCCAGTGGGGGGCGCACGAGAGGCAACCACACTGATGTTTCTCTCCCTCTCTTTCTCCCTCCCTTCCCTTCTCTCTCAAAATAAATTAAATCTTTATTTTTTTAAACATATTTTATTGATTATGCCATTACAGTTGTTCTATTCCCCCCTTCATTCCCCTCCACCCTGCACATCCCTCCTCCATCATTCCCCCCTCCCTTTAGTTTATGAACATATCTCAAGTTCTTTAGATTCTATATTTCCCATACTATTCTTGCCCTCCCCCTATCTATTTTCTACCTACTGTAATCTATGCTACTTATTTTCTGTACCTTCTCCCCCTTCTTCTCCTTCCGCTCCCCTGTTGCTAACCCTCCATGTGATCTTCATTTCTATGGTCTGCTCCTGATCTAGCTGTCCTCTTAGTTTGCTTTTGTTTTAGGTGTGGTTCTTAATAACTGTGAGTTTGCTGTCCTTTCACTGTTCATCTTTTTTATCTTCTTTTTCCTAGGTAAGTCCCTTTAACATTTCATATAATAAGGGCTTGGTGATGATGAACTCCTTGAATTTGGTCTTATCTGAGAAGCACTTTATCTGTCCTTCCATTCTAAATGAAAGCTTTGCTGGGTAAAGCAATCTTGGATGTAGGTAGGTCTTTGGTTTTCATGACTTGGAATACTCTTTCCAGCCCCTTCTTGCCTGAAGGTCTCTTTTTAGAAATCCGTTGATAGTCTGATGGGAAGTCCTTTGTAGGTGGCTGTCCTCTTATCTCTTGCTGCTTCTAGGATTCTCTCCTTCATTTGAATCTTGGCCAATGTAATGATGATGTGCTTGGTGTGTTCCTTCTTGGGTCCAACTTCTTTGGGACTATCTGAGCTTCCTGGATTTCCTGGAAGTCTATTTTCTTAGCCAGATTGGGGAAGTTCTCCTTTATTATTTGTTCAAATAAGTTTTCCACTGGTGGCTGTTCTTCTTCCCCTTCTGGTACCCCTATAATTTGGATGTTGGAATGTTTAAAGATGTCCTGAAGGTTCCTTAGCCTCTCCTCATTTTTTTGAATTCTTGTTTCTTCATCCTTTTCTGTTTGGTCACTTTTTTCTTCCTTCTGGTCCGGTCCCTTGATTTGAGCCCCAGTTTCCTTTCCATCACTATTGGTTTCCTGTGCATTTCCCTTCATTTCAATTAGTTTCGCCTTCATCTGTTCCTCTAATTTGTGGCTAAAATCAACCAGTTCTGTGAGCATCCTGATGACCAGTATTTTGAATTGTGCCTCTGATAGGTTGGCAATTTCTTGTTCGCTTACATTTATGGGCTCTGAGGCTTTGAGTTCTTCTTGAGCCATGTTTTTATCTGTTTGTGCCTGTTACGTATGAGGAGAGGAGCCTTAGTTGTTCACCAGGGCGGGGCCACCCAGGTGGCTGGTTTGTGATGCTGTATGTGGGGGCGGGGTCAGAGAGTGAGCAATAGCGGTCCCCTCTGCTGCTTCCCGCCTCTGGGGACTTTAAGATCTGTCTCACTCCTTCACTGGTTTATCTGCATGCAAATGTGTGACTGTGGTCAGCCAGTCGCTTTGGGCCTTCACTGGGTCAGTTCGTCGCAACCCGGCACCTGGGATTTGCCCTTGGCTGCCTGGGTCAGGGGATTTTTTTTTTTTTTGCCCAACCTGCTCCGCTGCTGGCTCCGCCTCTCTTACCGGTCTAGCTGAGTGGTTCGTTGTTGTTGGACTCCCATATTATTCAATTTTCTGTGATTTAGCTGCGTTTATTGTTGCTAAAACTTTGTTGTTTTTAGACTTGATTGTGTGAGAAGGCAAAGTGTTTCCACCTACGCCTCCATTTTGGCGGAAGTTCTGAAATTAAATCTTTAAAAAAATACATATTTCTACTCTGAGCCACAAAAATAACAACTTAAAAAATATATCAAAACTAGTGAGTTTTTGCATAGCCATTTTAATATCAAAGATGAAAGAAAATAAACAATGTTTACAACATATTATGCTTTATTATTTCAAGAAAGATAAAATTGCAACTGAAATTTTTTTTAAAAAGATTTGTTCAGTGTATGGAGAAAGTGCTGTTACTGATCTAATGTGTCAAAAGTGGTTTGCAAAGTTTTATGCTGGAGATTTCTTACTGGATCGTGCTCCATGGTCAGTTAGACCTGTCAAAGTTGATAGCAATCAAATTGAGATATTGAGAAAAATCAGCTTTCTACCATGTGGGAGATAGCTCACATACTCAAAATATCCAAATCAATCAAGTTATTGGTGAAAATGAAAAATGTGTCTTTTATTTTATTGAAAAAACTAAATAGACTTTTTGGCCAATCCAATAGTATACATAGGAGAGAGAACATAGCCAAATATAAAACCCGAAACACACTAGCATTTAATAAAAATATTAATAGCCCATTTATTAAATTCTCCTATTCACTAAGCACTTCTCTAAGGACTTGACCTGAATTAACTTATTTTTTTCACATCACTCAACTATCTTACTCCCACACTAATTCCTTCTAACACTGAAAGTCATCTTAATTATTTTATTTAAAAGAACATTAAATATGACCTTTCCTTTAACATAAATGTAATAACATTTTTTAGCATTGTCTGCCAAGAAGGCAGACACCGTCTTTTTTTTTAACAATGAAAAGTAACTTCATGTAAGAGCTATCAACCAACAGTTATGGCAGTCTTGATTTAGAAAATGGGATAGATATCAGTGCTACTTTGTACATTCTTCATCTTAAAGATGAAGAAAAGGCTCAGCAGTATGCATTATGGCAACTCAACTCAATATAAAATATGCATGAAGTGATTTCTAAAGTAAAGTCTAAAGAGATAAAAAGAAAAAAGGGAGGGGAGAAGGAAGGAAGGGAGGAAGGGAGGGAGGGAATCAAATCTGCTGTGGACCAAATTAACTTTTATTAAATTAAATAACTATCAATGCATTGCTATCTCTTTTTTTAGCATTGATTCATATGTAGGTTTTCATTGTAAGGAAAAATTACTTGTACAAATTTCCAGGAAAAATCTGATTTTTATGAATACTGTAGACAGGTCAGTTATAGCACCTGGGATGTCGTCCTCTTACAAAGACAACCATTAAGCATCAGCTCTGCTTAGGCAACAGCCTGGAGATGCCTTCCCTGTCCCTGAACCAGTTTGCAGGAGTAATCCTGCATGTCAGGTATAGCTGTTTGGACCAGAGTAGACACCTCACTGCAGACTGGCCCATTCAAAAGTTCTGCCTGACAAGAATCATGGTGATTATCTAGCCCAGTCAGAGTATCTTCCTCAGGAATGTTATTGTGGAAGAAATTTGTACATGAATATGGAAAGAGCTGCAATTAGTAGCTAGAGAAGGGAGAAGATTTAAATCCACCAAAAGCAGACATAAAGAAAAAGAATCATTAGGGAGCCAAATTATAAGTAGAAACATTGAGTAAGCCAAAAATTAGGGTAAGAGAGGATGGTGATTAGGCAGGTGTCGTAAAACCAGAGGGAACTCAACAGAGAATTAAAGAAGTACCAGTGAGGGGCCCTGAAATATCTTGTTCCCCACAGTCACCTTAAATCCTAAGTGACCCTTCCTTTGTGGGTAAGCTGTGTAAATCCTGACTGAAGCATGGCTCCCAGGTATTTCCAGGGACTTGGCTGTTAGAGTCGTGTGAAACCTCATCTCTCTTACTGCCACACAGGTAACCTCAAAATAAATTCCCATCGTTTGAGATAGCCTGATATTATTACAGCCAAATATCTTAACTATGCACTCACTATGTTTAATGGCTTCCACCTTTGCAGCAAACAATTAAAATAATTAGCAATTTCACATGTGTGATAATACCTTTGGGGAGTGGGGAGGGCGGAAATAGAGGAAAGGTTTATAAAGCGGGAGTAATGGTAAGCAATGTGAATGTTGGGGCTTTAAGTTTTTTGGGTTGCAGTGTTCTGATGGGGTTTGCAGTAAGTTTATGAGATTATGTTGCTAAATTGGGTTATCATATTCCTATTACGTGACATTTTTATAGCTAATTAACCCATAGATGTTGGTACAAGTTGCTCCAAGTACAAAGAGGGAAAACCAGATTTTATTTTTTTTTAATTTTATTTATTTATCTTTAGAGGGGGAGGGGGGAGGAGAGAGGGAGAGAAACATCAATGTATGGCTGCCTTTTGTGCATCCCCTGCTGGGCACTGGCCTGCAGGGAACCTGCCTGCAACCCAGGCATGTGCCCTGACTGGGAATTGAACCGCGATCCTGTGGTTCGCAGGCCCGCGCTCAATCCACTGAGCTACACCAGCCAGGGCTGGAAAACCAGATTTTAAATAAAACATGTTCCAAATCAGAGTTCTGGCAATGAATGTGGCATAAAGGACCTTTATAATTTCTTTTGGTCCTACAGATTCCCTTGGCATCCCTGTTACATAAATGACTAAGGTTTTCTCAATTTAGTTCTATTGGCCTTATGAATGATGTTCTTCTTAGATTCTTATAACAAATTGACTGACAGTTCTATTTTTCTGTGTGGTGAAATCAAATATTTTATTAGCATGTGTTCCTATATATATTTATATGGAAATGATGTAAGCCTCTTTCTTTGATTCCATCTTTTCATTCTCTTTTTCTTTCCTTCTTTTCTTTCTTTCTTTCAGTTGAATGGAAGGGGTGGGAGTTGCGGTAGTGAGGGAGGTAGTCAGTTAAATCATCCTTATTAATCAGTCAATAATATCCCCTTGTTAACTTGGCAGAGGTTGAGTGTAAACCACCCATTCTCTTCACAGGCAGGCACCAAAACACATCAAAAGGCACTGATGGAATCAGAAACTAAGGAAGATAAGGAGATGCAGCTCAATACTCCTGAGCACCTGGTGGAGTGAAGACAGAACAACAGACCCAGGATGTCTGGTCCTGCTCTCTGCTGGAGGTTGTGAGGCAACCAGAAGCACTCTGCAGTTGGAGATTCCTGGCTAATCCCCTTCTCAGCCAGCAGTGTGGACCAGCCAGGAAACTACCATCTAGGTTCAGTCGTAGGGTGCCTTCCTCCTCCTGGAGGAGTGGTTGGCTCACCACCGCTTGATACTATTTTGGGCCTCAGACTTCTGGAATAATGAAGCTTTACCTCCTAAAGTGCTCGGGGCCACCTAGGATTTCAGCCCTCCAGCAGGGACTCTGGCCCACATTTGTTAACCGCAAGCTAAATCAAATAGATAAGTGCGGAAACTTGGGCACATAATTTACAATCACTTCTATTACCTCTTAAACTCTAAAAATGTTGTAGTCCCCTGAATTTGGTAGAATAGGGCCAGTGATGAGCACACAAATCATTAGGGGAGTGTTTATTTTTCCTGATATTCAGCTCACATATCTCACTGACATTGGACTTTCTCCCCTTAAGAAGGTGCTGCTTGGGCTCTTCCACAATCACGACAGCACAATGTATAGTCAAGGTTTTGTCTCATGCTCATGTCTCTTACATCTCTTGTCTTTGTCACTACACAGTTGTGACACAAGAAGCACCCTAAGGCACCTTGTCTTCCTTGCCTACTTGTGTCAAATATCTGGTACTACCCACTCCTGAAGCTTAATTCTGAAAACCACCATCTCTCAATTAAATTGCCTTGAGCATCCTGCACCCACAACACAGCAGACGATATTACATGTTCTGCATTTACTGAGCTGGGTTAGTCCGTGCTCAGCCTCATTTGACCTCCTTTCTCTCTATACCTGGACAACTGAATATCCATAGAGACTCGGAGAAACAGTCGTAAATAATTCTTTAGTATAGATAGTCAAATTATTTATCTCTTGGAAGTCATTGCTTCCGGAATTCTTTCTCCACAGTCTGATATATTGTGCCTTTATTTGAAGTCCCTCAACAGCTTTAACACAGCTCACATTCCATGCAGGAAAGTGAAAAACAGTACTCCCAGTTTGTAGCATCTCTCTTAATCTCTCCTTCCACTCCCTGGAGTGGAAGGCCACTAAATTTAAGCTACATCCTCATTTCTATCCTCACACCCACCTTCTGTTTTATCCCTGGATGTTTTGAATTTCAGTTATTTTAATGTGAGTTGAAATGAATAAGATCCAAATGACTCTATCATCTCCATTTATATTAGACAAGTATACAATTCAGTCTACATAAATATGCATGTATTATTTTAAAAAGAATACTAATGTATTATGCTAAAGAGTATCTCAAAATGGGTATTTTTAAATTTTCTACCTGAATTTTCAACTACCTATTACACTTTACACATAGGTAAAACTATCTAAAATCATCAAGCACTCTCCATATTTGGAGTCAGAGAGTTTCTGAAATTTTGAAGCAGAGTAAATTATAACAGTAGGGGACACTTCTAATTATTGTACATTAATGTTTTTAAGATCTGCATCTGTAAACCCAAAGTATGCTTTCATACTTTTATAAAGCAGCATTAGTTCTCAGGAGACTTCCAATAATTACTAAGATCTGTTTTAAATTTTGAATATTCAAAGTGCTTATTTACGATTGACTATCATTACCAGCAGTAAGTCAGGTCTGTGGTATCTGCATAGACGCACAAAGTAAATAATTAAATCTCCTTATAATCAGAATGCAAGAAGGTATAATTTAGTCTTGAGATTTTAACTAAAACAACCTCTTAAATGTAAAAGGTAATCCTTATATATGAGGCCTGTCCAGAAAAAATCCAGCCATTGTAAATATAACAAGAACAGTTTCCATGACATCAATGTAATCTGGCAGCCAAGAGGAGTGGACTGGAATGTGCATGCATGAACAATGACAACTTCACTATACCAGTCAGTGGGGGTGGCAGATATTGTTGAGTAAGCATGTGTACTGTGTGGCCATTGCATTTAAAATGACTGAGCAAGTAAAGCAACGAATCTGCATCAAATTTTGCATTAAGCTTGAACATTCCTCCATGGAAACTATTTGGATGATTCAGAAGGCTGCAGCTATAGACAGCTGGTGATTGGTAGTTTCATCACAACAACGTGCTCACTCATGCATCATGACTCATACAGATTTTTTTGGCAAAACATGAGATCACTCAGGGGACTCAGCCCTGCTACAGCCTAGATTCCGCGACCTGTGACTTCCGGCTTTTCCCAAAACTAAAATCATCTCTGAAAGAGAAGAAAGAGATTTCATACTGTCAATGACATTCAGGAAAATATGAAGGGATAACTGACAGCAATTGGGAGAATTGTGTGAGGTACCAAGGTGCTTACTTTGAAGGGGACCAAGACATCATTATCCTATGTACAATGTTTCTTGTATCTTGTATCTTCTTCAGTAAACACCTCTATTTTTCATATTACATGACTGGATACCTTCTGGACAGACCTCCTATGTATGCATTTTCAAGGTGATGAAGCAGTTAGTTAAACTACCAACCATCATCTCTTAGATTCAGATTAAGTAATTACTGAAGCTTGAGCCTTAGGAAAATACCATTGTCCCTATCATAAGGTGTTGACTACTTCTTTTGGCACTCTTAAAAATGAGTCACAAAGAAACAAAGTGACTCCTCTGAAAGTTGACAGGGAACAAAAGGACAGATGGTATAGTTTTGTTAAAGAAATACAGTTCTCCATGGCCTCCAGTAACCTGAGGCCTCTGAAGACCAGAAAATGATTATCTCCCTGGCTGGTGCAACTAGTGGATTGAGCGCGGGCCTGCGAACCAGACAATCGCGGTTCGATTCCCAGTCAGGGCACATGCCAGGGTTGCAGGCCAGTTCCCAGCAGGGGCCAGTTCCCAGCAGGGGATGCACCAGAAGCAACCATACATTGATATTTCTCTCCTTTCCTCCCCTTCTAAAGATAAATAAATTAAATTTAAAAAAAAAGAAAATGATCATCTGATGAGCTGCCACAGACTGTCTGAACCTAAAGTAATGAACTGAAAGACGAAACATTGGATCTCAGCAGTTGGAATGGGTATATTCCAGAGGCCCAGGGTCATAAGCAATACCTGATTTGTTGATATTTCCCATGTACCTATTACCAGAAAAAGATAATAAAGCCTCCAATAAAAAATTATTTGATTTCTAGTTAAACCTGGCAAATTAACCCCAGGTTTCTCTTCCTCCTTGAACCCCACCGAAGTGATAGTTGAACAGGATGAAAAGATATAACCTCAAAGGCAAAGAGAATGGGAGGCAAGACAATCACAGAGGAAATTTTTAAATAAAATTTTAAGGATAAAAAATTAATGGAGTCAGCAACTAACTGACTTAACAGAGTTGAGAAATTTTTAAGTGCTTACAAAAAGAGGATACTGACAGGAACTAAGCCACCACAGCACCACAGCACCCAGGTAAGTGTTAGGTGTGAAATTGGGCACAGGTGGATTTGTTGATAGTTTAAATAGAGAGTAGTTGGACTTCCCAGCTCTCATCCCCAATCAAAGAGAACAAGTAACTACAACTACTTCATCAATTTCCCAAAAGAAAATGATGGATTTATTCTTTGGACAAACTTAAGCAGAGAGGGTCCAGACTGAAGAATGTAAGGCTGTGGCAATGTGTAAGAATTAATAAAAGTGTAAATATTTAACTGTTAACTTTTTATTATGACCAGAATTCTCTGGAGAAACTGAAAAGTTTAAGATAAAAAATGTGCACATAGTGATTTTTGGCATCGCCCCCAAAAAAGCTAATTCAATTTCCATGAACCTTTTTTTAATATATTTTATTGATTATGCTATTATAGTTGTCCCATTTCCCCATTTTATTCCCCTTCATCATACATATCCCCTCCCACCCACATTCTCCCGCGTTAGTTTGTGTCCATGGGTCATACATATAAGTTCTTTGGATTCTACATTTTCTATACTATTCTAAACATTCCCCTATTTTCTACCCACCATTTATGCTACTTATTCTCTCTCCCCACCCACTCTTCTGTTGATAACCCTCCATGTGATCTCCATTTCTGTGATTCTGTTCCTGTACTAGCTGTTTTCTTCATTTGTTTTTGTTGTTTTTATTTTGTTTTTTAGGTTCAGTTGTTAATAGCTGTGAGCTTGTTGTCACTTTACTGTTCATATTTTTTATCTTCTTTTTCTTAGATAAGTCTCTTTAACATTTCATATAATAAGGGCTGGGTGATGATGAACTCCTTTAACTTGACCTTATCTGGGAAGCACTTTATCTGCCCTTCCATTCTAAATGATAGCTTTTTTGGATAGAGTCATCTTAGATGTAGGTTCTTGCCTTTCAGGACTTCAAATACTTCTTTCCAGCCCCTTCTTACCTGCAAGGTTTCTTTTGAGAAATCATCTGATAGTCTAATGCATAGGTGACTCTCTCTTTTTCTCAGCTGCTTTTTAATATTCTCTCCTTATCTTTCATCTTAGTTAATGTAATTATGATCTGCCTTGGTGTGTTCCTCCTTGAGTCCAACTTCTTTGGACTCTCTGAGCTTCCTGGATTTCCTGGAAGTCTATTTCCTTTGCTGGATTGGGGAAGTTCTCCTTTATTATTTGTTCAAATAAGTTTTCCACTTGTTGCTCTTCCTCTTTCCCTTCTGGTACCCCTATAATTTGGATGTTGGAATGTTTAAAGATGTCCTGGAGGTTCCTAAGCCTCTCCTCATTTTTTTGAATTCTTGTTTCTTCATTCTGTTCTGGTTGAATGTTTCTTTTTTCCTTATGCTCCAAATGATTGATTTAAGTCCTGGTTTCCTTCCCTTCACTGGTGGTTCCCTGTACATTTTCCTTTAATTCACTTTTCATAGCCTTCACCTTTCCTTCTAGTTTGCAACCATACTCAGCCAATTCTGTGAGTAACCAGTGTTTTGAACTGTGAATCGAATAGGTTGGCTATCTCTTTGTTGCTTAGTGGTATTTTTTTGGAGCTTGGATCTGTTTTTTTTTTTTTTCATTTGGGCCATTTTTTTGTTTGTTTGTTTTTGCGTGCCTGTTATGTAGTAAGGGGCAGAGCCTTAGGTGTCCACCAGGGCAGGGCAACCCAAGTAGCTGTATTGTGACACTGTATGTGGGGGTGGGGTCCAAGAGGAAACAGTGCCACTTGCTCCACTCTCTGCCAGTTTTCAGTCACTTCCCCCACTACCCACAAGCAAATTGGGCCCTCCAAGTGCTGATTCCCAGGTGGGTGGGTGGGCTCGTGTACCTTCTAGGACCCTGTGGGTCTCTCCAACGAACTCTCCTATGAGGCTGGGAGTTTCTCCCACCGCTGCCTCAACCCCCACAGGCGTTTTCAATCAGAGGTTTGAGGGTCTATTTTGGTGCTAGGACCATGGGCTGCGCAGTCTCTCTCCCCAGTAGTTCCTCCCAGTTTATCTGCACTCGAATGTGGGACCACCCGGTTTGAAAGCTGCTGCCTCTGCCAGTCTGCCATCTGCCACCTTGCTGTGAGTCCTCTCCACCCAGCTACCCGTCTCCACCCCTCCAAATGGGCTGGGTGAGTGTTTTTTCTTTAACTCCTTGGTTGTCAAACTTCCATACAGTTCAATTTTCTGCCAGTTCTGGTTGTTTTTTGTCTTTAAATTTGTTGTTGTCTTTCTTTTGGTTGTGTAAAGAGGCACAGTATGTCTACCTATGCCTTCATTTTAGCTGGAAGTCCAATTTCTCTGAATCTTACAGTAAATTTCATGATTCCTATAGCTTGGTAGACACATACACAATTTTCTATCCAGTTTTTAGTGACTCACTCTTGATTATGAACTGACAGCTAAGAATTACCAGACATTTGAGGAAATCTTCAAATACTGAAGATGAGCACCCAATTAAACAAAAGCAACTCAGGGGGAGAAAAAACAATGAAACTAGAAAAAAAATTAATCTTATAATTAATAACCTCAGAGTGATAATAATAGCAAAAGCTCATGGAGACTGTTGCTGTGGGTCAAGCACAGTTCTAAGCACTTTAAGTGTGTTAACTTATTGACTAATCACAACAACCTTATGATGAAGGTTGTAGCCATTTTATAGATAGGAAAATGTAGTAATGTGTCTGAGTTTATACAACCAGTAATTGGCAGAGCTGGGATTTAAGTGTAGTGTGTGACTAAGAGGTCCACACACTACATCACTATGTAAGTTATTCTGTATCAAGGAAACAAGTTTCATCCCTCTGAGAACAGCTCTTAGAAATGAAAATATGTTAAACATAATTCAGAAAATAATAGAAGTTCAAAAGATAATTTAAAGAAATCTCCCAGGAAGTTTAATAAAAATAAATACAGTTGAAAAGATATTAAAATTAGAGACTTAGTACATGGAATTCAATATTTGAGTAGCAGGAGTTCCACAAGAGAACAGAAAGAATGGAAGCAAGAAAATTATTAAAAATTACGATGCTAACAAGGGTAACATAACATCAGAAAAGTTCCAGAAGTGGTTATTCAAAACAATCTCCTTTCTACCACAACTGGGATTTATGTTAATAAGGTGACATTTGGACAGCACCTAGGAATGGGGGCTGGTTGCCAGGGGAATCAATGGTGAATAGAGAGTTAGAATTTTTAGTCTTGCCCCCTGATTTCTGGGGAGGGAGAAGGGGCTGGAGGTCAAATTGATGACCAGTGGCCAGTATGGTCAATGATTTAATCAGCCATGGCTATGTAATGAGTCATGGCCAGGATAATATTATTAATTAATTAATTTAATTGGCATTTAATACCTCTCTTAATAAGTTTAAATTGTTGCAAGTAATATAATCCCTGGCATATTGTAAATATTGACACCTTAAGCTAAAAATGCATAATTGTCTAATATTTTCCATTATAAATTTAAATGGTTAAAAGAATCTAATTTTTGGAATATTGTCTAATTTTTGAGGTGTTGATAGTTTGATATTTTAAAATAAAATACAACTGTTAGATTACTCTCAACTGTATCCAATTGACTGTAAAAAATCATGATTTTTATATCTATCATTGTTCATTTTAAAAAAATACATGAGCATGTCTACCTTTAATAGTGAAAAATTTTACATTCCTTCTCTCCTTGAACTCATATTTCACTCCACAGAATAGAAGATATTTGTGATACATTTATCCCATAAAGGATCTGTATCCAGAACATATAATTAACTGTAAACCAATAAGAAAAAGAACCTAATTGACAATGGGAAAATTACTTAAGTTACACAACTTGATTGGGCATCAAGATTATACAGACTAAACAAATGCAATACCACTTATACCCTCAAAGAAAGAAAATGAGCTATAAAAAGTCTTATACACTGATCGTGGGAGTGTGAATTGATACAAACATGCTGGAAAATTATCATGCAATATCTACTATTAATGCTGAACATATGCCTATCTTTTAATATTATATACACAAAAGATGTGTGTACATATGTTCACAAAAAAAATCGTGTACATAGCAGCACTTTCATAATAGCCAAAAATTAGGAATTATCATGCCCATAAGTATTAAATGAAAAATAAATTGTGATATATTCACATGATGGGGCACTACTTAATTATAGCTTTTGATATTATTCAGAAGGATCCACAAATGATCACAATACAAATAATTCTCAAACATAATTCCAGAAGAAGGAAGCCAGATATAAGAGTAAATACTGATTTCATTTATATTGCGTTCTTGATTGTTTCTTCTCTGGGTGTTAATTTACATAGATGAATTTATTTGGAAAAAATGTATCAGACATTACACTTGTAATTTACATACTTTTCTGCATGTGTGTTAGGCTGAAATTAGACACTAAAAAAAATTCTTCCACATGGACAGTGTCTGTATTCATAGCAGAGCATTATAACACAGCCTTGAATTGCTTAGCATTGTCTGTCTCTAACAGACAAGTTGCATGTGTGTGTTTGAGTGGGGAGTTGCCTTTCTGTGGGTCTCTGCACGACCCACAGAATAGTCATTATCCTCAATTAATATTGCTAATTTAGGTAAATCAAATATTTAAAGTATCATTATCTGCCTTCCTGGTTGAATCTACAGAATTGGAAAGCTAATTGAATCAATTTTTTTTACCTTCTGTCATCTATTCTTGACCACATATCAGGTTATATGCAGATAAGAATTGGAAAGCCATTTTAGGATATGAGTTTATAAAATCAAATTTTTTTTAAAAGCTCATGACATTTTCAAATATGAGAAAATTAACCTTGACCTTAGGCCTTTATATCCAGGAGTCTTTCTTCACATCCAGAGAGTTGGCTATACCCTGTCCATGGGGACAAAACACTTTGGCCACTGTTTATTTTCAAGGTATTCATACCATTGATCGTCTCCATTGCACACACTTTCCTAAACTTGCACCCAGGATTTAGCCATGAACCCTGATTATCTATCGCTAAAGTTTCTGGAGTTTTCTGAAAGGCAAGCTCTGACCCTTTAGCTTTTGCTCCATGTTCCCACAGGGATACTTCAAGGGTTCAACCCAGGCTGGGGTGGCAGTGATGTGAGCTATGGAGTGCCTTTGGCCCCAGGTGCTTCAGATGTCTGGCTGGGAAAAAAGAGAGGGAGGGAGGGAGAGAGGGAGAGAGAGAGAGAGTGAAAGAGAGAGAGAGAGAGAAAAACAGACTCTGAAGAAAGCAAGAGTCCCTGAGGTAATCAGAACAATGGTGGACCCAGGACCAAAGCTCCTAATGCCTAAGCAGTTTTGGTCTAGTCGTCTAAACTATATGAGCTGTACTATCTCCTCATTAGTATATTGGTGAAAATAATAGCCACTTGCATCATAACTATGAGAATTTAAGCTAAACTGACAAACTACCTGAACTTAAGTAGATGCTCCATTATTATTGCCTGTAATTTTTCCATTAGATTGGAAGCTCCTCAAGGCATGGACAAATAATTCTCAAACATAATTCCAAACAACATTCAGTTTAGTCCTCAATAACCACCCAAATCTCTAGCTGGTGAGTGCTCAGTAAAGAGTTGTTAAGTGAATTAATTATGAATTAAACTTAGGCTGTGCTACTTATACACACACACACACACTCACACTCCTCACAACTGGCAAGGTTCTTGAAGAAAACATGAGGAGTAGAGATAAATTTCAGGTCATTAACCAAATAGAATGGATATGACAAGTACAACACACCCCTTTTAACCATGAGCGCTTAGCTCTTTTATAGTGGCCTTTTCTCTCTGCTTCCTTATATCGGAGCAGGATGGTGGTTTTCATGAGTTTGGTAACTCAAAAGTAGGCTTATTTGTTGATGCTGAATCACTAGGGTAAGCTCTTACCTGTGTGTCTGGCAATTTACCACATGACCACCAAGAGTCAGGCGTTAATGTCAGATGGTCAGCATGCCTATTACTCCACACAACTTTTCATAAAGAGAGCTGGGGACAGGAAAACTTCAAAGATAGACAAGTGAGATTATTGATACTCATTATTAAGGAAATATAAATGGGCTTTGTTCTCAATAGCAATTTTAATGTAATGTTCAAAATATTATTCACTATACAGTCATATGTCACTGAAGGACAGGCAGATACCTTTGAGAAATGTATCGTTAGGTAATTTTGCCATTGTATGAATGTTTATGGGCCATGATGAACAAAACAACATGAGATTAAGTCAGACACAAAAGAAAATGATGCACTCCAGACGTGAGGTAAACACCAGATGCATAAGGCTGCTACCTGCATAACATGGCTAGTGTTTTACAGCAAACCTTTTTCATAAGTAGAAAAAAGTACAACCTAAAATAACAATAAAAAGTACACTATAGTAAATACACAAGTCAGTAGCATAGTTATTTATTATCATGAATAATATTATGTACTGTACATATTGTATCTGCTATACTTTTATATGACTGGCAATGCAGTAGGTTTGTTGACACCAGCATCACCAGGAACACGTGAGTAATGCCCTGCACTGGGGTGTTAGGACAGCAGCATGGTGTCACTAGGCTGTAGGAGACTTTGAGCTCCATTATAATCTTATAGGACCACCGTCTTATATATGGTCTGTTATTGAAATGTCGTTATGAGGTACAGGACTGAATTTTTTTTTCATCAGTGGAAATTCATGTGTTTAATCTAACCGTCTTTCCATATTCTGTGAGCACACTGGTTTTAAAAAATAATAATATTAAGAAACCTAGGCTCCTGCATAAACTCAACCTGTTTCACTTTGATAATGATTGACTTGTCTTTGTCATTACTTGTGCAGTTTTATACGGCTGGTGTCTCTTCTCCCCTTGATACTACCCCATAAATCTCTCAGACCACCAGTGTCCCCATCAACTAAGAAGTTCAGGAACTATCTTGCATTTCCTGCTCCACATTTAGCAGTAGCAACCCTCAACGAAAACTGGATTCATTTTAGAGAGAGTACAGAGTTCAAAATCTAGGTCCTAGTCTGTATGGTATATCATCCATCTCTGGTAGTAAACTACCTACTATTAGAATCTGTGTAAGTGATTTTAGGAATGCAGGAGTATACTCTTTAAATCAGTATTTCAGCTATGTATGTGAACTAACTGCTATTCATTAGGATTATTATAACCGTGCTGTTCACTGCAAAGCATGTTGACCTTCTGGTGGCAGGTAGTGAAGTGGGTTCAAATATACAAAAACTGCTTCCTCTAAATGGTAGAAACTCAGTGTGTCCAAATCTATACATAGCCACATACAGGTCCATTTCAGGTTTACTTTTCCCCATTTCATCAAGTACAGTATAGAAAATTTTATTAACACACTCTGACAAAATGCCCCTTGGCTCTCAATCTCAGTTAATAAAGAAGCAATTCAATAAAATAAAATCCATTCGTTTCACTGTTCTTAGTGGTACTAGGATGTAATGTCTTTTCTGTCCAGTCAACCAATATGCAGAGAGGTCCTCGGTTTCCTTCGACTTTCACTTTGTCCAAAGTAGGAATTTTATGGCAGCCTTCTTAAATATTATTTAAGATATCAGTTAGTAGTTAAATGTATTATTTTGTCCATGGTTTATGGACAAACCCTTTTTTCTATTTTTAATTAAGCTGTTTGAGTTGATTCTATTACTTCACACCAAAGGGTCTTCATTTTTAAAGTTGGGCTCAAGTAAGTGGCTATTCTACAATAGAACATCCTTAGCATTTTAATCAAGGAAGATCACAGTTGGAAAAGCTGCTATTGTCTGACCAAAGTCAACAGGAATCAGAATTCGCTGGCACGTTTCAGCAGGGTAAAGTGGAAACCTTAATCAGGGACTGAAAGTCTGACCATTCCCAAACAGTACAGAAGTCAAAAGTGGAAAACCTTCACCTCTGCTCTGCTTTTCATAGGGCTTTTAACTGAATTATTAATGAAGGGAGAAGATACTGAACTCTTATTAAAAAATATTTTTTCATGGACTTTATTGGAGTTATCTCTCTCAGTCTAAATCTTCTGAGAGATCCTGCTTAGGACAAATAGTGAACTCTATTTTAGGGTCTGAAAGATCTAAGCTGCTTTGTCTTTGGATTCGCTGTCCAGGCAACTTAACAGAACAGGAGGAGCTTTTGGGATAAACTAACTCACCCTGTTACGCTTGCAAAAGTGGTCCATGCCCACCAAGTCTTTTGATCCCGAGACACCCACCAGGAAAAAAATGCTGTAGTTCAGAGGCTATAATGCAGATGCGTGTAGAAGCCCATGGACAACATAATGGCTGAGGGTGACTGTTGAAAGCCAAGGGGGAGGGAAGCTGTGGGGGACTCCTTCTCATCTGCCTACTTCCTGGCTCCATCTGAGACATGGCAGCCGTTTTGTTAATAACCTTTATAGCTATGTTAATATATTTGAACTCTATATATGATGTAATGATGTACTGTAATGATAGCAAAATCCTGACACTGAGATTTCTTCAAACCAGTTTCTTCAACAAAAGAAGCTCAAAGGAAAGAGGGGGTGAGGAATTTTAGAGCTATATCGGCTGAAAGCAATGTTTGGACCTTAGGTCTCAACTCAGCAGAGAAAATGAAAAAAAAATACATAAGACAACCAAGGAAATGCCAGTACTGAATACTTGACATCATTCAGGAATACTTTTAAGTGTGATAATGGTATTGTATTTATTTTCTAGGGGTTTTTATATTCTAAAGGTATGTACAGTGAAATATTATATGAAATAGTATGTCAGGGATTTCTTCAAAATAATCTTGAGGCCACATCTTTATAATTATTGAGTTTGGCTGAGAGGTGCATTGAGTTCATTACATGCTATTTGATGTGTATGGTTGAAACTTTGCATTCAAAGGGTTATTTTAAAAGAGAGCACTAATTTTTTGTTATTTGTATTTTCTGAATTTCATCTGTTCTTTCAAGAGTCAGGGGTTTTTTTGTTCAATTTTCATGGTTCTTCTTTTCCAAAATGTTAATCCTCCTCAAAAATGTCTGTTGAGCCCTGGCTGGTGTAGCTCAGTGGATTGAGCACGGGCCTGCAAACCAAAGGATCAAGACTCGATTCTCAGTCAGGGCACATGCCTGGGTTGCAGGCCAGTTCCCAGCAGGGGACACATGAGAGGCAACCATACATTGATATTTCTCTCCATCTCTCCTTCCCTTCCCCTCTAAAGATAAAGAAATAAAATCTTTAAAAAATACATTTAAAAAATGTCTGTTGACTTTTGGTTGGCTGCTTATATTATTAATTAATGAGTAAATTGGTAACTCAAAGTGTGTGGCGTGAATTTCCTCTGCCTTGGTATATCTGGTTATCCCCTTTTCAAGTCCAAAGTGTTGTTCTTCAGCTCCATTGATCACATTTATAACCACAAATCAATGACTCTGTGTAACACTTTTGTGTAGAGCACTGGGAAACTTGGAAAATTAGCCATTTGCACTGAAGGTGTTACAAGAGCCCTATCGACCCAGGAAAGGTAAAGCCCCCATGCAAAGCATTAAGGTTTCTGAAAAGAAAGTGTGGGGACAGGGAGGAAGCCACAGGTTTTTCCTTTACAGGTCCACCAATTAGAAAATCTCGTTTTGGACAAAATGAAAGGAACCCCAAAATAAACCGGCTTAGACAAAAACGAGTTTAGAGGAAGAGCACAATAGTGTCTCTCTGGGCAGAACCAGGGGCAAGTGAGGTCTGGATACAGCGGGACCTTGGATCTTGTAAACCCCAGACCTTAAAAGCAGCAAAATTGCTGTCACCTGGAACCAGGATGACTGCCTCCTGTCTCCTGCTCCCGCTGACTCTGGCTTTTTTCTCCGTGCTAATCAGTCTTGTCCACCTGGTGGAAGTCGTCATAGATGCTATCAGTTCCAAGCTTTATTGTTTGCAAATTTAATCACCACCATAGGAGGCTTGGTCTGTTTCCGAGGGTGGGATCAGCATTTCAGCCTAGATTTTTTTTATCTTGTGAATTTCTAGAGCATTTTTGCCCTAAAGTTTTCAATGTATGAAATCCCATGTTCTCTAGGTAATGATGGTTTTATCCCCGCTTCAATAGTTAGCTGTGTTACTGGCTCATAGATTAGTGCTATGATGCTGCGCTTAGCACCCAAGTCTCAAAAAAAAAAAAAAAAGAGAGAGAGAGAATAAAAAGGAAAAGAAAGAGGCCTTAACTGTAACATTTTCCCAGTTGGCCAGTATAAATGCCTCCACCATGGCCACTTTGAAGCCCCAATGTCATGTCATGAAAGTCAGACTTGGGAAGAACCACACACAGTCAGTGGTCTCAAGCCCATTGACTAGCAGCATTCAGCACAGTGCTGCTTATAATTTATTTCTCCGGCCTTTTTGGATAACAATGTTAGATAAAAGTGATAGTAGCCACGGTAGCCTTTTCTTGATTCTGATGCTTTAGCATCCATTAGCAAAAATCTTGCATCCTTAGTGCTACTATTTTTTCACTTCTTTAAAAATTATTTTATTGTTAGGTACAGTTGTCTGCGTTTACCTCCCACCACTTCCCCCCAACCCCAGCCATCCCCATCGCCCTCTCCTGCTTCCGCCCCACCTTGGTTTTGTCTGCGTGTCCTTTATAGTTCTTCCTGAGCACACTTCACCCTTTCTCTTCCATAATCTTCTCCCACCTCCCCTCTGGTTAGTGTTAGTTTGTTCTTTATTTCAGTGTCTCTGGTTATATTTTGCTTGCTTATATTTTTTTATTAGGTTCCACTTAAAGGTGAGATCACATGGTATTTGTCCCTCACCACCTGGCTTATTTCACTTAGCATAATGCTCTCCAGTTCCATGCATGCTGTTACAAAGGGTACTATTGGTGGGAACGCAGACTGGTGCAGCCACTGCTGAAAACAGTATGGAATTTCCTCATAAAACTAAAAATAGAACTAACTGCCTTTTGACCTGGCAATTTTACTGCTGGGATTATATCCTAAGACCCCCCAAAACACCAATCCAAAAGAACCTATGCACCCCAATGTTCATAGCAACACAATTTACAATAGCCCAGTGCTGGAACCAACCTAGGTGCCCATCAGTAAACAAATAGATAGAAAAACCTTAGTGCTATATTTAATCGTTATGGGACCCCTGGAGCTCTGTGCCAAGACTTAGAGAGATGGTGTACCATGTCAATCAGAGCTGCTGGCCAAGGGCTAGGGAAGAAGTAAAAGGCCCTGCAATGCCCACATCTGTCAATGAACTAGTGGTCTCTAAACCCAACTGTTTAAATCCTGACTCGTGCACTGACAAGCAGTGCCCGCAGCGTCATGGATGAGACATGAGACAAGTTCACACAGACTACCGAGTCCTGTGGAGGGAAAGGGCCAGCAAGGCTACTACCTCAAGGTGGGGAGAGCCTCAGAACAGCCTCGCCACCCTCTCAAGGGGAGAGTGGCTTGGAGCGACTGGGCAACTCTCTCATCAAGGGAGAGAGAGTGCCCTGACCCTTGCCTAGTCAGGCTTATATTGGGATTTTTGCACAGGAGTTCAGGGACAGTTTGTTAATCATTTGCAGACAGTAAACAGTAGATAGCATACAAAGAACCATTAGGGTTTCTTCTAAATCAGGGTCTGTCAGCTAAAAGGCTACAGAACTTTGGGAACATAAACTCTTTTTCGGCTCAGGCCCTTATCATCTAACTAAAAGCATTCTTAAACAAAGCAGGTCTTACAGGGTTTCACATATTCCTCCTCAGGCCTAATTACCCAAGGAGCCCGCCATTCCCCACACAAGGCTTGCACTGCCTTCCCCGTCACAGGTTTTTAGGCTTAAGTGGATTAGAGCCAGGAAGCACTTCTCCCAGAGGACATGGGGACTCGGTCTTCATCACAGCCTGGGGGCAAGGGTCCATCACTCCCTCTTTGTCGCAGCCCCCCCCCCCAGTCCTTCCATGATGGCCTCCTGAGTGATCGTGTCTGGCCTAGGTTGCCCCTCCTCTGAGGGGTCTCACCTGTCTCTGACCATCCGACCATACTTTGGGGGCAGGGAGATGAAGCAAAGGCAGCATCTGCTGTCAGAGACAAGCCTTGTCTTCTCAGTGGCTCACATTCCCAAGGTCACTCACAGCCTGAGACACAGGAGATGGTTTACAATTCCTGAAACCAGGCAGGGCGGTCCCCAACAAAATCCAATGTCTATTTTTATTTTATTTTATTTTATTTTATTTTATTTTATTTTGCTATATGCCACTATGGAGAAAAGGGAATTAATAATTACACAACTCATTTAACTTTTTGCCTTTAATCCTCTTAAGCCTTATTTACTGTTTGCTTCCTTTCCTGATCATTACAATGAGAGTATTAGAATACATGCCTCATATGACTTTTGTGAGTATTAGACGAAGTGATTCATTTACACAATGAGTTCACTGCCTGACACAGCGAAAGTGCAATAAATGTTTCAATATCCATTTCAATTATTTGTCTCTATTCTTAAATACTATGTTAACCAGAGCATTGATGGGTTGGCCAGAAAGTTTGTCTAGATTTTTTCCGTAACATAAAAGACAATTCTTTTTTTTTCACCAATAACTTTATTGATTTGGATATTTTGAGTATGTCAGCTTTCTCACCAGGTATAACATTGATCGTTCTCAGTTAATGTCTTGTTTTGATCTCTGTCAACTTCACCTGGTCTACCTCACCTTGGAGCAATGTCCAGCAAGAAATCTCCAGCATGAAACTTCACAAACCGCCTCTGACATGTTCAATCAGTCACAGCACCTTCTCCATACACTGCACAAATCTTTTTTTGTTTCATTGCGGTTTTACCTTTCTTAAAATAATAAGGCATAACATGCCAAAAATGTTGCTTATTTTCTTCCATCTTCAATATTAAAATGGCTACAGAAAAATGTACCAATTTTAATAAGTTTTTTTAAATGCAGAGTGATATGACAGCTGTCATAACACAATCTAATGAAATTGTTTTAAGTGAAGACAACTAAGCGCTACTAGAAGCATCTTATAGAAAGAAAACACACAAACTTTTTGACCAAACCAATATAATATGGTCTATATTACATCTTACACATACCCTTTTAGTATTTGCTTCCTAAATTCTTTTGGGAAAAAAAATAACTGTTGAGTTTTGTCATTTTCAGTGTTTATTGTTTCATTTTTCTCATGGAACTAAGCCAATAAATCAGCACCTTTACCTGTCTACTCAAGTTCCATTTCTCCACAAGGCTTGGCCTTCTTCCAGCCCAGATGCACACCCTACCCAGCACCCCTGGCTCATCATCAACTCTCGTCCTGGCCATGCCCCCCATTACCTCACTGACAGCCACTCCTACTTGCTCTCTATGGAAACACCCTTTCAAACAATACAAAATACCTTGATCTATCTACCAGATTTAGCTATCTACCTCAAAGTTATCTACCTCAACTTATGATTGAGGGAAAAAATTAAGAAGATAAAAAATAATTTAAGCCCTTCAAATACTGCTGAATAGGGTGGTACTATTTGAAACCACAACTGACTGGAGAAGTTTCTCCCTCTCAAGAAAGCAGAGACAAAAAGACCTACTTTGCCCAACATGTAAGTGAGAATGTGAGTTTTCTGAGTTTCCTTGGGAGGAGAGGAAGCTGTCTTTCTGGATGGGCAGCAAGGTGGCTGAGGAAGAGTGATGGCTAAAGTCAGGAGATCCTGCTCTGGGCTGTCACCTGGAATGGTTATGAGATTTTTACGAAACCTCAATATCTAACATCTAGAATTTGGTTATGTATCCCATCAGTCATCCTAAAAATGGAAAATCTGCTACACTCATAGTGTTATGTTCTGAGTACTTTAGACAAAGGAGAATAGATACTCAGTGGGCTTCAATGTTGCCTTCCCCTAACTGTATAGTGAGGGAATCATCACTAACCTCAAAAAACATCATTTTTCTGCTCTGACCAGTGTGGCTCAGTGGGTTGGGCATCATCTCACAAACCAAAAGGTTGCTGACTCTATTCCCAGTCAGGTCACATGCCTGGGTTTCAGGCCAAGTCCCCAGATAGGGGGGTGCAAGAGGCAACTGACCATTGTTTCTCTAACACTGATGTTTCTCTCCCTTTTTCTCTTCATTCCCATCTCTCTAAAAATAAAATCTAAAAAAAAAAGTCATTTCCCTCAACTCATTATCTAGGAAAATTCCCACACAGTGGAGGGGAGGGCCTGCTGAAATTCTGGCCTGTGGACAGGAACTGATATGCTTAAGGGATTCTGTGATCAGAGGGCCAGAGCCCACTCCTCTCTCTCACTCCTATCTCCCAGCAAAGACCAGAGGGGAAGCAGGGTGCTCAGGACCTGGGACAAGAGGCCGAGTATCCTGGGGGGGGTCAGCATTCATCAAACTCAAAAACAAAACTTAGGGACTAACTGTTCAAGGACAGTAACCTCTTAAGAAGGAAAAATCTTCACCGTTTTTTCCTGATTGCTTCCTAGGCAAAAAACTGTCCTTTTTTCTTGTAGGAAGTTCCAGAACCAAATATTAAGAACATAGACTTCAATCATCATAGTGAGCAATCATCTTAACATACACTTTTGGGTGTGACCAGGGTATCAGAATTGATGATGAAAATTAGTGTGGGGAAGTGAGGGAGAGTGATAAACAAGAATTGTGGGAGCAACTTTCTCGTGAGTTTCCTCCAGTGCCACGAGTGAATAATGGCCAAGACATGCTGAGATATGCTTGGGGAGGAGAAGTGGGCTGTGGCCAGTTTCTCAGGGGAGACAAAGGCCAGCAGCGGCCAGTTTCTCCGAGGAGTAAAAGGTCCCGAGTGCCTCCTCCATAGCCTTTTATTGGGTTGTAAAACACAGGAATACAGGGTGGCAAGGATCAAATAGTAAATAACATTTCAAAGAAATCTGAGGGCTTCAGAGTCTAAATCAGTGTCTGTCAGAGTTGCAGAAACTTTGGGAGACATACTCATTTCCTCTCGGACCCTTATCATACAAATGAAAGCCCTCTTAGCAGATCAGATTTCACAAGTTTATCAAGAAGTCTTTATGATGCCAGATTTTTTCCCCAGGACACGCTCTAGCAAGGCAAGGAGCTACACCTCTCCCCAACAGGTATTCAGGCTTAAGGGGATTAGAGCTAGGAAGCACTTCTCCCAGAGAACATGGGGACTGGGGCTTTGTCAAAGCTGGGGGGGAGGGGGAGGGGGTGGGGGCAAGAGTCCATGCTGTTTGTTGCAGCCCGCCCCCAGCCCCAGTCCTTTCATGAAGGCCTCCCAAGTGATTAAGTCTGGCTTAGGTTGCCCCCCCACCCCCGCCCGTGAGGGGTTTTACCAGTCATTGACTTCCGACCAAGCTTTGGGGGCAGGGAGAGGAAACTGAGGCAGTGTTTGCTACCAGAGACAGGCTTTGTCTCCTGCAGCTGGCACTCCAGAGGTTGTCCCTCACCCTTAGCCACAAGGGGTAGAGGTACAATTCCTGAAACCAGGCAGAGCAGTCTACAACATCTCCCCCTTTTTTGTTTGTTAAGTCAATAGAAGCTTTTAGGCCTGTGAAACCTACTATTTGCTGTTCCTGAATGCAATCACAAGAAAACAACTTCCATATACATCATAAAGAACAAATAAGAATTAAAACAAGGCATCCAAGGGCTGTCATAACCCAAACTCTTAAATTCAGTCAGTGGAAAAATGATAAAATGCATGGGATAGATAAAAGTAACAGGTCTGGTTACATTTCAATTTTTGAGAGAATTAGCACAGACCTCAGAAAGTTACTTTAAAGACATGCAGCAAAGGCTAGTGTCTGAACTCAGGGTGAGACAATTTAGTAAGAGTAAATTAGAAAGCATCATTAAAATCAATAAACAACCAGTGGGTCCAATGACCCACATTCTCAGATTAAGTGCATCAAATCAATTGTTTGGAGTTCAGCAGGAGGGTCTGAAAAACCTCCTGCTTGGTTAAGCGTTAAACATGTCCTGCAGCATCAATTTAGTCCCTTTAAGTTGGTAGGAAAAGTCTCTCTTAGGTGATGTTGAATAACACTCTAGGGGTGTTGGTTGGAATTCCACACATCTTGGAGAAATCTGGATCAGGAGAGTCTAATGTGTGCAGATGTGGCACCTGTTGGGGAAGCCTTTTCTGTGATATGACTTCACCCTCATCGCCCGCAGTTCCAAAGGTCATTCTGAAAAGCAAACAGCATACCCTCTTCAACAAGTTAAGAGTTAAAATCTGGGGGTAAAATGGCTCAGAATTCTGCCTGAAAATGTTTTACAATTGCAACTCATCATAATTTAGAAAATTATAGTTAAACATGGCCAACAAAATTAAATTTTTTGGGGGGAAGGGCTCATGACTCTCCTTTTTTCGTTTGTTAAAAACGTTTTTAAAAGTATGATGAGCCCATTCTACAATTGCCAGACCACTTGGAGTGAAAGGTCTCTATTGGCAAGTATCTTAAAACAAAGATTTCTCATACACAAGACACGGTGCTTAGAAAACCAATTTCACTGCTACCAGCCCTGCTTGCTCTCTGATATCTTACCTGTTGCTAGGGAACAAATGGAGTCCCTATGCGTGCACCCACCAAGGCTGCCAGTGTGCCTGCCACCGCTCCGGCTGGTAAGCATTCTAAATCTCTTTGGTAGCAAACGGTGGGCAAGTTCCATGTGGCAGCTGCTGCTGTCATTACCTGCAAGCATTCACTGCTGCTGTTGGCACAACGCAATCCGCCTGGGCACGGATGCTGCTTCCTCACCCTCACACCTGCGACCGGCCCACTCTCAGGGTTGAGCACATGGGTGGAACAGTGAGGACCGAGAGTCAGGTGGCCCCCGGCCCTCCTGCAATTCTGGTTGTTGGGGCACGCCCAAGTGCCCAGTCCCTCACCTCCACCCTGCCCACCCGACACTGGGATGGTGCTGGCTGTGCCCAGCCCAGCCTCTCCGTGCAGATGGGGAAAGAGGAGGGAACCTGCAGCCTGGTCCCTCCGGGGACTACCAAGGGTGCGTGGGCTTTTCCAATCAGAGAAATTGTTTTCTGAGTTTCGGGTTCACTTATACAGCTGAGAGCGCTGGATATGCGCTTAACTGCCAAGCCCCAAGATTAATGTGAGATGGACCGTCCTGGGTATTATGAAGGGGAATGCAGGGGAGATTCAAGGAGTGGTAAAAAGTATCCTTTTGCTATTTTCTAATGTGCCTGGGGGCCTGCCTTATCTGCAGATGCCCCTGACCCCTCTGGGGGTGAATTTCCGTCCACTTAGGTGTGTGTCCCTGGCAGCGAGTGGCTCAAGGCCTCTGGCTTGAAGGCGCCAGATGTAGGAGCCACTTTCCTAAGTCCCCCCAACCACCAGGGATGAGAGTCGTGGGTCTATTACCTTCTTAAAGAGCGTGTCCGTGGCGTGGCTCAAGGCCTCTGGCTTGAAAGAGGTCCCTTTAAGTCCCTGTTCCGAGCGCCAGATGTGGGGGCAACTTCGAGAGTCCCCCGAGTGCCATGGACAGGAATGAATATGGCCGAGACATGATGTGATCTGCTTGGGGAGGAGAAGTGGGCTGTGGCCAGTTTCTCCGAGGAGAAAAAGGCCCGGAGCCTCTTGCTCCAGGGCTTTTATTGGGTTGTAATACACAGGAATACAGCAGTCTACAACAAAGAATGTCCCTAATGCTCTGAGTTTTGTTAACACACTCATCTAATTCCCACTAAGATCACCTGTAGTAGACCGCTCTGCCTGGTTTTAGGAATTGTACCTCTACCCTTTGTGGCTAAGGGTGAGGGACAACCTCTGGAGTGCCAGCTGCAGGAGACAAAGCCTGTCTCTGGTAGCAAATGCTGCCTCAGTTTCTTCTCCCTGCCCCCAAAGCTTGGTCAGAAGTCAATGACCAGTAAGACCCCTCACAGGGGTGGGGGGGGCAACCTAAGCCAGACTTAATCACTTGGGAGGCCTTCATGGAAGGACTCCAGGGGTTGCAACAAACAGCAATGAACTCTTGCCCCCCGCCCCCCAGCTTTGACAAAGCCCCAGTCCCCATGTTCTCTAAGAAGGGCTTCCTGGCTCTAATCCTCTTAAGCCTGAATACCTTTGGGGAGAGGTGCAGCTCCTTGCCTTGCTAGAGCGTGTCCTGGGGAAAAAATCTGGCATCACAAAGACTTCTTGATAAACCTGTGAAATCTGATCTGCTAAGAATGCTTTCATTCATAAATTAAGGGTTCAAGAGGAAATGAGTATTTCTCCCCAAAGTTCTGCAACCCCCTTTCCTGACAGACACTGACTCACACTAAGCCCTCAGATTTCTTTGAAATATTATTTACTATTTGATCCCAATAAAAGGCAATGGAGGAGGGCACTCGGGACCTTTTACTCCTCAGAGAAACTGGCCGCTGCTGGCCTTTGTCTCCCCTGAGAAACTGGCTACAGCCCACTCTGCCCCCCACACGGATCTCAGCATGTCTCGGTCATATTTACGCACCTCATCTGTGGCATTCGGGGGGACTCAGGAGGAAGTTATCCCCATAGTCACCCACCCCCCTTCATTCTTCTCTCCCTTCTCTTCAGTTCCAGGGGTTGTTTTTAATGTAGACACTTAAATACAAAATTAAGTTTAAACTGAGATTTAATTTGATTTAGAACAAGAATTAAATTAAAATATTTTGTCCTTTAGTCCACTGGCTTCAACGTGTGGTCCCCACCAGCATTCATTCACTCGAGAACTTATTACAATGCAAATCCTTTGGCTCCATCCCAGACCCACTGAATTTACTCAAAAATTCTGATGCACAATAAAGTTTTAAAATCAGTGTTCTGGTCCAGTGTTCCTTAATCCTGGCTGCACATTGAAATTACCTAGTAAACTTAGAAAAGTGTCACTGTCTGTGTCTTATCCCCAGAGATTCTAATTTGATTGGTGTAGGTATGGTCATGGATGTGGGAATTTTTTAAGTTTCTCCTGCACTTGTAACTAAAAGTCAGGACTGAAAACCATTGGTCCAGCCCACCTAACATCATCTGGGCCTTTACACAATCAAGTATAGCCACTGAAATCAAACCCATTTTTAGGAGTATGAGGGTGGGAGAGGAGCTAGTCTCCCTCCCAAGAACATAAAGAACATTGTGAATTTCTCATGAGCAAATGCTCAGTAGGCCACCACTGTCTTCTTCTCCGGGCAACCCAGGACAAAAGAATGGACGCAAAGGGTCCAAAGACAATTCACTATGAGTACAGATAAGGGTATCATTTCTAACATCAAAAAACTTGATCTCTTTCATCTCAACATCTAGAAAAATTCCTATGCGTCTAAGGCCAGGGTTTGCAGGAATTCTGGTGTCTGGGATGGAGCCAGAGTATATTGCTCCTGCCTTCATGCTAATGGTCCAGAAACCATGCTCTGAGGAGAAGCTGCTCTTCTTCTTTCTGTCGACTGATTCCTTGCAGACTCCCAGAGCCCACTCCTTCCCCTCCTCCACTTCTACTTCCCAGTAATGGCGACCAGAGGAAAAGCATGGGGTGCCCAGGACACAGGCCATACCGGCAAATCTCTGGGGATCTTCCATCGAGTTGTGGCAGATCTTCCCACAGTGGACTTTCCTTAGGTCCTCAGAGAGGACAAGGCAGGAGTTAGCAGTGACTGTGTCCAGAGTCATATCCTCCTGGAACTTCAAGAGCCTCTCTGTCATGCACAGACTTTGGTCCAGGAGGAAATGGTGCTGTCTGATGAGAAGTGAGAGTACACTAACTTGCCATTCTTCCAAAGGTGGTTTCTGGTTTTCTCCTCGACATACGGGGCAGGTTAATTTCAGATCTTTCATTTCCTGCAACCAAAGTTGCATGCAGTTATAGCAGAACATGTGCATACAGGAGAGAGAAATGGGACAGTTGAAAATTTCCAGACAAACTGAACAGGTGGCTTCGTCTCGCAGTCTTGCAAACATGGCTTCTCAAGGTCACTCCTTAGCAGTCAACTGAGCTCCAGTGGTCCTTTAGGGTCTTCTGGGAGCAATGAGGAGCCCTCAGTACAGTATCTGCTCTTCAACAATCAGGCCGGACCTAAAACCAATACAAAAATTAAATAACATAAATCTTTCTATAGCTTATACATGAGTGACACTAAGTCACCAGAGGATCACAGTAAAGGCAAAATCTGTGAGAGAAGCTATAAAAACAATCCAAAATCTAGGTGATCACGATAGAGAAATAGGAAAGTGGACATCATCTTTTCAAGCATGGCAGTTTACCTTGTCTAGAGACTTCCAGGGGAAGTTTTATCTCTGGGAGCTCAGTCCAACTGGGTCTTTGATAGGCGCTAGGAGTACAGTCTCTGCCCCTGTCAGCATTCATTTGTAGGTTACCTGCAGTCCAAGAAAAAGAATTTCCACATTTAGATACAACCATAAAGCCAATCCTACCCTACTCATCACAGAAAAGTGACTCTAAGGAGCCCTCAAAATTTCAAAGAAAAGTATCCTATGTGAATACAACTAGCCAAAACCACTGCAAAATAAATGATATGCCCATCATAGAACTGGTTTTAAGGATGAAAACCTGGATTACTAGAGCACCCTGAACTCATCTTCACCTCATGAATCCTTATTAGCCTTCCATGCTCCCAGCCTCAGCTAGACTCCAGAGCCACACAGAGTTGTATAACCAGAGGTAGGATATCTACCGAGTGCAACATGGAGTCTTTGGAAGCCCCCACTTCTTGACAGGGCCTGGCTGAGCAGCAACAGAGATAACCTCTTCTTCAAATCCCCTTATCACCATTTCAAAAAAAAAACTACACCGGCAAATTGAAACCGTGCTTGCAATGTAAATGTGCTTGCCTAACCCACCTTTCAAGATTATCTACGAAAACATGTTTTCCCATACAATCGGTTGTCTTTTCATTTTAATACTGTTTTCTTTAGCCACACAGAAGCTTTTTATTTTGATGAGATCCCATTTGTTTATTCTATCCTTTATATTCCTTGCTCTAGGGTACGTATCAGTAAAGTTGCTGCGTGAAATAATCTGAGATTTTTCTAACAATGTTCTCCTCTAGGCCTTTAATGGTGTCACAGCTTATATTGAAGTCCTTAATCCACCTTGAATTTATTTTGGTGTATGGTGTAACACCAATCCAAAAGAACCTATGCACCCCAATGTTCATAGAAGCATAATTTACAATAGCCAAGAGTTGGAAGCAACCTAGGTGCCCATCAGTAAATGAATGGATCAAAAAATTGTGGTACATACACACAATGGAATTCTATGCAGCAGAAAGAAAGAAGGAGCTCCTACCCTTTGCGACAGCATGGATGGAACTGGAGAGCATTATGCTGAGTGAAGTAAGCCTGGGGTTGAGGGACAAATACCATATGATCTCACCTTTAGCAGGAAGCTAAACAAAACAAACAAGCAAGCAAAATAAAAACAAAGACACTGAAATGCAGAGAATAGGGGACAGCAACCAGAGGGGAGAGGGGAGGGAATTTCAGGGGAAAAGGGGGAGGAATTTAGAGGAACTAGTATAAAGGACACATGGACAACAGCTAAGGGGGATGGAAATGGGAGGGAGGTGGGGAGCACAGGGGGTGGGCTGGGAAGGGAGTAAAAGGCAGAAAACTACTTGAAAAATAATTAAATTTAAAAAATTTTTTGAAAAAAATCTGCGAAAACAATTTTGCAAAAGAAAAAATGCTACCTCTTTGAAAACTTCTTTGCAATGTTATCTATGCTCCCAAATAATTGAAAACGATCTGACTATATAATAATGAAAGGATTCAGTTAATTATAACACAGCTGTTGAAAGTGGCAGGTATGTTAAAGTGAAAACCCAGAAAAGACTTGAAGAAAATGTCAGAAAATTAAAAGGAACTATTTTAAAAACATACACTGTAGTTGAAAACACAGAAAAATACATGTACCTCTAAAAAATGGCCTAAAGTTAATATGTAAAAATTTAAATAGTGATGTTAGAATGGAAAGTGAGTAAACTTCCATGGCATTGAATGAGGTGAATTCTTTCTCTCCCGAAATCCAAGAGTAAAGGTATTGGAAAGGTAATTGTAGCAAAGAGAAGTGGGGCTGGCGAACCAGCCCAGACAGAAGCGATCCCTTACCTTACATTAGGGACTTTCAGCCAGGGTGCTGAAGGTCTGAACTCCGAACTTCCTCCACCTCTCCTGAGCTTCGCCTCCCTCTGAAGAGTGTTTGAGAACAGAGGCTCTGTGTTTTTATAGTCCTCCAGACCTAGTCTCCACCCACAATCAGGGTCTTGACCCCACTTATTGGATCAAGTAAATCCTCTAATCCAATTAAGTAAAGTTAAACCTATTTCTTGGCCAACTTGGATCCACTACCTGTGATATCTTTTTTTTAACTCTTTAATTACAATCAGCATTCAATATTATATTAGTTTCTGGTGTACAGAATAGAGCTTAGACATTTATATAACTTAGGAAGTAATCCCCCATAACTCCTGTACCCATCTGACATCATATGTAGTTATTGCAATATTATTGACCATATTCCTCTGCTTTATTTCACATCCTTGTGATTATTTTGCAACTGCAAATTTGTACTTTTAATCTCTTGAATTTTTTCACCCACCTTCCCAACCCCATCCCTATAATATCTTAATACCCACAGTACAACACAATAAAAATGTACATGAAGATTTTTTATTTTTAATTTTTATTAATGTTTCTACGAGGTAAAATTAAGTCACAAAATAAGTTCAATTCCATAAGTTCCTGATTAAAAATAAAATGGACTTTCACACATGCTAGTAAGATAAGAGCCTTGCAAAATAAACAGGACCTTTCTGGTGCTGATTCCCAGGTGGGTGGGTTTGTGTACATTCTAGGATCCTGTAGGTCTCTCCGACAAACCATCCTGTGATAATGGGAGTTTCTCCCGCCACTGCAACCCCCACAGGTGTTTTCATTCAGAGATTTTTGAGGCTCTATTTCCCCACACGGGAATCCTGGGTTGTGCAGTTTATCTGGCTCCCCAGTTGTTCCTCCTGGTTTATCCACATGAGAATGTAGGACCACCCAGTCCACCAGCCACCACCTTGCCATTGCCGTGAGTTTTTTCTGCCCAGGCTTCCTGTCTCTGCCCCTCCTACCTTGGGGGCTCCTCCCACAGAGCCCCATCCCTGGCCGTCGACGTTGAGAGTAAGTACCAAGATATGTTCTTCATACCTTCAGAAAGTTCTTTAATGGGCTTTAATTGGGTTTAATTTGCACAGGAATAAAGGTAAAGCTCATCAATCATTGTCAGGCAGAAATGATTAAACAATCGATAACATTCCAAGAACTATGAGGGCTTATTCTGAGTAAGGGTCAGAGAGCTAAAAAGGCCATAAAACTTTAGGAAAAAAACTCATTTTAAGTTTGGACCCTTATCAGAAAATTGAGGGCATTCTTAGCAAAGCAGATTTCACAGGATTTTATGCATTCTTTCATAGGCCTGATCACCCTGGGGAACCGCCCATTCCTGCCTAAGGCCACACAGCCCTCTGTCCTCGTTTCAGGCTTAAGTCAGGTGGGGGAAGTAAGGCAGCCCAGAGATTCTGAGACTTCTCACAGACAGAATGAGGACTCAGGCCATGTCAAAGCCAAGGGGTGAAGGTCCCCAAAAGTGCTTCCCTGATGTCCCCATCACAACCGTGCCTGCCTAGGCCATCCCTTCCTTGAGGAATCTTACCTGTCATTGGCTAACTAGTCACCTGCCTAGGGCCAAGCAGGGTGAAGTAAAGGGGGTGGAGGTGGTGCCCCTGCCCGGAAGATAAGCTTTTATCTCCTTAGTGGCTTATGGCCCCAAGCTGTCTCACTCAGCCTTAGCCATGGGGCAGGTTACAGCTTCTGGAATCCGAAGGGCAGTTCTCAATACTACCACTCTGGATGAATGTTTCTTCTTTAACTCCTCGGGTGTCGGACTTCCATACAGTTCAATTTTATGGCATTCTAGTTGTTTTTTGTTTTTAAATTTGTTATTGTCCCCTTTTTTTTGGTTTTGGGAGGAAGCAAAGCAACCTATGCCTCTGTCTTGACCAGAAGGCCTAATGCTCATTTCTTAAAATAGCATCAAAGACCTCTGAAAGCAATGTCAGCTAATCTATGTGAAAGGAATGGGGAAACTGGTATAACCTTTCTTTCCTATCTAGGCCCTCCTCCCACCTAAAACAGTTTCAGTTATCTATGACTAACCATGACTATCTAGGGAGTGTCTAACAAGGATGAGTTGATAGTTTGTAATGAATTTATTTATTAATTCAGGTGTTCCTACCACAAATAATGTACCCCTTGCTCCTGCGATAGGTGCCAGCAAGACATCTAAATGTAATGTAAGGTTTCTGTAATTCTGGAACTCAGAAGGATCTGGGCTACAGACATGGATGCAGAAGGGATTAGCATGTAAATGCAAATGGTAGCTAGGAGACGGAGAAGTGATTGGCATGGCCCATGAAAGCTGTACAGAGTGAGAAAGGAGGGCCTAGGGCAGAACTCTGAAAAACACCAGCATTTGGAGGAAGAAGAAAAGCAAAAAGTTATGTCAAAGACAGTGAAGAAAAAGACCAATTCTGGGTCAAAGACCAATAGCCCAATTCTGGAGTCCAAAGGCCTCCAGTCCAGTGGAGAAAACTCTGAGAATGCCAAGCAATGCAGCCTTAAGGGCCTTGGGTACCAGCAGTGAGTCAGGCCAGGAAAAGCCAGAGCTAGGAGTTCCAGGAGATTGTGGAATTGGCCAGAGTCCTGAAATCTAAATGGACAAAGAAGTCTGGAAAAATAAATATGATGTAGTATATTTATCCAAGTGGGAAAGGCCAGGCAGGCCACACACACGGCCAAATAGAGGTCAGAGCAAAGCCCCCAATCTAAGGACACAAATCCAGACAGGAAGGAAGACTGACCACGTGTGAATGTGGGTGTGAGTACTTAAATTATAAAATCTCAGTGTAATTAAGGGCTGTATACAATTTACATATAACATCTCTTCCTCAAGACTCCTATTCTAGGGAAATTCTTTTTAAAAAAAATATCTGTTACCCATGTGAACCAAGTTCTCCTTTGCTAGTATTAAATAGTGAGCAGTACATTAGAAATTGTTTCTTTGTTTATTCAATAATCACAGTTTTAAAATTTTTAGCAAAACTACCCAGATACCTGTCTCTTCTGAAATAAAAAATTTAATCTTGCATACCCTTTGGGGCTATTAGAAAGTGATAACTAAGTTTTGGGTGAGATATTATTCAAAAATATAAAAATGTTTTATTTTTTATTTTTTAGAGATTTTATTTACGTATTTTTACAGAGAGGGACCTGGTCCACAACCTATGCATGTGCCCTGACCAGTCATCAGACAGGTGTCCTTTTGGTTTGTGGAAAAATGCTCAACCTACTGAGCCACACCAGTCAAAGCAGAATACAAAAATGTTTCAAAGTAATCAAAAAACACAGCTGACAATTGAACATGGCCTTGCAAGTGCACACTGAAGCCCAAATTAGTGTCCCCATAATGTTGGAAAATCAAAACACAAAGTCCTGGTAGATTCAGCATGTGTTTCTGAAATGTCAAGAGGGTTATCTGTAGGTTACTGAGAGTGATCTTGTTCTAGGAATTAATAAAATATGAAGCATAGGGTGTTCAGCACATCATTTAACAAAGATTATGCCAGCTATTGAAGAAAAGTTTTAAAGTACATATTTTTATACTAAATTTAAGAGCTTAACACCCTTTAGTGTTAACGTAGTTCAGGTCACTGCAGTTTACTGTACTGATTCAGCAAAAGCAAGTTCTTCCTCTCTGACTGGGTTGGATAAAGCATTCACATCCAGAGTCAAATGTTTTCTCAGTCAGTTGCTGAAATGCTCCGGAATCCGTGTTGCACACCGCCATCTACCGGGTATTTGCTGGAACTGCAGCCCCAGTCTTCATTGTTTATGATCTTCACCATGGTGGCAAGTAGAAACCCAGTCAGTGAACATTACTTGCCTTTAGCTTGTGGGAAGTTTTATAAATATTTTTTAAAAATAAAAATGATAGATGCACATTTATGCTGTTAGATTCATTGAGGGCCCCAGGATGACAAATTTTAGGAACGTCAGGAACAATAGGGTAAAATTAGATGAAAAATTGTTTCGTTGGGGACAAATCAATTTATAAAATTTATAATCACCTTTCTTAGCATCATAGAGAACAGACAAAAAGGTATTCGGGGCTATTTTAAAAATTCAAACTCAAAAACATACAACTTTAGTTAAGATGACTGAATTATGTATATGGGAAAGGGAAGAAAATATTCATACAAGTCTGTATTATTTGCTCTCCTTTTATCTATCAGGCATCAGTTGTTCAAATATCAAGAGTCTACAATTGTTCCACCCTCCCCTATTTTCTCATCAGCTTCTGGCCATTCCTCTGCAGCAGCGGGGCCAAGGGAAAGGAGATAACACATAATGCTGGGCTGTCACGCACAGGCTTCTTAGCTGAGCCTGTTAGCAATTCTGATAGGTCACTGGGAGAAGAGATTTTGAAATTCAAATAGAATTCCATTATGGATTTAATTCACCAAGTCACTAGTACTACTAACTGAATACTGGCTTTCTTTTCTTTTCTTTTTTTATTGATGTTCCAATACAGTTGTCTCCATTTTCTCATGACCACTTTCCCCCATCCTACACACACCCACCTCCCACCCTCAATCCCACCCCACCTTGCCTCCATCCATGGGTCCCTCATTCATGTTCATTTATGTCCCTTTCCCTTCTTTCCCATGTTATTTCCCTCTCCCCTCCCCTCTGGTTACTGTCGGTTTGTTGTCAATTTCAATGTCTGTCTGGCTATATTTTGTTTGCCGGTTTATTTTGTTAATTAGGTTCCACTTATAGGTGAGAACATATGGTATTTGTCTTTCACTACTTGGCTTACTTCACTTAGCATAATGCTCTCCAATTCCAACCATGTTATCGTGAAAGGTAGGAGTTCCTTCTTTCTCTCTGCTGCATAGTATTCCGTTGTGTAAATGTACCAGTTTTTTGATCCTCTCGTTTACCACTGGGTTTCAATTTAATAGGCAATTATAATCTGTGCCTAGTACATAGTTGACACAAAAGCTGTAGCTAATCCTGGCAACACCTGGGTAAGACCTAATCTGCAAGGTGCTGGCTGGCTGCTAAGAAGCACTGTGCATTAGCAGAGAGCCTGAAATGCCACCATTCCAAATACATTCTTTCTCTGAGATGACAGGCATGGTCTTGTAAAAATTAGGGTGGAATAACAATGTAGGACAATTCCTTGAGTGGATAAGTAAGAACTCAGTCCCTCGGAAAGGGAAGCAGTGGGAGAGAAACAGCCACAGTAGCCTGGAGGGCAGGAGAGCAAGGGTTTGGAAGAGAAGGGAGGTGTCACTCCTGCTGCCAATTTTGTTCACATTGGTTCTCGCTCTCTTGTTCCTCAGCCTGAAAGATGGACAGGTCTCCATTACAAGTTTTTTAAATTTGTTATATCAAAGGAATGAGCTGTTTCACGTTGCTTTGTTTTTTTTGTAAAGAACTTTAACAAGAAAGACTTGTTTTTGAGCTTTCAGATTGCTACAGATCTTCCAAAAGCCGTTTGAGCTCCCATTTTAAGGAGAGCTAACATTAGCAAAGGCAAGGTTGTCCCTTAGGTCATGGAGAATAAGGCCAAAAACCTGTGCTTCAGCTATCGCGGCCATTCGTTTCCCCTCCAGACTAGCCAACATTTCAGAACAAACCAGCTCCTGCAGAGTTAGAGGAGGCCTCAGACCCCTCCCTGCGACCATCTACCCCTCTCACTCCTCAAGGAACAGAACGAAATCACCCAAAGTGAGACGATGAGGGATGTTTTTCATCTGTTCTCATGCTTTGCGTATTTATTGACGTCATCTTTCTGAATCATTTTCAGGAAGGGCAAGACTAAGCAAAATGTCATTTGGGCTCCTAATTTTAAACATCTGCCAGAATCATGCTCCTACAAGCCCGAAACCCTCCAAGCCGCCTGCCTTCCCCTTCCCTCCACGTGTGCTTGCCCACATCGCTCAGCTCTCACAGCCAGCCACCCCTCCCCCCACCTCCATCACCCACCCAGGCTAAGACACTCTTTTCTTGGCCCCAATGGCCACAACAACCTCCTAACTGGTGGCCTTGCATCTACTCTATCCCCCTTCCAGTCTTTCTGTTCCTGAGACCCACCATTCCCTGCCCCTTAGTTAAAACTCTAGTGGATACCCATGGTCCTTAAGATACAGGCCACGGTGCCTTCCTAGGCCATGCACTGCCCGGTGTCTGGACATTATCTACATCTTCCAGCTTAGCTCTACCACTCTCCCCCTTTACTGTCCATACAGGATCCTGCATTCAGTTCTGTGACGGGCCAAGCTGCTCCTGCCAGGGTCTTGGCACGTCTCAGTGTGTACTCTTTTGGCCTAAGAGACCCCTCTTTCCCTTCATCCCTGGTTCATTTTTCCTCATCCTTTAAACAAAGCTTTCCCTGAGCCCGAGCCTACATCTCCTTCCTTTGATAAACTGCCTCATAAAATCTTATTCTTTTCCTTTGAAGCACTTAGCGTGGGATTCTTACTAATATTGTGTGTTTATTATTACCAAATAATAAAATTATTTAATGCAATTATTTGTGTATGATCTGTGTCTCCTAGTAGACTGTGAGTCTCACAAAGACAAGAGCAGATTCTGCTCACTCTTCCATCCTGAGCCCCTGGCCAGGGTCAGCTCCACGGATGTGTCATCTACGCAGAGAAGGTCTGGAAAGACGCTGCACCTGTTTTAGTGCTCTACTGTTACTGTCTTAAAATTCTTAATTTTTTGACAAGGGGCTCTCCACATTTTTTCTTTGAACTGGGACCTGCAAATTACGTAGCTGGTCCTGCAACCAGCATGATGTTTAACACATAAAAGGTACGCAATAAATATATCTTTAATATGTAAAGAATAACTATATTTAGAATGATTAATATTCAGCTGACTATGCAGCCAGTCTTACAAAAGATATAGACTCATGAATTTTATGTGCAACGGGAAGGATCTTATCCCTGGATTTACAAAGCAAAATCAGTAACACATTGAAATCAAAGGCCTCCAAACCCTCAAGCTTGTGTCCACCTGATCCTAGAAGAATTTATAGACATCCAGGCTTTCTCGATAACCACTCACCATCTAGCCATCTATCCATTCATTTTACGTAACAATAATTTTCAAGGCTCTACCATATACAACAAAGTTCGATAGATGCTGAAGGTATGAAATACAATGTAGAATCGGCTCAAGAAACTCACACTGTAAACTGGCAGCCCTACTAACCATAGTTTTAATGTGTAGTTGCACTACTCTTAATGTGGGGGAAAAAAGGGCATTTGAATCACAAAGAGGGAACCTTTCATTATGTTCAAACAGTGAATAAGGAAGCTAACAGGACGCTCTGTAACTCCCGCATGCAGCATACCATGATCTGGGTAACATAAGAATGATGGTGCACGTGCATTGTCTGCTCCCTGCTGGCTCACAGGCTCCTCCGCAGCCTAGAGGGCGCGTTTTACCCTCCCTCCAGCTCCCCACTGCACGCACAGCACAGTGCCCAGCAATGGACTGTTGAGGCTCCTGTTGAAGTGGTGTCAAATTAGAGGTGCTTTTTGGAAGAAGAATATTGATACTTCAAGTACAAGTGGCAAAAGACCAAGTGATGGACAGAAGAGTCTTTCAAAACTACCAAAGAATTGGGGCACAACTTGAATGTTATCTATCTTGCCAAAAAGCTACTGAAGTTAATTTTTATGGACCCGTGTACTCACTGTTGGATACTCAAAAACAATGACCCAACAAGAGTGGAATGATCAAATTTGTGACTGAGATTCTTTTTTTTAAGTGAACTTATATCCAACTACATTGGATATTTTTAAAGTAAGGAACCCCAAAGGCTTGCTTTAAAACCATGTTCAAAATACGAAGCAGGCCAAGTACCCTAGACTATCTGACCTATTAAAACACAAAGGTTCTCCACTACCTCTGATGGTCATGGAATTTTTCTTTCAAATTTATGAATCAAGGTCTCACTATGAATAGGCAGTGAGGGAATTTTTTAATGAATCGCCCCCCTATTATCATGGTTCATGACTTTTTACAATGCAATTATTGTGGAATGTATCATAACATAATTGAGATTCTAGAAATGGAAATGAGAAGTAATTGAAAGGACAAAGTTACTCAAGAAAATGCAAATGCCATCTTATTTGCAGATTAAATTAAAAATAAGATGAAGTGGGTGTAGGCATTGATTGAAAATTTAATTGAGAGGAACAAATTTGGACTACTTCCGTAAGGGACACCTGTGAGAAGCTCATCTGTTCTGACACACCCTCTCAGCCAGCAGAGCTCTTCCTCCTGTTCGCTGGGACTCGAGTGGAAGTCAGGCCGCAGGCAGACCTTTAGGATACGTCCGAATAGCCTGATTTATACTCTAAGGCCAAATGGCAAGCTCATGGAGTTGCCTGGTTGTGAACCACAAGCAACAGGGAATTCTTCCAATGTGAGCTTTTCAATATTTAGGCTAAAGTGTGTTTGTTTAACTTTTATCTTCTATTCTCTTTCTCTCTCTCTTTCTCTCTCTCTCTCTCTTTCTCCCCCCCCCCGCTGCCCTCCCTCCCTTTGCTGATTAAAACAAATAAGTTAAACACATCAAGACATTTGTGTCTCTAAATACTTTAGCATGTGGCATTTAAGAAAAAATTTTCTCTTTCATATTCACAATATCATCACCACAATCAAGAATCAAGGTATAAGGGCCTACATTCTATTTGCTTGTCCTATCTCTTAAAACTCTTTCATTCTAGAACAGCCTGTTACCACTACCACCTTTGTTAGAAAACGTTTTCCAGAACAGTGACATGTTGGTAAGTCCAGGCTGGTTGACTTGAGGATTCTTCTCCTGGACGGTGTCCTCATGATTAGGTTCAGGGTCAAACAGGATCATTATTTTAAAAGTAGACCACAGCAGCATTTACTGATCACTGTGTCTTTTAACGACACACAATTCTTAAAAAATAAAAAATATGAGTTGATCTTTCCAATATTTAAAGTATCAAAGAAAAGAGGTAAAGAATTGTTGATTTGTTTTAGTACCAGACTCCTCATAAATGATTCACCCAGCTTCACTCAAAAACTCCCTTTCTTCCTTTCCTGGGAGATTTTTGAACTTGAGAATGTAGAAAGTGATTGTTCAGTATCCAAACTCGTTTAAAAGAGAAATAGGAGTAGGCGGCACTGTAAAGGAAGAATCTCTGTGCTGGAATAAGAGACAAAATTTATGGCTCTCCCAGTGAATCCTCAGCCAACTCTGCCCTCCCCACCCCCACTTCTCCCGAGATTAATACATGCTTGAATTGGAGTCGGCGTTTCCTTCCTTCGGCCCCGTGCCAGTTCTCAGAGGAAAACGTCCACTCCGCTCTTTGATTCTTGTAGCCCAGAGACAGCAATGAAAGAACCTGCTGCTGCCTTGAGTGTAAGGATTTTATTTGGGGGGCTGCAGGGTGTGTGTACATCAGGCGTGGGTGTGAGAATGATTTTCCCCAGGGCCAGTTAGTTGGCCTGGAGCCCAGAGTAAACCATTCATCCCCCGTAAATTGCTCCATGAAACAGAGAGGGCTGAGGGACGTCACTAAATGGCCCTGCCACTTGTTGCCAATTTTCATTTTGCCTCCTTGGTGTGGGATGTCCTAGAAACTGATGCAGTTTTCAGTCACCTCCTACAGGGGGAGCAAAAGATGCACTTCTCAGTGGGTCAGTAATCTGAGTGAAAGAAATTAAATGTGAATAATTTTACCATAAAAAGCCAGTTGGATCGACTCTCATATTTTTATGGTCCTATATTACCATATGCAAAGATGCTCTGTTTTTAATCATCAGCCGTATTACTAAAACCCGAGTGAACGGTATAAAGGAAAATGCTCTTGGTACCAACAGAATCTCTTCTGACATCTGGTGCTCAAACATAGACCCAACTTGATCCATTTTGATCTAAAAATGTTTACTTTTAACATTCAGCATCAGGTTGTAAGAAAAAGAGACATAAAATAAAGCACATAAATAAACCTTAAACATGAAATCAATGTCTAGAACTGTTTCTAATATGGACATGTGAGTTGAAAGCCCAGGATTGGTGGGGGGTTTGTTTTGGTTCTTGGTTTTTGTTTTGTTTTTGTTTTTTAAGCAAGAAGAAAATTTTGATCAGGCCACATGCTAAGGATTTGGCCAAGCCCTGGGTGGCCGATTGTTCTGCACGCCGGGGCCTAAGGAATTCCTCAGGACAAGGGCATTTTCAGGGCTAAAACCCGGACGGTGCTGGGCAAAGGAAGACAATTGGTCCCCTAGCGAAACTGCAGGGTGCAGCCCTGAAACATGGACCACTCGCCTGGTCCAATCGATCTGATATTCAGAGCAAAGAATTTAGAAAACTGAAATACTCGCTAAACAGCCAGCTATTTAGTGAATAAAAAAATTCACCAAACAATATCTTAACATCTAAAAGATTAATAAGCCTTTAGAAGAGTCTGTAAACTTCTGATTAAAAATAGTTAAGTTGTGATTTTAGGGAAAAAATGTTCATTAGGAATCTGAAATATTGACATAGAGTTTTACTAGAATAGCCAAATAAAAATAAAAGAAATAGCATATCACAATTATAAGATTTTACTCATGTATCTGAATTTTGTGAACATTTGAGTGGCGATTTCTTCTAATTTATGATGATCTCCGCGCAACATTTCAAAATCAACCTGAATTAATTGCAGTGTATATTATTCTATTTGTGTATAGAAGTCAAGTACATCTCTAGTAATTGTAGTAACTGATGAGAAATAAAGTTTGAACTGACCTATTTTTTAATCTAATCATGGCTAATTATAAGAACAAGTTAAACCAAAAAAGTGGGTGAGTCTAAAAGTGAAGTGCTTTCAAGATACTCATGTAGTTTCAAATCTTCTTTTTAGTTTAAACACCTTTTAAAAAAATTTCTGTTAGTCATCAAAACTAGTTATCCAGTCATTTTAAAACGTTAGCTGCTTCAGAACTCTGCTGAGTGTCCCTCTATAACTCAAAAGTTGAGCTGTCTCTGTCATGACAAATTCAGTAAAGCACGTTCTTTCCCTTTTCAAATACAGGTGCTCCTTGACTTAGAGGGGAGTTATGTCCTGAACAGCCCATCCGAAGTTGAAAATATCGTAAGTCGAGAATGCGTTTAATACACCTAATCTACTGCATATTATAGTGTAGCCTAGCCTGCCTTAAATGTGTTCAGAACTCTTCCGCTAGCCTGCAACTGGGCAGTTATGTTGAGTTTCATCTCAAGTGTGATTGCTTTCCTCTTCTCATCAGAAGCAGTAGCACAGATGGGCACATTATAAACACAGTGGGATACTAAAACACAAAACACCGCGTGCAGAAGTCGCTGCCCAGTGCCCTGCACACTGTCCGAGGTTTACCTTCATGATCACCCGGCCAGGCCGGAGCTGTGGCTAGGCTGCCACCGTCCAGAATCATGAGGGAGTGCCACACCACATATCGCCAGCATGGGAAAAGATTGAAATTCAAAATCTGAAGTGTGTTTTCTAATGAATGTATATCACTTTTGCATGATGATGAAATTAAAAAAAAATTGTAAGTCAAACATTGTTAAGTTAGGGAGCATATACAGTTCCTGGGACATTTACAGTTGGAAATGGGATATTGGTGAGCTATTATTACAGATTGGAAACTTAATATATTATTTTTGAAATGCTTCTTTATATAATGAAATTAGCTTGTAATGATTAAATTTTCTCTTTGAAATGGAAAATCCATACTAGACACTGTACATATATTATCTGATTTAAGCTTCATAACAATGTGAAATATTATTAATCCCATTTAAAAGACAAGGGAACTGGGCCATAGGAGGGTTAAGAATCTATGGAAGCACAAACAGTAAGAGATAATTTAACTAAAAAATCCTCACTCTCAATTACCATTTAATCCTGCCTGCAACAAACTTTTCAGTGATGCAAGAGGCAGGAGATCCCACATGGGAGAGAAACACAAGCAGGTTGGGACAGAGAGAGCCAGGATGTGGTGTTGGAGAAACCAGAGTAATACACAGAGTACAATAAGTCAGAGAGAATGGCCAACTTTACCAAGGGCAACACACAGACCCAGATAGATGAGGACTAAGAAGCTCAATCGCATCTTGGTCGTGAAGGTAGTTGTGGTGACTTCAGCAAGAGCAGTAAAGGAACTGTGGGAACAAAAGCCAGATACCTGTATGAGATAAGAAAGAGATAAGAAAGCTAGGGGTCTAGCCTACTTTGAAAACTGTAAATTCTCCAAAAGAGGAAAAAGACTTGATGGTGGCCACTTTGAAGAGAGAAGTGGCCTCAAAGCCAGTTTACTTATTTAGGAATCTATGGAAAGTGAGAGGCAGAAGAGATGGAAGAATTGGGACAGTGACTGTAGGAATGAGACGCCAGAGGTGCAAGTGGCTTGGAGGTCATGACTTAGGTCAGTGGCCCAGAGGACTTGAACTCGAGAAAGATGCAAGCTATCCTCTGAGGCAGGAAGACAGATTGTGGACATCATTGTGTGTGTGGACGGTACTCAGCTGATGGCTGATGAAGGACCTACCTGGGACCTTAGTATCCTTGGTGTAAGGACAGCAAGGTCATTCGCTGAGACAGAGAATGAGCACTCTAAGAGGGGGTCTGAAGAACCCTACCAAGTATATTGGAAATCTTTGGGGGAGCTCGAGAGCACAATAACTCTGAAGTAAAAGCATTGACAGGACCTTTGAGGACCCCGCTAGACTGGAGGCCAGTTGTTGACGGTGTCCCTGATCTGCCAGGTGACAAAGCTTTTCATCCAGAGTGTTCACCGCTCTGAGTGTGGGAGCAGGGGAGGCAGGTAGACTCAGGACTCAGGATTGTGCAGAAGCAGCGAAAGGATGTAGTCATCAGAAGTAAAGCGACGGGCAAAATCACTAAGATTCTCAACTCTGCTATTCAGGCCAGAAATAAAATGAGATCCTTGTACCAGTTGTTGGTGAGTTTCTTTCTCCTTGTCCCTTAGTATCTAATGCCCCCATTCAAGACCTACTCAGCCAGAAGTGAAATCATATGCCTAGAATACTTCCTAGAGAGTTTAAATATTTCACCGTTTGGAAGCTTGGCCTACATACGCCACTCCTGGTGTGTAAAGAAATGAACTTTCAAGCCAGATCCTTGCACCGAAACATCAGAAACCAAGAAATGCGCACTAACCTCTACATATCCCACAAGGAAAATGGATGGGTACGACTCAGAATTTCAAACAATGTGTTCAGTGTGGTCCTCAGAGGAATTTCTCCCCCTGACTGTCACAGTCGAGAATGCATCGGCTTTGACAATCACTCTAACGCAGCAAGATCCTCTCTCAGTTCACGTCATTGACAGATGTGCTACGTTTCTGTGTCCAAAACAAAAGGATCTTCAAGGTGGAAGAGAGGCTTGGCGCTATTTAAGGGACCTCTTTTAACCTTCAGAGAAAGAGACTGCAGTCCGAGGGTTTCAAGCATTTCGTAGCAAGAGCGACGACAAGAATCTAATCTTGCTCTTACATCCCCCGTCCCTCAAGTTAGAACGCAACCTCTTTTTTTGGTAGTGATGTTTCCTTTCTTTAAAATTGCTTAATGACTCTTAATCTGAGAAACTTAAAAATAAGCATTTAAAAACATTTTAGAGGCCACCTAAAGACATCACTCATGAAGTATTTGCAGGCGCTGATAACTTAGACAAAGAAATTGTAATTTGCAGGTGTAATACCACTGAAAGCAGGGATTTGTAAAGAGGCAGAATATCAGGCTAACACCCTTTTCTCAAAACTTGCTATTTAAGTGACTAAATTATTAGGTCAACCTCTCTATATCTCTATTTTTTTCCTGCAGAATAGGTAAAAAAAATACTATTTTACAAGGTTTTTATTTTTTTTTAAATTGTAGGTGAACTAAAAGCAGGGAGTATTTAAAAGGACAGCTATTAGCAATGCTGTTGTTATGAGAAGACTTTGCTTCAAATCTCTGTGGTTACAGAGAAAACAAAGGGATTGCTTCCCAGATCAAAAGATTTCAGGGGGCTCCTAGCTGGCTTCCTCCAAATCAGCAGGGAAAACTTCATCTCTGAGAACACATTCTGTACATTTGAGACTTAAGGACGTCAACTTTGCAACATCTCCAAATGCTGAGGTTTCAGTTAAAGGTGTTTTATTTGCTTTTTGACCACCAGTGGTGTGGGTGTAGGGGCTTGCTCCCTGCACTTAGGTGCCTTCCGCCTCTGCCTCCCAAGTCGGGAGGGAGGCACTCCCAGCCCACCTCCGGCCCTCCCTGGTAACGCTCACAGCGTGCCTCCTCTCTCACTGCACCCAGCACCATTGTTGGTTTTTGTCTGTCTTCCTCGACACATCATGAGTGCCTCAAAGGCCAAAAAAAGTAATCTCACTCCTATTACTATTCCCAGTCCTTAGACAGGTGAGAACTGTCGGTCAGTGATGAATTCATGGTAGCAGGTCCTGTCCTGCCTTGCCTGTGTGTCACCTCTTTGGAACACTCAGCTTAAGTCCTTGATCAATTAATGGGCACTTCTGCTGATTGAACCAAGGCATCTTCACACAGATCGTTAAAGGAGGTAGACAGACAGTTGCACTCTTTGCTTCTCTTCCATCCAATATGTCTTGATTTCTGGCCGTTCCTTGAGGGCAGCTAGCTCTGGCTAGTTGTCTTTTCCAGTGAGAACAAGCTTTGAATAAGAAAGGAATTATAAAAGAACCAGGCTGCTGTTACCCTGGCTGGTGTAGCTCAGTGGATTGAGTGCAGGCTGTGAACCAAAGAGTTGCTGGTTTGATTCCCAGTCAGGGCACATGCCTGGGTTGCAGGGCCAGGTCCCCAGTGGGGGTCACATGAGAGGCAACCACACATTGATGTTTCTCTCCCTCTCTTTCTCCTTCCCTTCCCCTCTCTCTAAAAATAAATAATTTTTAAAAAAAAAGAACCAGGCAGCCTAGCACATGTTCCAATAAAACTTAGGTGTTTATAACAGTGTTGAAGAAACTCAAATCGTACACTATATCAAAGGGTGATTAAGTTATAAGGTCAACATGTATTGTACAAGATGACTCAGGATAAGTTATCGAAAGGAAGGGAGGGAGGGAAAGAAGGAGGGAGGGAGAGAGGGAGGGAAAAAAAGAAAAAGAAAAATCTGGTTTCTCCCATAAGTGAGAGTGTGAACATAGAAAGGAAAATCTTCAAAGGCATCAGCCTCTTAGGGTCTGTTCTGGAAATGTAAAGAGACACTGCACTCATCTGTAAATAGAGAGTCAGTAATAAGGAAAAAAATGTAAAATTTTATTCTTTCTTGAGCAGGAAAACTATGGAGAAAGGAATCCCTAAGCATCTGAAGTGTGAAAAACTGGAGAGAGGCAGGGGCGGGAAGTCTGTGAACTGTGCCGATTTCCGATCCTCCCGGAACCCGCACCGCGCCCTTTTGCACCAGACGTGCGCGCCTTTGGAATGTAGCCCTTTTCAATCCTCTTTTTGGACCAAGTTTCACCCACACTCTTTCAGGTGGTGGAGGAGGATTGGAGTTGGCACAGTGGGCCATGGCCTCAGAGCACGTGGTACAACTGAACAAACCCAAACAAATGAGGCGTGGGGGCCGGGGCTGAAGTGTCAGGGCCTTGGAAGGAGGCCACCACGCAGGCTGCAGGTCGCTGAGGTGGAGGGTCTGCGCGCTCTCTCAGAGCAGCCTGTCTAGGTAACCGTTCCCTAATCCACCCAATCCTGTCACCATTCCAACTTTATATTGACCTTACAGTAAATTTTAAAATCATTTTTGGCAGTATAGATCACTGGCATTGCTCAGGGGATACTTCCGGAAGCCTTCTAATGTCTCCGAAACCTGTAATACAACTAATTACAAGTAATTGTTTCCTCTTTCTGTCCTCAGTGAGAGGCTAAGAAGAGACTTGCACACCTAGTTTTCAATGCCACCGACAGGAGGCTAATCAGGCCCACTCTCAACTAAGAGATTTGCTCCCACCGTCCTGCCTTTGTCAAAACCCATGAAATTCAAATCGATTACAAATTTCAGCTCATCGTTACCCCTCCAAGGTAACTTGTGAATACTGAAAACCTCATTTTCCATCCCGTCAAGGCCCTGAGTAATATCACCCCAAAGCAGAAGGGTTGTCTTTCTGTCCCACGTTTCAGGTAAGTGCCAATATTGCTGCTCGTCCTGTTTTCTGCGTTCATTCATTGATTCGCTGTTCAATAAAACGCTTGCCGAGCCCCGACTGTAAATGAAGCCCACAAGATACAAAATAAAATAAAACACAACTTCTTGTCCTTACCGACTTTGCAACCTGCTGAAAGAAGACAAATAAAAATATATTACAGTCTGGTGAGCAGATTGCTTTGGACCAGATTGTTTTGTTTTTCAGGAGAATGACCTTTTTCTAAGTTGTGAGCCCACAAACAAAATAGATTCTAAGAGCAAAATCCTGGACATGAAGATTTCTTTCTGGAACCATGGTAAATTATTTTAGAGAAATTGAGAATTGGGAAGTGTCCGCCTTTACGGCACGTACTACTGACTGAACAGGCCCCATCAGAGGACGGTCAGTGTGGACTGATCAGGGGAGCGTCCAGCCTGCAGGACTGCACAGGCAGGTGCTAGTCTCTGGCCACGTCACAGACGTTCATGCTCATAGGGTTTGCCTACAGGTTTTTGCAACAAAACTAAGTTGATGAGATTTCCCTATAAAAAATGTACCCAAGAAAACCTTTCGAAATAAGAGTTTACAAGAAATTTGTAGTGTACCTTTGTCTCTAGTTTAGAGTGAGAAGCTGAGAGACATTGGTGCAATGTGGTGGTTGAGGTAAGGAACAAATAAAAATATGAGAACAAATTGTTATGATGACTTACACAGTATAGTACTTTGTGAATAACATCTCTATCAACATATAATTCACATGCATACCGTACATTTCACTCACTGGAAGCAAACAATTGTTTTTAGTGTATTCACAAAGTTGTGCAACTCTTACAACAATCAGTGTTGGAACATTTTCTTCACCCCCAAGAAAACCCCTGTGCCCATTAGCTGTCACTCCCCATTTTTGCCCCACCCCCTCAGTCATAGGCAATTATCAACCTACTTTCTATCTCTGTGGATTTGCGTATTCTGGGTAGTTCACATAAATGGAATGACATAATATGTAGGGGTGGGGTGGGGTTGGGGGAGGTAGTTCAAGGCAATAACAAAGTTCTTGGCAAGGTGACTCCATGGCTGGCAGCTAACCTACCCCTGGGAAGATCTATAACCTGAATTGGGGATACATACCTACAATATTTACGCAAAGCAACATTAAAGAGAATTGACTTCTGCATCTCCTTTGCCTTCCTAAAGAACCCATCACTCATTCCTTCAACAAGACCTGACATGATTTGTCTGTTTTCCTCGATTCTATTCTTTACTGGATAAGGGACGGTAGCTATACTTTGTTAAAGACATAACTGGATGGGAACATGCCTTTGCCAGGTAGTGCTGTCTTCAGGGTTGGTGTTAGGGTGCGCAGGCCCAGCACGTTCCTGGAAGGAGGGAAGTCTGTGCCCAGCTGACTCCCTCAAGCATAGGGAGGAGGGCTTGCCATTTAGGACTCAACTTGAGGGACTCAACAGGTTAATAAGAGTTTTTTATGGAACCTGCTCGAAAGAAGTTTAATATACTTCTAAATATTTTTTGAAAAAAAATAGAACCTAAAACTGCCCACTGACTAATTTTTACTGAAGTTGAACATTATATTATGTGTGTAATATTTGCATTTTCTCTACTGTGATTTGTATGTCCGTGACATTTTTCCACTTTCTTATTATGTTGTTTATTCTTTTTCATATTATTTATAGGCTTTAATATGAGAAAAAATAACCTAATTGTCAAATACATAGCAAATATTTTCAAAGTGTTTGTTTGCCTTCGTTTTGTTGTTTATGAAATTACTGATCTGAAGACGTCCTTCACTGTGATGTAGTCAAATCCGTCTTTCCCACTACAGTTTCTGTCATTGAAACATTTCTCTCCTTCATCAAACCTTACTTCACAAATCTACTTAATGGTTTCTACTGCTCCAGAGAGGTCTGGAAGGATGAGGACTGAAGCGAAGCTGTTTGATCAAGCAATTAGAATGTCTTTGATCACATTTAGAGAACGATTTCTGTGTACTTGTGAGTTTTGATTCCAGGTTGCTAGAGTACAAACAGCAAATACAGACTAATGTTTCGAGAGCCTTTGCACGAACGGAATAGACACTATCACAGTGTATGGATGTGGGGAACAAAGCTGAGTTGAGGATACTGACCTCAGTCTTTCACTTTCACTGGCAGATCTGATATGTCTTCTGAGACACGGTGTCCTTTTCTCATGTGGCTGTGACCAGCCTTGGTGATTAGTTCTATCCTCAGAAAGAAAATCCTTGACCCTATATTAGGTGGTATCTCAGGAGAAAAGAAGTTATGTATCATCATTAGTGGTAACAAATGAGTTGGAAAGCTGTGAACCATTTATCCACATCATTTCATTTCAGCTTCAAGTGTCAAAATAAGATAGGTAGAGAGGTATCATTACCTGCATTTTACGGAAGAAGAAAATGAATTTCAGAGCATTTCAGTAATTGACTAAGCCAGGTATTGTAGGTACTTCGGTGTGAAACACCAGACTATATTCCTATCTGCAGAAATGTAGTCTTGTGAGTGACACAGGTATATTGCAGAAACAACTAAGAATTCCCAAGAGAATACACACCAGCATCAAATTAAATACAATAAAAATACTATATGCATGGAACTAATAATAGATACTGAACAGGTAGCTGAGAAAGGGTCACATCACTGTTGGCTGAATATTACATAAGATTTCATGAAAATATTTGTATTTCGAATGAGAGTTGTATTTTGGCAAGTAGAGACAAAGAAAATATTTCAGACAGGAATATAATGAGAGAGGATTAGGGTGGGATGCAAAGGCCTGGAATAGGGAAGGAGAGGAGGCAATGAAGAAGCTGGACTAGAGGGGTAAAGCCAGAATCTGAAGGGCTTAGAAGATCAGGGTGAAAAGTTTGAAACTGAGTGATTAAGTGATGGAGCATGATTACAGTTGTTTTCGAAGGGGAGGGGAATAATTAAAGAAGCACTTTTTAAGAAGAGTGGTATGATAAGACCATGCAGAGCAGACAGAAGGAAAAGAAAGATAATGGAGGCGAAAAAAGAGTTAAGATGCTAAAACCACCATGCAGATGTGAAGCGATGACGTCCGCATGATGGTGGTGAGCTCGGAAAGCACAGGAGCGAATTCAGAATCACAGAGGCTGCAAAACTACTTCCCCAGAATTGAGGCCAGAGAGTGAAGGTACTCTGATGCCAGTGAATGAGGAGCGCCAGAGAGATCCATTTTATATCTATTTCCATATTTATACTTCATGTACCGTAGAGTTTTCCCGTGGTAGATACACATCACATCATACGCACACACGCATGCCCACCACCGTGCTCGGGCAGCAGCCACTCAGTGGAGCCTGGCCCTGTGCCCCATCCTAAGCCCAAGGGATGACACAGCCTAAGGGTGTAGACATGGTGACTAGGATTATGAGAAGTGAGGAGCCCGCAGATACAATGAAGGTAGAATTTTTCTTTTTTAATTAAAGGCCCAAGCAGTAAGAATCAAGGAGCATTCACAGTTAACGAATAGGAGAAAACAACAAAGACTATTAAAGGTACAGGGGAGGTTATAGTTTCCTCTTGACAACTGCGAAATTACCTCCTAAAGCACTGGGTTTAACGCCTCAGATGCACTGTAAAGGGTGTCAGCGGTGAAGTTAATCGAGAAAGCAGAGTTATTCTGCCTAAGACACCCATTTGAAAGTGAAATCGAGGTCAAAACCCCACTCTGACATGGAAATTGGAAACTGCCAGATGTTCCTATGCTATGGTTTAGTTCAAAAGGGGCAGAATTGACAGGTTATTAACCATAGCAGCTGGCATTGTGGAATTTATGTTTTCTTTGTTATGTGAAATGTACAATCATAACAGAAGCATTAAAAACCTGAATAGGTTCAAGGAAGGATAAAACAATATAAATCAAATTTTGCTGTAATAAAGAAAACCAACAGCAGAGGGCGCCATTCAACACCTGGCAAATTCTCAAGGCAGGCAAATTACAAACGGAGGAGCTTTTTATTTTCTGGTAATTTCTCCTAGGAATTGAACATCTTCATACACAGGGAGAGAGAAAAAACATCTATGTATTTGTAAGTAAATCACAAACTTAATATTTAGACTCTCAGGTCTTAAGACTCCATTCTTTAAATTTGTTGTGCTTTTTGCTAATGAGAAACTTTATCTGAACTTATTAATGCAATTCACAATGGTCTAGTTATAAAATGCCTCAAGACACTACAGTGATTTCCATGACCTTTCTAATGTATTTTGAACTCTTCCCCTGGTGACGCAGAGAGCTTTCCCGTGAAACTGCAATACTTTAGCCTGTGATCCCTGTATTCAAACATGCACAGTGAAAACACAAAATCACTGCCCTCTGCAACCAGGACTCCAACAAGTCAGAGCCTGGAAAAAGCCGACGTCTAGTTAAATAAACACCAAGGTGTTTTAAAACTAACTCAAAATTGTATTTATATTTTTGTGAGATATTTTTTAATTAAAGTGTTTTGAATTATTTATAAAGCATACTATTCAAGGTAGTAGATTATGTAGTTTGTCCATATTTTCAGCCAGCTATTTTCAGTTTATTATGAAAAACTATGGGCAAAAGTAGGCTTTGCCTCAGAATGTTGTCATTTGATTGGAACCTTGTCCGTAGAAAGTACAGTGATTTTTTCAAAGGGCAGTTTTACTGCCAGGCAAGTAGGGCGCTCTTGTGAATACTGATGTATTTCTGTTTAAATGCACACATTTGATGGCTTCATTGGCTTCCAGAAGGCATGTCCTTAATTACTCCAGGAGTCAGCAAATTTCACCCCTTCGACTCAGGGGCCAAAACCAGCTCACTGCCTGTTTTTGTATGGCCTGCCAGCCAAGAATAATTTTCATATTTTAAATGGTTGAAAATAATAAGAATATATAATATTTTGCAACATAGAAATTATATGAAATTAAAAGTTTAGTGTTTATAAAATTTTACATTTCATTCATGGAAATTTTGTACACATTTGTTTTCTCTCATATAAGGATTTATACAGTATCCTCAGTTTTGTCTCTTGGCCTGCACAGTCTAAAATATTTTATTTACTACCTAGCTCTACACAGAAAAAGTTTGCCAAACCCTGAACTATTTCAAAGCCCCAAAACCATAATTTAATGCTTTTTAGACTCTTTAAAAATAAAGACTTTGCCCCTTCAGTGTTAGAAGCAAACAGTTTACAGTGGTGGGTCCCGAAACTGTCTGTACTTTGGAATCGTCTGGGTAGCTTTAAAAAATATTGACGCTTATATCCCAACCCTAAAGCTAACAACTTAATTGGCTTGGGGCAGTCCCTCAGCGTGGAAAGTTGTAAACGGTGCATAGGTGATTCTACTGTGCATTTGGGGAGCCACGCAGTTGTTCCTCTTGCTGATTCCTCAGCACAGGGCTCGCCACAGCTGCTCCAAACGCTTCAAACCCTTCATAAGCCTCTCATTCCTACTCCCCCAGGCTCAGTTTCTGTGAACAAGTGACCTCCTCACCAGCCTGACTGAGAATATCAAAGCCCAGTCATCACCCAGTCTGCATGCATTGCTTTCTGAATGGAATTCCTTCCTTAAGTTCTCTCTCTTCTGTTTAACCCTTCTAGAAGGAATATACTCTAGTTGTTTTAAAAAAAGGGGGGGTCTTGAATCAGGCAGGCCTGAATTTGAATCCCTGTTCCTCTCTTTTCAAGACATGCAAACTTGAATACATGATTCAGTCAGTTCGACCATTAATTTCTTCATTCATTGGCAGGATTAAAAGTAACACCCACCTCCCAGGACCTTTGCAAAGATTACATGAGATTCACTTGCTACTTGAAATGTGGTCCTGGGATGAGCATCAGCAGCATCACCTGAGCATGTGTTGGAAATGCAGAATCTCACGTCCCACCCAGACCTCCAGAATCAGACTATGCCTTTTAATGAGATTCACTGGTGACTCGTATACACACTGAAGTTTGAGAATCATGGTGCTAGCAAGCTTTTCATTCCACTGTACACCCAGGCCGAGTCTCTTCTTAGCCCTCCCACAACAATATCCCATAGGTGCAATGCCAGGGATGCCCTTGTTGGTGACTTTATGTATAAAAAAGGGTTTTCTTGAGTTAAATAAAAATGGATCTGTCAGCCATGAACAGGATAATCTGGAGTCAGAAGAAACTAGGGTGGGGAGAGGAATGGTTAAAAAGTGCAGGGTTACTGTGATGCAACTTAAAAAAATGATACTCCCTCTGAGCACTCATAACCACATAGCTGCACACCTGGTCAGCCAACAGTCTTGTGCAATGTAGAAAAACATATTCCTCTGAGCTCCTGCTGTCTGTTTCAGGTGCAAGGCCTGCCAAATGCAGCAGGTACTCAGCCAGTTGTCCTCAGGCAGAATGTGGCAAATTCAGAGATAAGATTTGATGAGGTCTTGAACTGGGGTGTTGTCAATTGGAATGAAAAGCAAGGATGGATTCCAGAAACTGTCAAATGGTGGAGTGCAATTGGGGAAAAGGTAGGGTAGAAAGTGGGCCTGATGTTAAGAAAAACTTCTGTGAAAAAGTGGGATTTGACTCAAACCTCAAAGTTTTGTATAACTGAGATACGGGAGAGGTAGAATCAAATGTTTAATATGTTCTAAATAGCAGTAGGTTATGAGAGAGATAACATTTAGCCAGGGGCACCAGACAGCAAGAAGAACAGTGGACTAGCAGGCAACAGGAGGGTATTGAGGAGTCTGGACTCGTTAGGCCATGAATATGAAACCATTTTATTTTCTTCCAATAGCGGTACCCATCTCTGCTAGAACAAGGCCCTTCCCCCACAACAGCATCTTAGCCTACTCCATGGTTTTTAGTCACTTTATTTGATTAAGACTTAATGTTATATCCATGTCACCACATTCTTCTCCCTTTCCCCAGCCAAGGGCGTGGTCTTAGCAGGTGCCTTCCCCCTTCCTCCTCTTCCCTGCAGTGTAATCTGTCATCTACAGTTGGGGCAGGACAGAGCGCGGTGCATACCTCCCCTTCATTGCCACCCCTGCTGGACTGGGGCTCCAACTCACCAACGTGCTCCCTCTAAGTCACGACTCTAGACACCGGCGGTTCCTTACAAAATGGGGTCTTATCCCTGACTGACCCCAGCTGGCATTGCTGCATCACATTCTTTTGCCCCTCACTGAGGGATTCATCCAGAGACAGTTGCCCCCCAAATCTAGCTCTCTAGACTGGTTCCTAAGCCTGCGACACACACAGGTGGGAACCATCTCAGTGTCTCTTGAAAAGGGGCACATGTCAATGCAGAGGACGAGAACCCCAGCAGCCTCTGCACATGACATGCAAGTGCTTGTGATGCACATTTGTGAACACACACACATACACACACACACACAGTGAAGAGCAGAAATGAGCACTCCCCCCAAAGACTTTCCTTCTCAGTCCTCTGATACTAGCAGGAGCTGAGAAATAGTGGAGGGGTGATGCCAAGTCTGCTGTAATATTCCTTCTCAGTGAAATATGCAGAGATAGCAGGTCCAAGTAGATGCATCACTTAGGGCTTAGAATTTGGGGTATGTTCTCAGTGTTGGGTCTCACTAAGGATTCTGGGACCATAAGGAGAATCTCACTTGGCCCTGATGTTGCACTGTTACAAATCAGAAAATTTCAGAACAGGGAAGACATTTGCCCAATATTTTTTAAAAAAGATGAATTTAAATACCAACGGCATACTCTTTCCACTGGTTCTTCTTAAATCAACTTACCTCTCCATAACTTGGAAGCTCTGAACTAGCTGACTGCAGGCCAATGAGAGGGAATAGCTGCACAGGCACAGCCACAGGTTTTTTTTCCCAGTGAATACTACAAACGGAGAGGGTTAGCCATAGTGCTGAGTAATGAGCCTAACTGACTCATAAGTTACGAGCACATCAACATGCTGTGTTGGTTTAAGACAAAAGGTAAAATCGGTCCCCATTACCCATTGTGTTACCTCTGTTGGTGGCAAAACTGCACCAGGCATTGGACCAGTGGCGTCAGACCAGACCTCGGTTCAGCGACCTTGGTACTTGAGTTCTGGCTAAGAAAGAATTCAGAGCCAAGACTCAAACTGTAAGCAAAAGCTTATTTAGAAAGTCACAGAGGTGGAAGTGAGCTGTGGAAGAAATGGGCTCAGGAAACAAGTTCCAGAGCCAAAACAAGGGCCCTGGAACGTAGGAGAAAGAGAGGGACAAGGAAAACGTGACTGAGGGAAGGGAGTGGGGAGAGGCGCCAGCAGGCTCCCGAGAGAAGGCTGTGCTGGATCCTCCATTCTAAGGGCTTTTGCTTTTCTTTTTTTTTAAGAGATTGTATTTATTTACTTTTTTAGAGATAGGGAAAGGGAGGGAGAAAGAGATGGAGAGAACCACCAATGCGTGAGATACATGGTTGCCTCTCACTTGCCCCCTACTAGGAACCCGGCCCACAACCCAGGCATGTGCCCTGACTGGAATCAAACCGGTGACCCTTTGGGTCACAGGCTGGCGCTCAATCCACTGACCCACACCAGCCAGGGCTCCATCCAAAGGGCATTTAAGGTCGGGCATTTTAGGAGACTTTCCAGAGGAAGATCTTGATAGAATATTCATCAGCTTTCCAGGTGTGTCCTTTCAGGGTCAGTCTCCTCTGATTGGTGGCCCCAGGGCAGGGGGTCATTAGTTAAGCGGCCATGACATCACTAGTCTGGTTTTGCTGTTTTTCTGGGCCTGGGGCTGAAACACAACTGAGGTCTAGATAAATCTGATGTGGGTCAGAACTTCCTTGTTCTGGGGGCTTAATGCTTGAGGGCTGTCCTCCGGCCCCCTTGTTTGTTCCTTCCCTAAGGGCATCCCACCTGAATGACTGCTGACACACCAGAGGACGAGAGGTCAGGGGAGGGTCCTCACTGCAGAACCAGCGAGGGGAGCAAAGGTTGCCTGGGGGTGAGGTCCTTGTTTTCCCAGTGTTGCCCATTACTAGGCACCAGGGGCTTTCTGCCCTTCTGTACCTGACTCATGGCCCTTGCTCTGCTCATGTCTGTCTTAACTGCCTTCCACACCCCACAGATGTTGACCTGTGGAACGCTAGGGCAACTGTTAAATTTCGCTAACATTTTGAGCAGCTAGTAAATGAGAAAGAACCTTCCTTGGGAACACTGTTCTACCTACATCGAGACATTCCAACCAATAGCCATGGAGAGCTCTATGAAAGGCAGTTTCCTGTGCCTCTAGAGGGGTCAAGCTAGAGATTATCTTAACTAAACATTTATTTTTAAGTTAGGCCAGGTCTATACAAGCAAAGGGAGAGAGAATGTTCCTCCACTAGCGAAAGCATTTAGTACACCTCCCAGGAACAAGCCAAGATCATTTGCAGCATGTTTGGAGGTAAGAAAGGCACTGCATATTTACATACTTAAACTTCAAGTTACTGAATATTTATGCAATTTTTCATTTTATTGGGGATCAGAAGGTTTTCCTGCATGGGAGACACTAGTCCGAGAAAGCCAGTGCACGGTGGTGTTCACAGTCTGGCCCGTAAATGCCACTGGGTCAGATGAAGGTGCTTCAGAGGCAATGCAAGTCAAACGTTATTACTTCAGCAAGCAGGCATCTACTGAGCACTTCCGCGTGGAGCTCTGTGCGGGGGCTGTGCTTTGTTACTCAACACAACTGTGCTCTGAGCCAGAAATATTTTTCTATCCATGTTTTCTAAATGCACACTGGAGAGATATGGTGGTTTGGCCAGATCCTCGATGCCTCATCCATCTGTGTTTTCACACTGGTCCGTGCTGGCAGGTCCACACTTCGGTGCATTCCAGATAAAAAGCCTGCTGTCTCTTGCTTGATCTAATTCATGTTAAGTTGGCACCAGCTGGGAAATTTGTGTTTGCTTCACTTAATTCAGTGCAGTCTAGATTTTTCAAAAAGGAAGGAAGAAAGAGAGGGAGCAAGGAAGGCTAAGGTTAATTCAGCCCCTAGGTTTATAGCTTAACCCATGGTTTTTTGAAGTGGAATTAACGTGCCATTATACAGATACTCAATTTTGTAAGGGAAGGAGCCCCAGAGAAATTTTCAAGCGTTACTGTTAAAAGAGCCATCATTAAGTATCTCGCTGTGGTTAAATGGTGCGTTTCCCTCATTTTTATATGTATCCTCTTCCCCTTGACGAGTGGTGATCAGTAAATATTTAATGGATGAACGAAAGAATAAATGTCCAAAGGCACCCCGAGTGTTTACGTGCCCACCTGCAGGTGCAAATGATCCGTGACACCTGGTGACAGGAGACAAAGGCACCAAGAAAAGGCTCAGCAGCGTGTGTGTGCTGCCCAGATGAGACATGTTTGGCATTCTAAGTGCATAGCAGACACTGCTACCTGGATAGCAGGTAGAAGTTGCTATTGCTAGATCTTTCTCATGACCTGGAATCATGAAAATTTAACTTCCTTTCTAGAAATAGCTTAACCCTGTTTAATGCAAAGAGCCAAACAATCAAGTATCTTATTGGAAGAGATTTTTTTTTAATGCAGAAAGTAGCAGGGAGAAGACAGGCAGTGGAGAAAGAAGAGAGAAAGACGAATTTCTTCCTCTAGAGCTAACTGGGGGGCGCAGAGACATAAACTAAAGGTTGCGCCTCTTACTTGAGAGATGGTGTTACATTTGAACTAATGCCACCTACGAGACATCAATTTTCTGCTAATATCACTGAGAAAAGATGAAGAGCTTCCAGTGGTTTGGGGGCAGCTCAGTGATGACCAGGAGCCTGCAGTGCACTTGCCAATTTTATTTCAGAAATGGGAGAAGACGGAAGTGAAACAACAAAATTTATGTTCCCCCTTGGCCCACAGCAGAAACGTCAAGCTCCAGTGCGAGAGAGAGTAATGCAACAATATCACCCCCTCAAGTGTTTTGTTCCCCATATGTCTTCCTGCTCCTAGGGCACTCATGTCTACGAGAAAATGCAACCATGGATAATCCAACTAGTGGGCCTTGTTATGGCATCTGTTTTTCTTTAAAGTAATTCAGCATAAACAGCATGTGTCAATTTAAGTAAAGCCTCGGGTGCAGTCTGGTGTCCCAAGCAGAAATTCGCACCCCAGGGATGGTTAGTAAGCTGGTTAGTTAGTAGTGAGTTTTGGGAGGCCCACACTCAGAGGCCAGAACAGGTTTCAGGTTTCTTTTACTCTATTCATACCAGAATCTTAGGAAATTAGCATAAAGAGTATTAGGAATAAGCCTTTTGTGATTAACTTAATGACACTCTAGATATATGGAAGAGCTCAAATAAATAATTTCAAGAAATTTCCTACCCTAAAATAAGAACTTAGAGTGACCTCTGGCCTGTGCCCCCTCTCCCATATCCAGCCGAAATGGGGTCAGAAGACTTCTGTTTGCCCAATGTCAACTCTCAGGGTAACAGAATCCTGCCTCCAGGAAATGGTTACATCTGCCTCAATTTAACCTTCCATGTAACATGGAGTTGATTCTCCTAAAGACAGAGCTTGAACCTCCTCAGCCTTTAAAAGCAGAGAGAGGAGCTAAACTTCACCTGCATCACACTATTGGGATCTCCTATTATCTCCCAAAATAACTTCAGAGTTGTGCCTCTCCAAAATGGCCTGAGTCAGTTTACAGCAGATAAATCGTTAACTGTACTAGGAAGGGCTGCCTCTGCTTTCTAATGTACTTTTCGAGTGTTGAAAGGTACAGCTCAAAAGAGTGATCTTTGAGCCCCAGGCCCCTCAAGCCTGAATGTCGACTATCCTAACTGCTGATGGCAGGGACTGTCCCAGCTGTGACTTTGGCCTCATCTTCACGATCACTGACACAGTTTGCTTCCGCCTGTGAATGCTGCTTCAGCCTTTACTGTGATTTCCTATCTTACACAGTTTGTATGTTCAATATGTCCATATATTAACATGCCTAGGATATTAATATGGAAGGTTAGGGTAACAAGGAACATTAGTGAACATTTCAGACAGAACACATTCCACTAAAATGAGCCTTGACTTCTAGACACGTCAAATGTGCGATCGACAGTTCAACTTGAAGCCGTACTAAGCACAAGGCATCAGTGCAGCTTGTGTTTAGCAAATTCACTTTCAGCTGAGACCAGATTGTCTCACGTGGGCCAGAACTTTGAGATAGAAAACACTTAGGCAAAGAGTATTTGATTCGATATTTAGAAGGTTCGATGATGGCAAATCAGCTCATCACAGCTAACATTTTTAAGCATATTTCTTGAAAGGGTCTCAAAACATTTAACCAAGGGTTTTTATTTCTTAAATTTTAAAGCATTGTTGTGCTCACTGAGCCGATGAGTAAACTAAAGAATAAAAATTCCTCTGCTCAGTCTTCCAATAATACATGAAAGGACAAAGACCTAATAAAAGCAGGGACCCTGAGTTAATTTTGTTTAAAATCCGACTCATACAGGTAGATATTCTTTTAAAAAATGATTAGTGCTACAGAGATTATAAAGAAAAATGTCACTAAACTGCCTCACCCTTGCCCACACCTGTTCCTGCTTTCCAGTGTCACCCAGTTCTCTACGTGCTGCTATTCTTACTTTATGCATTTTACACTGTAATTTATTGGTTTCCTTGGAAGTTGAAGTTTCTACCAGACTGTTGAGCCCATCAACAAGATTAAATTTATACAAAGACATCAGAATAAGAGGAGAAAGAAGATCTGAGGCGAATTCTTCAGAGAAATTTACACTGTGACAACCAATTCTTTTTTCATCTGAAGGCAGGGTTGCAATGTCAGCTTCAACTTCCTTTGCTTTGGGTCAAAAGACCACAGCCTTCAAAGGGACCACCAGAGGGATTCACACGTGGTCCTTGCAGCGGAACACAGAAAACACGTCTCTGCCTTCCAGGAAATCCTGAAGGAAAGAGGGGCCAGCAGGCTGCTTTGGTAACAAGACACAGAAAAGCTGAGCCTATGTGGAGAAGAAATTGTGCTCCTCTCTGACAACGGGTCCAGGGTCTGTAAAACTCAGGGGTCAGGTGTAGAACCTATGGTGGTGTGGTGGATACAACCTAAGGTGACCTCAGGTGAGTCATAGTCCCGTACAGCCCCCTCTCACAGAACATGATCAGAACCCGTGACTTGCTCCCAGCTGGTAGAATATGATGAGAGTGACTAGATGTCCCTGCCTCAATTAGGTTGCACTGTATGCCAACGAAATGGGAAGTCACCACCTTCATTAGGCAAAAATGATGGGACAGTCACTCCTATCGTTATATCACGTTATATGACTCCCTCTTGGCAAATGGCAGAGATTCTCCTGTCTTTGAAGGAGTAGCTGCCATGCAGTCAAAGGGCCTCCAATAAGGACAGACAGCAAAAAGTTACAAGTGGCTCCTAGGAGCTGAGAATGGCCCTGGCTGATGGGCAACCAGAAAACAGGGGCCCCAGATCTACAGCCATGCAGAACAGAATTCTGCCAACAATCGCATGAGCTTGGAAGAGGACCCCAAGCTCTAGAAGGAAACATGGCCTGTCTGACCCCTTAATCACAGCTTTAGAGACTCTGAGAAGAGGGCCCCATTTCTTACCCATGGAAAATGAGGTAATAAATGTATGTTGTTTTAAGCCCCTAAAGATTCCAGTAATTTTTTATGCATCAATAGAAAGCTAATATAAGAGGAATGCTGTTCTGAGGTGATATCAGAAAGGATCCTGTCCAGAAAACAATGGGCCCCTTGACAACAGGGAGAAGAGAAGAAACTTAACCTTGAATGGAGATTAATTAATACCTCTGACTGGTTTAGTAGAGAGCTGAGACTCCATGTTTGTGACCTAAAATGTAGAATTGCCTGTTACTACAAAGGTGGGCAAAAAGTCATGAAATCTACCCAGATTTTTATACGCAGGCTCACATGTGCACACACACTCAAACACAGACACTTAAAATGTGCAAATAAAGTAGATTTTTCTCTGCAGATTAACTTCAAGATAGAGATAAAAATAGAGTGCTATCATTTTCTTTTTGCCTACTACTTCTTAATAGTCTCCTCTTTTCTCAAAATAAATGTGGTTGCTCATAAATTCCACAGTTCTAAATAGACGAATGAATGATTACACGGGAAGTCGATTTCCTAATGTGTTCCTCTGTTTAAAAGTGCCATCGCTGTGCCAGGAAGCCCCCTGCCCAACACCATTCCCCCAGTTAAGCCAGCCCGAAGGCGTGCTGCTGTAAGACATCTCAGGAGACTGCAGGAAAAAACCCAGCAGACCTTAAGGCAGTGAGAACTGAGTGGCTCTGCACACCTAAACAGACCTGACAGCTACACATCAGACTAAACATGAATATTTGCTTCAGGAAACTCACCAGATGCAGAAGAGAAAAGATCCTGAAACACTGCGTGAATCTGGACCTCTGGAATCAAGATGAAGCTGTACTATTTCCACTCCTAAATTCGCTGGTGAGTTATCTGGTAGCAGTTTGTGCAATTACCATGCATTACCCTCCTTTTAGAACATCCACCAAGGGATCAAAGCCCTGAGATTTCCCTCCATGTGTGCCAAGTTCTGGAAGAACATCATTTTGAGTTATACATCCAGCAGCTGGACAGTAGCTGCACATGGCAGGTGTTCTTTGTACACATTATTATGGCACTTCTCAAACTAAACCCCTGCCTCCATTGATTCCACTGCTACATAGAAGGACCTCAAAAGTAATGAGTTTCTTTGAAATGGAGGGTCTTGCACAAATAACGCCCCCTTTTACTATAAAATTTTTTATTACAAAATCATAAGCATGGGATTCTGTAATATAACAATATCACACTCAAGCACACCATGTGACATTTTAAGTGAAATTTTCAAATTAAAACTATAAATTATTCCACCCATATTATTACCCTACCAACCACACTCAAGCAGGTGTTACTTCTACTGGACCCTGTATTTTTATCTTCATAGGATTTTTGGACTATCCTTGCTTTCACACACAGACTTTAATTCTCACTTCACTAATACAATAGAAGCAATTAGAAGGACATTTCCACAGGCTTCTACCAAAATATCTGCTGCCCACATTCTGTGTGTTGCCACCTCCTCCACAGATGAATGAAGTTTTCACTCTAAGGGTCAGCCCCTTTCTCTGTGCTAGGTCCCTCCCTCTCGTCTAAGCAAGGGTGTCAGTCCACCAATTCTTTAGTCTGTGTCCTCAACCATTAATCTTTCACTGACTTTTGGATCATTTCTCTCCAGATTCAAACATGCTGTTATCTGTCCCATCTTAAAATGAAAAGCATTGCTTTTTTTAATCCCACGCTTCCTACCAACAGTCTTCCTTTACCCTCCTTTGCAGCAAACTTCCTGTCAGTCTCTACCTTTTTTCTTCTTTGTGTCTTAAATCCACTCAGTGAAGCTTTTGTCTTCACCCTTCTAATGAAACTGTTCTTGACAAAGTCATCAGTAATTTCCGAGTTACTAAATCCAATGGTCAATCCCACTGTCAGCCCAGCATGTGACAAGGTTGACTGCTCACACGCCTCTCTGTGGTTTCCAGGATGAGATACTTCCAGTTCTCCTTCTTCCTCACTGGTCACTCCTTCCCAATTTCCCTGATTGGTTCTTCTACTTTAGGAAAAAGAGTTAGAGTTGGAGAGTCCCAAGCTCGGTCCTTGACCACTTCCCTTCTCCATCAATGCTTACTCCCTTAGGGATCTCATTAAGTCCCAGGGTATCCTCACGATTTATGTTGATGACCTCCAAATGTAGATCTCCAATGCAAACTTCTCTAGGTTCATATAGCCAACTGCCTCCTTCATATCTTCACTAGGATGACTAACCTCTCCAATTTAATAGATCCAAAATGGAACTTGACCTTGGCCCCAAACCTGCTCCACCTGCAACATTCTCTATCTCACTTGGGGGTGGGGACAACTTTATTCTTCTATTTGCTAAGGCCAAAAACATTAAAATCATCCTTGGCTCTTCTCTTTCCCTACTGTGCCCCATATGACTAGTCAGCAGACTGTGCAGGCTTTACTTTCAGAATGTATTAACATTCTGACCACTTCTTGTCAACCCCACAGCTCCCGGGTGGATCCAGTCACTGTCCTCTCTCATCTAAATTACTGCGATAGCCTCCAAAATAGCCCCAACAGGCAGAGTAATTAACTTGAAACATAAGCTCCATTAGCCCTCTGTGTAAAGCACCACAGTCCTTGGCATTCCCCTGCAGGACAACTGCCTCAAGAGAGACACGGCAGGTTCCCCAGGCTGTAAGAACAGCTTCCTCAGTCAGAGAGGAAAAGTTGCTTCTGCTGGCAAAGTAAGCAGAATTTAGACATTCAATTCTTCAGCTATGTTAGATCCATCTGCGTGTTTCTATCCCAGTTTTCAGGGTCTACTGCTCCCCCATCCATGTCATAACTTTAACCCAAGAGATCCTGAGAGGCTTGGAATTCAATTCACTGCTTGTGGTTAGCATATTGGCGATGTCACATAGGTTTCAATACTCAGTGTTTTTCCTGTCATTAGTTTTTGCCTAGTTTGTAATTGGGTTTGATATCCTTGTGAAATCAAGATAGCCTGGTTAAAATCCTTGTTTGAAAGAGTGCTTTTAAATTCTAAATGTGTGCGTGTATACATGCACATTTATATGTATATATTTACACGTATATATGTGCATAAATACATATGTACACATTTTATAAATATATAAAGATATAATACATATATACATATTTTATAGATACATAAAGATATATATACCTTTAAATTATTCTATTATTGTTAATGTCTGCTTTTGTTGTCCTGTTTGAGATAATGTGTATGGGTCCTTCTTTCTTGACTATATTAAGATTTAAGTTACATGGTCTCTCTGAGTTCAATCTTTTTTCAATATATCTTTTTTTAGCAGTACCTTTTTCTTTTTTAAACTTTCTGCTGTATGTGACTAACTTGGTTTGGGTTTCAAGTGTTGTGGTTTTTTTTCCTGTCTATTGAAACAACTCTAGAGTGTTTCCATTTCACGAGAAGCTTGCAAGCACAGGACAGCCATGTGAAAATCTTGCTGGAAATGTATCGTGTATAAATTTTCACTTCAAAGCAAAGGGAATGCAAAATGAAGATATGGAAATAATTCCCTCATCTATAAATATTTAATAAGCTTTGAGGTTCATGGTTATCAAGCGTAAAACTTACAATATTGTGTTTATAAATAAAATGCACAAGTTTTATGCAACTCTCTGTGTGAAAAGCTACTCAACCTAACAACTATATTCCTTATACTCAGAATCATTTTGCCTTATTCACTAGTATATTTTTTATTATAATTATAAAAGGCAATTCTGGCTATGGTCCCTGAGCTATTGTTTATTCTAAAAAATTTAAAAGTTTGTGTAGGGGAAATGTCATAGGCAGAATCTGTCTGTCCTATAGAAAAATGATTTAGCAACACTTGGAGTCTATGAGAACCTCCTAGGCCACAATTATGCAGCTTGCCTGACTCATCGCATCAGATTCTCCCAGGTGGGGCCCAGGAATGTAAACTGAAAAACCTGCAAATGAGTTTTGCAAGAGAAGTTGATAAGCACCGCACAGACAGTGGGAAGCCATCCTTTTTTTCTGTCTTAGTTTTTATTTCGGAATATTCAATTTATGGAAAAATTGTTAAAGTAGTACCAAGCTCCCACATACCTTGCATCCAGCTTCCCTTGATCTTCACATTTTACATATCCATGGAACACTTGTCAAAACTAGGAAATTAACACTGATACATTGCCATTGATCAAACTATACAGTTCATTCAGATTTCTCCAGTTTTTCCACTAACGCTCTTTCTGTTCCGGGATCCAATCTAGGGGACCATATTTAGGTTAGTCATTATGTCTCCTTAGTATCCTCTAATATGTCAAAGTTTCTTGGTCTTTCTTATCTTCTATGACTTTGACACTTTTGAAAAGTACTAGTCAGATATTTTGCAGTTTTTCTGATGTTGTCTCATGATTTGGGGACAGAATGCTCCAGAGCTGACATACTGTACTCATTGTGTTCTATCAGGGATATAATGTCAACCTTGACCATATGGTTAAAGTGCTACTGTCATGTAGACCCCCCCATGCAGAGACAGTTTCTCTTCTCTTCTAATTAGAATTTGTTAGAAAAGAATCATTAAATCTGGCCTGCACTGAAAGCGAAGACAAATAAGTTGATTTCCTGGAGAGGGATGTAGTAACCACATGTATTCTTGGGAATTCTTCTCTAAGGAAAATATGCTTCCTATTCTTTATTCATGTTTGTTTATTTGTTTGTTTGTTTGATCTGTTCTTTATACTAGTATGAAACCAAAGGTTTTTCTTTTTTTAGTTTTGGGGATTATAATTCAATTTTTTAATTGCTCAAATTGTTCTACTTTGGTCATTTTAAGCTCCTTCAGGTTGGCTCCTGTGTTCTTTTTCACACGCTGTATCTTTTTTTTCTTTTTTCTAGCACTACAAAATTTTAGGATCTTTCCTCACCCAGGACTAGAAGCAGATATTTTTCCTTGTGTTGGAAATTGATATCTAAAAACCAAGGTGAAGGTGATGGGTACGCTTCTTGCTACTGGAGTTTCACTGCTTCTAAGCCCTCTCAAAGGAGAGAGCTAGAGAGTATATACATGTACACTAATCCATGTATACACACATATTTATAATTATTTTTTTATCTATTTGTTCAAATATTAAACTAAACATGAGTACATGCTGATGTTTCCACTCCAATCACTGCACCACAGTGTTTATTCTAGCATTCCCACTTCCTTTTTTGTAACTGTAATCCCTGACAGTGAGAAACCTGGATTCCATCACCTACAACTATTTACATATTTACTTAGTCCTTTTGTACTTGTAGTTTCAATTACTAATCCATAATTCTATAAGACATAAATTTACTAACTAAAGCACAGTGTTTTTACATAGTTTTGTTGTTTTTAGCTTTATGGAATGTAGTAAAAACATTATTTTCTGAAGTTTCTTAGGTCAGGTTTTCTTAACCCCATCAATTTGTTTTTAAATAATATTTTTTGCCTTGTTGCACAAATAGCTTGTACTCCCTGTAGAAAATAAAAGCGGGTAAGAGAGAAGAAAATACAACTCATCTCAATTCTGTGACTCAGCAACAACATACAGCCATTCCAGAGTCGTCTCCTGATCAGGTTCATATTAGAAAGACCACTCCAGTGGCACGGAGAGAATACAGTGGAGGAGGAGAGAAGAAGGGAGCTACTGAAATCAGAAATGCTAGTTAGGCAGGTAGACATATCTAGGCTGAGAGATGATACGGGACATATTGAGAGTAACAAAAGAGGAGAGTAGATAGATTTGAGAGGCATTTCAAGATAGAATTGTCAGGATTTAGGTGAATGGTTAAATATTGAAGTGAGGAAGAGGAAGGAGTTGAAGAGCTCTGACAATTTAGGATGGAATGGACTTATCAACCATGATGACATTTACCAATGTCCACATAAAACACAAAGCAGAAGATAGGTTTTTACAAAAGTCACAATTCATCTTCAGACATGTTGAGTGTGAGGCACTTCAGGTCTTCCATGTGGACTAATTCAAGAAGTTTGTGTCCAGTACTCAGAGGAGAGAATCAAGCAGGAGGCAGAACAAGTACAAAAAATAAAAATGTTGTGGTTCACCCCAGGAGATAGGGGGAAATGACTCAGGGTGATTTGTAAAGCCGAAGACAAGAACAGCTGATACAGTTGTAAATTTTGATAACATTTAGTATTTAAGCAGGGGGAACAGAATGAGCAAAGCAGACAAATGAGGGGAAGAAGTGGTCCTAGAGCTGAGAAGAGAACTACATGGGAGTGGTGTCTAGAAAGTAAAACATGTAGCGAGCTCAGAGAACAGGGTGGTCAGCTGCGTCTGTCAGCACCACAGCCACAAGTGACGACGAGGTATCTCAGGCCTGGAAGAAGCAGGGATGCTGAAGTAACACGTCAGCTCAAGAGTATGAAGTGGGAAGAAAAGCTGAAACATAGTGTGGTATCTTGAGGGGAAGTTATCATAGGTGAAAGGCATTGTTTTCTGTCTTTCTTTCCTTGTTAGGATGATAAGACGAAAGGCCCAAAGGGTGGGAGATGAGAAGGCTGGTAGAAATCTGACTGGGCCAGTTGGGTCTCTTGCCCTTTAAGTTACCTTTGTAGCCCAGAGGCCTAGTAAGGAATTATTGTGAAATGTGAAGAAAATGGAAGTTTTTCATGTGGGTTAGGTGAGGGCAGAGCTGCCAGAAAATACTGTGAGCCTTCACAATGTACATATGGAGAATGCAAGAAGAAATAAAGTAATTTCTTTAAAATGGTGTTTGTGGGAGCTGTTGTCATACATAATTAGAAAAACAGTTAAAAATTCTGGGATTGCCCTGGCTGGTGTGGCTCAGTGGATTGAGTGCTGGCCTACAAAGCAAGGGGTCACCAGTTCCATTTCCAGTCAGGGCACATTCCTGGGTTGTGGGCCAGGTCCCCAGTGTGGGGGGGATGCATGAGAAGCAACCACATATGGATGTTTCTCTCCCTCCCTTTACCTCTGAAAAATAAATAAAATCTCAAAAAAAAAAATAAGCAAACCCAACTGTCAGGAACATCCTTCTAAAAAAAAATTCTAGGATTACCTGAAGAAAACCACAATTACACAACATTGTGCTTTTTACCTATGTACCATTTTTTTTAACTCAGTCAATTTATAAAGCTCAGGGGGTTGAAGAACAATAATACATCGTGTTTCCTGTAGGTTTCAGATATAAGAACTCTGAGTATGGATGGAAATCCAGGTAACCACTGTAACACTGTGAGAAACATCTAAATCACAAAAGAACCTACATTTCTTTCTTCGCCTGGGAGTAAATGTTTTAGATTCTTCTAACCAACAACTTCAACATTCATGCTACATTTTATAGACAAATGTATTGAAAGCATAAATAACACCAAACTGAAACACAGGTGGTTTCTTTTTTGAATGGCTCTTTAAGAATAATAATAAAGTTAGTCGCAAAAGTTAATCATTTCCTTTGGGATTATACCTGGAATTTCTTTTGATGTGAACAAAGATACATTTATTTACGATTGAAATAAAAAGAATCTTTTAAATTAAAATAAAATCACTGGTTTAAATTCTATATCAATGCATATGGAAATTCTATTCTATACTCTGTACTTAGCATACTACTATACTATACCCCATATATTATACTATACTACACTCTATACCTACGACAATGTAAGTGTATTCTGTAGAAGAGCCTTAATGGTGAGGAATGAGAGGCAGAGTCGTAAGTCCCAACCCAAGTTCTGTTGCCAAGCGGCACATCACTTGCCTTCTCTGGATTTCTGCGGGAGTGCATTTTATGCCTTCTCTGATTCCCGTTTTCTATATTAAACATGTATAAATGCATTTTCACCTCTGGAAAGCAGAGAGAAAAACCTTTTGATGAAGAGATGAAGGCAAAAATAAATTCATTGACTTACTAAAGATAAAGAACAAAGACATCAAAAGAACCAGAAACAAAATAGAAACTTGCAGTTCACACCAGCATAGCACAGTGGCTAACAGCACAAGCTCTGAATTCTGAATCTGGAGCGCCTGGGCTCAAATCCAGTCTTTGGCACTTACTAGCTGGACCCCTGCGGCATTATGTGACATCAATATTCTCATCCTAAAAATGGGCTAACAGTAGACCTTACTGCCTATAGTTGTTGTAAGGACTGAAGAAGTTAATATAAAAAAGTGCTTAAAACAGTGCCTAATACATGTAAAGTGTCAAGAAATGTTAGTTGCTCATATAATTCGCACTTTTTTGTATTTAACCTTTAAGGGTTTGAATTCCTGAAGTCAAACATGGCGTAGAACTAGTGTTCAAAGAATCATTCAACCAGGAATAAATACAGATTTTAAGTGGCCTGAAAATTATACAATTTGGGAGGCCTTTTTAAAGAACTGGAACACAGAATACAATTATGAATTTTAAATGCAGCAGAGCCCCTGTTGGAAGCCAGACACTGGAGAAGCCTGAAGTCTAAGCATCATTAACATGCTTATATATGCCCTGCTGCCCTCCATCATCACATTGTAGAACATAGCACGTTGCTATAACTTGGAAACTTCCCCAGTACTCTTGTTGTAAAACAGAACAAATGTAAGAATTTTTCTATAATTCAGCCACAGCATGGTCCTGACTCTTCAGAGAAGTTCTTGGATCCCCTACAACTCAAGGCTAAGAGACTGAGAGAATGCTTGAAGTTGGAAGACACCAACTCGATGTTTTTATTATTAAAGCATGCTTTATGTGCAGGCCCAGAGGCTAACTCTGGAATTGCTGGGTCCTGAGAACCAGGAGGAGCAGGCGGGGAGTTGAGAGACTGCCAGGGAGCAGGCCCCAAGCAGCTGCGTGTGGGGTGTGTGTGTGTGTGTGTGTGTGTGTGTGTGTGTGTGTGTGTGTGTTCGGAGCCAGCATTCTCAGACAGTTTTCTGGGAGGGCTCAAGTTACCCAACGCCTGGGTGAAGTTAGCTGTTACTTATTCCGAAAGAATAGAGCCGAGGAAGGAAAAGGGAGAAGATAAGGATAAGAGAAAGTAAGCAAAAGGTATTTCCTGTCTTTCCTCTTGAAAGGCAATGAGGCATGGTCCCTAATGGCTTCGCTCTGACAGGACAAGACTCCCTTGAGGATGTCACCAGCCAGCAGTGAAGGGAGAGCCAGGCACTTTGAAAGCAGGAGCAAATAAAAGCAATCAGGAAGAGACTTTTACATGTTTTCTTTCTTTCTTTTTTTTGTTCTGTTTTCCTTGTAAACCATCCATAACCCTGGCAGTTGTCACTTTTTTATGTACACTAAGCAAGCTTAATCGTGAATATACTGATAGAATTTCCTTTCCTTGGGAAGGGTGGCAGTGTCAGGAAGTGGGTGGTCTTATGCAAGGAGAAAAAGAGGAACATTGGAATTATCTTTTACAGCTTATCTGTAAAACTCCTTTGAAGGAGGCAGTGTAGTTCATGATTAACATGGACTGGCTCCGTTACTTTATTAGCTTTATCCTGGACAATGGGTAAACCATTTTTTTTTCTTTTATTCTCACCCAAAGACATTTTTTCATTGCTTTTTAGAGAGAGAGGAAGGGAGAGAGACAAAGACATTGATAAAGAGAGAAGCATCAATGGGTTGCCTCCCATACACACCCAGACAGGGATCTTACCCTGACCAGGGATCAAACCCACAACCTTTTGGTTATGGGGACGACGCTCCAACCAAGTGAGCCACACCAGCCACAGTAGGTAAACCTTTCTTAATTTTAGTTTCCTTCTACATGAAATGAGGAGAAACATGGCGCATTCTCATGGGGGTGAGGAGAAGACAATGAGAGTTGAGAAACCAAGCTCCTAGCAAAGTGCCTACACCTACTAAGTGCTCAAAAAGTGCAGCTATTATTATTACAACTATCAGGCATGACTTGATATTTTCTTAACCCAATGTACCAATTACTTCACTGATCAAGGGAAATATGGTTTAAAGTTTTCTTGAAAGTAACAAATACTAAACCCTTTTATTCTTTTTCTTTAATGCTGACTTCTTCCTCAAATTGTAAACTTGTTCTTTTAATTTTTTAAATGTGAAAAGTCACCAGTTAAAGGCCCCAAGCTGACATTTCTCTAGAACCCTAGCTCTTGGTGACATTTCTTGAAGAAATAATGTCCTCGATAAGCGCATAACGCTTGTTAACATCGCATTAAAGCAGTAGTATACGTTGAAGTTTCGGTCTTCCTGAAATCTACTCTGGGAAGGACACCCAGACCAGCTGTGAAAGAAAGGGTGGCACTTGGACCTGAGGAGATTGTCATTTAACAGAGCGACTGGCTGTACACAGAATCACATCAATAAATGTAACAGAAGCACATAAGCAAATATTTATACATTGCTGAGCACAGCTGCTTAGATTTACACAGGTGCTAAATAATGTATCAGAGGAAGAAAAATTAGGGAAGTAGTGGTTATTACAGTAGTAGGCAACTAGGATACAAAGAATGTAAGTTTTGAAATTGCATAGAACTACACACATGGTCTTCATGGCTGCAAAATGGCATGTTGAGATTCAGGAAGCTCAGAGATTAGTCAAGAAGAAAGGAATTCCAAATTATGGGAAAAAACAAGTACAATAGATCAGAAATGAAGTGTTGTTAACAATTATTTACGACTAACATTTGAGCATTTTCACTTAACAGGAATAGGGCTTTACGTGAATCATCTCATTTAACTCTCACAACAACCAAAAAAAGTTGTGCTATTGTTACTCACATTTTACAGATGAGGAAATTGAGGCTCAGGAAAGCTGACTTGACCAAAATGTGGATGTAAGAGTCAGAAACTGCCTCTACTGGGATTTGAACCTCATTCTATCAGACTCCAAACCTGCCCTTTTAACCTATCCCTCCACTTCCTTGCTGAAATGATAAGAGAGGCAAAAGGGACCATTTTAAAAACAGACAGTGGGATGAAAAACTATTTACCAAGCCCCTTAAAGTCCTAGATGAAGACCATGGGCTTTGGCTCATCCTACCAAACCAAACTGTAGAAGAAGTCAAAATGGTGGATTTGGGGAAGAGGAGCCTTGGATGAGGAGAAGCCTGCAAGAGGGGCACTGGAGGCACCTATCTATCTTCCATCTAAAGCAGGGCTGCCAAACTCCCTTTCACTGGGGGTCACATCAGCCTCCTGGTTGCCCTCAAAGGGCTGAAATCATTTTAGAACGGTATAAATGTAACTACTCCTTAAGTGTGAAGGAGTTGAAATTACATTCATCCCTTTGAAGGCAACCACAACACTGATGTGGCCACCAGTGAAAATGAGTTTGACACCCCTGATCTAAAGCAATACTGACCAACTCTCCCTTTATTACTAAGAAGGTTGCTTTTACCTGAAAATGTTATCTCCCTAACAAATACTGCAGCATCACAATACCACACAGTAGAAAGCGGACCATCTCAAATTCGCATGGATATAACAAGAGAGAATACTAGTTTCCACTTGGTGACCTGGCCAATTAGTTACTAACCTGGAGAAATATCTGCTGGCCTAACAATTACCCTACCCTACAATCTGCTCTCAATGCAGTTCCCTACACAGCATTCTCTTAACTACCAATTATGATGAGTGTGAGTCTCTGGGGAAGGATGGAACTGGATTCAGTAGAGTCCAGACTTGAATGGCTATTGGCTTTGTGACCCTAGATAAGTTTCATAAGTGCTCCAGGAATCATCTCTAACATACACATAGTAATTCTATCTTAGTATAATGGAGTGGATTAACTGAGATGATACATGTGAAACAGTATAATGCTTGGCCCACAATAAGTGTTCAAACATATCTTCTGTTGTTATTAAAGATATTAATAAAGCAAGAGCTTTATAAGCTCTTCAAAGCAGTCAGAGGCATCCTTTGTCTGTTACTGAAACCAGCGATGTTATTCTTAGGTTGGGGACACAAAAATCTGCCATTTAGTGCTTTTGTGTTAGGCAAGTGCATTTTTGCCACGAGTGCAATTTATGAGTTCTGTCCAGAAGGTATCTAGCCATGTAATATGAAAAATAGAGGCATTTATTCAAGAAGATACAAGAAACATTGTACATAGGACAATGACACCTCAGTCCCCTTCAAAGTAGACACCTTGGGTCCTCACACAGTTCTCCCAGTCACCATCAGTTGCCCTATCGTATTTTCCTGAATCTCAGCAATGGTCTGAAGTCTCTTCCCTTTCAAAGGTGATTTTCATTTTGAGAAAAGCCGGAAGTTGCAGGGCACCAAATCTGGCCTGTAGGGGGGCTAAGTCACCTGGGTGTTTTGACCAAAAACCTCTGCACAGAACATGATGCATGAGCAGGCATGTTGTCATGATGAAGTTGCCAGTCACCAGTTGCCCATAGTTGGTGCCTTCTGAACCATTCAAATGGTTTCTGCAGAGGAATGTTCAAGCTTAACACAAAGTGTAATGCAGATCCGTTGCTCTACTCAATCATTTTGAATGTGATGGCCACACAGTACACACACTCACTCAGCAGCATCTACCGCCCCCACTGACTAGTACAGTGAAGTCATCGTTGTTCACACATGCACATTCCAGTCCACTGTTCTTGGCTACCAGGTTACATCGATGTCACACAAACTGTTCTTGTTATATTAGCAATGGCTGGACTTTTTACAGATAGACCTCATCTAGTATGTTGAACTCCAGCAGTCAAATCCTACAGCTTCAGTGGTCACAGCGGAGGGGCATCAACCACTGTTAATGTGAACATTTCCTCTCAGGCTTTTTGTTTCCCTTTGGCTTCCTATAATGCTCACCCAGAAACAATTGCAACCAGGATCAGCAGCACAGTTGAATGTTTGGGTGCCGTTCAGTCAAAATGATGTGGGGGTGCAGGGGAGCATAATCTACTGCAGCTGTTCGTCATTACCCCAGTGCGCTGGAGAAGCCTCCCAATTAACCTTCTCATGTAATAAAGCCAATCAGGACGTGAAAACAAGAATTTCTCATTTACTGAAATGATACTTAGCTTGTAATTGCTGTCTGGGAATGTTGAACCAAGTAGAAAGCATTAAGAAAATTGCCCTCCTCCCCACAAATTTAAGCTTGGTGATTTTTTTTTAAAGAAAAAGACCAAGAATGTCATTTGGTAGTCTAATCTATTTTGTCCTGATTTCAAGGTAAAAATAGAAATATATATCTTTTGATGCAAAATAATATACTTAAAACATGCAACTTGGAAACTGAAATAAGTTTATGGAGCATATAAATATTTTAATCAGTCCTTGTGGCTTCACAATTTAAATGACAGAAATGAATTTGGAAAATGCATTTTCCTTACATATATGTTTCATCTTTTCAGAGAAAGAAAATAAAGTAAATAAAATGCAGTGCTTGTAAAACAAGGGACCTGTCATATATCACCATAAAAAATTATAAAGCCAGTCAAATTATACCATTTTTTTAGATCTTAATGGGTACATGTCACAGTGCTAGGCTGGATGGACAATATAATGTTAAGGGTGAGAATATTAAACCTCATTAACTTTATCTCTAATAGGCCCTGAATATATATTGGAATGAATTGAGTTTAATGGCATTGAGTTGAATTAGGAAAATTATGAGACACTGTTACTGTATTTAAATCTCTAACCTAGCTAAGGAATTAAAATACAAATGCATGAAATTTTAAATAATACAACTAACTTTGAAATAATAGTGGACACAGAGGAAGCTGCAAAAATAGTGTTTGGAATTCCACAAACCCTTTACTCAGCCTCCATGGTGGCAACTTACCTGACGGCGGTACGATATCACGCTCAATTTTCACCTGCCACTCATTCGTGTGTGTGCCTGTGTGTGCGCCTGTGTGTGTGCTTGTGTGTGCATGTAGTTCTACACACACTAATCCCATGTGTACATTTGTGTAACCACTACAATAAGCAGGATTCAGAACCATTTTTTCATCACGAGGAAAACCCTTGAGGCTACCTCTTTGAATCCCACCCACCAGGTTACTGTCCTCTGGCAACGACTAATCCCTTCCACATTTCCATTACTTTTTCTTTTAATAACCTCTTTATTTTTTTGTAGGAAGCCACAACAGAAAATGCTTAGCATATAATTGTGTAAGAACATTTACATCCATACAATCAATAAATTCTTCAAAAAATGTCTAAAAAATAGTTTGAGTGTGGGTTATAGGAGGCCCTGATGGGATCGTTCTGTGACTGGTTCACCTTTATAACAAACTCAAGACAGCCCGCAGCAGTGCTCACATTTGACGTGAGCGTTCGTGTCAAATTGTTTCGAAGGGTTTGCAGTTTCAGCATCTCCTCCACTGTGACACTTTGCCCATGAACATGTGACAGATGTGCCCAGTTGTACGCACATCCCATTCTGGGTGTTTCGTTGTCAGATAAGCAAGCGCGATGCCACCGATTATGCAGAGCGAGGCTCCCAACCATCCAATGAACACAGCAGCTCCCAATTCATACTTTTGATCAACATAGAGAGATTCAAAGAATTCCGTTGTGATTTTGTTTGCACACAGGGAACAACTGGTCATTGAGCACAGCCCTGACAGTATGGATACAATCCCTGCCGAACAAGCGATTTTAGCTCTGGCTTTCTCTAAGCCTCTGACTTTGGTGCACTTCATTCTAAATAGGGCAATTACAGAACCATAAAAGCCCAAGCTGACAGCAGCGATCATAAGTCCTCTGTGTGGCTGGATGTAACCTGTCACGTTACGCAGAAGTGTTTTCTTCTGTCTGTGGTTGTAAGGTTTCTCTCCAGCAGTGTTCAGTTGGTTATTCAGGATGATTTCTCCACAGTTTAGCTGTAGGTCCAGATTGCTCCTGGGAGGAGGTTAGTGTAGCTTCCACTTACTCCTCTACCATCTGGAATCTCCTTCTTTATTGCTTTTTAATTTCAATAATATTATATAAGTAGGATCAGAAAGCATGTAACTTTTCAAGATTGGCTCTTTTTACTAAGCATAATGCCTGCGCGATCCATTCAAATTTTTGCATGTCAACAGATTACTCTTTTTTACTGCTGAGTAGTAGTCCATGAGATACACATACCAGTGTCTGTGTAACCATTTACCCATTAAAGGACATTTGGGTTGTGTCCAGCTTGGGACTATTACAATTAAAGCTGTTATGAACATTCATATATAAGTTTTTTTGTCAGTTTAAGTTTCCATTTCTCTGGGTTAAATGCCCAGGAGTACAAATACTGGGCTGTGTGGTATTTGCAGGTTTATAAGAAACTGCCATACATCCCTACCCTCACCACCTGTTTGGGAGAGATCCAGTTGCTCTGGGTGCTCTCCAGTATTTAGGTTTACTGCTATTTTTTAATAATTTTAGCCATTATGATAGGTGTGTAGTGATATCTCTCTGTGGTTTTTAATTTGCTTTTCCTCAATACAGAACTATAATTTAAGAGAAGTTGCAGTAGAGTTCATTAATCACCACATTATGTGGACGAATTTTTTCTGGTATTTTGGTAGCTCCCCAAACTGACTTTACATAGATAGAGTCACCTTAAAAGTTTTAAAACCATCTGAAAGCCCAGACTGTACCTTAGACCAATTAAATCCAGATCTTCCAGAACCAGGCATCATTACTTATTTGTTAAAATTACCCAGATGATCCTAATATAAGCCAATGTTGAGAACCTGTGCGGAACCTAATTACTATGTAGACACCAACAATCTAATCATACTGACAGCCTTTTGCTGGCTCCATATGACAAGTACTGCAGATAAAACCCAGTCTCAGTGTCAGGCTCCTCCAGGTCTTAGTCTCCACCTGCTCCTCAAGCCTGATCAATAGCCACTTACTGTCTCGCATTTTAGCTCTGGTAGTAACAAATTATCTGCAGCTTGTCATATATTACGTTCTCATAAATTATGTTTTGCATTACGTTTTATGCAAAATGTCTGCAGTTAAAACCTGAGATGTGCATTTTTATTAAGTAGTCCAAATAATCCTGAAAGACACTATTTCCACAAGTTACAAAGTGATTTACTTTTGTGTTTATTTCTCTGTTTTTCACTCATTCACTCATCCAGCAAATACTGAGTCCCTCATATGTACCAGGCATTGGAGAGAGTTGCTTATGGTGCAGCAGTGAAAGGTCCTGGCAGACAAGTAAAGATGTAACAAGTGGGTGAATAAGGACAGGGGTTCAGGGAACTCACAAAAGTGGCACACAGGTACAGTCTGTAGGTGTAGCTTGAGACTTGAAGGATTAGTAGGAATTAGTCAGGCAAAGAGAATCCCAGGAAAGAAACAGAGTTTTTCTGAAAAAGCATGCTTAGCCCTGGCTGGTGTTGTTACAGAACAGAAGTCCAAGGGGGCAATATTTGGCCCACCCAGGGATGCCAAAAACCATTACAAAACAGATACACCGGGGGCCTGGACTCCAGAGAATGGACCACCTACTGGGCCTGATCATCTGTCACCAATCAGAAAGACATCTCTCAATGCCAGAGATTTGTGAAAAGAAAAGGAAATGTTTATTTAATGCCATACAGACCTAAAATCTTCATTAAAATATCAAAGTCCTTTAGGATATCCACCTAGGCACACAGCACTCACTTCTCCCCCTGTCCTAACTCCGGAAAAGAGCACACATTCGTTTTTCCAGGCCGCTGGTACCATCAGATGTGTCTCCGTCCAGGCAGGATCTCCCATTAATCCAAAGTCTTGCGGCACCTTCTCACGGTCCACTGGCAAGAGTTCTTTGTACCCATTTTTCCAAAGTCTCTCCTACTTCCCAGGCCACGTGGCCAAATGGAGCACCCCAAGGCCATGCGGGCCTCTTCTACCAAAGCTGCAGGGGTCCGCACTCCACCAAAAGCATGCGGCTTTCTTCTTCACCTGGCTACAGGGGTCCCCACTCTGGCAAAGCCACGTGGCTCCCCCAACCTGGACAAGAGAGGGTCCTCACTCTGCTAAAACCGTGTGGCTCTCCCCCAGCGGCTGCCATATCTGGGTTTAAATCCCCGTGCCAGTCTTCCTCTGTGACCCTCTTTCTGACTCCTCCCAAGATCAGTTACACCTGCCAGTATTTCTGTATTATTACAAGTTTACTGGGCTGCCATCAAGAGTCTGGGCAGGTATGGCCCCATGTCCTAGAGCCAATCTTCTCCAAGCTCCCACGCAGGCACTGTAACTCAGGAGACCTGCACCCCAGTTCCATCTTGGTGGGGGAAGTGACTTCATCCCCCTGGCTCCAAGCCTGGCCACAGCCATTTAACATATCCAAGTGACCTGTCAAAGGCTATAGATATGTGAAATGACCATGCCATGGATTAGCTGCAAGGCTGTGGTTGTACAAAACAGCCCTGCATGTTCCTGCTCCATGTGTCCCTTCCCCCAACTCACACCTGTCGGGGAAGGGGTGAGGACATCTCATATGTCTCTCCAATAATTCCTATACACCTTGAGTTCTGGACACCATTCCAAATCCTTTTTTGGGACCACCCCCCTCTTGGCTGCACCCTGTATCAGCGTGGCAAAGTGGATTGAGTGTCAGCTTGCAAACCTAAGGGTCACTGGTTTTATTCCCTGTCAGGACACATGCCTGGGTTGCCAGCCAGGCCCCCGGTGGGGGGCAAAAGGCAACCACGCACTGATGTTTCTCTCCCTCTCTTCTTCCTTTCCTATCTCGCTAAAAATAAATAAATAATATCTTTAAAAATAAAAGAGCATTCTTAAAGGCTAACAATAAAATGACATGTTTTATTCAAAAAATGTTTATGACTTTTGGTATGGCTGGAACAGGAAGGAAAAGGTACAGAGATGGATAATGAATGTTCAAGTGCTGTAATTATATTGCTTTTCCTAAAAAGTAATACCAATAAGTAAGAATCAATGGTTGTGATTGCGTTAAGTCAGTTTTCTTAATCAAACAGGAAATGCTCATTGCAGCTTGAAGCACTTTTTGAAGATTCAATTTGGAACTAGCTCTCACTTCATTAAAGTCTATTAACAACATTTTTTAAAGCTTCCCACCCTGCCCAGGGGTGGTTGGCCTCAACTTCAGGGTCAAGAGATTTGCTTTAAGCACTTATTTCAGACCCAAACTTTTATGGAAGTAAGTACTCTCTCCTCATCCAAGTGCTCCTCTCTGGTGGAGGAAATTACTGTGCTCCCTAAATAACACTAACACATCGCTTTTCAACTCACGTCAGCTGTGCTGCTGAGCATCCAGTGCAGATGTCATTTTGCTGCCTGACTCAGGGACTCAGAGGAGCTGCCCCCAGGGATTAACACATAACATCCACATTGAATCAGTCTGAATTGCTAAAATTACCACATTCCTTTATGGGAACCAAAAGGAGGCAATTTCTTCAAATGAACTGTTGAAAAATTTATCATGAAAACTGAAGAGGAAAATAAAATTTCATTTTCAAAGTATAACTTTTTTTTAAGGCCAGTCTCATCTCACTGGGGAGCTTTATTGCTCCAAAATGAGTTTAAATCACTTAGGGATATTTTAATTTTATTCATGCTTTGGCAAAATTTATGAGCTACAGATCACTTCCTGAAAATAAGACATTTGTGTACAGTCACTGCCAACACTGGGGTAAATTTCACTGTATCAAGCAAAACTGTCCAAGCTCACAATTTTTAAAAAGAAATTATTCCAGATGCTATGGAGGGACTTTTCTCCTTACCCCAGCTCTCTGAGAACAGTAAAAGCGCGGTGTCCACTTGTGGGGGCAATTCTGCAGCGGGAGGCCCTGACTTGGACGTCACCGGTGACCAGCTGCAGATTGCGACCTGCCTGCACTCTCACCACGGTTGACATATGCAAGATGTCGGAACCAACAAGAATTCTTGTGAGTTTATTTGAGCCAAACTGACAATTGCCAAGAAACAAAACCCTAAAGGGTTGAAAAAATGCTCCAGAGAATACCAGTTTTGCACCTTACTTTGTGTATTACTAGCAAAGGAGGAGGCACAAGAAGGGTTACATGAAATTCATTGCTGTTAGATTAGGGAGGCGGGAGAAAGCACAGAGCAGTGGGGGGAAGGGTCTCTGAGATTGGATGAAAAATAAAATGAAGAGGTAAACACTTCTTTCACATTGGTGGTTCCAGGATAGTTAACAATGAACACAATAACAGTTAACAATGAAAGGTTTTGTGTCTCTTCTCTGGTGCAATGACTATACCCTGAGGGGTCTGGAAAAAGGAAATTAGCCTGACCTTCCAAAGGTGTGTTGCCATAGATGCAAAAAGACAATAGACAGGCTCAGTTAAGGTAAAGACTGACCTTTGTCAACAGAGACTCTGGCCTAGTACAGCACTACCCACTGTGACTGTCTTTTAGTTAGGAAGTTTTGGGTTTTTTAAAAAAATATTTTCTCTATTTTTACAGAGGGGAAAGGGAGGGAGAGAAACATTGTTGGGGAAAAGAAACATCCACCGGCTGTCTCTGTAAGGCCCCCAACTGGGGACTTGGCCCCACCAACCCAGGTGTGTGCCCTAACCAGGAATCAGACACACTCAATCAATCCACAGAGCCGTACCAGCCGGGGTAGTTAGGAAATTTTAATTTCAAACCATCCTATGTTCTTACTGTGGGCTTATGAGTTTGTAAGGCCACCATGCAGGCCTCTCCTGAGCTTGTCGGTTTTAGTATATGGCCTCTTTCTGTCCACACCACAAAGCTTTAATGACGCACATTTCTGGACATGAGACCATGTAGACAGTATAGGTGGAGGTCCTGTGATAAATTTAAGGGTATTTCAAGAGACCCCAGAGCAGGACATCAGAAATCAGGACTATTTTAGAAAATCTAGGGCATATGGTCACTGCTGCTGCCCTCAACCAATTTACAGTCTACACCGTGCTGACATGGAAAGAGATAAGTTGAAAGGAATATTAATCCTTGAACATGTAGCAAGCATGGTTAAGAATTTATATCCTCAACCAATTATCTTTTTTTCCCTGTCAGCAATTTGCAAACCTTTGAAGGCTCAGAATTCTAATGGCAGGGGACATCAAAAAGGTCCCACTGGCCCGCATCTCAAGCTACTCATCTTTGCCACATTATGGAACAAAATGAAACACCAAATGCTCTTAACAAGAATTGAACTAGAAATAGGTGTCTGTGTGTTGTGTGCATGGGTGTGTGTTGGGAGATGCCAGAGCTTGAATACAACACGTCCTTATTAAATATCTAAAGCCGATTCCATCCCTGGCTGCCCTTTTCAGGAAGCAACTCTGAGAGGCCAGCCCTTGGACAGCAGAAACCCTGGCACTTCCCTGAGGACAGCCTGAGAGTCTTTCTTGCTACTGGTCCCTGTTCACCCAACTTCGGTCCTTTGGTTAATATAAAAATAAATAACATACAAAAGTATCTTCCAAATCACTGCCAACACTGAGGCAATTGGTCTTCCTACAACTCCTACATTTTGTCTCTTCCCCACCCATCTCAGAAATTAAATAAGACAGGCAGAGGCATAGCAAATTTCAAACTGGCATTTCCATCCTTCCTCCCCTCTTCTCTCACCCCCAACAGTTCTGAGTCTTTGTCCTCTGCCCTAAAAGCATCTTGTTTCCCCCCTCCCACTGTCTTCTGGCGGCCAGAAAGATTGAATGTGAATTAAAAAATAACATATTATGCAAATATACCTTTATTACGACAGCTGACAACACAGTTAGTGTGTGTGTTCATCCTTTAGATTGCTATGCCATTCACAGGGCAGAGAGAGGGTTTGGATGCAGTCTTCATGCTATTTTTCAAATTGTGTATGCTCTGGACAAAAGGCAAAGCTTGCTATTTTCCATTTTTGCAAGTTTATGAGGATTAGGGAGTATTTCTTCCACCCATGATTTAATATTGGCTTTGAAATTTGCCTGGTAACTCCTAACAAGAATTCGTCGATATTATAAAAGCCCTAGTAATCTCTGAAAAGAAAAAACAAAATATACCTAATTAACAGGATTTCTTCCAGGGAATGGCAAGGTACCTTTCCAGGGTCCAGCTCAGCAAAGATAGGAAAAGTGTTCTCATCACTGTGGCCAGTTCAGGCCTTTAAGCACCATTGTCTATCTGCAAGTGTGAGCTTTCTTTCAAGCTCGCATATGAACCCCTGGCATGTTTATAGCCTGGCTGTACTTTCTTGGCCTTCCCTTCCTTTCTCTTTTATAGCCCTAACTCCTCTCTTCCATGAGAACTAAGCTGCGGGATGCTAAAAGGAAATGATTTCATCTGGGTGGAGAGGGAAAAGTTGTAACTTTCATCCCAAATTGTGTGTATCAAATGTGCAGCGCAAGCAAAGCAGCTGCTGAGCAGCAGGCTGTCTCTGTGAGGGGCGGGGCCGGGCTGCCGCAGCCTCCCTGAGGGATGGAGCAGCACAGGGCGGGGAGAGATGGGACCAAGAATTCTCAGCTCCCTTCATCCTGCTCTTCTTTCCCTCTTTATTTTAGCAGGAACATTTCTCTCCAGAGGTCTAAGGTCCTGCTCTGGCTCCCATAACTTATCTCTTGTAAACTTAGAAAGGGATAAAAAACTACTCATCTTCTTCGCGTTGGTCTGTGCAAAATATCTGTTTCTTAGATCGTTGCATAATGTACTGATTCTGAAAACTGATCTAGAAATATAGTCAGAAAATAAGATGCTTTTAAATCTTGGATCTGATTTGATCCACAATGAGAAAAGCACAGTTAATCCTCAGAGGGAAAAAATATTGCAAGGCATGTGCTACTAACTCACTCTTGCTCATGCCATGCTTTGTCCCCAGCATGCTTCACAGAGGAGGGCGTGCAGAACACACCAAAACGGCCAGGGTGTCAGGGTCCCCCGCACACCCACGGTAAATGTCAGTGGGCTTCCAGTGTGCAACAGGGACACGGAGTCAGCCTCTGGGCTCATCAAACCAACCCTCTGGGGAGTGCAGGTTGGAAATAGCTGTGAACTTACTACTTTGAGTACCAATTTTGTGTGTGTGTGTGTTAATCCTTTTTGGATGGAGATTTTTAATGTTTGCATATATCTTTGTCCTCATAAACAGGATGTTTGCATTATTTTAATTGTTTAATGACTAGGGTTTTCATTATAAAAGTTCACCATCTTACTCACCTCTTTCCCTCAGTCAGCTCATTTTTTTTATTCTGTATGGCCCTGTAGAAGCCAGAAGAGGAGACCTGAGATAAGCTTATTTAATGTACTGATTTGAGGTGACTAGGGGCCTTTCAGAAAGCATTGTGACATTATGGTAAGAGCTTTGTCTGTTTTCTTACCCTTGCGCACTTATGTCCTACCATAGAGTCTGACCCATAGTAGGTGCTCAATAAAATAGTTGTTGAATGGAATGTCGCATTTTAAAACATGTTGCAGAAAAACAAATGTAATGTAAAAAAATTCACATTTTTAATGTGCTTGTATATTTGGTTAGTATATATGAGTATGTTTGTATATGCATAGAAAAAATTCTGGAAGAATACTCAGCAAATTAAAGTAGTTGTCTTGGGGAGTAAGACTGGATGGGAAATAAAGGAGAAGTACATCTGGTTTTATTGCAATTACTTCTGTGTTCTTCAATTTTGATAAGCATTCATTTCTGGCTAATTTTCATGTCAATAAAATATATAAAATCACTGGAGAAAAGGGAAGAAGAGTGCAGAACAATGAGTTAGACTTGGCAAGGGTCAAGCCCTTTTCTGAAAGATAATAGTGAATGATGATAAAGTTACACAAAAGAGAAAAAACTAAGGAAACCAACTGTGTGTCTCAGTACAGTAGAGCCAGTGTTGTCCATGCGACTGAGAGCAGAGATGACAGACTGGCATCTGAGAAAGGCAGAGAGGGTTCAGAACATGGACTCAGTTTTAGAGCCAGGGAGACCTTGGAGACCCTGCAGTTCAGCCACTCGCTTTACAAAAGGCTTTGCCAAAGGACACATAGTTTGTAAGTGATGGTGTCAGTCCAGTACAACAGCTCCTAAAAATATGCAAAAATGATTCAAAACAGATGAATAAATGGATTGCTAAGCACTTCTGAGGAACCTGGTAAGGTTAAAAGGAAGGACTTGTGGTATAGAGTCTGCACTAAACCCTGGTATTCCAGTTCAATGCCGGGTACCCTGTGAGCTGGAGCAGAGGAAAGCAGAAATAGGTACTGAATAGGCAAGCTGGTAAGGGAAGGTTGTGAGGAGTCTTGAGAAGCAAAAAAGTGTTTCACAACAATAAATAAATAAACAGAATGAGGGGATGAAACTTGTCAGCTAATGAGAAAAATTCTGAGGTTAGGAAAATGACAGCAAAATGGGAGAATGTTTTATTGATGACTGACAGATTGGCCTTTGGACTGATTGATTCAAATGATTGACAGGCCACTTGCTTGCTCCACTTTCATTCACAGATTGATAACTACGCTAATGTTATGATTAGGGAAGTGGGGGGAGGTGTTGCTCCATGTAAAAGCAGTACCCACCAGCTAAATAAGGCATGAAATAACACCAGTGAATCAAAATGTCTGCTAGTTCCCAGAATCTTTGGGATGAATCCTGACCTACTACTTTGAGCAGGCTTAGCTGCAGTCTCAGCCCTTCATTAAGGCAGTGGCTGGTTAAGGCCAAACATCCTGGCAGTTGTTTCCAGAATAGAGGCTCAGCCACCTGACCAGCCTGTTGAACACCCAGCCTGTTGAACACCCTGCTTGTATTGTGCCTTCTGGCCAGCTCAGCATGACCGCCCCCAGACTGATGTCCTGCCACCATGTCCAGCAGGACAGGAGGTAGACCACAGCATATCATATTGTCTGAAAAGGGATCGGAGGCAACTGTTTAAGTTATTAAAAGGGTTGGGACTGAGAAGACAGAGGGCACAGACAATGTTCTTCTGATCCCTCTGTGATTGCTTTGTGTTTTAATGCTCCCGGCCTTTTGCTTTTTATTTGAAATTTTCTTTTTCTATTATAGTTTATCTACCTGTCTGCATCACATGCAGATCTGAAGGGCTGAGTTTGCCTGTGTTGTGCTTTAGCCACACATGCTACTCAAAGCCACCTAATGGTCTCAGATTCGTTGCTGTTTCATTTGGTTAAATAAGATTTTTCATGAAGACCAAATTCTACTTAGTCTACTTAGCTTTTATATAATAGATTACATAAAATCTGTGAGTAAATAAGGAATCCAAAAACCCAAATTTCATAATAATGATTCAACATGTTCCTCGGCATCTTGCACATAAGCAGATGTTCCTTGTTCTACTCAGTTTAGTCAGGCTCGTTTCTGCGCTTGGCCTTGGGCTTGTGAACTTCACATACATTTTGTCACAGTTTGCCCTTTCGTTTTTACCAATTGTGTTTATACATTTAGTATCTTCACAAAGAGCAAGGATAAAATGATTCACAACTAAGAAAGAAATAGGGGCTAAAGGAAATGAATGGAATTCAACTTTGAACATTATAACTCAATATTTTTTGAATGCCCCTGCAGGTGAACCAAGGGCTGGAATCCACTATCCTTTTCTGCCAGTAGAATCGCAGTTTCTTACTGCAGTGTCCTGTGATGTTTGTCTGGTCTTTTGCCATCTCCAGCACTACCAGATTTGATGACCTACTGTTGTGTAAAGGGCCAGTGAAATGCTGTATAATAGAAGGGTGAATCGAGGACAGGAGACATGGTTCCAAATTCTTTTCCTTTTGTGGTCTCCAGTGGCATTTATTATTTTTTTCTGGGCTATGGTTCAGTATCTGGCAGAGTTCAAAATAATAACTCAATTTCTTTTCCCTTGGTTGCATTTCATTTGTTACATGACAAAGCCACAGGTTTTCCTAAGGCACCTAAAATATCACTTCAGGCACAAATTACCAGACCCTGGACTTAATTATTCCAGCATGCAAGGCCACAGAATAGTCCTCTCGGTGTTGCTTTCTCAACCATCCATCTGCTCCTGGCCGTGGCCAGAACAGTCAGAGCATCTGGGGATCTTTTCTTTCCTAGAACAGGAGAGCCTTGACATTGAATGGGACCCTAGGCTCATCTTGTCTCACTTTTCATTTTATACAAGAAAAGCTGGAAGGCCGGAGAGCTCATGAGGCTAGCTCAAGGTTGTGACTAGCAAGGGGCAGCTCTGGGATAAGAACACCAGGTGTCCTTTTCTCTACCTTGTGCTCTTTCCCAGGCCCTCCATGGAGCTGATGGCCATCACTCATCATAATACCAGGTTAAAAATCACACTAGGCATTTCCCAAAAGATATCCAGCTGTATTAAGCACAGGAATGTCAGAGAGCCCGTCTCTAGTAGCCAGCTGGAAGATAGGCTTATTTCAAGGTCTTTGGTTTATAATCATATTTACCCAGGAGATCTCTTCTCTTAGAATATAAGCCTGAGCCATGACAGTTTAGTTCTTAAACTGTCTGTGCTCAGGTATCCTAGTTAGTAATGAGAGAGAGAAAAGAAGGCTTCTTTTTTATTCAGTTGTTTAATGAATTAAATGTCTCCTTCTATTCCATGCTATTTACCATCCTTCACGCAAATGAACTTTGCACAATGCTTCAGTCAGTCTGCCCTTGCCCTTGCCCTTGCCTAAATATGCATGTGTTTTCCCACTCGTATGCTTATGTCTATTTTGGTCCATTTGCCTGAAATTCCTTCCCCCAGCACTCTCCACCTGTCTTCCCATACCTAATTCCTATACCTGTGTGGAGATCCAGCTCCAATCTATATGCAATACCTTCTTTTCTCTCTGAGCTCAAAGGGATCTTTTCCTGCTTCTGGCCCCAGGAGCAGTGGGTCCGTGCCTGTCTTGAGCAGTGAGTCGAATCGTAGATATTGCTAGTACCTACATGTTATACATCTTCCTTGCTTGGTTATAAGGTTGTCTCATAGTATTATCCATAGCATTATCCACTGTACCTTGCACAGTGTGTGCATTATGCATGTGTAGTATGGATATATGGTTTTTCAAAACAAGTCTTTTTTAAAAAGTAAGGAATACAATGAAAGAGTCTGATGTCAGAGGAATCTCAAAAAAGAAAAACTTGTCCAAAAGTAAACTCTTTGTTGTCTCCATTCCCCGCAACCTGTTCTTCCCAGGCATGTCCTTCCCATTCTAATACTGGTAAATCTATCATTCCAGGTTTGCTCAGGCCAAAAACACAGACGTCAGCCTTGAGTATTTTTTTCTCTCATTCCCCATATCCAGAAAACCTCATTGGCTCTATGCTCAAAATAAATCCAGAATTTGATGGCTTCTCACCTCTAATGCTAATATCCAGGACCAAGCCACCATCATCTCTTACCTATATTATTGCAAAAACCTATCAATGCTCTCCCTGCTTCCTGCTTCCCCTCTTTCCCTATAGTCTATTCTTCACATAGCAGACAAAATAAGTCAGATCATGGCAGTCCTCTTCACAGAACCTTCCAAATATTTCCCATCTCACTCAGGGCACATGCCAACATCTTTATAATTACCTCAATGGTCATATATAATTTAACCATGCAGTCCCCTACCTTTATAACTTTATCTCCAACTACTCTTTCCCTCCATCAGTTCATCCTGTTCTTCTTCAGCAAAGCAAGCACCATCCACCCTCTTCAGGCTCCATTCTCTATCCCTCTTACCCTGCTTTATTCTTCTCTATGGCACTCGCCATTTGACATACTGCATATTTCTCATGCTTGAAGATTTCTATCTCTTTCCTGCCCTTGCCTCAACTAATGTAAATCATGGAGACAGAAATTTTTGTTTGATTTTTTTCTGTTCTGTATCCTCAAAGTCTAGAACAGTGCTGATCAGCAGAGTAGACATTAGAAATGGATGATGAATAATGAATCTTATTTAGAGTGTTAAACATTCAGGAACTAGAGGCCACCTAAGGGGTGTGTTAAACAATCATTGAGAATCTTTCTTCTACAGGTCTGAATCTATACATTTGAACTTTTAGAACCAGATTGTTAGAGTCGAGGAGGAAATAAGTTGTTTGCTCAACCCAAGACTGCTCGCTCAAGCCTGAGTAGAAACCGCACCCACCCCCAGGCAGGTGTTCCAGAGAGTTAGGAATTGGTCAAAACATATAGAGGGCTTCCATGTGTCAGGAGTTGTTGGTAAGTGCTTCACACCTGAGCTCGTTTATCGCTAACTGCCACCTTTGCTTCTGGAAACCCGCTTGCTTGCCCGCTTCTATAAAAACCCTAGCCTGTAAGCGTTAGGCGCGACTCTCATTTGCAGCCATTTTGGCACCGTGTCTCCGGACACCCCGAGAGTTCGCCCCTGCACAGGTGAAACTTTGAAACTTTGGCCAGTAAAACATCTTTGACTGCCCGACCGTCTCCGACCCTTCTTGCTTGTGAGAGCGGAATATAACAAGATCAGTTTCTCATTTATTACAGAAGCAATAACTGTATGTGCTTCAACTCCAAACTGTAAAGCTCTATGCAAATTCAAGGTATTATTATTGTTGTGCTCTCCCTACATCTAATTTTTAAAATATATTTTATTGCTTATACTATTACAGTGGTCCCATTTTTCTCCCCTTTATTCCCATCCACCCTGCACACACCCTCCCACCAGCACTCCACTCACCCTTTTATTCTTATCTGTGGTTGCACATATAAATTCTTTGATTTCTCCATTTTTTATACTATTCTTAACCTCCACCTATTTTGTGCCTATCATTTATGCTTCTTATTCCCTGTACCTTTTCCCTCATTCTCCCCCCTCCCCTTCCCCACTGATAACCTTCCATGTGATCTCCATTTCCGTGATTCTGTTCCTGTTCTAATTGTTTGCTTAGTTTGTTTTTGGTTTTAGGTTCAGTTGTTGATAGTTGTGAGTTTATTGTCATTTTACTGTTCATATTTTACTGTTCTTTTTCTTAGGTAAGTCCCTTTAACATTGCATACAATAAGGGCTTGGTGATGATGAACTCCTTTAACTTGACCTTATCTGGGAAGCACTTTATCTGGCCTTCCATTCTAAATGAAAGCTTTGCTAGATAGAGTCATCTTGGATGTTGGTCTTTGCCTTTCAGGACTTTGAATACTTCTTTCCAGTCCCTTCTTGCCTGTAAGGTCTCTTTTGAGAAATCAGCTGACAGTCTAATGGGAACTCCTTTGTAGGTAACTGTCTCCTTTTCTCTTGCCGCTTTTAAGGTTCTCTCCTTATCTTTCATCTTGGGTAATATAATTATGATGTGCCTTGGTGTGTTCCTCCTCGGGTGCAACTTCTTTAGGACTCTGAGTTTCTTGGACATCCTGGAAGTCTATTTCCTTTTCCAGATTGGGTAAGTTCTCCTTCATTACTTTTTCAAATAAGTTTTCAATTTCTTGGTCATCCTCTTCTCCTTCTGGCACCCCTATGATTTAGATGTTGGGACTTCAAAGTTATCCCAGAGGTTTCTAAGCCTCTCCTCATTGTTTTTGAGTTCTTGTTTCTTCACTCTGTTCTGGTTGAATATTTGTTTTTCCTTCTGCTCCTAATCATCGATTTGTGTCCCAGTTTCCTTCCCTTCACGGTTGGTTCCCAGTATATTTTGCTTTATTTCACTTTACATAGCTTTCACTTCTTACTCTATTTTGTGACCATACTCAACCATTTCTGCAAGCATCTTGATTACCAGTGTTTTGAATTCTGCATCTGATAAGTTGGCTATCTCTTCATCACTTAGTTCTATTTTTGGAGTTTTAATCTGGGCCATATTTTTTTTCTTGGTGTACCTGTTATACAGTAAAGGGCAGAGCCTTAGTCATTTGCCAGGGAAGGGCAACCTGCATCACTGTGTTGTAGCACTGTATCTGGGGTCAGAGAGGGAACAATGCCACTCACTGGGCTCTTGGCAGGCCTTCAGTCACTTCCTCCACTACCCACAAGCAAACTGGGCCCTTCTGGTGCTGCTTCCTGGGTGGTTGGGGCTGTGTACATTCTAGGGCCCCATGGGTCTCTCCAGTGAATTATCTTGTGAGGCTGGGAGTTTGTCCTGCTGCCACAACACCCACAGATTTTTCACAGCCAGAGGTTTTGAGGTTCTATTTTTCTGTACTGGAACCTCGGGTTGTGCAGTATGTCTTCACTCCCCAGTTGTTCTTCCTGGTTTATCCATACACAAATGTGGAACCGCCCAGTCTGCCAGCTGCCACCTCACCGACTTGGTCCTCCAGCTGCTGACTTGCTGTGTCCTCTCTACCCCTCCTCTGTCCTTGGTAGGAGGGGCAGAGATGGCTGCCAGTCTCTGCTCCTCCTACCAGTCTGAATGAATGTTTCTTCTCTAGCTCCTTGGTTGTGAGACTTCCATACAGTTTGATTTTCTGAAAGTTCTGGTTGTTTTTTGTTTTTAAACTTGTTGTTGTCCTTCTTTTGGTTGTGTGAGGAGGCAAAGTATATCTACCTACACCTCCATCTTGACCAGAAGTCATCTAATTTTTTTTCTAAAATCAGTTGATTTCCTAAAGTAAGCATGTCCACCATGCATTTTCAAGAGGATAATGCAAGGGATGCAGAACCAGGTCATAGAGCTTTTGAGTTAGGATCTTACAGACTAGTTTCTGCAGCCCCCTACACAAAGCAGGTTAAAACATATTTAACCCTCCATTCTGATTACATATTCACTATGGTGACAGCAATTTTTCTCTTAACCCTTTTTTAAGGAGTCTTCTCTTCCCTTTGTAGTGCTATTTCTAAGCTAGTCTTTCTTGAATGTTGCCCAATTCTTTTTTTTTTTTTTAGATCTTATTTATTTTCAGAGACATGGGATGGTAGAGAGAGAAACATCAATGTGTAAGAGAAACATCAGTTGGTTGCCTCTCACACACCTCTAACCAGAGACTAGGTTCACAACCCAACATGTGCCTTGACCAGGAATCAAACCAGTGACCTTTCAGTTCGTAAGACAATACTCAACCACTGAGCCATACCAGTCAGGGCTATTGCCCAATTCTTAATTGTATCATTTCATTATCAAATTCTAGGAGCTCCTATTTTATAGTGATCTCATCACTGAGCTAATGGATGTTGACACGTCTGTTCTCTGTTGGTTATATTACTCCTAAGCATCAATTATTTCCCTTCAGCTTGATGAAGTAATTATCCTAGCAGATGGAAGAGATGACCACATCTGAGGTTATCAATAATCCTGGTTAGGGCTTTGCTCCATCAGGATGAACCACTTAGATTGGGAGGCCCTAACTGCAATTATTATTCCCAAATAGTCCTTGAGTATCCCCAACAGTTCTTGCCCCTGACCTTGGGGCATACAGAGATAGTGTGAACAGAAAGGACTCCCCAGCTTCCTACTGATCTCACTGCACTGCCCTCCAGGCCAGGCCCCATCCACACCAGAGGGTCCTTTCAAAATTCAAATCTGAATGCTCAGAGCTATTCACAGTAACATATTATAGTTACATTGACCAGGAGGAAAAGTTTAAACTACTATGTACATTTGATTCATTTTTCTAAAAAACTAATAAACACATAAGATGAACTATGTAAATCTATTTTATTTATATAAAATACATGAATGCATAAAAGTAAATGGGACACACTTATACATCGATGTAACAGAAGTCTGAAGGTATTTACACTCACACGTTCTCAGTGTGGAATCCGTTGCCCCCAGAGTGATGTGACTCCTGGTGCCCAGTATTTCCCTCTTTTTTGATATCTAGAATTTCTGATTATACTATGATTAAAATATCTGGTACATTTTGAATTCTTTAAATACAAATATGATCATGTCAGTCAGTCCATGGCTTAAATTTCTTACCTTATAAAAAAGTGACAACAAGTTTATGATGAGATTGGTCGAAGAAGCAAGCAGGAGTGACCCCCTGCCACAAGGTCCCTCACTGATGACCCAGCAGCAGGAAGCGAAGGTGGAGGAGGCAGCTAAGGTGGAAGCGGCCGTTTCTTTCTGCTCCTACAGGCCTCCTCTCAGGCTAAGCTTCTCCTCTGTGGGGGACTCTGGGGGATGTTCAGGCTTTGGGGAGGAACAACTGCAAAGGTGCTAGGTGAGGATGGGGACCACCTACAAGTTGTTCTCTGCTGTACACATTGTGCCTGTAAATAGATAACAGTGCTGTATTGTGCACTTCAAAACCAGTAATGAAGTTGTATCTCATGTTACGTGTTATGTGTTTATTTTTTCATTAAAAAGAATAGTTCTTTCCTCCATTAGTTTTCTCAGGCTTTTGTCCAGGATGTAAATATGACTGTGACTCACTCTCCAGTATTCAGATATGCATTTTGGGAGGATCCCTTTGTTGCACAAGGACCTGGACTGCAAGGCAGCGCAGAGGGACCAGTAGGAGACTGGGAAGGCATTTCTTCACACACAACTTCCATGGCCAGCTCAGCCCTGAAGGTGTTGACTGTGCACTGTGAACAGGGGGGCTCAGGGAGCACTTGGCAATCGCATGGCTTCCTCACTCCTCCTGTGGCGCCTCTGATGCCTTTGTTCTCTGCATTAGCCATTCCCTCCTGGAGCACCGTCCTCCCCTCCTCCGATCACATAGGACACAACACAATTGCCCATGTTTTCTAAAAAATTTCCTGACTCCCCCTAACCAAGCCTTGGTAAAAGGTTTGTTCTATACATTTTATTAGCAGCATGCCTAGATTTTCCTTTTGAATTCCTGTTAACCACTTTGCATTCTTTACAGAGTCTACTTATGGTCTGTCCTACCAGATTCTTAACTCCTTGAGAATTAGGATTGTGACTTTAATAACTTTACCCTCAACATGTAACCTGCCATGTTGTGTTTAATAAGAGCTGATTAAATAAATGGATGGATGGATGGATGCATGGATGGATGGATGGAAGGAAGGAATGCAGGGAGCACATGCTAAAGAAAAGTGAGGCTGTGACAAGTGCCATAATCAGAGAAGGCATAGATAGCTACATGGTATCCATCTCCCAAACAAAAGCCTGAGGAACAACTTTTAGGCACCCTTGTAGCTGCTGCCCTTCAGATGGTCTGATCTCTCCGAGTCTTTCACAGAGAAGCTGGGCCTGAGAGGAGGGGAGTGGGCAGAAAAGGAGACATCATCTTCCACCCTCCTGCAGCCTGATTGTCAGCAAAAGATCTCAGTGCAGGGGACTGCTCCTGCTTGCTTCTCTGACCAATCTCATTATAAACTTGTCACTAATACACAACAACCCCCTCAATAGTCCTCTGGCTAATTATGTCCAAGATTGGCACCTAAACATCCAAAATAGCATCTGATGTGACTTTCTATTTACAGAAGGGCGCACAGGAGGCATTAACAACACCCTCACTAGATTCCTGGATGCTGTGGACAAGCCCAGCCACCAAGTGCTGAAGGGAATGGGCAGACTTGATAGTCATCTGCTGATAACTGCACTGGGAGACTCAGAAGGGAATTCCAGCAACTTCTTTTGATAAAGCCTTCAAACCACCAGATCTGCTGCTGCCAAAACTAAAAATAGCTTAGTCTAGCAGGAAAAGCATTGGTCTGGGAGTGAGAAGATGTGGGTCCCACGTTTTGCATGAACTGGCTTAGTGTCCTTGCCATTTAACCTCTTAGCCTGTCTGAACATTGGTGCCGTCTTCTGTATACTGGGGAGGATGGTGCAGACTCCTCCCGTCCTGGAGTAGGTGGGAGTCCCAGAGGAGATAATGGACATGGAAGCACTTGCTGACTGCCTGGCCGCAATCTCAGGAAAGAAAGGGCGGGTCACGATAAGAAAGCAGCCACACTGGAGACACTCCCCAGTTGTTGTTTTAGCAAAAATAAAATCCTCCCACATTCAGGCCTCTGATGGTCTGGGAGTGGCCCTTTGCTGTAAAACAGTCAGCCATGCTCTGTCCTTGCCTGCTTGTCCTGTGATCTGTGACTGCCTCATTCATTCATGGTTAGCACAGGGAAGGCCCACGTAGCAGCCAGAAATATGAACAGCTATTCTCAGCAAGTGGGAGGTTACCCAAGTCACAGGATAAATAAACGGGGTTATTTTTCTTCTTTAAAAATAGTTATTCTGTTCTTTTTTAAGTCTTTAAAATACAGTATGTTTAAAGAGTATAATGAGCACTACTTGTCAACCTGTATTAACACTTTATTTATATTATTTCATTTACTATTCATAGTTAACTCAGCAAAAGAGGTATCATTATCCTCATTTTACAAATAAGAAAACTGACATTTAGAGAAATTAAGTCATGTTTCAAGGTTCCAGAATTTTTGTAAGCAAATCTAAGATATATTATTTCATTAAAAAAAGCCCATGCCCCTATATATTATGCTGTTTTGCCTCAAAAATAATGATAGTATGTGCAGGAAGATGAGGAGGAAGAGTTAGAAGCATATACTTAATCAAAAATAAAAGTCCAAAGGTCTTGGACAAATATATTGCTATGCACACTGCCCAAGCCCCTCATATAACTGGGGCTTACCACCTGTTGAGCAGGGAGAGGTGGCCCTGGGTCAGATTAAAAAGTGTGTGATTGATCGACAGTTAACAAAGAAAAGGACACAATCCTTCAGAACAAAAATGAGAAGAGTTTTTCTGTACTACAGAGGTCTGTACCTGAAGTCATAATATGATGTGTACAATCATCATCATCATCATTACTACTTAAAGTCCTTTTAAAGGGAGAGCGGGGCAGGATGACTGAGAATCGCTTTTCCTCATCGGAGTCTGGCCATTTGTCTCCCAACAAGTTTCTCAAAGAACCGGCTGTGGATGAAAATGGGGTGACACAGTAAACCTGACAAGCTCGGGGGAGGCCTTCGTGGTGGCCTTACAAACTCAGAGACTGAAAGCAGCCACATAGGATGGCCTGCAGTAAAATTCTTAACTGAAGGCCAGTCATCAAAATTTAGGCTTGTAGCTTCCTTGGCAAAGGTCAATCTTAACCAGGTGAGACTGATTATCTTCTTGCATCTAAGATAACATACCTTTGAAATGTCGGTGTACTCTTTTCCCGGCCCCTCAGGGCACACCCCACCCAAGGTATCTGAACAGAGACCACAGAATCCTTCATTGTTACCTTATTCCCAAAAACCAGCTCTACAGTGATGTTAACATTAATTATTAACTACCTGATACCCACCAGTGTAAAATTAGCATCCTTGTCTCTCCATTTTACTTTTTATCTGATCCCTGCTTTGCTTTCCCAGGCCCCTTAGTCAACCACCAATATATTTCATGTAACCCTCCCTCAGTCTCCTTTGACTTTAATGTACAAAATGAGCTGCAACATGGACGTTCTTGAGAGCATTTTCTCAATCCATTGAGATCCTTGCTTCCCAGAAATTGTTGCTGGTTTGGCTTAAATAAACTCATAAAAATTCTTGACAGGTATGGACACTTCTTACAATCAAACCAAACGTGTGTTTTTAAGTTTTTTTACTCAACTTAGTCAATTAACCAGTTTATATGGAAGAAAATGATCATTGGGCTTACTGCTTCATTGCAATACTATTTTTATATCTTAAAATGAAGATGTTACAAATATTTTGGGATATATGGAAAGTTCCAGCTTTGGCACTGTCATATCACACCATTTTATCCTTCACCACAAGTGACTTTAGCATCAGATTTACCTGGGTTCTGGTAGTACTATTACCACTTACCAAATGGGAAACAGTACCTATCTTATGGGAAATAGTGGAGAGGAAATTAAATGAGATAATTTATGCAAATTCAGGGTCACATCAAAAATGGGAGTGCCACCTCTCCTCCCTCTGAATTCAGGGCTTTGTTTCATGAGTTTCGAGCACTATAGACGTAAAAGATAGTTAGCATCCAATGAGGTCTGCATTCAGACCTGGAGTCAGCTTTCTCCCAGCTGTGTGACCTCGGACAAATGTCCTAGTTTCTCAGAACTTCCTTTTTGTTTTGTGAAAAGGAAATCATAGTCCTCTTTTGCAGGAATTTGTCAGATACTTTGCAAATAAATATGCAAAGTATCTGACATGTGGTTGGTACAGAATGAATGGTTGCTTTTTAATCCTTACATAAAATGACTCTTGTCCTATAAAATAGAGCTAATGATTCACTTTTCTGAAAATGCTTTATTGTATAATTGCGGGTGATTTCAAACACCTGGAAACTTACTTGGATATCATTATATGTCTGTCTCATCTAATCCCTTTTGTCATGTTTGGGTCTTGTGGGAATGTTTAAAGCTCCATTAAAAAGCCAGTGTAAGCTGAGATACCTGTTGGCTGTAGTGGCCACAGACCCATCCACAGGGGCAGCCAATTTCTCCCCAAAGTCTTGGAAAGGTTACAGGACTCAGAGAGATGTAGTATGCATGAGATTACAGGCCAAGAGGAAGAGGTCGGGGCTGCGGGCAGTATATTCGACAGGCTCATACACTGCAAGCCTTGTTCCGGCCCCTTACAAAGCACCTCTTTAGGATGAAAACAAGATGTTCTTTGTAAATAAAAGTTCATGCATTTAAGTAATGAAGTCATTTTCCAGCGCTGCAGTGGAATATATTCTTCTCCCAAGTCCTCTGGGTGAGGACTGTCAGGAGGAAGAGGGGTAGCCAGTTGGTCTCAAGAGCAGATATCTGCACAGGGTGCAGAAGCCCATCCCTAAAAACTGAGAAACCTTGTTCAAGAAAGTGAGTGTCCTTTCGCTCCGCATCTGAAATCATCTACCTCTAGCTCCTGCCTCCACGCTCCCTTTTCCACCTACTTTCCCAAAAACTAGGGATGGGGGTGGGGGAACATAAAAGATCTATATAAATATAGATGGGACACCCCAGGCACCTTGGATAAATCAGTAAGAGATGTGAGGAAGCAGTCACAAAAAGCCGAATATTCATCTGGGTTCCTTGGAGGGGCTCCAAACTGAGAGGGGAGGGAAGGCCTCAGGGGGAAGTCCGACCTCAGTGTGTGAAAGGCCAAGTTGGAAGGGGAGGGCCTGGAAGTGAAAGGTAAAGAGGGAGTGGTGAAATGGGCGTGGGGCGGGAGCCGGGACCGCGCAGCCCTCAGTCGGACCGCCGCCCGGGGACCGGGGGTGGCCGGCGCTGGCGGGCTCGCCCAGTTCAGTCTGCCTTTTGATGCTCAGCTTTTGAGTTTCATCCATCTGTATGTTCTTCAGCCAGAACCTCTGGGAAGGGAGAGAGAGGCAAACCGTGGGGAAAGGGAGGAGAGAGAAGGAGGGAGGGAGGGAAAGAGGAGGGAGAGAAGGAGGGAGGGGAGAGAGGAAGAGAAACTCACAAGCTTGCTCTGCTTACAACCCCCCCCCCTTTTTTTTTCCTAAGTTGGTCCTTGGGCTGCCTTGCCTTGAGTTCCCACATCTGGATACTGCAAAGGCAGAGAAGGCAAAGTAAGTGAGGCGTCTTCGCACCACGGAGGGTCCCATCGAGGACAAACAGTTGCCGAGCCCCTGAAAGCCCTGCTGGATGTCAGCGGACTGATGGCTCTGAGCTCAGCCTGGTGCTTCGTCCTGCCCTTGGGGCTCCTCTGGGGCGCGGCCGGCTCCCGCGCGTCTCAAGGGGACGACAAAGCTTTTCCTTTTGACATTGAAGAGAGCTCAGCAGTTGGCAGACAAGACCCGCCCGAGACCAGCGAGCCCCGCGTGGCTCCCGGAAGGCTGCCGCCTGCTGCAGAGGTACGGTGTTCCTGCCATCGTCACGCCGCGGGGGCACCTGCGCCCCGCGGCTGTGTGCGCCGCACTCCTGTCCTGCTCCCCTCTCCTCTTCTTCCTTCCCCTGTCTGCCTTGAGTTGCACCTGGATCAGGTCAGTTCAGAAACTTGAAAGAGTTTTACTTTGTAAGTTGGATAGAGACGTTATGAGTTGAGAGTTGAGGCTTTGGGACATGTCACCTTTCAAACTGGCAAAATCGCGTAAGTCCTGTGTACTCTGAGTCAGCCTGCTAGACTGTCACGGGGGGGCTGCAGTGTCACCCCTGGGTCTTTCTGCTCCTTGGATGCTCCGGGAGAGCCATTCTGGTCAAACCCCAGCACTTAGTGCCCGAGCCCTGTCGCTGGCTTCCCGATCCTCTGTGATGTTAGGACAGTGGGAACAATAAAGCAAGACCAATCCTTTTGTCAGAAAGTAAACAAAAGATCCTCTGTGATGGGGAGACCGAGAGGGCGCCTGTGGGTGACGGGCACTAAAGAAGCTGTTAGGAAACTGCGGAGCAGATGCCTTAAATAGACCTGAGCCATTATATTCCCAAAACAGGCCTTACACAGAAAATCAAGCCCTATCCCAAAAGATACACTGCTGATATGTTTATTTAGAGCTGTTGTTTATTGTAATATCGTACAAAAGCTTATATACTGAAAGGATACACCAAGTGTAGAAATTGGGTAAAAAGATGAACCCAGAGTAAGTGATTTAAGAGCCCCTGAGGCACCTCCAGGGTGTGGGAGATGCTCAGTAGGAGGAAAATGAAGTCACCTAAGTTCATGGGAAAGGAAGGAGGAATTAATCTAACGCACACACACACACACACACACACACACACACACACCCTATAGGGAAGGCTACAGCCACAATATAACCAAAGCTGTTATGTGGATTGACACCCTTTTCAACAACATGCAAGTCTGGATTATTGCTATTAATTCTACTAATTGTTAGTATTACTGTAGTTATTAATTATTACTGGTAAAATAAGGTGCATGGAGATGATACTTCTCCAGGAGTGAGCTCTACCCATGCCCAAAAAAGAGGAGATGTGGGTAGGTCCAGAGTACAGCAACCTCCCACTGTAGTGTGAAGCACACCTCCTCGAGAAAGGGGGCAGGGCATCTAGTCACCTGAGCACTCAGACCCGGGCCGGCCAGAGGCTCCTGGGAAGTCCTGAGAAGGCATCACTTCTCTGAGCCTTGGAATGCACCCTGGGAGGCCTTGTCTCCACCTGGCGCTTGGAGCCTAAAAAGGCCCTGAATGCAATGCTTGACTTAAGAGTAGAGAGCTGCTGGAAACCATACGAGCTGCTCAATTAAATTTGAATTTCAGATAAACAACAGATAGACGTTTTATGTCACAAATATTGCATGGGACATATTTAAACTAAAAATTATTCGTGGTGTATCTGAAATTCAAATTTATCTGAGCATCCTGTATTTTTGTCTGCTAATTCTAAAGAGACATGCATGCATAACTTTTTGTGGCTTTCTTCCCATAAAACATAACAAAATAATTATTAGGGAATCTTGAATTTTTTCAGACCCTGTGCAATTTCTTATGTATTTGTATGTTCAGTGAAAAGATAGGAAGATGGCACACCAGCGAATTTACTTGTAGATTTTGCAATCTAACGATCCCAAGTTCAAATTTCAATTTATCTGCTTTTTATGTTTGGCAAATTATAGATGCACAAGTTACAGATTAAAAAAATCTGAGGAGTTAGCGATGTCTACTCCACATTTCATACAGTTATTGTGCTGAAATTAGCTAATATATAGAGTGCTTAACACAGTGCCTGACATGGTATAAATGCTTTATAAATCCTAAGTGTCATTATTATTATAAAATACATGGATGATTGGATTAAAAAAAACACTTATCTGGGAATGTTTCTCAGGACTTAATCTTTTCCATACTGTTTTACTTAATGTTGTTCATCTCAGTCTATGTTCTTCCAGCCGGGAAGAATGTCCTATAGTGAGTTAAATTTGTAATACTGTCAGAGTCTTATGGGTTCAGAAAACCAGTTGAAGCCTTTCATTTAGGGAAACAGAAAGATACTATTAATCATTCCAGGAAGGTCAAAGTATATGATGTAGAAGGAGTTGGGTTGGGTAATTATGTTCCCACTGCATAGTTTCACACGATGCCTCCAGTTAGCCCGAGTCCCACAGGATCCCAAAACCCCACCGTTGGGTTTCCCAGGCTCTTTATAGCCAGTGTGGGGACCTTAAACCAAATATATTCCAGAGATTTAACATCAGGATATAAGCACCCTACTGAATCGGTTCAGGAGATTGTATTTATCTCTATAGAGGAGAAGAACACAGACACATACAATATATTATCTGTGAGGGTTGGACATGTGAATGGAAGGACATTCTACAGATACATTCATTTTATTTGAATTAGATTTATATGAATGGTTATTCCTCAATTTCCCTTCAAAGGAAGGAAGAAGAGAACTAAAGCAAACATGCAGCATGGGGAGGCACTTGGCTGAATGCCTTCTTAAATACCCCAAGCTCCTTGATGGCAGGGCTTGTGTCCTGTCCACCCCAGGTCCTCAGTCTGTGACCTGGACCTCAGCACACTGTGGTGCACAGTGACAGTTAGGGAAACAAGTGCAGGAAATACTCATTGAATGGAGGGTTGAAGATCATGTCTGTGCAAGGAGAAAGTTCCCTCTTTCCTTCCAAAACAAGTCCCAGCTCCCACCCCCCACCCACCTCCATGCAAAGAATTTAAAAAGAAGAGCATCCATGGGTAAATCTGTGCTCATTGAGATGATGTTCTCACCTTCTGCTTTTTTACCCGCAATTCGTTGAGTCCATTATTTGCTGAGTTGAGGGTGAGAATTGTGATTCTTAGTAGGCAGAGGTGGGCAAAGAAGAAACTAGGCAGTTTCAAAAGTATATTCAGTATTCTGACAGTTGACATTTAAGAAAATAAAGTCTTTATTGTGTCATAATCACTATAGCAAGTAAAACTAGGCAAAAGTCTCCTTGACCATATGGGTGTGCGAAAGAACTAGAGGGGTGGAAATGGACACAGTCCCAAGGAGAGACTGTCAGAGTGTTCTTGGAAGGAGTGACATTCTGTCTATCAAAACGGAGCAGGACTTAGAAACAAGGTCAGGAAAACTAGGCTGGAGATCCACACTGGCTGCAAAGAAGCCACACAGAGACTCGGAAGGAGAGTGTAGGGACTCTGCTGGAAGGGCAAGGTGGGAGGCAGGCAGAGGAGGGCCGAGGTGCCGTTACTGCCTTTGGTAGATAATTGAGAAAATAAGGGATGTAATTGACAATATGAGCAAACTTCCCCAAGAGGAGAAAACTGGAATTTATCTTTTGGTAATCTGATGGGTGTTGCTGTTGTTGTTGGCTTCCGTCCAAGGAAAATTTATTGCCCTGTGAACCTAATGTGCCAATGTACTCCAGACTGGAAAAACTTACCTACTAAATAAAAAGTAAGACTATGAACTAGACTAATTCGGAGGGACTTTTCTTCTGGACTCTTTCCATAGTTGATATGTGAGTCCAGTGCTCCAGCAAAAACATGCCTGGCCACTAAAAGGTTGCAGAATGTTTATTGAAAGCCAGTGTAGGTCTCCTTCACTATCTCCTTTCCTTTTCTTTATCCTGGCCCCTTACTTTGAAAAAGGCCATGTAGAGTCATACTGAGACATCCAGTCACTGGCCTGGGCCATTATTTTATACTGCTGTTCAACAGAGCAGTTAGGTAATTTGAACCTCTGGGTGCAGTCATTACTTCACCCACTTAATACTCATCCAATAAACAGGTTTTGACCCTGACCACATACAGACCAATAAAGTAGGTGCCAGGAGGGACAGAAAGCAGGCAGAGTCACATCTCTACTCTCAAGGAGTAAGCATTCTAAGAAAAAATATATAAACATAGCCACTATATAAAGCAGATGAGTGAACGTTCTGTAAGAGAGGCTACAACCTAAGTGCCATGAAACTAACAGGGAAAACATATTACTCCTGAGCTACACCAGTGGGGTACAATCCCCAGACAACCAAGGAAGCTTCCTGAAAACATTATTTTAGAAGGATCGGAATATTGTCCTGGCAGTAGTAATAACAATAGCATGGCTTACAGCTAACACTCATTGAGTATTTACCATGGTCTAAGCACGTCCCACGAGTTATTTCCTTTAACCCTCCTGACAACTCAGTAGGACTGATACAGTTATTTTCTCATTTTGCAAACATGGAAACTGAGGCACAGAACATTTGCCCTGGCACCCAACCTGGAGAGTAACATAACTACAAAAGAGTTCATGAAAGTAATTTTGACTGTATAGGAATATATCTAGGAAAAGGTCAGTAAATAGAACTCTCTACAGGCATAATTTCAGTAGAAGTTTTGGGAATTTTTTAATATGAAGATATTTAAAATGCTATTCAAAGAATATTTATGTCGTGCTCACTGGATGAGTAGCATTTAAGTAGCATAAAATCTTAGGGTGACCAAATAATTGAGATAACTGCCCTTCCTGCCCTGTCTATTTACTACTTGTTAAACTACTACTCAAATAGAAAAGGAAACAATGAACACTTAATAGACTTCTACTATATCCCATGGACCTACATGCATTATCTTATTTAATACAGCAAAAATTATACCCATTTCACAGATGAGCAAATTGACAGAGATGGTCTGCAGCATGGATTACTGGTCTAGTCTGAAAGAGATTTATTTTAACACAGGTGTTATTGCTATGGGGTTTCCGAATCCATTCTCTTTTCCCAGCCCATCCCTGGGTCTCCCTGATAGATTTCTTTCTTCTTTTTTCTTTAACTATAGAATTTTCTTATATTTTGTTTTCCTTTTATAAGCATGTTCTAGTATGTTTCCTAGCATGATACTACAGTCTACATTAGAAGCTCAGAATTCAAAACAAAAACGCCTACAGCAATACATACGTGGACCATCTTACAGAATTTATTATAAAATTTCTAGAAAATAAAGAATAGCTTTTGCTATTTCCAGGGTTCTCTGGTTTAACAAATGCACACAAAAGGGGTTTTTTAGTTGTCTAAGCACATATAACATAAATTTACCATTTTAACCATTTTCAGTGACATTAGGTACATTCACCTGGTTATGTAGCCATCACCGCCATCCATCTTCAAAATGGTTTTCATCCTTCCAAATGGAAACTTGGTCCCCATTAAACAATAACTTTTTATAAACTCTTTCCCCCAGGCCCTGGCAAACACTATTCCACCTTCTATCTCTATGAATCTGACTACTCTAGGGACCTCATATAAGTGGAATCTACAATATGTGTCCTATTGTGCCAATATTTGTCCTTTGTTTTCCTCATTTCACCTAGTATTGCCTTCGAGGCTCATCCAAGTTTTAGCACGTGTCCAAACATTTCTTTGTAAGACTGAATAATATTTCATTGTCAGTATAAATCATATTTTGTTTATCTCTGTACCTGCCAATGGACATTTGGGTTGTTTCCACCTTTTGGCCACTGCAAATACTGCTGCTCTGAACACTAGTGCACGTGTGTAAGTAAGTCCTTTTGGGTATACACCCAGAAGTGGGATTGCTGACCATATGGCACAGAGACAGCTAGAAAACTCAGATTCTTATGGAGGCCAAACAAAACACAGCCAGTGAGTGATGGAGCCAAAACAACAGGGGAGGAAGGGGCGCCTCTTCCAGAGGGGCAGTGACCTCTCCAGGTTGCCAGGTCTTCTGTTTTTTTCAAGAGAAGACAGAATCTAGATCCTTAGGGGAAATTGTTGACTCAATTTTTAAAAAATACTCCGTGGGAAGTTCATCTGATGGCCCAATTCAGCCTGAGGCTTGTTTATTTGCAGTCTTGAATTAAAACGTTTGAAACTCACCTTTCATCAAAGGCACAATGTGGGCATCTAGCCAGACAAATGTACAATGAACCCAGCTCCACTACTTTCTAGCTGTTTGACTTTGGGCAAATTTGTTCATCTTTCAGAGGCTCCATTTGTTTGATTGCAAAATGAACAGGAATGTATTTGCCTTGCAAGACTGTTGTGAAACTTAAGTGAAATAATATGTGTATAAGCTGCCTGACTCCAAGTCTGCCCTCTGTTCTTCCCCCTTCTGTTCTCGCCTCACCTATCTCTTCTACTCTGTCTTTATTGCTCTACAAATTAAGATTTGTAGTAGCAGCCTATTTTTATTTATTCTGTAAATTGATTCCTTTCCTCTTTTTTCTTTTGCTTAGCAATTTGTGGATTATCCAACATTGCAGGAAAAAGAGACTATATATAGTTTAGTTTTTATACTCACTGTATCCCTAATGGTTCTTCAAACATAGTCTTCTGCAGCACTATAGGGTGATCGGAGCAGTTAAGAGAAATGAGTTTTTCTAAATCCTCAAAACTCAAAAAACAAGCAAAAATAAAAAACTGTCTTTGATATGACAAGGATTATAACTTTTTTTCTTTCACAATTAAGTTCTCGAATCTGACTTGTCCCAGTTTCTTGAAGTACATAATGCCAAAAAAAATTCCTCTCCTTTAGGGTTTTTTCTTGCTCAAAGTAATTATATAAATATAATGATAGCCAGACATAATTTTGAGACATTTGATCAATTAGAAACCATTAAAATCAGATTGCCAATACATGCTTTGAGTTCCAAAACCTAGCATTTGCAAACAACTACTTACTTGTTTTCTAAAACAAGTAAATCTGCAAGCTCATTGTGATACATAGCCACATAGAAGAATAGTTATATATCTACTCCAGCATTTGCCAAAGAAGAGCAGCATTTTTTTCATTGGTTTCTCTTTTTGCTCCTCGTGTGGTAAGGTTAAATTCTGGGAAATGGTTTACTAAAGGGAAGTTTAGCCACAGATGTTTATAATTCCAACTTAAGTTTCCCATCAAGGTCGTAATGAAATTCAGCTGCCAGCAGCTTGGCTCTGCTTCGAGTCTTTTTACCATGAGAAACTTGGGGGAAATGGCATTCCAGGCCTGAATGGTAGTGGGGAAATGTTCATATACAAACCCAAATCCTCTGTGTAAAGGAAAAAGTACATAAATAAACAAATTCTGTTTAAAAAGCAAAAGGAGAGAGGGGTAGTTAGTTGTACTTTGAGTAATATGCAATATGACCCTTTTTTTTTCAGGACTTTCTTAGTTTGTGTAACATATTTGGGTGGAAGCTAGCATGCCAGTGTTTACCTAAATGCAGTCAAGGATCTCCATTTATGACCACATGAGAACTGATGGTTAGAGGAATCCCATAACAATAACAGCTGCATTAGCCCAAGACTCGCAGCCTAGACCAGTAATCCATGCTGTGTACCACAGTTAAAAAGACTCCGAGCATAGTGCAGATTTTCTGTATTAATATTTATTTTGAAATTATGCCCTCCAATAGATGGAGTGGCATGATTACTTTAACGGAAATCAGGGAGTCCAAAGATCAAAGGTGCTCTTACTAAAACTCACTTCAATCGTGACCGTTACAGGCGATACTGCTGCCTGTTTACGAAGTGAACTGCAGCACGGCATACTGAATTAAGCAGCTCTGTAAAACCACATATCACCCTCCCACCCCCCTGCAAAATGCACAATATAAATAGCAGCTGAAGGCAAAAGAAATGTCTAGTGAGCCTCCTACTCTGGGATGCTAGGGCTGTAGAACCATCTAGAATCACAACGGGAGCCAAAGCACATATCCAATGTTTTAGACTTAAAATTGTAGCTGGCCCCTTCTCCCAAAGCAGAGTTATTCCACGCTGGCTTCCAAGCTTCATGGCCACAATGTGTGTGAGTCCCCTAGGCCAACAGTGATATAACTTCACAAGCTGAGAACACCCTGAGTGTAACCTTCCCGCCTGCTGATATGACATGAGTCCTGGGAGCATCAGAGTGGTTCTGTCATCTGTGATTCTGTCAGTCCTCAGATGGCAGGTGAGGCCTGTTATTTGAAGATGAACAGAGACTGAATGCCTGGGGACGGACCCGTATTTCCCTGCGGTGCACGATGATCTGCCTCCTTCTGTTTTGTTCCCTTGGAATTGCTCTGTCGAGATCAATGCCTGTAGAAACCCTGAGGTTCCCTTCATGAGAGACAAGCCCTGAAGCCGCTGCTGCCTCACAGAATTCAGCATAAAAAGAGCCATTTGAATGCAGAGCCAGCGGGTGGTTATTATTAGATGTATAACTCCATTGTACCCTGCAGTTTAGAGATTCCATCCCCTCCTTTTGTAGGTGAGGAAACTGAGTCTCAGGAGGGAGTTGGGGTCCTTCACTCAAGGACTCAAAGCTCATTAGCAGCAATGCCAGGAACTTCAGCCTTATGTTCTTCCAAATCGTTTCAATGAATTTAATCATCCTTAGCTTTAGGACTGGAGACAATTAAGGTAAAATGTGTATGTTTTTTAAAGAGAAAAACTGTTTACTTCTAATGTACCATTACTCGCTTTACTCCTTGTTGTCTGTTTCTACTTGTTCCTGAGTCGGTTCATCACGGAACGGAGTGAAACAGGGCAGCACTGCACTGTGGGTTTGGAACCGACCAGTCTGGCTCTCGGCGGTGCCACCACCAACCAGGTCACCCTGACTAATGAAGGGGACCTTGGCAAGCCCCTTCACCTCCCAGAGCCTCGGTTTCTACAGATTAAAAACAACAAAGCAACACAAAGGTTACTACCACCAACAAAACTCTAAAATTAATAAACAAATCAAAATGTATACTAATTAAAGAAAAGCTGGCTTAAGGAGCAGAACCACTCGGAGTCACAGTTGATATTCTAGTTGGAACCTGGAGATTTGGGAGTCCAGAGCCTGAGGGAAACACCGGCTGATCTGGAGGGACATGGGGTGTGGCCGTTTTCATGGAATCCTGTTTCCTGCTTCTTCACAACCCCAGGTACAGGGCTGAGGATGGTTTGCAGGCCAGAGCACTGGCCCAGCCACAGACGTGAGCCTTTCCAAGGTGACACACCAAGAGGCAGCCCAGACGGCCTTAGCTGCAGACGCTTGAGGGTGCCCAATGAGTGTCACTAGTCTCCCACACCAGGGTTCCTAGGTGCTGTCACCTGTTCTATCCAGACCATTCAGAATGACTCTGAACACGAACTCCACAAAGAGCAACAGGAAGGATGGCAATGGAAGAGGTAAGGGACATGGAGAACTACTGAGAGGAGGCTCATGTCATGCGTCTCATAGCAGTTAAGTGGCATATGACAGAAGGTCAAGAGAAGAGAATGTGTTGTCATGCAGTGCAGAAGGAAGAGAAGGCTGGTGACAGACTATTGATTCATGATATACGTCCACTAAAATCGAGGCCTTACAGCATTCACAGCACGGCTATCCACCGAGCCTTCATGCTCTACACTGGACAGAAAGCAACATTTGGGAGCAAATATTTTCAGGAACTCTTCTGGATGTCAAGATGGTCACAGAATGAGGGAACCTGCCCTGGTGTGTGAAGGCCCCCATTGCTACTGGCTGCGGGGAAGAGGAGTCTAGAGCGGAGTGGCTCCCAGTGTGGCCGAGGATGGTGGCATCAGCAGCACAGGGCGTGTGTCGGAAATGCAGCCTCTCAGCCCCCTCCCAGATCAGAACCTGCATGTTCACAAGGTCCCCAGGTTGTTTTCTCAAATGCAGCTGGGTTTGAATTTTAATGGACTTACAGGAAATTAAGAATACAGGAAAGGGAAGCTGTTTTGATATACTGTAATTATAGGAAGGCCTAAAATATAAAACCAAATTAGGGCTGTGTGAGGCTCGTGAGGGACTCACAGGCCCACCCAGGTACTAAGTACTAGTCTCTGGCCTAAAAAGTTACACTTTAGAATTTAAAAATTAAAATAAAAAAATGCTTCAAAGCAAACTGTTGCTTCAGTATATCTGAAGAATCTGTAAAGGCTGTATCACTTACTGGTGGGCACACAGTATGGACTCAGAAGGAGTTTTAAGGATACCATGAAATGATAGGGAAGATTCCCTACTCCTACCTACTTCCCAGCTCCCCTAGACTAAAACACAACCTCTGGAGACCATGTGTCCTTGAGGAGACCGGAGGGGAGGCAGGGAAAGAGTGTATTTGTGGAATCTGCTTGAAAATAGGGTGTTGCTCAGACTCTTCAGGAACTAGTGAGATTGTAATTTTTTTTTGTAAACAGGGGAGGCTTCCTGCTTCAGGTTAATGCACCTTCAGGGAGTGAGGAGTGTGGTCTGTGGTCCTAGTCTAGACAGATAATGTTAGGAGATACGGGACAGCTAGCTTCTCACCATGGAAATTGCCCAGGCTAGTCCTCAAGCTGGTACTTTTCTAGAGGAATTGAGATCTGCAGGAAAAGTGCTCTGAAGTCAGGGTCTGGGCCTCCCCGGGCATCAGAGGAGGCCTTGCATTCTCCTGGCAGACTCCAGGTCTCCTTGGCACAGCCTCAGCCCTGAGAGGGTGCCTGGCTATTTTACAACAGCCTTAAAGAACAGCAGCTATCCCTGAACCCATTCAGAACTGCTAATTGGCTGATTTCGAAGATCTTTTGAACTTTAATTTCTAAATCCTTGATTAGCTCTTGCCGTGCCCAAGGCATTGTTCTAAGCACTTGGAGTATTATTAGTTCATTTATTTCTCATAACATAATAAGGAAGACACTGCTATTAGCACCATTTTACAGATGAGAAAACTGAGTTATTTGTAAGTCAAACAACTTATACAAGGTCACAGTTTAGGAAATCTGGCTTCAGGCTCTTAAGCTTTGTCGTGTAAAGACACTAACAGCTGTGTTTTTAAAGCTCAGGGTGTCTTAGACTCCTAGCTAACAAGACTCCTCATCCAGGAATGCCAGTGGTCTTAATAGTTAAGGGGTCTATGAAGAACATCTAAATCAGTGCTAAGCATTAGTCATTTCAGTGGAATCCTGGGTTTACTTTAGGAACCTACTACTTAACAGAACTTGAGAGAAGGAAAAGAACTTGAAAGGGAGTAAAAGCAGCACCTCAGAGGAAATGATTAGACAGAGTATGTCAATCCCAGAAAAAGTGAGTGAAAGTAGAAAGTTTATTTTTAAAGTGTTTTTTTGCTACAAATGACAATATTTTTTAAAAAGGAAGTTTGGCAACAGAAAGGATTTATCAGACCTGAAAGAAATACAGGCTATTAACTCCTTTCTTAGAAATTTTTAAGCACTATATGCACCAGTATGTCCTAAATAAGTGAGTTATTGGTTCGTTGCACGATGACTAAGAGCTGAGTGCCAGGGGCACCACGTGGGGCACCCGCGATTCCATGTGGGTCAGGCTCAGGTAGTCTCTGCCCTCCTGGACCGGGAGACCAGCTGTGGGGGTGGTGAAGGCCATTGTTAACTTGGGAGGGGGGATGTATTACATTCCCCCAAGTTTTCATTCCCAGGAACCTCTACTGTTTCTTCTAGTCCTCTAGCTTTATGTTTTGAAATATTTTGCCTAATTATTAGTTTGCTAGGGCTGCCATAATAAAATACTACAGACTAGGAGGCTTAGACAACAGGTTTATATTCTCAGAGTTCTGGAGGCTAGAATTCCAAGACCAAGGAGCTCTTGGGGTTGGTTCCTAGCGATTGCCAGCTTCCTAACTTGCAGACAGCCCGTCTTCTTTCCGAGGCCTCGTGGAATCTTTCTTCTGCGCCTGTGCAGAGAAGGAAAGAGCTCTCCGGTGTCTCTTCCCCTGTTATGGAGATACTAGTCCTATCAGAATAAGGTCCTACCCTCATGACCTCAACCTTTAGTCTTCCTTTATAGGCCCTACCGCATATATTGGGCATTAGACCTTCAACACAGGAAACGGGGGTGAGAGGAGGTACATAATTGAGTCCATGCCTACAAGGTAAATTGTTCTAATAAATAATTTTTTTTTCATGAGGCAAAGTAATCTATAACTGCAAAAGAGAGCTTCTGGTAAAATAAGATAATCAGTGTTTTCATTCTGTGTTAACTTCAAACAAAAAGCAAAGCAGACAAAATTTAGCATTTCATCTTAGTTGTACATTTGCAAAGGGTATGTCACAATTAATTCTCATTAGATATTTTAAAATATAAAAAATAGTATGTTGGGCTCTATATTGTCACTTCATACTCCTAAGGTGACTTGATTAATCAGCATTAATATATTCTCTTATTTTAAAAAAGTTACCCAGTAAGTTTTTTAAAGCAAGCGCCATATATTCTACATAGATGAATAAACATGATCAAAGAGATAAAACAAGTGCATTGGTCGTATAATACAACTAAATTGGTGTGTTATTAGAAAACGTTTAGAGGATATAGAAGGAAGGTCCACTCCTGATGGGAAGTTTCACAGGCAACGCATGGGAGAGGTGGCATTTTAGTTGAATCTTTAGAATGAGGAAAATTTAAGCTGAGTCAACTGGATTAGTAAAGACAAAAGACACAGGATTTCTTCTATATGTCCACAGGCATGTAGTCTCAGTGGGACTGAACAGCAGGGAGCCATTGATGATTTCAGAGCAGAAAAGAAATTCATGAGAATTGTGTTTCGTCAACATTAATCTGGGAACAGGCTGTCGGATGGACCGGGCAGCAGGCAGCAGAGAGCACGGCAACGGGGTAACCTGTGCTGTGCCCCGGAAAGGAAGAAGCAGATCCTGGAGTCATTGCAGAGATTCTGCCCAAACGACTTGCCATGTATTTGGAGAGCAGAGATGATGGGGAAGTCCAGGTGTTTGTAGAAATATATTACATCATGGGGCAAAAAATCTCTTCAGAGAAATTTTAACTTAAGAGCTAGTAAATCACTGGCTTTCACGCTAAGATTTCATGAAAATGACTCAGGTATAACTTTGGGTGGGAAGGCTGAGCACTAGGAAGTTGGGGCCCTGCCTCCTTCAATCAGAGAATCTTTTAAAATGTGTTTTATAGATGAGTTTCATATACGGTTTCACTGGTGGGGCGGGGTAGGGAGGAAAATTTCTCTGTTCTAAAATGTTTGAGAACCATTCGCATGCTGGGAGACCTCGAGCTGATATTCTAAATCAGGACAGGTCTCCAAAATGTTACTCAAAATCTTGTGCAAATCAGTGCCCCCAAGGCCGTTTCCCATAGTACACACACTGCCTCAGACCAGGATTTGGGGCCGGTAACTCCGAGCTGCAAAGCTCTGAGCTCCTCAGTTGTGGCTGCAAACAGGAGCTAGCAATCTCTAAGCAATTGTTGCTCTCCTGAGAGGTATTTTTATGCTTCCTGTTCCCTGTCTGAGGATATTTTTGGCCCTTTCTTAGGAAATTAGAAGCTTCTATTTTTGTCCTAGTTATTACCTGGGAGGGCTGAGCAAAACAACAAAGGAATTTTGGAAAAAGGATGGTAGCTAAGTAGACCAGACAACTGTTATCTTTTGATCCTCATAGGAAGTGGTCAGATATTTGCTTAGCTCTTGTTTTTCTAAACCAATTAGTTCATCACCAAGAACATCATCTTATCCTAAGACCTAAACCACAGTTTCTTACTGGCGCCCTGAGCTAAAAAATGATTGTGTCTAATCTCTTTCCCCTCCTCAACACAGCGTTATATTTATCTGTAGTCCTTTAACTCTAAAAGTCAAAATGCTTCCACTATAAATGCTATGTCTATTAAAAGGGAGAAAATAAATATTAAGACAGTATTTTATCTTTTCTTTTCCATTTGAGTAAAAAAGTAACACCTCGAGCATGTCACTGTGTCATGAAGGCAAGCTGCCGCTTGTTTTATTTTTGCTTTATGACATACATGCAGAACACCAGGGGAGAACTGATCTTTTGATGGGTTAGGAAAGCTTTCTTTATGTTTCAATCCATAGCTTGAAGTATTTAGTTAGCATTTAAAAAGCTATTGATATTGGACCAATGTTATTTACAATTGCCAAGTATTGGAATTTGCATTAACTGCTAACTCAGTTGAAAAATAATGTTAATACTTATAAAGCTCCCATGGATTATAAGGTACGATTCTATATAGTTCCACCTTCATTCCTCACAATCATCTCACAAACCAGGTGGTTATTAAGGTAGTTCATGAAACCACAGAGCTATTAAATCATAGGCCCGAACTCTTACAGCATGTAACCTTATTGAGGCAGCAGAACGTTTTGGAGAATTCTAGAATGTTAGTATGGGAAGAGCCTAGAAATCATCATGCCACTGATGTCATTGAAAGTGGAGAAAACCAGAGCCAGAAGTTTAGTCACTTCCTCAAGGTTTTTAGCACTGGAAACAGAACCAAGTTTCCTGGCACTTAGGTAGGTCCTCTTGCCTTTGTGCATCCTAGCAGGAATGCAGAGCAAACAATAGGGGTGAGGACCACCTGGTGATCTGTGTGTTGGGACAGTGAACACACAGGTGCTGGAGGAGACAACAGTATATCCATGGTTACCTTCTTGTTACGTCATATGGCACCATCTGTGCCTGCGTCCTAAGTATTTAACTACTAACATTAGAAGTTCTCTTGGCCTTAGGGTCATTATGTTTATCCCAATTTTGAACTTAATTTATAGCCACATTATTCATGCCTTCTCTTTTGTTTCAGGGATTTTTGCTTTGGCCTCATATAGTTATTGACCCCTGAAACTATGTTTTCAGCATATGTACTCAGAAAGCTTTCAAGTGCAGTACGATTTTAGAGTTTCTGGCTAGAGTTTTCTCTTGCTCATGTAAAAATAAACAACATGTACTGGATCTTAAAAGGAAGAAAGAAAAAAATAACCACTTCAAAAATGAACAATGATGTTTTTGTTTTAAAACAAGAGGAAGAAGTAATTTCAAAAATTCCTAATCACATAATGTCGGTTATTCCCCTTACACACCATCTTTTAGGTTTCCATATGACATCAAGAAACTCTGCAGTCATGTACCAAAGAAACTGAAACACGAGAATTAATGAAGAATATGAAACATGTGATAGTGCCCAAGTGGTCTATCCTGGCAGTCACAGCCCACTGAACCCTCCCAACCAGCCTTATGGCCATTCTGGGTTTCAGCTTCTCCATTCTATTGGTGGAGCTTTTTCACTGCTGATTTCAAAGCCAAGTCCACCAACTCTTCTAATAGCAAGGAAGTATATTAATACCTGTTTCTCAAAGAAAATCCGCCAGTTCTCAGCAAACCTACTCACATAGTTTATAAAATCCAAGGACTGCCCCATGAATAATATCTGCTCAGATGAGTCCTGAGTCTAATAAAAGGTAAGAAACAAGAAGGATTTCAGGGGTGAGGGGAGCCCCCACAGGGCGTGCAAGATCAGAAGGCCTTTGGGAGGATGGGCAGCTCTAACCCGCTGCCCACTCAATGATTCGTTCTCAAAGCAGCGGGCACTGCCATCCCTGGTCCTGTCCCCGAGTATCTGATGTGAGGAGGGTCCTCGGAGTGGTGAGAATAATACTGTGCACAAGGCGATATAAATGTCTTCTTAAGATCAGAGTAATAATCTCATGAGGGAAGGAGAATACTCTTTGTAAGGTGCTTAAAATCTCTGGGTTTTACTAAAGGGCTGGGCTCTTTCTACTCTCAAAGAGTATTTGTGATTATTTTGGCAGGTGAAGCACATTTTTCCTGTGACCTGTGTTTTTAGACCTGCAATATATCAAAATGTTCAGTGGAAATAAGCGTTTTATTCTGTAGAACATTTTTTTTCTCTGCTCTTTCATTCGGTTATTTTGAAAACTAACAAGTGTTGGATTTTTTTTAGTTTTATGATATTATATCTTCATCTCAGATTATTTAAACTGTTTTGATTTTCCTTTGATTATATCCTCTTTTCTTTTAATCTGCTAATATGAACTCATGTTAATCTAGAAAATGGGCTTTCTCCTCGAACTTGAGTCAGTATGGATTACTTATGAGGTTAGTTCAAATCATCTAAGAAATTTACAAATTTTGTACTGGCTGATGTGGCTCAGTTGGCTGAGCCTCATCCTTCAAACTGAAAGGTCTCTGGTTTGACTCCCAGTCAGGGCACAAGCCAGGGATGTAGATTCTGGCCCTGGTCAGTGCCTTCGGAAGGCAACCAGTCCATGTTTCTCTCTCACATCAGTGTTACTCTTCCACTCTCTTCCTCTCCCTCCCCCTCTCTCTAATAAATGAATAAAGTTTTAAAAAATTTTTACAAATTTCAGAAAAAGGAAAAAACTGAAATAGTAGTTGAAGCTTTAAATGAGGAGAGTTTTCCTCTATATTAGCTATTCAAGAACTCAGCTATTGACAATAGACTATTGAAAAAACCAAGCATCAGGTTCATACTTTAATTCTTGGAGGTGCTAAGTCAATTAACTCAATTTTGTAGCCACTCGAAGAGCCACAAAACTAAGTATTTCCACTATCATTCTTTTGCTCATCTCACTTTGGACAACATAAATTAAATAGCAGCATAAAAGAGGATAAAATTAAAATGTGTTCTTTTTGTAGTTGAATGACATTCTCCCTGTGCATAAATTATAATTTGGAAATTATTGTTGATTTCCAAATTTCTACATTTTAAGTTATGGGAGAGTCACTTATAAATCCTGGGGACCACAAAGAACTAATGTGGCTTCTAGGCACACCTAACACTTATTTCAGGAATTAGGGCATATCTTCAATATTATCTACAAAAGTATAGAAAGAGAGGGAGATGAGCAATAGCTTGCTCTTCATGAGCAAGCTATTAGTCAGAGGTTGCTGAAGATATTAAACACGTTTAATTGTTGATATTAAACTAATCCTTCCAAAAAGATTCCAGCAAGTAGGAAAAAAAGTAAGTTTTTCTGGTGCCTTTATTGAAGAAAATTACCAGGACAGAAGAATGCAATTAAACAATTTAAAACGCCTTATGTTTTCCAGCTTTTTAGCTTCAGCTTTCCTCCTTCCAGAAAATCCTGCTCAAATGCCACTTCCTCCAAAGAAACATTCTTCACCCAACAACCCCCATGTTAAAAGTAACCTATTTTCCTTCTTAGTCTCTCAGCATTTCTCTGTGCATTTCTTATATTATAATAATTAGCACTTTCTACTTCATGTTACACATGCATCTTAAAGGCCCTATAAACTCCTGGAGGCCCGCAGTGTCCTTAATTCATCTTCTCATTCCCCAAATTGCCTGGGCAAGTGCCTTCAGTATCAGAGGTGCTCCAAAAAATAAGTTATGCATTCTTCAGTTACTTGTTAAATGCCTGATGTGTGCCACACCCTGAACCGAGCCCCAGGTAAACAGTGGTACATGAAACAGATAGAACGAATGTGTGACCATACCAAATACTGAAAGCCAAAATAGTGCCGGGTATTTGTGTAGCACATATACCACATTTGGATGTAATTTTGTCATACAGTTCGGATGAACAAATTGGCTTTCAGCTTGACATCAGTAGGGAACCATGATGTTCCTAGGCTGTTCAGTCCAGGAGCTTTGCACCACAGGCGAGAATGCCTTTTAAGCTAAAAGTGTTGTCTTTCCCACTGTATATGGAAAAATTGACTGTGCACTTTCATGGAGAAGATCTAGCTAAGAAATGTTTATATTGGAACAAGCCCCATCTCTAAATCTGGGCTTGTTGCTGAATGGTATTTTGTTTCCTTGGATCAGGGAAGGGGTCTGGAAACATCTGTAACTGGAGTATTGTTTTAAAATCAGCACACTTTCCCCCCCTCAAATGATAGATAACAGAATTGCTGTAAATCAAACACTCTCAGCCTTCCCCATCCATTTCCCTTCATAAATGTGTGTTACTTTGTTGTCATTAAAGCGGCAGTGCATGGAACAGATCTGCAGTACCCCAGGAGCCGCTGCTGCCTCCTCTGGGGTCCTTTTCCTTCACTTCAGTGTGTGCGCTTTAGCTGCCTTTTATGAACACTCGGCATCGCAGCAACTGTCTGAATCCCAACCCTTATCTGGGGGGAGAGGAGAGGTTTTAAAGCTACAAACAGATAATACCACATCGTGAAGTAATTCTGAAACCATCCTCCAAAATTTTTACTAAAAAGAATTATTTATGACATTCGTAAATGTAAAATGGAATGCAATGAAGATGTAAATTAAATAGTATTTTACCAGAATCACAACATGAAATCTTAGCGGAGGAAAGTTAGGGAGAAAAATTGCAGGAAATATTTCCAAATAACAAGCAAAGAATGGAAATTCTATGCCCATTTTGAATATCATTCATGTTCTAAAAAGAATAGAAGTAGCTTGCAAATACTTGATGATATTTTAGTTAACATTTTGTTAGTATAGATTTACCACTTGTTGGAGAAGCATCTTTTTCTTTCTTTCTTTCTTTCTTTTTTTTTTTTTTTGAGAAGCTTCTTTTTTTAATTGGTTCCCCAAATTAAGGAAATAAATGTTCAGGATGGTAACTCATTTGCTTTACTTTCTGTAAGCAGTTGGTGTTTGACATATTTATTTATGAGCAATTTCAAAATGGCCCTGCAACAGAGTTTCTGAATAAACTACCACTCAGATATGTTGATCTTGGTCTGAAGATTTGTTCTTCTGAGACTTCAAAGTCTCAGAAGATGTAACACATAATAAAGTTGTAAAATATTTGTTTAATGAATTCTACTGCTCGTGTTTTACAAATAAGGACATTTGGAATAGAGTCTCGTCGTCATTTGTCTTATAAAGTTTGCTCATAAAACACATCCCTGGCAGTGTGCAGGGTCAACACACAATCCTGTTTTGAGCCCAACGCCAACCCTCTGAGGGATTTAGCCTCCCTTAGTGTGGAAGGATGAAGGAGTTGGTGTCATGGCTCACGTCAAAACTGGAGTGATGGCATTTTATTAGAGCATTTGTGGGTCCTACTTTCCCTGTCAGGTGGGACCAGACATATGTCAAGCTGTCATACACTCCGCCTAACCAGGCATCTGCTTCTGATTCATAAGGGGAAACACCTGCACGCTTGCTGGTGTATATTTCACAAAGGGGCATCCTTTCCAAGACTCATTGTCAGATCCCTTAGCAGAACAAAGGAGGTGTCAGGAACACAGCTGGATGTCATACAGTCAGCCTTAATAAGGGTCGCCTTCTCTGATGACTAATCAGCATTATGTCTTTGCTGCCCATTTTATCTGCCCTATGTAGAAACTGTTAAAAATGGAAATATCAGCTATAAACTATTATACTTAAATTAAGAATAATTGCCATATGCCAAATCAAGTAATTACTGAGGGACAATGCTTCCCGTCTTGACTGAGACACACACAGAGCGAACCTGAACAAGGCTTAAAAGTATTTCCTCTCCCTTTATCCATCCTCACTTCTTTTTCTTTTAACCCTCAACCAAGGATATGTGTATTGACTTTAGAGAGGAGGGGAAAGAGAGAGATACAGAGATAAACATCAATGTGAAAGGAAAGCATTGATTGGTTGCCTCTCGCACATACCAACCCAGGAATGTACCTGCAACTTAGGTATGTACCCTGACTAGGAATTGAACCCACAACCTTTCAATGCACAGGGAGATGGTCCACCCACCTGAGCGATCTGGCCAGGGCAATCTATTTCCACTTCTTCACTCCATCCCACTACTCCTCCCTTATCTCTGTGTCTGAGTGGTACTAAGGGGTGGTACTAAGACTTTTTGATGATTATGGTGGCACTCATCTGTGAAAACAGGGGAGATGTACTAATGGAATAAATTGAATGATTCTTAATAAATCTGATAACCATGAGCGAGTTGATTTTTATCCCAGATGTACCTGGGAAAGGCAGACATAGACAGTGTGCCTGCTTGTAGCCCAGAAGGGATGTGAGCTATAGCATGACCCTGACAATTCTCAACATCATTTTCTTCTTTATCGTCATCATCAAAAAATACGGTTTAGTGGAAGGAGTACTAAGGGTGGCATTAATCTGTTCTATGTAAATGACTTTTGGTGATTTCCTTACTTCCCTAAGTCTCAGTTTCCCCAAGTTCTAAATGAAGGGTCAGAGGAAGTAACCACTAAGATCCTGGCCAGCATTGGAATCCTGTGATTCTGTGGTGCCAAGATACATTCCATACATATTCACTAAGCACCTGGTATGCAAGGGACTGAGGATATAGGACAAAATCAGACAAATTTAGTTTCGGAGTTAAGTCTTCAGAAGAAGAGAGGCAATAAGCCAGTAACTTCAGGGGTAATTGTGAAGCTTGTGCCCTAAAGAAAGAAAGAGTTACAACTCACTGAAGAGCTCCCAGTTAAAACAGATGCCCCTACACAGACACATCCAAAAGGAAGGGAAGAAAGTAACAGCACTGAAGCCCTTCCAGACCCTTCTATTGGACTGTCATTGCACAACATTAGTTGATCCTCACAGTCACTCTAGGAAATGATATAGGGATTGCTACTATTTTTTTAGGAGATAATATAGGGATTGCTACTATTTTTTCTAGGGGAACTGAGACCTACAGTTAAATTACCTGGGTAAGGTCACCCAGTGGTAGGGCTGGAATAGGAATCCACATGATTTCATGTTTCCCCGTGTGCCAGTTGTCTCCAAAGGATGTAACCCTAGGGAATGACGGCTGCTGTAAGGAATCCATGCACGTAGGAGATAAATCAGTGAGGTCTAGAAGCTGGGGCTATATCTTGAATCCAAGCATATTTGGAGAAGTTGATTCATTCATTCAAATATTTATTGAATGGCCAGATGCACAGTTGACAAATGGGGACTTGAATATAAACACACATGTATGGTTTTCTTAAAATGCCAAGGATTAGATTTTCATTATATTCTGGCAATTTAGGCTGCAAATTCTTTAAAAAAAAAATACCTAAAAGTATGTGTTACTGGGGCAAAGAGGTAGAGGAGAGGATTTGTAAATTTGTTCGAAGAATAAGGAAAAGAATACATCTGAAAGGCAATTTCCCTCCTGCCTATGAAATGCTCTTAATTTCCTTGACTTATCAATGAATTTACTACATTATATTCAGAAACCTATCAAAATTGATTATTTAAAAGGGATCCCACCTTTGGGTGGCAATTACAGTATCAACTGAACAGGGGAAATATGCAACTTTTTAAAAAATTGTTACCAATTATGATAGAAGAGTCCAAATATGTGAGGTGCAATCCATCTGTAGAGCCTGCAGTTTAAATCCCTAAATGGGTAGAATTCAGCTTGTTAGCTTTTTTCCCGTCCCATACAAGCTATTCCAAAAATATGTCTTATAAGAGGCATATATGTTCATGCTTTGTACTGACTATGGCCCCTAATGAAATCACTTAAAATTCTATTGTCATCACCAAATTAATGTTTGGAATAATTACAGCTAGAAAATTCTTTTTACTTCAACAAAGAATAGTTATTGCCCAAAGAGGTGATTCAATTTATTTGCAATGTAAAGTTCAGTTCAGGATGTTGGAGGAGGTCATAGGTATGGTTATGATTTTGCCTATTTTCAGAGGCTCGTGCCTGAGAAGGCTGAAGAAATGGCTCTCTAAGGCGGTGAAACCCACAAAGGAGGGTCACTGCCCCTCACCAACAAAGAGAGGGAGAAGTGGGACCAGAGGAAAGGTGTGACTAAAAAGAAGCAGGATGTAAATAACCCTAAACTTTAGGCCTAGTTCTAGCTCAATCCACACAGCCACAGGAATGTCTGGTATCACCTTTAATAATTTTCTAACCAAAATGGACTTTAGTTCTGTTTCAAGGTTTAAAACCATCCTAATTGGTAAATTAATGTTTTTTCAATGAGCCTTCAAAGATTTGATAAAAGCAACTTGATTATTTAAAAGAGGCCTTAGCCTAGGACTATCTGAGAGAGAAAGTCAATCAGATGTCATTTCACACATCTACTAGACCATACGATAGTCCTCCGATAAGGAGCTGGCAGGTCTGCTATTTCCTACTGTTACTTCAGTACCCGCTCCTGCCACACCCCTGAGAATGAGGGTGTGGTGGTTATTCTGCACCTACCCGAGTACATTCCTACTGGACTCGAGCTCTGCCTGTCTGCCTACCTCCTTGTTCTCTCTCCAGAGGCTGACCTGTGCAGACTGCAGCATTTGGGCTCCCTTGCTGAGCCAGAGAGGAGGAGAAGGGAGAGGCGGCAGTCTGCTCTGTTGCCTCTCTACCTCAGCTCTGCCTCTTGGGCAAACCGGTACCCCCCCCCCCCAAGACAGCAGCTCCAGTGACAGTCTCTTCTCCACACCTCTGTCCTCTCCCTGGGTTTAGTGTGACAACAAGCTTTCTCTGCTCCCCGGGCCCCAGGGGTGATGGGACTTTGTCCCATTTGCCTCTCCATTCCTTCCTGCTTTAACCTGCCCACGCTTCTGCAAACTATCTGTTTGTTCTTTTTCTTCTTTCTCTTCATTTGAGCCCTCTGAAGTAATTCTCTTTCCTGCTGGGCCACTGACTAACTGATTGACTCTGTCAGTGACAACTCCTCTTTTGCAATCCATGGCTTTTTCCATTTCCTTTCGGGTGGGGAAACCCTGTCCAAAAGCGCCTGCTGCAGCCAGCTGTTTCAATTCACAAATTATTTTAATTTTATGTAAGGGAACAGTGGAGAAAAGACTACACCAAAAATAATTAGCAAATCTTAAACTCAACAATTCAGCTTCATTTGGTTTGAATCATTGCATAATATTTCCCTGTTCCCCCATTTCAGCTACAGACCGGCTGGAGAGGGCAACCTTTCTTTGGAGTTTGTGGGTCACTCTACCATGTTCTGCCAACGTAACCAGAAATGGTTGGGGCACCCATTATACCTGTCTTGGTCCCTGAGGAGACAGGGCTTTCTGAGTTTGGACCCCAGCTCCCCTCTTAGGACAGAAATCTAGCCTGTAAACCCTCTTGCTTGGATTTTAACATTTTAGTTTCTCAGGCATCAGACAATGGGAATATTGTGCACTATTTTACCTTATCCAAAATTAGTACATCCCAACTGGAATAAATAAGTACCCCAGACATTCTCCGGGTTGCACAGGTAGCCTGATACACGCTTTCATTGAAACAGATACAGACATGCAAAAGGCTTCCACAGGAGATGTGGTCGCTGCTAGCTGTTAAAATGAAAAACAAAGGAAGAACAAATTAAGAAAGGAATGTTCTCATGCTTCTTTTTTTTTAGCTGTGTGTAATGATAATAATACATAAAGTGAATAACAAGGAAGTTAGGGAAATCATACACAACATCTGAATCTATTGTCCAGATCACATTAGTCACTTCCTAGACTTGGTATTTTAGAGACCTCACCAGGTCTAGACATGGAAATTCAGTATCCAGCCAACCTAAATGGGATCTTTTGTTTTCCTTTTCTCTTCTCTTCCTTTATTTCTCTTTCCCTCTTTTCATAAGCATTTTATCCCCTCCATGTAACTTAAGAAATAATATACTGCCCACATAATTGAAACCCATATACCCTTCTTCAATTTCATTCCCCCTTCTGCCTTCAAATGGCCCAATTTCTCAGATTCCCATTCATTTCTTTATATTTTTTTATATGTGTGTATCTGTACACAATGTTGTTACTTAGTATTATTTTGCATGTTTTTGAATGCAATATAAATATTGTATTGTTTCTGTTCTGCAGCTGGCTTTTTCCCTCAACATTATATTTAAAAGATCCACTCATAATTGTAGATATTTATTTCTGAAATCTACCAAATCGCTCTCCAAAATTTATATACATGATTTGCCCTCACTTGCCTCACTCTTTACAGATTCAAATCTGTTTTTTCAACATATTTCAGCACCTACTTGCTATTTGCTAATCACTATGATAGGTGATGAGGATACAAAAATAAGACATTATCCCTTTTCTCAAGTTGTTCACAGTGATTTCAGAGACTCAGGAGTGTAAATTAAAAATTGTAATAACATGTTCCATGTGCTCTAATGAGGTATGTGTAAAGTGCCCTGTGAGCACTGAGGATATGCAAGTGAATCAAAGACTAAGGAAAGTATTCATAGGTGTTGGAGGGGAGAAAGGTACCATGAGTCTCTATGAAAGTGTGTGCAAAGTCAGGGTGGGCAAGACAATGGCATATTTGGGTTGGGGAAGGGAGAAAGGATGGCTGAGGTAATCAGAGCAGAGGCAATAGAGGTTGACCCTAAAGAGATAGTTTGGGTTGGATTATGAAAAAGGAGCCTTGTAAGTCATGCAAAAAAATTATATGTGGTCATGTAGTCAATAGAAAGCCAATGGAGTTTTGAAGCAGAATAGTAGTATAATAAGGATTTTTTTTTAATTTGGTACTAAACACTAGACTTGGAAGAAAGAAAGGCTGGTGAGTAGAAGCAATTATAATAATCCAGACACAAAACACCATTATCCTGAACTCAACTGTGTATTGGGAACAAGGTGGAGGAATTATCTTGGTGAATATCTCAGAGGTAGAGGGTAAGCTCTATGTGGCACTGGTTTACAAAGGACCACCACAGTGCAACCTGGCTGGAGGGAGTGGGGAACACAGTGTGTGCAGAGAATTTAAAGGCAATAGTAAAATTTACTAAACCTCAGTCTGCATTTCATTATTACCCCGTGCCAGAAGTTCTAAACAAAGTCAGCGACAAAATTCTCCTCCTTGAAAAATCATTTGTTGTCTAAGTTCTAAGCATTTGTTGTGGTTACTGTTGAGTTTTAGTACTATAACAAATATGTAAGTTTCAAATGAGCACATTCTGATTACTTAAACTTTAATAAGCATTGTATTCTACACGGAAATTAATTTGATGAACTTCTAGTCCTACTGTCCCCCAACAGAGATAGAGGTATTAGTTTAGAAAGTAAATTTGTAACAGCTCAGAACTACATAAGATTATTTCTGACTTAAAACTCTACCATTTGAAAATCATAGACTTGAAATAAACAATGATAGCACCATATCGTGAGTACTTAAATTTTATCATTCTGTGTGCACACTATTCTCTGATTTCTGTAGGGTTCACTCTTTTGGAAGTATTTTCCAGAACTACATTCATGCAAAATACATTAATAAAATTTAAAATATTAATCTATTACTTTTCCTTTTATGTTCTATAATATTTATCACTAACTGGGATATAATATAAGGACAAAATAGATTGGGGAGCAAATATAGTAAGGTCGATGTAGGACATATTCAATTCCATGTGCCTATAAAAGTAGAGATGGACTTGTCTACATAACAAACACCGTGAACAAGACTGTGGCATAAAAGAGCAAGATCAAGGATAGCGGAGAGATTTGGGAGTCTCCCAGAGTATAGGTGGAGCATGAAACTGTGGGAAAAGTTAACAGCACAAAGTGTGTACCCAAAATGTATGTAGAAAAAAAAAGGGACGTGGAGGTTATTTTGGAGAACACCAAAAGGGACAATAGTGAAAAATGAACAATCCTTTCTTCCTCCTCCCACAACTCCCCCTTGAAAAAAATACTGAGAGAAATAAGCAGGAGAAAAATCCCTAAAGTGAGACTTGTCCTAAAAAACAAGAGAAGAGAGAATTTTACAGACTTTCAATAATGTTAAGGACTGGAATGATGGCAAGTAGTATTAGAAAAGCCAGGCCACAAAGACATCAGCCAACGGTTTGCCAGGGCAGTTTCAGTGGCACGATGGAGGCAGAAGCCATACAATAGACAGAAGTGCAGATTGGCATCCAGGGAGCACCGCCAATGCTCAAGAGGGTTGGCTGGGCAAGAAAGGAGGAAAACAAAGGGCAGGCGGAGCTGAGGAAAGGTGTTCTTAGAATCTGAGCCCAGGGGACAAAGTCAAAGCTCATCCAACACAGGATCCAGCACCTAACTGCACTCTGCCTCTTCTCACCCCCGTGGGTGTAAAGAGGTGAATGGATGTGGGTCTACAGACCACAGATGCCTATGTCCTAGGGCACAGAGAGGGTTAGTCTTTCCTAAAACGAGAAGCACTACCTTGTCTGAAATGAGCAGAGAACATCAGAATGAGTCAAGTTGAATTCTGAGAAGAAGAGAGATAGTGTGAGATCTTACATGCAATGGCCTTTATTGTCTCACTAAAAGAGGAAGCAAGATTATCTCCTGAGAATAAGTGGGTGCAGTAGAGGTCTGGGATGCATTTCTCCTTTCCTACTAACATACAGTAACATCTCTTCAGTGATGCATAAACCCTGAGGGAGATCATAAGGAGACAAAGACTGATCCTGACACTCACTTTCGGCTTTGCATCTTGTGTGATCCAGGATGAGGGTAGCAATGAAGTCCATGTGGGTTCTGCAGGACAGAAGCAGGTGCATCCACTAAAAGAAATGAATGGAATACCCCAACCAGAGAAGCCACCCAAGGAAGCACCGCTGCCTTCCCTGGGCACACTCAAGAGAAGCCATTGTCAATGGACATACCATTAAACCTCCCAACTTCTTTTAAAACAGAAAGGTAATTTAAGCCAGTATTTACAAGAATATGGACCATTTAATGGTCATGATCAAATTAGAAAGTTTATGAAAGCACTTAGTGCCTAGTGCCTGTCAATAAATATTAGCCGTTATTATTCATCAAAACCCATAGGAAGATGACAGAGGTGTCTGTCATCTCACAACATTGGTTCCTGCTCTAAGTGGTTAAAGACTCATATCAAAATCCCCTGAACGCCTGTGGCTCTGAAGCCGCAGCTCTTCCTTTCTTGGAAATGTGTCCAGGGCATTTGCACTAGTAAGTCAAATTAAACTGAGTCACTTTTCAGATATTAAAAAAAAATCTGGCAAAGGTTATGTTGTGTAACCATAGCTTGGAAGGAGAGAAGTGAAAAGAACAAGCCAGTTATGTGAGGTGATGTGAAGAGGACCCGAAGCACAAAGCCAGATGTTCTCGGGAGATTTTCTTTTTCTTTTTTCTTTTTCTTTTTTTTTTTTAGGAAAATAAGGCACCACTAAAGCCCCATTGTGTTATATAAGTAGCACTCATTACAATAAATGAGTAAGTTAAGTGTTTTTAGTACCTTTTCAAGGAGGAAGCTTTAAATTTTTTTATCAGAATTCATGAACATAATGAACCCAAATTCAGTATTTCATAAGGAAAGTCTTTATGGCTTTCTGGCTCTAAACTTTCTTGTTTGATCCTTTTAGTTATACAGCTAAAGATAGCTATTTGTTAACAAGTGTGGTAAGTACTTCATCACAGGCTGAGTCTATTGGTATCCATAGTCCAAAGTATCCATAATCATTTGGACTATAGATACCAGCATAATCATCCAAATAATCATTTGGATTGGGTGCAGGGTTTGAGAGCAGTTGAGATCTTTGAGTGAAACACTGGCTTTCATGCCCGAGGGAGTATGCACAAGGCCCATTAAAAGTGCTGAATAATGTTCATATAAATACCACGTAAATGCTACATAAAGGCCATGGTAAATGTCTCTCCACTTTTCAAAGTTAAGGGACCTAGCTTCACTGTCAAGACAGCTCTATATTCTTCAGAATTCCCTAGGACCTGAATTATTCTCTATTTCATTTGGGGGTTAAATTGAGAGCTGGAGTGTTTTTGCAAGACAGCCCAAGTCCTGGCAGACACGAATGTGAAGCAGTAAGCCCAAAGGAAGCTCCAAGAACCAAGTAGGAGAAACTAGCACCAAAGTTTGCATCTAGCTGATGCCCTAGCTGCATTCACTCTGCCAACCCTAAGAAGAAATGCCTTTAAAGTAGATAAACCTCTGAGAAATGTTGAAACTGCTTTCCCAATAAAATGATGGTGAAATCTCTGTCAAACTCCAAAATTTGACTTCGCCTATTGAAATGTGGGGAATTTCAGTTTCACAAACAAGAGCTTAAAGAGACCCAGGGGGAGGCTACAGGGTAAATTCCTTTGATGTCCAAGTAAAATTAATCAAGAAGCCAACTTTTTGCTAACTAGAGTATGTTGTGTAATACATTTAACTTATTTTGGCACTTTGAGAACAGCTTTATATGTGAACAATCAGAGTTTGTTAAGTCCTACTTCAAAAAATATAGAGCCAAACCTATCAATAGCTTAATTCAGGACTGTTTTCCATCCCACTCTATCTTCTAGTTTTATAAACACAGAAAAAAATGGTCTGTGAGATGCCTACCCATGTAATAAATGCATATGTTCTCAGAAGTCACTCCTCTCCAGTAAAGGCTAAAGTGATATTTTTGAGATTAAATTGAACTGTGGACCCCTACTGGAAGATTCCCAAATGCTACCTAATTCTTATGTCTGCCCACCTTTAAGCAGATGGAAGTCAATATTATGTAGGATCCATGGACTCTGAGTAAAGGCACGAGGCTTTAGCTCCTAACTGAACATAATATTTATATTAAGGTGACTAAGTTTTAAGCTGACTCACTTAATAAAACAAAAGTTGGAATTCACTAAAACTAGAGCCAAAATCATTGTTTCCTGGGAACAAGGGGAAGTGGATTCATCACGCACAAACAAAAACCTAAGCTTGAAAACGAAAGCTCCTTGAATATGTGTTGTTAAATTTGAAGAATACTAATTTGGAAAGTAGCAATAACTCAGACAAAATTGAATGAATTCAGAGAGGCTTGTTTTTTTCAATGCTTTCCACAGTGAGCCTCAGTAAATTAAAGCAAAAGATGATGAATAAAAATTCTAGAAGTCTAATTCAAAAAGCAAAGTGAGTCAAGATTTATAAAATGTTTATAGATCCTTGGTTGAAAATACAATGCAAATATCTATTCTAATTATAGGTCAAATCCTATTAGAATGGGCGCCAGGACTGTAGCATGTGCTCTTTGCAATGGAATTTCATTTTAATTCATTCTTGTCTGCTGAAGGTGGAGGTTAGGGTCTGGTTCTCTGGGACTTAAGTGCCTACTTAGAGATCTCCACATGTGTCTCACACTCTCAGAGGACAACTTCAGACTCCTCCTAAATGCAGTCAATTTTTGCCACTGTCAGTTATTGGCTAGTTTCTTTTAATGAGTGATTGGGGACTGTAGATTTCTAGAGAATGCTGTTAGAACATTTAAGTTATTTAGTCAATCAGGCTTTTTTTAAGAAGATTTTTTAAAACTATATTTTATTGATTATGCTATTACAGTTGTCCCATTCCCCCCCTTTATTACTCTCTGCCCTGCACACCCCCTCCCACCCACATTCCCCCCCTTTAGTTCATGTCCATGGGTCATGCATATAAGTTCTTTGGCTTCTACATTTTCTATACTATCCATAATCTTCCCCTGTCTATTTTCTACCTACCATTTATGCTACCTATTCTCTGTACATTCCCCTCCCCCCTGCTCTCTCCCACCCACTCCCCCATGGATAACCCTCCAAGTGATCTCCATTTGTGTGATTCTGATCCTGTTCCAGTTGTTTGCTTAGTTTGTTTTTAGGTTCGGTTGTTAATAGCTGTGAGTTTGCTGTCATTTTAATATTCATACTTTTTATCTTCTTTTTCTTAGATAAATCCCTTTAACATTGCATATAATAAGGACTTGGTGATGATGAACTCCTTTAACTTGACCTCATCTAGGAAGCACTTTATATGCCCTTCCATTCTAAATGAAAGCTTTGCTGGATAGAGTAATCTTGGATGTAGGTCTTTGCCTTTCAGGACTTCAAATACTTCTTTCCAGACCCTTCTTGCCTGCAAGGTTTCTCTGGAGAAATCAGCTAATAGTCTAATGGAAACTGCTTTGTAGGCAATTCTCTCCTTTTCCTTGCTGCATTTAAGATTCTGTCCTTATCTTTAATCTTGGCTAATGTAATGATGATGTGCCTTGGTGTGTTCCTCCTTGGGTCCAGCTTCTTTGGGACTCTCGGAGCTTCCTGAACATCCTGGAAGTCTTTTTTTTTTTTTTTTTTGCCAGATTCGGGAAGTTCTCCATTGTTTTTTCAAATAAGTTTTCAATTTCTTGTTCTTCCTCTTCTCTTTCTGGCACCCTTATGATTCAGATGTTGGAATGTTAAAAAATGTCCCGGAGGTTCATAAGGCTCTCCTTTTTTTTGAATTCTTGTTTCTTCATTCTGTTCTGGTTGAATGTTTCTTTCTTCCTTCTGCTCTAAACCATTAATTTGAGTCCTGGTTTCCTTTCCATCACTATTGGTTCCCTGTAGATTTTTCTTTATTTCACATAATGCAATCTTTATTGCTGCCTGGGTCTTTTTTATGCTGTTGAAGTATGCAGTGAAGTCCTGGAGCATCCTGATAAACAGTGTTTTAAACTGTGCATCTGATGGGTTGGCTATCTCTTTGTCGCTTAGTTGTATTTTTTTCTGGAACTTTGAACTGTTCTTTCGTTTGGGCCATTTTTTTCTGGTCTGCTCATGCCTGTTCTATAGTAAGGGGCAGAGCCTTAGGTGTTCACTGGGGAAGGACGACCCACATTGCTGCATTGTGACGCTGTATGTGGCAGGGGGGAGTCCAAGAGGGAACACTGTCACTTGCTCTAAATAAAAATGAATAAATAAATTCTTTGCTGATTTTCAGTCAGTTCCCCCACTACCCTTGAACAAAATGGGCCCTTCTAGTGCTGATTCACAGGTGGGGGTCTTTGTACCTTCTAGGACCCTGTGGGTCTCTCCAACGATCTCTCCTGTGAGGCTGAGAGTTTCTCCTGCTGCCGCCTCAATCCCCAGAGGTGTTTTCAGTCAGAGGCTTTGAGACTTTATTTCTTGGTACTGGACCCCTGGGTTGCGTGGTCTGTCTCACTCCCCAGTTGTTCCTCCCAGTTCTTATCTGCACTCGAGTGTGGGACTGCCTAGTCTGCCAGTCACTGCCTCGCCAGGTCTGTCAGCTGCCACCTTGCCCACCCGGTCCTCTAGCCACTGCCTTGCCTTGAGTCCTCTCCACCCTGCTGCCTGTCTCTGCCCCTCCTACAGGTCTGAATGAATGTTTCTTCTTTAACTCCTCGGTTGTTGGACTTCCATATAGTTCAATTTTTTCTGTCAATTCTGGGTGGGTTTTTTTGTTTTTAAATTTAGTGTTTTTCTTTTGGTTGTGTGGGGAGGCAGAGTGTATCTACCTATGCCTCCATCTTGGCCAGAAGTCCTCAATCAGGCTTTTTGACAGAAATTCTGAAGCTCTCAGAAATTTAGGCAAAATTAAAAGTAATGGCTTTGTGTCTACGCAAAAGTAATGGCTTGTGGCCAGTTAAAAAACTCCTTCATGACAACATTTAGAAAACACAGAGATTTGGGGGAAAGTTTTCCATGTAATTTGGTATTACATAGTTTGGTACTCAATTTATTTAATTACCCCAACTGCCTTTTAGAATTTGCTACACCTAAAGAGTGCATACTATACTACAAAAGAGCATGAGTTAAAAGGGATCAAGCAAAAAAGAAAAATGAGAGAGAGAAAGAACTCACAGACACAAACAACAGTGTGCCTGCTGATTGCAGGGAGGAGAGGAGTGGGCAGAGGGAGGAGAGGGTCTGGGGAAGATAAATTGTAATGGAAAAAATACAATAAAAAGTTTAAAATCTAAAAAATCAAAATACAAAAATGTTCAGTACAATGACAGTACTATGGGTTTAAGTCTATTTGGTTTAAGTCTATTATTTGAAGAAGGAGACTTCTTCAAATGAGGACAAAAATGATCTATCAGCTACATAAATGTTAATTCTCTTTGTTAAAAAAACAATTTTACTTCATTATAATTATATCTTATCAAATAATTAATATTATGACTTCATGATAGACCCCTGGAAATAATGCCTGTTGCAATGATATGAAAATATATGTGCAATGAACATATATTGTCATTCAGTTCCTTTAAGTATAAGTGGCACATGGGCATACTACACTAATTTACTCTTGAAGTTTCATCTAGTTCTAATTTCTGTAAATATAAAATTGGTCAAGTATAAATACACTGATTTTTACTCCAAGCCAGACATCACACAAATCATAACCAAGTAAGCAAATGGCAATTTTCATTCTTATTCTTCAAAAGTAGAAGTAAATATTTTTTATTAATCCCATCTTAGTGTTAGAGCAGAAGGGAAGTTGTAATAATAAGGTGGCTTTAATAATGGAGAACCGTAAGAGGTCTGTGAAATGACTTAGTGGCAAGTAATTAATTGGTCAAAGTAACAGTTTGGCTGAAATAGTTAAAAAGTAAATATTCCAACTCAGTGGAATATATATATATATATATATATATATATATATATATTTAAGCATATATCTATTTTTAAGTTTTTTTCTGGGGCTTATAAAGGGGAAATTTTATATTTTTTATCCATTTCAGCCTGCTTTGGACTATAGCATCTAAAAACTGATTGTAAGACTTTTTCTCTTGCTCATATACAAATATGTATATATACACCATCTTTGTTAAGTAAATTCTGGAGACTATTCCAAAATAAGCAGACACTATTTTCTTTGTGGGAAAAATAGTCAGCTTTCACGGGCCTCTAAAAATACAGGTGTTAGAATTACTTAGCAAAGACATTGTTAACCAGGAGCAAAGCTAAAAAGGTCTCTGCTATTATTCCTGAAAATATCTACCTTTTAAATAGCAAAGGTCAGTTTTACCAGTTCTTATAGAATTTCAAGAAGAGATTCAGTAAAAATTAAAGAACTTTCTGGGGGGAAAAATGATGGCATTTCTTAAAACAAACAAACAAACAAACTTAAACAGGTCTTCCTAGAGAATACTCAAACATTCTTGAACTACTTAAGAATTTACCACTCAAGGAACACACTAGAGTTGTACAGCACAGGGTTATGGGGATTCAGAGAGCAGGCTTTCCCAAAATGGGACACTTTGGCATGGAAATTCTTTTGAGCTGAAGGCAATCAATACTGCAAGCTCATAACCACATTTTACCTTTTCATTAAAGAATTTAAATTAAGAACCTTACCCCTCATAAGAGCTATCAGCAGAAAGAACTTTTTATGGCCTATCTGTAGGGCACAGCAAACTTCTAATTGCAGAACATCTGCTCTTTTGTCCTACATATGACCTTTCTTCCCTGTTTAGCCCCAAGGCTCACACCTCATTCCTTAGCTCAGAATATCATTATTACTCCATTTTTCTCTGTCTCTGAACCTCTCATGCACGTGGGGTCTCTGACTGTTGTATATGGGGTTCCTTTAACATATGAATTCAATCAAATATGGTTATTTTCTCTTGTTGATCCATCTCATGTCAGTTTGATTATTAGACAAGCCAAAAGAACCTAGTTGTGTCGAGAAAAGTTTCTTCCTCCCTCACAAGGTCCAAGGTAACTAAGTGTGTGATGGGCTCTAGTTTTGTTATCAGAAACTTCCCATGACTAGGGTTTCCATTAGTGTATTTGGTGCCTTTATGTGAATTTAAAAATGGTCACTTTCCTTTGGATAGATGAGTTAGAAAATATGGGACTTTCAGGTGTACGAAATTTAACAGGAAACGAGTTGGCCAGGTTCCCACTCCTCTACCTCACCCTCTTGGCAGAGGCTGTGTGCTTCCCACAACCTTATTCCTGCCTCCCCTTTTCTTCCCATCTAATACAGTACAAGAGACTGGAGCCATGTCATCCTTCACACGAGTCAGAGCCTTAGGCTGAGGAGTGGATAAGTGGACAATGTCAGATTCTGAGAGTGAAGTCTCCTCCTTAACTAGACATAACATAAAGGTCTCATCTTGCACACAGTCCAGTTTATGCAATAGCTGCCTGGACTGTGATGAGAAAGATTGGAGACCAAATCCAGCACAAGCAGTGAGCAGTGTGTGGATTAGCTGTACAAAACATTGGTTTCCAACAGCACATATGCTTCCTATTTCCTGTCCTGATCCAAACCATTCAAATAGCTGGCATTCATTGAGCAATTAACATATACGAGTCACCGTGACTGTTGCTTTGATTCAGTTCTTCCAAATCTGGTCACACACTGGAATCTTTGAGGTTCTTTTAAAAATACAGGTCCTTTGGCCATGACCAATGTGGCTCAAAAGAGAAATGTCATTGGTTCAATTCCTGGTCAGGACTCATGCCTGGGATCCTGGATGGGTTCAGTCTCGCATTGCAGTGTGTGTATGAGAGGGAAACAATCAATGTTTCTCCCTCGCGTCAATGTTTCCCTTCTTTTTATCCCTCCCTTTCCCTCTCTCTAAAAATAAATAAATTGATTAAATATTTCAAAAGATACAAATCTTTTGTTTGATTCAGAATGTCGAGTTGGTTTACATGTTGGAAAGCTCATCCTTCCCTCTGAGAGCACTGGTGGGACTGGAGTCATGGGTTTACACACCTGCATCTGTGCGTATTCGTAGCTATTGTATTCCTTACGATTTGCTAAGTTCTGTCTTCTATTGTCATGCTCTAGCACTGACATATTGATGCAAAACCAAACAATTTTCCCTTGCTGTACATGGTATTTTTGTACTTGGAAAATGTACTGCATGTGGAAAGTTTGCAAAAACATATGTGTGTTTAATATGAAAAATAAAGTTAGGTTGTGGGTTCAGAGAAACAGGCTTTTAAACAAAAGAAGTATCCTGTCAGACATTCCCAAATATTGCAGGATGAAGGCTAATTCCTTATTGTGTGGGGCCCTCAAACACTGTGCCATGCCCAGCATGCCCGCCTTAGGACAAGCCACAGTGTCCCACATTCTTCCAGAATGTTCCCTAGGGCCTGTAGAAAACAAAAAGATCCTGTTTAGCTTTCTGTAAACTAACACTATTCTAAAATATAAAATTTACCAATTATTTTTGTTTCTTTTCATTTGTTTCTTTAATGTTGTGACAATTTTATTATTTTTAAAAAATGCGTTAGCCAGGGCCTCCAGGATATAAGGGATTAGCCACTGTTGTATTCAAAATGATGCATTTATTCAAGGTGAGTTTTCATTTTCTTTGTCTTCTTCAGAAGAAAAAGCCACAGAAATGTCTAAAAGACTGGAAGTATCACTTTAAAACAACTTTACTGACATTTGATTCCTTGAGCCACAGGAATTGATGGTCCTCAGTGTAGTTGGTGGTACAAGCAGATCTCATGGACTGCTCCCGGGCATCACCACCAGACTCCCTGACATCACCAGTGCACTTTTCTGCTGCAAATACACTTCCGGTCTGTGCTCCATTCATTGGAACTCACAGACCAGAGACCAGAATGGTGCTTACAGAAGGTGGGGGGTGAAATAGATGGACAGAGCTTGGTCAAAGTGTACAAGCTTCCAGTTATAAGATTAAAATGTTCTGGGGATCTAATATAAAGCACTGTGGTTAAAGTTATTAATACTGTATTAATTACATAACAGTTGCTAATAGAGTAAATCCTAAATGTTCTCAAAACAAAAAGAAATGGAGATTATGTGACATGGAAGTGATGCTAGCCAAAGCTGTGATGGTAATCATTTTGCAATGTGTGCATCAAATTAACACATTGTACACCTTAAATTTACAGAATTTTATATGTCAATTACATCTCAGTAAATCTGGGGCAGAAGAATTAATTAAAAATTTAAATTTTAATACAATATTTATTGTATTGAAAAATACTGATTCTTTGGCTCTAACATCAGAACGACTGGACCAGAGGCTCCCCGGATGCCTGTAATTTGGTCATTTAGAGAGCTCAAAAGCCACCCTTTGGCAGCAACTGAGATGAGTAATACAAAGCTCCTCACTCCTTTCATTCATTTCTCTTATAATTACAACTCTCCTAATACTGCAAGAAAAAACATAGTTAACATAATCAAATTAATTTTATGTTTTATGACCAGGATATATTTTTAAATAAAATAAAGAAGCTTAAGGTATATATGTGTGTGTGTATACATACACACACATTCAGAAAAATGATACATATGAATGTATATATACTGCAAAACAATGAAAACCTGTATTTTTATATTTTGAAACAAAAGTTAAAAAATGTGAAATTAGATGGTCTAAATTAAATGCTTCCAGCTACAACTTTAGCACCTTTCCCCCTCTTTTCTTCTCTAGTGGAAATTAAGAAAAAGGCTTACTATCACCCACAAACTCTCCATTATAAATTATGAATTTGTTCTCACTCTGCCTTACTATTATCTCACTTAGTAAAATGGCATTTCTTTGTCTTTTCTTTATGAGTTAATGTCATCATACTCTATTAAATTTCTCCAAATGGAGTACATTAGATTTTAGTTTTAGGATCCAAGCTGGTGGTATTTTTATACTGTAAATGGTGTCCAGTGAAGTTTTTTTTCTTTACAGAGGAAAAAAGTAAGAGGAAATGGGTTTGCATAGCAGTCAGAGGGCCTTCAGCCAGATATGATGAAAATTTCCTGGTAGCCAAGACAGTCTACAAACTACAACAGGTTGATTGGAGTGTGGGAAGGGGATATGAAATCTCCTACTTTGTAAGTTTGAGGAAACAACCCAGATTCTTATCTGTCTGGAATTCTTTAGATGTAAATCTGTCTGGTGGGTGGGGAGTAGACTTCCAAGACTATAGGCCATTTCTGCCTTATATCATCGAGACATTCCAAAGAAACATAAAATCCATATCTATAAACCAATTGCATAAACCAGGAACAACTTCACAAAGTCTCAACTGGAGCACTAGTGACATTTGGGCAGGGCAGTTCGTGGTTCTGCAGGCTGAGGCGTGCATTGAAAGGTGGTTTAACAGAGTCACAACCCACTCCGCACGTCTGGGTTTGATTATCTCTTCGCTAGAATGAAGGAAGACGATGTGTTCCTCGGGGAGTTAAGAGGGTAAATGGAATGTATGAACAGCACCCACATGGGATCCGCCTTCTAAAATTTTAGGATCTGAAAAGATAAAAATTTTTAAGAGCACGAGCTTGTAAGAGACACAGGTCTAAGTTTTTACACCATAGCCAATAATTTCTGAAAACAAATTTTTATAGGGAGCATGTTGCTATTCCTCACCCCAATTAGTTGTGGTTTTGTTTCCTTTTTTGTTTCATTTTGGAAGAAAACACTAACATTTCTTCTCTTTTACTTTTACCTGAAGTCTTCTTATTCTTCCTTACAATGATGGGATACCGTTGAAGTTACTCCTGTTTTCCTGCAGAGTGAAAGAAGAGATGAAAATATTTGTAACAAAGAAAATTGAATATATTATCTGTCACTGAATGTTAGTATATATATTTTTGTATGTTTTGTAAAGAAAGGTTTGTATAGTTTCATAAGCATCTTCCCTTATTCCTCTCAGAAAATATTGACCAAAATTGATCTTTTCAATAAGGAAAATGCTTGTGCTGTTTCTGTTTCAGACATGTGGTGCTGGATTCTTTCTCGCCCACTCAGGAGAATGTTCACCCTGTGACTGTAACGGGAATTCCAACGAGTGCGTGGACGGCTCTGGACTCTGTGTGGTAAGTCTGGGCCACTTATCACGTCTCACGTATTTCATTGTCCCTTTGCACCTTGGGTGGGAATAGAATATTCCTCCTGGACATGGGAGCTACCTAGGAACAAACCACTAATCAGGCTCTTTTTTGTACTTTTTGCGTTTTCCTGTAAAACACCTCATATAAACTGCTCGTGATTGTAAGTGGCCACCAAGACGTGTGAGCGAATGTGCACTGTGCTCCTGGGGCGGCTGCCTCACCACCCTCTGCAGCTGGCTCCCTGCGGTGGGCCAGTGAGTGACTGAATACAACACTCCTAGGAGGAAATCACCCATCCAAATTCCTCTGTAACAGTATAGTTTGCCATATGTTTGGCCTCACTCCACATAAACTGGCAGAATAAAACAGTTGTTTCATAGTCCATTCTACGACTTATAAAGTAGTCAGGTCTATAGATCAAAATTTTTAAAAATGAGGTTTGAACCAAATTACTAATAAAAAATGAAAGTTTTGGCCTTGTGATATTTGCAATTCTTTGATCCAGCCCCCAGAAGACTTCTTTTTCCTTAACCGAAGTGAATTCTCCAATAGACTATTCTTCAGTGAATTATAATAGAGACTTATGAAGGAGACTTAGAATAGAAGCCTTCTAGCAAAAAACTACTTGCTACATATTTCCCATTTTCCCTGAATGGACTGATATATAAAGTGGAAATTGAACATTTTACCAGACTTAGCTTCTGTAGAAGTCACAGGAAGCATTTTTAAAGACTTGTGCCCTGAGATCATATTTTCCTTTGTGAGCCAGGCTACACAGCAGGAAAATTAGGTTCCTATGAGGCAACAGGCTTTCCCAAACTGCAAGAGTGTTTTTGCATAAAATATAAGAATAATTAATTGAATATACCTATTTACCTCAAAATTAACATAATTTCTCTGTTAAGCAGATAATTTTGATTGTAAGTGGCCCCCAAGGTGTGTAATGAAGGTGTTATTTTACCCATGATTTACATTAAGATGTGAATGAAAACATTTTCATTTATTTTAAACCTAGCAGTTGCCATTTTTCTAGGGACAGAGAGAATAAAGTGGCAAACACTCACCGCCGCTCCCTGTGTGGTGTTTGTCTAGTCCTGGCGTTTCTGTTCTCCCCTCCCCCCATCTTCTTAAATAACCGTCACATCCAGGATGTCCTCTGTAGCAGTGTAGGCACATGCAGCTGCCAAAATCGACCCCTTTCTAATGCTTCCATCTCCGGTTTCCTGTTATTTTAATCCTAGTGACATTTGAAAAGAAAATCCCATGGATGCACTTGAACTATTAATGTACAGCTCTGATAGTTCGACTAATTAAAGGCTCTTTGTTATCTGGTTTATTAAAATACAAGTCGGTAGGGACTGGCAAGTCCATTGTCAGGCGGTCAGTAAGATGGAAGACAAATAAACGAAAAGGAAATAAGTTCCTCCTGCCAGTTCTTTTGGAGAGCTATGATTGAGCCACTCTTAACTGACAATGCCATTGTCAGACTAGGAGCTATCATGGTTTTTCTGCGACTGGAGATGATGTTCTGAAGGGGACAGTTATCACGTGTTTCCTTCACAGCACCTGGGGCATATGGAGTCCTAATAAAATTTGGGGATGGGTAGGGAATAAATACTTTCATGCACACTCAAGGAAGTTGCCAAACTTCCTGCAATTTGTTGCAAGACAGACCATTTTTAAAAAGATAAAGAGCAGGAATAACTATCCTATTCATCCTAATGGTTACTCCTGCACCCCACCCTACCTGGAGGCAAATACTTTTTCTTACTAGTTAAAGTAATAGATGCTCAATGTAGAAAAAATACAAACAAAACAACAACAATACAGATATATACTGTACATGAAATTCAAAAGGAAAAATCTTATTGCCCAGAGCTGAAATATTAATATATTCTTATTAATTTAATTCAGAAGGACTAAAAATGTAATTTCTGTTTAAGCACAATTGAGGGAGCAGAGGGGGCTTGCCAACATAGAAAAAATATGGTTTGAATTTTTTTTCTCTTATTGATTCTAGAGAAGAGGGAAGAGAGGGAGAAAGAGAGGGAGAAAAACATCGGTCGGTTGCCTCCTGCACACACCCTGACCGAGGACCAGGCCCACAACCCAGGCACGTGCCCTGAATTGTGATGGCCATTGAACCAGTAACCTTTCAGTTTTCAGGACAACCAACCGAGCCACATCAGCCAGGGTTATAGAAAGAACATGCTGCCATTTAGTTGGCAAATACATCGTCCATGATGCCCCTTTCCTTTCACATCCCTATTCCACCATCTGGTCGAGCTGGGCCCCTTTCTCAGCTCCTGCCTTATAGCCCCTGCTCATTCTCAGTTCCCAGGGAGCCAAATAGGCAACAGCTCCACATAGACACTTCCTTGCAGCTCCCTGGGCTTCAGAGTTTCAATCAGTTGTTGCAGTTCACCTGGCCTAACTCATGTCTTCTATCCTACACAAGCAACTAAAATTGAAAGGCCTTCTTTTATTTCATTTTATTTTGCTTTTATTTTAAAGGCTTATAATGCCTCTGCCCTGTCCTCCCTCAAATGTTTCTAATTCTTCTTCCATTCCAATGCCCAATGTCAATTTGACCTTATAATTTACAGACTGATTTTAAGGAACTCAGCCATTTGACAATAAAATTTGTAGTTAAGCTATGTCACCATTTTGAACATATGAAAAAAGCTTAGAGATTTTTTTCAGAAAAGGAATGATAACTTTTCAAATGCAGAAAGGTGGCTAAGTGAAAATGGCTTAGCTAATGAAATCCAACTTGCATTGGGTGTCTCTCCAAAAGGCCACCTTTCATCTTATCAGAAGTGGAACATGTTGGGCTGAGTCTGGTAGGCAGGGCCCCCAAAGCCAGGCAACTCTAGTGGGTACAGCAGACTCCCTAGGAAAGCTTCCAAAAGGCCAAAGGAATTAGGAAACAGAGAGATGGCTCGGGGTAGGAATGCCTACTCCAGACTCCTTTCTCTGATATATCTTCCTCACTAGCAGTGGAGACACCTCTCAAAAACAGAGCCTAATCAAGGCACCTGCCTTTCTAAAATTCTTCAGGAACTTCTATTCCAGCCCCTAGCTCAGAAGGTACTGAGCTTCTCACTACCACCTGAACTCACCCTGTGCTCTCACACTCTTGTGTTGAAACTTGCTCCCCTGTCCTCTGCCTTAGAGTCCTTCCTCAACCTTCCAGGCCGAATTCAAATGTCACCACCTTTATTAACCTTTTCCACCTTCTCAAGAAAAGCTAGAACCTTTCCCTCCCCTTTGTCCCATGGCAAGAATGTACTAAATGCACACCTCTGTCAGAGCTCAGACGCGATATTATTCTTTGTTCTCTCTGTTTCCTTCACCAGTCCCGGAGCCGATAGGAGGAAGGAACCAGCTTTTCTTCATTTTAGTAACAGCCACAGCTCATTATCTGTCAGGGTATCTATAAGCTTAATCCAGGTTTGTCAAGTGAAGGAATGAATTGGTTCCTGAATTGATTTAAAAATTTAGGAGACACTTGGGCCAATATTTCAGGGAAAGGGTACTGTCTGTGATGCTAGAGACTGGGGCTCAGGTTCAGCGCTGAGGAACTAGTAATGTTACCTCTGCTAGATGTTTCTAGCCAGACACCTGCTTCTCAAAGTACAATCTAGGCCAGAAGCATTGATGATACTTGGAAGCTTGTTAGAAATGCAGTCACACAGGCTATAGCCCAGACATCCTGAATCAGAACCTGCATTTTCACAAGATGCCCAGGGCATTCATATGCACACTGAAGTTTGAGAAGCACTTGTCTAGACAGAGTAGCATTTCTCAGACTTTTGGGACTCATGAATCCTTTCCACTTCTAAGAATTATTCAGGTCACCAAATGGCTTTTATTTATGTGAATTATATCTACCTATATTTTCTGCATTTGAAATTTAAAACTGAAAAATTTTAGTATCTTCCTATTAGTGTATTTGAAAATAATAATAATAAATCCATCGCATGTTAGTATTTTTATCAAAATAAATGTATTTTGAAGGTTGAAAGTATATTTAATGTCTGCTTTAATGGAAGGCAGCTGGATCTCATATCTGCTTCTGCATCAGCCTAGGGTGATATCTCCTGTCTTGCAGCATCTGGAGAACTCCACCTTACACACATGAGAAAACTAGAGTGCAGAAGAAAATGAAATCTTAGTATTATTGTAAAAATAGTCTTCACCTCCCTGGGCTTACCTCGAGAACCACAGATCTAGATAGACTATCATTTTGCACAAAGCATGTGACAAACCACACCAAGACTAACCTGATCCCTCGGGCCTTCTTCCTGCATTATGCTGAAATTGTGGCCAAGTCAGCAAGAAACATCACTTTTCATGTGAAGGAGACACAGCTACTATCCAAATGTCATTCCTAATACTAACGTGCAATACATTGCCTAGATAGTAGCTTTCTTAACCACTGGCCAGAGATTAGAATGCTTTTTTCATGTTTAAGTGAGGTTAGTTTTATTTTTAAATAACTATTCTTCTCCAACAACATACTTACTGCTTGTTGTCATCTTGTTTTCTGTTATTTAAAAGGCAGAGCCTTGAAGGTAAAGGGGTATTTGCAATATCCAAGTAGAAAATTTTCAAAACTACAGGAAATGTGATAGGCCATCTGGTCTAGATCTTCATTTTACAGATAGAGAATAAATACCCAAGAAAGGTCTAGTGACTCGCTCAAAGTCGACCAGCTGGAAAATTGAACAGCTAGTCCCTTCTGCTAGCACTCTCCCTGCCCATCTCCCAGACTGTGCATCAGTGCCTTTTAGGGAATTTTGTTACAAACATTTTTAAAGGAGGCAGATGAGGCAGGTCCGTGTTTGCACTCTGGACATTTACAGGTCGGGGAGATTCGGTAGCTTTGCTCTTGAGGGTAACTGCTGCCCGTGGCTGCCATGGCAGAATTAGAGCTCTGACAAGGAATCCAAATCATCTATCTGCTGAGCCATAAGGGACAGAGTTGGAGATTAGCTCATTTTTTACTTTTTAATAGGCATTTCAGGCACAAAAAATGCCCTGCACAGATGGACTTCATCTGTCCAACAAGGACTTGCACAAGTTCAACCCCAGTCTACAAGTAGCCCTGCCGGATTGCTCACGGAATAGATTCCTGGCAGCTGGTCAAGGCTCATTGGTTTTCCCTGGAATGAGAGGTTGTCACTGGTTTTCAGTTGCCTTTGGGTTTATGCTAATTTCTCTTATTTGCTCCAGACACAAATTGACTAATTTACTCTTTGCCACTTTTTCTTTCATTTTTTTCTCCAACAAATATTTACTGACAACTGACAGCATAATACACAATATTTAAGAATTATGAGGAAACAATGTTAACATTCTGTTGTTTGCACATCATACTTTATTTTTCAGTTTCTAATGGATCGATCAGGCAATCTGAACTATCCCCTAAATTCTATTCTAGCATAATTCTAATCAGGAGCCAAAGATGACCAACTTAGAGTGCAAAGGGTGTTCAACCAGGACAACTTCTTGTGCACATTAGGACTCCTCTTTTTGACTCATGTGTTGTACTTCATCTGAAGCTCAAGCTGTTCATATAATCGTGTGACATCTTCTCAAGCATTCATTTTGTGACACTTTTAGAAAGGAACCTTTTCTCTAACACACTGGAGGAGACGTGCGATGTGGGAACAAATAGCCTTGCCTCTGGAGCCAGATGGCCTGGGTTTGAATGTCACATTTGACATCTGTCATCTGCATGACACTGGGAAACGTACTTAACCTCTCTGTGCCTCCATCTCTTCACATGTAAACTGGTGGGAAAATGTAACTTTCCTTAGAATTATTGTGAGAATTAATCTCTGTAAAATATTTACAGTGGGGCCTCACTATTATTTTATTTTGAACCTCAACATAAACACGAAAGAGCTCAGAGTTCAGCCTACTACTACTTCGTCTTGCCTTCCCTAGGCTTCCTCCACAGAGCACTGTTTGGAAAAAGTATTTCTTTTGAAACTGTTCCCAAAGGAATTGCTCAAACAGGAGCGTGTCTCTTCAGTGGCATTCAGATTCTAACAGTACAATTTTTCACTGAATATCCTATTCAATCTCTATCCATTCTGATGACTGTAAAGATGAAAATACTGCAATACTAATGGCATTGCCTTGTGCAATCCCAGCCAGTCCAGTTGGAGAAAGCTGTCAGTGAGCTAGCGTCACTGCCTCTTATGGAGAAATAGTTAGAAACAAATCCATCAGCTGGACAAAGAGCTATGAGTACCCACCCACTCAAGTTGATGGCAGTAGTGGTTAAAGACATTAGGTGGGAGCAGATGATAACAGTACAGTGTAAATGGTGGTAGGAGGGGAGCATCAGAGAGGAATTCCTGGAAGTTCTGAGACCAGGTAAAGATTTTGAATAATGAACAGGCATCTAGGCAGAAGAATTAGCCTATTCTGTTCTTTCTTTCTTATGACCCTCACAACAAATGGAGCAATCACACAAATGAACGAGCTTACCATTTCTTTATGTCACTATCCAAGATACCAATCCATTAGCATAAAATTCTTTATCAACCTTCTATTCCTTTTATGCTTCTGTATGACACATTTGTTCTTCCAAGCCCATAAATCCTTAAATTGTTCCCACTGTCATGGGTAAGCACCAGGGAGATTTTATTTTTTTCATTTTATATTCATTGCAAGTCATTAAGCTGATGCTACTACAACGTCCAGAATTTGATCATTCTGATTATCATTCTGAATTGAAATAAGTAACTCACGAGTAATCCTCCCTGCTCACGAACTCTAAAGAGAGTCCCAGGCTGCCAGCGCACACATGGAAGTTCGGGAGGAAGCCGTGCATCATCATGCACACTTTGCAGCACTGACTGGGCAACACGGCTCCTTTCCGATGACCCGTACCGATGCACACCATCTCTTCTGTCAAGCCTGCCATTGTCTTTGCTGGAAGTATCACTTGGGTCCCAGATTCACTGTCTATAAAATTTCTTTTGTGTCCTTTTCAATTTTCCTATCTTTTGTCTCATAGAACTGCCAGCGGAACACAACAGGAGAGCGCTGTGAGAAATGTCTAGATGGTTATATCGGAGATTCCATCAGGGGACCCCCCCAGCTCTGCCAGCCATGCCCCTGTCCCCTACCACAACTGGCCAAGTAAGTCCTAAAGGAAGATGGTTTCTTCTGCTGCTCACCCCCCTCTTTTCGTCCCTGTCCAGAGTTCTGAGGGTTTTTTCATAGTTAAAACTGTGTACCTCTTGTTGAGATGAGACTGGAAAAAGTACTGAAAGGGTCTCTAGCCTAAATATACCTGCAGGGAAGCTTAGGCACTTGCAGTATAGGTGATGACTCCATTCCCAAAATATTAAGATGAATAATAAAGTGAATGAAATGTCCCAAGTTTTATAAGCAAAGTTAGTCTCAGCTTTTCTTGGTTATGCCTTGATCCGGAGAGATCAAAACTGTTAATGCCAACAGATTCATTATAACCCAATATTTTCAGTGAGAATGTTTCTTCCGACTCTGACAAAGCAGACATTTTCCTACATAGGCTTTTCAATAAGAATTAAAACACAGATAAACAGAATGCATGATTTAGGCTAATTACCTCATAGAAGATCTCTAAGAAAACTAATTTGCAACTCTGGTTATGTTTTGACCTGAGTGAAAAGTTAAAGCGAATAGATGTGCATCTTAATGGAAATAATGGGTTTTTTCAGGTACCTAATATATGTAAATCCGCTAGTCAAGTCATGACTAGACATTGTATTGGCTTTAAAATGACCAACTGTAGAATTAAAATGGTGTAGTAGTGTTTCATTTTCCAAATATTATCCAGTTCTTCCGCTTTTTTAATGCCAACTCAGTATCCTACAATCAATTCAATTCTGGCACTAACTACCCAGAATTAATGCAGACCCCCGAATTTAAGGACTCAGTCCCACTGCAGAAGCCAGCCAGAATGAGGTACCCAGGCTTTTGTGATTTTTTTTCAGTCAACTACAAATCTGGGGACTCCTCAGCCCCACTTAGATTTGACAATTATCTAGAATGACTCACAGAACTGGAAAGTGAGTCTTCTTATAAGGATATAACTCAGGGACAACCCAATGGAAAAGATGCATACGGTACAGTATGGATGAGGCGATGGGAAGGACCAGAGCTTCTGTGTGCTTGTTCTCCAGGGCACTACCTTTTCAGCATATCAGTGTGTCACCAACCCAGAAGCTCCCCAAACCTTGCCTGAAGAGCTTTATTCAAGTTCCATTACATAGCCACCATTGATGAAATGATTGGTGATTAAACTCAACCTTCAGCCCCTCTCCTCAATCCTGAAGGTGCGGAGGAATGGGGTTGCAAGTTCCAACCTCTAATAGTGTGGTTGGTTCCTCTGACAGACTAGCCTCCATCTGGAAGCTAGTAGGAGCCCTCGAGAGTCACTTCATTATCATAAACTGCTGTGGTTGAAAGGAGCTCATTAGGAATGACAAAGACAGTCTTGAAATTTCAAAGTTTTAGAAGTTCTGGACTAGGAATCTGAGTCAAAATCTCTATATATAATATATTTCAGGTAGACAGAGTAATGAAACTAGTTTAATAACTGTGCTCTGGCACATAATAGCTATATGATCTCAGACAGGGTCTCAATTTCCATGGGATTTGGGGTCCAGAAAACTAGATTCAGATCTTTTTCTCTTCATTGATGTTTTTAGCCACTCTCATAGAGCTGTACTAGGATAATATGTGTGGACCATTTGGGTTAGTGCCTTACACATAGAAGGTATATGGTAGGTGTTGGATTCACTAAATTCATACTTTATATTTTTTTCTGACACTTATATTCTGCTTACTCTATGTCAGGCACTGTTCTGAGAGTTTGGATGTAATCTTTACTTGATAGCGGTTGTAAAGATTAAATTAAAAATGCATGTAAGATAAATAAAAAAGGCCTGAATAGCTGCCGCACACATGCGTGTGCACACACACTTTCTTAAAAAGAGAAAAGAGAAGATGACAACCAAATATTCCCCTAATTCTTTGTCCTTAATGGAATACCAGCACTGACAAACATTTCACCTAATAGCTTGTGATTTGTTCAGATCCTCCGATGGCTCTGACAGCCGGCGAGGAAGTCAGACATTTTGCAGCCCCATCTTACTTTAAAAATCATTAAACCACCTCACCCTGTGCTTTGTGATTTTTCATGTCTGATGATATTAACAATGTGTGCAAAACTGATGGTACTGAGAGTGAGAGTAGAAAACTCCAACATTAGATGTTCTGTTATTTTCACTCAAGTGTGTCCAATTTATGAGCCCCCTTTACCTCATCTAGGTGTATTGTTTCGTTGTTCATTGATATTCTATCCTCAAACATCAGTCTTAACTATACCTAATGACATGTTTAGCATGCTGCTCTCTTACTCGATATAGTCATTTTGTTAAATATATTTACCTCCAGCTTCCCAGTAACAGGTTTCACTCATTTGCCCAAGTAAACAAAGATGCTGTATAGCATTAACTATTCACAACAACTTTAGAAGCTTTGAGCTGCAGTTTATTTAGAAACAAACAGATGAATTAGAAAGGCAATCCCAAATGCTAAGTGTATTGTCTTACTTCTGCACTTTTTATCCCATTCCTATGACAAGAGTTTATCTAAATTATTTGATGTTAATGTCTTGAGACAAGAGACTCTTGGAGCCTTATTTCTATGGACTGAGAAGTTTGTCTGCATGCAATCAACAAATATTTATCAAGCACTTAAGTGCCAGTCATGTACCAGTCGCTGGTGACAGCAGTGAAGAAAACAGTCCAAAAGTCCTGCCTTTATTAAGATAGGTCAAAATACAGCAGCGCAACGAAGCTCCTAAAGCAAATGACCTTTTCCCTTTTGAGCCAGATTATCCAGTATTTCAGTTGATTAAGAAGCTATTATGAAGGCTGCTAACTCATTTAAATAATCGAAGCAGCAACTCTGCCAACTGGGGAAAGCCTTCTTGCCTTGAAAGAGGCAAGGTTCCATAGGCATCAAGGATCACCATGTCCACCGTGTTCATTCTCTCTGTCTGTGAGTGGATCCCAGTTCCAAAGAACAATCAGAAGTCTTAGGGAATGTGCTCTGCAGTTGGGAACATATTCACAGACACGAAAACTGAAGTCTTCATAGTACAGATTTAAGATCGAAAAACCTGCTGAAAATTAACACAAAAACAAAAATACATCACCTAGAAGTAAAGAACATACGTGGGGATGTTGGAGGAATTGGGAAGGGTGTGAGAGGCCTGCTGGTGTTTTGTTTTGTTTTTTGTTCGTAGTGGCAATAGTTCTGCTTCTTGAATCTCTGGTAGTGAAAAAACTGGCTACAAAAATGGGGATGGGAAGGTAGTCTGTGATCGTAGAACAGGACAAATTAGCCTGGATCCTACGAAGTGCTAGCCTTTGATCTGGACTTGTTACTGACTTAACTGATCTCAAATGCTAATCAAATATATTATCGAAAATCAATTGCACCATTGCCTCTTTCAGATTTTAAAAAATTCTTATTTCTACTTTGTATAAAAGTGAAACTGCCAGTACTGTTATTTAAGCTCTGAAAGGCACCAAGTTACGGAGTCTAGATTATACTTTCAAAGATCCGCTGTTTGAGACTATAGACCCAGGATTTGGATTTCAAGTTACAATAGCCACATTGGAAAGCAAGGAAATAACGTCTGGGGGAGTTTAGCAAAGTCTATTTTTCTTTAAGTTCCCTGTGGGTTTTCCAAGAGCAAAAGGCTCCCTTCCTCTTTGAAAGGGCGCCATGGTTGTTATTGTGGCTGGGAAGGTGCCGCGTTTTCATTTCCTTAGCCGAGGCAGACTTTACTCTGAGGAAAATACAAACAATGAATGCGGATGAAAAACAAAAAAGGAACCCTCAGTGTCTGGCGTTGCCTCTGAGTCTCCCACCACAGACACCAGCGGTCATGCAGCTATTCCCAGGGACCACTTGCGCGGAATTCATTTATTTATTTTGGGGTTGGCCAGACATCCTCCGTGTCGGCTAGTAGCCATGGTAATGACTCCAATTAAGGGAAATGTCATCTGTATGAAACAGCAGGACATTAGCTCAAGGCAGACGACTCCAGACACCGACAGATGTTTCAGTCCTTCAAGCAGTCAGCAGGCTGCGGGGCGAAACATCTTCAAAGAAGCGTGCATGAGGGTTTGTTCGTGCTCTGGACTCTTAACTGACAGTGTTTCGTTAAGTAGGCTAAGGAATAAGAACAAGCAAAATAAAGAGTAAAGACCAAAGACATGTAATTTTGTGGGAATGTTTTTAATCAAACTGTTAGGGAAAATAAATTGTGGGTATTACCTTTCACTGAGAAGCACATATTGTTTTCTGACTGATTGTATAAATATCTTCAAACAAAGCAAACACATCCATTTGCTTTCCTCCAGAAGCCCATTAGGGTAAAATTGCTGAGACAGGCAGGAATGTGAGAACAGCAGATCACAGTCCATTGATTGCACAGCACCTAGGCCAAAGCTAATTTAAAAGTCTTTAAAACTTTCCCACCCACCTCATATGGGTGGATTCATGTGTTAATGTAGAACTTTCCAAACATGAGGAGAATAATATTTCACTTCTCCTGCCTCAGTATTTAAGATGGTTATATATTCTGTGGAATAATATTTTTTATCACTTTTCTGTCCTAATTTTTATTATCCACAACAAAAAATGAAGATGAAGAATCAGGACAGGGGTTCCATAGACTAGAATCCTTTTTCTGTGGGTCCTATTGTTTGAGTACTTGCTCTGTGACTTTGATCAACTCAGCTAGTCCCTCCATTCTTCATTTCTAATCTTCAAGGTACACATAAAAGATATTAAGGCTCTGTGAAGATCGTATAGTTTAGAATTGGTTCATATCCTTGAAGAATGGAAGAGATCTAGGGAAGAAAAAAGGGTGAGGCAGACTTTCAAATTTATATACAAAAAGTGATGGGAATAAGAGGAAATTCTCATATTAATCTAAAATTGCAGGCAAAATTTGATTGTTTTATTTCTCTTTGGAATATGTATGGTTTTCTGATATTCCCACTGCTTCGAGGGAAAAAATAATGAAATGCCCCTATGAAACCTGGAAGATGGTTTCACAAATGGAGTGGCATTTTCTGGCTGAGACTGTTGGTCTCAACTTTCCTGAAAGCAAGAAGATTTATTTAAATAAAGCAAATGACCGCACTCATTTGCAGACGGTCTTTTCGATGATTGACGGAGTTGACTTCTAATAGTCCCTTACAATTCTAGTTTTGCAGAATCCTGCTATAGGAAAAATGGAGCTGTTCGGTGTATTTGTAAGGAAAACTATGCTGGGCCTAACTGTGAAAGGTAAGCTAATAAAATGTACTATTTTCCATGTGGGTCAAAGGAAGCCTTTTGTTTCTTGCACTTATCGGCTCTGCCTCGGTCCCCTTCAGCAGGCCCTGAAGCATATGCTTGAGAGAAAGGAGTGGGTGGCAGTACTTCAAACCCATGGGGGAGCTTTCCTAATCCCCTCCCCAGATGCAGATACACACCATGCTCCCTGGGGGTCCAGGCCAGGATACATGCACCTGGAAAGAAGTGATGAGTATGCGCATTTTAGAAAGATTTCCTGGGTGGTTTTGGTAACACTTCTCTCTCTATCACTGAGAACCAGTAGTATAATCAATAGAGAGTGAGGCTTCCTTGGTATATAAAAAGTGAATCCAATCCTCTATTAGAGCAATACATTGACAATACATTGAAATGCACTGAAATAAAGTGGAAGATTGAAAATATATCCTCTATCAGAGCAATGCACTGAAATACACTGAAGAAAATCATGAATCTATTATTTAACTTATTCTTTACACCACTTCCTCTCATGAAAAATGAACAAGTTTCATGAGGCTTTGTATTTTCTGAGTCCCTGTTTGGTACTTACACCTAACTCTTTGCGGGGGGTGGGGGGTTGCTCTGGGCTCTGCTCAGTCAAGAAAGGCCTTGGTGGCTAAGGCTCCGAAGCTTCCCACTGAATTATTTCTCGGCGAGACATTTCCCATTCTCCCGCCCTGTCAGCTGCTCACAGTTTTCTATAATAAAGTGGCTTTCACTAAAAAAGCCTCACAGAGATGTCTTATAATTCTTAGCAGAAATACCATTAACATTGGCCTCATCACTGTGTTTAGGCAGCAAAATGATATGTGGTGCCATAAAGACAGAGAGGGAAGGGCCAAGAGGGTCCAGTCAGACTTGTAGTCCGACATGGGCAGGGTGGTCTCCTCGGAACAACACGCTCCCCCCGGCCCTGAGGTGACTCACTCAGTCTCAGGCTCAAAATGTAAACCTTAAATTATAAGACATCTCACTTCCTAAAAAAGAAAATAAAACACCTTCCACCCCTAAAAAATTAGTTCTGGAACTCTTAATAAAAAGCCACAATGTCTGTGGTACAGAGAAAATCTCTGTACTAGGAGGTCAACTGCTGTTATGACTATTAAATGTGCAAAATGTGAATAATTCTTTCCCTAAAGAGTTCTATGGGAATTTGCCCTTTCTTTCCTTTTTCCATTTTTCTTCTCTCTCTCTCTCTCTCTCTCTCTCAGGGGAGGAAAAGTGAAAGCTGAGGGCCCATATTAATTTTATCCTCTAGAGATGATCAGATTACCTTTGGTCAATTGTTTGTGACACATTCATGCTGTATTTCCTTACTTGGGGACCCAGTAATATGAGGCACTTGATTTACTCATTTCCTGGCTCAGTGGGGGTCTGAGAGGACTGTTAACCGGCCAGAGATGGAGCTTTTTCTCTCTGATGTCTAAGTTTAAACTTGGTTTAGTCTGATAAGGACTGAGCTGTATTACCAGAAAATGAGTGTTTGGTGGCTCCTGTGAGGGGAATTAATGGCCTTAAATAGATCCCTGCTAACCTCATTCAAGAACTTCCAGAACTGAAGTAATCTTAGCCCCAAAAACTCAGTCCTGCAAAATCACACGGAGGTGCAGCTAAAGGTTCTGTCAGCAACAGTGGGGGACCTGGCACAGGACAACGTGCCCACCTGAGAGGTGGGATTGTAGATGATAAACCCCCCAATCCACATCAGATGCTCCTGGGACCTGTCAGTACCAGTAAGGCCAAGTGGGACTTGGCCTTATGATGGACCTGAATTGATAGGCCGGAGGAGACAGCACTAGTTTGGGAAGTGGAAGTAGACCCTGACTGAGTTGGTATCTCAACTCCAGTTCTTTGTGATCCTCCTGGGCAAGTTATCTTGACCTCTAAGTTATTTCTGTATCTCCAGGATGGAGAAAATGAAAATAGCCACTTTATAAAACTGGTTGTGAGATGATACTGCCAAGTTTTTAGTATGGCACCTGGCACTTGATAAAGGCTCAATAAAAACTAACTGGTGACAGTATGGGTCCTTGTGGTCCTTCTCCGGTTCCCACCACTGGCACAGTGTGTGTCTGGGACATGCTGGCTCATTACCCCGAATCTCAGTTTCCAGAGCTAGAGATGATGGCTTTGAAGTAAATAGTGCCTTTTACTGATTGTCTCTTGCATCCCCATCGCTTTACATTCCTCATCTCTCAGGCTCATAACCATCCTAAGAGGAGGCATATTTTGTCATTTGGTAGATGAGAAAATAGGGTAAGGGAGGAGATGGGACTTGTCTAAAGTCACACTACTGCTACGTGGGGGAACCAGGATTTGTACAGTTTAACTTAAACATCTGGACTCTTCCCTCCCCCTATTTTAAACATTGACAATTCACGAATTAGATGACTCTCTGATATGCAGGAGAAAAGTTGTTGATCTGTTACTAATTTCCTTCCACAGGAGGCTGCACCTGCTAAGGTGCTAGTAGTAAGCATCCCTTCTAAGTCCTTTTACCTGCATTGGGGAGGATCAATTCGAGCAACTTTTTTTCTTCTCCTCTCCTTCTCTGTCCACCCTTCCTCACACCCAATACTTCAAAAGAGAATGTACTGAGTCTTTTACATCAAAAATTGATTTTACAAACCAGGGGATTCCTCCTAAAAATGGAACTGATCACACGGCAGCTTGGTGGAGTGGACAGGGATGCAGAAACTTCTGAGACATGATGTATTGTTCTCAATGAAAGTCAAGGCTAGCAGAGGAGATAAACCTGAAAACCATCCATTACAAAGGCAGAAAAAAGAAAATGCTGAATAGAAAAACAAACAAAGATTCTTCAAGAGTGTAGTAGAAAGAGTGATTTCTTTCCCATGGAGAGGCAGGATCATTAAAAATAGGTGGTCTCGGCTGCTTTCCATTTGTGTTTGACCCTGGAAAGGAGAGAGGGTATCTGTGTTGAGTTTGGCAGCCAAGTTGTGAAGTTGTCCCAGTTAAACTTCATCTAATCTATGCTCTCAGTGTACTTGTGGACTTGGACTTGTCCACAAGATCTTTTCAAAATATGCAGCTGATTTGTATGGGTGTCTATTTCAGACAAAAATAAAAGTCCAAACTAAGAACTCTCTGGGTGTTTCTGTACTTAGAGATTATTTAACCATCTGTTGGTCTTCAAATCGACTGTACGTAAACCTTTAGGTTCAGGAACCTGAAAACCTTTAGGTACCTTTAGGTTCCTGAGCCCTTCTCAAAACCCCTCCATGCCTTACTGTAAAAGGACCCAGGAAGTGAGTCCTGGGAGCCCATTGCATTCTCCCACAGTCCTCTCACTGCACTGGGAACTGCTACCGCATGTCAATCTTCAACACCACACCAGCAGAATAAAAACCAGTGTTTCTCAAACTGTGGCTCCAGGACCCTGGTAGCCTTGAAAAAATTTGTGAAGTTTAATGGCTTCTCAGTAAATATTAATTTTGTGTTTAATTTCAGTGATAATCTTGATTTAAAAAGTTAATTGAACATGTTCTGGACTTTCTGTACAATTTTATAATAAAGGGCTGGGGAGAAAATAACAGCCAATGATGTGTCAGTGACATACTACAGACAACGGGAGGCTGGAAGGCACGGCATCAAAGCAAACGGAGTTATCGCACAGCTCAGGGCAGCAGATGTGTGCTGAACTCAGTCCCACCGCGTCATATCACAAGTGGCCATTTGCTTGTAATGAGACATCAACTATTATCTCAAACTAATACTGTTAATTTGAATTGGATTAACTTTACAGTTTTGTTTGCTTTATTCAGAAAATTCATCTTGGTTTTCAAGATCTTAAAAGCCATAGACATAAGGAATTTCTACCTGTGTTTGAAATATTTAAATATTTAAAGATAATTTAAGTGGACACAGGACAAAGTATTCTATAAAAATGTTTGTTGTATCACAAGGATTCATACTACGTACAAGTTTGAGAAATGTGGTCTAAAGCAAAAACATGAGCCTCTTACTGTACCATGTAAAACACCTCAAACACACTTGTCTTCCCAGTGAGGTCAACATTTCTTAGCCTGCTCTGGCCCCTGCCTCTCTCTTCCCAAAGTCCTTACCCACCTCACAGTTTAAAATTCACCTGTTGTACATGTTGTACCTGCTGCTCTCGAAATCACTCGACCAACTGTAGAGCTCACCACACTGTATTCTGATGATGATGGCAAAAATAAATACTAGCATGTATTGTTTACTGTGTGTCAGGCACTAATGTAAACATTTTACATACAATGATACATTTAAGCCAAAAAGGATCCTATGAGATCTATTTTTATTCTTTTACAGAAGAAAAAAAGTGAGATACAAAGAAGTTAAGGCATTTGCCCAAAATCACACAATTTTTTAAAGATCTGAACTATTAAACTATGAGTTTTTGAACAAAAGTAGCATCATTTCTTTAGCCACTCTTTCTACATCACAGTATTGCATGTGGTAAGCACTCAGTTATATTTGTTTCCATAATACTTTTTTCTTTTACTAAAACAGCAAAGGTACTTTTAATGTCCGTTTAGAAGACACCATGTAGTGAAAAGTCAGTCCTTTCTTCCCCCGTGGGACCCCTCACTTCCCACCTCATGCCAAGAAGTGGAAAAGGGTTTCCCAAGTTACTGCCCTCCAGCTGAACAGAGGTCCAAAGGGGTGTTATCTTCTAATACAAACAACCTCAGAATGAACAACCTTAGAGACAGGAGGTTTTCAATTTTATCCCAATGTGATCTTTCCTCTGCTCCTAAATAGTACATTTCAAAGATGATGACCCTGAGGTTCAGAGCCACATGGAGGTTTAATCTGAAGTCACACAGGCAGTTAGTGGTAGACCTGAAACCAAACCCATGACCTTCCATATTCAATCTGAAGTTTTTCATTAATAAATGTATATAATGTTAGTGCCTCAGTATTCCTCATTGTCTCTGATGGCAGCTTTAATAGTATACCTTTATCCATTTGATTTTGCAGTGGAGTGAGAGACATGCTAAGACCATATGAGGATTTATCATGTGGATCATGTTGTTTAAGGATCAGAAGAGAAGAATGGGGCAAATTAAAGCAAATTCCAGTGGACCTTACAACCCTAACAAGAAAGGCTAATCATAATATCATAAGAAGATGATGATAGCAGTGACAATGATTTTGATGTTGGCTTTGATGATAGAAGAGTAAAGAAGAGGAGAAATTTTTTTCTTTTCTCTTTTCTCATGTATCAAGGGTTATTATGACTCAGGGATTTGTTTTGATTCTTTCTACAGGTGCTAAGTTTTCAGAAGTTCTGTTATCTGTAAAGAATGCTTCTTATGTTTTCCTACTCTCTGCCTTGCTCTGCTTCTAGATTCCTGTTTTGTGACCTTGATGGGTTGCTTACATTTTCCTAGTCTTATTTCCCCCTTTCATAGAGAAGCAGAGAGCATTTATATGCCACCTACTGTTGCAACAGGCACCTTTTTTTAAATCATTTAATTAAATCCCAATGACAGCTACAGAGAAAGGCTTCTGTGCCACCTGTGAGTTTTGGCATCCTCAGTAAAGGCATTCACTGACACCTGTGGGGCTCTGGGAGAAGAGGCAGAGGAGAGGAAAAGAGCTCCAAAAATTCCCAGAACAATAATTACTGGTGAAAATTTAGCCTGATTTCCAAAAAAACATCCTTTTGTTTTCCATTTTGCCCAAATAACATAATCACTAACTGAGATGACAACATTTTTAATGGCACAATTCTTTCATTTAGACTCTGCATTTCTCAGCTCTATTTTCTCTGAGTGAATCAAGTCACTAATAAAGCTAGAAGTTAAGTCATGGAAGAAAAACAAGTGGGACCAAGCTGCTGGGTACCAGAGCTCCAATATTAACTATTGATCCTTTTATATCCTTTCTCATTTTCTCTTTGAAGGCAGGAATAGGGTGCATTGATATCATTTGGCTATCCAACTGTTGTAATCATTAACTGATTTCTTACTTAAGGTATATGAATGTCGGGCTTATGGAGTTGAAAGAGGATTAAATTTGGAGTCCCATAATTGGTTTGAGCCCTGCAGCAAAGAGCAAATTTTTAGCTTCTCCATGCTCTAGTTTCCTTATCTATAAAAGTAGGGAATTCTATGAGGCTGTGAGTCAGAAACCTAGCTGTGCGAGCCTATAAAATCTGCAGGGCTGAAGTTTGTACTATGACTTCAGAGTTGCCTCTGAACTACCACCAAAAAATGTCTTAAAACTCAAGGTAACTTAAAGTAGGTTTCCAGTGTGATTGAGATCTGACTTACAGGATAGAGAATTTGGTTTTTCTCTTGTGGAAGACCAGGGTACAATCTATGGAGGTCAAATACAGTGGAGTTAAACAGAGAGGAGAAAGTAACGGTCATCTGACTTCTGTGAGCTTGAACAAGTCCTTTTGCTCCTGAGACCTCAGGATCCCCAGCTACACATTAAGGTGACAGATCTGGTCCCATTTCAGTGAGCCCGAGAGTCTAATATTCTGTTTGGTGAACTGTAGCAAAGGTTAGAAATTCAATCCAGCCTCATGTTCCATAGAGGAATGATTTATGCTGGCTTGGGGACCAGAGGCCCAGTAAATTAGAGGTGCAAAGACATGAATGAGTATGAATGCAAAACTCATTAAACATTTTCTCTTGGGGATGTCTCTTTGTAGGTTGTGTAGCATTTAAATTCAGTCTTATCTTTATCATAGACTTCATTTTCTACAGTTCATGATATTATGTATAATTATGCTTAATTTGTTTCCTGTTCTTTCAGTGTATGGGCTATGTGGTTTTCCCTCTTCCTGTCTCTCTGTGCCTTTCATAAAATAGCCATGAATTGTCTCTCTGTTGGATGAATTCACTCATTTATAGCAGCAGCAGTGTGATCCAGGGTGGAGTGAAGGAGAGAACATGAGGGTCAGAAGGTCTGGGTCTTGCACTGTGACTTCTTAGCTATGTGAGCCTGGAAAACCGAAGTAATCTCTGAGCTTGTAATCTCCAGCTCAGAATGTCAGGCCCATGTGTCCTACCTCCTGGCTGTCTGTGGTAACTAAGTAAACGCACCCAAGTGAAGCTATGAGTTACAAGGCAAACCAAGGGTGTAGAGATTGAACATACACTGTCATTACAACTACACCAAAAAACTGAGACATAGGAATAAAGGCTGGAAGATCGTATGCAAAATGCTGAACAATGATTTTATTAGGTCTTGGGATTACAGGTGTGGGTTTTTTGTTTTGTTTGTTTCTCTATTTTCCAAAAGTTCTTTTTTTGTATGATGTGGTTCTTGTTTTTATTTTGTTCTTTTTTTACCTTTATTTTTTAATTCTTTTTTATGTTTTTTTTTATTGCTGTTTAAGTACACTTGTCTCCATTTTCTCCCCACCACTCCCGCAGGCCCCAGCCATCTCCACTTCCCACCCTTGATCCTAACCCCTTTTGGTTTTGTACATGTGTCCTTTATAGTTGTTCCTGAAAACCCTTCCCGCTTCCCCCCCACTGTCCCCTCTCACCTCCCCTCTGGTTGCCAGCAGTTTGTTCTTAATTTCTTAATTATGATTTTATTACTTAAAATGGGAGCTTTTAAAAATGTAGCGTCTTATTACTACTGGCCAGGTGTTACTAATTCCCAAGGTCAATGCCCTATCCCAGGCCCTCTATACCCCACCCGGGTCCAGACTGCAGTCCCCCTTGCACCCTGAAGCCAACACTGGCTTCCTTACTTTCATCGCACTAAGAAACCTTCACTGGCTCTTTCTTTTTCTCTCCTATGTCAGAACTACCTCCTCTGCCTGAACTCCAGTCCCATGATAATATGACTGCACGTTCTTTCCAGCCACTCCCAAAGCATCTTCAGCTCCACTTGGCCAATCTTCGACACTAGTTTAAGGTCTACAGCAGAAAGGAGGCCACAGCCAGCCAGCAAACGTGTATAGTTTGGCTCATACAATATTGTTACAAAGTTTGAGCCAACCTTGAAAACTTGAGATTTCACATAAAATCCAAACTTCAATTTCTCTCTTTAAAAAAAGAGAGACATACAGGTCCTTCCTTCCCTCAAGGCTACAGTCTGGCAACAGCTGACAGAGACCAAGTGGCAGCTGGCCCTTAGATGGGGTCTGCAGTCCTGCCACCCACAGCAGGGCCTTTCCTGGCCCAAGGAGCACCTTTGGGAAAACTGAGAAAGGCATTTCTTCCTCTGAGCAGAGGCAGCCCCACCCCTAGTGCACAGGTCGACAAGGCCAGCAAACGTGGGATGGGTTTCAGTTACTGCCCTCCAGCAGGGCTAGGCTGTCTCCTTAAGGGCCCATCCAGCGTGACCATGGGCACCAGCTGTGCCCCCACAACAAATGCAGTTAGATGGCTGGCCTCTGTATGCTCAATGATATAAAATGTTCAGAAGAATGGCTACCAGGGCTTCAACTCTGTTGATCTGTGGTACTCTCTGCTCTGCCCTCTGCTTTGTCTCCACATTGCCTTCCCTCAGTCACAGTGTGACCGTCAGAGCTAAGAAGAGCTCTACCTGACTCCTCATTCAGCTGCAGATGAAAAGAATGCCATCCCATAACCCTCAAACAAGAACGCTGAGCTTTACTTCAGTTGAATCGCTCTTGAGCCAATCCATTTCAGGTTTAGGTTATCTGATCTACAGCAAGGTGAATGGTAATTTATACCAGTGTTTCTCAACAGAGGTAGTATTAACATTTTGACCAGGGGAATTAGCTGCATACTAGTGGTGCATCTCATTGCAGTGTATTAACATATCTGGCACCACCAATCATATGCCAGCTGCACATTCCACTTGTTGGGATGATCCAAAACGCCCACACACTAGTCCCATCCACACACTACTGCATCTGGAGGTTTGGCCAAACTGAGTGGACTGTAACTGAGTGAGGAGGGGTGGTTCCTTAGAAACAAAGTCTAGTCTTATTAGAAAGATGGGAGATGTGGATAAATTCTGGGAAAGCAAACCACAAATATTAACTACCTTTTTTTTCTAGGTGGGAAAGATTAAAAAGGAAGAAAAACTATGGCTGCTAAATTTTTCACATGTGATTCCCCTTCAGATGCGCTCCTGGTTACTATGGAAACCCCTTGCTCATTGGAAGCGCCTGTAAGAAATGTGACTGCAGTGGAAATTCAGATCCCAATCTGATTTTTGAAGACTGTGATGAGGTCACTGGCCAGTGTAGGAACTGCTTACGGAACACCACTGGATTCAAGTGTGATCGCTGCGCCCCCGGCTACTACGGGGATGCCAGGATAGCCAAGAACTGCGCAGGTGAGCGGGTCAAGGGCAGAGCTTAATCATCATTCGGTTTCCTCAAGTTGTCAGAGCAAATATCTGAAATAGAGTATAGGAATTGGCTTCTTTTAGACTCAAATGTACACATTTTATTCATACTTTTTCTAACCCACTTGCCACATAGAGTGAAGCTCTTCAGAAGTTAAAGTTAAATTGCCTTCCTCTAGAAATAAAGGAAAGCTGAGGTTGAATATTCCTTACTCTTTTGTGACTTTGAGGGGAAGAAGGGTGAGGAAGAGATATTGTACTCTCGTCGTGGCATGCTCTTTTTGGAAACCCCCTCGCTAAAACAGAGTCCCCCTTAAACAGACTTTAGGAAGTAAAAAGTTTCCTACTGAGAAGGGAACACATGTGAACTGCAGAAGTCACAACAGAGCAAACATGTCTGCAAGAAAGCAGTGTGCACAGCGGCCTAACACCAGGGCAATGCAGTGGGAAGAAGGAGCATGTCATATTATCAGCCAGGCCAGAGAAGAAGACCAGGCATCAGAAAGAACGCTGGCAAAGTCAAGCCCTCAGACATTGATGTTCTGATTCTCAAAACATTTACGAAACTCGGGCTGAAACCACATAGAAGCAGAACACTCTTAGAAAAGAAGCTAATGTTTGAAGCAATAAAGTATGATCTTGCTGAATTGTTTAATAAACATGAAACAGCTGAAATATAATAAATGCATTGCCCCTTAAGCTAAATTTTTATGATTTTTCTGTAAGGACAGTTAAGAGGCGGGGGGGGGAATCACAATTCTATTTCAGTTTATTTTAACATGGATAGCTTAGGAATTCCTTTTTAAATATCATGAATTTATCTCTATTCTGAAACACAGTGGAAAATGAACAGGCTGATGAGAGGGGTTTTTTTTTTTCCCCAAAAGGCTTTCTTGGGAAACATCAGTAGATGAAAAATGGGCTCTTGGGTCTTCCAAATTTATGTAAATATGGTCCTAGTTCTTTCCCCGATATTATTCTTACATCCCACGGATAGCTCTCATTTGGTGGTTCGGACTCAGCCTTGCCAAGGGTCAAGCACGGAGGAAGCCAAGATTCGCTCTTGGGCCTCCTCACTCTCTCCTCGCTGGGCCGCTCCTCCCTCACACCTGGCAATGATCAACCCTGAAGTTGGATTGAACTGGAGAATCAGCCTGCAGTGAAAGGCTGGCTTTGAGATTCCCCTTGAATAATGGGCTCCATGATTATGTTGTACCTTGTGGAATTTACCCAGCTCTTTCTGGACTGAAGCAGTTTACACAGTCATGTCAGAATGCCCCCCAAATTGGGAGGGGAGTCCTGGTAAATTTAAATTGCTTTTGCCACAGGGTCATCTTTGAAAATCTCACAGGGCTGGGGCTTAATTGGGTGGGGGGCACAATCTCTATATTATAGAATAATTGATCCCCATTGAGTAGTTATACCTGATAGCCAATATTTCTAGAAACCATGAGAATGTTGCCATCTTTTAAGCATTAGGAAATGATTCCCTAATCTCTTGTTTTCGTTCCCCACAGCGTGCAATTGCGGGGGAGGCCCCTGTGACAGTGTAACCGGAGAATGCTTGGAAGAAGGTTTTGAAGCCCCTACAGGCATGGACTGCCCAACCATAAGTAAAAATAACAGTACATGATTAACTAACCCCACTTTCTCTAATGTGCTGCAGGTGCAGGATTAAGGAGAGCTGTGCCATACCCTCTCTCTAGAAACTGCCTGAGTTCCACCCCGACTTTAACCCTGTCTGTGCCACAAACAAAAGGACCCTAAACAAAAATATTCAGTTGTCTACTTGATTCCAATTAGCAGATAGGTGATTTATATTTAAACACCTCTATTTCACAAAACTTATTCTCTCAGATCTTCAAGGTTAGCATCTTAACTAGTGGATAAAAGCAAATTCAGAAATACAATTCCCAACGCTTGAGTTTATTTTAGCTCCCTTTTCTCTTCAGGCCACCAGATAATATGATACACAAACAATGCCTTACAATTCTGAGAAAATGAGATGCCAAGAGATTTCAGTGGCTTTTCCCCAGTCACTCCAAACCTGAAGTGACACCAGAAATAAAATTTCCGGGCCTTATGAAAAGGATTATGTCCTGGGTCACTCCTGTCAATCAAATCATGAGCAGTCCTGATGGCACAAGGATCTGATGGAACATTTCAAAACAAGGTCCCAGAACTGGTCTTAATAACTTTTCAAGTATCCTTCAGGCCCTTAGTCTAAAATAGTCCATTGCTGATTCTTAGAAGGATTTAAGGAAAGCTTTGCTTTAGAAAGCCTTCTAGCAAGAAAGTAACTAATATTTACCTTTACCTAGAATGCTTTAAAGACTATCTTAACATTAGGTATCCCCTCCCCCAAACAAAAGTCTCCTAACCTCTGAGTCCCTCTGGGCACAGGAGGTTAATATTACCCATGAATCACCTTTTAGAAGATGGCACAGACTGTTAGGCACAAGCAGGGCTAAGTTTACACACTCGTGCCATAGGTGATCCCCTAAGCGAGGTCCCTTTAAGGACATCAAGATGCCTGCCTAGCCCATCTTCTCATCCAACCCGATGTTCCTCTGAGAGTGGATATGAGTAAGACCATGTTAAACTTCATGTAACAAATTAACATATTAACACCTATTAACACTTCGGTCTCCATGTATCAGTTCTCCGGGAGAAAGCACAGTCTGGGAGAAAGAGATTGAGAACAGGAAGGTTTCCAAGGGTATCCTTGTGAATGTGTCCCCGGGGGACACTGGGTCCCTGAAGGGTACTGGCAGTGGTCAGAGGATCTCTGCGGGGAGCAATGAGAAATTGCAGTGACCCCTCCAAACAGGAGGTCAGTCCGTGGGGAGGCACGGAGTCACCCCTGGGGTGAAGCCAAGAGGTGGTGCTAGAACCTGAATCAAGGTGAGGAAAGGCGATAGGGAAGGAGGAGTGCCTAGCAAATGCCCATCTTCACCTGCGGGCACCGAGCGGAAGCCCAAAGCCCGACATGGAGAGAGTCATCCCAGAGGGCTGCACGACACTAAAGAAAAGTGGACACAGCTTTGCCCTGCCTGCCCACCTCGGGTGGCTTGCCCTTTCGTGCTTTCTTTCGGTCTCAATTCAGCAGTCGGTGTTCCTGTTAACTACTTCCCCTGTTGCATGTGTTGTGTGTGCCTTTTGTCACGTTTTCAGTGGCAGTAGTGCTCGATGTGCAGTTTGGCTCATTTTGGGCTCTTCTGCACTTTGAACATGAGGACTGGTTCTGTGGACCAGAACGGCACCTCAGAACACAAACATGAAAATAGCATTAACTAAGGAAGTACGTAGAGTGATGTACTTAAAGCAGCCTGCTTCCCATCTGCCTCCCAGCCGACTTTTGATTTCGAGGAAATGACGTGCCTGTTCTGCCTCCAGGCTGCGATAAGTGCATCTGGGATCTGACGGACGACCTGCGGTTGGCGGCGCTCTCCTTCGAAGAAAGCAAGTCCGGCCTCCTGAGTGTGTCCTCTGGTGCCGCTGCCCATAGACATGTGAATGAAATGAACTCCACCATCCACCTCCTCAAAGTATGCAGCGACCGTGTACCTCCCGCGTGTTTTCCTTCTGGTTCCACAGAGTCGCTCCTACTAACTCCTCTCCCTCTTGGTATCTGAGTCCCATGGCTGTATGACAGATTGTGAGACCTAGAAAATTGTGAAAAGTTAAGCATGAGCTTCAGCCTAAACCAAGAGCTGCCATCCATAAAAGAGGTTACTACAGACAATGAAGTGACTGAGAAGCTAATATCAATATGCAAAACTACTGAGGAAAGCGAAACACTTGTTTCGTTGGTGAAGCTGCATATTGGTCATTCAAGTAATTACCACAAACTTACCGTTACCTTAGCCTCAATTTTCAATGTTTTCAGGAGTTTCTCTAGCAACTTCCCTGTCTCTCTGTTTATGTCTCTATCTTTATTATTCTTTCTACCTCTATCTCTGCCCCCTGCCCTTAGGTCTCCTTCTCACTGTCGAACTTTCTCTCATTTTCCCACACATGCACACACACTCTGTTCATGCTCGTAGGGCTGGTGGTTCATCTCTAATAAACAAGTTAAAGGCAGGCAACGGACTAACTGCTCTTGTGTATCTAAGCTTTCAGAAGTAGTTCTATTTTCTCCCTCTAAATCATGGGCTTCTACCACAACCAACAGATGTTTAAAAAAAAGACAACAATAATAATTAGCTGCAAGGACAATAGAATTAATACCAACACACTTTTTTTGTTAGTTTAGTATAATAGTTAAGAGCATAGACTTTAAGTTTAGATTGTTTGCCTTCAGATAACAGTTCTGACACTTACTAGTTATGTAAAGTTAGGTAAATTATTGAACCTTTTTATTCATCAGTTTTCTCATATGGAATGAGGAAAATTATTGAACCATCTCATGAACTGTTGAGAGATTCAGTGTACTGATATATGTAAAGCAATTAGAACAGTATCTAACATAGCAAGTGCTCTGTACTCTACTTTTTGGAAATGCAAATGACATATACAACAATGAGCCAAATATGCAAAGTGCAGAACAAACAAAAATCACAAAATTGTAGAGCTCGATAAAACCTTAGTGAGCATTCTATTCCAAACTTAGAAATCATTCTAGTCCAAACTCATCTGTTTGGACACGTGAAGGCACTATTCTCCTGATACCACTTGAATCCTCTTTCCCCAACAATACAAGACAGGGATAATTTTAGGTGGCAGGAGGGCTGTGCCCAGATCAATGGGCTTACTCCAGTGTAATTGGAGGAAAGCAGCATTTGACCCAAACTCCTCAAAAATGAAAATGAAAGGGACAAATGGTCTGAAATAAAGAGAACTACTTTCCTTACACAAAAAAGAAAAAGAAGGAGGAGGAGGGAAAGGAGGAGAGGGAGGAGGGGAAGGGGACAGAAGAAGAAAGTAAATTTCTAAATTCCATTTACATAGATCTGCGTGGGTTGACCGTTTCTCCCTTCCAAAGAGATTGATTTAGGCCTTCCAAAATTGACATCTTAAAGCACAGACACCCAAGGCCACCTCCTGTCTATTTTGTGCATTTGTGCCAACTAGAAAAAGGTGCCCTTTCCCCATGGCCAGCACGTCCCAGACCTGGGTCTCCGCCTGATGAGCAGAGTTCAAAGAATTTTAGCCCCTAGGCCCCGAGAACCCTGATGCAGACCCCAGCCTCCACGCTGGCCTGCAACAGCTCTCAGACCCCACTGCATAAGGAACAGAGGTTCACGTTCTCCTCTGCGTCCTCTAACACCGGAAGAGTTTTGTGTTCATTTTTTCAAACCTGGCGTGTACGTCTACTGATTATTTTCAAAACATTTTTTCCATAGACAAAATTGTCAGAAAGAGAAAACCAGTATGTCCTAAGGAAGATACAGATCAGCAACGCTGAGAATACAATGAAAAGCCTTCTGTCGGACCTACATGAACTAGCTGAAAGGGTAAGTATTCCCACTCTCTGAAAGGGCCTGCCTTCAGAGAGAGGAGTTGGCTGGTGTGAGCCCAGCTGGTCGGCAGCAACCAAGGCTTAACACAGCTCAGAAAATATGCAGTGACTCAAGTACCTTAAAATAAATCAAGGGTATACTTAGACTCAACTGTTTCTTCCTATTTTGACTGGTTTCCTTTAAAAAAACTGGCTTTTATGGGGAACTTTTAAAAAAAATATTTGCTGCTGGTTAATATGGTTGATATGTTTCAATGAGGATAGTTGTTCAGGTGTTTGCCTTAGCATTTTATTAGTAAGAGCAATAGAGCATCCAGATATAAGCTTACTATATAGAATATAAAATGTAAATGTTTGCCAAAGGATGTATTAAATTATAAAGGGAAAGAAGAATTGTGCCGAGAAAGCAATTTTGCACTTTGACAGGAAAAAAAAAATCACTTTCTACCCTCACCTTTTACCATATTCTAAAATAAAATTCCAGACAGATTAAAGACTCAAGTTTAAATCTCAAATTCATGAGAAAACAGAACTAAATATTTATTAAAAATTGAAATGAAATAAAAATACATTTAAATATCGGATGAGGCATTACAATAAAAAGATCTAACAGATTGACAAGATAAAAGTTCAAATGCCCAGTAAAACAAATAAATAAATGAAAAAGTCAACAAGACTAAGAAAAATATTGAGGGAATATTTGTACAATTGAGCAGAGTCAATGTGAGAGACTATTAAATACGCTCCCCAAAAGCCTAGTGGGAAAATAGCTATCCTCTGTAGTAATAAAAAATGCAGTTAAGCCACAAGGCACCAGATTTAACATATTAAAATGTTTAACACATTTTTTTATTCTTGTTCTGCTCACCACTGCTGCCCAGAGTACTCAGGAATTTCTGCTTTTCTATGCCGGTGTTTGACATAAACTGTTGAAAGGCTTTTCAAAAACAATTCTCATTTTCCATAAAAATTAATTCTGATAATGTCTTTTGACCTTGGAGCCCTTAAACTTCTAAGAGATTAAGCCTCTAAAAATGTTAATAGTTTATTTATTTATTTATTTATCTTTAGAGGGGAAGGGGAGAGAAACATCAATGTACGGTTGCCTTTCGTGCGTCCCCTGCTGGGAATTGGCCTGCAGGGAACTGGCCTGCAACCCAGAAATGTGCCCTGATGGGGAATCGAACCGCAATTGTCTGGTTCTCCGGCCTGTGCTCAATCCACTGAGCTACACCAGTCAGGGCAAAATGTTAATTGTTTTAATTGGCTCCTTGGAAGATTCAACTACTTTGAAATGCATATGAAAATTTTTCTTGCCTCCCCTGCAATGGCATGTATTAGTCCAACTATCAGCTTCTGAAAAGCAGTGAGATCTCCTAGGTGTCAAAGGAGATACCAGGAAAGAAATCTGTATGAAAAGCACATTGTGATTTCATTTTGGTATCAGGGCTGGAACTTGCCAAAAGTGTCTCAGTTTTTGAGGAAATGCTTCACCAAGATTAGTTCCTCCCACGGCTGAGACTTGGTGTAACAAATCATTTTGTTGTGTAGTTTTTCAACTTTCGATATAGGTTAAATGCAGGCTTTCATAGGGAGAAATAACGCAAGCTTGAGAATGATACCCCAGTAGAAAAGGCTCCTGGACAAGAACACTTCACCCACGCAGGAGGGTGAAAATGAAAGCTACCGGAACGGTCACCCCAGCTGTTTCCATTGATTCTTACTGAAAATAGGTCCTTCTGACTACAACCATTCTGACAGTATAGTCCTGCTGAAACATTTCAGAATAAATGCCTAGAGTTTGTCATAAAGACTTCTCAAGCATCCTCAAGCCCTTAGTCTAGAAGAGCCCACAGTTGATTCTAAGAAGGATTTAAGAAACGCTTTGTCTTAGAAAGCTTTTTATCAAGAAAGTAACTAATGTTTGGTTTTAAATAGAGTGAAAGATTTCACTGTAGATTGCCACAGTGATAAAAATCACACTAATGCTGCTTCTTGAACTTGAAAATAATTCTGTATGCAAATTACCTGGCATGTGAATCTCATGTAACCCTAATCTCACAAAATTTACATTGACCCAAAGTTAACTGATGTTGTCCCAATACCCACATCCAAGTTCTCTAGCCCCCTTTTAGGAAATCCTATAGCCCTTTCCTACACCCTGCCTCTGGGACCACCCTAAAGAACGCCCATGCATTCAATGAAAACAGATCTTTAGGCCCGGATACGTGCGGCTCAGTTGGTTGTGGTATCATCCTCTAGACCAAAGGGTCACGGGTTCGATTGCCAGTCAGGGCACATACCCGGGTTTTGAGTTCAATCCCAGCTCAGGGCACGTACGAGGAGGCAACCAATCGATCTTTCTCTCTCACATTCTCTCTCTCTCTCTCTCTAAGCAATAAAAAATGTCCTTGGGTGAGGCTGAAAAAAGAAAGAGAGAGAGATTTAGGAATGGAAGGAAAGTAGGTCACCTTCACATATCAAAAACATCTTAGTTTCCTTCCTGATTCTGACAAAAAGGCAAGACAAAAGATAAAAATAACTCCAAAAGACTTACGTAATACCTGGTATATAACCGTAATTGTGCTAGGTGCTAGAGATACTGAAATGAATACAATAAAACCCCTGCTCTTAACTTACAGTCTAGTAGGACAACCAGACACCTTAAGAAAATTATAGCAGCATTCGATAATCAAGGTATGATACAGCCTAAAAGGTAACTCTAAGGAAGAAATAATGAACCGATTCAGCAGGGGCCCTATAGGGAAGACTCCTAAGGGAAGATGAGCACTGACCCGTGCGTTGAGAACTGACTAGGAGTTTATTAAGCACTTCCAAGCGAGGGAAATTGCCACAAAACTGGGAGATATAAAGCAGCACTTTGTATTCTTGGCCTTGGCCTTCTGGAAAACTAATTTAGGGCAAGAAGCAGGAAATAATGCTAAAAAAATTCTCAGGGGCCAGATCATGAAGATCCTTGCCCACCTTGCTAAGAACATGTGAATTTAATCTTGTGGACTTTGGAGGACATTGAAACATTTGTTTAAAGCGAGGAGCTCGTCATACGCGGAATGTCAGAAGCATTCCGCCCCAGTAAGGATGCTGGACTGGTGAGCAAAGACTCTGAAGACAGGGACACAGTTAGGACACTGCCACAGCCGTCTAAACCAGAGTGGCTGATTGCTACCTTGTCTTCACTTGAAAAGAATGGCAGTGAACAGGGATCAGCTGAGACCTGGAAGTGGGGACCAGGAGGAGGACCCGAACGGCAAGTGGAATAAAAACAATTTGTTGACCTTGGTCAGGAGGATAAACAAGGAGAAAAACCTCTGGCTGGGAGAAATGGAGGACTAAGACTAAAAACCCAGAGTGGATTACGTTGGACACTTTAAGCATGAGGCATCTGTGGATAATGTCGGAGATTTGAGTCTGTTGCTCAGGGAAGAGACTAAGGCTGTTCTCCTCCCAGGGAGAGGTGTTCGGAAGTCTTAATGTTTAGCAGGTAGGAAAATCCACAAAAGTAGATATCACTGTACAGACTCTGAAATGGCACACCAACATTTCTACTTTTGTTTTGTTCAACTGTCCCTGTTTATGCTTATCTCCAGGAATGATTATTACAAGCTCTCCCCTTTCACTCTCAAAAGTGTCCCCATTTAAACAATAAAATATATGACTACCCTAGATGGATTTGAGTATTATCCTCATTTAATGTGGTTGATTTGTTTAAAAATTAGTATTTTATGTACATTACTCTTTATGTACTTCATAACAAAAACTTATTGTGACCTTTTTATCAACTATGTACAAGGAGAAATCACTATTTATGTGAGTAAATGATAACTCTGTTTGCAGTGTAAGCCATTAATTGATTCATGGTTATAAAATAATTTTTTAATTTCAGCTTTTCTTAAAGCAAGGGGCACCTGTTTTACCATGTGCTCGTTTCATTAATTTTCTTCCATAAACAAAGTTACATAAATAAAATGTAACATTTACATAAGGCATTACTACATATTATAGCCAGTAATCTTGCAGTTTTAAAGTAATAGATGTTCCTCTTTGCCCCTGAGCCTTTTGTTAAGTATAAACAAGCGCCCTCTGGTGTTTGTCAGAAGGAAGCAGTTTTCTCAGAGACAACATCCTCCAGCTTTTATTGCTTCAATTCAGAGAATAAGTAGCATAGACAGTAGGTAGAAAATAGACAGGGGCAGGGCAGGAATAGTATGGGAAATGTAGAAGCTAAAGAACTTGTGACACATGGACATAAACGAAAGGGGGGGGAATGGTGGGGGAGGGGTGTGCAGAGTGGAGGGAAATGAAGGGGGGATAGGACAACTGTAATGGCATAATCAATAAAATATATTTTTTAAAGTTTCCATAATAAGTTCAATGAACACATTAATAACAATAACATTTTTACTTGAAAGATGAAGCCAAAGTCAAAAATATGATGTTGTGCTCTGCAAATTAACTCAGTTTAAACTGGATCCAAAATCAACTTAATTTTTTAAAATGTTCTAAATGGTTTTGTTCACATTTTTAAAAAGGCTGAGGTGACATCAAGAACTTACTTTCTGCATCATCTAATTTTAAAATGACCACAAATTTTGAGTCACTGGAAAGCATTAGGGCAAGCCAAGAGAAAGACGGGAATTGCATGAAGGACCACACTGACTCAATGCGGTGTCCTTTCAGAGAGCCCACTGTTTAGGGAAGGGACTGATGGCTGTGTTACTGCTGGGCAGGGAGCTGCAAGTGGAGGGGATTTTGAACTTGCCTGATAAAGAAACTTCTAGGGCTTACGTTTCTTATGATACAATTTCTGCTTTCTCTTCCCTGACTAAGGGCCACTTGCTTGGGTTATGCCTGGGGAGGGTAAAAACATTCCAGGTAGAATCATGGCATAATTTTCTGGCTAAAACACTGGATGAAAGGAGAAGAGTCTGAAATGGCTACTTCCCTGTCCTGGGTAAACTGCAGCGGGTCTGCCAGCGCTCTGTGTGGTGGATCACCCTGCCATTCAGGTACCATAGCCCTTAGTGACAGAGCTGAGTTAAAAAACAAACAAACAAATAGCACCAGAAAGAACAAGTGGGCATCTCCCAAGTGTCCGACTGAAGGAATTCTCCTCCTCTTAAATATAACCCATGAGTCAATTTTCTAATGCCAAAAGGAAGTACATATCCCCCATGCCTTGCATACCGACCTGTCTGTCCTTGAACCATTTCTTAGATCAGCTGTGCCCTTCACACACACAGAGAAAGACATGCATACACACGCACCCCCACACATCCTTCAGAAGCTGCATCTGGGTTGGGATTTCAGCTTAACAAATACTGTGTGGGAACTCTGAAACAGAAGCTCCCAAGTTGAGAGAATGGAGTCAGCTTCTTGGAGAACAGCCCCATTCATTCTGAGCCAAATCTGCTGGAACAGTTTTTTGTGCACAAGTGCCATCGAGTGTTTATGAGAATCTGGAGAGCAGCAATGAAAACAGCATTGAGCCCAGTGAGCAAAACCCTTTGAATTTCCATGGTGATTCAGTTTCACCAGCGGCTGGACCACCCAGGAGCCATGGGACGCATGGAGTTTCAAGATCTGCCGACTTTCTCAGCAGTTTTCCCTTTGAAGCTTTAAGCTCTTTAGTCAGCACAATGTCAAACTGATCAGCACACGTGAAAATTTTCCCAGTCTGGCATTTTGAGATACAGTGAAAGTTCAAAGGGTAATTACTTATGAAAGCTGGTCAATTCAGACTGAACTGTGACTGAGGGCATAGAAGTGGCACTTGATCTTATAGCATTCTGTAATCCTAAAGCTGGTCACCACATCAGCCTTCATGCGTGGTTTCTGGGACCATTTTGTATGTTACAGAACTTTCTTAAGGCAGAGAAATTTGTGCTTATAAAATACACTATACCCATCCGCTCACACCTACCCAGATGCAATATTCCCGTCTTGTAAACTTAATCTGGTGTTTACACGGATTATTTCTAGGAAAGTCAAGCCTCAAGAAAGAGCCAACTGGCTCAGAAGGAAAGTACGGATACCATTAACCATGCAACTCAGCTTGTAGAGCAAGCCCACGACATGAGGGATAAAATCCAAGGTAAATATATCCTCTTCTGGTTCAGCTTAATGTCAAGGAATCATTCCTGTTATTAACAACAATAAAAAAAAATACCTACTGTTAGTGCTTACGATTGTGCCAAGAACTGTTGTTAGGGTGTTACAGGTTGGAACTCATATAAGGTCTGCCTTTCAACTTTGTTTATCTGGCATTTCTGAATACTCAACCTTGCTTACAATCTGTAAATTTTTAAGAATAAATGTACAGAATCATTCACTTTCCAGGCCTTTTGCAGGAGTGGAATGCCAAAATGTCTTTTTGGCAGAGGAAATTGTATGCTCTGGCGTCTCTAAAATGCAACAGTTGAATAGGATTCATATTTTTCCTGAATATTTGTAGCAAAAACACTGCCTTACGATGGCAGTAAACTGTCTGCCAACCCTGGTAGTCCTGACCTGTCTCCGATGCTCTTTCCCGAGAACCAGGCAGGCAACCTGCTCTCATCCTCAGTCCAGAAGAAAAGCGAAGCTGGGGGTTGGGGGGCGGGGAAGCTTTGTGGTAGATTTTATGTTCTGTCTTGAGGGTTCACTTATTTGTGCTCTAATCTCTGGTGAGTACAGGTTGCATTTTAAAGATTATTTTAATAACACATTGAAAACCAGGCTTCATTTACAAACAGAAAACAGGCAATTTTGTTTGTTCTAAGACACAGAGAGATTTCTTGGGTTATATTCAGTTAAAAAGCAGTATGTATGTCTACTGTGGTTTTCACTATCCTAGATATTAAGAGCTAGGCAGCAACATCAAGTGCATCTCAGAGCACAATGGCAGTAAAGGGGCCCACAGTGGGAGAGCCGTATCTTTGTACTGAGGTACGGGGGGCATACTCCAACAAAATGGATATATCAAGCCAAAATTAATCATTTGCTCTATTTCTTTTGGTGCCTATAATGCACAATAAAAACAAATGGCACATATTTGAAACACTTTCTACTCCCCTCATCATTATCGCATGCTTTTGCATCTACCTATAAAAGATTCTTTTCCTGTGACATTTAAAGTTGGTATTGATTTGTTCTAAAAGTAAGATTGAACCTGGATTAGCTGATCTCATCTAATTAAGAAATAAATGTCCCTCTAGGCAGCACATAAAGCCAGCATCCTACTAAGCCATTCAGAAAAAATTCACCTTTGCTTTTGTAACTCAAATTTTTATTAGAAAGTATTTTATTAGGAAAGTTTCCATGCCCTCTATTTGACCCTTTAAGCCAGTGATTTTCAAACATTTTTGTCTCATAGGACACATAAACTAATTACTAAAATTCTGCAGCCCACCAAAAAAAACCGTCTTGCCAATCTGACCAAAAAACGGATATAATTTTGATTCGTTCACACCAAATGACTATTGTTGTGTTGGCTGTTGTCATCTTTTTATTTGGTGATCTAAGGGGAAAGAGGTCAATGTCCCTGACTGAATAGTGTGGTATTGCACGTTATAAAAATTTTGTAGCACATTGATTGAAAATCACTGCTTTAAGCATAAGAAAAGATTTTAAAAACTATGAAAGAATGTAAACAGGAAACAATAATTTTCATCGGTTTTTACCTTTTTGTAATAATATATGAACAGTCTCCAAAGACCAAAGGCAAAAATGCTATTGTCTACATTTCCTGTTTCTGACTCCACCAGAAGCAGCTAAATAAAACAGACAAAAATTGTAAATATAACGTTTTTATCAAAACCAAAGAATTTAGCCTTGCAAGTGCTAGTTCAAAGGGGGAAAAAAAATCTATGTTTACTTTATTTCAGGATTTAGTGTTTTAGAATTTCTTGAAAAGTGAACGTTTAATCACTTCACAATATTTTTAGCATATCTCGGAGTCCCTATATCTCAGTAATATTTTTAGCATTAAATTCTTTTTCCTCACTTGTCTCCCTTCCTTCCCAGTTCAGGAATGTTGCCCAACACCAAGGCAACATTGGTTGTCAATGACATTGATGACACTGTGTCATTCCTACTCCCAACTCTCTCTCAAGTGACTCCTGGTGACCTTCAAGCTATTAACCATTTAAAATACAAGCCTTTACTTGGTATGGTTTATGTGAATGCAGCATTTGTCTGGCCAACCACATAGATCATAATAAACCACAGACATACAATTCCGTTTATGCCAGGAAGATAAAATGCTTCCTGGGAAGACAAGGTGGAAATTACGTAACTTTCATCTGATCGTATGTAACGGAAACAGGGAGTCCGAGAGCTCCTCAGCTCTGCTAGTATTTAGACCATTTATCCACACCCTCTGAACCGCAGCGGTCCTTCCAATTCTAAAAGTCTCTATCCTACTTTCAGGTGTAGAGTGAAAATAATCCACAATCAAAAATAGCACAGTCTTGACAGTCACACTACAGAAGGCAAATAGCAATTGCAAGGGGAAAAATTGCATATCAGAAAAAATTCATAAGCCTTTATATTATATCCAGTCTGTAAAATGAAATGAAAGGCTCACTTGAACAACTATAGTATACTCTCATTTTGACGTAAAGCCTTGCTAAATCCTTGGGTAAAGTGTAATTAATATGTCCAATGCATCCTACATATGACAGGAGATACCTCAGAACATTTTCTCCATGTTTTATGTGACTTAAATGTTTATGTTTTTTAATCATTGTGGAAACCAGGTACAGCTGAAATCAGAGCAGGCTTTGTATTAATCCCTTCCCCATTCTCAAGACACTAAATGGAAAGCAAAGACAAATGATTTCCTTAGGTTTTACTTCTCCCTGGAATAGATGTTGAACTCAGATGCTGGGTTCAGTATTTGCAGTATGAACATTGGTATGCTGTCTTTCAGTGAGTCTCTCTTTCCATGTGAGGACCAGCCCTGCCCTTTGCCCTCACTTGCCCACGTTTTCAATGTAAAAATGCCTAGTCATCTCTCCCTGCTGTCTTCATCATGTCCTTCCTTTCAGAGATCAACAACAAGATGCTCTATTATGGGGAGGAGCAGGAGCTTAGCCCTGAAGAAATCTCTGAGAAGCTGGTGTTGGCCCAGAAAATGCTGGAGGAGATTAGAAGCCGTCAACCATTCTTCACTCAGAGGGAGCTTGTGGATGAGGAGGCAGACGAAGCTTATGAATGTAGGTGCATTCAACTCCTAGGGCCTAGCACATCTCTGCTTTTTTTGTGAGTCCAGGAAAGGACACCGAGATACAGGGCAACATTTGGTCAAAGCAACCAATTCCCAATATTCAGAGCTATTTCGAACTTACCCATGGCCTCAGGGAATCATTCAGCACAACTTGACTAAATGACCACAGTTTTCAGATCCAGGCCCAACCTTGAGCTTTTGAGAAACAGCTGAAGTTCCACAAGGAATCTATTGAACTTTTTACTCCTGAGAAGAAGAAATCAGGGCTTAGCAGTTGCTGAAAATGTATAAAACAGGGGAAGGAAGGCTAATGGGAACCAATTCTCTGAACTACAGCAAGTAAAATTATGTTGAGGAGCCAATAAATCTACAGGTTCAGCAACATTCATGTTCTGAAGTCCATGAGTGACTTTTAATGAGTTTTAACCTCAATGGGAATTTAACATTTCTTTTAATGATGCCTGTAGACATCAAATCACAATAGTATTAGTGAACTTCTGAGTTGGTCCCTACATCAGTTATCAATTAATCAATTACTGTCTAACAATACACCCAAACATATCCATTTAAAACAGTAACCATTTACTTGCTCATGATTTCACGGGTTGGCAACTTGAGCGAGACACAGCCTGAACAGCTCATCTCTGCCCTCCATGGCATGGTTGAGTTCACTAATGTGTCAGGGGCCTTAGCTGAGATGGCTGGGCCTCTCCCTCCACAGCTAAACCTCAAGGAGGCTAGGTGGCTGCCTTCCAGGATGGCAAGAATGGAAAGTGTGAGGTCTCTTGAGGCCTATCCTTGGAACCCAACAGTGACATATTCATTCTGTTGGTCATGACAACTTAGATTCAAGGGCTAAGGATATAGACTCTTGATGGAAACAATTTCAAAGCATTTGTGTCCATTTTAATCTACACAACTAACAAAAGAAGCCACTGGTTTGCATATCATATTTTAACTGTTCCTGTTATCTCAAAACATTAAATTCATTGATAATTCAAAATTATAGCAGTTAGTAATCCCACCCCTAAATCTCATTATTTTATGCATTAATAGGGAAATATATTACCAATTTGTTTTTTAATATATTGGTCTCCTTTTTAATTCTATGTATTTTATTTTATGCATTAAAAAACATTACAAAAGGGGGTCTAAGGGACTTACTAGATTATAGCTGCACAGAAAGGATTAGTAACACCTGTACTAAAGCATTTCCCTGCAATTGTCACAATCAATTTCTGCTAATAATGTGAACACTCTAGAAGAGGAATGTTCTTGGCATAAAGGGATATTATGATAGCCCTTTAGCAAACGAACAAAGTCATAGTAAAGCCAAAGTAGAATCTCAGGTCCCACTTCTGAGCCCAGGATGAAGCCCTCAGTCTGGAAAGCAGATACTCCAGTCCACAGCCAGAGCCTTCCATGCTCCTAGCCTTTTTTGGAATGTAACACAATTGTCCCTGGGAAATGGGGCCAATCACATCTCCCACTCAGCCACTTTCCGCCTAGTGACAGCGTCTTCAACCACTTTCTTTTCTCAGCCATGAATTTGTGTCTCTCATGGTGAGGAAGGAAAATATAAAACATGAACAAGACAGACTGATATTCCCTGGAGGGAAAAAAATTAAGGTGCCTAGTCAATGCATGTAACTTTGATCAGAGAACTAAAGCATACACAAAGTTTAAAAATATACCATTGCCATTTCCTCTTCTTTTCACCCAAAATAATGATTTAGGTTTGACCCAAAGGAACTAACTAAAAACAGTTATCTGGAGAAAATACAGAAAATGAATGGTGGTAAACCTCACTTGTCAGTAACAGACAAAATAATTTTGGTTATTTTAATAGTAACATAATATATCTAAATCCCCTTTATATGGTAAAATCAGGAGTAATCTGGGCAATAATCAACATAGTATAATGCCATGGTTTCCACATAACACATAATCTCAATAGGAAAGCTAACTTTCGTCTGGCTACCCTCCAGGAGCTCTCAAACCCTATGAAATAGTATTTTTCTTTTTACTTCAAATATAAAACGTGGGCTTATTTTGTGAACAACACCATCGATCTCTATCGCTAAAGGAGGTGTAGCCTGACAAGTTTGTATCTCTAAATGCTGACGGAAGGGGAGGAGACAGCAGAATCGCAGACTGAGTTTCCGTGTCATTTTTCTTCCCAGTGTTAAGCCAGGCTGAGAGTTGGCAGCGACTGTACAATGATACCCGATCTCTGTTTCCTGTGGTCCTGGAGCAGCTGGACGACTACAACGCTAAGTTGTCAGACCTCCAGGAATCACTTCACCAGGCCGTTGTCCATATCAGGGACGCGGAAGACATGAACAGAGCCACGGCATCCAGGCAGCGGGACCACGAGGTACAGTGGACACTAGAACTGTCAGTGAACTTCAGGCATAAGCAACACCACACAAGGTTGTGCCAAAAGGGTGCAGTCGGTACACAATACATTTAAATGTGCCAGTATTTAAATTCACATCTTTAAAACATTTGTACATTTTTGCCACTATAATTTGTTCATGTAAATGTGTACATTTAAAATCAAGTTGAAACAATGAAAATTGTTTAGACTTTTCATTGATAAGAATGTAATCATTCTCGGTGCTTGGGTCCTCCTGTATGAATGTGTTGCTCTTGCAAGTGAGTATGTATTGCACTGTTCTTGTGCCTAACTTTTTTATTTTTATACTGACAGCACTAGAACACCAAAACAACCCAGAACCATGTTCCTGTGAGGATATGTGAAATTTTTAGAAAGGCATGATAAATAAATCTCACAGCCTGGCTGGTCAGCAGCTGCAGACATAGGGAGTTTAATTCGAGCCAAGGTCATGCAAATACAAAGAAGTGAGGAAAATCCCAGATGTGTCCATAGCCTGCAAAGGCAGTTAGCCCTATGGGGCCAGGATTTGTACATGCACACACATCCAGGGCTAAGAACAGCTGTGGTCACTTGTGTGCTCCAAGCAATGCATGCACTCATACCACCCACGAGCGGAGTCCTCTGATAGAAGGACATGTGCATATGTCGACATACTTATGAATGCTAGAATGAAAAAGTAGGAAACTATGAGCAAATTCATTAATTCACTTATGTTTACTTTTATGGTTTACTTTTTTAAAACAAAATTGATTTAAATTAGGCTCCCTACCTGATTTTCAGTCATCATGGCCTCTTGGTAAGTCCTTGTAAAATGTCCTAAATAAAAGTAAATTACATTTATCACCACCATTTTCTAATAGCAGCAACCCCATAGCCAATATTTTTTAGAATAATAATGGTCAGGATAGCATTCTCTGTTAAGCAAATGCATGATTACCTTATGCAACAAAATTATAAGTGTAACACAAGATAATTTCTTCAAATAGATTTCAAAAGAGTTACTGAGACTCATCCTTATCGTTGAATTTCCCTTCTTTCTCACCTCCCACATCTAGTCAACCACAGGATCCTGCCAATTTTACCATCGGGTTATTTTTAGTTCTGTTTTCTCTTTCTCTGTCTTCTCTAGCGTGGGCCTTCGTTTCTCGACCAGAAGAGCCTCGTCCTCTCTGTCCTGCACTTCTGCTCCCTTCCAAGCCGTGCTCCCATCCTGCCTGAGTGGGAGGCTCCTCCCCTAAAGTGCTGACCGTTGTTGCCCTTTGCCCTTACTAAAAGACTTCATTTTCGCCTTACAGCCTATACAATGCCTTTAACACTACAGCTTTCAACCATTTAGTGCAGAGATTTTTAACCTTTGGCATCTCATGACACACATAAACTAACTGCTAAATTTCTGTGGCATGCCAAGGAACATACTGTTTGTCACCAATCTGACAAAATAGGCATAATTTTGATTCACTCATACCTAACGATTATTTTTGTGTTAGCTGTTGTCATTTTTTTAAATTTGGCAATCTAAAGAAAAAGAGGTCAGTGCCCCTGACTATTTTAGTCAGGTATTACATGTTTTAAAAATTCTTGCAGTGCACTGGTTGAAAATCGCTGATTTAATGATTCATAAAACAAGTTTTGAGTGCTCGTAACCAGCATTTTTTAAGAAAAAAATTTGTATTTTAGTTAGGTATGATTACTGGATTGCAACCTATTGTAAAATACATTGTTTTACTGTGAGTCATGGTTAAAAAAAATTCAAAAGATACGTCTTAGAGGATAGTCTATGCTGTTTCACATGGCACACAGGAGTCTCTCCGAGGGGCCCTTGCCAGCCACAGCCCTACCTCTTGCCATCTGCCTGCTTCACACGTTCAGTTCAGGCACTATCACTCTACCGATAATCCCATATGCCTGAAAAGCAGACTTCTTTTCTCCTTTACCTAGATACCCCCAGGTATCACCTCCCCCAGGAGGCCTGCCCCACTCTTCTGAATTAGCAGGAGCGCCAATGCAGCAATCCTATAGGATGCCTTGTGCTCATCTCTTTCTGTAGCGTGACCAATCTCTTAATGGATCTGTCTCCCCCACTCAACTTAAGTATTTTAACTTCATCAATCATAATAACCCCCAAATTCTAGTCTTTATACAAAACCAAATAAAATCACTTTGATTGGTGCCAACAGAAAATGCACAACTAACAATTACATATTTATTTCATTTCCTACTCCCAATACCAAAGGGTAGCAGCATGATAAATATCTTCTTCAGACAAATGTAATATTCTGTATTTCAAAAATAGGTTAAATACTCTTGACAAAGCACCATTTACAGATTCTCATAAGCTTAAACTCTGCCTTCCCAGGACTGTTTCTATTTTTTTTTCAAGGACCAGGATTTTTTTGAAATGAATATTGAAGCATGCAGAATAATGTTATGTCATTTTCATAATTATTTTTTCTAAAACTTTCTTTTGTTCAAGTTGGCCATCTTCCTGTGGGAATATCTTTACTTGTTTCAAAGTTAATTCTACTCATTCTAATGTTTTGGGGGAGACCCTTCAACTTGAAGCACATTGTTTTCTAGCTACTACAAATCAACTTATCCCGCAGGGCCATAAGCACATGGCTTTGAAGTTTGACTGTGACCTCGGGGTGTTAGTAGTTGTTCCCTTAAGGTGACCCAGAGGCAAGGGCTTCTAGGTGAGGTTATAGCTCAGACTCTGTAAAAAGAAAAATGTTCTGAGAGATCTAAGTAAATATTTGATGCAGATCCCAGTTTGTGGGAGAGAAAAATCCTCGGCCTCCTCCATGACAGGCCTTTATTTCTTTTCCTGGGCACATTACATGATGGTCCTCATTAACTATGCACAGGTTTGCTTTAGGTGGTCACCTTTTACAGAAAACCAAGTAGGTGATGCCACTAATCACATCATAGAAGAAGGATATCTGCAAATGAAAAGGGAAAAGTGATTGAACCAGTTACACTCATCCTTGGAACGTTTAGCATGAATTTTAGTAAGTTACTTTGCAGTAAATGTTTTCTGCCTCAATTCAGGGTGAGAGAGTTTTTAGCAAAAGCAAGTCTCATAGCAGTCTGGGTACAATGCAGGCCTGATTTCCCACAGGAGAACCTATCTGTGGGCGTGGGTCCTGTGCATCTCATCTCTGAGTGGGAGCTGGGCCCACACCACACAGAACGGTCTCCTACAAACATCAGCCTTTTTATCCTCCTTTCCTTATATACTTTAAAATATTGCTTTTGTGCACAGCTATATAACTACTTCTCCTTGTAGGGATAAGAATAATTAAGCCCAGGTAGTAACACTGTATTGAGCTTGATGGATACTGAGATTTTCAATGTTCTTGCATTATGAGGATGTTCAAATGGGATTCTTTTCTGTCCCTAGAACTTCGTCTTCCCCTGTAGCAACACATTCAGAGAAGATGGATTCCATCTTCGCTTCCACTAAATCAGGAAATACCTCAAGCAGTCCGAAAAACATTAAGATGAACTTAGAAGGTTTTAATGTACATCCTGCTATAACTGGGCTTCTCTCATTATTCCTAGGATATCCTAGATTATACCATATCTTACATATTTCAACCCCAACTCAAATTATTATATCTAAAGTAACTTAAAGTCATTTTTTACTCAGATTGTAAAACGAGTCTTTTACTTTTTCCTCTTAAAGTTTCATTCTGTGTCGCTCTCAAACACTGAACTGATTTGAAACTCCATCATATTTCTTCACAATAACAACATCCAGTAGTGAAGGTGGAAATTAAAGCATTCATCAAGAAATATATTAGCAATTTGGGCAATTTCCCTTCTCAAAAATTCTGAGCATTTAACATAATGAGCTCAGAGTGGGAGAAAGGAAGATCACAGTTTTGTGCTTTGATAATAAAGGCCATTTTAAATTTTATAAAGGACATTATGATAGTTTTGTCTATGCTTTATTCCTATGCAAATTAGCTATTTGTGCCCCAAGTTAGCACATGATAAACACTTTTTGAATTCATTGATTTTCCTGTTATTGCAAGTGGAGAGCTTACGTTCAATCCTGTATTCATAATTTCACTTTATATTTATGAAGAGTCAAGTGTTAACTCTGAAATAATGACGTTTTAAGTAATAATCACAACCACATGTTTCAAAGCTCCAGGGTGCTTCCTTTTGTTCTCACCATGTTGTAAATGAGAAAACTGAGCATTCAGAAGGTAGAATTCCCCAAAGTCACATGGCAGTTAGGTAGGTGGTAGGGCTGAGATTGGAACCCTGTCTATCTGGGTACAAAGACAATGAGTTGACACTGACCACTCTGCCTGATGGTTTCTCTAAAGCCGCCTTCTCTTCCTCTCTCCTTTGCTCTTCCTTCCTGCAGAAACAACATGACAAAGTGAGGGAACACATGGATGGGGTCAACGCTTCCCTAAAGACGTCATCGGACTCTCTGATAATCCCTCGTCTGACTCTTGCAGAACTTGACGACATAATAAAGGTAAGAATGCGTGTGCCCTGTTCAGGTTTGTACTGATAGCAGATTAGAACAGCAGCTCCATGTCACAGAACAATTAAATCCAATTCAAATATATCAAGTTAGCTGGCATTATAAAAATAAGATCAAGTGACTGAGTTTTTCAGTTTCATTGACTGTGGCCACTCCCCATATATGGCTACCTAAATTTAAATTTAAGTAATTTAAATTAAAATTTTAATTCCTCAATCACATTAGCCATAGTTCATGTGCTCAAAAGTGCCACATGAGGCAAGTGGCTACTATAATGCCCACTCCAACAATTTTCTGGCCACATGGATACATCCTCCATTTCATTTATACTTTTCTCGTATCATCTCTGTATCATCTCTTCCCTCTGAGTAGCTAAAGTTATCAATATAATCATTCTATAATCACAGATATTATCATAGAAAGTTCTGTTAGAAGTGCAATTCAGGAATATCCTAACTCTACTCATAAGTTGTCTGTGTAGTAAAGCTGGTAGTCAAAAAATAAAAGTCACACTTTTTAAAGTAGAAAATTTCCAATAAAATGCAGTGAAACAGGCCATCACTGAATTACTCTTAGCTCATTTTTACTACTTTTGAAAGGATATCATTTTAAAGTTATCTGATCAGCCCTAACTGGTAATGGCTCAGTTTTTTGGAGATTCTCCCATAAACTGGAAACTCATGGGTTTGATTTCTGATCAGGACACATGCCTAGGTTGTAGGTTCAGGCCCTGGTCAGGCCAGGTCAGAGCGCATACGAGAAGCAACCCATTGATGTTTCTCTCACACTGATGTTTTTTAATCTCTCTCTCCCTCCTTTCCCCTCTCTCTAAAATTAATAAATATGTTCTTGGGTAAGGATTTAAAAAAGTTATCTGATCGCCATCTCATTATATTTCAGCACCGAGCTCCCTGTCTTCCTCTCCATCCCTACTCCCATTACTCTCATTACAGAGATCAAAATCCAGAGGGATGAGCCCACCAGCTCTCAGACCTCTAGCTCCTTGAAGTCCTGTCCAACAAGCTTTTCCACCCATCCACCTCTGTTATGCCAGTTATGGCCATACCCAAGTCTTGTCATCAATAACAGTGCCTCTTCCCAAATCCCAGTTTCAAGCACTTCCTTCCCATAACACCATCTCATCTCACTCACTCGAGAATGCCCACTCCAACAATTCTCTGGCCACATGGAGACCTCCTCCACTTCATTTATCCTTCTCTCATATCGGCTCTCCCCTCTGAGCAGCTCAAGTTATCACTATAATCGTTCTTTGTAAACACCCTTAACTTCCACACTATTCCCCTACTGAACTCACCTGGGAATTCTAACCCTGTATCCCCAATAAACACAAGCACCCCCAGCATCGTGGCCACACCCAGTGCTGCCAGCATAACTGGGGGGAAACCAACCTCCTGTTCTATCTGTCTGGCTGATGGATTTGCTTCATGCTTCACTAAAAAACTAAGAACAAAAAAAACCTCTTCTCATATTTCTTCCCCAAATCTACCAGCTCACCTGCATCTGTATCAAGATTTCTACCTTCCTTCTTGTAACAAGTAATAAAGCACTCCTTCTTCCATCACAGTCCCATCCCTCCACCTATTTTCTAAATCCTACTCTTCCCCACCTTAAAAGCAAGGTAGCAGGGCATGGCTCCCAAAAGCATTCCCTCTCTGATTCACCCAGTTCTTACCCTTCACTGGATCATTACTGCTAACATACAGACCTGCCTAATAGTCCTTATCTTTTAAAAATTAAAAAGAAAAAAAAAGCCCTGGCTCACATTTCTTTTAATGCCTGCCTCATTACTATTCTGAGCTTCACAGCAAAGTAGCTCAAGTCATTTACAGTTGCCATTTCCACCCTCCAGCCCCACACTGTCTACTGTTCTCAACCCACACCAAATGAGAGTCCATGCCCCTCCTCCGAGGCTGCGCTTGTCCAAGGCACCAGCAACCTCAACACAGACAAAAACATGGTTCCACTTCTCTCCTCAGCGTTCTCAGCCTTGCACTGTGAACCATTCCTCCTTATTTAAAGATCATGTTCTGGGTCCTCCAATACTGCACTCAACCTGGCTCCCCTCCCACCTCATTGGCCATTTCTTCCCAGCCTCCTCTGTTGGCTTCACCGCTGTGCATCCTCTCTGTGGTAAATATTTCAGACTCTGCGGGCCATATACAACTGTTCTTCCTTATTCTTTTCTTGGTTTTTGTTTGTTGTCATTTTTTTACAATTTTTTTAAATGTAAAAACTGTTCCGGCTTTGGTCCATACAAGGCATTGGGCCAGGTTAAATGGCTCACTACTCAGTCCTGGGCCTTTCTGTCTATTCACACTCTCTTGCTAGTTAATCTCATTGAACCCTATGACTTTATAAAATAATTTTATGCATTATTCCACGATTTACACCTATGACTCAGATACCTTCACCGAATTCCAAACTCTTATATGCAAATGCTTACTTGATGTTTTCAAGTAAGAACTCTGCATGGTTTGTAGCAAAACTGCAATTTCATCTACTACTTGGATATGTAACAAGTATATCAAATGTAGATTGTCTGAATAAAATCTGCTTTTCTTTTCTAGTCTCCCCCACCTTAGTACATAGCACAACTCATTAGCTCAAATCAAAATTCTGGAGTCGTTCTTGATTTCTGCTTTCTTCTCACTCCCATTTCAGCAAGACCTGTTGGCCCTCCCTCCAAAATAAGTACTTAACCCTCTTCTCTGCTGCTACTCCTTAGTCTAAGTCTCCTCATTTCCAGTGTGATCTGCCTCCTACTAATCCATTTGCCTTCACTTCTGCCCCTCAAAACTTGTCCTCTGCAGTAGCAGAACAATTCTTTAAGTACATCATCAGATCATGTTATTTCTCCTACATAAAACCTCCAGGGACACTTAAAGTAGGAAACACCTCTTTATACCATGGCCCAGGAGACCCTGAGTGACCTGGCTCTGGCCCACCCTTCTGACTTCATGCCCCACTGTCTCCCTCACCCACTACACTTCAGACTATCACACCCCAGCTCCCCTCTATTTTCTAACACACCATAATTTTTTCCTGCCTCAGCATCTTCTTACCTGCTGTCCCCAAATTTTCCAGTGGCTAGTGTTCCGTGACCATTCAATCTAAGTGAACCTCTTACTTCTGATCACTCTCCAACACCTCTCACCTGTTGTATCTTATTCAGTAGACTTTTACTCCCTGAAATTAGCTTGTTCACTTATTTTATCACTTGTTTATTATTATCTCTCCCTTCCCAGCAGATTGTAAATTCCTTGAGAGCAGAGACTGTGTTCGAAAATAGACACTCAATCTCCTAAAGAGTACCTGGCACATAGTAGGCACAAAATAAATATTCTTTGAATGAATCAATGAGTAAAGGTAGAATGTCCATGGCAATTTTTCTGTTTCTACAGTTAAAAATATTTTTTTAAGTATTGATCCCCAGGCAACCAACCAAAAAGCTAGAGGTTTAATACTGTCTCCATAAAAAGAAATCCTCTGTGCCAGGAAGTATATTACATTCTGGGAATGCAAAGTAAATTAAACATAGTTTCTGTCTCCCAAGATTGTGTAATCTGGTGAGTGCAATATTCAAATGAAAGGATTACTGTAATAAAGTACGTAGACTTAAAAACTGTGTGACCGCACTGAACTCACCCCGGAGAAGTTAGGGGTAGCTTCATAAGGGAAGTGATATTTGAGATGAATGTGGAAGGATGAGTAGAACTTTTCCAGATGATGATACAGAAAACAAGGGAACAGTATTCTGCAGACAGAGAAAATAGGATGTACAAAGACACAGGGGCCTATGTAGTATGGTGAAGAGTGATGAGAAATGAAATTGGTGAGAGAGAAGGGCATCAGCTAATGAGATGTGCTAAGGAATTGAATTTGTACCTGCAAAACCATGGCTGATTTTGAGAAGGGAAATAACATAATCAGATTACCCAATAGAAAGATCAGCATTCCTACAGGATGGGAGGGAATGAATTCGAAGACTGAAAGACTGAGCTCAGAGAAAGGAGTTAGATTTCTTGGGAAGGAAAGGGCTGAGTCAAACCCTGAGGAATACCAGCTGTCAAGTTCTCCTTCCTGACCAGAGAAATAGAAGACCGACTGGGAGAAAACAGCGACACAAATGCTAGTTTAGTTTAGTTTTCAGATCAGAGATAGCAGAGCACGTCTGAATGCTAGGAAGCAATGTGTAGAGAACAAGAAATTGAAGATGCAAGAGACATAGATAAATATTGATATCTACTTATAAAATTGTAGGCACATGTTGACCTGGCCTGAAATTTACTGAACTTTATAATGGGAAATAATGGAGATTATCTTTTGATGCTCCCTGGGGAAAATGTTTTTAAGTTTTTCTAAATTAAATTCATTTTTAAAAATATTTAGAATGCCTCGGGGATTTATGCTGAAATAGATGGAGCCAGAGATGAACTACAGGGAAAGCTGTTCAACCTAAGTAATCTCAGTCCCGATTTAGTCCAAGAAGCTGTTGACCATGCCCACAACCTTCATCAAGAGGCTGATGAACTGAGCAGGTAATATCCTAGTTTTAGAAATGCAGATATCTCCATAGGCTGATTAACTTATTTTCATTCAATTCCATATACCAGAGTTACTGGGGTATAATGTTAGCAGGTTGGTTTAAAGATTGGGTTTGTTTGTTTATTTGTTTATTGATGGTTAGTCTGAGAACCAATAATTTTTTTATTATAATTGCTTTGAGGAGACAGTTTTTCAATTTAAAAAAGTCTGTCGGATCACAGACCTGTGTTTGGGGTAAAGGGGGTTCTGTTTTACAGTTATTAATAGAATGACCTAATGCATTCACTTAGGGCCATAACTGTTGCAAAAAAATATTATCAAGTAGATCCCTTTACAAGGTCTAAGTCTATCATCATCCTGTATTTATTTCATAGGCATTATTAGTTTTCCCCACTTAAGTGCCTTAAAGTAAAGCTGATTAGAAGTTGGCAATACAACTGACTTCTGGTAAATACTCTTAACATACCACAGTTCCCAACAGGATCCATTTCATCTTGACACCTATTAAGAGAAAAATCAATGGACAATTTTCCTCATCGAATTTAGAACAGAGTCATACACCCCTTGGGCAGTCAGTTAGTGTTTATTGAAATGTGCTGACAAATTGGAATTGAATTCATGACCCTGAAATAATAGATAAATAATGAGATAATTATAGAGAAAGGACTGCAAATCTGGCAATTAGGAGCAAGAATCAGTAAAGGTCATGAACAAAATAAGAACCAATAGCAACTTCTGTTCAAAACTTAAATCATTTAAATCATCTTTTTATTCCTGATTATCAAAAATTTCAAATATCTTTCCAAGTCTCCTGAGAATTGAGAGACAGAGAGAGAGAAGTTACATAAAGTCTTGATGTGTGAGATGGCATTATATCCAGCTCTGTGTCATGCTCCCAGAAAATGTGCTTTTGATGAACCCAATAAAATGGAACTTGGATGAAATACTGCTTTAGATAATATGCTATACTGGTAGGATATGATTTTTGAGACCCATCCTGTGATACTCTTCAACATTCTTTTGTCATTGTATCAACCAGCCTACTGATGGGGACCCCCACACTCACCTCCCAGTGCCACTCTGCAGCAAGCAGTGTTCTAGCATGACTCTAATTTACAACTGCTTTCCATGAAATGTGTTCAGGAGCATAGGTCACCCTGAGGTCCCTTTTATGTTTAGGATATTTCTGACTAAAGATACGCAGGGCACCATCCAAATTTATAGACATATTTCCTTCAAAATGTGAATATTACATACCCAATGATTTTCCTACTGTGCTTCAAAAACATAAACATAATTCATCAGGAAGCTTCCATTTCAAAAGCACATTTTATTTTGTATATTGATATAGTACCTGTTTTGTGTCTATCTATAAAAGTAAGTAATTAGGCTTTGTTTCAAGGTCCTTGGTACATCTTCTTACCACTCTAGCTTACAAAATTTTAAAATATTAATAAATAGTTGTAGCATGTTATTTCTTTTATCCCTTTATTATAAAACTTCCTTGGTTTTTATTTTCTAAGCCATTTCTAAGAACAAGGGGTTGCAGGGAGGAAGAAGCAGCAAGATCAGAATTACCTCTACAAAGCAGGGCTGCCCTGTGATTTTCATGGGCCCCGGATACTTTTGGCTCTGTGGGCTCTTTCCCTCATAATAAGTTAAAAATTATATATCATGACTGCAATAAAATAAAAACAAAACAGTATGGAGTTTCATCAGAAAACTAAAGATGGAACCACCTTTTGACCTAGCAATTCCACTGCTGGAATTATACCCTAAGGATCCTGAAACACCAATTCAAAAAAACCTGTGCACCCTAATGTGCATAGCAGCACAATTTACAATAACCAAGTGTTGGAAGCAACCTAAGTGCCCATCAGTAAATGAATGGATCAAAAAACTGTGGTACATTTACACAATGAAATACTACTCAGCAGAAAGAAAGAAGGAGCTCCTACCCTTCACAATAGCATGGATGGAACTGGAGAGCATTATGTTAGGTGAAACAAGCCAGGTGGTGAAAGACAAAGACCATATGATCTCACATGTAAGTGGAGATCATCAAAACAAACAAGCAAACAAAATAGAACCAGAGACACTGAAATAAAGAACAAACTGACAGTAACCAGAAGGGAAGAGGGAGGAAATAAGGTGGGGAGGGGAAGGGTCATCAAGGAACATGTGTGTATAAAGGACACACAGACAAAACCAAAGACGGCCAGGATCAAGGGTGGGAGGCAGGGGTGGGTGGGGTGAAAATGGAGACAACTGTACTTGAACAACATTAAAAAACATAAAAATAAGTTAAATTTAAAAATAAAAACAAATGTAATCATTATACTCGTTTTTTCTTCTGCTAAAAAAAAATAAGATGAAAACATTTCTGTAGGCCCCTACTATGCCTCACGGATAGACCAGCCCTACATCAGAGGAACCAGAATAATAATGGCCTTGAACAATGAAAGAGGAGGAAATTGCCAAGGATACACAGAGTCAGTCAGAGCCTTAGAGAGCATACAAGAACTAAAAGTGGATGCAGTAGACTGAGAACCCAGTCACTGAGCTCAGCAGGTCCCTAAGGGAAATAGGGTGTTTCAAGAGATGAACCAACCTGGGATCTGGTATCTTAATACCAGTCACAGAGAATCTTTTGGAAGTTACTGCTGAGTTAAGGGATGTTACTTGTCAATGTTTGAAACTGAGAAAAAATTGTGAATCTAGTAGATTTAAAACTGAATCAAATTGAGACAAATAACAGCATGAGCCACAGAAAGAGAGGTGGCATTTATGTTATAAAGGAAAAAAAGTATTTGTCAATAAAATGAATTATTGACTAGTTTGAAATTATAATTCAGGAAATACCTTGCTATAAAAATAAATCCTGATGTTTACCAAATGCCAGGCATGGCACCAATCATCTCACATGTTTTACCCCTGTTGTACCTTGTATCAGTCCTCTGAGTCATATACTGTCATCAGCACCTCTATGAGTGTCCAGTGCATTATGGGTACTCAATATATGTTAAATGAACATTACAGAAGCCAAAAAGGCAAAAGCAGAGAACATGGTATATAGGGCAGCAGTGGGGGAGAGTATGAATAGAGCTGTGTGCTTCAAGGAGGCAGCTGGGCCTCAGGAGTGAGAAACCTTATCAACGTGTGCCTTGGGCAAGCAATGCACCCTGTTGCAGAGCCTTACTTGCTTCTGTAAAAGGTCACAGATGTGTTAAGGGCACATATATGCTTCATGCATGTTATTCCCCTTCTTAAGGAAAAATATGATCTGTAATATAAGGAAAATAGGGCCATATTAGAAAGGAGGAAGATAAGGTTGAATCAATAATGAAACCAGCTGACACCTAACATCGTGCTGAGGTTGTGCACTGCCTCTGAGACCCTTGGTTTCTTCTGTGGCAAGGGAAATAGCTGTGCTGATCTGGGTAAGTTGATGGGGGTGACTCTGCCTGACCGCCACCACACATAAACTCTGGCTTGAAGAGGTGTAGAGGGTTGTTTTTAAGTCATTTCCTTTTCTTGTGGCTACTGCCAGCCAGGCAGCCACCGTGGAGCCAAAACGGAGTGGTTTTGGAGTCACCAGAGGCAGACGAATGCAAAGGAGATGTGCCCCTAGGAAAGGAGCTTATGAAAACCTTCTGAAGCCAGATGACTGTGAATAACAGGAAGCGCCCAGGGTCCTGGCAGTGTCCAGTCAAGCCCCACAAATGGCCCTGTTTCCCAAGGAGATAAAATAGAAAAATAATGACAAGTTTGTTCATTAACAGGAATTTACACAGTTCAGATATGAACGGGCTGGTTCAGAAGGCTTTGGATGCTTCAAATGTCTATGAAAATATTGCCAATTATATTAGTGAAGCCAACAATACAGCAGAATTGGCTTTGAACGTCACTGACCAAATTTATGATGTGAGTGTTCTGTTATTTTAAAGTTAATTTATATGTTGTCTTTCCCAGCTATGACTTTTCTGTTTCCTAATGTCATCTGTTGAGCTTCTAATGTAATACAAATGGCAGAAAGAACAGAACTAAAAAAATCATTTTATTTATATTATGAATGTTAACATAGTGCAAGTTCTTCAAGATGTGTCCTACTCCAGAGAGCAAATGCCACTTTCTTGGCCAGTGTTTTTTTAAGCCATAGTCCCTGGATAAAACATATTTAAGACTAGTTCCTGGTGATAGAGAATACGCTTATGCATATATTCAGATTTTTTCTATTTTCAAATTTATTTCCCAAGTACAGTTGACATACAATATTATATTAGTTTTGGTGTGCAACATAGTAATTAGACAATTATGTACCTTACAAACTGATCAACCCTGTAAGTCTAATACCCACCTGGCACGATACATGATTATTATAATGTTACTGACTATATCCCTAGATTCCCTTTACATTTCCATGACTGTTTTATAACTGGCAATTTGTACTCCTTAATCCCTTTCACCTTCTGATTTTTCAACTCATAAGTTGTTTATTGATGGCTTCTACATGACAAGCACTTTTATGGGACCTCAGCCAGGGACTATTCCTGGTTCACGGAGTTTTCCTCAAAAAACATTTATCTTGAAAATGCCAAGGACATTATTGTCTTATGTTCATGTTTGACCTTGCTTTTGAGCTATGAAAATGAACCTGTATGAATTTTGCTTTGTGTTTAGCAGATAAACTGCATCATTTAAATCCTAAAATCACAAATAACTCTTCTGCGATCATTCTTACTTTTTCCATTTACTTCCTTTGTAGGCTGTGAGTGGGATTGATACGCAAATCATTTACCATAAAGATGAGAGTGAGAACCTCCTTAATCAAGCCAGACAACTGCAAACAAAGGCAGATTCCAGTAAGTACCTTCACTTTCCCAGCTTCCTTCTGATTTATAGCTGCTTCCTCCTTTCATACTGCATGTACGCATATAGTCAGATTTCAAAATTCTAAAATTAAAAAATAAATGATATTTCAACTGAATTAGACATGAATAGTTCCTGCTCAGAATCAAGGCATAATAAAGCAGAGATTAGATATTTTAAAATAAACTGTGGGTTTTTAAAAAATCCTTTCATATAGTAAAACATGTGATAGATTTTCTTTTCTGTTTTTAGATCTTCACCTGAGGATACATATTTATTGACTTTATTGATTTATTGCTTTCTTCATTTTAGAGAGAGAGGAAGGGGGAGAGAAGGGGAGAAAGAGAGAAACATTGAGGTGAGGCAGAAACATCGATCTGTTGCCCAGCAATCAAACCTGACGCACTTTAGTGCATAGGACGACACTCTAGCTAACGGAACCACCCAGGCAGGGCCATGTGGTAGATATTCTTGCTAATCAAATAGACTAACTAATATAAACTTACTATAAATACTAATTATTACAGAGATAATGCTATAAGATACACTTAATACTGAAACTATATTGCATATGTTCACCCTTTCTTGGACAGTTCAGGAGGTTCCTTAAAATTTTACCCAGGATGACCCATTAAAGTCATCACTGTGAGAGTCGGGAGGGTAGGGTACCACAGAGCCATTTGGTTATTTGCACTTTCTTGTAGTTTGTGTTCTTCAAGTTTACTGTAGTTAGGACAAGCCTAATGACCATAGAGAAAGAAGCACTTTCAAAGGCTGGGGTTTGCCTCTGCTAAAGCAAGTACCTCCAGGAGTGAGAGGAGAGGGAGAAAAAAGGGGAATAACTTTAGTCAATTTTGTATCTTGCAAGTTAGTCTTAAAAACAATAGAATTGATTAAGAATTTCACTGAACATTATTCATCTCTGAAGTAATGAGCTCATTTCTAAGTATATTCGAGCATTGACTAATGAGATTGGAAATCCATTATCTAGCTAATTTCTAACTACCACCTAAAAACAAAGGCCAAGTTTGAAACTGAAAACTTCATGGAATTTTATCAAAGCAATTAATCTCAAGTCTAATTGTGCTTTTTATTTTTTACAAAGAAATACATAGAAAATAAATGCACTTGTTTTTCATATGCAGAATATTTAACTATTTAATTACCATAAAGCCACTATTAATTTATGTTTCTGGGTAAAGAAAGGCAATAAAAAATGCTATTAAGTTTCTCAGTTCTAATTAATTATATAAGTCCAGTCTTGAACATACTCTTTAGAAAAGAATTACAGTATTAACAGTAAAGAATGTGATTAGTAGTAAAATATTTAAAAATAAATGTTGCATATGTATGTATAACTTTTGTTTCATGTGGTGTGAAGACCAGAATGAGCAAATCTTCATAATTCAATGACTTAAATAGTTTATTCTTCTTTGTAATTTGTAAGGTATTTTCTCAGCACTGTCATTATTGACCTCATGAAAGCAAGTTTTCCAATTTGGGACTATCTCTTCAAAGTTCCATATTTTGCATACAGATAAGTCTCTCCATTGGTCTCTTTGAATATATTATATATTTGGTCACCTATGTCATGATTTTGTTTGGTTAAATCCCTTCATTTATTGATTTGTAAAAGGGACACCAAAAGACAATTAAAACTGAGTGGTTAAGAACTTGTCTGCCTTTAAACTATACACACTTGTGATATAAATCTAAATTTTCAAACTGAACCATATTCATCTACTAAGATACATTGTAATTTCAGATTACTATGAATTTATATCCCAATGACTTTCGGTGATCAATCATCTTTATTTTCCAGCTTTCCTTTTCTTCATTGTCTATAGAAAATAGCAATCTGTAATAAACTCAGGAAGTAGCTATTTAAAGGAATTGTCTATTGAATTCATTTGTAAAATTTAAAAAAAGTTTATGTAAATCATGAGTTCCAAATAGGACACACTATTTATGAAACATTTCTTCTTATAAACATCTAGCCCAAAATAGATTTTTGTTCTCCTATTTTTATCAAGAGCTCCAAATATAGAGTTAAATATATTCTTTCTCAGTATATCAGCCAGTGTTTTTTTGCAGTCACAAGACCCAAAAAGAATAGCTAAAAAGATTTTTTGTACCACAATATTTAAAAAGTAAAACTAAAAGCAGGAGAGAGAGTGTAATACAACTAAAAAATATGTGTAAGTTCCTCCTTGAATTCTGGGAAATTCTCAGGCACTACCCAGAGGAAATAAGAAAGAAGTGCTGGTACTCTGGTTGCATTGTACTTGGTGACAGAATCAACTAAGCACCACCCATTGTATACCCATTGTACACATGTGGGGGGAAAAGATAACTGAACAAAAAACCAAGCACACCAGACTATACAAAAGAAAAGAATAAGTACCCCATGGGAGAGTATATGTTTATTTATAAGCCCATTGGAAAGAAAGAATATAATAGAAGATGAAAAAATATTTTTCTGTTCATTGAGAAGCATAAATTCCTTGATGATTTGTAAAGTAAAGAAAGCATGAATCCAACATTTTGGGAAAGCCGATTTTTCAGTTCAGGTGACAAGTTTTATTCCATCTTAATTTGTTTGGATTTGGTCAAAGATAACCCAGTTTAAGGACTATGTTACAGGCACACTTTCAAGAATCGTTTTTAAGAAAAAAGACTGTCAAAAAAGATACAAGAACAAATAGAAAACCTGATGGAGAGTGTATACATGCATAAAATATAGTAAATTTAATCAGTAATTAAACCCTTCCCACAAAGAAATCTCAAGCTCTGAAGACTTCATCAACGAATCTTCCAAACTTCGTAAGAAGAAATAGCACCACTCATATATAAAATCTTCCAAAAAATGGAAAAAGAGGAAATGCTCTCTACCTTGCTCTATGAGGTAAACAAAACTGAGATACCAAAATTGAACAAGGGTATTATAAAAAAAGGAAAATTATAAACTAAATTCTCTCATTAAGAGATATAAAAATCTGGATATTAAGATATCAATAAATCAAATCTAACATACATAAAAATGATAATACATGACCAAGTTAAGTTTATTCCAGACTTCAAAGTTAGTTTAACACTTAAAACATCAATTGTAATTTACCTTGCTTACAGAATATAAAAGAAAATTAGTACAATCATCTCACTATATGCAGAAAATTTATTTAACAAAACTCAATACTTATTCATGCTTTTAAAAAACTCATGGCAAAACAGACATAGACTTAAGCTTTTGCAATTTAACAAAGAATAATGAAAATAATATTCAGCAAATTAATACTAAAATATTGAAAACTTTCCCACCAAGAATGAAAGCAAGACAAGAAAGCTCCACATTACCAGTTTAGTTCTATGTATACCAATTAAAAATTAACTCTAAAAAATAACACCATTTGCAATAGCATAAAATACTTAGCACTAAAGCTGATGAAAGATGCTAAGATCTCTACTACACTACTGAAAGAAATTATAGAATTTCTAAATAAGTGTAGATCAAAACCCGAATTTAGACCTAAAGAAGAGTAATGAAACTGTATTAATTAATATGAAGTCTCAAATTTATAAAAATGACAATTCTGACAAATTCATCTATACATTCAATATAATACCAATTAAAGTACCAGCACTACATGCAGAAAAATTCTAGAATTTCTATGGACATGGAGAAGGGAAGAATAGCCAGCACAATCCTGAAGAATAGAATCTTGAAAGAGCAAGACTTAAACCACCAGGTATAAAGACTTATAACTCCACTGAAATTAAAACACATACAAAAAGTATAAAAATTATAGTAGTGTATTATTTTTAATACAATTTAAAAACAAACACAACTAACACAGAGATATAAATTTTAGAATAGTAGTCATCTTTGGGTAACCACAGAAGTCCCAGGAAACTATAAGGTTGCTAATAATATATTATTTTCTTGACCTAGATTCTGGGTATATTTTGTATTTGGTTTGTGAAAATTCATCAAGGTGTGCATTTATAACGTGTGATCTTTTCAAGATGTATGTTATGGATCAATTAAAATTTTATTGAAACAATTCAGAAAAAAAGAATTATTCTTACATAACCAGTCGTCACCATAAATATAGATGGTTCTCTTCATCTCTTAATCACCTGTGCTTCTAGGTGTTATTAGTCACAACAGTGCTATATTTTTCAGTCAAAAAAATTAGCCAGCATCTCTATACCTTTTATGAGTCACTTAATGGTATCTGAAATTACTCTCAAGAAGCTACCCAGTTTCCTGCACTCTTGTATGGAATGCCAATCTCCAGAATTGGTGGTCTATGCTCATGCCATATTCAGAACATTGCAGGTGCAAATTAGAATTTTTTTTGTTGAAATGGATATATTTTTTTCCTGGCATCCTGGCCTTACTGGAACTTCTTTTGACTTCTTCTCCACAGGCAATGTTGAGGCAGTGGCTGACACCAGCAGGCGTGTGGGTGGAGCTCTAGCAAGAAAGAGTGGCCTCAAAAACAGATTAAATGATGCCATTAAACAACTACAAGCCACAGAAAGAGGTAAGGATCAGACGGACCAACAGAACTTAAGCCTCACCTGTTTGTTCTGGTATTAAGATTCACCTTTGAGAAAGGAGTAGGTGATTCCTTGCTCATAGACCTTTTTATAAATAAATATTATTTTCTGATGACAAAAGAAACTATGTTCATACATACACAGACACACACACTCCAAAAAATAAATTCTGGAAAATAATGATAAAAGCTGTAACCACACCATGTAGGGGGGACCATTAAATTTGAATTTTCCTCCAGCTGTTTGTACATATGTGTGTGTTTTCATAGAATCATACTATTTATATGTACTGTTCAGTAACCTACTTTGTGAACATCCTTCTTTATTAATAAATATGCCCTAATATGGTTACTGGGTTTCTTTGGCCCCAACTGTAAACAGCTGGTCTCTGTTACATGCCACGTCATTCTTCTAGTACAGGCAAGGAGACCAGTGAGCCAACTAGAGAAACAAGAGCACTCACTCACGTTGCCTAATCTGAGACTACACTGGTATTTTAGAAAGACCTGATTGGAAGCAGATGTGCCTTCCCCGGCATGGTGAAAGTTAAAACATGACCGCTAGCTGTGGACGCTTTACTACACAAAGCAAGTCCAGCTATACCAAAGCCCAGGCCAGGAGGGTGCCATCCATTGAAAGTCCCTGTCGTCAGCACCATCAGAGCCACCACATGCTAGGAACTGGGCTGTGTTTTTCATACATTATTTCATGTGGGAAAGGATCACCATTAGCTTTAGGCTGATGTGAACCTTGAGGCATGTCAAGGTCAGGGAACTTGCTCCAAAAGACACAGTCCCAAAAAGAAGCAGACCCAGGAGTTAACACTACTTCCATCGGATTTTAGAGCATGTAACTGTTTTCTCCATTAAAAAAAAAAATTGAAGCTACAACCCACCCGATTGATTTTTCATTGTTTTTTTTTTACATAAATAATGCATGAGCATTATAGAAAGATTAGAAAATGTAGATTAGGAGATAGAACAAGAGAAGAAAGATATTTTATTTTCTCATTACCTAGGAAAAATATTTCATTGTAAACATATTTTTATTTTATATAGGTAGACTTTCAATAAAAATTGAATTTCACTCTATATGCTCTGTTGCAACTTGCTTTTATTATTCAAAAATACCTTTCCTGACTGACTTACTCAGTACTAGAGCATCATTTTTATAGCAAAAATTGTTCCACCTAGAAGAAAGTGATATTTATGATAAATTTCAGACACAAACATTGCATGAGTTAACTCTCAATGCATTTTCTGTGGCTTTCTTACCAGGTCTCTATCCTAAAGAAATAATAATTACACTTTTTTAAAACTTACTTCTAATTGGAAACTATTATAAGTGAGCTACATGATTTTAATGAGACTTTAGAGTCCTTCAAACTTACTAATACTGCTTACAGTATTCTTGTACGCCTAACTTATACCATAATTAACATATATTTAAAGATCTTAGGTTGGCTTAAAAGCTCTAAATTTATGATCTGTTTTATGCATTGATTAAAGGGCTGTTACTGTTCCCAGCTTCTCTGGGTCCTGGTTAATGGTCCTGCTTCTCTGCATAGTGAATGTCTCTGTGTTCTGTGTGAAGGTGATACTCAGCAGCGCCTGGGTCAGTCCAAGCTGATCACCGCGGAAGCAAACAGGACCACAATGGAAGTCCAACAGGCTACAGCCCCGATGGCTCACAGTCTAACCAGCTGGTCACAGAATCTTCAAACTTTTGACTCTACTGCTTACAACACTGCAGTGGACTCTGCCAGAGATGCAGGTATCACTTAGAAATATCTCAATTCACATCCAGTTGAGGAATTGACCAATGAATTCTGCATATAGTTTGTTAAGAAGCAATTTTCTTTATTTGGGTTTCAGATTGGAATACTGGAGAAGTTAGCTTAGAAAAGGAGAAAGAGTTTTTTTAAAGAGATTTATTTACTTATTTATTTATTTTAGAGAGAGAGGAAAGGAGGGAGATGATGAGGGAGAGAAACATCATTGTGAAAGAGAAACATTGACCAATTGCCTCTCACACGCACCCCAACTGGGGATAGAACCTCAACCCAGGCACATGCCCTGACCAGGAATCAGACCTGCAACCTTTTGGTTTGTAGGACTATGCCCAACCAACTGAGCCACTCTGGCCAGGGCAGGAAAAAAACTTTCACTTGGTTCATCTATCAATACGTGTGTGTACACAAGAAATATATATATATATATTTATGAATGTGAGCCTGATCCCTTCAGGAAGGTCAGTTACATGTTAGGGTAAATAATCTTCACAATATTGCTTTCAGAAAAAAAATTTACTAAGCAGTAGCATTGCTTTCTGCTTATTCCAAAAAAAAGCAGGTTATAACAAACAAGTACTGAATATGGCCAAACATCTCTGAAGCTTCTCACCAAGAACAGTTTGTACCCCAACTGGAACACAAATTTATAGCAATGAAAATTAAATATTTGGATGCCTACCTAGTTCATTTAGTTTCACATAGATATTTAAATCACATATTACTTGGGTAGTTTTCTTTTTTCAGTCTCATATTTCTGTTGTCTTAAATATCAGTGTCTTTGTCATGACTAGAACTTTCTGTTCTCAAACATGGTTTCATGTTTGTGTTTTTTTTATTTTAATTTTATGTTTTAAATTACAGTTAGCTACAATATTCAATTTAGGGATACAACATAGTTCATCCATGGTTTTGCAGACCATATTACCTTTACTTCCATCTGAATTAAGAAACAACTTTAGCCCTGGCGGGTGTAGCTCAGTGGATTGAGCATGGGCTGCTAACCAAAAGGTCACAGGTTCAATTCCCAGTCAGGGCACATGCCTGGGTTGCAGGCCAGGTCCCCAGTGGGGACCATGTGAAATGCAACCACACATCGATATTTCTCTCTCTCTTTCTCCATCTCTTCCCCTCTCTAAAAATAAATAAATCTAAAAAGAGAAACAACTTTATTAACTCATATATGATCACTAGAAATTTGATCCAAAGTTGCAAATATTAATTACCATAATATAGTGTTCATTTTTTAAGTATACAGTCATGAGTTCTTTAATGTCCCCACTCACTTCATTCCTTTTTTTCTAAATTTTTTTGAGATGTTATTTATTTATCTTTAGAGGGAAGGAGAGAGGGAGAGAAATATCAATGTATGGTTGCCTCTCATGCGTCCCCTGCTGGGAACTGGCCTGCAACCCAGGCACGTGCCCTGACTGGGAATTGAACCGTGATCCTCTGGTTTACAGGCCCGTGCTCAATCCACTGAGCTACACCAGGCAGGGCCTCACTTCATTGCTTTTAAAACTTGATCTTTAAAGAATTGCTTATATTACATTCAACATTAACATTTATAAAAATATTATCTCAGGAATATTTACTAAATCTGTGTTAAATTTTCCCCCTCCTTGTTCAGCTCTGTTTGTGCTTGCAGTAAGCATTCAGAACTAGCACTAACTGAAACTGTTTCAAATTACTCTGTTTTCCTCAAATAGCATTTTGTAAAGAGCATACCATAATATAAAATACTTTATAAAGACTCTCATATAAGATGGCTTCCTTTCTCTGAGAGAAGTAAGGGCAGGGGAACCTCTTCATATATATTTCCATAATCAAAATTTAATATAATTCTTTATACTTTATTACCTCTAATTTTTAAAAATCATTATATTATAAAATGCCTATTGTGACCAGTGATCCAAACAACAAATACTTATCTCTATAGTAATCAATACAGTAAACTGATAGTTGCTATTATTTTACTTAATCCCACTCTCTGTTCTGGAAAAGCATCTTGTTTCCTAAGTACAGAACAGAGGTATCTCCTTGGTCCTTATGGACATAGTCTCCTCAATCAGAGTTTAGTTGGTTTCAGTAAGAGGCTTCTTGTCCAGCTGCTAACACTCAATGACCATGGCTCTGCCCTTAGGTAGGAGAATACCCATGAGACACTAATTTTGAGTCCACTGCTTCTCAAACACTAGTGTGCATCAGAATCACCTGTGCCCCCATCATTATTACATTAGCCAAGATTAAAATGAAGGAGAGAATCCTAGAAGCAGCAAGAGATAAGGGGACAGTCACCTACAAAGGAGTTTCCATCAGACTGTCAGCGGATTTCTCAAAAGAGACCTTACAGGCAAGAAGGGGCTGGAAAGAAGTATTCCAGGTCATGAAAACCAAAGACCTACATCCAAGATTGCTCTATCAAGCAAAGCTTTCACTTAGAATTAAAGGGCAGATAAAGTACTTCTCAGATAAGATCAAGTTCAAGGAGTTCATCATCACCAAACCCTTATTATATGAAATGTTAAAGGGACTTACCTAAGAAAAAGAAGATAAAAAAGATGAACAGTGAAAGGACAGCAAACTCACAGTTATTAAGAACCACACCTAAAACAAAAGCAAACTGAGAGGACAGCTAGATCAGGAGTGAACCATAGAAATGAAGATCACATGGAGGGTTAGCAACAGGGGAGTGGGAGAAGGAGAAGGGGGGAGAAAGTACAGAAAATAAGTAGCATAGACAGTAGATAGAAAATGGATAGGGGGAGGGTAAGAATAGTAGGGGAAATATAGAATCTAAAGAACTTGAGACACATGGTCATAAACTAAAGGGGGGGAATGGTGGGGGAGGGGTGTGCAGGGTGGAGGGGAACGAAGGTGGAAAAATAGAACATATGTAATGGCATAATCAATAAAATAAAAAAATATATATTAAAAAAAAGAATCACCTGTGTCCTACTCCCAGAGTTCCTGATTCAGTAAATTGGGGGTGGGACCAAACAATTTGCATTTCTAGAAAGTTCCCTGGTGAAACTGACACCATCACTCTGGGAACCACATGTCTAGAACCACTGCTCCAATTCATGAGACTTTGGATAAGGTATGCCATTCTCCATGTTTGGGGTTTCTCTCAACAAGCTGTATTTTTATGGCTTATGCTCTTTTCTATGTGTACATTATACATCAAAAACAAAACATAACCTAAAACGTCAGTATGATCTGCTTGTACCATCACCCTTGTTGGGACCACAGCCCATGACGGCCCACCCTCGCCTTGGCACAACTGCCACTATCCTGGGTGCTCCCTTATCTCCTCCATCCCCCTCTGCCTCTGCCAGGCCCATTGCAGCAGCAGAGGTGTGAGTGCACATCCTGGAAAACAGCCTTCCCCCTCCTTGTGCCCAGCATTTTTAAACTGTGATATCAGTTTTGTTGGGAATGCAAACAGAACCTATGCTGTGTAGGGAAAGGAACATCTGCATATTTGTCGTGGATCCTGCTTTTTAGATACGTACTTTATAAGTCTGCTTGTTCTGCATACATTTATAAATTGATATGTGCTATAAATATCACAAAATAGGAATTGATTATGCCTGGAGTTTAACTATTAATTTTACAGAATTGAAAATAATTTCTGAATAGTTCTACCAGAAGTAACATGTTTGTCTCTTCACCTGATTCCTGAAAGCTAGTTACTAATGAAATATTTACTCACATGATTAATTTTTATTAACTGCAGTAAGAAATCTGACAGAGGTTGTCCCTCAGCTCCTGGATCAGCTTCGTACAGTTGAGCAGAAGCGACCTGCCAGCAACGTTTCCACCAGCATCCAGAGGATCCGAGAGCTCATTGCTCAGACCAGAAGTGTCGCCAGCAAGGTAACCCGTGAAAAGAGTCATCATCATCAGTCACTCGGTGACTATGAGAACATGAAGAGCAGCTTCCAGAGCCTGGGACCTGTCTACTGTATTATCCAGCCCTGCAGTTCTCAGTTCTCTCTGTTCATCAGAATCACACGAAGAGCTTTAAAAATTAAACCCTTTCCTAGTCCCAGATTAAAATGCAGGAGAGAATCCTAGAAGCAGCAAGAGATAAGGGGACAGTCACCTACAAATGACTTCAAGAGAAATATACCAGGCTCTCAAGAGAAAAGGTTCAGCAATATACATTAGCCAAGGCTCTCAAGAGAAAAGGTTCAGCATCTGTATTTTCTTAAAACTCCCAATGATTCTAAAGTGTGTTAGGACCACAACTTAACCTAGTCAACAATGCTCATAGAGCAAAAGAAATTAAGTAAAACCAAGCACAATAAAAGACTCAATTATTATTATTATTAATTAACAGTTATTTTAGTGTAATTGCTATATGGAATAATCTTGCCCAACCAACCTTTTCAAAGAATTTCGTGGCATAACACAGAAGATATGAAGCTTTTACTGACCCCTCCACAGGCTTAACTTAGGAATCACATACCAGTTGAACCGAATAATCTCAACACAGACCCTGTTCTGAGCTGCTGTACAGAAGCACCTCAGCAACACCATAACTAGCTCCGCACTGGTAGGAATTATCCTGGTGCAACAGTGAACATTTACAGTGCAGCAAAACAGGGCTCGTTCTTGGCCTTCTTTTTAATTTTTTCTTTATTGATTTATAGGCCAGCAGCATTTTTTACAACCAAATTATAGGATTTTATTTTCTCAATTGAGAATTGGCCTGAGCAGACTATTAGCCCAGATTACTGACAGAAATAAGAGTTGAAAATCAGCTATTTTGTAATGAGGGAGATAACAACTGGTAAATACACCTGCCTCTGAATGATATATAGTGATTGATTCCGCATCACAAATTAGTTTTTTTTAGATACCTTGGAGAACATTTCAAAACAGGCTTATTGTCAAGAAATGACATTTCCAAAGCTGGGTTCTCTGTGAGTGCTTTCTCGTAGTTTTATTCATATAGAGTAGAATTTGGGAGCCTTAAACACCTAAGATAATTTTCTAAAGAGTCTTGGCGATGACTCTGGAATCCACTAGGCTCTTCAAAGTGAGATGCTTTTTGTACAGATAATACATCCTTCTTCAACTCTCAATTTTTACATTAATTCCATGTGCTGCTTGATTATTTATTAAGATGTGTTGATGTTTACTCAACTGACAGCATAGGACAGCTGCACTCTAAGCACCTGGGAATATAATCTTGAGCTCACTCACCATCACTATTAACCAAATCAATATTAATGAACTGATATAGATACATCCAGTCATTCAGAAATATTTGCATAAGTGGCATGCATATACAGTCTATCCACTTATGAATACTCCAAAAATCACCTCAAATCAGACTCATTTAGCATATCATATTGGGCCTTTTAGAAATGCATTTACTGAATTTTGCTTTGTTGTGATGCCTTTCCGAGAATCATTATAAAAAAACATTAATGAACTCATCCTTAGAATCGTTACAATGATAGACCCAGTCCTAGAAAGCATTTTTATACTTATCATCTTTTCATTCTCAGAACAGATTTATTGTCCTCATTTTACAGATGAGGAAACTGCAGGTTAGGTGACTTGTTCGTGATTATGTAAGTAGGAAGTGGCAGAGACAGGTTTTAAGACCTGTGTCAGACTTCAGAGCTGTGTCTAGACCCCTCCTAATTGTCCAGACTCACCCATGCTCTTCTTTAAAGACCCTGTAGACAAATTCCTATTTGTACTATTACCCAAGATTGGTTATACTTCTCCTGACCAGTTCATTCTTGTTAATCTTATAGGCCCTTGTGAATCGTATAACTGAGTGTCCCTCCAAGCTGCTTAATTCACCCCAAGTGTGTAGTTCATTGTAGAGTTCATATTTATACTCATTCTTAAACTTACTTTGTCACCCCATTTTAAATTAAAATATTTATTATAATCCACTTTAAATCCTTTCTCCAATGAGGCGAGGACACAAGTAAACAGAGGCCTGGAGGAAAGGAGGGCTCAGAGGCACATTAGGAATGATGGAAGCCCACTGAGAACCATGGGAAAGCTCTGTGCCCATTTCTGCAGCATACTTTTAACGGAATAATTTTGTAACTCCAGATCCAAGTCTCCATGATGTTTGATGGCCAGTCTGCAGTTGAAGTGCACCCTAAAACCAAAGTGGAAGACTTAAAGACCTTCACGTCCCTGAGCCTGTATGTAAAACCTCCCATTGTGAAGCAGCCAGAACTGGCCGGGACTGCAGACCAGTTTATCTTATACCTCGGAAGTAAAAATGTAAGAACGTGGGGTTTATTTATATTTTTTATTTTTATTTTTTAATTACAGTTTACATTCAATATAATGTTTGTACTACTGTCAGGTGTACAGCATAGTGGTTAGACAATCATATACTTTACAAAGTGGTCCCCCTGATATTTCCAGTACCCACCTGGTACCACACATAGTTAGCACAATATCATTGACCATATGTTTTATTTTTACATCCTGTGACTATTTTGTAACTACTAATTTGTACTTCTTAAAAAGAGGAAATAATATTAAAAGGAAAAATAGGTTCCTCTCCCTTGCCATACAACAAAGCTACCTAGGCCAACAACAAAATTCCCATTCTGGTAACTCAAAAAGTATAGATTGTTTTAATGCCCAGCCTAAAGTAGTGAGTTAAAGGCAAGTAATTCTTTCTGTGTGGAATATTTTGAGGCTTGCTTCATATCAGCCTCACACTGCTAACTTTGAAGTGTCTGAATGTAGCATTTCAAAGACCTTCAGAATACAGAAGCCTTTATGTTTGATGCTGAACTGTTTGAAGAAGCATAGCGGTTGGTATCAGCTGGCTGCATTACGTCCCTGGTTAACTAGGCAAGGTTAGCACACACTCCTGGCAGCCATCAGTTGGTTGCCTGCAGTTGCTTGCCTCCCTGTCCAGATGCACTTGGACAAGCTCAGGGGGACTGCAGACTGATGCCGCCACAGGGAGGTGGGAGAGGAAGAGGCACTGCCCAGTCTAACAGTAACTTTGGTAATAACTCATCCAGACATACCTTAATGCAGCCAAGCATTGGAATTGCTTATTGTTCTTCAAAGAAATGAAAGCAAAAGATGATACTTATTCATTTGGATTTTATTTAAGCAACTTCTACCCATTTCAGGCCAAAAAAGAATACATGGGCCTTGCAATCAAAAATGATAACCTGGTATATGTTTATAATTTGGGAACTAAGGATGTAGAGATTCCCCTGGACTCCAAGCCTGTCAGTTCATGGCCTGCTTACTTCAGCATTGTCAAGATTGAAAGGTAAAATGAATCCATAACATGGGGCTTGTGTGCACATTTTTAAGACACAAACACACACACACATACCACTTACAATCTTCCTGTGGGTGTTGTAAGTAGCATTTTCTTTCCCCTTCTTCCCTGTCTTTCTTCCATTATTCCTGTACTTCTTCCCAAATATCTTAGTGAAAAACAAAAATTAGAATATATAGTCATCATTTTTAGATACCAATCTGATCATTAGATCTTTTTATCTGGCTAATACAGCAATTAATTTAGAGATGGAATGTCTTTTTTGCCCTTCTGTTGATTGTTGACATTCTACAAATGCTTCTGAGTATGACAAAATCAAATCACCAATTCTGTGACAAGGTAACATTAACACTGTGACATTAAAAATATGTCTTTTCTGTAAATTATTAGGCTAATAAAGAGTGTAAACTATTTATCTCAACAGGGTAGGAAAACATGGCAAGGTATTTTTAACAGTCCCAAGTCTCAGCAGCACTGCAGAGGAGAAGTTTATTAAAAAGGGAGAGTTCGTAGGGGATGACTCTTTGTTGGATCTGGACCCCGAGGACACTGTGTTTTATGTTGGTGGTGTGCCTTCAAACTTCAAGGTAAGCTCTCCACCTATATTTTGGCTTATTGCAAATCTACAATAATTGTTTTCAAAACTCCATAAGACCTACAATGATTTGGGGATGGGATAGCAACCTTAATATTTTAAGAAAGAATTGAGCTCAGTAGGTAGTAGAATTCTGAACCAGGATCTACAAACCTGGTCTCTGCTACCATATTTTCATAGTGTTAAGTGCATTCAAGCTATAGCTAACACTTGAATATCAGTTCATTTCATTCTGATACATGCATATGTCATTAATATTACTCCCATCTATGGCAGGAGTGTCTGTACCTTGTAGATTTGTAACTTCAGGTTCACAGATGACAGTTTCAAAAGCTTCATTATCTCAACTAATACAAGCATAAAATAAAATACAAAGGAGGGGGTGGGACCTGGGGGAAAATGTTAGACCCGATGAAAGTTAAATAAAGGAAAGGCCCAAGAAGACGGGACATCAATCTAGGATTCAATTCCAGGACTGCTATTTACTAGTTATAGGCACATTACTGAGCCTGAGAATTACTTTCTCTTTAAATGAGGACAGGAATAACTACTTCACAGAGCTAGTATAAGGATTGATTTTGGTCATGAATTCATTGCCCAACAGGTGACTGGCACATAGTATATGCTCAATAAATCTCACCCTCTCTGCTAAGATATGTACAACTGAAAAATCATGACTTACCTAAATGTTTTGGCATAGAGTAGACACAAACTCAGGGCTAGAAAGATACCTATACCAATGTGTAGATCTAGACCTGCTGTTTGTTTAATTGCCTGTTTTGTGTCCTCCTGGTGAAATGTGATCATGGGACGGTTGACAATGCTTTGCCTGTTGCACAGCTTCCTGCCAGCTTAAACCTGCCCGGCTTCACTGGCTGCCTGGAGCTGGCCACTTTGAATAATGATGTGATGAGCTTGTACAACTTTAAGCACATCTATGATATGGATCCCTCCAAATCAGTGCCCTGCGCCAGGTAAGAAAGTGTTGAGTACTAAAGACTTTGAGAGCCATGCCAGAGCAGCAGGTGAGACAAGTGTGAGCCCATGTCTGAGTTCTCAATCTTTTCTTTGGGGAAACTGGTTTTGAAGCTGCATAATAATCATGCCTGTAAAATACTTTTCAGATTTTCTCTTCCATAGAAGAGCATGAAGAGTTATAAAAAGTGTTAAGCTACTTGTTTTGCAGCATTAACTGAGAATTCCAGAGACTGGGTTTTCACTAGAGACTTCTGTTCTCTTAGCACAAAGGGAAAAGAAGAAATCCATTAAAAATGATTCATTAACCTTAGCTGTAAATGCATCTTTATGTCACCATTCAGACCTCATGACTTCATTGAAATGCTGGAAAGTCCAAGGAAAATGTCATGGGATGGATTAAAAGGGCCTCATTGAAAAGCACAACATTGCAATACTTATATGATCCTTGTGTTTTTATTTCAGAGATAAGCTGGCCTTCACTCAGAGTCGGGCTGCCAGCTACTTCTTTGATGGCTCCAGTTATGCCGTGGTGAGGGATATCACCAGGAGAGGGAAGTATGGTCAGGTGACTCGTTTTGACATAGAAGTTCGAACACCAGCTGACAATGGACTTGTGCTTCTGATGGTCAATGGAGTGAGTACAGATAAAAAGTCCTACATTTTCTCCTTTACTTCATTTACTTTCTGCTATGCATATATTTCTAGGAACCTTCCAAGATTGTGTCAGGTCATCCAGCTGAAGTTTTAGTTTAGAAATTAAAATTGGGTTATTCTGACTAAATTGGATGTCAGCAATGAGTAAATGCAGCCCTGAATTTCCCTGCACTGCATTTTATTAAATACTAAATGTATATTAAATATCTCCTCTTTAATACACTGAAGAAATTTTTAAAAACAAGTGCCAAGATAAAGAAAAACAGTGTGTCTACAGAAATTTAACATTGGCTTTTTAAATTATCTTCCCCAATCAGTAAAACAAGTTTGCATGTTTACTATATATGAATGTATATATCTATATCTATACATTTCTTTATTAATAACGTACATATGCCATATATGAATAGAATATTCAAAATTGGGAATAAAAGACAATTATATAAATATAACATTGAGTAAAAATAAATGTTATTTTAAAATAAAGATGAAATTAAATAACTTATTTTATTTGTTAATGATACAAAATTATTGTTTTTTTTTTTCTTTTTTTTTTTTCTTTTTTTTTTTTTTATTGATTATGCCATTACATTTGCTCTATTCTCCCCTCCCCTCCCCTCCACCCTGCATACCCCTCCCCCACCATTTCCCCCTTTAGTTCATGAACATGTGTCTCAAATTCTTTAGATTCTGTATTTCCCCTACTATTCTTACCCCCCCCTATCTATTTTCTATCTACTGTCTGTACTACTTATTTTCTGTACCTTCTCCCCCTTCCCCTCCTCCCACTCCCCTATTGCTAACCCTCCATGTGATCTTCATTTCTATGGTTCTGCTCCTGATCTAGCTATCCTCTTAGTTTGCTTTTGTTTTAGGTGTGGTTCTTATTAACTGTGAGTTTGCTGTCCTTTCACTGTTCATCTTTTTTATCTTCTTTTTCTTAGGTAAGTCCCTTTAACATTTCATATAGTAAGGGCTTGGTGATGATGAACTCCTTGAATTTGGTCTTATCTGAGAAGCACTTTGTCTGTCCTTCCATTCTAAATGAAAGTTTTGCTGGGTAGAGCAATCTTGGTTGTAGGTCTTTGGATTTCATGACTTGGAATACCTCTGTCCAGCCCCTTCTTGCCTGTAAGGTCTCTTTTGAGAAATCAGCTGACAGTCTGATGGGAACTCCTTTGTAGGTGACTGTCCCCTTAGCTCTTGCTGCTTCTAGGATTCTCTCCTTCATTTTAATCTTGGCTAATGTAATTATGATGTGCCTTGGTGTGTTCCTTCTTGGGTCCAACTTCTTTGGGACTCTCTGAGCTTCCTGGATTTCTCGGAAGTCTATTTCCTTTGCCATCTTGGGGAAATTCTCCTTTATTATTTGTTCAAATAATTTTTCAACTGGTGGTTGTGCCTTTCCCCCTTCTGGTACCCCTATAATTCGGATGTTGGAACGTTTAAAGATGTCCTGGAGGTTCCTAATCTTCTCCTCATTTTTCTGAATTCTTATTTCTTCATTCCTTTCTGTTTTATCATTTTTTTCTTCCGTCTGGTTCTCTCCCTTGATTTGAGTCCCAATTTTCTTTCCATTATTATTGGAATCTTTTGTATCCCCATTCATTTCAATTAATTTAGCTTCCATATGTTTCTCTAATTTGTGGCTAAAGTCAACCAGTTCTGTAAGGATCTTTATAACCAGTGATTTGAACTGTGCATCTGAAAGACTGGCTATTTCTTCATCACTTAGGTCTATCGGTTCTGGGGCTCTGAGTTGTTCTAGAGCCATTTTTGGTCTGTTCGCGCTGTTAAGTGAGCGGAGCGAAGCCTTAGTTGTTTACCAGGACGGGCGACCCAGGTCGCTGGTTTGTGACGCTGTGTGTGGGGGCGGGGTCAGAGAGGGAGCGATGGCGTTCCTCTCCGCTAGCCCAGAGCATCCAGTCACTCACACAAACGCCTCGGGCTTGCTTATCCGATCCTAATTTTGCGAGCCTGCTGCGCCGCGCTCGGGCTTCCCTTCTCACTGGTTTCTCCGCACGTAACTGCGCGCCACCGACCGACCCACCGCGCCTCTTCCCTATGCGCTCCGCAGCCAGCTCACTGGCGATCAGCCCTCGGTTGCCGCCTGCGCGCGCCGCGCACCGCCGCCCCGGGAATTTTTTCTTGCTAACCTGCTCCGCTTCTGGTCTCGCTCCTTGTACCGTTCCAGCCGAGTATCTAGTTGTCCTTTGGACTCCGTATTGTTGATTTTCCGTATAGCTTGGTTGTGACTGCTGTTAAAAATAGTTGTTCTTAGATTTGGTTGTGCACAGAGGCGAGGTGGACCCTCCACCTACTTCTCCATCTTGGCGGAAGTCTCCAAAATTATTGTTAATAGCAGTATTCAAACAATGTAATTAAATATGTTGAAGTATTTTTGAAAGTCTCATTAAACAATTTGTGAGAGAATGATTCAAAGTCTTGTGCAAAGTCCAGTTTACTTCATTATTAAGTTTTATTGGCTGTCATAACTGGACAGGATACCTCATAAAGGTAAAGCTGTAAGAAGTTGACCACTGGCTCTGCTTTCTAAATCATGATACCATTTTTCAGTCTCATTCATCAACTGGCAAAGTAAAATTTGGTGCATTTTCAGCTTTTCTGATGTCAGTCTTGCCAGCTAATTATATATTTTGTCATTTTATACACTTTAACAAAAGAGTTCAAGACCACTGGATTTTTAAACAGGTTAGAAGTTTCTTTCCAGAAGTATTTTTAATAGTGCAGATATGAGCATTTTTATAAGAAGGACACTCATTGTGTTCATCAACAAGTTCACTTCACAGTAGAAAATTTTTCAAACATTTTTTAAAGGCCATCTCTCCAGTGTATAACTTCCTTCACAAAAATTTACTCTCATCAATTGTTATAATACACCTACTCTGAAATGATAGATCACGTATTGTTTTAAATAGTAAATAGGTTTCATATTACTGAAAGACATTTGTTATCACAAATGAAGGTGAATAAATTTAGAATAATCCATTTTATAAAGAAAATGTGTAACTCTTTAAACATCAGCATTTTTAATAGTTTTCAGGATGTAATTTGCAAACATCTATGTATCTCAAACTATTGTCACTTACTGTGTCTCTATAGAAAGTCATCACAAATACTCCATTATTTAAGTCATCTCACCTGTAAATGCATGTAACCAAGCACACTGCAATAAACTGCAGGAGGCTAAAGGGAAAGAAGTAGGTGAGGGGCTACTGCCAGCCTTCAAGTGTGGAACTGCACTCTTAAAGCCTCATATAATGTGTGAATCCCATGAATCTATTCATAAGACTAAGTGAAGGCCCGGGGTCAGTCCATGTATTATATATGAAAAGTTAGTCTATATTTATATTTTAGAGTTTTTAAATGAGTTGAAACAGAAGTTAAAATATTTCTTTCTGTTCCCCAATGGATTGTTTTCCACATTTTCAAGAGAATGCAAACTTCACTCAGAATATCAATTTCTGTAAAGTAGGGACTTTGCATAATACCTTATCATTCAAATCCATTGAATTCTTGTATCTATGAACTGTCTTCTGAAACAAGCAAGACTGACTAGTGAGTATTATGGTGTAAGTGTGATATTCAAGTGACTATTACAGAATTACTCTGGTTCTTGAACATAATGTGGTCCAAGTGAACAATTTCATATCTATTTACAAAAATTCAGTGCTTCAGGATAACACAGGAATGGCCTTTTTTATATATCCATATTTGCTGATAATTTTTTAAGGTTCTTTTTGGTGCCCCTTGGAATTAGTTTTAAATATCACCAATGTTCCTCTTAAAATTAAATGCAATCACATATATTGGTTTGTTATAACTTTCAAAAGTTGCCTGGAGAAAAGGCAGTTGAATGTGTATGGCCTGTAATACTCTGTTTTCAAAATTTTTAAAAGAAAAGGAAACCTTACTTAGGTGGTGACCACACTAGGATATTCCATGTAGTCGTATACCTAAAACCTATGTAATTTTTTAACGAATGTCATTCCAATAAATTTAATAAAATTTAAAGAATAAAAAATAAAATAAAAAATTTTAAAGGTCAATAAGGTAAATGTATAATTTCATTAATTTATAGGGTAAATAAAAATAACAGAAGATAGTTGTTTAAAATTGTATGTAAATATTCACATGTTGGTATATTAATATGAAACATAAGCACTGATGTAGTTACAATTTTAAGAACTTCATGAGCTATCCTTAGGCGGCCAACAATTTCAGTAACACAGAATACAGTATGATTTCTCAAATTGAGCTAAATCTGCACTTGTATAATAGCAGATGCTCACATTATAACTTCCTTTTCTCCACAGAGTAGGTTTTTCAGCCTGGAAATGCGCAATGGTTACTTGCATGTGTTCTATGACTTTGGATTCAGCAATGGCCCTGTGCATCTTGAAGACACTTTGAAGAAAGCTCAAATTAATGATGCAAAATATCATGAGGTACAAATGATTGCAATTTGGGTAGTTACTCTTTGATTTGGTTTTGTTTGAACGTGAATCTATTGATCTAATCAGATGTTCAACTGAGAGAGGTGGGAAAGTAATTACACTGAACACCTTTGTATCTAAAGACTGACTGAAGGACTTTCATCTACTTAACTCACTTAAGAGATGATATTTCATCTACTTAAGAGATGATATTTGCTTTAAAAAAATGGATGTTTTTGTCATAATTGACTTTTCTAAAAAAGAGTCACTGAAAGATTCATTTTAGTTGCTTCATTAACCAAAAGGCTCCTGTCATGCTCACTATCTTGATTGCAGTGACGCTCCTGTAGAATCCTCCTATACAGTTGTTGAAAATGCCAAAGAGTAGATATATGGCCATTTGTTTACTTATCCTCTGAGCCCCACTAAATACAAAAAGAGTACATATAAGTAATTAGAGAATCTCCTTTTAAACCGTTTATCCAGAACTTAGAAAATTCTAATAAAGTTTCCTTATAATGAGAACCCATAAAGAACACTCTTTAGTCTTGAAACAGATGTGTAGTATGTATAAATAGGATATACTTCATCTATTTTTATTAATAACTACTTTAAGTCTACAATTTAATAAAATGTTCAAAAGGCATAATATTTTTGAAGTTGAACTGAAATGCAGAGAGAAATGAGAGGGTACATTTCTCTTCTCAGTAAGTCAATAGCCTTCATGAGGACAGTTTACAATAAAAGATTGTTTTAACTATTTATCTGACTAGGATTTTCATGGATTTGTTAAGGCTTCTCAGAGTGTCACCAAAAAATAACAGCTGGTAACGTGCAACCTAGGTTCCAGGAGATACCTGTTTATAGTTCTTTCCTAAATCTTCTCAAAGGGGCCAAAGAAATCAGTTGGTCTCTTGACAAATTTCTCCTTCCCCGTGTGGAACTCCTTCTTCAGAAAATGTGAATTTCTGCATATCTGTGATTAAAAAAGGAAAACCTGTTCTCCATCTTGTAAACAAACAGGCATAAGAACATGGAAGTCCAGCTGTTTTAATCAGAATGATCAAAATATATAGTAGTCTTCAAAAAGTTGCATGTTAACCAATGGTCAAGGATTACTATACCTTATTTCTCCCAGATCTCAATCATTTACCACAATGATAAGAAAATGATTCTGGTGGTTGACAGACGGCATGTCAAGAGCATGGACAATGAAAAGATGAAAATACCTTTTACAGACATATACATTGGTGGGGCTCCCCCAGAAATCTTACAATCCAGGTAAGTTTTCTTTGTTAAGTGGTTGCTTGTTCCTAACAATGTACTGGCTGAGTATTCAACACCCAGGATAGGTCTAGCAAAAGGTTTAAGCTCCCCCCCTTGCTACTTCCACACATGTGCACAGGCACACACACACAGGTATGCGCTTTGGGCCCTCTGCAGCCAGTCCTCATGACCCCCTTAAATTAGTATCTGCTAGATGTGATCTACAGGTTTCTTTAATTGTGTCCCTTTATTTTCGTTTTAGTCTTATTTTAAATTTATTTTAATTCTCAAATAGCATCTGAAAGTAAAAATTTTAAGCTTATCCAAGGGGTGTGAATTAGGTATGGTGAAACATTATTCTAACATTCAAAAATTCACTGTCTCTTATTACATTTAATTCATAGCATCAGAGACCTGGAAGACTGAGAGATAACTTTACAATATTCCAGTCCAGTGGTTCTCAACCCTGGTTCTCTTAGAATTACCTAGAAAGTTTTCATAAATACCATTGTCCATGACCACTCTCCAAAAATTTGAGCACTCTGAGATAAAGCCACAATATAAATATAAAATTTAAAAAAAAAAAAAAACTTCCCCAACCAGGCAATTCTACTGAGTAACTAGGGTTGAGAAATGCCGATAGAGTTCACCCTCTCATCCAATACAGAATCCATATCTCCATTAGCCCTCACACGTCTCTTCAAATAAATGCAATGATATATCTATGATTAGCTGTGAATGCAAAAAAGTCAAGTTTAATGACTTTAATTTTTATAAAGTTTTTCCTTATATTGAATCACAGCTAGTAATCCCCCTTCCATGTCACAATGCTTCATGTGTTTAAAAGGCTCCCCAAGATTCCTCTTCAAACTAGATAGCCTCTGCAGTCCTTCAACTGTGCCACACTGGACCTTCACCCACCATGGTTGCTGTATGTGCACCCCGATCTGTCCCTCAGTATGACCCTCCCAGTATGATCTTGTCGGTGCACAGTTTAGGGACCTGTTACTCCTTAGTTTGGCTAGTGTTCATCTAAAATACATTGAAGACATTGTAACTGAAATAAAACTAACTTCATTCAATATCCAACCACATGTTCTTGGGTACTCCTATATACTAGGCATGATAATAGATATTAGGACTACAGTACTGAGAAAAATGCCATCCCTTATCTTATAGATAAAATATTTCTTACTTTCCTAATAACCCCAAGGCCCAACATTCACACTAGCATTAGTTGATTGGAGTGTGTGGCAAATTAAACCAAGAAGATAAGTATACAACCCAAGTGAATTAGTGGGAGACTGTACTGAAATCCTCACTTACCAGTTACGACATAAGAAATTAACGCTTCTTAGTTTACTTTGATAACTTATACCATGTGAAATTGCCAAGAACTGACCATTTTTACCCTTTAAATAAGTTAGTTATAAATGATTAGAAATAAAATTACATTGCATGGCCTTCATACATAGGGTAACATCGGCATCACAGCTAAAGAAGTACATATATAAAGGAGTACATGTATCAGTGAAGATTAATTTTTTTCCAGGACTCTAAGAGCACACCTCCTTCTAGATATAAACTTCAGAGGATGCATGAAGGGTTTCCAGTTCCAAAAGAAAGATTTTAACTTATTAGAGCAGCCAGAAACCCTGGGCGTTGGCTACGGATGCCCAGAAGACTCTCTTGTAAGTACCAATCAGAATCTTTTTAATAATAATAAATAATAGGCATAAAAGTTATCACTCTCAGAAGCTGTAAAGCTCTTTTCAGCTCCTTTATAATCCTAGCTACACCGTGGGTTCCTTTCTGCCACCAGCAGAAAAAATCATTCAGCCAGGAAGACCTGTAGGGTTTCTCTGTGACTGGTCCGGTTTGCCTCTGTTTCCCAGGGGCAGGGCTTCCAAAGCTCAGAGAGGCTGTGTGAGCCTCGTTACTCACTCAGGGTACAGGAAATAAAGAAGCTGAAACCCCATCTGTTAGAGAAACACAGAAAGAAGGTTCACGTGCTCCAATTTCATTATAAACCAGAAATTTAGCAAAAGACTATTAATACAGAAACTAGCAGACAAGACCTTTGGCATGTCAGAAACATGCATTTTAAGCATTTGGTAATTATCACAAACACTAAATTCACTCTTTTGACACACAGATATCTCGAAGAGCATATTTCAATGGACAGAGTTTTATTGCTTCAACTCAGAAAATATCGTTCTTTGATGGCTTTGAAGGAGGATTTAATTTCCAAACGTTACAGCCAAACGGGTTACTCTTCTATTATGCTTCAGGGGTGAGTATTCATTTTTCCCCCGAGGAAATGTCTTTGTATTGTTTGTTTTGTCTATTAAAAATGCTTTTAAGCACATGAATAGTGCTTAGTGATTTTTTTATTCAAATTCATTTTGACTCACATGTACATACACAGAATACTTCATCACATACACTTTATAAAATATTATATATATTGTACATCAGAGGTTCTTAACCTGGGATTCATAAACCCTAACCCACTCCTCAGGGGATCATGAAAAAATTCAGGAGGTCTGTCGATTTGGGTGGGGTAAAATCACATCTTTATTTGTTCTAACTAACATTTAGCATTTTATTCAATTGTGAATGTTGGCAGCAGATCACAAAAATATCAGCAGTACCTGTAACTTTTTCATTAATAGAAATAACAAGTACTTTTCACTTCATGTTTAAGTTATCACAGGTATCTCAAAATACTATTTTTGCTCATAGCTACTTCTAAATTACAATAGTTATTAGATCTGATACTAGATTTTATTATTTAATGCCTTCATAAAGAAGTACGTATATTACTATATCACAGATTTATTGTTTTGATATCTTGAAACTGTATTTCGATGTAATTTGTTTCCTTTGAGTTCTTACCCATTTTATTTTATGCACATGAAAACATTATTTCATGAAGGGTCCAAATGTATCACCAAACTGCCAGATGAGTCCATGGCAGAACAAATTTTAAGAGCCACTTTATGTTAAGAACAAACATACATGTGATTTACTTTATACATAACTAAAAAGAATGTACTTCTCTCTTCTTGCATTTGCTGAACACTTGAGCTCAACTTCAAGATACATTATTTCAAGAATAAAATGAGATCTGTAGAGGTTCAGTGATCTTGGTCATCACTGATAGATGCACTGATGGATGAGGTCATAATATGCATAATTTATGACAGCAGCTTTCACTTGTCATATTTTGTATCTATCACATATGTATTGAACTTCATTTAAATCTGTAGCATCTAGGAGAATCTACCCGAAGCACTTTTTAAGACCTCTGTCACCTAACCTGCCTCAGGTTACCGTGGTTAATTAAATAACACTTTTGGTCCCCCCAGAAAAGTAGTTACATTCTGGGCTAACTGTAGAGTTTGGTGCCCATATTGGGGAAGAGAAGCAAGATTATCATGTTGCCAATATTTGAAGACAAATGATAAGTGAATTCAGAAAAAGAGATGTTAAGCTGCTCTTTAAAGTATTTCTCTTCTGCCTCTACATATCAAAAATGGGAAACATTTTAAAAGCCAAACTAGCAAATTAACTTTTGCCTGGTCACCTAGCTACATCATCAAGGAGATTCAAATATTGCCTTGTCAACAGGGATTAAAAATGAGACATGGTAGAGTAGAAATGCCTGCGTTAGGAAAGTAACTGACATTAAGACAACTCTCAGTGTGACAAAATCACCAGAAATGTTCAGTTCTAAATATAGGTTTTTCCCATTTAAACATGTCTAATTGTATAGGTAACATCAACAAGCAATTAAGTATTTTGTTTTCATCACTATTCATAGAAAGTATTTTACAAGCAAACTTCCTTCACACTGGGTATTCCTTTAGGCAATAGCATTAAGTAAATGTTGAAAACACATTTACCTTTTGGATACATGAATCCCTTCTTGAAAACCTGTGCTTGCCTTTCAGTCAGACGTATTCTCCATTTCGTTGGATAATGGCACCGTGGTCATGAACGTGAAGGGGACCAAGGTGCAGTCGACAGATAAGCAGTACCATGACGGGCTGCCCCACTTCATCATTACCTCTGTCTCACCCACAAGGTACCACTCCTCCCCAAGTAGCCTTTCCATCAGATGGCTTTATATGTAGGGCAGGATTCTGTCAAAGGACCACTCTGAATAATAGGCTATCCTACTATTTTTCCAGTGTTAAAAAATATATTGGAAGGAGTTATTTAACTCCTGTTTAAAAAAATTTTTCTTAATTTTCAAGACATGCAAAATAAGTCACTATAAAATTACTTAACAGGAATATAAAGGTTTTTCCACCCAGCAGAACTACAGGCTATAATCTCCTTGAGAGAAGTGCTGGATGTAGTACTTACTCAGTGGAGGGCAGTGGTTGGCACATAGAGGGGCTCAGCAACAACTGGTTCCATTTAGTTTTAAATTCGGCAACTGAGAATGCTACATTTATGGCCGCATTTTAGAATCACTAATTGTATCATTAAAGTATATGCTGGATTTCATTTCCATAATAAGAAAACTTCCTGGGATAAGACATGAACCTCTGTTGCAGACTGTTCCTGCAAGTTCAATTCCATGAACCCCTCTCAATAAAGGAAAACATTAATAGGCCTTTTCTGGACTCCATTTCCAATCAGAATTAAAACCATTTCATGTGCTTTACAGTGAAAATGCTGTCCCACAAATGTGTTTCAATGATCACCGTGAAGTATGTTCTGGGGTTTTTTCCATCAAAAAGAAAGAAAAAAACAATGCTGATGACTAGTCATCTTAACTTCTTGCTTTTATGGGTTTAAATTCCAATCATGGTTTGGAAGTTCTTTACTGTCTGTGGAAATATTCATCGTTTTATCCTAGGCTTCATAAAGAGTCTAGAAAACTACTGTTTCTTTATTAACCAGATGTCCCATTTCAATTCCATGAGAAAACCTACAACCTTGAACTCGAGGTAGAATGTTAGCTGTGTGGGGCGTAAACGAGCCTTGTCCTTTGCAGATACGAACTGATAGTAGATCAAAGCAGACTTGGGAGTAAGAGCCCCACCAAGGGGAAAGCGGAGCACACGCAAGCAGGTGAAAAGAAGTTTTACTTCGGTGGCTCACCCATCAGTCCCCAGTATGCTAACTTCACCGGCTGCATAAGTAATGCCTACTTTACCAGGTATATTTTTATTTTTTATAAATCTGCATGATCGATAAAGAACATCAAGTCAGTAATGAAAGTATTTACATCATTGAAACAGAACTAGAATGTGTCGGAGGTGTTAGGGTAGTGTTAGAAGCTTGCATGTGCTTGAGCAGCTGACATTCTTGGGTTTGTAATTAGATTTGCTTGCCCTTTAATTTCTGTATAACTTGGTGGAGTAAACTTTTGTTACTTCACCTGCAAAATGCAGATAATAGTAGTACCTGCCTGGTACACTTGTTACAAGGTTTAAATGAGATAATGCACATAAAGCACCAAGCATACAGCAAGCTATAAACATTAGATGTGATTGTTTCTGTGCTTCTTATTAACAATACAGAACAGAGCAACATTCTCAAACCCTTGTTAGAGGTTTAAGAAAGTGTTCTTATTTTAATGCACGGCTTTAAACAAAGGCATTAATCCAGGTCATTAGCAAAGACAACGAGGACTCCCTGAGCACAAGAAAAAGCAAGGGAGGAATTTCACCCAGATTAAGTAATACAGAGGTGGCCCCAATCATCCAGAGTGTGGCGAGGAAAATCATGTTCATCTGTCAGGGTGTGCTGGTACCAGGCACAAAGTTATTAGAAAATTGGTTAAATGATCATATCGAGGATTCTGATTAAGATAGTGGTTGATGGATACAGACCCATCACACGCCCACACACACATAATTTAATTGCCAAAGTTTTCTGACTTCCCTAGTTTTTATCTTGTAATTCTGAACAGTATTTTCAGGGCTTTTTTACCCCATTCTTACAAACATAGGTTGGACAGAGATGTGGAGGTAGAAGACTTCCAGCGGTATCCTGAAAAGATCCACACTTCTCTTTACGAGTGTCCCATCGAATCTTCACCGTTGTTGCTCCTTCACAAAAAAGGAAAAAATTCCTCAAAATCTAAAACAAGTCAGAATAAAAAGGTAAAAGATAATGCTGTGCCAAGTTCCCAATTGTCCTTATATATTCCATGCATACAACTTTACATGCTGATGCTTTGTAGGATTTACCCTAGTTCGCAAAGATAAGATTCTTGTAGTAGCAGATATTCCAGTTCCCAGCTTTGTTGCATCTATTCTTGTTCATTAAAAAACCTTTTGAGCCCTGGCTGGTATAGCTCAGTGGATTGACCACGGGCCTGTGAAGCAAAGTGTCACTGGTTCCATTCCCAGTCAGGGCACATGCCTGGGTTGCAGGCCAGGTCCTCAGTAGGGGACGCATGAGAGGCAACCACACACTGATGTTTCTCTCCCACTCTTTCTCCTACCCTTCCCCTCTCTATAAATAAATAAATAAAATATTTTTAAAAAATGTTTGAATCAGCTTTTACCCATGCTTCCAGCTACTTTTTGATGGCATGGTAAATTGTTCCATACTTAACGATTTTTATATATCATGTTATTAGTACCATTATTCTCTAGTATCATTTGCTTTTGGGCAACAGTCTCAGACTTTTGTCATAATCATGGAAATTATTAAAGTTTCTGATCTTACCCTTGTTTCCCCCTCTTTCCCCTCCACTTCAACCACTCACATGTACAGCTGATCTGCGTCATCAACTAAAGCCAAAATCTTCGCTTCCATTATCAAAACGTTGAGTTTTTAAAATATATTTTATTGATTATGTCATTGCAGTTGTCCCAATTTTTCACCCTTTGCCCTCCTCCACCCAGAACTCACCATTCCCTTCAGCAGTCCTTCCCCTTATTCATGTCAGTGGGTCATCAGTATAAGTTCTTTGGCTACTCCATTTCCTATGCTGTTCTTAACATCCCTCTGCCTGTTCTGTACCTACCAGTTTGTACTTCTTAATCCCTGCACCTCTTCCCCTATTCTCTGCCTTCCCTCTGTTTACTGATAATGCTCCAAATGACCTCTATATCTATTATTCTGTTTCTTTTCTGCTTGTTTGCCGACTTTGTTTTTAGATTCCATTGTTAATTGTTGTGAATTTATTGCTATTTTAATGTTCATAGTTTTGATTTTTTTCCTTTTCTTAAATAAGTTCCTTTAACATTTTGTATAATAATGGCTTGGTGATAATGAACTCCTTTAGCTTTACCTTGTCTGGGAAGTGCTTTATCTGCCTTTCCATGATAGCTTTGCTGGATAGAGTCATATGGGTTGTAGGTTCTTGCTTTTCATCACTTTGAATACTTCTTTTCAGTCCCTTCTTGCCTGCAAAGTTTCCTTTGAGAATTCAGCTTCAGGCCTTATGGGAGCTCCTTTGTAGGTAACTTTCTTTTCTCTTGCTGCTTTTATGATTCTCTCTTTATCTTTAACCTTTGACATTTTAATTATGATGTGTCTTGGTGTGGTCCTCTTTGTGTCCATCTTTCACTTAGCAGGGGTGTCCAACCTGTGGCCCACGGGCTGCAAGCAGCCCAGGATGGCTATGAATGTGGCCCAACACAAAATTGTAAATTTACTTAAAACATTATGAGATTTTTTGTTTTTGTTAGTGTTTGTATATTTAATGTGTCACCCAAGACAACTCTTCTTCTTCTAGCGTGACCCAGAGACACCAAAAGGTTGAACACCCCTGAAGTCTACAGAAAAAGAAAATTGCTTTACAGAGAAAGAGAAAAAGGCAGAAAGCTGTCTCTCAGATAAAGAATAACAGACATTCTGAGAAAAACAAAGCCCAGATACCAGAACACCCAGAAAAGCAATGCCTTGTGTCTTCCTAGCTTTCCAGTCCCTGATTCTTGCCCCTGGGAGGACCCTAACCTTCTCTTAGGTTGTGTTCTCATATACTCCTACATCCTTATAACATGCTGCCCTTTTTCTTAGGTAACTGAAATTGTTTTGCTGTTACCCTAAACAAAGTCATCTTGCTAAATTGAAATTAGTACCGCTAGTTGGACTGTAACTAATAGACCCTCAGAGAAATAAGTTACATGGGGAAGGTCGGAGTCTAATGGGGTTCAGTGAGAATCCCCTACACATACACAGACATTTTAGGATAATAAACTGTCTCTGTACTATATGGTAGTGAAGTGATTAAATTATAACCTCTCTTTTTTAACATTAATATTCAGGGCATATATCCAGAGGATTTGTGGTATTTGGTTGCCATATATAAAGATATCGGTGTTTATTAATTTTTGTAGAAGACAAGAGAAAGAACTTAGTCCACGTATTCCCACATCGAAGCACAGAAAGGCAGGGCAGATAAACAGACTGTCATGGCCCAATAACCGTGGGCTTTGCCGAGACCCTATAGTCTAAATCCACTGTTGCTCTCTTTCCGTAGTTAAGTGGATGCACTGACTGAGGAAGAGTGAGATCCTCTCCGTCGGAATGGAGAGAATGAGGGATAGCCAGAATTGGCGAAAGCCCTCATCCCCCACCACCCTTTCACCCCCACCTGCCGGGCCCCATGCAAAGCATTTCCTGTGCCCTTCAATGAGACAAAGATGATCATATCTCCCATTCTAAGGCATGTTGCTTCTCTAAGATTGGAATACATGGAGCATGGAGTTTGGGGAAATTTCCCAAGTTATGTTAGAGGAAAAGTCTCCCTAAGGCCCCACTCCATCCTCTTGTGCCCACTCATGGCTTGAAGCTAAGGCCATTGTTCATAGGTGAAGGCCTCGGCCAGAAAACATGTGCAACTCTGTGTATTTCCTCCATCCAAGAGAGAAACCTCATTCTGCAGCAGGAACAGGTTCCGAATCCTGACTGCTATATAAGGAAGGGAAGAGGCAATGGTGGAACTGGGTGGGCTTTTTCTTAGGATGGGTCTCTGAGCCGCCACCTCGCTTTCTCTAACCTAACCACCACCGTGAGGGTCTCCCCTGCTGGAACCAGACTCAGAACTCTTGCTGGAGCAGAGCACTGGCACAGCTGGTCTGCCCTCTGCCCACCACACTTGGATTTTGACAGTGATTCTGGCTTTTGCCTGAAACCCTGATTTTGGGGTGAGGTCCTGTCTTTTGCCCATATAAAAGTAAGAATTTTATTGTCAGTCTGTTGCAAAAGGTCTTATGTCTTCTGGAAATTTTTATAATGCTTTGTGCTTCTAGTACAAAGCCTCCTAGATGTCTAGAACTAGGATGGATTTATTTTTATGTGAATAGTTCTTGTGACATTTCAATAGGGATTAAGGAGGGGTGGAAACTAAAGGTGTATGTTCATTCAATAATCTGGAACCTGGATTTTTTTTCCCCATCTAATCCTATATCTTACTCATCCTGGCTCTTGCTGAGTTCTCTGGTTCTCCCTACTACCAAACGTTTTCTCTCCTATCTGCCATTTCCTGTGTTACAAGCTTCCTTCTTAAATGGATCAAATCTGGCAACTCTCTGCTTTTAAAACCTTTGTGACTCCCCATCACTTAAAAAACAAAACCCCATCATCTAGCAAGCAATCTAAGCACCAACTTGTCTTCCAATTTATTACCTATACGCCTATCCTTTAAAATAGATGTTCAGTTTCTTAAAATATAAGAACAATTTCTCACTTTTCTGTTCCCTACACACACTGCCCAAGAAGCTTACAGAAACATTGGTTTCTTTCTCCTTCACTTCTACCTAATAGGTAATCAATCAATAAACATTTGCTTGAATAAATGAAAACTGCCTGAATGACCAGATTTCTTTGCATTTACCCTTGCTTCAGAAAGTAAGACTAAATAATCATTAGATAGTAGCCTATAGTTTCACAACTTTATATTTTAAAACCAACAGTGCAATTTTAAGAGCACAAGATACCTTTTTAAAGTTGTTCTATATCCTTCACATAAAAGTATGCTACACATCTTATCACCAAAAATATTCTTAAATATTTAAAGACATTCCTAAGTATTTTAACTTTTTACACAGCACGTATAAATAATAATGTGTGTGTTAAAGTAATCTTGTTGCCTATAATATGTGGATTTTATTGATTGATGCTTTAGAGTTGTTTTATTGCCAACTTTGTTGTTCCTCACCATTGGTTAAGATGTGCATTTAATTTAAATGATAGAGCATTATCCCTGCAGCTTCAGTTTAACTCTGCTTTACTATCACAGACTAGAACTTTGGGTTTGTTAACAAATTATGTCGCTGCTGGTTGCTGTTATTGCTGCAGCCACTGCTATCATCTGCTTATGGTGATGAGCATAAATACCACTTCATTCATGGGAAATGCACAAATAGTACCTGTGTTCATTGTTTTATTGTTGTTGTTGTTGTTAAGGAAATAACAAATGAATTTTTGCTACTAGTATGTCACTTTCATCCCTTAATATTATTTGTTTCCTATTCTTGTAGGGAGAGAAAAATAAAGATGCACCTTCATGGGATCCTGTTGGCCTGAAATTCCTGGAGAGGGCTGCTCCCAGAGACTCCCATTGCCACCTTTCCAACAGCC